>NC_040911.2:90054182-91484260 GCF_004126475.2 Phyllostomus discolor
CCCCACATCTCTTCCAGGAAGACGTGACACCAACTTTGCTTTAGCAGAAACCCAACCCAAATACATCATCCACAGAGGGAGCAGCGGCTAATAGAATGCTCTTAACGGGGCATTTTCTTTTGTCAGACTGTGCCAGTGCTCCCTGGTTGCCGCCTGTGTGCACTCTGTCCGGAGGGCTGGTTCGCAGGTGACGAGGAGGGACTGCTCTGACATTTGTCCAAACGAGGGGGCCAGGGCTTCTTTCCTGGGCCCCCACCACTCTGTCTGCCGGGTCCTGCCAGCCGCCTTGTCTGCAGCACCTTCCCTGTTCTCAGCGCGCAGGAGGAGCGGTGTGTGGGGGCCGGTGGGGGACGAACACCCCCAGTCCTCACTGGGTGCCACCACCAGGCAACCCCAGACCCCCCTTCCCCAGCCCGGTGGTGGGGGGCGCGTGGCGCGGATGGAGCCTTTCCCACCCCAGCAGCATCCAGGCTCGCCTTCCCTCCCTCTCATTTTCCGAAAAGCTGCGTGTCAGCACAGGCGGGGCAGGTGTGCTCGCTCCCGGAGACTGCGCCTGTGCCCCGGCACGGGGAGAAAAATGCCGACTCCGGGAGAATCGGAGTCAGGCGCGGCGCTCGCCTCGGGCGCAGGAGCGAGTTGGTGGGAAGGGAGCGCTGGGAGACGGCCAGGTGGCTGGCACGGGGGGCGCGCGCCCGCCTCGCCAGGAGCGCCCCTCAGCTCTGCCAAGGAAGGAGGCCCCCATAAGGTGACCGCGAGAAGTAGGGCGGCTGGGCCCCTCCCTCCCTCTCTCCTTCCCTTCCACATCCCCCGCTCCCCTTCCTTCCTTTCCTCTTCTCTCTCCCGCCCCCACTCTCTCCCTCCCTTTCTTTCTCCCTCTTTTCCTCTTTCTGCCTCACCTCTCTCCTTCCTTCCTTTGGTTCTCATTCCCATCTCTTCCCTTCTCTTCCTTCTCCCTCCCCCCGCCCTTTCCTCCACCCTCCCTCCCACATTCACGGGGGACCAGCCATGCTCCCAGTGCCCCCAGCTGCACACAGCTACTGGGAGAGAGACTCTGCCTGACCACCCAGGAGCTCTCTGCCTACTGGGGAACCCCGTGGGTGGACAGGTGACGATTCTGCCATGCGGCCCACGCCCTCACACCCTCACGAAGGTCTGGGCTGGGTCTCCTGGGAGCCTTGCTGCACCTGCAGGGGCAGAGAAAGCCCTTGCAGGAGGGCAGGGGGAACTGGGCTTGGGTCTCAGTGTTCCAGGTCAAGACAAGAGGCGATGGTGTTTGCAGGAGAGCAAACAGCTTGTGCAAAGGCTGGGGGACAGGAAAGGGCTTGGTGCATTTGCAGAGGTTCAAGGTGGCCTGAGCCAGGGGTAGCTTTGGGGCTCGCTTCTTCTTCTATTGCCCAACAAGCACGGTGGACTTGGCACCTCCGTCCAGATGTGGCTAATCAACGAACACACATGTGTGGAGCCCCTGACACACGCTAGTCCCTAAGCAACGTTCAGGGAGGACAGATATGGCCGTGACGACATATCTGCCTTCAACCAGCTCACAGTCCGCCGGGGACAGGTAGCCAATGGGCATGCACTCAGACTTTACAATTGGACACACAGGGCTCAGGCCCCATCTCCTCCTATTAGTGCCAGCGTGACCGCTGGCCAGTGGTTTCAGCCTCTCTGGACCTCAGTTTCCTCACCTGTAAAATGGGGGATGACGGTACCCACGACCCCTGGGGTTTTGGGGAACTGAATTAGCTCTTGTGTGTAAGTATCTAGCACGACTAACCCGCTTGACAGCTCTGGAAGAGGGGCACTACAGCCTCTCCGTTTTGCAGATCTGGGAATGGCTGCTCAGAGAGGCTGAGCAATTTGTCCAAGGTCACACAGTCAGGAAAGGCAGACAGTGGAACGCAGACAGAAACTTAGGCAGTCTGACTCCCAAGACTGAGTGTTCAATAACACCCCCTAAAAGTTGGCGTATGGACTTGGAACAAAAGGAATACCTCAGCAGAGTGGGCCCCCCCCCACCCCAACCTGGCAGGGTCAAGGGGGCGGGAGCTGGGGAGAGGGGTCTCCAGAGCTGCGAAGGCTCAGCCCCCTGCGGTCTCGACAGCTTCTCACCACGCCATCCCAGCCCGCCGCACTCTCTGAGGCTTGGGGGGCGGGGGCCACAAGCGCTTCAGGGAGAGGAGGGTGGGGCGTGGGGGCGGTGGAGGGCCTCTTTGTCCCTCCTCCCCTCAGTCTGGCTCTCCCCGTCTCCAGATGCCCAGCCCAACGTGTCTTGGGAATCCAGGGCTGCGGTAGAGGTCACGTGGGGCCCGTCTTTGCAGCTGTGCCTTTTCTCTTCACGCCAGACTTTCTTTCCCTTGACATCCTGTCTTCGGGGACCCTTCGGTCTTTTCAGGCCAGCCTTCGTCTGAGAACCCTCTTAGAGTCGCCTGGCACCCATCCTTCTGTCCCCTTGCTCTGGCCTCTCTGTCTTCCATTTCTCCTCTACGCTCTCCCTCTATTTCCATCCCTCCCAGAGGGGTGAATAGTTGAGCTTCTAGGGTCTAAGGAAGGGCTTGAACAGTACTTGAATCTCGGGCTAAGGATCAGGGACCTTAGAAGAAGCCTAGAGGACTCCATCAGTAGACGGGGGCCCCTTTGGTTATTACTTAGATTGACCACAAGATGGCGCCCTGGGACCATCAAGCACTTGTGAGTCAATACAAGGGGCCTCCCGTCCACGGTCACCCCCGGGGGGCTATTCGTTCTCTTGCAAGTTCTACTGGCACCAAATGGTCTTTACTTTATCTCATCATTGTTGCCCTCCCTCACGGCCCCCTTCCTCGGCTCTGTACCTGGGCGGCTGACACTTAGTTCTCCTGCTTTCCCTGGACAGACAGACCCCAGTTGCTGCTGCTTGTGTAGAGAGGAGGGGAGGAGAGAGGAGAGAGGAAGGGAGAGGCAGGGAGAGAAAGGGGAGGCTGGCCCAGGGGGTTGAGGGAGGCTGCAGTGGTAAGGAGGAACGCCTGTAGTCACTCGGGGGCTCGACTCTCTGAAGCTGGGCTCTGGAGGAATCTTCAGAAATGGGAAACAGGTCCTTTATATCCAGGTTACATCTGCTGTCCGACTTGGGGTCCCAAACACAGGCCCCACCTCTGGGTAGCGTAAGGGCCAGAGGTGACACAGAAAAGGATGCCATCAGGTGCCAGGAGCATAAGGAGCAAGCAGAGGCCAAAGCTCCAGCTGGAGGTGGCCCTGATGGGGACCCAGCTGCCACCAGGCCAACTGGGGCCCTGCCCTGGACATGGCTTGGCCGCTGATGGGCCTGCTAGGTGAGATGGCAAGGTATGGCCTGACCTGGGCTCCGAAAAATGGGACTTATCTTTTGAAAACAAACAAACAAGCAAGCAAGCAAACAAACAAACAAACAAGCAAACAACTCAGGCAAGAAGTGGCCGAGAGTGAATTTTATCCAGGCGCAGAAGAGCAATGACATGCTAGGGTGTGTGGGTGTGGTGACGATGACCATTTGTGTGTATCCACTACGTGCCCGGCCTGCTCTAAGCTCTTTATGGGGTCTGTTTCGTCTACATGGGCTCTCCCATCAGGTAGGCGGTGGAAGCGGATTTCTAATGAAAAGTCAAGTCTGGGGAGGAGGCAGACTTTGCTTTCATGCAGTCAGGTCCAGGGCACACTCGGGCCGGTCTGCGGAGTGCCATCTGACTGCGGGGTGGAGAGAGGCGAGCCCTCCTTTCCACTCTCAGCGAGCACCGGGCCCGGCACTGCGGCCTCTTCGCTTCCTAACCACTTTCTTTCCCGTGGAAGGAACATTCCGCAGCTGGAGCCGGATCCTGATTTAATAAGGCAATAACCAGAGAAATGCATTTCAATTGATTATTAAGCATTTGTTTATTAGAGCTCAGTAGCTCTGACCCAAATAGCTGCTAAGCAGTCATTAAACATCAAAGAAGATGTTTCTGTTTATATATTTTGTTTATTTACTATCATGAACAAACATTATCACATCAATTAAATGTCGATTAGGGGCCCATGATTTGAATTAGATTATATACATAGTGTCAAATCATTTCCCGGTCTCCTTTGGAGATGTAATCCATTTCTGCTTTAATATGAAGACACAGTTCAATCCGAGTGTGAGAGGCTGCGGCTGGCGGGGGCCAGAGGGTGGTCGCTGAGCACTTCGAGAGCCGATCTCTCCTTTCTGGGTCTTTGAACGGAGGAGCTGCACCATCATGACATTCATTCAGCATCGATTATTCATGCAGGTGCCGGTTCTCCATCGTAATTCTTTGCATTTTGGGGGGCTAATTTCTTAATCCACAAAACAAAACAAAACAAAGCAACAACTCCCCCATCACAAAGCCCTTAGAGATGCCCCTCCAGGGTGGCACCCTTGAGTGGCAGAAATGAAGCCCAGCACTGCCCAATCAGCAGCGTTGAGGTCAGAGGTGATGCTCTGGAAAGAAGGCAGCGTTTTCTTAGGAGCATTGAGGTAACACAGTTTAATACCTTTTAGAGAAGAATTCAAAGGAAAATTTGGAGACATTTCTGAGTTTATGAGAAAAATGCTTTAAAAAAACGAGATCACCTATAAATCTGGGCTTTGTAATTCAGAGGAGAAGGGACCCCCTGGAGCAGGTCTGCAGGGAGGTCTGCTGTGGGGGTCCGAGCGGAAGCGCCCTCGTCCCCAGAGTTTGTCCTTCTCCTGTAACCACTGGATTGCCTGAAAGGGGGCCCCCCCTGGGACCTGGGGGCCAGATCTTCTGGGGTGGGAGGAGGAGACTAGAGAACAGCCTTCCTTCCTGCCCCCACCCCCAGCCCAGCCCAGAGAGGCTGCCGAGCGAGGGAGGCCAGCCCTGCCCGGCAGAGCTCAGGCTGTCCTAGGTCAGTCCCCGGGGTGGCGTGCAGGGGAGGGGGCAGACGGGCCAGCCAGGGCCTGGCTCCAGCTGTGCCGTGTCACCTAGGGAGGGGCAGCCTGGCCGTCTGCTTAGTGAAGAGCTTCCCAGGTGCCTCGAGTCCCCTTCTAGCCTGAACGTTCTAAAATTTTTTTATTTTAAGCCATAGAACTCTTTTTACCAAATGGCATCCTATGTGAAGTTCCATTATGTGAAAAGCTTAGCATAGTTGAAGGGTGGGGTGGGGGCCCATCCCACCTGGCCCCTCCCCCCCAGCCCCGTGGCGCCCGAGGCATCTGTGCAGACAAACCCCTGCACCTGGACATGGGACGGCCTGGTCTCCAGGCCAGTCCTCACCTGGGTGTGGGGTGACGACAGAAGAGTCACTGGGGATGAGAACTTCACGTCCAAGTCCTGTGCCTGACCGTGGGCATTCTGATTCTGTGGGGCCGGGTTTGGCCCAAGGCTCCACTGCTAACAAGACCCTTCAACAAGGTAATGCGGTGTGCAGGGCTGGCCTGAGGGTGAGGCGAGTGGGGGCCTGGGGCACCACATTTAAGGAGACACCCCTCTCAGGGGCTCACCCTGCAGCTGCCAGGGCTTCCTTAAATGTGACCCTAAGCCCCTCCCTCGACCGATCCCAGGCCTGGCCCTGGCAGTTACCCAGTGAAAACAACCACCCACTGCCCTCTGGGGTGCACCTACATACAGAGGTGCTCACATGGGGCCTGAATGAATGACAGCTGTTCGTCTGCCACAGGGACCAGCCTCCTGCAGGGCTCCCTGCAGGGCAGGCAGCCTCTGACCCAGCTGGGAGGCAGTGTTCCTGTTACCACTGTTCTAAATTGAATTTCTGATGCTTCCAATGCACCAAGCACAGCGAGAGACAGTTTTTAAGCATTCCCATAATTTTCCTTCACACCAGCCCTGTAATATTAAACCCATTTTATAAATGGGGAAACCAAGGCTTTGGAAGGTTAAGGTCTTGTCCAAGTTCACGCTGCTAGTTGCTGATGGAGTTGAGCCTCACGTTCATGTCTAATATTCCCCAAAGCTTGGGATCTTTACCTTTATGTTGTATTGAGAACTCGGTACATGGGTCCTCACCAGAGGGGAGCACGTCCCCAAATGGCCTTCATTCCAATGTAATAGCAACCAGTCTGGACGGTAGTAACTGTGTCTCTGCCCAACAAGACACACAGTGGGTATCTCCATCTGCCTTCTCAGAAGCAAGCCTCAACCAACTCAGGCCACAGGGGTCACATGACCTGGGCTAGCCAATCAGAATCCCCCATTCCCTCAGACACCACGATTGGTTCAGGAGTGGACACAGGACCCGAGTCAAACCAGTCACGTGCTTTCTCCTGGATTGTTCCCGTGGGAGCTGGGAGCTGGCGGAGAAGCCATCCTTCTCTGGACTTACTACACTGGGGCCGGGGGGGGGGGGGGGGGGGGGGGTGAGGAGCTGTGGCAGCCAGAGCTCTGAAGGAGGATAAAGCCAAACAGAGGTGAGAGCAGCGGCAGCCAGACCTGCTGATGGAGCCTTGCTGGCAAGGCTCTTCCCCACTCATGTGCCATTCCCAGCAACTTCAGAAAATGTCGTGTCCTGCTTTAGGCTCAGGTGAATTAATTTTCCGTCACTTGCCACCTAAAGTATCCTGACGAATTCGGCATCCAAAGTTAACCCCACGATCCCTCCATTCTGAGCACTGTTTGAATCACCCCCTCGCCCTCCCCCCAGCATGTCCCAGTGGTGTCTGTGCCTCTTCCCCCCTCTCCTTGCAGCCCGTGCTTTCTCACGGAGCAGCGGATGGTTCTCTGAATACTGGTTACTTCCAGGAAGTGCCCAACACCATTTCGTCTTACTCTTAACTGTGGAAAAATACGCATTTCATTACATGTACCATCCTAACAAGTTTTGAGGGCACAGGTCAGTGACATTAAGCACCTTCACATTGTCGTGCAGCCGTCACCACCATCCACTTCCTGGGCTCTTTTCATCGTGAAAAACCCAGACTCTGTCCCCGCTAAACAGCCTCTCATTCCCCTCCCCCTGCCCCCCGCCCCACAGCCTCTGGCAACCACCGTTCTGTTTTCTGTCTCTACCAATTTGATGACTAGGAACTTGTATAAGTGGAATTGGGTAGTATCTGTCTTTTTGTGACTGGCTTGTTTCGCTGAGCATGATGTCCTCAAAGGCCACCCATGTTGTAGCATATGTAAAAATTTTCTTCCTTTTTAAGGCTGCATAATATTCCATTGGACCCATATGCACAGACCACAGTTTCTTTATTCAGTCATTTGTTGACGGACCCTTGGGGCGTGTCCACCTTTTGGCTGTAGTGACTAATGCTGCTTTGGACCTGCATGTACAGACATCTCTACCAGATCCTGATTTCAATACTTTTGGGCATGTATCCTGGAGTGGGATTGCTGAATCATATGGTAATTCTATTTTTATTGTTTTGAGGAGCTGCCATACAGTCCCCAGTAGCTGTACCATTTTGCATTCCCACTAACAGGATATACGGATTTCCATTTCTCTGCATCTTTGCAAGCAGTTGTTACTTTCTATTATTTTTGTGGTAGCCATCCTGATGGGTGTGAGGTGGTTTTAATGCATTTTCAGTAATAACAATTGTATCAGTTTTGCTGCGTGATAATCGCTCTGAAACCAAGGGAGTGGTTGGTTTAAAACAGCCACCAATTACTTAGCCCAAGACTCTTTGAGGTGGCAAGATGGGCTGAGCTGAGCTGAGCAGGGCGGTTCTTTTGGTCTCCGCCAGAGTCGCTCGTGCATCACGGCCAACTGCAGGGTGGACTGGTCCAGGATGACCCCCGCTGGGGTGACTCACTGGGGCTTCAAGCCACCTCTCACCGGGTGAGTTAGCCCAGGCCTGTTCATGTGAGGGACACATGACAAATGGAAGCATGCCCTATGTCATGAGGCCTAGGCTTAGAAGTGGGACAACATGACTTCCTTGGAATTTTCTCGATCAAAGCGAATCACCAGGCCCATCCAGATTCAAAGGGTCGGGGAAATTTACTCCACCTCTTGGTGGGAGGACTTGGGAAATCAAATCGCACAAGTATGTGGATGTGGGGAAGTGAATAATTACCAACATTTCCCAAAAATCTATCATAACTTTTCAGCAAGTTTTCCCATCAGGCAGCAAAAACATTGCATTTAGGATTTACTGTGGTGGGCTCACCCAGCTCCTAAGTTGCAGAGGGTCTGGTCATGCGCACAAGACTGGACTCTGCTGGCAACCTAGGAATCAAGGCCATCGATGCCTCGTTCGTTTGCCAAGAGCAGTTGATGCTGGGTTAGCTCTGTCCCTTAGCCCTGCTCTGCTAATGACAGCCATTGTGCCACTGGCTTTTTTTTGTGCAATCTCCCCAACCCTTTGCATATGGATGGGCCTGGCTTTTTTTTTTTTTCAGAAGATGCAACTCAGACACTTTCCTCAGCCCACAGTGACCAGGGGAGCTTCCATACAACTTCAGAGCCTGTTTAAAGCGAGTCCAAATGAAATGAAGACCAGAGGTTTCCAAAGGTCAGAACTTTTCCAGTAACTGGATAAATACAGAGCTAGATTCAAATGGTTGGAGCTCTTCCCTGGGAAGCAGGCACCCCCAGGCATTTGATTCCCCTTATAAATCAGTCCCTGGAGGTGGATCTGGAAGATTTGGAGACAGCATCCTCCTTTATTATTTTGGTTACTGCTGCAATAATGCTGCATCACCAAACATCCCAAACTCAATGGCAAGATGCAAGCATTTATTTTTCTTCCTCATGGGTTTGTGGGTTGGCTGGGGTTTGGCTGGTCTTGGCTGGGCCAGGCTGGATTCCAGGAAGTGGGTTGGGTTCAAGTTTGCCCACAGAGCTTCATTTTTTTCCTTTAATCCTCACCTGAAGATATATATATATATTTACTGATTCTTTTTGAGAGAGGAAGGGACACAGAGAGAGAGAAACATTGATGTGAGAGAGAAACACCGATTGGTTGCCTCCTGTGTGTATGTACCGTGACAAGGGATCAAACCTGCAACCTCGGTATGTGCTCTGACCGGAAATTGACCCCGTGACCTTTCAGTGTATGGAACAACGTTCTAACAAACTGAGCCACCTGGCCAGGCCACAGAGCTTCCTTCTTGGACCAGCAGCTCTCCAAAGCGTAATCTTCTAATGGAGAATGGGAGGATCCCAAAGGGCTAGAGACCTGTCCGTGTGCATTTGAGGCCTCTACTTGACCATGCTTGCTGCCATTCTATTGGCCAAAGCAAGTCACATGGCCAAACCAAAAACCAATGAGGGAGAGTAGGAGGGTCTTGCAAGTTCCCCAGCCAGGGGTGAGACTATGATATGCTGGGGTAAGAACGGGGACCAACAGTGCAGCCTCCCATGTTTGCCCGGATGGGCTTTAGACTTGGAGATTGGGATTAAACCGATGTTTTGTGCGGGCAAAGTTTCATACTTATTTAACAATATTTCATAAACTGTTAGGCTGGATCAGCAGGAGGTTATTTGCAGGAAGAACCAAGATTTCTTATGAGAGTGAGCTTCTTCTGGAATAATTCAGAGCTGGGCCAAGGAACTTATCCAAGGAACAAAACCTCAGTCCTTAAGGGAAAGGGTAGTCCTGATTGCAGCATGATGGAAGTGTCTGGCTTCTTCCTCTGCCTGGCCCTGCCCCCACCACTGACTCATGAGGAGTTCTTGGGAAGAATTCATTGTTTCCATCAAACTGCGTGAAGTTGGGGCTTTCTTCCCCAAAATGCAGTCCTTCACTGTGGGGTTTTGAAACCCCAGTGGTTCCAGAGCATCTGTAGAGGCTGTGCTTGGCAGAGGGCAGGACAGAGACATGCCTGGTGACAGCAGAGACTGGGTCTCAGAGAAGCAATCGTGCCTACCAGAAGGGGCATTGGTGCCCACCTGTCTTGGGTGGCAGGCTCTGAGTGGGTAGAGAGAGGCAAGAGTAAAGATTGAGAAACAGGTGAGCGTGCCCTCCTGGGAGTGAGCCTTGGAGACGGTGCATTCTCCAAGTCCTGGCTTGAAACACTCCTAGCAGGTGAAGTGGTCCAGCTGTACCCAGGCTGAGGCCTAATGCCTAGGGAGCCCTCCCCAGACCTTAGGAGGAATATGATGAATTTATTAATTTCTACCAGGTGCTGATAGGGATTGCAAACATTTTTCAACACCATTTCTTTGTCCCTGGAGTATCAAGGACCTTCTCTGTGCCAGCTGGGACAGTTGAACACAAACATTTCCTGCTTTGAGAATCTCACTGTCTAGTATAGGGCCAACTGTGGCCTGTGGGCTAAATCTGGCCCACCACCAATTTTTGTAAATAAAGTTTTATTGGAAACAGTCACGCTCACTTGTTTACATGTTGTGTATAGCTGCTTTCATCCCACAAAAAGCAGAATTTAGTGATTATCACAGAAATGGCTAAACTATTTCCTGTCAGCTCTTTACAGAAAATATTTGCCAATTTGTTGTCTACTGAAAAAGACAAACAGATAAATAGTCAATGACCCACGATCCTGTGACAGAAATAAGTTTATGACTTCGGAGTGTGGTGTGAGGTCAGGGAAGGCTTCCTGGAGGAGGCAATATCTAATCTGAGAGCTAAAGGATCAATTAAGTAATTTCAGCAAAAGTGTGGGGAGAGACCGCTGGTGGAGAAACGCATGGACAAAGCTAGAGGGAAGGGAGAACATGGGGTTTGGAGCTTGGTGTAGGCAGAACCTGGGGGGAGGTGGGAGCTGGGAGAAGACGCTGCAAGTAGTCCTGGCAGCACGCTGGGGTCTGAGGAGGCTCGTGTTTTATCAGCAGTGGGGTGTGCTCTGCACTGTGCTGTGGTATGTGTGCACTTTTCTCTTTATTCCCTTTAGGATTGGATTTTATTGTTTGCAGCGTACAGGTGTGAAGTGGATGTGGCAGTGAAGAAACTGGTGTTTCTGGAGGCAGGGATGGATGGGAGGATGATTCAAGTGTGTTTGCCTGTGAGTGCCGGGAATGAGCTCTGATTAGAAAGTTGGGGTTACACCCTGGCCTTGCGTCTGGGCTGCCGAGTGACCACAATTAGCTGATGATCCCTGTAATGAGCCTTTCAAGGAATACTCCAGCTCCGGGGCATCCTGGGCCCCTGCTCAGCCTTTCCAGTGGGGTCAGCACCCGGGACAGGGCTCCCTGCTCTGCTCTGTGGGGCCCGCCCCCTGTCTGGTCCTCCTTCCTTTTCCCTTCTAGTCACAGCTGCGCCTCTCTTCCCCGCCGATATAATTTGCAAATACGCCGTGACTCAGGACCTTTGACCCTCAATGCCTGAGTGTGAGCTACAGCATCGAAGCTCCCCCTCTTGCTCCCAGGACAGATTTGCTACGGGATCACAAAACTTTCCCCTTTAGTCCAGACCAAGCCTCAGAATCCTGCTGAACACAGCCCTCCATTGCCCAGCCGGCATACTTCTCATCCCCTCTTCAACCCAGGAGAGAATGCTTAGCTTATGCTGTATTTTCAGCACAAGCCTTAGCTCCCCCCGGGCATCCAGTCTCCTTTTGACCCAGAATTGAACACAATTCAATGCATGCTCACTGAGCATCCATCCACCAAGCGTCAAGGAGCCGGGATGAATAAACATGGTCTCTATGCCCTAAAGGAGCCGCACGTTGTTATGAGAGAAGCTGATTTCAGCTACTGGGAAGTGGCAGCCTCCTCCTGCTGTTTGTTCAGGGTGGTGCTGGGTACGCTCCATGCAGAACTGGACTCAGCCTTTCCCAGCTGAGATGGGGCCATCCGGCACGTGGCTGTGTGGCCAGGAACTCTGCATCTTGGACCAGTGGGGGAGGGGCAATGCAGGTGGGGAGGGCAAGAGGGCCCCAGGGGAATGGCAGCACCTCAAGGCAACAGATGAATTCAGGTTTGGGTCTGGCCAGGAACATGAACAGTGGGTCTGGCCTGGGGAGTGGGGACTGCACCAGAGTCTCTCTGAAATATTCTAATAAGGCTTCCATGCATGGGGCTCTGCTACCTGCCCACTCCAGGCCCCTTGGGAGAAAGAACTGACAAGCTAAGAGCTAACATATCGGGGCAATGGCACCCAAAGCAGAAATATAGCCAAAGGGAAACCGAGGCAGGGAGTAGCTGGTCTGTCTCTGTGGACACGAGTGTCCACCCTGAGGATTCACCGGGCTGTAGAGAGACTCCAGCTTTAGGAAGGTTAAAGCCTAATCTTCTGGTCTACCACGCACTGCCGGCTCAAGGACACTGGGCAGCAGGCTCTCCCTATGTTCAGCACTTCCCCGTGGGAGATGCTTGAGACTTTTCTGGGTTTTCTCTCCAGCAAAATGCATGGCTACTGCAGCCTGGCCACCGTTCCCCATCCCCAAGAACTGGCAGTCGCATCATTCCCAAAAGGGACACCAGAGTCTTTTTAGACCTTGTCACAGCCTTCTGGGATGTGTCTTCCCACGGAGACTTCCAGAATTGACTAAGCAGATAAACAGGCCGAGGAGGAAGTGTGTGTGTGTGTGTGTGTGTGTGTGTGTCTGTCTTAGTCTCTGTGTCACACACCTGCACATGCACTGAGTCAGAGGTTCTTCATCAGAATCAGTTTGCAAACTTCGTTTCTTTGGGATGAAGGGACGAGACAATTATTATTAACATATCAATGGCACCGCCCCGCTGGGAGCAGGATGGCTCTCAGGCACTCGCGGGAGTCCAGGGAGGCACAGGCGCTGAATTTTAAATGTGCTCTGTCTCCCCGTAGCCCTCAACCCCGCCCTGCCTCCACTCCCTTTTTATTTTTATTTTTTATTCCTCCAAGCTTGTTTCTCTTGAAATTTCCACCTTGTGGTTGGGTACTGCTGACTTCACATTTGCTGTGGTGTGAACTCCACATCTGTGAATGGATGACAGGAAAGATTAATAGCCCTGCTCCTTTCTCCTTGACTGTGGGCCCAGCTAATGAATAAATAAATAAATAAATAAATAAACAGAGCTCCAATCCCCTAAATAGAGACCCAGAGCCGGGGAGAAAACAGCATTTTGCTGAATCCATTCTTTGAGGAAAAACCCAACCTCTAATGATCTCTGATTTACATAGTCGGCAGTTTTTCGCTAAACATTTTACAAAGACACAAAAGTTTGGGGTGGAGGGATGGCCCCCATGCTCTTGGCAGAAGCCCACCAGCCAAGGCGGGCTGCTGATGAGAATGAGCCGATCTCCCACCTACGTGGTCTCAAGCCAGGGATCCCTGAGCCAAGCGATGGGGAGCAGGGCTGCGCAGTGACCCCTGAGGTCCCAGCGGCATCCACACTCACCAGGTGGGAGGAAGCGGGAAGCCTCGCCAGCCCGCTCACAAAGTCTGTGCTCATGCGCAGGGGGAGAGAATTCTCTCCCTCCTGCCTCCTTCGTGCTTCTGACTCCTGTGAAAGAGAAGCTCGGTGGGCGAAGACAATGCTTCTCAAACCTGAACGTGCGCCCACATCACCTGGTCATCTTGGTACAACTCAGATTCTGGTTCTGTGGGTCTAACGTGGGGCCAGATTCAGCATTTCCACCGAGTTCCCTGGCTACGTCCAGGCTGCTGGCCCAGGGACTGCATTTGGAAAAGCAGGATGCTGGGGAGGTGACAGCGGCTTAGGCAACCCCCCGTCCTCTGTGGGTCTTGTTGGGTCTCGGGCTGCAGGACCGCATCACCCTGTTTCTCCCATCCCCGGAGCTTGGCCGTTGTTTGGTCCTCCAACCTCGGTCAACTCAGTGGGTCTAATTATTTGAAGGCACCCGGCCAAACCGGCAAGCAAACCCCCGCAGAGCCAGCGTGGAGGATTCTGGCTGCATTTTACAAGTCCTGTTGCCTCTCGTCCAGTCACTGGATTTTTAACAAGATCTGTGGCTGGGTAGGAAGATGCTGCTCCAGGGTGATCTGGTTGAGGGGTGGGCGGGTTCAGAGGCAGCAAAGGTGTCTGCGGCCCTGGTTGGGCCGACCAGAGGCTGGGGTTCCAGGGCAGGGATGTGGGAGGGGCAGTGGGCTCCCCTGTGCAGCCAGGAGTTTGGGGGCCAAAATCCACAGGTACCAGCCACTTTCATCAACCTGCTGTCCCTGGTACCAGTGCACTTCACTCTGTTTTCTGAAGAGGGAGAGAGGAGACTAGTACAGCAGAAACAGGGACAGGAAGCCCCCAGTGCCCAACATTGCTCCCATTCACGGTCCCTCTGGCTCAGGCAGATTTGGTCCAAGCACACCAGCCAGCCTTCAGGAGCATGGATGCAGGCTTGCCTATGCCGTGGTGAAGGCAGCCGACCCAGCAGGCTTTCTGCTCTATCTCATCACTCAGATGAAATGTCCATGCATCCTCCTCCTTGATTCCCTGCAGTGAGTCCACCTGTGAAAGTCCCAAGGCCGGGTTATGAATCACCCCAGTGAGCTGACCTTCTTCCCTGATCATCCTCAGATGACCCCTGTCCAGCCAGCGACAGCCCTGCCCATCCCATGCCCCAGGTGCTCCAGCCCAGTCTTCTCTGACTTCACTGCCCCTGCACATCCTGGTTTGCTCATCTGTAAAATGGGCCACAGTGCCCTCCTCCTGGTGGGGAGAAGGGGGTGGTGGTGACCCCTTGGGGTGCTGGACCTGTGTCACAGCCATCGTAAATACCTCCAACCTGGGCAGCAGTCATGCCTTTGGCCTTTGTATTGCCTCCTCTCGCCCACCCCAAGCCCTTTCTCTGGGGCCCTGCTGGGATCTGTCTGACTAGCTAACTGAGCATCCTTTCCTCCAGGTGTAATTCCATGAGAGGCTTTGCACAAAGGTCTACAGTTAAAAAATAAACAAAAGTTTAAAAAAAAACACCTTGGGAGAATTGCATAACATTCCTCCCCTGAAGAGTAGTTCAGTTTAACCTTGCTCCGTTCCCAGACTTGTTGGGCCATGGGATGTTGTTAGCACAGCACGTTAACCATGGAACAGGTGTCACCATGGTGTTGGTGAGCAGGTGGGAGAAGCTGACATTCTCCTCCTCCGAAGCCTGAACTGCAAGGCGTTGCTGGTGGCATCCAGAAGCAGGTCTGGCACCTGGCGAGGCTGCGTTGTGGGGGGTTGGGCTTTCCCCACCCCAGTCATAAGTTGCAGGCCTTTCTCTCCTGTTCCTGTCTCCTGAATTTTCTGACCATGATTCTCTGGGGCTTTGGCATCCCAAATCTGGGTGTCTCAGGCTGTCCCCTTGCAGATAAAGGTGATGACTTAACCTTCAGTGGCTCTGAGAGGCCCAACCAGAGCCCCCCGCTGTGGTCAACTCTAGGAGTTAATGCTGCGATCCGCCCAACCCAGACCACGCCATGCTCTTAAGGCTGATGTTATCCGTGGTCTGCCCACATCCCCTTGGCATTTACCATTCTAGGAGATGTCCACTGGCATCCCTCGGCCAGCACCTGTGACTCTGCCAGCTGGACTTGTCTCTGCAGTTTCCGGGGTAGGCTGGAAGTGCAGACAACCAGCGCCCGGGGGGGAGCCCTCAGGCAGGGCCTGACAAGGCATATTAGCTTCCTGTGGCTGCTGTAACTAATTACCACAAACTTGAGGCTTCGAACGACAGAAGCTATTCTCTCCCAGTTGTGGAGGCCAGGAATCCAAAATGAATATCACTGGGCCACAGTCAAGGTGGTGGAAGGAACGTGTTCCCTCCAGAGGCTCCGGGGGGGGGCTCTGTTCTTGGTCCCTTCCAGCCCTGGTGGCTGCTGGCACTCCTTGGCTTGCGGCCACAGCACTTGGGTCTCTGCCTCCGTGGTCGCATTGCCATTTCCCCTGGCTGTTGGTGTCAAATCTCTCAGTGCCTCCCTTGATGAGGACATTTGCGATTGTCTTTAGGGCCCCCCTGGATAACTAGGGTAATCTCCTTATCTCAAAGTGCTTAATTCAGTCATTCCTACAAAGTCATTTTTTTTTTTTTGCCACATAAAGTCTCGTTTGCAGGCCCCAGGGATTAACGGTATCTTTGGAGGCTATTATCCAGCCTGACACGGAGGTGGGAACAAACACTCAGCTTCTTGCCCCTGGGGTCAGAAAAGGCTGGAGCCTGTCCCACACTGTCTCCTAGAGTTCCCAGAGGGGCCAGAGGGACTCCGCTGTCCATGCAACACGCTGCTCGGCAACACACTGGATCGCCTCCCTTCTCTTTCTGCCCCACTTCTGCACCCTGTGGGCTGCGGCCTCTGAGATCCCTTCCTGAATACACTCCTCGGCCTTGAATCTTCCTCTCAGGGGTTGTTTCTTTCTTTCTTTTTTTTTAGATTTTATTTATTTTTTAGAGAGGGAAGGGAGAGAGAAAGAGAGAGAGAGAGAGAAACATCAATGTGCGGTTGCTGGGGGCCGTGGCCTGCAACCCAGGCATGTGCCCTGACTGGGAATCGAACCTGCGACACTTTGGTTTGCAGCTTGCACTCAATCCACTGAGCTATGCCAGCCAGGGTTTCAGAGGTTGTTTCTTGGGGACCCAACCTAAAAAAACCCATCTATCACCCACCCTCCTCAGCAAAGGCAATGATTTTAATCAGTTATCTTTCCAACTCCAAGCATCTAGGTGCATGAGCTCTGTGGACATAAGACATAATACTGGGAGCTGGATCAGCAGCTACTCTCTGTAGGGCCTGAGATCCCCTCACACATCAGGATTGTCCCACTTCTTCTCAAAGCAGATTTCACTCAGCCAAGGGACAGCATCCCATCTGGGTCTGTCTTGACAGCTCACAGCAGAGCGGGGGTTTGGTGTGATAGAAAGAAGAATGGTCCCACCATGGCCACCATCATCTTTTTGGTTCAGAGACTTGACCTTCTCCAGACTGTGGGGACACAGAGGCCCTCTTTTGCAGGGGATGTTGAATCTGACAGCTGCTCGGAAGGAGAAATCTCACAGAAACGTAGGAAGGCCAGAGAACCGAATGAGGCTCTGGAAGCTGGAAGAATCACTTTATCTCCACCAGCTACCGAGGAGAATGGGTCTTCCATTGAGAGGTGTTTAGATAAATGCTTTGCAAGGGGCTCTCTGGAAAAAAAAAAAAACCCTGATTTGTAACGTTTGCCAATTTCTGTGGTGTAAATACTCCCACCACAGTCAATTTCAAGGTGCCAACTTTCCCACTGGCCTGAGAAAATCCTGAGACTTTAACCATCAGTCCTTGCAAACCAGTCTGTGCTAGCTCTACCGCACCTTTACCTCTGCACTTTATTTCATTTTATTGCATTTTTTAAAAATTGGACTTTTATTTATTGAAATATTTTATTTATTTATTTTTATTTATTGAAAAGTATTTTTATTAAATTTTATCTAAATGTCAAACTCTAGGAGAAATTCCAATAGTAAAATAGACTATATATCCTTGACCTTGATTCCAGTATTAATATCTTGCCCTATTGGCTTTATTTCTCTAAGTGCATACATTTAGTATTATTGTTATTATTTTTGCTGACCCATTTGAATGTAAATTGCTGGCATGTAACTCCTTATTCCTAAGTACTTCACCATTATCTCTTGGAACCTGTAACTTATGTAACCACATTGACAAAATAGCATCTGATCTGTGTAGCCTGTATTTAAATTTCACTATTGCCTTAATGATGTCCTTTATAACCACGTAATTTTTTTGTGTGTGTGTGGCTGGGGTTATATATTGCATTTCTTGGTTGTATATCTTTTCTCTTCATTACCCAGGAATCATTTTTTTCACACTTTTCTTGTCTTTCATGACATCGACATTTTTGAAAAGTCCACAAAAGTTTTGTAAGATGTTCTTTAATTTGTTTTTTTTTTTTTTCCCTCTCATGATTACATTCAGGTGGTGCATTTGGGGCTTTTATGGACTGAATGTTTACGTTCCCCTCCCCCCAAATCCACATGTTCACACCCTAACCCCCATGTGGCGGCATTTTGAGGTGGGGCCTGGGGGAGGAAATTGGGTGCGAGGAGGCCATAGGGTGGGGCCCCCACAAGAAGATCGGTGCCCTTGGAGGCCGAGACTCTAGAGAGCTTGCTCTCTCTCTCTCCAGAACAAATACTAACGTGAAGCCGGTGCTCGCCACTCCATATGGCTTCTATCTTATTACTGGATACATATGGTTTTTATGAACAATTTCTGTGGTGACCAATGACACTGAGCATGTTTCCAGACACTTTTAGCCGTTTGGACTCTCTGTTTCACGCATTGATGGCTCAGGTCCTTGGTCTATTTTTGTTTGTGTTGTTTGTGAGTTTGCCGATTGGGTCAGGCCTCTGTACCCCAGTCTCTCCTTCTTCTGTGCTTCCTGTAGCACACACGTGACCGCGCTACAAGTCACCCATGAAAGCCCCTTAGCGACCCCTCACTCTATTCTGGACAGAGTTCTAACTCCTCGGCAAGGCTGACGCTGATCTCTCCTGGCCCGCCCCTTTACCACTCCGCGTTCAACACCCCCGCCAACCCCAGGGTGTTTTCTCAGCCTCCCAGGTCCCCCACACCAGCCACCATTCTCAGACATGATGCCTGCCCATGACCCTGTGTTCTGAAATAGGCCATTTCCTGTTCTTGGAATGAATGGCCTCGTGGGCTAAGAAATGTGTATTTGTTTGCCAAGGTCCACATCGACAGCCATCTCTTTCTTCCTTGGGGGTCTCACTGAATCTTGTGTATATTGTCCTGCAGCCTGGACGGAGGTAGTTTGTAGACCCCAGATGTCAGCTGGCTTCTGCTGGTCTTTTGAGTTTAGACGAGATTGGTCAGAGCTCCTGTTTTATGTCTAAAGTTTATCCCGAACCCTCCCAGGGTCTCTGCCTCTCCCTCTGGGTTTTACGTTCTCAGCGACCCCTTTGCCTTAAATCTCCTGCTCTCATGATTTAAGTCTTTGATTAAACACTGGCAGACCTAATTGGGAAACTCCGTCCCTTCTTTGAGGCCCTGGAACAACCCCACTCTTCCCATGGGTGTGTCAAGCATAGTAGGACTGAAGTGAAGACGTAGTTTGGGGATGAGGGTTAACACTACGGGAAAACATCTTCTTCAAGGCACTCCATGATCGGGGCCTCAGCCAAGGTCACACGGTGCCATTTTTTCTGGCTTTCTCTCCCCTCCCTTCTCAACTGTTTCCCTCTTTTACTCTCCCCAACCTTTCCTCTTAACAGTAAGAAACACTCTCTTCCTTGACATGTGCAGAGGAGTTTAGTTATTTTTCTTTGCTGATTCCCTGCCATGCCTTTGGGTCCTCACGGTCTACCTCAAGTGGCTTTTTGAGTCCTTTTCACCCAGATTGTCTGCCCCCTGCCCCCGGAGGGGCGAGCTCGTAAGAGGTGCTCACCTCTGTTCCTGTAGAATGCTCGTCTGTCATCATCAAGGCCCTGGGGACTCCTTGGTAACAGGGAAGATGAATGGAGCCCGCTTTACTATTGTAGGAATAATTACAGGGATCCGATAAGATCTTTTTCTCTTTCTTTTTCTTCTTAGATGTTGTTACTGATCTTTTTCACTTCTTATATTGATTGAATTGACCGCACTTGTCATTGTGCAGACCTAGCCGCCTGGGTGTCTGAATGCTTCTCTCGCTCTTCTGGCCTTGTTCCTAGGCCACCAGCCCTCAGGGAAGGAGATGCAATGGTGTTGGATACCTATGGACTATGGAGTCCAGGTGTGGTGGGAGTCAGTGCTCGTCTAAGCTATGGGGCTAAGGAAGACACTGGTGGTTTGTATGGGTCACAGGGCCGGTGGGTCCCATCTACTCATCACCATCCCGTTCTTCGCCTCATCTTGCAAGTGTATTTGTACAGTGACAAGTCAGGCTGGGTTTCTGGTTACGTTTGGTGAGATTCAGGCAATACATTTTTGCTTCTTTTCTTACCTTAACTCTCTCTCTCTCTTCTAGACAACAAAGGGCTGTAAGCTTTGGGGGCAGACCCGCCCTTTAGTTCTAGGCCTTCCAATATTATCTGGGGTTTTGGGGGCAGGCGATAGGGAAGCTGAGCTGTCACTTTGAATTGCAAAGGCTCTATCCATAATGCATAAAGGGCCCTCCGCCGAGTGGCCACAGCCTCCTGTTGTCCCTCGACTCAGAGAAATTAGACGGCTTCTGAGCCCCTTATGAAAATGCAATGTATTACCGCTGCTTTTGGACTAGTGAATTATGCATTCAAGAGTGACAAATTCCAAGACGCCGCCTTTATTAGGAGCTCAGTGTCGGGTGGGGTGGACAGTGCTGTCTCCCGAGCTTGTGACAGGATGTTTAATAACTTTTTCTGACTGTGCTTCCCGGAGGTGGTCTTTATAATATGTATTCTCCTCCCCCCTTTATTTTATCAAAACATCGATGCTGGAGATTATTGCTCTATTTATGCATTTGGAACCTCTTCCTGGGTCAAAGGGCAGCGTCGTCTGAAATGACAAAGACAATGAGAGCAATGGTGTTTTTTGAACCAATCTCTCTCACATGCCCATGAGCTTGGACTTCTTGATTTTTAAAAGACCCGTCTGTTTGGAGGAGTCATGCCCTTCTTGAATTTCAGGTCTTCAGGCAGGGACAACATGGACCATCCCCTGCCAATCTTTCGGTAGGTAGGGACCCGTGATGGCACCCAGGATGCGAGAGTCATCTTCCCGCGGGGGTGGGAGCAGTGGAGGCTCATGGAAACCACGTGGAGATGGCCTGAGCATTCTGCTCCTTATTTAGATTTCAGTCCCTCTGGCTGCCACCCCAGGGTGTTTAGCTGCCTGTCTCATCGTGCTGGGCCTACTTTAAGGCTTGTGTCTAATAAACAGTTGCAGCCATCGGTGTTCCCGCCTGGGGCACTATGTCCAAATGCCCCAGGGTTCGTGCTTCACTGTTTTCCAAAGACACTCTCTGCCCAGCTGCCCTAGAGACTATTCCAGTGAGCACATATGACCATATCACTCCTCTGCCTTGAAGTCTTCCATGGCTCTGTGTTACTTAGTGTGAATTCCTGAGCTCGGCCTACACTGTGCTTGATGAGCTTGACCTGCTTACATTGCCAGCCTTCTTGCCTCACACCTTGCTCTCACACCACACTCTCACCAAGACTTCCCCGTTGTAAACTTCATGCTGTGTAACTTTGTGACACCCCACATATGCTGGGCTCTTTTACAACTTTGCACAGGCTGTTCCCTCTGCCTGGAATGCCTTGCTTGTCAGTCCGGCAAATTCTCATCCATCTTTTAAGACCCAGCTCCAGCTCTGCTGCCTATAGGAAGTCTTCCTTGATTTCCTGGACAGAATAAAATCCCCCGCCCACCCCCATGCCCATGTACTCACTGGGTACATGGGTCCGCTGTGTACATGAGCAATAATCACATCAGATTTCAACGGCTGGCTTTCTTTCCACTCTGTTTCTACACAACCCCTTGACTTAGCTGGTGCTAAGTCAATGTTTGTTGGTTGCCTGTGTGGCATCTTGGGTTGCACGACGTAGAATCTCAGCCAAATTCATTCGTGCATGTAACACAGATGTATGGAGCGCCTATTACTCCAGGCTCTAGTGGTGCTAGAGCCTGAGCTTTCATTCCTACTACCCAGGGGAAGTGTGACTTGGAGCCAGTTCCTTAATGTCTCTGTGCCTCAGTTCCCTCCTCTGCCAATGGGGATATTGGTGTCACTTAATGGATGGCAAGTTAGTGAGAACTAAGTGGGACGACACATGTCTGGTGTGCCAGGGACAGCCCCAGGTAGCACAGGGGCCGGCACGCTGCAATCATATGATAAATGTCGGCCGCAACAATATTATTATAATTACCTTGCACTATTGTATGTTAAGATTCTATAATATATTTATTGTAGCATAAATACTATTATTATTCGTCACGTTACTTGTTCTCCTGGAACTGACTGGGTCTCCATGCTTCCTTGGCTGCCGTGCCCTGCACTTGCCAGATGGGATGTGGATCATTTTAATTAGGTTTTATGGGGCTGTTATATGGGTCATAATTGCGGCCATTACTCATTTTCATGGGCCTGATGACACAGCTTCAATTTGGACATGATGATGTCTTGACACGACAAGTCCCCGTATCAAAAGGGTCTCCACTGGAGGGGTTGGGGCTGCGGCGGGGAAAGGGCCCTTCTGAGGCTCCCGAATGTGTATGCCCAGGGAGTTATGCCAGGACTGTTCACAGAGGAAGAAGAGATTGTGGTTCACAGTGGCACCCCCTGTGCAGATGTTGGGGACACCCCAAGGGAAGTGGGTCATTCATCCCACTTGGCTGTGTGGTCTGGCATCTCCACTGGATCCCCAGTGCCCTGGGCAGTGTCCAGCACAGAGCAGGGTGTGGAAGAGTATTTTCTGAATAAAAGCCATGTTTCCGTGTGCTCAGGAATGCCAGAGCACAGTGTGAGGTGGAGGGCCACATGGCTGCGTCACAAGGCACCAGCATGTACGACTAGTGACAGGACCAGTCACGGGCTGCGCCGCATCCCCATCTCCATTCCTGTGTCGAAGTCTGAGGCCCCAGTATCTCAGAATGTGATCTTACTTGGAGACAGGGTCTTTTAAGTGGGTAGGTTATCCACTTAAAAATGAGGTCATTAGGGTGGGCCCTAATCCAGTATGACTGGCGTCCTTATGAAAAGGGGAAACTTGGGGACAGATCCGCACGTGGGGGAGTGCCATGTGAAGATCAAGGCAGAGATCAGGGTGATATATCTACGAGGAAGCCAAGGCTCATCAAACATGGCTGGCGAACCGTCAGAAGCTAGGGAGAGGCCTGGGGCAGCTTCCCCTCAGAAGCAACGGACCCTGCTGACACCCTGACCTACACTTCTGGCCTCCAGACCTGTGGCTAAAGCCACCCAGTGTGGGGTACCTTTCTCTGGCAGTCCTGGCAGACAGTGCCTACAAGCTGGAGCACAGGGGCCACCAGGAGGTGCGGTGGAGGGAAGGCCTGTGCAGGGGTTCCTTCTGGCAGTGAGGGGTACTGGGACTGGGGAGGCGGTTATGGGTGGGGGAGGGGTACCTTTGCTAGCTCCTGTTTTGGCCCTGGGCCAGGGAGTGGTGCTGGTTTAGGGCTGAGACCACCGCCCCCCACCCCCCGCCTGCCCTCCATGGTGTGTGTGTGTGTGTGTGCGCGCGCACGCTGAGGATGCGGGGTGTGGCAGGGCACCGAGGGGAGCCAGAGCCGGAGGCATAATTAGGACATGGAGAGGAAGAGTGTGGAGCTGCCAGGACCTTCTTTCCTGGAAGAGAAAAATGAAACGGCTGGTCGGCTGTGAGCATTTCAGCTGAGTCCCACTCCTAATTACGGCCCCGGCCGGGCCTCTGGGCTGCATTGCACTGCCCGGCCCATCTGCAGCCTCCGAGATGCCCGGGATCCAAGCTGGGTGCTGGCGTGCAGGTCCTTGTGGCCAGTGAGCGGCGAGAGGACTTTAATTAAAGAGCTAATTACTGCGACTGCACCGGAGCACCCTCAGCCTTCCAGCCGGTCTGCAGCAGGACTCCCGCTTCATCTGGGCTCTCGGGGCAGCGCCGGAGTGTGTGTGGGTGTGCGCATGTCCAAGCGTGTGCGCATTGTGTGCACTGCACGTGTATCGCTCCCTCCTCCTATTGGGTTGGCCAAAGTTTTGTTGTTTTTTTTTCCCCGTAAGATGGCTCTAGTAGCTCTTAGTTGTCTTTAACTTCATTAGGAACAATTTGGTTAGATTGTATTGTGACAACTGTCATATCAGTGTGCATTAAAAAAATGTATCCAAATTGGTACATTTTTATGTAACCATTTTAATATTGAAGATGGAAGCAAATGCAGTATGCAACATTTTTGGAAAAGTATGCTTTCTTAGAGGAAAGGTAAACACACAACTGAAATGCAAGATAAGGTTTGTGTAGTGTATGGAGGAGGTGCTGTGATGGACTGAATGTGTCAAAAGTGGTCTGTGAAGTTTCATGCTGGAGATTTCTCGCTGGACGATGCTCCACGGTCAGGTGGACCAGTTGAAGTTGATAGCAATGAAATTGAGACGTTAATTGAGAACGATCAACATTATACCATGCAGGAAACAACTGACCCACTCAAAATATCCAAATCAGTCAAGTTATTGGTGAAAGTGAAAAATGTGTCTTTTATGAAAACAAAAAAAGGTATGGACTTTTTGGCCAACCCAATACTTCTCTGGTCTCAAGTCCCGTACATTTCTAACCCTAATCCCAACAGCAGCCCCAATCCTAATTCTGACCCTCACCTGTCACAGACTCACCTCCCTACCCCGTCAAGGAGCTCAGCAAACAGAGCTGGGCAAGGTGGCCTCTTGACCAGTCGCCTCCGGAAACTGCTGGGCTTACAAGTAGCACAACTGTCACCTTGGGCTTTTGAGTGTCGTTTCACACACACAGTTTGATGTCTACAAAAGAAGAGCAAAATAGACGCTGGGGACCTGACGCTGGGTCAGGAGAGGGGCAGCTTTACAAACTGCTCTTGGGTGGGAATTGCTCTTTGAATGCAGGCTCAGAAAGCCCCACGGAAGCCTGGCGTGGCGGGCATGGTTATATGGTTGTTTCAGCAGTGGAAATCTTCACCGAAAACAAATGAACCACATTCCTGTTTTACCGTCGAGGAAATAGTCACAGAGACCTTATGCGCTGGGTCTTTACAGATGAGTCGGGATGCTTTTTGCTACAAGTATCACAAACTCAATTAGAATTGTCGTAAGCAATGAGGAGGATTTATCAGCCTGGATACTGAGAAGTCTGGACAAAAAGTGGTTCTAGGGTGGCGGATCCGGCAGCCCCAACAGCTGCTCAGACTCAGATTCTTCTGCAAATGCGTCCCACTCCCTTCTACCTGCCGGCTTGCAGGCGGGTTTGAAGCTTTTTGGTACTCACGTGTCAGACGTTGTGCCGAGGCCCTTTCACGTGCCCACTTTACGGAGGAGGGAATTGTGGCCGGGTCACCCCCTGACACCTCACAGTATCCTCAGGGCGTGTGCCAGGTTTTGTCCTTCTAGTTAATTCCAAGACTCATTCCCTTCCATGCTGCCCACAACCCCCTCTACACCCTGCAGTGCCAGGTATGACCTCCAGGGGGAAAACTTACACCGTGGTTCTGATCCAGTTCCAGAAGACACCGCTTCTGCCCCCTCACCTTCTGTCCCCTCTGTCCCCAGCTAGTGCAGGGATGAACCACCTTGGTTCAAGCTGCAAGAGGGGAGAGGGGGTAGGACCAGGGTTGGGGGGGCCTTTTAGGGCTGATCAGCGGTGCCCTGTGAGTATGGCCCAACGGAGCAGGTGTCTGTGAAGGACATTGAGCCTCCTTGCCCTTCACCCCCTCATTTTATGAGTAGGGAAGGTGCCTACTCATAAAATGTTTCAGGGAGTCACTGACTCCAGGGGAGGTAGACACAGTGTTCGGAGCGGGCAGATCTGCTGTTAGTTTAGGCGATGCTAGCTGCTGTAACACGTAAACCCTGACGCCTCGAGGGCTCAGAACAATGAGGTTTATTTTTCATTCACATGAAGCCCACCTGGTGGAAGGGTCGGGGAGGGTCTTCTCTGCAAAGCCCTCTGGGGATGCACTTACAGAGACTCTACAGCTTCAACATGTGGTTTCCAAGGTCACCCTGGATCTCATCATCCAGAGCCTGGAGGTCAGCACTTGTGAGGTTTGCCATGGGCCACCCCAGGGAGTGGACCGGGACTCGGACACACAGCTGTGTATAACCCCAAGAGACTGGGAAATGCCACCGAGCCATGTGCCCAGGAAGAAGAGGAAACGAGTTTGGGAAGTCACGCTTGACTTTGAATGTGGACCCTGGCACACAGCATTTGAGTGACTCTGACTCTCTGAGCACGTCTGAGCCCGTTCCCTCATCGAAGGCGAGAAGAGTGGTCATCTGCTGGTCAGCACGGTGGTGAGGGTCACGGAATCCTTTCGAGCCCTCGCACGGGGCCGTGGCCCACTCCTGTGGAGCACTAGCTTCTGTCGACAATTGTCCACAGACTTGCAGACTTCCTTGGCAATGACTTCTCCCCTGGAGGGAAAACCACCAGGAGAGAGGATGCGTCACTCTTAATCAGAGCTGCAACCGTATCAGCTGGCCCGCGGCCCGGCGCTTAGTAGGCATTCAATAAATATATGTCGAGAGGATGAATTGTCGGACGAATTAATACGAATGTGTATGTGCTAAGTTTACTCTTCCTCAATAAATATTTCCACCTTCATGTTCCATCCTGGTGGGGGGAGGGGGGAGGGGGGACAGGAGAGAAGTGGGGGAGGAGGAGGGGCACCTTCCTCCCAAGCCTACCGGGCCCAAACTATAAATAGCTCCAGTTGGAATCTTACTGCAGGTTCCTCCAGCAAAGTCAGCATCCCCAGGACCTCTCATCCTAGATGGGGACCAGGAGCGCTTCCTCATTAATCACGGCTCTTTAATTAACAGCTCTGAGCCTGGAACAAAAGGTGCTTACCGGGAGAACGCCAGCGGGCCCTGAACTCTGGCCGCCTGTTTTTATTTGGAGGACCCGGCGCCTTGGGGAGCAGGCCTGGCTTGGCTCGGCGCTGAGCCCGGCAGGGGTTGGGGTTTGGAGGGCGAGCAGCTGGCAGGCTGGCTGCCTGTCTCCACCTCGGACACCGCCTCACAGAGCTGACTCGACTCTGAGCACGTTGCTGCCAGGACCTGCGAAGGGGGAGTGGCCGGGCAGTTTCGGACAGTGGTCTCCCACTTGGCATGCTAGAATCACCGGAGGAGCTTTAAAACCATTGATGCAGGGTCCCAGGAGGGTCTGTCTGATGCACTTGGTCTGGGATGGGGCCAGGGAGTGGCAGTTTCCAAAGCTTCACTGCAGCACAGTGTGAGGACCCTCCTTCAGAGACGCCTGGCTTGGTGGGAGGCACCGAGGCTGAGAGACTGGGGAGGCCTCAGGCCCAGCCAGGTCGGGAGGGCCTCTTCTCCACACTGGGTGGACACAGCAGGAGTGGAACCAGAGTTTCCCTTCAAGGCATGCCTCCTGAAGATGCTCGGAGGAGTGTCGGGCCAGAAAGGCAGGAGGTCAGGGCGGGGCAGGGGGTGGGAGGAAGCAGACCCGGCACCGGCACCGGGCACCAGAAGCCATGCCCTCAGGGCTCCCGCTAAGACTGAGAAGCAGAGGTTCTCAGCCACAGTATCCTGACATGCTTTCAAAACTCCTGCTGGGGTGGGGAAAACAGGGTGCGGTTGGTAAAGGGGCACACACTTTCAGCCCTAAGATGAATAACGTCTGAGGATCTAATGTAAAACCCTGTATTGTGTTATTGAAGTTTCCGGAGAGTAGAACTTCCACATTATCACCAGAAAAATAAATGAATAGATAAATAAATAAATAAAGGTGATGGATGCGTTGTTAACTAGATGGTGGGAATCCTTCCACGTTGAATATGTATATCAGATCACCACAATGTACCCTTTAAATATTTTAAATATTTACACTTATTTACACTTCCATAACACTTCTATGGAGCTGAAGAAGACTCGAGGAACTCCTGCTACTGTGCTCGGGTCCCTGATGAAAGGCTCCATACAGCAGACTGGGTCTTTACGAAGTCCCGTCAGCACGGTCTGGTCCCCTCTGGGCAGCAGTCCCCTCATCGATAACACGGGACCCCACACTTCACAGATCCCTAGAGTGTTTGACGTCTGGTAGATACTCAGAGAGTCCTTGTCAAAACCCTCAAGTCCAAATTGGATGACAAAGAGCTCTCGTCTCACATGCTTGCCCTCAGTTGATTGGCAGCAGGCACCTTAGGAAAGCATTGTAAGGCCAGTGATGCTGTGGTTGACTAGTGATGTCTGTTAGGGATGCAGTGAGAGGGGAATCGATGGTACAAAGGTCATTGATTTGCCATCCTGGTCTCGGTGTAAACTTAACAAAGTCAGGGACTCTGCTTTTCTTGTTCACTTGTGTGTCCACAGAGTTTAGGAGAGAGCCTGGCATACACTGAGCACTCAGTCGATTGTGGAGGGAAAGAAAGTCCCTCTGTTCATGTTTTCCAGTTGTAGCTCTACTGCCTTTTCCTAGTCTATCTTTCCCTGGGTGTTTTCTTCTGGTGAATTTTTTATGGAGCTCAGATCCCTGTTTCCTTTCCTGCAGTGATGGCGTCCAATTCCCTCTGTCCTTTTTGTGGGGGGGCTGCAGTGATGGGGTGAGTGCTGGTCTGGCAGGCAAGCCACGTCCGTGCTCAAGACCTCTGGGGGCCGCCTGCCCCGGCAGTGTGGTGCTGGGCAAGTCAGGGCCCTTCCCGGAGCCTCAGTTGTTTTTATATCACTGGAAATGGGCGCTAATTTACTCACATATTGCCCTGGTAACTACTGCTATTAAATGAATCTAAAATGCCCATAAAAGATGACTGCTCGGAGTTGGTTCACTTCTGAATTTCAAGGACCAGAGTCTTCCCCTTCCCCCTCCCCTTCTATGTCCAGCCACCAATGTCCAGCCACCCTGAGGAGAAAGCAGGCATTTTCACACCCTCTCCGCCTTGACCTCACTCCTCTTTTCTGAGGTTCTCATTCTCTACCTGCAAAACACTACCCCTTTTCTGTCGACCAGGAATCATTTGTTCCAGGTTTTAAGCTGCTCCTCACTCTCACCATACATGCTCTATTCATCTGGTCTTAGTTTCCAAAACCAAAGACTCCAGGATGATGCCTACCCAGCTATTCCCTCTGCCCAGGTGTTGACCTCCCCCAAGCTATCAATACTCAAGTGGGGGTTCCACTGTTAGTGGTGATACCTGATAGTAATCGGGGTATTTAGCACTTTCCCCAAATAGTTTTTTTCCCATTCCACTGGTTTTCCCCAATCCATATGAGGGTTCATTCATGGTGCACATTCCTAGACCCCATAAGATGAATGCAGTCAGACCCTTTTGGAGTACAGACCGAGAACTCATGTTTCAAGCACCCAAATGATCCTAATTCGCTGTGAAGCTTGACAATATCTTAGAGAGTGTTCCTCAAGTTGAACCTCATTCCAGTGGTCCCTCGGGATGCCCTGGCGTTTCTCTGTATTGGCTTCCGACCCTTCAGTGGCTTTTAGCTGTGGTTCTCCATGTGGACAACACTAGATCTTGACCGATTATACCAGGGGCTCCAGGGGCAGGACACGGGTGCTTCTAAAAAGTCTTCTAGGTGATTTGAATGGCATCCAGGGCTGAGAACCACAGATCCCTGAGATTCCAGCTTTGGAGGAAGAAGGGAATCCATGGTCCCCTCCTTATGTCATCAGAGGCAGAGTTCTCCTTGCTGTTCCCTCCAAGTCTTAGAGATTTGGGCAATTCTAGACACCTGACTGCTCCCGATTGCAGTGGCCAGTTGCTGTGCGTTACAACCGCTTTTACTTGTGGACTTGGCCTTCATTTCATGCTTCCCCTTGCTGCAGTGGAACTGGTGCAGAATGGTGGTAATTTTGCCTGCCTACTGTCACACACAATTCAGGACTCGTATCTTTGTTCTCCCAACGCACGGGGCTGGCGGAGTGTGGTATTGTACCGAGATTTGGGTTGGGCACTGGAGGGACGGGGAGGCCCTCTAGGGCCAAGCAGCCCCAGCACACCGCCGTTCTCCCTGCCTCTCTGGCAGACAAATCCTTATTCTGGTGTCACTGCCACCAAGGAGCCCTTAGGCTCTATGCAAGCATCTCTGAGGGGAGTTTGCCGTCATCTCCTCAGGCTGCTTCCTCTGGATTGGAGAAGTTGTGGGGGCCGAATTGGGCCCAATACACTCCTACCTCCTTGGTTCTAGATGGCATTCTAATAGCTCTTTACTCAGGTAATTCTCACCCTTCAGGCCTCAGCTTAACTGTTAACATCCCCAGGAGCCTCCCTGACCATTCCAACTTATTTGGTGCCCATCCCCACCCCCCGCCGCCCCTGCGTACTGGGACGAGTTGTCACCTTGATGACACTCACCACACCTGGTTTCCCTGTTTATCACTTGTCTTTCCTACCAGACAGTGAACTCCACTAGGGCAGGGACCAAGCCTCTCATTCTCGGCAAGACATAGAGGTCATGCTCAAACCCCATTGTTTGAGTTCAACAGTGGGATCATTTGCAAGGTTGAAGGGAGTCAGTAGGGGATGGTGCAGCACCCAGTGTGGGCAGCGCTAAGAAGCTGTTACTAGCCCAGTGACTCAAGGGCAGAGGAAGGGACCACTGGTGAGGAGAGCAGTGCGGAGCTGGCCGCCTGGCAGGAGCTGAGGTCCTTGGTGGGGCCCATTCAAAGCAACTTGTTGAATATCATGGCCTCATTCTCCTCCCTCTGATCTCCTATTGGCTGAGCCTGATAGGAGGCCAGAGGGGAATGGGATGTTTTATATTCTCTCTTTCATATTATGAGGTCTTCGAAGTGTGGTGAGCCTTTCACATTTGAAGCTCATTTCAATGTGCAGGAGCCACACTTCAAGCACTCAGTGGCCACACGTGGCCCATGTCTTAGAAAATCCCTCATCCTCAGTGGCGGCCCCAAGCCGGGACATATTTGCTCACACCTTGGACTTTCTTTATTAAAGCCATGACCCTCTTTGATTGTTATTGATAGCTTAATACTTCTCTTCCCCTCTAGACAATGAGGTTCATAAGGGCAGGGAACAAACGTGCTAGTTTTGTGTACTTTTGTACCAAATTTGCGTGGCGATTAGTAGGAGCTTAATACATAGATATTGGATGAGTAAGTTAATAGGGCCTCCATTCTGAAGAGTACCCTGAAAGGTACCTCCCACTCCCTTTTTCACTTCCACCCTGCCCCTGCCTCAGTCCTTCCAATTCCAGCATGTCTCGCAGCCTCCCCGTCTCTGTGTCAGGACAGTTTCTAGCTGGCCTTGTCCTGAGGCACCTGACAGCCAGGATTATTAGCAGGCAGCCCAGACAGGGGCCTGCTGGGCTGGGGCAGGGCCGTGGGGGAGCCGGCACAGCACCGGGGGCAGGCAAAGCTGCCCGCAATGAAGGATGGCCCTGCCTGCTGGCCCGGGGAGGCGCCACGCACATCCTTCCACCGATCGGTGCCAGCAAATGTTCCAGGGACACTGCTAAATGCCTGCTGTAAATCTCGCTTAAAGGGCCATCAAGAGCAGCTTTTGGCTGTGAGCATCTTTGCCATTATTCTTTACTAGGCCCTTTTAACGTAACTGGGAACAGGGCAATATTTTGTTCATCTGTAGCGATTGGACAGAAGCTCAGTGGAGTTTAATGGCTGAGGTCTGGGCAGCAGGCTCACCCTGGGAAGGACTGGGGGCCAGCGATGGCCAGTTTGGGGGGCCTTTGGGGGCGGGGCGAGTCCTGGGGCGGTTCCTGTGCTGTCTCAGAGGGGCTGGGTCCTGCTGCCTGTGAAGATGCTGGTGGATTCCACCTCCTCCCCAGACCCAAGTCACGTTTCTTAGGTGGGGTGAGGGGCTGGATACTTCCCGAGGCCTCTGCTGACCCCTGGCACCCCGAGCACCCAGGGGCCTCAGCACAGGCACACTGGCCCAGGCAGACCTGTGTCCCCAGGTCACACGTCCTTTAAGCTTTAAAAGAAGCAGCTTTCCCTTAGTCCCCATAGCCCCCTACAGTCACTGGTCCTCTAGCCCTGGCACCCCTCATTGCCATGGCACCCCTCACTCTTAAACTGCCTCTGTACCGTGAAAGCCCCCATCGAACTGTTCCCAAAGAAGCAGTGGCTCATAGTCTCTATCTTGGGGGGATACCCTTGTCCATCAAGTATTTGAACCAGTGAAATAGTGGCCAGGAGGGCATGCTGCCCCCACCAGCCAGTGCATCTTCCACACGGTATGGGGCTTCTTGGTGACCCTCAGGCAGGGTTGACCCACAAGGAGGTCGTCCAGCTCACAGTCTGTATGAACAGCAGCCCCTGGATTTGTGTGGTGTAAAGCCTGGGCAACCACACACAACGGCCCTGTCCTCAGGCTCCAGCGGGTCTCTGCTTTGGCCTGAGGTTGAATGTGGGGTGGGGTCTGGCTGTGTGTTTCCCAGAAGGTGTGCTGGTGGGTTACTAGAGGCCACCGCTGTCAGTGGTGTGAGTCTGAGCCTCTCTTCCCTTTCCTTTGCAATTCTAGACCAGAAGTTGGTAGACTGTGGAGTTTTATTGGACTGCAGCCACTCCCATCTGCTTATGTATTGTCTATGACTGCTTTCAAGTGACAGAGCTGAGCAGAAGCCACAGAGATCACATAGTCCTCAAGGCCAAAGTTATTTACTCTCTGGCCTTCCCCTCATTCTCGACTGTGGTGAGAAGAAGGGAGATGGCTTCTAAATGCTCACGGGCTTGACATCTTTGGAGACCCTAGCTGAGTTAGGAGTGTCCAGACATCTTTGTGTTGCACTGTAGCCGGCACCTAATCCAAGGACGTGTGACCCCAGTGCCCAGCTCTGGATATGAGAGCCAGTAGTCAACAGCTCATTCTGCAAACGTTTATTCCACCTGCTGCGTGTCAGGAACCAGGTGCTGTGCTGCAGAAAGAAATAAGACACAGTGCCCGCAGGATGATGTCAGGGACCAGGAAAGGGGAAATGTGGGCCCACTGATAACTGGAATGTGTTGTGAAAACTCTTATGGAACAGAAGTCCTGTGATAGACTCTTCAATGCAGGCCGATTAGGGAGGAGGGGGACAATGGAATTGGGCTTTGAAGTAGGAATAGAAGTTTTCTAGATACAGGAAGAAGGGTAGGGGTGTTCCAAATACAAGGTCCTAGTACTGATGTAGCCTCACTTGCTTTGAGACTGAGTGTGGGAAATTGGGAGCATTCATAAAAGTTTGTGCCTGGATCTAATGTTGGATATTGTAGCCCTGTGCATTATACAGAGGCATGTCTCCATTTCTCTGTGCAGGCATACTTGTCGTTATGTAGATAGACCGTTACATCGGCATGCTTGGACGGAGACACTCTGGCACGAGCTCACATGAGCTTTGTTTCTCAACACACAGGCCTGGCACACAGCTTTGTGCACACAGCTGAACATGTACATAGACACATCTGTGGATTCTCTGAGGCTGGAGTATGCACACCCCCTCTCCCCCCATGGGTGGACATTGTCCTGGGTCTCCTGCCCACAGTGTATATGACCTAAACTTTCCACCACCCTCAGTGGTGGTGACCTGGCCACAGATCCAAGGAGTGGAGGACTTGTTGACTTACTCTCAGGCTGTGGCCTCTCCCTAGTTTCTGCCTCCTCGCTGCTCCATTACCCTCTCTCAACCAATCCTCTCTTCGTGGCGAGGATGAATGTTCTGTGCTGTGACTGGGGACAAAGAATTGGGTGTCCTCTCCAGGCTGGAGCCAGGCATAAACTGTCAGAGAGCTCCTTCTTGTCAAGGTGAGAACCCAGAAGCCTGGGTGATTCACTCATCACATAGCTTTGCGTCTGGGAACAATGTCTACCATTGGCTCCAGCAGCTACTTCCTGGGAGCTACGTCACTCGCCGAATGCCTAAGGCTCACATGTGCCAAGAAGGAGGTCATGTCCAGACCCCTGGGGGAGTGAGGGGGCCAGGTCCCTTTTTTTTTGATGGGAGCTTTCATCACCTCAGAGAAGAGAATGTGTCTCCATCCTCGCTGGTTGTGGCTGGAACCCTCTCCTTTCCCACCTTTGCCTCTCCAACAGGTCTTTGAACCCATGGGCTCATCTACACTGATCTAGAATCAAACAGCCCACAGGAACGTCTCCATCACTGGAGGCTTCTAACAGGAGTCAAAGGGCTGAGGAATAGGGGCGTGGCTAGCCCCCGGTCTGGGAGTGTCGGTCCTGGCTGGGAGGGTCTGACCTTAGGCATTACCTTTTGCTGTATCTTGGACGTCACTGCCTTAGAGTGACACCTAAAGGGAGGGAGAGTTCCCCTGGGACACAGGGAGGGGCTGGAACCAGGGACCAAGGCTGGAGGGCTCTGGGATGTGGCCATATTCAAGCACTCATTGGCTGGCCTTGTTAACCCATTGATGCCCTGTTTGATCTCTTCTCTACCAAAAGGCCACCGTATTGATTAGAATGGCATTCGGTACAGTAACCACTGGTCCTTTGTATTTCTACCACTGCTGCATTGTCAGCCTCATATCCTGTCATCTGGCACGTGCCTTGATTTTTGGTTTGGGAAATCGGACCCTGCACCTTTAAATGTTTCATCTGCACCAGCCATGATGAGAAAAGGAGAGGAAGGAAGTTGGTATTTAGGTGTGAGTGTGAGTGGTTGTGTGAAGGAGTTGGGGGGCGGGCTGGATGCGGGGGACCCCGAGATATTTTCTTTCTTGTCTGTTTTTTCCACTCTATTTCTTTTTCCTCCATGTCAACACCAAACAAGACAGGACTAGAATTAATGGGGAAAGCAGCAATTAGCAAATTAGGTTAGCGGCGTGTTGCCGAGTGGCACGGCTGCCAGGTGCGGGGTCTCTGGCAGGATATTTATTAGGGCCTGTCAGAGAAGTGACACTTTGATAAATGGAGTTAGGTAATCAGCCCCTCTACGACAGCAAGCATTGTGAGGCCTCAGCAGGCGTAACTACAGAAGCCAACCTTTGTTATGATTTAAAAATTTTTAACGTGCACAAAAGTAACACAACAGCAAAGTCTGCCTCCCCAGAGAGCAGCCTGGAACCCTGATCCTCACGTCCAGGGGAAATCGTGGGTCTTGCGTTTTCCCCTTTGGAGTGGGCGACTGGGAAACCTGGTCAAAAGCAACCGATGTGAAAAAGTCTGTCTGAGTTCGGGAAATGCCCTAGAGTTGGGATGAAAAAAAAAAAAAAGCAGGAGCGGGTTTTAATGAACCAGCAATTGGAGAGTTGTGTTGTTCTGTTTTCACTGGGATCATCTGCAATGTGACCATTTGCTGAGGTGCCAGCGTGCTGGAGTTGGGTGAGGGGAGTGGGCGCTGGGAGTCAGAAGCGTGGGGGTGGGGGAGGGGGTGCTCTGTGGGAGGGTAGAGAGGCCAGCATAACGTAAGGCGCCAGGAAAGGCTTTCCAACTTTCCAGGATTCCTGTCGTAGGAGTTCCTCTCCCGGCAAACAAAGAGATGGGGCTCGACTTTTCTCTAAATGGTCAGCTTTCCGGAGGGATGTTTCAATACCAGGTGGTGGATGGTGGGCACAGCCAGTGACAAGGCCTGGCAGGGAGGACCATGTCCCTGGCCCGAGATGGGTCAGTGCCATTTCCAGAAGCCTTGCCACATCTGGCAGATCCCACCAAGGCCTTGGCTCCATACAAACAGGGTTGGTAAGGGAGACACTGCCTCTGTCCCCTGACCTTTCGCCTGCTGCCTTAGTCCTGGGCGTGACCTAATGTTTACCAGGTGCTAGCCTTCCTTAGCCACTCGCTGACAGTGCCATTTCTCTGGTCATGTGGCAGTACTGACAACTTCCTGGTCAATGACCAGGTCTTAGGGGGTCTCAGGTGCTGGCTTCCTGCTCTAACTCCATTTTGCTTGGCTAGGCCCTGACTCTGGGCCCTCACCTGGCACTTCCCCGTCCTACTGGACCCTGTCTCTCTGTCCCTAGACACTGTCTTGTGTCCTGCTCTGGGTTAGAGCCTTCTGAATGCTGACCTAGGCTGAGTGGGGCTGAGTTTGCTCTACTTCTTTGGGCACTGGGCACTGGGCTGCTGACCTCACTACCTGGGGGCCAGGGTCACAGCCAGGTAGGTGGGCAGCCTCCTGCCTGCGCAGGCCCAGCTTGCTCTTTTTCCCATCTGCTTCCTGCTGAGGTTCAGAGAGCCTCAAGCCCGAACCGACCCCAGCTGTGACTCTCCTGTAAGTGCCTAGGTCTGGAATAACCCCCAGCAGGTGTGTCCCAAAGGCAGACTCAGGTTTCGCCTCTCCCTAAAAACAGGGCCATGAGAGAAAATAGCAGGACCTGTGGTCCAAGGAAGGGGATTTGGGTTGTGACTGGTTGTTCCAGGCATTGGCCACAAATGTCTCCTGCCCTGCCCCCTATTGGCTCTGAGCCTCTAGACTCTTCTGGGGACTGGAACCAAGTCTGATAATAGAACCAAGCCCCACAGCCCATCTCTGCTGTGGGAAACTGAGGCAGTGGTGACAGATGACTGGGCTGTCACACCAAGGGGAATAGAGAAACCCGATGTTCTCATCTCTGTCTTCGGGAGTCCAGGCTGGGGTGAGGGGCAGTCCAAACCACGTCCACCTTGGTTGCTACCACCTTGTTAGTGCCCTGCCAAACACAGATTTGTCAGCATTGGTTTGGGCTGGGACGGGGAAGGGCAGATCCCTGAACCAGGCACAGGGCTCCAGGTGCGCTCTGTGCTGCGCGGAGGACTGAGGAGGAAGCTGCTCTCACGGCCCATGTTTGTGAAGCGTCCACTTCACAGGGGGGTCAGCAGGCTTTCATGTTCTTTCCCCTGAGCTGGAGCCTCTGCGAAGGCCACGTATACCTTGAGCCTCAAGGTGTGACACCAGAACGATCCCTGTGGAATTTCTTCTCTTGGATTGGACCCAACCTTCCAGTCTGTTGAGATCCTTTTGATTCTGCCAACTCAGTTACTTCTCAGCCCTTGGAAGGGAAGTGTTCATCTCCTAAGTCTTCACTCAAGTAACGGAGAAAGTTATGAGAGAACATGGCAAGAATGGAGCCTATGGTCCACCTCCATAGTCTTCGATCATTACTGAGCACCCCCTCGGGCTGGGGGGTGCTTCTTAGAAACGGCAAACATTAGTATAATGAGAGTTATTTTCTAAAGGACTTTTGTGTGTATTTTCCATTTGACCGTCACATTAGCTCTATGATAGACTCAGCCGGTTTTAGTTAGGGCCACCCTGTATGAGACAAGGAAACAGAGGCTATGTAATGTGCTCAGTTACTTTGCTAGCAAGTACTAAAACTTGAACCAACCCAGGTCTCTTTTAAATAACTAAGTCATGCTAGTTTATTGGTTTTCGTCTAAATGCAACTACTTATTTTTATGAGTAACTTTTGGAAGTGTAGCACACACAGAGGAAAGTATGTAGATCCCACTTGTGTAGCTCGATGAGTTTTCAGAAACTGCTCGTTCTCTTGTGGTCAGCACCCAGATCAGGAACTGAGCCCCGCACTCCCCTGGATATACAGCGTAGATTGGTTTTGCCCATTTTTGAACTTTACGTAAATGGAATCACATAGTATGAAACTCTTGCTTCTGGCTTCTTGCATTCCCATTATCTTCGTGAGATTCATACACACTATCGCACGAAGCTGTGTAGCATTCACCCCCTTTGCTGTGGAGTTTTCCACAGTGTGCGTACACTACAGTGGCTCACCCCTTCTCCTGCCAATGGGCAGTTTTGGAAATTGTGAACAGTGCTGCTTTGGACATTCTAGAGTCCATGCCTTTGGGTGAGCCAGCCCGTTTTTCTGTTGGGTATATATCTGGGACTGAAGTTGTTGGGTTGTAGGTGCTGTGTATTAAACCCAGGTCTTTGATTTTTAAAGCTGTCTTTTACCATATTCCCCCATTCACTTATTTACTTCATTAATGTTTCCAAGAAACATTTAAGGGGCATGTTCTCCTGTCTTGCTTGACTGTGAGTTGCTGCACTTAGGTAGACCCAGGCCACGGGTCTTCTATATTCTTAATTAAAGCCAAACTCTTGTTCTACACCTGCCCTCCCTCATCTTCCTCTCCCTCACCTTCCCCCTGGCTCTCCTCACACAGCCTTGCACATGCCCCTCTGGCCTCAGCCCAGGCTGTTTCTTCAGCCTGGGATGCTCCAGCCCCATGTATCTGCCTGGCCACCTCCTTCAGTCTTAGCCACAATATCCTCTTTGTGACATCTTTCCCAAAACACGCTGCTCAATGCTCTGACCTGCCTGCTCATCAGCCTATCTCTTTGGCTTGCTTTGGTATTCCTCTGCAAGCTCATTGCCATTGATGTTACCTGGCTGCGTGCTGGCTGAGCCGTACACCACGTGTGGCCCCACCGGGACAGGAGTTCTGCCTGTTTTATTCACACTGGGTCTGAAGTACAAGCACAAGGCCTGCCTAGGGTGTCCCTTCCATAAATACTTGTCAAGTGAATACTTGTCTGAAATACAGCTATTATCAGTCTCGAGCATGGGCACCTTGTCAAAAAGAAAATTAGAATAATTTCATCAAGTATTCTCTAGGGATGGACATTAGCTCCTGGTAATTGCCTCATTCTTTGTAAATTAGTTGCCAACTGACCATTTAATAGGAAGGTCTAGGATTTTTCTCAAGATTGAATCTGACTTTCTTTTTCTTGGAAAATCAATACATTATTTATCTTTTGGCCTCTCTAATATTCTTCTTGATTTCTCAAAGGTCCTTCATGTGACTCTGAGATGACATCAGTGAGATTCTCCTTCCCCTCCCCCCCAACCTTGTCTGCAATACTGCTTTGAAGAGGAGCTTTTGCACCATCATCAACCTTTCCTGTGCACCTGCCCAGTGCAGGGCACAGTCCTGAATCTTGAGGACACAAAGACACAGAGGACACTTTCTCTGCTTCTGGAGTTTTCTTAGGATTCAGTAGGGGGAGAGGGCTGCAGGTAAAGTGACAGTGGCCCCGTGAAGACATGGGTGGTGTGAGCACATGGCTGGGTGGGCGGTGAGGGTAGTGGGAGGGGGTCGTGTCAACATGGTCATGGGGAGCCTGTGGACCTGGGTGGGAGGTTTCCTTGCTATGAATTATGAGTTCAACAAATATTCACTGAGCTTCTGCCCTGTGCGGACACATGTGGGTGCTGTCATCGTGTGGACAGACACAGATCCCATCTTGAGGGAGCTCAGAGCTGAGCGGGGGCAATAAACAAAGAGGTAAACAAAGACATTAAAAGTGTTAAGGAGGAAAAAAACATGGTGATGAGATTCAAGGTGGGGTGAGAAGAATTATTTAAGTGGGGGGGTGGTGCTCAGTGAGTGCTTCTCCAGTGCCCTCTGAGGGGCTGGTCATGGGACATGAAGGGAGGTCATTCCAGCCACTGGCAGAAGCCCCAAGGGGGGAAGGGCATATTGTATTGTAGAAACTGAGCGGAGACCTGTGTGCTGGGTGGGAAGAAGGAGGGGGCACCCATGAGGTGAGTGGGGAAGTCAGGGCTCATACCATGCAGGGCCTCGCAGGCGAGGAAGGGCATTGGGATTTCTGTTAAGAGGAATGAGAAGCATTTTGGGGGAATAGCACGGCTTTATCTCCACTTTGCAAAAATCCCCATGGCTACAACACAGAGGACAGATTGGAGGTGGGCAAGAGGACAGGCAGGGAGCCCAGAGGGGGCTGCCGAAGCTGTTCTGGAAGAAACGATGTCAGCACCACAACCACAAACAAGGGAAGCGCTGTAATGCCGTGTTCATTGAGAATCGCCAGTGTGTAGAGCAGTGCCTGGCATAAAATATTTACAGTTTATAGATAATTACTATTACTACTGTTAAACATAGTAGCATCTAACATTAAAAAATACTTAAGTTCATATCTTATTTAATTCTCATGGCAACCTTACACGTCAGGGCAAGGGGTTGGCATACTATCAACCCATATGCTAAATCCAGCCTGTGGCTTATTTTGTAGGCCCACAAGCTAGCAACAGTTTATGTGTTTTTCAAGAGTTGTAAACCAAACCAAACCAAACAAAACAAAGAAGACTATAAGAGACCATCTGATTCACAAAGCCTAGAATATTTACTACTGGGCTCCTTGTAGACATCTGATATAGAGTATTTGTCAGGGAAGGCTAGGTTATGCTGCATAACAAACAGCCCACATCCTCAGTGACTTAGCCTAACAAAGATTGATCTCTATCTGATTCAGTCAGCTGTGGGTCTGTGCAACCCTCCAAGGGCATCTATCTCCTAGGTGATCGGCCATCCAGGCTATTGTGATCCTGCAGCTCTGTGTTAACATGAGGCCTCTTTGTTGTTACTGGCAGGGGAAGAGAGAGGCTAAGAACCTCAGGAGGGCCTTTCATTGACTCTTGCTACTTGCGCATATATTTCTTTAACTGGAACTCATCGCATGGCCCTGCCGAACTACAAGGGGCTGAGAGCTGCAAATGAGCCCCTGGAATGAAATAAGGAAACTGAGCTTCAGGGCGGTGAATGCCTTGCTTGGGCTTATGAAGCGAGGACAAGACAGAACAAAGACACACGCCAGGCAAGTGGGATTTCCAAAACCTGTGATCTTATTTACTGCCTTTCCCATCCCTGACACTCGCCTTGTCTCTGCTGCAAACTCCGTTAAACATCTCCTTCCTTTGGAGTGGCTCAGACAAAATGTGCTCATGTTGCTGGCACATCTCCCAGAGAGGTCTTCTTTGCTTTGTGCCACCCTCCCCCCGCCTCTGTCCTCCTCCTGGCTCTGGCCCCAGTGGGGGTGGAAGGTGCCATGGCCCGAGTAACTCATGGCTCCATCGGCTCCCTGCAGTGATGAATGACACCCATCCATCGTGGGCCCTGCTGATGGCCCGGTTCATCCATCATGGTTCGGCGCTCCCAGGTGATGTATTAATGCCTGGAGAATGGATTGCTCAATAGCCAGTCTGCTTGGGAAGGAAACCAAGCCAAAGAGTGGACTCAATCTAATTACCTGCTCACCCCGGTCCTTTGGCAGCCCCTCTTGGGCTCCCTGCAGTAATAGGACTTGCAATTCTTGAGCCAGCAGGTCATTCCAAACTCATTGCCGATGAACAAGGCATTATTTTGAAGAAAAAACCCCAGGAGGAGCTATCCTGGATTTGCCTCATGATGGAAGGCCGGGAAGGCCAGTGGACTCATCAGTGGTCAAGACTGAACTCTGCAGTCATGTAGACTTCGGTTTGTGTCTTATTTCTGTCACTTCCTGGCTGTGTGACCTTGGGAAAATCATTTAGCCTCTCTGAACCTCAGTTTCGTTTTTCATACAATAGGAATAATGGTTGTGAGGATTAAAAGGGCCTTACTTTTTCTTTCTCTCTCCTGTCCCCATTCTCTAAGTGCCAACAATGGTAAGCCTGGTACACAGTAAGTGATGATGATGATGATGATGATGATGGTGATGATAACAATGATTATTATAAGGAAAAATCTGCAAAGTTTTTCTCCCTGCTCTCACCCACTGAAGGGCTGCAGTATTGCCAGAGAGGCAGTGGTGGATAATAATGGCTGAAAGTTATCTGTTACTCTCCCCTCAGAGGTGGAGTGACTAGCCTTATGACCACTTTGACCGATAGAATATAGAAGAAGTGATGCTGAGTGAGTTCTGGGCCTGACTAACCCTTAAGAGAACTGGTCCCTTCTACCTCCTTCCTCTCCAAACATTTGCTCTGGGGAATGCCATCTGCTTTGCAAGAAGCCCAGGGACCCTGGGACCACCATGCTGTAAGGAAGCCCAAGCTAGCCGCCTGGAGCAGCCATGTGGATGGAAATGCCCAGGCGGTCCCCATCTCTGCCAGCTACCCCAGCCGAGGTGTCAAACACATGAGTGAAGAAGTCACCTTGAGCACCCTCCCAAGCTTTCAGATAACTACAGTCTCAGCCACCATGTAACTACCACAGCACGAGAGACCCCGAGGGAGAACTGCCCCGCTGAGGCCAGTCAACCCACAGAAACGTGATATGTTGCTATTTTAAACTGCTAAGGTTTCAGTGATTTGTTATGTAACAATAGATAACCAGAACAGAAACCAATCTGTATAATGGGTTTGTTCAAACCATTATTTATTGAATAGCCACTGAATGTCAGGAACCAGCTGGGAAAATTAGCTGGTGGAGGTTGGTCTTGAAGCCTAGTGTGATTCTTTTCAAACCCTTAGGGTTCCACGATAATATTGTAGAAAATTGTTTTTAATATGTTTTTTTAAGATTTTATTTTATTTTATTTTTTAGAGAGGGAAGGGAGGGAGAAAGAGAGAGAGAGAGAAACATCAATGTGTGGTTGCTGGGGGTCATGGCCTGCAACCCAGGCATGTACCCTGACTGGGAATCGAACCTGCGACACTTTGGTTTGCAGCCTGCACTCAATCCACTGAGCTACGCCAGCCAGGGCTCAGAAAATGTTTTTAAAGTCAACGTGCTTCACAAGCCTCAGAGGGGAATACACTGATTCTTTTGGATTATGGAACTTAACAAATTTTTCTTTGTCCCAACTTCCATCCCCTTAATTACTCGTATGCAACCCATTCTATTTTTACCATCGGTGCATCACAGAATAAGGACCGCATAGAACAGTGCCTCTCAAACCATCTGTGTAAGAGGACCTGTGTTTTTTTTTCTTTTAAATTTTCAACCTGTTGTACACAGATACATCTGTAAAATACAATAAAATGGATTACTGGAAAATGAAGTAAAAAGACATGCAAAACACAGACCTGTTTTTACTAGATTCCATGGATATCTAGTTACTCTGACACATTGGTTTTAAGGTTTTTAAACATTTGCTCTCAATTTCTGTCCTCATCTGCTACAGCTCAGTAGCCAGTCTGTGGGCAGCTCTGGTCTGGGGACCACACTTTGAACAGCACTGTCACAGAAGCCACCTCACCCATCTCACACACCTCAGGGATGCTTCTGTCAATGGAAGGAAATGCAGGGGCAGGGAAAGGATTTTTCTTTCTTTCTTTTTTTTTCCCAAATGAGAGACTTGCATCTGTTGTGTATGTGGAGAGAAAAGAGCTGGTGTTATGGAAGAGGCTGGAGATCCTGAGAGACCGGTGAACTGGTGGAAGGTGGCCTCAGGGAAGCCACAGTGGCCAGACAGAATTCCAGGAACAGGAATGAGGTTGGCCTCAACCAGGAGGGAGGAGAGGAGGCAAAAGCCATCCACGAGAGCGATCCAGGAGGCCAGGAGAACCGCCCACTTGCTTCCTCCCTTGACCCTCTGGCTTCTGCTTTTTTCTCTCTCCTGTGCCTGTTGCAAACTGACCTTGCTATGTCTGCTTTGATCCCCTTGGTTTGGCAACCTGCTTGGATTCTCTTTTCTGGCCCTTACCAGTCCCTTTCTACCAGCTTCTCAGCTCTGTGTGCTGCTTTGACTATGGTGACCTGAAGGTTTGGTGAGAGTTACTGTCTGCACCGGCCCAAGCCTTGCAAAGCTTCTGCTGCCTGAGCAGCCTCTGGAGAAAGGAACTTGTGGGCACATTCAATAGGTGAGCCTGGAATTAGCCTCAGTGCCACAAGTGTAACATTATGGGTTGGTGACCTTAGCCCTGTGTGATATATATCTTCTTTTTGTCTGCCCAGACCCTGTTTCTTTAGGAAACTATGTATCCTTTTGTTGATAAGCATCTTGATCTGTAAGTATCTTGCTCAGCTCATATGGCTTTTGGGGGGCTGACACCACTCCCACCAAGAGATGGGCATGTGTTCCAGGCCAGGCCAATCCGTCTGTTGGGACATTTGCAGGCTGTACCATGAATGATGACATTGACTTCTTTGGACTATAAGCCTTAAGGACAGACTACAGCTGGGGCTGCTGTAGGCCATCTTGCTCACCCTTTAAGAGGTGAGCCCACCCAAGGACAGAACCAAGAAGAAGTGAGCAAAGTCAAGAGACAGAGAGAGGGTCAGAGCGAGGACAGGCATGGCTCCACTTGAATTCTGCTGTGTTCAGACTTCTCATTGGAGGAGCCACTGTGTTCCTTTACTTGTTTATACTACTTGAATGGGGCCTCTGCCCCTCACAACCTCAAGAGTTTGCTGAATACAGTCATAGCTCGAGGGTGATAAATTCATGGTACATGTGCCTCCAGTTCCTACCTCTTATGCACAACACTCCGTCTCATCAGAACTAAGCTTGACCTCACAATCCTCCACACAGAATTCCAGGCAACCTTTCCCAGCCAGTCAGAGAAAACCAGGTGGAAGGACACCTGTTATCTTCAAGGGAACATCGGATGACCTGGGTTTCTGCCTTAGTCTCCTGGTCTTGTGGCTGGAGGCCCAGCACCTTAGCTTCATCAGTTCTGTTCTTCTCAGCACCCTTCCCCAGGGGCCAGGGGCCAGGAGCCAGGAGCCAGGTGCCAGGTGCCAGGGCCTTTCATTTCCATCTGCTGCGGGGATCCTGCTCCAATTATACAAAAGTCTTGGGGTTGTGACTCTGCTGCCTACTTGATGGACCTAAAGTCACCTCTGTCCTCATGCTCCCACTCAGGACCTCCATTCCCCAGATGGTTGTAGGGACAGCATCCCTATGCTCCTTTGTGCATTGGAGAAGCACCTCCCTCCATCCCCACCAATGAATTAACCCCATCTTGGGCCTGTTTGGTCACGTTTTCTGTCCTTTCCCCAAACCAGGTCAATGAATTCCTAACAGCTGTCACTATTGACACCATGTAACTTGGGTTGTTTCCCCAGATGCCCCATTAAAAGTGGACGTAGTCACCTTTCAATCTATTCTCTCCATTTCAACTAGGGTGGTCTTTCAAAATGTAAATGAGATCACATTACTATCTGCTTATAAATCTGTGCTGGCTTTCCACTGTGCTTGTTTGAAGTCCCACAAATGCCAACTTGTGGCCATGGCTTTCAAGACCCCACATATCTTGTATCTTATAGCCCCTCCACCTTCAGGGTGGACAACTCCCTCCTCACTGTTTGCGCTGAACACAGCTGAGCCTCGGCCAGTTTCTGAGATGGCCCATGCTTTCTCCTGCCACAGGGCCTTTGCACGTGACATTCCCATTGTCCTCTCCCCTTCATCTCCTTAATTCCCGGTCATCCTTCAGGTATCAGTTCAACTGCCACATTCATGTGGAAGTCCTTATTAACCTTTCTGATTATGTTAATAATATGTAACAGTACTTTGTGCCAAGATCTGTTATAAATACTTTATATATATTATTTCACTCAATCCTCACATTGACCCTGGTAGGTTGTTAATCTCATCCTGTTTTACAGATGAGGAGCTTGGGACATACATTGCATATCCATGTACCTCTGTGTCATAGCACTGAACAGAGCTGAAATTTTATGTTTAATTGTGCTTTTTTTTAAAAAAAAAGTATTTTTGTTTCCACCTTCCCACCTGCTATATCCCCAGAATGTGAGACCCACATGATTAGGGACTGCTTCTGTTTTTCTTTATTACCCCATCTTCAGTGCCTGGCACAGGGCCTGACACAGGGTTAGCGCTTGGTAAATATCTCCACAGACCCCTTTGGTAGCCCTGAGCCCAGGGGTCTCCCCTGTCATTGACACTGGCCCCAGACCTCAGTAGCAGTCACTTTTTGTGCAAAGATTTACGATGGGGTGAAGAGTCTAAGGCAGAGAGCTGGCTTCCTCTGCCTGACGTGTGGGTAGGCTTTCAGCTGGGGTGCCTCAGGCCCTGCAGCCTGAGGGCAGCAGGAGAGTGGGGAGTCTGGGGTTAAGGACAAGTGTAGCGATGGAATGGGGGTGGGGCAGACACTGAGCACAGCTGCTGAGGGAAAGCCAGGCTGCAGAGGCCAAGCCCCGTCCCCCGATTTCTTGGATGGTTAGAGCTGAGCTCTAACAGCAGCCTTGGCAGTGACAGTGATTAAACTCACTGCCTGGAGCTGGTGGCCAGGGTCAGGGAGTGGGGCGGGGGGAGGGGGCAGGAACAAGTTGTGTGCCGGTGGTGCGGGTGCATGTGCGCTGCGTGCGTGCATGTTGTGGGTATGGGCGGGTATTTGTGCGTGTGTGGTTGTGTACAGGTGTGTGAGACAGGTGGGGCTTATATAGGTGTGTGCGTTAGTCCGAGCTAAAGGAAGTTGCCCACGGAATGGCAGTTTCGTAGGGTTCAGCAGAACACTTGTGCACGTGGATGGCTATAAATCAGGTTAAGGGTAAAGCACACTTGGCATGTGGCATGGACTCAGTGTGGTGCTGTGACTGCAGTGGGCATGACCTGTCTAGAGGTGACTCTGTATGTGTGTGCACGTGTGTATGATGGTGAGGGGAGCTGGCTGAATGTGTCAGGGCTTGTCTGTTACACTTAGATAATGGTGCACAACCTCTTTGATGGCTGAGTGAGGGGACATGTGTCTTCCAATACCTGAGTGGCCCGGGGATCAGCCGGGTTTTGCAGAATACACTGGACATCCTTGCTCCCACCACCCCTTCCCCTAACTTGTGAACTCGAGACAAGCTCCAGGGCCCCTCTGGGCACCATTTCTGGCCAGCATGGGGCACTACATGCTGCCCCATCTCACAGAGCCCCAACCCTTCCATTGTGGGACATCCCATCCCTCCTGCAGAAAGGGCCCCAAGAGTCACTATTATTTACTTCTGGTAGATGAGGAGGAAGCAGGCTTTCAGAGGTAAGTAACCATGGAGTGGTGTAAACAGGCATGGACCTAGTGGATAGGGTGTAATCTGTGGAGTCAAATCCTGGTTCTAGCCCCTCACTAGCTGCATGGCTTTGGAAAAAATCACTGAAATTGACTTCCCACTATAAATTTTACCTAGTGCAGTGCCTGGCACATTAGAAACCTATCTGCCATACAGCTGGGTTTGAAATAAGTACTTCCTCTTATTAAAAAAAAAACATTTATGAAAGCCTACTGTGGGAGTTACTTTGCTATTTGCCTGTATTGCTTATCTCAGCCTCCTAGACACTTGGTAGGATTGTACTTCCCTATCCTTTTTGAATTCATTAGCAGTCATGTGACTTGTTTTGGCCAATGGGATGAAAGCCACATGATGTGGACCATTCTTGCGGGGAGGTTTAAGAGCTAGAACATTAGATACCTTGTTTTCTCTCCCCTGCTCCAACACAATAAACCATAGAGCTGGAGTCTGCCACAGCCTGGGCCCTTGAGTGAGGGTCACGGGAGCAGAGGCCCCAGCTGACCTGCGATATATGTGTTGTGTAGTAAAAAATCAAACTTTGTGGTTTTAACTCACAGGTTTTGGGGTTGTTTGTTACCAAGCTTATCCTGCCTGATACATTTGATATACAGTGAGCGCTTTTACCAGCTTTGTCTTTTAATCCAGCTGTGAAGTAAATATTTACCTTTATTTTACAGATGACAAAATAGGCTTGGGACCTTCAAGGTTTATTTTGGGGCCTCCAGTAAACAGGATAAGCCTTTGGATTTAAAAAAGTGACATCTGGGACCTTTGGTACAATGGTGATCTGGATATACAAGAATGGTGACTCAGTCTCAGAAACACTTCTGGAGAGTGAGGGGTATTGGCCAAGACTCTCTTTTGTGGAGAAAAACCTGTACAGTGTTTCCTGATCTGATTCAGGTAACAAATGAAGACCCAAGGTAGGTGAGGGTGAAAATGGATATTCCAGCTTGTTCATCCCCTGCTGGGAAATTCACTCAACAAAATGCAGGATGCAGAATAGGTTGCCTTTATTTTTTAGACTTAGAAATCATAGATGATCATTAGACAAAATTTAGAAAATTTAGAAAAATGAAAGATTAAAAATTAAAATCAGAATCTCATACAGGGGAAATTACATTGTATACATTCTTTTCTTATTGGCATTTTTCATTTAATAATATGCCTTTAATTGTCCTCCATGTGTTTTCATGGCTTGATAGCTCATTTTTAAAAAAATGAACTGAATAATATTTCATTGTCTGGATGTGCCACAGTTTACCCATCTACCAACTGAAAGTCATCTTGGTTAATTTCAAGTTTTGGCAACTGTAAGTAAAGCTACTATGCATAAAACTGCACGCTGAACATGTAAGTTTTGGTGTAGACATAAATTTCCAGCTCCATTGGGTAAATAGCAAAGTGTATGATCGCTGAATTGTATGGTAAGAGTATGTTTAGTTTTGTAGGAAACCACCAAACTATCTTCCGAAGTGGCTGCACCATTTTGCATGTCCACCAGCAACAAATGAGAGTTTGCATTTCTTCACGTCCTCTCCAGCGTTTGGTATCAATGTTCTGCATTGTGGCCATTCTAACAGGTGTGTAATGGTATCATGTAGTTTTAATTTGCATGTTTCCTGATGACATGTAATGTGGAGCATGTCTTCATATGACTTTTTTTCATCTGCATATCTTTGATGTGTGAAGGTTTTTGGCCCATTTCTTATAGGGTTGTTTCTTTTCGTGTTGTTGAGTTTTAAGAGCTCTTTGTACATTTTGGATAAGAGGCCTTTATCAGATATGTCTTTTGCAAATCTTTTCTCTCAGTTTGTGGCTTGTCTTCTCATTACCTTGATGTTGTCTTTCACAGAGCAGACATTTTTTATTCTGATGAAGCCCAGCTGATTAATTATTCCTTTCATGGAGCATGCCTTTGGTGTTTTACCTCATAAGTCTTCACCATATCTAAGTCATCTAGATTTTCTCCTATGTTATCTTCTAGGAGTTCCATAGTTTTAAGTCCACCTATATGATTCTAACTATCTGACATTCTTGAAAAGGCAAAACTGTGGAGAGAGTAAAAAGATCAGTGGTTGCCACAGGTTGGGGTGGGGAGGGATGAATCAGCAGAGCACGGAGGATTTTATAGGGTAGTAAAAGTACTCTGTATGATACTATAATGATGAATACATGTCATCAAATATTTGTCCAAATCCATAGAATGCACAACACTCAGAGTGAACCCTGATGTGAACTATGGACTTTGAGTGTTTATGATGTGTCAGTGTCTATTTATCAAAGATAACCAAAGTACCCATCTAGGGGGTTGTTGTTGATGGGAGAGGCTGTGCAAGTGTGTGGAGTAAATGGGAAATCTCCATACCTTCTTCTTGGTTTTGCTGTGAACACAAACTGCTCTAAAAACGTCTAAAAGCCAAAAACAATTAAAATCATCTAATATTCTGCTACTTAGAGATAACCACTGTTAGTATTCAACTTTCTAGACTTTCTCCATATATATGTCCTTAAAAAATTGTGGTTATGCCCCAGCTGGTGTGGCTCAGTGGATTGAATGCTGGCTTATGAACCAAAAAGTTGCTGGTTTGATTCCCAGTCAGGGCACGTGCCTGGATTTTGGGCCAGGTCCCCAGCAGGGGGTGCGTGAGAGGCATCCACACATTGATGTTTCTCTCCCTCTCTGTCTCCTTCCTTCCTCCTCTCTAAAAATAAATTTTAAAAAATTTTAAAAATGATGGTTACTTTATGTATATATTGTTTTATAATTATATATCCTGTTTAACATGTTGTGAACATCCTTCTCTTTTAACTAAATATAGGCTCATGTTGTTATTTTAAATGGCTGCATAGCATTTCATCATTTGCTACCTTCTTTTATTTATTAATATTTCTTTTTTTATTGTTTATTCTATTACAGTTGTCCCAGTTTTTTTTTGCCCCCCTCCCACCCAGCCCAGCCCCCTCGCCCACAGTTAATCAATCCCCTCTCCATTGTCCATGTCTATGAGTCATTCATACCTGTGCTTTGACTAGTTTCTTAATAGCAACTGTAGGTTCAAAGCTTCCGGACCTTTAGGCTGTTTGCAAGCTTTTGCTGCTAAAAACAGTGCTGTGATGGAATACCTGGGAAGATATATCTTCTGGCACTTGCCTAATTATTTCCTTAGAATAAATTCTTCGAAGTGGGATTGCTCGGTCAAAAGAAATGTACTTTTCAAGGGCTTTTGTTACATATTGCCAAATTGCTTTCCAGAACCACTGTATTAATTTGCAGTCCTAGCAGGAATGCATTGGAATGCTCTTTTCTTGATTTCCACGTCAATACCGGGTGTCGTCAATCTCTTAAATCTTTGCTAATTCTAGCAGTGAAAAATCACACTTCATTGTTTCAATTTACATTTCTTTGATTCCTAGTGAGTTTGGACTTTTTTTTTAAAGGTGCATTGTTAGAATATCTTCTTGGACACTGACAGAATCCTCACAATGCAGAGGGGACGATTCGTTCATTCCTTCATTAGACACATGCATATGGTATTTGCATCTAGTATGTGCCAGACACAGGTTTAAGTGCTGAAATTACATCAGGGAACAGGACAGACAGAGCCTCAGTTCTAGAGCCCACAGACAGCAGCGAGTGCGTGGTTGGTGGAGGGTTGTGGTTGGTGATGAGGACTCGGATCTTAACCCTGAGGACACCAGGTGCCTGCGGCAGCAATGAAGGAATGACAGGAAGCAGGGACTCAGTGACAGTCAGTGTTATTCTGAGCTACAATGGAGCCTGACTCAAAAGGAAAAAACCAGTAACACTAATTTTGTCTTTATTCAAATTTTGATGATTCGTTCATCATGGATCTTTGCACTAATGGTAATTTAACAAATACTGCATTATCACACTATTAATCTTGATTGCTGCATTTTCCAGGCATACCTTTTGATTCTGCACCCGAGATGAGTAACTCGTTCATCTTGCCCAAATCCTGGACCTCCTGATACATTCCTAATTTTTAAAGTTTCAGTGCACACGCAGGTGAGATCCTGCAAGCTCCACTCAGGGAGCTCTTGACATAAATAGATGCTGTTCTGAGTACACAACTGGAAAGGGTTCAAGCCAGTTGAATCACTGTTACTTTGAGGAATTGCTCTGTGCCAGACCCTGTGTCAGGCCATAGGGATGTAAAGTGAAAGCTCTCAGTCATTGTTCTGGAGGTGAGACTCAGAGGCCTGAAAAAATAACGTGACTGATATTGTCCATCAGCCACCCCCCTTCTTAGAACAACATGGCGAGTCCATATGGTGCCTCATTCCCATCCCATCCTCCCTCTTTGCTGGATTGATGACCAGGTTCTCAAAGGTCTTGGACAACCGAATATTAATAATGTTAATTTAAGCATACTTATACTAAGTACAAGATAGTTAAGTGCCCTCTCCCTTTATGGCAAGCATGACACTAGGCCCTTGAACTAGTTAGGTCCAGCAAGGAAAACAGGAGAGAAACCACTCTCAACATTAAAAACAGAGAGCATCTAGTTGGGGGTTGATTACACAGGTGAGGGGAAAGTTGAGAAGCGAACTGGGAAATGGTGAGGCCACCCAGAGTCCATGCAGCAGCAGAAGGCCACTGTCACTCCCAGGGCTGGAGAGACAAAGGATAGAGGTGGGGTCCTCAGAGCCCTGGGCAGAAGCTGGAACCTTCCTCAGGTGGTCTGTCCCTCTGGAGCTAAAACCATGGAGGAGATTCAGCTGTTGTTGGAGATGTTGCCTAAGAAGGGAGGAAGAAGGTGATGGAAAAATACCCGAATTTTACTTTCCTTCCACCTTCTAATCTCCCACCGGTGCCTCCCATTGGCCCAGCCCTGCTAGAAACTGTCTGCCCTTGGAGCTGAGCCAGAGATCAGCTCTCTTTATGTTCAAGAGCAAAGCAGGGGAAGAGGGAGGAACCATATGGAAGCAAACAAATCTAAGAACATCCCCTGACTGTCCATGAACCGACTTTAAAAATTCTCATTTCTCCCCTAATCTAGTTCTTAATTCCATTTTATTTATTTTTTCTATTTCTTTTTTAATTGTTGTTCTATTACAGTTGTTAAGTTCTTAATTCCATTCTAAATATGAGGCATCAGAAACCCAGAGGAGCTGAGAGATTCATTTACTACAAGGGCACATATGACAAGTAACTGGTGAAATTGTATTAGAGGTCAGGTTGGCTTGGGGCCAAAGTTGTGCTTTTCCTGCACCCCGGTCTTCCTCTTGCCTGAATCCCACCATCACCCAGGGCATTGTCAGTGCTCATGTGGGCCTCCCATCCAGTGCCTTTGCCTTATGGTTCCTTGGCCGCTTCACCTTCAATGACCTTCACCAACTCTTCTTCAGCCGTGAGGCCCACCGTATTACCATATTACACAACTTCACTGAATTTTATATGAATGGTATTCCCAGAGTTATACAATGTGATGGCCTTGTTGATAGCCACTCAAGCCCACGGTCATAGTCTGGACCTTGTCAGTACGTCTGAACTCTTGGCCTCTGAAATCTTAGGTTCTAAGAAATCCTTTGCTCTCCTTCTTCCTTTCCCTTCCTTTCATTGACTTGCCTTTTTGATCTTACTCTGCCCCATCAGTATTTATGCTCATATTCTTACCAGTCTACCAGTTCTTCCTGCATCTACTCTTTTCCATGCCCAATCTAGGCCATATGGTCTGACATGACTCCATGACCTTCATGCTACAGTCCCTGGCCAGTATTACTTTAAAAAAAATTGATTGATTATGCTGTTACAGTTGTCCAATTTTCCCCCTTCCACCAACATTCCCCCCACCCCTTTAGTTAATGTCCATGAGTCATACATATAACTTGTTTGGCTTCTACATTTCCTATACTATTCTTACCCTCCCCCTGTCTATTCTCAACCTACAATCTATGCTACTTATTCTCTGTACCTTTTCCCCCTCTCTCCCCTTCCCACTCCCCTGTTGCTAACCCTCCATGTGATCTCCATTTCTGTAGTTCTGTCCTGTTCTAGTTGTTTGCTTTTGTTTTTGTTTTAGGTGTGGTTGTTAATAATTGTGAGTTTGCTGTCCTTTTACTATACATATTTTTTATCTTCTTTTCCTTAGATAAGTCCTTTTAACATTCCATAAAATATGGGCTTGGTGATGATGAACTCCTTTAACTTGACTTTATCTGAGAAGCACTTTATCTGCCCTTCCATTCTAAATGAAAGCTTTGCTGGATAGAGCAATCTTGGATGTAGGTCCTTGCCTTTCATGACTTGGAATACTTCTTTCCAGCCCCTCCTTGCCTGTAAGGTCTCTTGAGAAATCAGCTGACAGTCTGATGGGAACTCCTTTGTAGATAACTGCCTCCTTTTCTCTTGCCACTTCTAGGATTCTCTGCTTCATTTTTACCTTGGCTAATGTAATTATGATGTGCCTTGGTGTGTTCCTCCTTGGGTCCAACTTCTTTGGAACTCTCTGAGCTTCCTGGACTTTCTGGAAGTCTATTTCCTTTGCCAGATTGGGGAAGTTCTCCTTTATTATTTGTTCAAATAACTTTTCCATTGTTGTTCTTCCTCTTCTCCTTCTGGTACCCCTATAATTCGGATGTTGGAATGTTTAAAGAGGTACTGGAGGTTCCTAAGCCTCTACTCATTTTTTTGAATTCTTGTTTCTTCATTCTTTTCTGTTTGGCTGTTTTTTTCTTTCTTCTCATCCACTCCATTGATTTGAGTCCCAGTTTCCTCCCCATCACTGTTGGTTCTCTGTACATTTTCCTTCATTTCACTTAGTGTAGCCTTCATTTTTTCATCTAATTTGTGACCAGATTCAACCAATTCTGTGAGCATCCTGATTACCAGTGTTTTGAATTCTGCATCTGATAAGTTGGCTATCTCTTCGTTGCTTGGTTTTACTTTTTCTGGTGCTTTGATATGTTCTTTTGTTTGGGTCATTTTTTTTGTCTTGATGCACCTGTTACATAGTGAGGGGCAGAGCCTTAGGTGGTCACCAGGGCAGGATAATGCACGTCACTGCATTGTGATGCTGTATGTGGGGGATGGGTCTGAGAGGGAACAATGGCACTTGTTCTGCTCTCTGCTGGCTTTCAGTCACTTCCCCCACTTCCCAGAAGTAGATTGGGCCCTTCTGGTGCTGATTCCCATGTGGGTTGGCTTTTGTATGTTCTAGGACCCTGTGGGCCTCTCCAATGAACTCTCCTGTGAGGCTGGGAGTTTCTCCTACTGCCGCCTCAACCTCCACAGGTGTTTTCAATGAATGGTTTGCGGCTTTATTTCCCCAAGCTGGAACCCTGGGTTGTGTGGCCTGTCTTGCTCCCCAGTTGTTGCTCCCAATTTATCTGTGCACCAGTGTGGTACTGCCCACTCCACTAGCCACCACCACAGTCTTGTTGGCCAGCTGCTGCCTTGCCCACCCTGGTCCTCTACCACTGCCTTGCTGCGAGTCCTCTTGGCACACCTGTCTCTCTCCACCCCTCCTACTGGTCTGGATGAGTGTGTCTTCTTTAACTCCTTGGTTGTTGGACTTCCATACAGTTTGATTTTATGTTAGTTCTGGTTGTTTTTCATTTTTAAATTGTTGTTGTCCTTCTTTTGGTTGTGCGAGGAGGCACAGTGTGTCTACCTACACCTCCACCTTGGCTAGAAGTTCCTGGCCAGTCTTACTTGACCTTTAACATTCTTTGCTGGAGGAAACCACCCAACAGTGGAGGTTGAGTTTGTTGTATGTGAATGATTTCCACACTTTTTAATGCTCCTGGAGAGTTCTCTTTGTTCAACGGCAGTTTGAGAACTCCCTCTTTCCCCATAGTAATTACTCCTAACTTCATGACTGCCCTTTGAATCCAAGGGTCCTTTTTCTGGGAAAGGTCCTGTGCTTACATTCAGATGAAGTCAGTTGTGTCCTGATGCTGATAGAATATTCCAGACCAGTTGGAATTGCAGGAGTGAGATGACAGGGTAGGGTACAAAGATTTGGGGTGTCTTCATAGAGGTGATAATAGAGGTATGATCCACTGAGGGAAACAGATGGTGGGACTGAGACAGCAGTTGGCCATTTTCTTCTAGTGCTTATGAAGTGATTCCCCTTCTGGAGGTTTCTAATTTTTCAAGAATTCTGGGCTCAGTGGCTTCATAAGGGTTAACATACTCTCTCTTCTCCATCCTGTGGCCCTGCCATTAATCATTCCAGTGGCTGCAGATACTGCACAGAGCCAGGTCCTTGTTGTTCCAGCCACTGAGTGGGTTTGTTGCCAGCCACGCATTATAAAGGACTAATTGTGAGCTCCTTGCACCTGCTGGTTCCCCTTGTGGCTGGGACTCAGGGAGGGGCGAGGGGTTATTAATGAGCTTGTTGCTCATTATAATAAAACAATGGGGAAGTTGGAAAAGGGACCTGAGGTCCAGATGTGATGTCAGAGAAGGTTGGTTGGCATTCCTGGAAACATGACTTTACAGTCTTGTCACCTGCCTCCTTCCCTGGTTCATGCTGTGACATCTGGTGATAAAAGAGCTGTTATCCTGAAGGAAACATACTTTGTGAGCTCATGACTAGGGGGAGCCACCAGGATAGAGAAGTTGCTAAGTTAGGACATGGTCCCACCTGGGTATGCCAGGACCTCAACCCCAGGGAGAGGGGGCACCTAGCTGGGTCTCTCTTGACCTGAGCTTAATAGATGCAGCTAAAAGATGGAGTGGAAGTCAGTGGGAGGCCACCAAAGTGATGACCTCCTGAACCTTGAAGGGCTCTGGGGAATGTCCTGCTTCTGATACAACTACAGGGCTGGGACCAGGGAGAGGCAAGTCAGGTGCCTGGAGTGCAGAATTTCTGGAGGCCCCACTCTCAGGCTTTGCAAGTGCTGGAGTGGCATTAAGAGTGGTGTCTCCTCAATTTTTGTGCCATGGATGCCTCACCCTAGACTGGGCCCATCATAGGTGAGTGGCTGTACTAGAAGAGCCAGCTGGTGACTCCTTGATATCCTTCCTTGGGGTCTGGGCAGTTCAGTACACATCTCCTTTTGGTCTCTGGTTCCCCAAGGGCTGACCCAGAGCCCCTTCTGGAGGTCCATAGTTCACTCAGGAAAGGACAATAATAGCAGCTGAGCAGTGTGTGTGTGTGGAAGGGGGTAAGAGGAACACCATAGTGTGGGGGTGGCAAGTGTAGGCTCTTGGGTTAGGGTTTCTGGGCTCAGGCCCCGACCTCATCATTTATCAGCAGAGTGATCTTAGGCAAGATGCTGAATACCTTGGCATCTCGTTTCTCATCTGAAAGTGGACTCTTTTCTGTTTCTTGACTATATAAATTTGTTGGTACCTGTATTCCAGTAGATTAATAGCTAGTTTACCTATTAAGAGCAGATTAATGGGTTAATATCATCCTTTAGAGTGCTTTTTGTTGGAGTGCCCAAGGGTTCTTTCTCAGCCCTGATCATCACTATTGAGTATTCTTAATGAATGATTTAGATAAAGAGATAGATTCTCACATAAAATAAAGCTGACAGAGAAGAAGCATGAAGAAGCTAAATGAAAGAATTAGTATCTCAAAAGATCTTGGCCACTTGTGTGGGGCCAAATCCCAAAAAGTGAATCAGCAGTGGAATTGTGGAGTGTCCTGTGCGGAGAGACAGAGGCAATGGCCCGTGTCCAGATGGGGGTGTTCTGGCTTAGTAGAGCAGGTCTATAGGGCTTTTGGGTGACTCTTGACTTCATATAAATAAGCAGAATGATGTGAAGTCCCTCAAACCAATTCATCCTCAGGCAATGTTAATGGAAATATCACAAGAGCTGAGGTACAGGGCAGAGAGTGAGAATTCAGTGCAAGGAGAATACCAGACCCAGAGGTATCCAAGGAAAACAAGCCTCTTCATGTCCTGCAAAAATGTTTAGAATTTGGGAAGGATGTTTGGACTTTATCTTGTGAAGTCAAGAGGCCTGATGAGATGAGAACATTGATCTATGGAAAACTGTAGGACTTGAAGACATCCAAGTGGCTCACTGACCAAGGATGGAATAAGATGTCCTTGAAGATGGTGAGCTCCCTGTCACTAAAAGGATGCAAGCTGGGAAGGAGACTACAGACATGATTTAAACTTTGGTAGGGTAGATTGTGACTACCCATGCCTGGGCCAAGGGAATCAGGGGACATCTTCCTAAAGTCGAGCCACACAGGGCCAGTGCTTTAGATGGATAAAAGCACGTGGTGGGCTTTCCAGGTAGGGGCCAGCCCACGCAAAGGCCCAGTCTTGTGGCATCCTGGTGCATTCTGGGAAAGGTGAACTTTTGTGGTTGGCTGGAAGAGGGAGTTCACGGTGAGGAGTGAGACTCAGCAGCTTTGGAACTGACGTTGAATGCCACACTCAGGCATTTTTACTTTGCTCTGTGGGCATGAAGGAGACACCTGGGGCTTTAAAAATAGGACAGGGATGTGATCAGCTATCTCTTTTGAAGGTTAATTCTTGTGGTTCTGGGATTTGAGGACTCGGCAGGGTGAGGCAGGGGAGAAAAGAAATAGCTAGACCCAAGGTGTCGGCATGGGGCTCTTTCTTCCTTTGCTGCCATTGGCTGTTCCCAGATTGATGATTCCTGGAATGATATTTCTTTCCCACCCTTTCCCTTTATCCTTCAGGAACTCATTGGCCTGGGGGTGGTGCTCTGTGCCTGCTTAGTAATCACATGTGAGGTTCCCCTGAGAGAACCCCAGGGTCTTAGGTCGACAGTTTGTTGCATGTCAGGCACCTGACATGCTTATTTTCTTTACCCCTCACCATCGCTCTAGGAGGTTGCAATTATGCTTCCTGAAGTGGAAAATGAAACTCAGAGAAGTGATGGAACTTGCTTCAGGCCTCACAGCTGGTCAGTGGCAGACCTGGGATTCTCATCTATGGACTCTCTTCAGCGCTCCTCACTGCGTGCCAGAGTCCCCGGAGAGGCTTCTTCCCCGTGGGGCTGTGGACAGAGGTGGTCGGTGCACCTGAGCCTGGCTCAGTGCCTGCCTGAGGGCCTGGCCAGCCTCCGGTGAGGCAGACAGGGAGCATCAGCTCGGTGGCGGCCCCATCCTGTCTTCGGCCTGTCTCCTTGCACAGATTAATTGCTGCTCGCCAGAATGTGATGTTTCCCTGTTCCGGCACTCATGCGAGGGACAGGGAGCCGTGCAGCCATGCTGATCGGGAACCTGTGCTAGCACAGCTGGCAGCTTGCACCGCACCCTCATCGGAAAGCGATCCATCAGCCCTGGCAACACTGCCATCCAGGTCTGACTGCCGAGCTGGCACCTCTGGGCCTGCTCAGGTGTGACAAGTCTTCCGGCTCAGAGCCGCTGGGCTGGGCCTGTGTGTCTGCCTCTTGCTGGGCTTTGGAGGGCAGTGGGAGCCTTGCCTGACTGAGCCTTTCACTAATGGGGGGCCTTGGAGAGAACCCTAGGCTGGGGTCCAAGCATCTCTTGAATGGAGCCCCTGTTACTCACTGTCAGCCCCAAGGAGGAGCAAGAACCCCTAAGACACAACCATGCTCAGTGTCCCCTATTAGTTCCAGAGCTGGAGTGTCCCCACATATCCCAGCTGAGATGAGGCTGGAGGGTCAGGCAGAGCTGGGGTGTGGCCTAGTGGACCAGTGTGTGAATTTGTGTGGAAGGGGAGCTGCAAGGGGGCTCTAGCGTTTCCTGCCCCAGCAGCCTACATTCCCTCCACAAGATCAAGGGGCCATTAACTTGAACTTCCAGATTTAAAGAAGTCATTTTTAGACGTGCCCATATGTCAGAATCACCTACAGTGCTCATTGAAATGCAAACTGCTGGGCCCCACCTTCAGAATATCTGATTCCTTAGGTCTAAAGTGGGGCTCAAGAATTTACATTAAAAAACACCCTACTGTATGTTACATTCCAGGACTTATTTATCTTGTAACTGGGGGTTTGCACCTTTTGACCACCTTTGCCCTTTTTGTCTATCCCCAACCCCCATTTCTGGTAAACAGTAATCTGCTCTCTGTATCTATTAGTTCAATTTTTAATACAATTTTTGTTTTTTAGACTCCACATATAAGTAAGATCATACTGTGTTTGTCTTTCTCTATGTGACTTATTTCACTCAGCATAATGCCCTCAAGATCCACCCATTCACAAAGGGCAGGATTTCATTCTTTCTTTTGATGAATAATAGTCCATTATATGTGTTGTATATACCACATTTTCTTTATCCTTTCATCTGTTAATAGACGCAGGTTGCATCCATGTCTTAGCTATTATAAATAATGCTTCCATGAACACGAGGGTGCCGACATCTCTTAGGGACAGTGATGTTTGCATTGCTAACAGGTGTCCAGGTGATGTCAGTGCTACTGGTGCAGGGTCCACACTTTGAAAGCCACTGGCTTAGAGAAAGGTCAGTCCATGCCTTCCTTGAGGCCCCTAGGGATCTGCAGAAATCCAAGCTTTCCTGGTTTCTTTGGGCTGTTAGTTTCTGCTTTATTTCCTGATTGCCTTGCCAACCTGCCTAGGCTGCCCTAGATCTGAATCAGAGACAAAGCTCAGTCCCTTCCAATGACTGGCAGGAACTCTTCAAGGTGCGGCCAGCTGACTTTGGTGAAGCTTGAGGCAGCTACAGCAGGGTGTCTATGAGAGCAACAGGACTGTAATTCCATCTAGATGCTTGTCGTTTTAATTGTCCTTTGGCCACAAGTCATTTGTGATTATAACCTGAGATGATATATGCAAATGATCTGGCTTAGAGATGGTAATCAAGGCTGGATTTCCCCTGTCCATCTCTGACTCATTAGTAGAGAAAGTTGGCTAAAACTGATCTCTAGAAGAAGCAGTGCAGTGGGGAGTGCCTGGGGAATAACTCACAGCAGTCTCTTCCTCTTGCAGCTCACTGCTGGCTGAGGATACAGAGACTTTCTTTAGCAGGTCCTTAACCCCACAGGCCCTCAGAGGCAGGGCTGTCTCCTCTTAGATTTTGTTCCTTTCACCTTTCGTTAATGCCAGGAGCTGGCCTTGTAGCAAGTCTCAGCTGGCTGACCTTCATAAAGACCCACCGCTGCTCATATCACTTTCTTTAGGCCAAATCCTCAACTTCACCTTTTTTTCTCATCCCACCTCCTGGGGAGGGGGCTCTCATTCCTCTGCCCACAGCTAATACCAGCTGCTGGGTGTCGGGCAATGGCCCCGATAGGGAGGCAAAGTTCTCAGATACCTCCTGGGGCTCAAATGGGTAGATCTGGTTGGAAGTCTCAGATTGAGTCTTAATGACCTGGATTATTATAACCACCAGAGAGTGTTCCACCCCCTACTTCCCAACTGTCACCTTCCGCAAACTTGGTTTCCAAGGCACAGGCACAGGTACAAGTTTAGCTTTTGTCCTTTTTGATTTCCCTAGGGGGAAATCATTTACTTCTTTGCTTTGCCCTAGTAAATGGGGCTTCACAATTAGGGAGGCAGCCTCAGTTCCCTCCTGAGCAAACATGAGAAGGTGCTTCAGCGGAAGGAACAGGGATGTATTTTCTCCTAGACTGTCTATTCCCTACGTGAGGTATGTAATCTTGATTCTATGTTGCATCTCATGATTGCTTAGGGCATAAACCAGGGCTGCCACAATAGCTAACTCTCAACTCTTTCCCCTACTCCAATCATTGCAATTGGCTGGAGTCATGGGTGTGCTGGGCAGCAGGATCCCAGCCTCTGATTCCATTTCCTGGCTCTTCTAAGAGTGGGGGATGCCAGAGGCAGGGCAGCTCTAATGGAAAGGTCAGACGGTTGGTATAGACTGCTTCAGATGGAGCCTCATCTTCAGCAAAGAGAATATTCTTTATTTTAACAAGATCATTTTGTTAAAAATAATGTAATTCTTATTTAAGACATGGCTGATTGAATTAATTGCTTTGGCTTTCTGTAATCCTTTAAAGAAGTAACATCAAGCCGCAGGGCAAGGAGTGGGAGGTTACATTTTGGGACTTGGAGCTAATTCCCTACTATTTGGACAGGAGCTACAAGCTTGCAGCTTTTGAATGTTGACCTCAGTAAATGCCTCCACATGCCCCAGGCTTACCCTTTCTGTCGCCTCAGGAGACAGCAGGCCCACCAACCTTTATGGTAAACCTTGCCAGCTTCTCTTTGCATCAATGCAAAACGTCAAACGAGGGGCCCCCACCAAGGTGCCTGCTGCTTGCTGCCAGGTACTCCTGATGACTTCAGCTAATTTCTGAGTCTGGAAACATTGTTGACAATGTGATTTCTGAAATGTGAAAGGCGTTATCTCGTCGTGCCATCTGCGGCATGTCTGTCTGAGCTGGGGCTTCCGCTGCCACTCTGCCCCCTCACAGCAACTCTCGCTGCTCCGTCATCATCTCCCGTAGCTAATTGCTCCGTACTGACAAGGAGTCTCTTTTCATTAAGAGATACAGGGAAAGAGAACTTTCTTGCTGATATTTCCAAGTCAAGCATGCCTTTTGGAATTGTAATTTGATCCTTTGGTTGGGGAAGGGTTGAGAGGGTCTGGTTTCAGCACTGGCTCAGGGACAGCTCCCCGAAAGGGAGGAACCAGAGTAGTGGTGACTAGGAGGGAAGATTTTCCTGTGATTCTGTGACAGGAAGCCAGGCATTAAATGACATGAGCTGCCTTGGGAGGCGGTGAATTCACTGTCACTAGAGGTGTGCAGATGGACATGATGTGTTATAACCTGCTTGGAATCCCCTAAATGGAGCCAAGCTTTGAATGAATGGTTTCTTCTAGCTCAGTCTCGTGGAACTGGTTATATTCAGGGGAAATGTGAGGTAGAGTAGGGATAATCAAAGGGCCAGGGCTCATGTAGTAGTTATCTATTGCTAACAAATTACTTCAACATTTCAATGGCTCAAAACAACAATGACAGTAATTATTTCCTCGCATGGTGTTTGTTTGGTCATGAATTTAGACAGCAGGGATACCTTGTCTTTGCTTTGTCTGAGTCCTCAGTTTGAGGTCTTGAAGCCTAGGGGGCTAGAATCATATGACGATTCGGCTAGAGGTGAGGACCCACTTCCAAGGTTGGCAAGTTGGAGCTGGCTATCGGCAGGAGGCTGTAGTTCCTCACCGCATCGGCCCCTCCAGGGGCCTGTTCAACACTTTCTGGTATAATGTCTGCTCTTCCTGGGGTAAATAATCCAAGGAAGAAGCTGACATGTCTTTTGTAACTTACCCTTGGAAGCCATACACTGACACTTCTGTAACATTCTTTTGGTCTCAGAGGTCAGCTTGATCCAGTGTGGAAGAGGACTACACACAGGTGTAAATGTGAAGAGGTAAGGATCTTCTGGGGCCATCTTGGAGGCTGCCTCTTACAGCTGGGCAATCAAATAGCAAAGCAGAGGAGCCAGCTTCCAGTGGTTGAGAGTGAAGACGAGTTCTGAGCTTGATCATATTTTAGCAGCAGGAAGTTGACAGAAGGCACTAAGTCTGGGCAAACTCTAGTGTTTATGAGGTTTGCTTTCCTCTCTCTTCTCAGTCTCCCAAGGGGTTCCCTCCACTGCCATCTACCCTGGTCTTCCACACTTTTGTTTTCAACATTGACCTTTTCTTTGAACTTCAGATGTATATTTCCAGCTCACTCTACCTGCTCTGGTCTTCCATCAGCTCCTCAAATACATGATGCTCTTTCATACATCAGGGCCACCGTACGTGCTGGTCCTATTACTGGGAACACTGTCCCTGGTCTGTCATCTTCATCCCATCACTGGTTGACTCATGTTCATCATGTTCATCACTGAGATCTCAGCTGAAATGCTATTTTCTTGAGCAGCATTTGCTGACCCCTCCTGTGGCAGATTGGATTTTCCCATTCTACATACCTTCCTTACAATGTGATTTTGATATCACTGTGTGAAGTGGTGAGTTTTTGTTACCTCATCTAGAACTTGGGTGGATCTGTTACTGCCTTGATTGATAGAATGTGGCATAGTGAGGCTTTTAATGCTAAGTCATAAAGGCAACCTCCTACCTTTTCTCTTTTTCTCTACCCCTCACACCACCTTCCACTTGTCCATGGTACTCAGCCACCATTTTGTTAGGAAGCCCGACTAACATGTATAGACAGAGCACTTGGAAAGCCAACTGTGCCCATCAAACGTGAGTGAGTGAGCCTTCAGATGATTCCAGCCCCTGGTTCTTAGGTCTTCCAGGTGAAGTACCAGCTATCATGCAGCAAAAATAAATTGTTCCCATTGTACCCTTTTGGAATTCCTGACTTCCAGAAGCCATGAAAGATAAGTGCCACTAAATTTTGGGATTATTTGTTATGCAACCACAGGAACTGATATATCCCCAGACTTCATCAGATTTCCTTGTAATGTGCCATCATAGCTCTGATATTTTTCCTTCAGGAGTTTGTAATATTATACTCACATGTTTAATTAATTTCTATCTGCCCTTCTAGACTGTAAAATTTATGAGGGCAAGCACTATATCCATTTTGCTCACTAACACTTTGCCAGAGCCTGACATAAAACATGTGTTCAATAAATATGTTAAACGGGTAAATTAATGAATGCTCTTTCCCCTTTAATTCCTTGCAAACACCTCAAGTTTTGCGTATACAAGCTCAAGTCATCATCCTTATGTCCTGACTGGGTCCTCCTCTTGCATCTTGGCAAAGGCACCATCACCTCTTCAGGTACTCAAACTTGGAAATCATCTCAGTTTTTTTTTCACCCTCCTTTCCAAAAAGAATTCTGGGTCTTCCCATTTTACCTCTTAATACTTTCTCATCTGATCCCATCGCTTCATCTGGGTTCAGTTCCTCATCATTTCTTCCCTGCATCACATCAATAAACTCCTGCCCAGTTAACTTCCCTCCAACACATCATCCAAACTGGCAAGTTGACCTTTCCACAATGCATGTCTCAGCTTGTCATTCTTTGGATGAAAATTGTTCTCTGGCCCCTCCTTGTCTTTATAATAAAGTCCAAAGTCCTTGGTAGTCTTCCCAAATAATTTGTGGAGACAGGTAGGATATAAATTAAACACAAACAAAACTCCTTGCTGTCTTACAGTTTCTCAATGACCTGTTCCAATCTCACCCCTCTCCATCCCTCAGTATCCCCTCCCCACACAACATGCGCTCTAAACAAATCAAGCTCTTTTGTCTTATCTCACGTCACCTGTGTTCATTTGGTTGCAAGTGACAAAAATCTCACATGCACTAATTTAGCTAATAAGAAGAGTTTATTGGCTCAAGGAATAATTTCAGGAGGGGCAGAGACAACAGTTCCCAGACAACTAGACCACGGATTCAAGCAGCATTTTCATCTCTTTATCTATTCTAACACCTTAGCTTCATCCTCTCTCATTGCAGAAGGGGTTTCTCTCTGTGCTCTGTTTAACTATTGTTTCATACCAAATCACCTTCACCTTAGTGACATAAAACAGCAGCAATCATTTATTATTAGTATCTCTTGTGGTTCTGAAGGTTAGCTTGACACAACTAGTTAGTTCATGCTCAAGTTTTTTTTCATGTGGTTGCAGCCCAATGTTGGTTGAAGTTGAAGTCATCTTCCTTACTCACGTATGTAACACCTGGGCTGGGGGCTGGGATAGCTGAAGCTCTTAGGGAATTTCTCTCTACCACTCTGTGGTCTCTCCAGGATAGCAACCTCAGAATAGAAGAATTCTTACATGACAGCCCAGGGCTCCAAAGGCTGGTGTCCAAAAGGAGGTTGATAGGAGATGCATGGTCTTTTCTAACAGAACCTTGAAGCCACTTCTGCCACCATGTATGCATTAAGTTAGTAAAAAAGACCCTCCCAGGTTCAAGGGGAGGACCCATGGTCCATCTCTTGATGAGAGGAGTATCATGTTTGAAAATTACCGCACTTTGCTTCTGGGAACCTGACCTGTAACAATTCTTGGGTTTATTATCTTACAGTTTCAGCACATCCTGTGTCAAGTGACCCAAGCCCAGTGAACTCTGACTAAGGAAATCGCATGTCCTAGAAATATGGTAGTTTCCTCATGTGCCTGTGTATGAGACTTGTACTAGGAAGGAAGTCCAATGAATGGTTTGTACATGGCTCCAGATCAGTACATAGTACCTCCATGCATTTGCACATGCTGTGCCTTCTACCTGGAACATCTTTTCATGCTCCTCTCTATCCTAATCGCTCTTCTTTACCTTCATCTCTCATCTCAGGAACTACCTCCTCCAGGAAGCCTTCTTTCCTTGACATCCCAAGGCTGGGTGAGTTATTCTTCCCTCTCACTCTCAAAGACTCTATGCTTACCTTCCTTTTAGTACTAATTACACTGGCTCACCATTTCTTTTTTTTTTTTTTAAATGTCTCCTCTACCAAGCTATGAATTTCTTTAGAGCAAAACTTGTACTCCTAGTGCCCCATTCAGGATCTGGCACTTAGTAGGTTCTTGGTAATTGCATATGGAATGAGTGAATTAATGGAAAACAGAGGAAGCTGCCCTCAAAATGAACTGCTGTGTCCCCTAGTGTGAGCAGATGGTCCAGCTGCTGGGTGCTGGGGCAGAGAGAGGCCAGCTCTCCCCATAGCTGCTTAGGGTGGAGCATCTTAGGTTGTTTTGGCAGTCCTCAGCTGGCCTGACAGATGGAGGGGCACTGGAAGCCCCAGGTCCATACGTCCCACAGGCCTTTAGAGCTTCAGTGTTGCTCAGGGGCCATAGAAGGCAATAAAATTATTTGGAGAGGGAATGGTTCATGGTGAAAGCATTTATGCCAGGTGTTGAGCTTTGTGCAGGTGAAATAACCTGTCCTGGCTGGGTTTTCTGACATCTGCTTGTGTGAGGTCTTGGGGTCAGAGAGCCCAGTGAGACAGCACTGAGAGAAGGCTTGATTGTTTGAATTAAGCCAGTCAAACCAGAGACTTAGGAACCAGGCAGACAAAAACACAACTACAGCTCCCATTTATTGAATCTGTATGATGTGTGAAGCACTATGCTAAGCTCTGCACTTATGTGTTAACTGCTTTTATTCCTATGTGTCACAGCTCCTACTATCTTAGTGGAGAGCAAAGTTCCGAGGGGGTGAAGTAACTTGTCCAAAGCCCCACAGCTCATAAAAAGTAGAGCTGTGATTTGAATCCATGTGTCTGACTCTAGGGGCTCAGTTTACCCACTGTATTCTGAGTGGAAAATTCCAGATCTCCAGTGGAGAGGTTAGGTTAAGAGAACTATTTAGTAAATAAAAACGGCTATTAATATCTTAAGAGTGTTGTCTCCCAGTAGTCTCAGCAGAAGCTGGAGACAGACAGAGGCTTATCTCAAAGAGATTTGTTAAGTGTGCATTCTGTCTAATGGTGTGAACTCCAATTAATTTTACAGGGAAATCACAAAACTTTTAAGAGAGGTCTACCTACAGAAACACTGCTGGTTGGAACTGAAAGAAACAGAGGTAGTACAAAATGAAATGAGGCCTTTGGATGCTTAAGCCTCTACAGGGAGGACACAGGCTAAGAAAGTTATGGAGTTTCAAACATGGGCTACATTTTATGACCAAAAACCCAAAGGGTGAAGCCAAGGTCTATGAGGAATTTTTCCCAGGCCTTGAATCTCCATCAAGGAGTTTGCAATGTGTGACCTGTTGGATTTTGGAAATATTATGGACAAGTGACTCATTTTAGCTTCTGTTTTTGTCTCTTTGGGGCATAGGTCTTCAGATTGGCAAGGGCTACAAAGAATCAGACCTGAAGAGCTTCACCTGTACCTGGATCTCATTTACATGAAGACGACCTGGATTTCTAGATGATATTGCAATGGTATAAAGCTGTTTAGGAGTCTCTGGAAGAGAATACATTTTGCATGTGGGATGGTGCCTGGAAGTAGCATAAATAGCATAAATCATTGGGGGCCAGTGGATGGACTATGGCACCAACCCGCAAAGTGGCCCCTTATGATTCTTGCCTGTTAGTACTCACTGTTTAACCCCCTGTGGGAATAGATTCCTTGTTTAATTCTTTCTCAGAGTAAGTAGACCTGGCCAGTAGTAAACTGATATTCCAGAAGTAATGAAGTGTGACTTCTGAGGTTAGGTCTCAAAGACATCAGAGCCATCATCTTGCTCTCTCTAGAATCACTCACTCTGGGGGAAGCCAGCTGTCATGTCGTGAGGACACTCCACCAGGCCTACGGAGAGGTTCATGAAGCGAGGACCTGTCAAAGTCAGAGCCAGCACGAACTTTGCAGTTATGTTAGTGCGCTATTTTGGAAGTGGGCCCTCCACCCCAGTCACGTCTGCAGCCCTGGCCAACATGTTGCCTGCAATCTCATGAGACACCTGGAGCCACAGCCACCTAGCTGAGCTGCTTTCACTCTACCGACTGAGAGAAACTACGTGAAATAATAAACATTTATTGTTGTTTTGAGACTGAAAAGCTTTAGGGCAATTTGTGATGTAGCAATAGATGATTAATATAGGGTAGAAAATGGCAAATGCTATGTGCTGTCCTTGAGATCTCCGATGAGAAGAAAGAGGCCCATTGGGACTTGGGAATCTGCCTTAGATATAAGACTCAGGAACCCCAGGTCCTTGGGAGACCAAGAGTCTGTAAAAAACATGGGAAACCTGGACCAGAATGCCTTCTCAAGAGAACAAGATAATCTATTATAATGTAAAATGCTTTATTTTGGTTATCTAATCTGCCTTCTTTATGGTCTCATAAGAATCTCATTAGACTCTAGAACAGGAAGCAGGGTACATATTCTTCACTGAGATGTCTTTTAAACCTGACTTAAGTTCTGTGTAATTGCATACATCATTTGCATTTGCTCTGTGTAGAAGTTTATAGTTTGTATTTTGTCTGCAGCTAAAGTCCAGTAAACTGGTACCTTAGTAAATTAGCCCAAGTTGTTAAACAGGAGAGATACTACAACATGAGAGTTACTCTTCTGGGGAATACAGACTCAAGCAGTCTAAGTCTGCTTTTTGCATGATGCCTTTCTGAGTGAACCACAGGTCTGGGTCATCCAAACCTCACATGGAGTGATCCCAGCCAATGAGACTTCTTATTCAAGTATGGACATATCTTGTGGTGCTAGCCCAGAAGAAGGACAGACCCTTGGGACTTGTTCAATATTTTTTATTGTTTTTGGAAGATTGGAAATAATTACAATATGTTGTTTATTGAACATTGGCTATGTACCAGGTTTCCGTAGAACCTTTTGCATAGGTTATCTTTTGATCCTAGCAACACCCCTGTTTTGCAAAATAGGAAACATGAGGCCCCAATATCTAGTAAGAAGTTGAAAATATAGAACTGGAGTTCAAAAGAGGGCTAGAGCTACTGATTAGTAGTGTTATATACAAAGTTATAAAATTGATACACCATGACAAAAAAATCACAGAGTGGATATAGTATGGAGAGAGGAGAAGATGACGATGGAGTTAGTCTGTGAAGTATACCACATTATGAAGTGGCAGAGGAATGGTTCCTAGGGAAATGTTGTTGCGGGGGGCGGGGGGGAGGGAAATCAGGATTGTGGAGTGCCATGGAAAACAAATGGTGTGATGTCTTTTTGATGCGCCAACTTGGCTAAAGTCCTCAGTTATTTAATCAAACACCAATATAGATGTTTCTGAAAAAGTACTTTGTAGATGTGATGAAATTCCATAATCAGTTGACTTAAAGGGAAATTATCCTAGATCATCTGGATTGGACTGATTCAATTAGGTGAAAGTCTCTAAGAGCAGAGCAGAGACTTTCCTGAAGAACAAGAAACTTGCTAGTTGGCAGCAGCTCCAGTCTGTGCCCCAAGGTTCTAGCCTTCTCTTTCCAATAGCCTGTCCTGTGAATTTTAGACTTGCCTACCCACCTCCCACAACTGTGTAAGCCAATGTCTTACAATAGATTTCAGTGTGTATCTCCTTTTGATTCTGCTTCTCTGGCTGAAGCCTGAATGCAAGTATCGAGAAGAAAGGATGTTAATAGAGTGTAATACCATGTAGACCATATCTCAGTGATTCTCTGAGAGTGTGCCCCAGACCACTGGCTTCATTCAGTTCCTTCTGTAAACAAACCTGGAGAATATTGCTTCAACAAAGTTAAGAGGTTTTCTTTAGTATTATTAAAATAATACATATTGGACGTTAGCTATGCATCAGGCACTTCACTGATTATATTTTTTGCTTCCAACATTTCTATTTTTTTCCTTTTTTTGACACTTATGATTTGTAACTGCCTGGTTTTGTTTCTTCTGCTCTTTTTTTAAAAATATATTTTATTGATTATGCTATTACAGTTGTCCCATTTCCCCCCTTCTCTCCCCTCCAACCTGTACCCCCCTCCCACCCACATTTCTCCCCTTTAGTTCATGTCCATGTGTCATACTTACGAGTTCTTTAGCTTCTACATTTCCCACACTATTCTTGCCCTCCCCCTATCTATTTTCAACCTACATTCTATGCTACTTATTCTCTATACTTTTTCCCCCTCTCTCCTCCTCCCACCCCCCTGCTGCTAACCCTCCATGTGATCTCCATTTCTGTGGTTCTATTCCTGTTCTAATTGTTTACTTAGTTTCTTTTGGTTTTGCTTTAGGTGTGGTTGTTAATAATTGTGAGTTTGCTGTCCTTTTACTATACATGTCTTTTCTTTATCTTCTTTTCTTATATAAGTCCCTTTAGCATTTCATAAAATAAGGGTTTGGTGATGATGAACTCCTTTAACTTGACCTTATCTGAAAAGCACTTTATCTGCCCTTCCATTCTAAATGAGAGCTTTGCTGGACAGAGCAATCTGAGATGTAGGTCCTTGTCTTTCATGACTTGGAATATTTCTTTCCAGCCCCTTCTTGCCTGTAAGGTCTCTTTTGAGAAATCAGCTGACAGTCTGATGGGAACTCCTTTGTAGGTTACTGTCCCCTTATCTCTTGCTGCTTCTAGGATTCTCTCCTTCGTTTTTACCTTGGCTAATGTAATTATGATGTGCCTTGGTGTGTTTCTTCTTGGGTCCAACGTCTTTGAGGCTCTCTGAGTGTCTTGGATTTCTTGGAAGACTGTTCCCTTTGCCAGATTGGGGAAGTTCTCCTTTATTATTTGTTCAAATACATGCTCAATTTGTTGCTTTTCCCCTTCTGATTCTGGTACCCCTATAATTCGGATATTGGAATGTTTAAAGGTGTCTTGGATGCTCTTAAGCTTTTCCTCGATTTTTTGAATTCTTATTTCATCATGCTTTCCTGCTTGGTTGATTCTATCTTCCTTCTGGTCCACTGTATTGTTTTGAGACTCAGATTCCTTCCTTTCACTATTGGCTCTCCTCCACGTATCTTCCTGCATCTCTTTTATGGTAACCTGCATCCTTTCATCTAAATTGCGCCTAAAATCAATCAGTTCCGTGAGCTTTCTGATCACCAGTGTTTTGAACTGTGCATCTGATAGATTGGCTATTTCTTGGTCGCTCAAAAGGATGAGTCCTGGGGGACTGATCTGCTCTGTTGAAAACATATTTTTCCCCTGTCTCTCCTTTTTTTTTTTTCCTGGTCTGGTCATTCTTGTTACAGTGGGGGGTGGAGCCTTAGGTGTTCACCGGGGCTGGGCACCCCAGTTGCTAGATTGTGACATTATATGTGGGGGCAGGGGTGGGAGCGGGGACGGGAGGGAACAATGGCAGTAATTCCGTTCTCCTGGGCTCAGACCCTTCTCTGGGCTTCCGGGCTGCGAGTTCTGCCCTGGCCCACAATCGCTGCCCCACTGGGTCTGCCAGCCGCAGCTTGCGTACTCAGGGATCACCTCTGCGTTCTTGTGCCCCGGATGGCTGTCGCGCCAATTTCACGCCAAACTTTCCCCCACCTCCGCGCGCCGCCACCCCGCGCCCGCCCCGCGCCCACCCGGCTCGTCTTCTCCTACCAGTCTGGATGAACGCGTCTACTTCAACTTCTTGGCTGCCCGACTTCCATTCAGGTAAATCCTCTGCCGGATCTGGGCATTATTCTGTCTGTAAATTATTGTTGTTCTAATCTTGGTTGTGTGAGGAGGTACGGTACATCCACCTATTCCTCCATCTTGCCGGAAGTCTCTTCTGCTCTTGTTTTGTAGATTTTATTGCAGCTTATATTTCTTTAAAAAAATCTACATGTTTTTAAAAATCTCCAGCCAAAGATGTGTTTATTGATTTGGGAAAGAGAGAGAGAGAGAGATGTGAGAGAGAAACATCGATCATTTGCCTCCCATATGTGCCCCGGCTTGGGATTGAACCTGCCCTTAGGCAACTTAGTCCTGGGCTCTTAGTCCTAAGCTCTGTAATTTAGGTAAGTGCCCTGACCAGGGATCAAACCCATAACCTTTTGGTGTACAGGATGATGCTTTAACCAACTGAGCCACCTGACTAGGGCTACATGTTTTTAATGCTTTTATTATTTTTATTTCCTTAGATGTTAATTCTCCCATTGTTTCATTTATTGGATCTGTATAAAGATGTTGATTTTAAAATTTGATTTGTAATTGTTATTTGTGTGTTCATCTTGATTGTGAACTCTTTCTCTGCTTTTCCTTCATTTACCGTGGGGCCATGGTTGTCTCTGCCTGGCCTCAAATGTTCATGACTCAGGAACTGGTCTTACACTCACAGCTCAGAGTTCTCACTCCCCAAGGACGGAGCTACTTCAGCCCCTGCTTCAGAGAAAACATGCCTGGTTGCTGGGCAATCATGTATCCTTTCTCCTTCCATCATGGAACCACAGCTCAGATATGACTGAAATTCTTGAATAAATGATGGCAAATTTTAACTTCTGTTTGCAGGGCAGGGGGAAGCACAGCCACAGGCTCTGACCTCACTTGGGATATTGTCTCTTTTCCCTGGCTCGTGTGAAAAATGTTCAGTTTCCGTTCTTCTGTGGGAATTGAATGCCTCATTCTCATACCTGGTTCTAGCTCAGTGCCTGGTGAACTGTCAGCTTCAGTCCCCACTTAGAATTGTGGAATTTTATGCCATTCTTAGTTCAAAGAGATTTGAATATCTTGTCTGAGCATGATTGTACATATATTTTTAATACTTTAGGATATTTTAATGCCACTTAATGAGTTTGGGTCATTTGGTGACCCAGAAAGCAGTTCATTAGCACCTCATTTGCATTATTTCATTTAACCTTCACAATAACCCTGTGAAGTTACCCTTATTATCTTCACTTTTTAAATGAGGAAACTGAGGCTCCAATAGATGATGTGGCCTTTTCAAAGCCATTCACATAGTCAGCACTAGGAGATCCAGGATTCAAATCCAGGCAACATGAACCCAGAGCTCCTGCCCTTAACCACTGCCATACACTGAACCTGTAATATACTGATAGGCATCGTAAATCTCCAAGGGTAGCTGTGCAGAATTTCTTAAATTCATTTTTACCATATATCTGTTGAGCTTTAAAAAATAACTATGGCTCAGAAGACATTCTTTGGGAAATGGTCTTGCAGGAACTGAGCAGTATAAAAGTTGAGAAACCATTGAAATGGGCTTGTAGTAGTCAGCTCCTGATAGGTAAGGCTGTGGTAACAAACAGCTCCTGAAACATCAGTCCCCTACCTAACAGCAAAACACTACTTCTCTCTTATGATACGTTTGAGCAGTTGCAGTTTGGCTGCAGCTCAGCTTGGTGTGAATTTCATTTTGGGACTCCCGAAGAAGGAGCCATTCCAATCTCAGATGTGCTATTCTCATGGCAGAAGGGAAGTTCAAGAGATCAGGTGAAACTTGCAAGACAAATGAACTTTTGCATGGACATAGCATACCTCACATCTGTTCACTTGCCACTTGCCTGAGAATGTCTGATGGTCAAGCCCAAAGTCAACGAGATGGAAACGTATAGTCTCAGGTAGTGAAGGAGTAAATAATTCCAACAATAATGGAATCTGCCACACAAAATGGGGCCACTGAGGGCCCTTGAGCAGGCATTTTTCAGTTGGCGGCGGGGGGGGGGAGTTGGAAGTTGCATAAAGGTTTTGGGGAAAGCATGAGGTGTGTGTGAAAGTGGGGGCCAATGAAAAGCATGTGAGCTGATGATTTTCAGGATTTCATGTGGCCACTTGGATCAGAAACAGAACCCATACAGCCTAGGACACAGTAATGGAGTTACCAAGTGGAACATGGAAGTACCTGGATATTCTCTCAGACAGGGGTTCCCAACCCCTGGTACTGGTCCAGGGTCTGATAGGGAACCTGGCTGCAAGGGAAGCTCACCTGAGCTCTGCCTCTTGTCCCTGCCCTGCCTCCCCCACACCCAAGGAAAAACCAGTCCCTGGTGCCAAAAAGGTTGGGGGCCCCTGCTCTCAGATATTAGCCCCCACCCCATGTTAGAGATGCCTTGCTCATTCAGAGAGCTCTCTCCACAAAATTCTTTGAATCCATTTATACATCTTCATTTACTTCCCTCTCCCTTTCAGTTGCACCCTAGTCCGCAGCTGACGATGCCCACCCTAGAACCTGAAAGTGATGTCGTCTTTGGTATCGTTCAAGAAATAGCACTTAACAGTTGTTGAATAGGAGAGTTCGTTTTTAGAATGCTGTTTATCTTCTCCTTCTTTACAAAGGTGATTAAGATTTATTTTTGCTTGGATGGAAACAGGCTGCATTGATTTCTGCCCCATGGAGAGATGGAAGGACACTTACATTAGCCAGAGAGGAGGTCAGTCCTTTCCTTATTGCCGCTGAGGCGACACCATGCTTCCCAGGTCATGTTTAGCGGGTAAACGGAGTCAGAATTGTTTTGTTTTGCACAGAGCAGCGAACCTTGAAGTCAGAGAATGTGGTCTCTCTGTGCCCAGTATGCAGACTATTTTGAAGAGTTCAGCTCTTGGTCAGTTTCTTCCAGGACGACTCCCAGGGAAGAGTGTGTGACTTGCCCCGAACCAGCTCTGACTGTGGCTGGGATCTGTACTTCCTTGTCTCTCTCATCCTTCACGCCTGGCACTCCCACACTCTGTATTCTATCTTGTAAAAGACATTTCCACATTTTTAAGTATTCCCTATAGCAGCATCCCACTCCCAGGTAGCAAATTCTCTGCTAGTTTCCTATCGCTGCTGTAACAAATTGCCAGGTGCTGGGTTGCTGAAAACAACACAGATTTATTATCTTCGAGTTCTGAAAGTCGGGAGTCTGCAAGGGGCCTTTGGGGACTGGAAGCAAGGTGTTGACAGAGCAGCACTCCTTGTGGAGGCTCCAGGAGAGAACCCATTTCTGTGCTTTTCCAGCTGTGAGAGGCTGCCTGTACCCCCGACTCACCCTTCCATCTTCCAAGTCCCGTCTTTCTTAAGATGTCACCTGTCCCATTCTAATGCTTCTGCCTCTTTCTCCTCCATTTAGGGATTCTTGTGATTACATTGAGTCCATCTGAATAACCCAGCGTACTCTCTTCATTTTAAGGCCAGCTGGTTAGCAACTTTAATTCCATCTGCAACTTTAATCCCCCCTTGCCACGCCCTAATGTATTCACAGGTTCTGAGGGGTAGGACATAAACATTCTTGGGGGGGCATTATTCTGTCTACCATAACACCGAGGTCTTTTGCTTTTGCCAAATATGCAAATAGAGATGATTTTTTTTTATCTGTTTGGAAATCCCTAGGGGTGAGGGCATGAGAGGAATATGTAGTGTATAATATAAACAAGCTCAAATTATTTCTATGACATTCTTATTCTAGAGAGTTCTTTGGCCACTGCAACAATGTAAGTTTTTTCATTTTTTGGCTACATTCTCTTTGTAGTTTCTAGCCACCTTGACTGGAGAGACTAAGAAAACCTTGGTGGATTAATTAGGGTTCTTGAGAGAAACAGAACCAATGGGACATATAGATTCGTTAGAGGAATTGGTTCATTTAATTATGGAGGCTAAAAATTCCCATGATCTGCCACCTGCAAGCGAGAGGACCAGGAAAGCTGGAGGTATGATTCAGCCCGAGTCCAAAGGCCTGAGAATCTGGGGGCTAATGATGGGAGTCCTGGTCTGAGGCTGGTCCTGAGAACCAGGAGGGCTGATGTTCGAGGACAAGGAATGGATGTCCCAGCTCAAGCAGAGAGTCAGTTCACCCTTCTTCCCTCTTTGTGTACTGTTTAACCCCACAATGGACTGGATAATGCCCACCCACACTGGCAAAGGTGATCTTCTGTACTGTCTGTGGGTACAAATGCTGGTCTCTTCTGGAGACGCCCTCATAAACACACCCAGAAATGTTGTTTCGCTCTCTGGGCATCCCTTAGCCCAGTCCAGCTGACACATAAAATGAGCTGTCACACGTGGTAAGAGCTGGTAAGAGCCAAAGCTGGGGAGGTGGTAGGGAGGAGTCCAAAGATGGCAGGTCATGTGGGATATTAGAAAACAAGGTGAGAATTTGGGCATTTATTCTGTGATGCCTGGGAATGTTACTGGTTCTCATCTTTGCCTCCTCTCCATGGAGAACAAGATGTTTCTTTATTTCTAGCTGTTGGTACAGTAAAATTTTCACCACAGTCATTAAATGAATAAGTGAATGAATGAATGGATATGTTTCATGCATGTTTTATATATGTGTGTGTATCTATCTATCTATCTATCATCTATCCATATATGAATATGACCTTTGGTTTCCACTTTCCCACACGTGGCACTTATTAGCATGGAAGAATAAAGGGAGTTTGACAGAAGCCAAGCTATATTGCAAGCAAAGCAGTTAGAGCATATTTCACCTTCTGGAAATGTGCCACACGGGCTTCACGGGGGACAGGCTGGTTCCTGGAGAAGCATTTAGCTGTTAAAAGAACCTGACATTAGATTTAAATTGACTGATGAAATGGCATCTGATTTGCTTACTGCCAGAGAGTCCTTGGTAGCTCTTGGAAAGGCCCAAATTTCTTATTTTTCAGGGGGAGTGAGAAGACTATTAATAGGCAAATCAATAGATTAAGAAAGGGTTGCTAGAAATTCTGAACCTAGAAGCATGAAATGCTCTTAAATTCCAAAATGTTCCAGTAGAATGTCTGTAATAAATGATAACAATGGTCAGGAAGACTGCACAGTAACATAAAAAATGCTTATTATCAAATACCAGGTGGAGAATAAAGCAACATATGAAATTGTGTAAATGAGTTGAATGTTTATGTGAAAATATGCCTTTGAAAAAAAAACGTGGGAAGTACCACCATCAAAACATGAATGTTAGGATGGTGGGTCCATAATTAGCTTGTTTGCTTATAAAAAATAAAAATAACTAAACTTTCTTGAGAATTGAGCATGTACCTGGCATTATATTTGGCAATTTGTGTGGATTATCTTATTTAACCTTCATAATAACCCTGTGAGGTAGGAAGGTAGGAACTTAGTTGGGAATGAGGTGGAGAAAACTGGTTCAATGGTTTTCTGAAAGTCACATACACAATGTATTAGTCAGCATAGGATAAGTTATGCTGCAGTAACAAAATCCCAATGTCAGTGATGCCACAAAGTAAAAGCTTATCTGATGTGGTTCACATAGCTCTCCTTGATGGTTCCACTCAAAGGGTGATTTAGGGAACTTGCATGTTCCTATCTTGTAACTCTGCCCTCTCGAAGTCCTTATGCCCATCCACACAGAGTTTTACACAAACATAAGCTTACTATTCTGTGTTTTGCAGCTGGGTTTTTTCCACACTCAGTGTGTTGGAGATCTCTCCAAAATGTTAACATGTAGATTGGCATTTTATTTATTTATTTATTTATTATTTTTTTTTACATTTATTTATTTATTTATTTTTAGGGAGGTAAGGGGGAGAGAGAGAAAGAGGGGGGTGGGGAGAAACATCAATGTGCGGTTGCTGGGGGTTATGGCCTGCAACCCAGGCATGTACCCTGGCTGGGAATCGAACCTGGGACACTTTGGTTCCCAGCCCATGCTCAATCCACTGAGCTATGCCAGCCAGGGCTGGCATTTTATTTTTTAAATATAGCTTAGAGTTTCCACTATCTTATATTTTCTTAATCATTTGTAATAAAGTCATATTTTTTCTGTAGTAGTAATGATAGAATGTCCAGAATAACATTAGACAGAATTGTCATAATAGCAACTTATTAAGGGACAATTTATTAAGTGCCAACACTATGTAAGTCTTTACTGATTATCTTATTTAACCCTTTGGTAACTCTGTGAGATTGGTGTTTTTACTGTATTTTACAAACGAGGAAACTGAGGCTCAAATGGATTAAGGAACTTGGCTCAATAAATTATATTTAGTATGTGGTAGAGCCAGGATTTGAATGCAGATTTGACTTTCTTCAAAAGCTATTCTTCTAACAACTAGTCCTTAATGTTTCCAAGTATTTATCAAAGTCTATTCTTTATAAGACCCAGTAGAAGTCATTGAGTCACATTTAGTGATGAGAGTGACAAGACCTCATGTGAAAGTTAAATGATGATGAAGTGGCTTAACCACCACACAGGACCGAGTTATATAACATGCCTTGGGGGAGTGACAGGCTAAGTGCCTCAGCAGCAGATCAGATAATATTTTCTTTTTTGTCCAGAGGTTGGGATGAGCTCTTTGACCTGGAATAGTTAGTGTCAGAGACTACAAGCATCCTTTAAATTGCCCCAGGACAAGATTCCTTAGCTTAGCTGAGGATGGTAAGAGCTAACTCAGTCTCTTATCTGTGCTTCTTTTCTTTCTATGGGATGTAGATTCCCCATTTTCTTTTGGTTCAGTACTGAACCCTGATATTATTCCCTCATTAAAACAGTATGCTACTTTTGATTCACAAATTCAATAAAAATAATTTACACTAGCTTAAATGATAAAGGGAATTTATCAACACATGTAACTGAGTCATTCAGAGATATCTGGTCAGGTATGGTTTGATCAGGGTGTTGGTTATGGTTTTCTTTTTTTTTTTTTTTTGAGTTATGTGGTTGGTTTTATAATGTGTCAGCTTGGCTGAGTTGAACTGCATTTTCCAGAATTCCTTTCCTGTTATGTTTCTTATTTGGGTGGGTCACAAAAGACATCATCAGACAAGATGTAGAGGACAGAAATGAGGCAGCTGCCATTTTTGTTTTTTACACTCAGAAGCTCAGAGAATTGAGGCAGTCGCCTGCACTGAGGAACGCATCAGACAAACTCTTTCACAACTGCCTGATCTATCTCTAGTCCTGAAGCCGAGTCAGGGCGGCTAGGCTCAGGAGTTTCCAGCTTTGGCTAGGTGTCCCAGAACCACAAAACCTCCGGCCTGGGGATGAACATGGGCCACCCGTCCAGGCTCGCTCTCCACGATGGGGAATCTTTTCTCGGAGTTCTCACTGGCCTTTTGTTTTGAAAATGGGCAGACCATTCAGTCACCTCAATGATGTTGTAATAATGTGATACCTCATTTCCGGGCTCAGGTTCTGGATTTCAATCCCTACCTCCCAGGAGGATTCTTGACCTTGAGAGACTGACTCACTTCTTACTAAGACATTTCTGTCTTCCTGGGAGCAGTGGGAGAAGTACTCTGAGTCGGGTGAGAAGAGTCCTTGCTACATATTCCCCCAGGGTGAAATGTCGCCTCCCAACTGATTTGCACAAACAAGAGAGTCCGAAGGAAGTCAGTCTTCCCAGAGCTGAGAAGGCAGAGTGCCACGCCGGCCCACTTGGGCAGAGACGTGTCGCCAGTTGCTCTTGTGAAGGAATAGAATTTCTGCCTTGCTGAGCACCATCTTGTACTTGAACTGTGTGTGTCTTTGCGGGATGATCTGTCGTTGCTCACCTGGGGGATGCCCATGAAGCTGCCCCTGGGATCTCAGACATAGCCTAAAGCCCATTTCACATCCAGGTGAGTAAGTGCAGTGAGGTTTACTCAATAAATATACATTTCTGCTGGGTCCGAGTGTCCTGGGGAAGACGTAGGGAAGAGGTGAGCTTAAAGGATGGGCAGGATTTTTAGGGGGGTGGACAAGGTCCTGGGAAGGTAGGGGTGCCATAAATAAAGGCATAGAGGGGAAACCAGAGAGGCTTTCAGGCCTAGGGGAGGTGATGAATCTGGGAGCAGAGGCCTGAGCTCTGGCCCTGCCACTGGCTGTTGTGCTGTCCAGTATCCAACGCAAAGCAAACCCAGATTTGTCAGTAAGGGGAGGCTTTGTCCAGCTGATCATTTACGAGGCAAAGAATGGGAGTGGGGAAGGCTGGTGTCTGGCCAATCAAAGGTAAAATAAGTAAGGGCGTCTGTGTGTTTTATGGTCATGCGAGGTGGGTGGTCCTTTGCAGTAATCTGTTTCCCAGTAATCTGTTTGTGTTCCAGGAACACGGAAGGGTGGGGGCATTTCTTCACTGTTTTCTAAGATCATAAGACTCAGGAAAAGCTCAGCCTTGTCACCAAATTCTGACGAGGTCCTTTCAACAACTCTGCTTCTGAAAGCTTTGCTGGTGACTGCTCACGTGTGACCTTCTTCAGAGGCTTGCCCTTGGGCAGGGGGTGCTCTGGGGGTGGGGTGGGGTTCCACCCTATAGCTAGAGATGCCAGGCAGTGTGGGTCCCCTGCCTCTCCCCCTCCCTGCCCCCGTGCCCCACAGTCAGTGACTGGATGGAGTGCTAGTATCAAAGCACAGGTCCTGTGCCTGAAGCTGGACAACCTGAGGGTGATTTATGCCCCAGAGCCCCCAGCAGCCAAGACTTCATCAGAAGCTGCACCTTTGTCCATTCCTCTTCCATCCTGCTCCCCCCAAGCCCTTACCAGTTTACTCAGAGCAACTTTGCAACAACCCTTACACTCATGTCCTTCGTTTCAGCCCTACTCCTGGGAAAACCCAACCTAAGGCAACCTCAGTTGCCCACCTGTGCTTCAGGATAGACCAGTGCCTTTAACACCTTGTTTTGGCTGCAGGTCCCTTCTCTGTACAAGGTTCTCTGCAGCAGGCCCAGCAGACAGAAGGGGGGTTGCTGAAGCTGGTGTGGGCTGGAGACCCTCAGCCCCTCCACTTTTCCCACCACCCTGCCTGTCTTTGGGAGCAGACCCCCAACTGCCCTGTGGATGCTGCTCTCCTTTCTGCCCTCTTGGGACCCCTCTGATGTGCATAGAACTCTGGCCTGAAGACTGCCTTCCAGCTCTGGCTCCGCAATCTCTTTGATATCAAGTGCTGTGTTTCTTGCCTCAGGCTTTAGGCTGGAAGTGGCCCCATGCTCCTGAGCTCCAGGCACTTCCAATGGGATTGCTGGTGTCCTGATTCGGCCTTTGTCCCATGGGCACTGTCCTTCCAGAAGGCCATGCCCTGAGACCCTGTGTTTGCAATAAGGGTCCCACAATAATTAGGGCCCCATGGAGTCCTAATTATTATTTTAAATTTGTGCTCATGGATTTATGTCCAACTCCTGGTGACTCAAAGACACCCATCCTTGGGGTGCAACTCCAGGATCCAGGTTCCCAGGTGTGAATCAGCCTATGCAGCCTGAGGACATATATGGGGGCTTACACTCAGCTTGTCTGTGTGAGCATATGCCTCGCTCAAGCAAGACACTGGTTGTGGCAGAAACTGAAGGGAAGCTGCAGAGGGTGGGTTGGTTTGAGGATTAAGATGATCCTCATTCTTCTCCTTGATCCCTTTAACAATATCCTTGATCCCTTTAACACCGAGGCCTCATTGTGTGCTGGGCATTGTGCTGAAAGCATCTAACCTTCCCAGCAGCCCTGGGAGGTAGGTTCTATCCTTATTCCCATTTTACGAATGAAGTAACTGAGGCTCAACAGTTTGTGCAAGACCACACAGCTAATGTGTTGGAGTCGGGTTTCAACCCAGGCAGTCTGACTACCCACCACCCCCTCCTCCCGTTAGCAGGTTCTGGTGCCTCCCCAGACACACTCAGGAGGTGGCCTGCATGCACACAGGTGTGTAGTTGTGTGTGTGTGAGCACACGCACGTGTGCAGGCTGGGGAGGCAGGGCAGTCAGAGCACCTACGGGAGAGGAAATACGATCTCTGCTGCATGTGGGCACGGTGACTGCAGCCAGGCAGAGCGCCGGCCTGTTCTAGGTCACTTTTATGTTTTTATTTAGAAGCTTCAATACCAGAGCCGATGGCAGAAAATGTGCAGTAAAACGCGGGGAGGCCGCTGGGTAATGGCCCCTGTAAAGTGTTAATTGCCTATTGAGACTGCAGACTTTGTCGATGGGGGGATCTGAGCTATTGACAGGCCCTTATTTATTTCGGGCCCACAAAGCGGGCTCCTCCTCTGAACAGGCTTCCAATCAGTCACGCTTCCCTGGGCCCGCCAGAAGCGTCAGTAGCTGTGTGCTCGCTGCCTTAACCCTTTGAAGCTGCTGGTGCTGTGGCCCGAGGGGCTGGCTCATCCAAATGTCTGATCACAAGGGGACCTCCAGCCACAATGGTCACAAAGGGAAGTCCCTGAGGTGAAGTGCTGAGCCTGTGCTGAGCCTGTGCTGAGCACAGAGCTATGTGGACAGGCGGGTAGCATTTATAGGCACCGAAGGGGAAGCCTCAGCTCACAGAGGTTGAGCAAACTGCTTGTTATCACAACTTGTATATTGCACATTATTATGGGCTAAATTGTGTCCCTTCAAATTTATATGTTGAAGTCTGAAGTCCTAACCTTCCGTACCTTAGAGAGTGCTTGTTTTTGGAAATAGGATCTTTAAAGAGGTGATTAGGTTTCATGGGGTCACTGGGGGAGGCCCTAATCCAGTGTGAGAAGTGTCTTTATAAGAAAGAGAGGTTAGGACACAGACACACACAGAAGGATGACCATGTGAAGACACAGGGAGAAGACGACAGCCACTTAAAAACCAAGGAAAGGGACCACATGAGAAATCAATTCTGCTGACTCCTTGATCCTGCACTTCTAGCCTCCAGAACTGTGAGAAAGTAAATTTCTGTTGTCTCAGCCACCTAGTGGGTGGTACTTCATGGTAGCCCTAGGAACACATTATAAATCCCAACCATTTGCCAAGGGCACACATTCAGAATATCCCAGAGGAGGGGATCCAAGAGAGGCAAGGCCTGGACCCAAAGGAGCAGTTGCTAGAGAAGAAGGTGCCCATGTGCATGAGCACGCCACTCCTCTGACATGATTTGTTTTGCCTTTGGAAGGATGAGACCGCTCTGGTTACTGTGCATGGAGACTGGATGACGGATAGCTGGATGCAAGAGTGGAGTGGGGAGACTGAGGAGGCTCTGCCCACTGGGCAAGAGAGGAGGGTGGCTTGACTGAGAGTGATGGTCATGGAGGAGGAAAGAGGAAAACAGATTTGAAATCGATTTTGAAGATGGAATTGACAGAACCTGCTGATGGATTGGGAGTGAGGTGAGAGGGAGGGAATTGACAAGGATGGTGCTACGGTTTCTGGCTTGAGCAACCTGGTCTTCGCAGGAGCTATCTACCAGGAGGGAAGACATGAAGAGGAATCGATTAGACGGCAGATGGTCCCTTGCTTTAAGTGAGCTGTCCTCTATCCAGGGCAAATTTATTGAAAGAAGGTTATATGAATCTATTCCTTTCCCCACACTTCATGCACACATACAGGTTTTATATGAACCAGGAATTATGTACTGGCTGTTTTTTTTCTATATCAGAACCAGACTCTTTTGCCAAGGGTAACACCAAATTTTCCTAGTCTTCTTCATTCAAAGCCCTATAATTAGTCCTGACCAGCCTCACCCTGCTGAATGCATTTTACAATTTACGTTTGATCCTGTAACTTCTCTATAAAGTGTATGTTTTATTGTATAACATAAAAATTATCATTTGAACTCCTTTGAAGTGTACAAGTCCATGGCATTGAGAACATTCATTAGTGTACAAGCGTTGCCACCACTGTAGTTCAGGAACACTTGATCGCCTTCAGAAGAAAGCTTGTCCTTGTCACACTGTCATTCCTGATTCCCCTGGCCCCTCAGCTCCGGCAACCATTCATCTGCTTCCTGTCTCTATGGATTTGCCTATTCCGAACATTTCATGTAAATGAAATTATACCCTACGTGGCCCTCTGTGTCCAGTTTTTTCACTTACATTAGTGTTTTCAAGATTCCTCCACATGTATCACCCAGTATATCAGCATTTCAAGCAGATATCAGTAGTTTCTTTCTTTTTATGGCTAAATAGTATGCCCTTGTATGTATGTATGTGTGTATGTATATGTGTGTGTATACACACACACACACATGTCCTGCATGTGTTTTATCCATTCATCAATTTTTGGGCATTTGAATGTTTTTACCTTTGGTTAATACAAACAGAGCTGCTATGAACAGTTGTGTACAAATTTTGGTTTGGACATCTGTTTTCAGTTCTTTTGGGTATACACCTAGGAGTGGATCATATAGTGATTCTATGCTTAACTTAATGAGGAACCTCTATGAGGCGTATTTAATTAACTGTTAACTCCCATTTCAGAGAAGAGGAAACAGAGGCTCAGAATGACTTCAACTACCACCTATATGTTGTCAAATCTCAACGCTTTAACTCCCTCCCCCAAACCCTCCATGATCCTTACACTCATACATTCGATGCCTGGTAGACGACATTTCTACCTGGATATCTGACAACATCTCAAATCAAGTGTGTCTAAAATTGACTTACCATCTCTTTCCACCCATTCTCGTAATAACTCTCATTCCTGTTTCCCAACTCAGAGAATGATACCACTATCCTATTAGCCATCAGCTGACCATTGCCGGTGCCTCCCAAGAGATGGTGTATTATTAATTGTGCAACCGTGGGTAAGTTATCAATCTCTCTGTGCCTGCTTTCTCTGCCCAGAAAGTGGGAGAAAATCTCATTGGTTTGTGTGAGGATCAAGTGAGACCTCTCTCTGTCTCTGTCTCTCTCTCTCTCACTCTGTCTTTCTCAGGGGGTAGTAAGGGTATTGAACATTGAGCATTAAGATTTATACATTGATCCATTTTGATCAATATCATCATTCTCTCTATCTGTCTATCCTACCAATGTGTCTGACACACACAGTGGTTCAACACATCATTATTAATATGGACACTTTTGAGTAAGATGTATTAGCATTCTGTGGAACTGGTATTTCACAGAATGTGTTTGAAAACAATGGTGAGCTCTAGCAATGCAGCATAAGAAATACCTCACTTCCATGGAGTCAGAGCACTGAGGGGTGAAGCCCAGGAACTGGCACAATTAACAAATACCCCGGGGGTTTCTGATGCTCAGCCAAGTTTGGGAATTATCACATTCAGTTAATTATATTTGGTTATTAGTAAATACCTTGAAAACATATTGGTAATTTCAATCAAACATAAGCTTGGCCATTTCCCGTCCCTGAATCTAACAAAAGTATCAGCCCATGAATCTTCTGATAGGTCTCAATTTCTTTGCACAATTTCTGTTGAATTACTTTCTGTTACATTACTTCTGTGGGGCAGAATTTCCTACCTGGTCCCTACTGGTTGTCTTTTTTAAGTTATATCTTTGCTGTCAGGAATGAGAGCACCTGGATGTTAGATAAGCAATGGCTTCACTCACTTAGACACACCATTGACTCTACCGCACAGAGTACCATTGGGCACTCTGTGACTTACCTTGTCCTTTCCGTTGGAAAGTGTGACCAGTCCTGACTGATCTTAGGTCAAGGAAGCAAGTGTTGTGTGTGCAAATGTGCTTGGAGAATGCAAGGTTCAACAAAGTAACCTAGGTTCCTTTTCTGCACAACTCAGGGTCTTGAATATGGTAATGAGCACTGGGTACCCTAAAATGCAAATGAACTACAACTTCAAGTAGCTCAGGCTGGACAAGGAGGGAAGATTCTCAAAGGGAAGAGTTTCTGTGTGGTTAGCTTCTGACACCCCCATCTGTTTTATCAGGGGCAGAAGCGAAGTAGAGGAAGGCCTCTGGAGGCTCTGTGCTGTAGAAGGGGTCAACGTGGGGAAATGGGAGTGGTAGTGGGAGCTACTAGATATCAAGCATCCAGATCTACCCATTGATCCATTTTGATTAACATCCATCACCATACTTATGCCCTGAGTGTGTGGCTCGGAAAAGAACCACTTTGGCTTCGGATGAAGGCCTGCCAGATCTTCCAATGAGCTGGGCACTGAGGCTGCCACCATGTCAGCATCACATAGATGTCTCAGTCATACCACCTGTCATGTAGAATTGTATGTGCATCCATCATCTCCATCATGAGCCAATGAGGGCAATTGCTGTGTCTTATTTATCTCTGCCTTCCCACCCCCTCATGTAGTGCCGGGCACACAACTTGTGCTGGTTAGTGTTTGCCTGCTTCATCCAGCCACCAGGGCACTCTGTTTTGTAGGACAGAAAGAGAGAGGAAGGTAAGGAAAGAAGAAAGAGAGCTTGAGAAGCAAGGCAGCTGGTAAATTCTTAGGGGCAAGAGGAAATCAGGAGAGGACTTTAAGCTCCAGGGGCTGCACAGCCATTTCTATCCAGATTGTCACCACTAGAGAGCACAGCGCACCTAGGAAGAGGGTTTGCCCAGGCCTGGCGCTAGCCCAGTCGGCTCTGCTCAGCCCCCACTCTACCTCTCCTGGCAACATCCCAGCGATCAGTGGGGACTTGGATGAGGCTCAGCCCTGCCTCAGACACTTTGCAATCTTAGGCCTAATTAAAACACCACAGCCAGTTTGAACCCTGCATTAAAATTTGATGAGGAATTGATCAGCCAAGCAAACAGGAAATTTAGCTGTGAATGAAGGTAATGTTTGCTCAAATGTGTAATGAGGCCCACAGGGGATATTTGTGGGGACCACAGTCATGTCTGGAGCTACTCTGGCCCTCCAATTCCATTTTCCCCACGTGTTTCTCCCTGAAAACATCCCAGGATGCTTCTGGAGGGAATAGGGAACTGGAAAAGTTTTGGTTTGACTTCAAAATTTTATTTGAAAACCAAAGGAAATCTAAAATCCTCAACAGTGCACTAGAACAGTAGTGGCACAGGGGAGATGGCCATTTGCTAGCTTATGTCCTTAGTTGGAAATAATCTGTTTAGTAATTAGTCATTGAGTACCTACTATGTGCCAGTTTCATGCTAAACCCCGGAGATAGATTGGTATGCAAATAGTCATGGTCCCTGCTTCTGTGAGGCATGTAAGAGGCTATGAGCACCAATTTCTCCAGCTGTAAAATGGACGTATTAGTATCTTATTATGTGAGGTTGTTGAATGACATAAATGAGAAAATAATACACAAAACACAGAGGACAGGCATATATGAAGTGTCAAATGAAGGTTCCTCTATAGCCTTCCTCCCTGTAGCCTGCATGTAAAGTCTATCAAGACTTTTGATTTTTTTTCTCCTATGCAGTTCTCTGCAGGTGACCTGACTTGATATTCATTCACTTGTATGTTCAGCACTAGGGGGGGTGTAACTGAGGCTGAGGGTAAAGTGAGTAACAAGACTGATCTACTTACCAGCACTGGAATTGGTTTGGAAGTTCTATCAGAAAGGTCAAACAGAAGGAAGCCTCAGGTCCTCTGGGTTAAGGGGACTCTGGTTGATAATATCACTCTAAAGATTAGGCAGAAACATTGGAAGCTTAAAACTTTCTTTGGCTGTGCCCAAGACACCTTAACCAAGAGAAGGGAGGAGTCCAGAGTGATATTTCTTTTTTTTTAGGCTTCCATGAGGACATTTTACCATAAAAGTGGTGATATGCCCCCAGATTCCCCTTTTTCATCATCTCCATCTTCACCCTAATACCTGCTATAACTCATTCCTCACCTTCATTTCCATCTCAACTCCCAGTGTTATCAATTCCCATCCCTGCTTGCATCTCCACTCCCTGCCATTCACTCTCTTCCCTGCATCATTAAGATTATCACCATTTTCTGTATTACAAAATATCCCCATCATTGGTTTGGCAGAAGCAACAAAATTTGGTTGGCCTTTCTTTCACTCATGGATGCATAAATAAGTTTGTTGTGCTCTTTAGGATTTCTAGGATATCCTCTGTTCCTTAGTTTTAAGATGCATGCCCCCTTACCTCTTATGTTTTAATGCCTCTGAACTTACAATGTTCCCTAAAAATCTCAAAAGACAATTTCCAGCCACAGGTGGAAGAATGAGTTATGACTGTCTTGTCATTGCCTTAGTTTTCTCTTAGATTAGGTCATTGGATTTTCAAAGATGAGAGAGTCTGGTGTGACTGGTTCCTATGTCAGATACATAATACCTACTAAAACAATGACTGATTTCCAAGTGCAGCTGTTCAAGTTCCTTTAATATGAAATTCCATTAAGGAAAAAACAAGAGTTTGAGTTGAACCAAATAGGAAGTGTTGACAAAACCCTGATATTCTTCAATATGCTTCAGATGATAATGTCACTCATAAAGTCCCCAAAATAGCCAGGAGTTGGGGCATAGATTTAGGGGGACCAGCATGTTACCAGCTAAATTGTGGGCAGCCAGAAAGATTTGTTCAGCAGACCCTTTGGGCACTAAATGTAATTATCAATTATCTTTTACTATGGATTGAATATTTTAAATTTAATTTCATAAATGTCTGTTGCTGATCCCTTTGAAATTTATGGATTTATATATATTTATTTTATATCTTGTTAACTAACAAAATTCTATTAGTCTTTCAAATTCTTTTATTACTTATAAGCGCTAGGTTTACAACAAAAACATTTGCAAATAATACCTATTTTGATTCCTTCTTGTCAATAGTTAAAAAACTTATTTCTGTTTCTTAGCTTATTGCATTGGCTAGAGCTCCCATCAGGATCAGTGTATTCAGATTTTCTAATATTTAATGAATCAATTTTGGTCATTATAACTTTGTAAGTTTTCTAGAAAACTTCCTGCAGAATATTTTTCAAGACCATCGATATATAGCTGTGTAGCATTTTCTCTACCAATTAAGAAGCTCCCTTGTATCTGCTCTCAAGTTCCATTTTTCATTCTTAAGTTTATGTAACCCAGATGTTGTAGTCTCATGACTATTAAGGTATCATTGAGCAAAATTCTGCATATTGAAGGCTTTGAGTTTCCATCTGATTGGATCCATGCATCGGTCTTCCTTATTTCTTGATGCTAAGACCAACCAGGGTGGAATCTAAAGTCTTAATAATTTTCCGATCCTACCTTCTAGGGGTAACCACAGTGAATACGTTAGAGTACAAAATGCCAGTTCTTTTCCTATGCACATATAACATGTGTAAATGCCATTTTATTTTTACACAGTTGGGATCATATTATATATTGTTCTATAAACCTGTTTTTTTTTCCCAGCACGTTCTTTAATGACTTCCTAACATTCTACAATATGGATAAACCATATGCTATTTACTCACTTCCCTGGTGTTTTATAGTCAGGTTGATCCATTTGTTTGCCACCGTAAGTAATTTCATAATGAACATTTTTGTAAATAAATATTTGCTCACATTTCCAATTATTTCCTTAGGATGAAATCCTTAGGTATGAATAATTTGAGCGTCTCTGATACATATTGCCAAATTACCCTTTAGGAATTTGAACTAATTGATACTCCCCCCTGCAGTGTATGAGTTCATAACCTGCTCAGCTGTCACCAATACTGCATTTTCCTGAGTCTTTGCAAATGTAATAGATTACAAATACAATCACACTGCTGTTGTAATTTGCATTTCTTTGATTGTGAGTAGGCTGAACCTTTAAAAACTCCTTTATTTGCCATTTATAGTTCTTATGTGAACTTTGTCCGTCCTTGGACTGTGTTTCTGTCGTGTCAGCATTTATCTTCTTATTGCTTTTAAGGGCAATCTAACCCTTAAGAAAACCTGGAGAATAATCACTCTTTGCCACATATGTTAGAAATAGTTTTCTCAACTTGTTGTTGTGTTTCAAATTTCTATAGTTTGAGCCTATCAGGTTTTTGGGAAATTTATTTCTTTACATTTATTCTTAGTGAATTCTGTGCTCAGATAAATGTTGGTTTCAGTTTTTTTATTTTTTACCAATTGAATTTAGGTCTTTTTGGTGGGTTTGGCACAGGGTTCCTTACCTAACTTCAATGGAAATCAGGCTTCTTTCACTGGGAGAGGGCACCCTCTTCAAATGACACCCCGATTTTGGGAAGGGGGAAAATGGAACAGCCATGGAAGGTGGTTTACTATCCAGCTCATCCGTCACCTGGCTCAGCCTGGTGACCTTGTGGTGGCATTTGTCATAGTCATAGCATTCTCAACCCTGTTTTTTGGAGCTTATAGTTTCCTCCTTACATTTAAATCTTTTATCTATTGAAGATGTAGTTCAGTGTATGTTTAGATGAAGTTCTGATAATATATGTGCCGAGCACTTATCACTGGCCTTACATATACTTTAATAAATAACACACATGTGTATAACATAAGATAGCATAGCAAACATGACATAACATAAACATATGTGTTACCTCCTTTAAGCCTTGAAGTCGCCTAATGAGGTAGGTAGTGACATAATTATAGAAAAAGAAATGGAAGCTCAAAGGGGCAAAGCAATTTACTGAAGAACTCTGCCTTTGGGATCAACCCAGAATGCTTCTGCCTTTGCTAGTCTATTGGGTGCAGTCCCAGAAAGTATCTGGGGTGCTTCAAACCCTCACCTGCTTGATTGTAAGAAGGTCAGCCTCTTCTATGCTCCTGTATCCCAAATGGCTTTTGAGGATTTCTAGAGTACTTTCACAGGTTCACAAATCAGTCCTGTAACCATTCTCTCCTGTAGCAGCTAAACTGGGGTGAGTAAACCACACCCTTACTTTAGAGGGTTCTATCTTCCTGAGGGTGCCACCAGCCATGGCATCCCCGAGTGTAGCTGTTTCATAGCAGACTGTGAGTCCTGCCCAAAGCCCTAGTGCTAGTACCACTCTTGTAGAGTGAGGAGAAGGACATTTTCATACAATGTGAGCCCTGGCTGGATGCCTTGATTAGTTGCAGTTGGACTTGGCAACTTGATGACTCTTTTGAAGCCATTTGCTCTTATTGGCTTCAGGTGAATTCCCTTTATCTTCCCCAGTAATAATGGTTCCAAGAGGTGAAAGGGAAAATGAACACTTCCTACCCCTGATGTATATTCATTCAATGAGTATCTAATCACGAAACTGCTTGGGCACCAAATATATTTATAGTTCTGAGGTTTTTGAATCTTTTTAGTGGTTGTCCTCCCTCCCTCTCTTCTCTCCATCTGTCTTTCTCTCTCTCTTTCTCTCTCACACACACACACACACACACACACCCCTGTTTTCTACCCAAGGTGCTCATATATTGGAAATAACTATTAAGGTTTCAGGTTACAAACAACAGAACTCAACTTTGGCTAACTTCAGGCTACAGGAAATCTTTTGGATGGCTACGTGGGACCTCAGGATTGTTAGAGACTGGAGGATCAAGCTGGATAAGAGCTCCATAGATATTAGAACTATATGAGACAGTAGGAAACTCAGCCACAGTCTTATGGCAAGATGGGTCTGGTCAGGAGTCCCCATACTCTTCAGCAGTGAATGGGCTCAAGACATTTTCTTCTACCTCTTCTTTCTTCTTTCAAGACTTAAAGTCTTAAAAGAGGGCATCAGTCTTCTAACAGCCTCTAGCCTGCCCCTACTCCTGATTACTCAGTGGCTGGAAGAAGAAAGATAATTTTTTGAGTTCTCCAATGAGAAGTTGTCAGGTCTAATCACCCTCCCAAGAAGAAATGCACACACCAAGGAGAGGCAGTTCTCTCAAAGGAAACTAGACTGGGTAAGTGAACATTGGGCAGGTCCTGCCCTGGTCAAGAAAAGAGCTAGAAATAGCCCCAGTCATCTGCATGGAACCAAACATTCTCCAACCCTTACACTTTCAAGGTTGCGTTAGCTTCCTTACTCTAGGATATCTCTTCCTTCTTAGCATTTGCTCTCCAACTCATGGTTCTTCCCTGCCATCTGGCTTTAACCAGGGGTGTCCAACCTATGGTCTGTGGGGGACATGCAGCTCAGGAGAGCTATGAATGTAGCCCAACACAAAATTGTAAATTGACTTAAAACATTATGAGATTTTTTTCATTAGTGTTTGTGTATTTAATGTGTGTCCCAGGTTAGACACAAGTTTGGACACCCCTGAAAGTTTAACCCATTCACCTTAGTCCATTGTATGTGTTTTTGTACCCTTGAATCTCAAGGAGGTTTGGAGTCTTGGTTCCTATTTTACTGGAGCATAGGGTCTTCGTTCACATCTTCCCAGAAAGCATAAGTGAGGAAGTAGGGGAAGCAGGACAGGGAAGGAAGAAAAGCCAAATAAATGGCAGCTACTGAGTATAAGGTTATAGCTGTGGGTAACTCCATTTCAATCCTGCTGGTGACCCACTGAGGTGCCGTGTGGTATGCACCTTAAAAGTCTTCTCACTGGAGATGGGGAGGCTGGGGCATTTATCCATTGACTTCCACACGCAGTTGGCTGGAGGTTGTCCCTGGGAACATTTGTGTTTGCAGGAGGTGAGCTCCTTCAAGGAGTGCTGGATAAAGCCCTTGGGTGGAGAAGAAAAGAGATGCAGGAACAGGCACCATGGGTGTGGCATGCCAGTGCTCCAGAAATGTCTCCATCTGCCGCTGTATGGAGGTAACCCAGGTGGGTTGAGAAGAAGCGGGCAGGGCATCAATAGCATCTGGTGAAGAGGAGGCTCTTTATCCACTATGCAAATAAGTGGATTCATCTCTGCGGGAAGCTGCCTAAGCACTGCGATAGAAAATTAATGGAAGGCCCCAATATGTTACCAGTCTTTCAGTTCTAATGGGCTCTGCTTATGCTGCCTTGTTCCTTTTTATTTCCTGGTGTCAAAACCACTTTCAGAAATCAAGATCAGAAATAGGTAGCTTAAAGTTTACATTCACACATGTTCCTGGAGTGACACATATTCTATGCACTTCTCGCTCAGTTCTTTTTTCACTGCTATTGCCAACTATAGTCATCATGTTTTATATTAGATTCTTTTTTTTTAAGATTATTTATTTATTTATTTTTTAGAGAGGGAAGTGGGGGGGGGGAGAGAGAGAGAGAGAGAGAGAGAGAGAGAGAGAGAGATCAATGTGCGGTTGCTGGGGTCTGTGGCCTGCAACCCAGGCATGTGCCCTGACTGGGAATCGAACCTGAGACACTTTGGTTCGCAGCCTGCGCTCAGTCCACTGAGCTACGCCAGCCAGGGCAAGATTCTTGAGCTCCATTCATTAGTATAACCAGAAATTTGCATCCTCTTACCAACCTGTCTCCCTTTGCCCCACCCAACCCTTGAAAGCCACCATTTTATCTGTTTTTATGTTTTTTTTTTTGTTTAGATTCCACATATAACTGATACCATGAGATGTGTGTCTTTCTCTGGCTTATTTCACTTAGCATACTGCTCCCCAGTTTCACCCATGTTGTCTCAAATATCAGGGTTTCATTCTTTTTTCAAGACTTATGAATAACGTTCCATTGTATATGTATGTATTCTACATTTTCTTTATCCACCTACCCAGGCACAGACAGCTAAGCTGTTTCCATATCCTGGCTCCTGTGAATAGTGCTGCAATGGACATGGGGTGCAGCAATCTCTTCAATATAATGATTTTGTTTCCTTTGGGTCCATGCCCAGAAGTAAGAATGCTGGGTCATATGGTAGCTTTATTTTTAATTTCTTGAGAAGCCTCCATACTATTTCCCATGCTCACTCAATTCTTTATTTTAATTCCTACCATATGAGTGTATTGTCATAAAGCAGTTTCCAGATGCAATAACAATTATAACACTAAGCGCCTAGTAATGTAATAACTAGTTGTATCAATGGAATTTTTTAAAGTCATATACCAATATAAGCATACCTATTGATTTCTGTCTATTGTTACTATTATCTTTTTTCACATTCCTCTTCCTAGCATTCAGGCTGTGGCTAATTGTCAGGATTAGTAGTTAGAGGACTTTGGATAGACTTGGCAGGTTTGCCTGAGGCCGGTGATGGATGGGGCACAGAGGCCTAATGGGAAGAGTGTTAAGAGTTATGCTCTATGCCTATGAGCCCAGGGACCTTGAGAGGTACTGCACAACATGTTTTTGTAGGCGAGGAGCAGTTTGACTTGCACTGGTATTTTTGGATGACTTTTTTCCCACGGTTGACATGTCTTTGCTTTTCCTTTTGCCAGCCTTTGTTGAATAGCCCCATGCAACAAGAAACTTCTTGCCCTGGAATGCTTTGGTAGAGAGCATTCAGCATCGTGGCTTGGCTAATTGGTCAGGCGATAAATGATTTTCCGTCGGGGATCCCTGCTGTGATTTTGCTCCACTTCTCAACAAAGATTTAAGAGGTCAGTGGTATTGAGACTTCTCCAAGGCATTGTTACTTTGACAAGATACACCAGGGTCAGGGGCTGGTCTGCACTTGGCATTATCGTAAATAATTAAAAGAAAGTTACACTTATTGAAACAAATGCACCAAGCAGCATGCCTTGTTTTGCTGAACCCCCATGTTCAAAAGGATTTAGAAATTAACTAAATCTGTCTTTAGACACTGCCCCCAAATCAGTAATTGAATATTGATCTATGTCCTGGAGGAAACGACATAATAAACAGCCATGGTTTAATGAAACATGGTGAGGCAGTGGGGCAGCGAAACTGGGTTAGAATCCTGATCTCTTTATAAGGAAGCCTGAGTGCTTGGGTTTCCGCTATCGCATTAATGAGATAGGGTAATAATACTCATCTTTCAGCAGCACTGTAAAGGTGAATTGAGAGAATGTATGAGCAAACACTTTGTAAATTTGGTAATGGTATGGAGATGTTCCATGCTTTTGTTGTTAAATGTGATATATGGCCCAATTCTGCCTTCCCTCTTCCTGGTTTCTCTCTAGGGCAGGGTTTCTCAACCTCAGCACTATTGACATTTGGAGATTGATAACTTTCTGTGGTGGGAGGTGTGCTGCACTTTGTAGGATGTTCAGCACCATCGTTGGTCTCTATGGACTAGATTCTCAGTTATGACAACAAGAAATTTTTCTAGACATTACCCCATGTCCTAGGGGGAAGGGGTACCCAAACTTCTGGCATCTCTGGGCCACACTGAAAGAAGAGTTGTCTTGGGCCACACATTAAATACACAAACACTAACAAATACTGATAAGCAAAAAAAGAAAGGTTTTAAGTAAACTTATGATTTTGTGTTGGGCTGTAGGCTTAGCTAGCCTAGGCTGCATGCAGTCCATGGGCTGTGGGTTGGACACCCTGGTAGGTAGACAAAATAGAGGAATTGCTGAACAGTTCCTGGAAATGCTTTGGACCTTGCTTCTTTACTAGCTGCTGTCATCTCTATACATTAAAAATGCATGCAGTCATTCTTTGCAATTCTTTCTCCCATCCCATGCTGCTGGGTGGCTGTATCAGTCAGATCAGTCTAAGTTATGCTGCGGTACCAAACACTCCCCAAATCTCAGTAGCTTAAAATAACAAGTATTTATGAGTATTTATTGCTCATCCTGAATGTATATTTCATGTTCGATATGACTCTCTTCCACATTGTCTACACTTTGGGATCCAGGATGATGAAGGAGCATCCATGGGATGATGAGACATTGTCATTTTGTGCTGGGGGAAAGGAAAGACATGGTAAGTCATGAAGTGGCTTCTACAGTTTCTCTTCAGAAGTGACACTGGTTACTTCTGCCCATATTTTACTAGTCAAGGTAAGTTAAATGGCCACTCTTGATTTCAACAAGACAGGGCCATTGAATCCCCTCCCAGGGAGGGGCAGCACAGGTCAGATGACCAAACTCACTGTTAGTGGGATGAGGATATGTACTTCTCCCCTAGAAAGGGCAATGACTATGAGGATGGATCACGCTGTCTACCGCCATGGGTCAGTTGATCATACAGGTCCTTCACGTTCTACAGGTATTACCCTCTTCCTCCCACTTTTCCCTCGACTTTCTTCTTCCATGTGCCAGCCAGAGAGGGCTAAGTTTCCATGATAAATTTTCTGCTTTGGGCTTTTTGGACCTGTTTTTGGCTTTAGCAAAACCCTGTGTTAGGTGTGTGTGCAGCTGAAATCAAGGACCACTTGGATACTTCTTTGCTTTTGCTTCCATTTATGGCTCATGTGGGGACATCACTGAGGAAGCCTTCTAAGGGTGTCAAGCACCGAAGTGGCTGAATGGATCTGCCACCTGCACAGAATGTCACAACATGCTTGGATGAAAAGTCAAGAAGTCGGTTAGTCATTTACTTGGTGTGTTTGTATAATGACAGTCACCTGGTTGGGCTGATTTTGTCACTGAATGATGGAGACTGTCTATGACTTAACCATCCAGCACAACCTGCCTCCCCAGTGAGCCCAGATTAAATGCATCAGAAATCCCATCACTCTAGCAGCAGGACTGTGGAAATGAACCTCACAGTGGGGCTGAGGGGTCACACTTGCGTGACAACTGAGGATTTCTAAACCTGGATGCATGAGCCAGATCGGCTTTGCCATGAAAGGGTGTTGGTTAGATACTGAGACAAACACAGATACGTTTTCCTATTTACAAAGCACTTTCGTGTCTACAGTCTTCCCTGGAAGTGCTTTTTTGTCTCTGTCCACCTGAAGAACTCCTATTCATCCTTCAAGATGTGAACTCTGCGGCCCTTTCCTGACTGTCTCTCCTCAACAGAGAGTCTGTTGCTCCATCCTCTGTATTCTTGCAATAACTCCATCCTCTACTGGCATGTGAATTCTCAAGGCAAAGAACATCACCCTGGTGGTGTATCTGTATGCCAGGAACTCACCCCATTGCCTGGCATGGTGTAGACACATAGAAATGTGGCTGGTTTATTGAACAGCTTTCTTTAATTCTTCCCAGGACTCTGTAAGCTACCCAAAGACATGAGACTTAGACTGATTTATTAACTTGCCCCAAGTTTTACAGCTGCCAAGTGATGCCAAGGACACAAACCCACCTCTCCTCATGATCCCTTCTTTCCTCTGCATCAAATTTCTGGGATTGACCATCAGTTTGTGGGGTGCTGGTGGGATGTGGAGCAATCTTAGGGCATTTGGTTTTCCTTTTGTTTTTCTAGTTAATCCTGAGTCTTTCAGGCTCTGGTTTTAGTTGTGTACAGGTGACCATGGTTGGACATGGTTTCATCTGTCGTAAAGCACTGTGTGATTAACTTTGTGACCAGAAGCTCAGTTTTTTTTGTGTCAGTAAGACTTAAGTTTGAATCCTAGCTTTCCCATTTATTAGCTGTGTGTCTGTAGGTGAGTTGTTTAAACTTTTGTCCTTCATTTCTTCATCTGTGAAATGGGAATAATAATAGTACCCATCTCATTTGGTTATTTTTAAGGACTACATGAAATAAGGTATGTAAAATATATTAGCACATAAATAACAATTATTTAATGTTATGTCTAATATCATTAATGTCATAATATTATATCATAATGTTATGCCTACTTCTCAAATGGTGCATCTTATTTTCTCTTGGTGAGTCAGGTCCTTCTTTCACCAAACAAATTTGTTGAGTGTCTTCTTTACCATGTGCTGCTATCCAAAAGAATCCTTGAAGTAACAGCAACAACTACACGACTGATGCTACTTCTTGAGTTCCTGGCTCATCTAAGGCATCCTTCATGGTCAGTACCAATACCAGAAGCATTACTCAATGATTAACTACATGCATTATTTCACTTAATCCTTAGCCCAACCATGTTAGGGAGATCTCATTCTCCTCATTTTATAGAAGAGGAGACAGACTCAGAAAAGAGAGGGATTTTGGGGAAGAATGGACTGAAACAGGGTGTGTTCAGACACCTGAGGAGGAAACAGAGAAGTCTAGTTGTCTGTCCTGGCCATGTGGTATACAAGAAGAGGAAGGAGGAAGGCCACCCTTGTGGGTGCCAGGGACTGGTGTTTTCTTGACACTATTTTGGCTGTTCAAGGAAAAGAACAAGATACTTTTCCAAGCAGCAGGGAATTCTTGAAGGTTAATGGACCAAAGTCAAGAGGCTTTTGGGAGCTGGTCTGCAGAGTACAACGTGGCTTATGACTGCCGATTCCCTTCTGGGAAGGGAGAGGGCAATTCTGAGGGACAAAGAAGTTTCAGAAGCCACAAGAGGGAGTCCTGTTCTGCCTCCTCAACCCACCCGTGAACTGAGAAGTGACGAACAAAGCCCAGAGTGAGACTGAATCACCATGCTGTCAAAGCATGAACAGAAAACTAAAAAATTCCCTCAGTTGTCTACACAGGACCACCCAGTTTGTAATAAAGTAAAGGCCCATATTGGGTGTCCACTATGTGCTTTGCATCTTCCTGACCCAAGTTCATGAATTGTCTTAGTAACTCTATGAGGTAGAAACTATTATTGTCCTCACTGCGCAGCTTGAATAGTATATTCATTCGTGCCTCAAACAAGTAATTCTGTGTCAAGTATGTGCTAAATGCTGGAGGTACAGTGGAGAACAAGATAGCCAGGGCCTTTGGGCTCAGAGAGGTGAGGTCAGTTGCCAAGGTCAGACAGCTGAGTAAGCAGTGGAACTGGGATGTGCCCCTCTGGAATCTCAGCTCTCCCCCACCACGCAGCAGAGATGGGCAAGCGGCCTCATTGTTTCCCTACTCCAGTTTCCATAGGCAGACACGAGCAGAATCTCTGGAAGCCAAGTGACGAGACCGGAATTTGCTGAGGGGCTTCGGGCAGGCTGGTGACCTCAACTCAGCTTTCCTGGTGCTGGTGGAGGTGGTCCTGGCTCTTGGCTTTGCAAATGCAAATACAAATGCAAACCCCTCCCTCCAAAAAACCTCAAACCCCAAACCACTGGGTTTCCCTCATTTCTACCTGTTTCAAAAGAAGTCAGCACTCCTGATTGCAAAAATGCCTTCTGAGTTTATGCTACCACAGATGAATGCTCAGCTGACCAACAGTTCCAGTGCTGGATGAGGCCAGACAGCCTCTGGGCCCTTCAGTGCAGACCACGGACAGGATTACAAGCGGAAGCCCTTTGTTACCAGAAGATCTCAGCTTGCCCCACGTGGTCTTCTTCTTACCCTGCTGCGTCACTTACACCAGGCCTTTTCAGGCTTCACTGTGCCTAAAGCGCAGGATCTTGTTAAAGGGCAGATTCTGATTCCATGGGTCTGGGCTGGGGCCTGGAGATACTGATGCTGGAGTCCGTGCACCACATTTTGCAAGCAAGGATTTAGGCCAGCATTTCCATGCTGGTTTCTACAGAACCCTGGGTTCAGCAAGATGTCTGTCTTCCCACGTCAAGCAAATTTGGGAAATGTTAGATTAAACAGTTAAGTGAACGCCTCCTTTTCTGCAGGACTTCTCAGAACCTTTAATATGTTAACACACATGTGTCTAAGGCTTAGATTTGCACATGGAGTTTCCCGTCTTCTCCTAACCCCCGCCCAAGAGTACCCGTTCACCAATGGTCTTTGTGACACAGTTGAGACATCACGGCTCCGGGCTTCTTTATTCTGGAAGCTTTGTACTGTCCATGCCAATGTGTTTTCTTTCGTGCTTCCTCTTTCTCCAGCCTCGGCATTTGTTTCCTTTCTCTGCTTGGAGATAATTCATTAAAGCAGCTCCCTCACTCCCTGCCTCCTTCTTCTGATACACCTTTCCACCTCCTAACACCCCGACTAAAAAACACCATCAATATTTCATAAACTCACAGTGACAAATTTATTTTAATGTGGTCCACTGAGAGCTGGAGATTGATTGGCCCCTCAGTAGCGTGACACGTTTCAAAGCAGGATATTCATGGTGTGTTTTAGTGCCTACATTAGTCAGAGAGGAGCAGAGCTCGGATTTATCATCGTTATGACTTTCTCGGTATCTATTCTCTCCTAGCCACTGGCAGCGACTCTCTGAATGCTCTCTATTGATTGGTTTTGTGTCTTTAAAATGTGCTGGCCAGGGAGGCGAGCAGCTTGGGTTGGCATCAGGTGAGCCCAGCTTGCTGGAGTTTCTGCACATGGTAGCCTGTGCTTGGGTGAAGCCACCTGAAATTATTTGGGTTTTCATGAGGGCATTGGAGGAAGAGGGCTGACCTCCTAGGTCCCTGAAGGGTATGAGCAGTTGGGAAATCAGGCAGTGAGGTCTGGGGGCCATTCAATGTTGCTTTGCAAGCCTGTCCCCTTAGCAATGGAGGTCATAATAGGTCACCCAAGGTGGGATATTGACATCCAAGGTTCTGATGCTAGGAGACCTCATGAGTTTTTCCTCTAATGCTCAGGGCAGACACAGTTCAGAGCCAAAATTGTCTTCTAAGTTAAGAAACCCCTTTCTCCATGGGTTAACTATAACAATTATGAAGGCAGGCAACACTTATCGAGCACTTACAATGTGCCAAGTATAGTGGGGTACACATTATAGACGTGGCCTCTTCTCCCAATAACCCTGGGAGGAAGTATTATTATCATTAGTATTATTACTAGTCTCATTTATAGTCAAGGAAGCTGAAGCGCGTTGGAGAGGTTAAGCAGCTGGCTCAAGTCCACGCAGCTGGTAAGCAGGGCAGTAAGAATAAAACCCAGGACTGCCTGACTTCAGACTCTGGCTCATAGCCACTGGGCTTAACTGCCTTTCTAGATGCAGCAAGCCAGTGAACCTACTGTTACCTAATTGATGTGCTACATTCAACACATTCTTGCTTATTCATTAATGCAGAAAGCAATGCCTCTCTTCAATAATACTCTTGGGCTAATTTGATTTTGCACATGACTTTCAGAGGAAATAAGCTATTGTTCTTTCAAATTATCCCCATTAATTCGGATCTCCCCAGATTAATGATTAATAAACTCCTTCCTATTGCCACATAACTAAAATTTGCATTAAATCACCCATGGCATGCTGGCTTTCAAGACACATTTCCTCAGGGGCCACCTGGGCCCAGGCTCTGCCCAGAAGGAGTTTGTGTTCTAGCAAATGAGACAGGTGTGGACACGGTGGGCTGTGCACAAAGGCAACTTGTGATACGTTCAAGGGACTTTGTGTGATTGGAGAGCTGAGGACAGAACAGTTAACTCCCATTGGGGACTTTTCCTGGTGGTTGATTAATGATGATGGCTGGGAAAGATGAAAGAAGACTTCAAGAAGCAGAGTTAGTCCGAGGACACTGTTCGGGGGAGTGATATGGAAACTCGTTGTGTCTGTCAGGGACATATAATGCGAATGACCAGAAAAGGAGAGAAACCCCCCTGGAGTTCATCCTGCCTCCTTGCGTGGAGAATCTTACTAACACAGTTTCTTCCTTGTGTGGATAAGAATGCATTAAGCAAAATGGCTGCAAAACCAATCCTTGCTCCATTGGTTTCCATTAAGAAGTCAAAGAGATATATCTGGGAGGGAGAAAAAAATCCTCCGACAGATTGAATGGAGGCATATTTACGAGAAAGGAGTTGAGGCAGCCGGCAGTTAATCCTGGTGACTGCAGACAGCCGCCATCTCTGCTCAGTGGGGTGGGTGGGTCCCTACTAAGCAGTCACCTTCCCATGGGTTCATCTTATAGGGACTTTGCCAACTCTAGGGTTTCCTGTGAAGTGAAGGCTGCCGTCTCATGTTAAGGAGAGTAGAGTTTCTCTTATAACCAGAGAACTTGTGACCTCATATTTGCAGGGTCCAGAATTTAGCTTCATCTTTATCCAGGATATAAGAGAAGAGCATTGCTCTGAAAGCCAGATCACTAGGGCTCCCAATTCCTGAGAATGTTCTCCATTCCCCCTTTTTGGGAGAAAGGAATGAAGGTCAGGGATACCTGCTTCTGTCTGGAATTTGGAGCTCCCCTGCCCCTCCCCGCCACCCCCCCAAAAAAGACTGTGGCCATTTATAGGGAAGGGTTTCTCCTGGGTGGTCTGCAGAAGACCTGCATCATAATCACCTTGGATATTTATAGAAAATGGATTCCCAGGCCTCACCTAAGGACAATGGAATTCAAATCTCTGGGGGGTGGGGCTCAGAAATCTACTTATAGGAAAAAAGGTGAAATAAAACACAACAAAACTATTCGTGGCTGGTGTGGGTCAGTTGGTTTGAACATTGTTCTGTAAACCAAAAGGTTGCATGTTTGATTCCTGATCAGGATGCATACCTAGGTTGTGGGTTCCGGCATGTGTGAGAGGCAACCGATTGATGTTTCTCTCCCTCTCCCTCCCTCCCTTCCCCTCTCTATAAAGTCAATAAGCGTATCCTCGGGTGAGGATAAAAAATAAAACATACTCAAGAGATCCTAATGCCACACAAGATTGGGCGGATTTTCCTTGCATAGCACTGGGGGTGCTTTTCATTGCATAGTCGATGGGACCAGTGATCCCTAGATCTGTGCAGGGGTAAAGCCTGCACAGCCATTCATGCCAGCTCTGCACTGCAGAGTCACTATGGGGGGATTGGCATGCATCAAGTCCACACTAACTCATTCTGCCTCTCCATCTCCAGGGTATGTTGGAGGTCCCTGGGGCCCAAGTAGAGCTGCCACTCAGGCCTTGCAGAGGCCTCTTTTGTCAACGGAAGACCCAATCAAAGTCTTCACCTGTCAGCAAGTGGTCAGGTAGATTTAGGCACTTTGATAAGATTCTTGATCACTACCTACAGCCTTGATCTATTTTTGTGTAAATTAAATGTGTTGATGCATATCAAATGCTATTGCCTGGGGCCAGACACATACTAGATATTTAGTAAATGCTAATTCAATCTTCTTTTCCTATTGTCTAACACATGTTGATTGGAGTTTTTGTATACACATTTATTCACAGGCTTGCCTCCAATGCCACATTCCATAGTCCTAGCTGGACCCTGATCCATAACCTCCCAAGACCTCAGTGTCCAGAAAGGAAATGAATTTTGATTTTTGCTAAATTTTGAAATGAATTTTGAAAAGAAATGAATTTTGATTGTGCTATATTTTAAGTTTTATTTTAATATAACATTAGACACAGTTGGAGCTATAGGAGCAAACTTCTAAATTATTATTAAAGTTGTAATTTTCCCAGCAGTGAGTGCTGGCCTCCCAGCCATAGGGAGCTCCAGGAGTTTTCTAGCTGCCCAATTATCTCCTGATAAGGTGACCAAAGCAAATGTGCGTGTGACATGGAAGGCAGTCTGCAGGGCCAGGAGACCTGTGTGGAAGTCATGGCCTATCACTTACTGGCTGTGCTTCAGTGGATTACTTAAACTCTCTGAGCCTCGGTTTTGTCATCTGTGAAATGGGGTTAAGTGTTTTCACTTCATGGGCTGATGGATGGAATGCAATGTGCTGACATATATGGAGTGACTAGCCTAGTGACCAGCATGTCCTCTCATTTATTAAACAATGTGAGGAGCTACAATGGGTCCAGCCTGCATTAAACATGGTGAATATAATGGTGAGCAAGGTCCACGGGGCTGCTATACTCACAGATCCTAAGAGGTCACTGGGGGAGACTGAAAGTAAAAAGTGAACAAATATAACCTCAGAGAGTAATAATATATACCGAGAGGAAAGTTGGGGCTACTTTATATTGGATTATCAAGAAAACTAAGAAGAGTTCTCATTTGATCTGAGACCCAGATGATGAGGGTATGTGAAGAAGACAGGCACAAAACAGAAAACGAGCTTTCAGATTGCAGGAACAGCATGTGCAAAGGCCCTAAGGCAGAGATAAGTATGATGTGTGTGTGTGTGGGGGGGGGGGAGATGAAAGAATGCTGGTATGGCTGGAATAGAAAAAAGGAGGAGAAGAGTGACAAAATGAAGCATATAGGTTTATATTCTATTTTTAAGGCAATTGAAAGTAGGCATTATGCTAAGGCCACTTTTCCTCTTCTCTGCTATGCACTTAGCTGCTAGATTCATATCTAGTGTCAATTAAGAATGTTTTCAGCTGCAAGTAACAGGAAATGCAACTAATTTGTCTTAAATAAGCAAAGGTGTGGATTTCTCACAGAATCTCATTAGAGGTATAAGGATGCTGCTACTGGCTCAGCAGTTCAACAATGTTATGTTTCTGGAATGGCCTCCCTATGATACTCTTGTCTTTTCCCTCATGGTCACAAAATAGCTGCCACAGCTCCAAGCATTACACCCTCATATCATAGTTGAGGGCAAGAGGCAGGGATCAGTGTGAGGGCAGACAGTTTCTCTTCAAGTGCCTCTTTTTCATAAAGTCAGAGAACACTTTCCCAAGCAGATTCTTCTGTGTCTCATTGGTTAGTGTGGAGTGATATCATTTGGTCAAAGGGTCTCTACCTGATATTTGAACAAAGTTGGGATTTCACTGAAAGGAAAGAAGCATGGGGCCAGTTAGTATAGCGCTTGCTACATTCCTCATATTCCCATCTGTCTCCCTGAGTAAAGGCTGTAAACTTTAAATTTTGACTCCATTGGGGTGAGCAGCTCTCAGAGGGTTTTCAGTCTTCTTGGAAACTTTTAAGATTTTTTCCTTTTCCTCTGACACCATCATGGGCCACTCATCCCCTGTTGCTCTTTAGCAAGTCAAAAGCTCAGGATTTAATTAAAAACAAAACTTGACATAAGTGTTTTTAATTGTAATAGAAAGATGCTGCCTGTTTTATAAAGGTGACAGTTTGCAAACACAAGTGTGAACGTCTTTCTACCTCACTTGTCGGCAGCCCCATCACGGAGTGGCAAGGTGGTGCAAAGAGATAGATCTGGTGTGAATGACTTGTTCCAGCAGCGACAGATGCAACCTGAATTTCTCCTGAGGAGTGCCAACCGACATCTGTCATCAGGTGCACTTAGCTAATGAGATCCAAGGGGCAGCTTCCCGTGCCACCATTTTCTTTTTAGATTTTATTTATTTATTTTTAGAGAGGGAAGGGAGGGAGAAAGAGAGAGAGAGAAAAACATCAATGTGCGGTTGCTGGGGGCCATGGCCAGCAACCCAGGCATGTGCTCTGACTGGGAATCGAACCTGCGATGCTTTGGTTCACAGCCCGCTCTCAATCCACTGAGCTACGCCAGCCAGGCCATGCCACCATTTTACCCAGCCCTCAGGGTTGCCTGGAAGAGTGATATAGCTCCCTCCTATCCTGGGGAAACAGGCACCTATGACACACTGTGTCTAGCTGTGAAGCAAACTGTTCATTCAGCTGTCAGGATGTTTTCCAACATCCATGTATTTAAAGGCCAATCAGATGGCTGAGAGTCTTGTCTTTGCACTTTTCTCCTGGGTGTTGGACCAGTGTAGACTCAGCTTTGCTGTACTCTTGTGAGGCCTCTGGGTCTCCTAGAGGGAAGATTGTGTGCCTCTCAATCTTGTTTTGCAGAGAGATGTCTAGAGTGAAGAAACTTAGGCAGTATTTAGCTGCAGGGAATAGAAGATGACTCAAACCAGCCCAGACAGAGGATTTTCTGGAGACGTCCACGGACTCAGGCAGAACCAATGTGCAGGAATCGTAGATGGGCTTCTCATACATTTTTTTCTCCCATTCTCCTTCTGCAGACCTGCTTCCTTTTCAAGTCTCCTGGTTTCTGCTGCCCCACTGATTTCTTCCTCAGTTCTAAGTACTGATTCCAGCCTCAACTCTACCTGACTTTACAGTTCAACTGCTCATTCATTTATTAATTCAGTGATTCGTTAATTTATCAAAGAACCACACAGAAGTGTGTATAATCACAAATGGAGAGAGCTTCTACTAGGAAAGGGTGATGTGTAGGGTTCTATAGCTGGCTGCATCATTCTCTGTGATGATATTCACACAATCCTGGGTGGAGAATCTGATTGGTCCAGCCTGGATCTCTTGGTCCAATCAGAGATGGCTGAGGGGAGATGGCCTCACACAGCACCAGGTCTAGGATGGGGTGTGATACTTAAGAGTGGGGAGTAGGAGGGGAGGAAACACTTGACATATCTCCTATGAAAGACTTTCAGGTTAGATGTACACAGAGTTTTGTGGTTTTTTTCATCACCAGAAGGTATTTTAGTATTGATTTTAGAGAAATGGGTGCGCGGGGTGAGTGGGGGAGAGAGAGAGAGAGAGAGAGAGAGAGAGAACATTGATCAGCTGGCTCCCGTACTCACCTTGACCAAGAATCCAACCTGCACAATTTTGTTGCATGGCTACAACCAGCTGAGCCACCCAGCAAGGGCACAAAGTTATTTTTCGTGGATCTCACTCACCTTAGGCTTGGCTGAACAGACTCAGGGGTCTGCATCCTAGATGCTGAGTATGATTCTAACTGGCTGTCCACTCCCAGCTTGACTCACCTGTCCGTGACTCACCTGGGCAGAGAACGCTCGGTCCCAAGTGCCAGGTGTGGGCAGGTGTCCAGCAGCAGATGGGCCTCCACTGATGGATAGCTCCCCTGAAAGGAACATAGAGTCTCTGTTTGTACAAAACCCCTTTCTACTGACATGAGTGACAATAATAGGCACTGAATGCAGCAATAGCTGTCCAAGTTTCCCAGCGTTTGCAGCCAAAGCTTTGAGTATAACTTAGCAGCGTGATAACAGCAGGTCGCCATAAACAAATCTTTTGCCTGCTCATTTATGCAGCATTGATGGAGGGTGGGCCACATCTGTCCCAGTGCCAAGCATGGTGGGTCATTATTAAGAAGTCCAAGATGATGGCTTTGTCTCTGGCCCACAGGGCTCCCCTCCTTGAAGACGTTAAGTAAGTTAACAGTGCCAGACAGTCCCCACATTTAAGCCCACAGAGGTAGAGACAACTCACCCTGACATTCCAGGGCTGACTGGCTGAAGCCAAGACTCATAGGAGGGCTGTATAGATGGTGCAGAGCAAACACTCAGGATTCTGAAGGCCATGGGAAGCCTGGCGAGTGGTGTTCATCTCAAGCAGCTTGGGCTTGACTCTTCGCTCTGCTCTGCCCGCCTCTGTTCTGTGCAGCTGGGAAAGGGCGGGTTTCCTCGCTCCTCGTAGCTCTCTGGTGTGCGACCAGCTAATAGGCTGGGCTGTATTTCAGAAGAGTTGCTACAAGGGAAACTTAGCCTGTAAGTCAAGCACTTTAGTTCTGCAGGCGTGAAAAACAGCCCTCTTTATCTCTGCTGAGCCAGGCTTTGTGAGCTGTGTCTAACAGCCACGGGAGGAAATACACCACGGCCCTGTCAGGGTGGAGGCCAGATTCCTGTTAGCGGGAGTCCCCGTCCCGAGGGGCTAAGAGGGCTGCAGTCAGTCTGAGCCTGTGATATGTTTGCCTTGAAACAAATGTCTTAAAAAATAAATTATTCAATATTAAACAAACAAACAAACAAAAAAGAAACAAAACCAAAAATCCTTATCAGGTTTTGGGAGCATTAAATCAAATACTTCATGAAAAGAACTTAGCACAGTGCTCAGTCCATAAGGGCTCCACAGGATTTGCTTGTTGTTCTTATTATAATTTAATGACATTGCTATATGTATTTATTTCAGGCACAGTGCCACTGTTCTTCCTAGTTCACGTCAGTCTAAAACTAGATTGCTGGCATATGGCCTGGTCTGTTTTTCTTTGCTGTCACACAAAGTAGCCCAGGAACCCTCTGGGGTCAGAGTGCCCCCTCCATGCCCTCTCCCCTACCCGTGTGTGGGGTGTGTCCCCGTAGGCAGGTATTCTGAATCTGTGCTGCTATGGTGCAGGCCTGAATATCACCGAAGGAAAACTTGGCCTGGCTGATTCTCATTTGTGCCTTTAGCCTCAATCTAAGAATCACCTCTTCCAGGAAGACTTCCTGAGAAGCATTCTCCTTTCTGCTTCCGTCCACTTTTTCAAAGCCCTGTGTATGGGATATTGTATTTGTCAAAGAGGATGTATCTCCTATCTTATATGCTCCTTTACAATGTGACTTTGTCACTTTTCCCAGTGAATGGTAGGGTCTGTGTCTTCTCTTCTTGAATCTGGGTGGACCTTTGTGATGGCATGGCCAGTAGAATAGTGTAGAGGAGATGCAGTGTAGCTTCTGAGGCTGGATCAGAAAATTCTGTGCAGCTTCTACCTTATTCTCTTAGGAGCTCACTCCCAGAACCCAGCCCCCACTGTAAGAGGGAGCCCAAATTAGCTCATGGTGAGAGGTCACATGGAGAAATCACATGTACTATTCCAACTGATGGCCCTACTGGAGTCCAAATGGACAGTCAGCATCAACTGCCAATCATGTGAAGGAAATGCATCCGAATGAGGGGTGAGCAAAAAGGTTTTCTGTGAAAGACCAGATAGTAAATATTTTTGGCTTTGCAGGTCATGCAGTTTCTGTTGTAACTACTCAGCTCTGCCTCTGTCATTTAAGAAGAGCTGTAGACAATACATGAATGGGTGGGCATGGCTGGATTTGGCTCATAAACTGTAGTTTGCCAACCCATGCTCTTGATGATTCCTACCCCAGCCATTAAGTCACTCCCATCCCAGTTAAACTCTCGTAGGAGTTCCTGACACACAACATCTGTGAGCATAGGAAAATGGTTGCTTTCTGCCAAGACGTTTTGGGTTGGTTTGTACATAAAAATAGTACCTGGATTAGTGCATATCTACATTGACTTGTGGTTATCTGTTTCTGTGTTCTGTCCCCTTGTAGCTTCTGAGACCTTCAGAGGTAGGTACTGGATCATCTTCTTCAGCAGATCTAGTATTGAGTGCTAGATGATATGCCAAACATTGTACATAAATTGTTGCCTTGGTCTTTCCAACATTTACTGCATTTCTATTTCACAGACAAACAAACGAGTCTCTATGAGGGTAGTCAATTGCCCAAGGTAACTTAGAATCAGGGTATCCTTGATTCCAGGGTCCTTAACCAAGTCCAAGATCTCAACCATGAGGCTATCTAGCCTCCATGTTCATTGTATGAAATAGAGGTAAAGGAGGTTGAGGAGTATCCACTAGCTTGTAAGAAACTTGAGTCCAGAGAACATGCTTGTCCAGTCCTTACTTCACTCCTGGCAGGGCTCCTGGGGCATAATGGTTGCACAGTAATTTCTGGTTGGGTGAATGAATGAACGAGTGACTAGCACATATTAGCTTCCCCTTTAGTTTGTGTCAGACTCAGCCGTACCAGTGTTGGAGGATGTCCCTGGGTAGACCATTTACTCTAGTGAGTGAGTGATGTGTAGATGTGGTTGGTGTCCATATTCCCTCATCTACTCTAGCTTCTGGGTTCTCCCTGCAGAACGAAGTGTCTTGCTCGAGGAAGTGGCTTGGCCTGCAAATGGGGCTCTTCAGAAGTGTGAGAGAGTTCACATCCCAGGAGTAGACCTTAATCAATGAGGGATGGGAGTTGGTAGATAAATATTTCAGCTTTTCACCCACAGTAGTAAAACTCTGAGCTGCAGTCACAGCAGCCTCCCAAAGGAGCCACAATGGCATTATTCTCCATTTGTATTATTTAATAATGCACTTATTATAGGCTTCTCTTCATTTCTGTCCCCCTTGCCTAGTTCTCAGAGTAGTTTTTGAAATCACCTCCCCAAATAAATAACTTACACCCAAGTACTAGTCTTAAAGTTTGCCTACAAGCAAACCTAAAATGCTGCTCTGAAGGGAAAGGGAAGCGAGGATAAGTGTGTATTGTCAATGGTGTAAAAAGTGGTACACATTCTAGGACACGTGTGCACAGGACAGATTTGTATCAAAAGTCTGACTTAGTGTAGATACTTCCTTACTGATGATATTTTTATAGATGTAGGTGTTTTACATTAGAGCATGTATAACAACTGGAATTAGGTTAACAGAGATTTGCTTATTATTTTAATCAATCAATAAAAACAAATTGTAATCAGCACAGCAATTGTGTTGAGGTAATTGGTGTGTCTGAAATAGCTGAGGGAGATACAGAATGGTGCTACCTTGGGTGGTTTTAATCATCTCCCTTGAACTCTACTGCCACATTACTTTCTATCAAATCTCTTCTTCATGGATCAGGGATGCACTAGAGTCCAGCCCTAGCTTGGCTCTCTCAACCCTACACTGGCTGAGGGGTAGGAGGAACACATCCCAGATTATCTAGGGTTTGTTAGAGCTTCTGGCCTAGCATGTTGGGGGTATCCAAGTGTTGTCCTGGGGATTCTGTTGGAAAATTACTTTGGAGAATATTTATGTACTTCTTTATGGAATATTTATGTATGATTCTGCCACATCCCCAGGGGCACTACCAATTTGGGGTCACTGTGCACAAAATGTATGGCTTATAGTTTTTCTTGGACTACCAGGAAATTTACTTTGAGCTGTAAAATTACTTGCCGGCTCATGCTACCATATTTCTAGGATTCTTAACCTGCTCTGCTCTCCTCACTGCTGAGTGGCTTTTTATTCAGATCTTCTGGGTGTGATGGGGGTTGGCCCAGGGGACAGTGTACTTTTGATTCACCCTTTCCTGGACTGTGTAGATCTCTGGTGTCTCCGTGTAAAGGAGGAGAGTCTTCTAACAGACTCACAGCCTTGAGTGACTTTGGGCTTTGTATTGTGTCCCCTGCACTCCATGAGGCTATGAAAATGGAAGCTCAAGTTGTCCAGGTTTAATAAGTACCCAGAAGACAAAAGCCTCTTAGGTATTCCATACCTTCTCTTAGGTATTCCATACCTCTCTGGGGTCCAACCTCCTTTAGATTTTGGCCCAATATTTCTTTCATGGTTTAAAGAAGGTTTACAAAATATGTTTGACTCATTTTAATATGGTAGCTAGTTCTAATACCTAGTCTGCCATATTACAGGAGATGGGTTTCTGCCCCAAGGATTTTCTGTAGAGCCTCTCATAGTTCAACATTGGACAGGGATCGCTATTGGAGAGGATTCTCAAGTGTAAGGACTGTGGGGTCTCTAAAACTTACTTCACTCATCATAGCTTTGGATATCAGTGTGCTGGTAACTCCAGGGAAGGATCAGCCATAGAATCACATACCCTGTCCTGTGGGTCAACAGGGATTGTAACAAGTCTGAGTGTCTTAAAGAGAGGACTAAAGTTTTGATTCAGTGAAAAAATTCTGCTATGAACACCTAAACATGGCTACGGGGGAGCCCTGCCTTCCTCTCTCTGACAACAAAGGAGTGTCCAGTTCTTCCTTTAACTTCAGTTAGGGCTGGTAGTGAAAGTTTCACCCTGTCTTCCAGGAGTTGACTGAAATCTTTTTTATTCTCTTATATTTAGAAGATTCCCATGGACAACCTAAGCACACCCAATTCATTCAGCCAGCCCTCCATTCATTCTACCATTCACTCACCCAACAAATGAAGCCACAGTGGAAGCCCATTCTGAGACAAACTTAGAGGGCAAAGTTAAAGGAGACAGCTCACATATACTAATGTTTCCCCTAAAGGATTCAAGGTACCAGTATGGCCCTTTATAAACTTCTCCCTGGGTCAGTGTTGAACCCAACATCCTATTATTATCAGGAACAAATGATTGATAAAGTATATTTTGTATAAAAGTGATAGAGAAAAGATTGTGTGAGAAGAACAGATAGATGTTTAAGTGAGGTATTACTGGCCACTGCTAGTTTTATAGGGCTCCAAGATGAAAAGACACTTTTCTTCCCTCCCATGTTTCACTGTGTTTTCCACTGGAGGAAGGGAGGTGTTAGAATAATGCCCTTTGGTCACTGTGCTCCAGCGACAAGGGAAACTCCCTCACCAGTGTTGTGTGACAAAAGTCTATTTCTCATTTGTACAGAGTCCAGTGATGGGGCTCCTGGACTATGTCTCTCTTGGGTAGCTTTCCTCCAAGTGTGACTCAGGAACTTCCAGATTTGTCTATTTTGGGATGCTACCATCCTCTCCATTCTCAACTTGAACTAATTAGCATTTATTTTTAACACCCCAACCAACAACACCAGAGATCACATTCTTTTCAAGTGCACACGGAACACTTACCAAGAGAGACTATATCTGGGCCATGAAACTAATCTAAAGTCTCCATAAATTTCAAAGGATCCAAGTTATACCTAACATTTTCTTTGACTGCAGTGGAATTAACTTAGAAATCCATAGTGGAAAGATCTTTGCAAAATCCTTCAGTGTTTGGAAACTAAAACTACACTTCTAAGTAAGCCATAGGTCAAAGGGGGAAGTAAGAAAGCATTTTTAACAAAATAATAATTAAAACATAATATATGAAGGTTTGTGAAATGAGCCTAAAACAGTAATTAGGGGGACATTTATAGCATTAAATGTTTATATTAGAAAAGAAGAAACATCTCAAATTAATGACTTTACTTTCCACTTTAAGAAATTAGAAAAGAAAGAGCAAATTAAACCTGAAGTAAACAGATGAAAGAAAATAATAAAGTTCAGAGTGGAAATCAATTAAATAGAAAACAGCAAGAGAATAGGAAGAAAAAACAGTGAAAGCTGAATAGTCTTCTATTAATTAAAGGAATTAAATTTGTAGTCAAAACTTATCCACAAAGAAAACTCCAGGTCCAGTTGGCTTCACTGGTGAATTTTATCAGATCCTTAAGGAAGAATTAATGCCAATTCTGTGCAAAGTCCTGCAGAAAATGAAAGAGACTTGGATGTCTGCCCCAAGATTTCTGACTCATCCTTTCTATTCGACAGTGCACTGGGGTTCTGGCAAGTGCAGTTGTGCAAGAGGGAATAAAAGGCATCTCAACGGGAAAGGAATGAGTAAACCCCTCTTTATTCACAGGCGACATATTCCTTATATAGAAAAGTCCCATAAAATATACCCCCAAAAGTTACAGGCACTAACAAGTGAATTTAGTAAGGTGGCAGGGCATACGATCAATACATAAAAATCGGTTGCATTTGTATACATTAGCAATGAAAAATTGTAAATTGAAATAAAGAGCAACAACATCTACATTAGAATGAAAGTATGGAATACTTACGGAGAAGTGTGACAAAAGATGTGAAAGATCCATACACTGAACTACAAAATATTGCCGAGAGAAGAAGAAGAAAATATAAATAAATAGGGCGATGCATCTGTTCATGGGTCAGAAGGCTCAATATTGTTAAGAAGTCAATATTCCCCAAAGTGATCTATAGATTTAACAAAGTTCTGATCAAAATGGACACACTGATTCTATAATTCACATAGAAATGCTAAGGATCTAAGATAGCCAAAATAACTTCGAAAAAGAACAACATTTGAGGCCTTACTCTATCTGATTTCAAGGTTTATTATAAAGTGACAGTAACCAAACTAGCAAGTCTTGGCATCAAGGTGGATAAGTAAAATCAGAGAGTCCAGAATTAGAATCATACATATCTGGACAACTGATTTTTGACAAAGGTGAAGGTAATTCAACGGAGAAATGATAGTCTTTTAAACAAATGGTGCTGGAGCATTTGGATGTCCATACGCAAAACATCTAAGTCTTCAACCACACCTTCAACGATATACAAAACATTTCTTAAAAGAGATCGTGGATCTAAATATAAATGTAAAACTATAAAACTTCTGCAGGAAACAGGAGAAAGCCTTTGTGAACTTGGGTTAGAAAAAGATTTTTCAGGTAAGACACAAAAAGCATAATCCAGAAGAGAACATGTGGACAAACTGTGTTTCATTAAATTAAAAAATGTGTCATCTTCAGAAGACACTGTCAAGAGAATGAAAAGACAAGACACTAATGGAGAGAAAAGCGTCACAAAGCACACATATGCTAAAAGGATTTGTATCCCAAAATATACAAAAAAATCTCAAAAATCTATATTAAGAAAACAAACACCCAACAAAAAATGAGATAAAGATTTGAATAGAAACTTCACCAAGGAAGATAAGTGGATTCCAGGTAAGCATGTGAAAAAATGCTAAAAGTCATTAGGAAAATGCAAATTAAAATCATATGAGAGGACTATTACATATCAGTTTGAGTGTCTAAAATTAAAAAGGCCGAGTGTACTAAGTGTTGGCAAGAATGCAAAGGAACTGCAACTCTCATGCATTGCTGGTCTTAATGAAAATGGGGCAATCACTTTTAAAGTTTTTTAAAATAGTTTGGCAGTTTCTTCAAAAGTCAAACATACAACTACCATAAGATCCAGCTATTCCACACCTCTGTATTTTTCTAAGACTTGTACATACATGCTCAGAGTAGCTTCATTTACACAGCAACAATCCAGATGATCATCAGTAGGCGAATGAACAAATTGTGTCATAGCCAGGTAACGGAGTCCTCCTCAGCCATGAAAAGAAATGCTCTATTAGTGTGTATAACAACACGGATAAATGTCAAGATATTTGTGAGTGAAAGAAGCCAGGCAAAAAAAGAACATCTACAGTGTAATCCCATTTATACAAAACTCTAGAAAAGGCAAACTAACCTGCAATGACAGAAAGCAGATCCTTGGCTGCCTAGTGACAGAGGCAGGAGAGAGGTGGAAGGAGACAGCAGGGAGGGTTACCAAGGGGCATGAGGGAACTTGTAGGGGTGATGGAGATGGTGATTGTAGTGATGGTTTCATGTTGAAATTTAACAAATTATACACTTGAAATATGAATATGTGCAGTTTATTGTATGTCTATGATTATCGCAATAAAGCTGTTTAAAAGGGGATCTCTGGCTGCTTGGTTGGGAAGAGGCCCTAGGGGGTAAACCTCAAAGAAACCTCTTAGGAGGTCACCGCAATAGTCCAGGTGAGACATGATGGCGGCTTGGACCAGAGTGATGGTGGGCAATGTGGTGTGCCGAGCTAGGATTCCAGATATGCTCGGTGTGGGCTGCTGGAGAAAAAGGTATTAAGGCTTGGGTTGTCAATTCTTGTGATGAGGATGGCTTTGGGAGATTACATGACTTTCCCCAGTCATGTTGCCAACCAGGGGCTGTGCCAGGAACGAAGACAAGATCAGCCAAGTTCCACGGAGGTCCTAGAGAGAGAAGGTTCCCTTGCTTTTCTCTCTCTGTGATTCCTGGGGGGTGGGCAGAGGGACAGACAGTGAGCTCCAGGGCAGGTTTGAGAGATACGAGGGAAAAGATGTGGGGTGAATGTGTGCCTGTGGGGTGTGATGGGGGAGGCCCAGCCCTCTCGGACCAGGCAGGGATCTGGGAGTTTCATCTTTTGTCTGGCTCTCAGATGTGGGTGTATCTGCAACAGGACATTCCTGCTTCCTTGAATAAGTGGGTCCTGTGGCCCTGACTCGTGCTGAGTTTCCTCTGATAATGGGGGAAGGCAAGACGGGCCAGGCCAAGGGAGGAGGAAGGCAGAGCAGGTGAATCAAGTGGGTGAGATGTGGAAAGCAGAGTCTTAAGGGCCCTCTTTCTCCCCTCCCCAGTCTCAAACGCACCAGACCCTGAGCTCTGTGAGTGACCAAGCACTCGGCATGGGCACACAGGAGCATTTGTGTGTGTCCTGTATGTGTGGCCTGACCAGCACATCCTGGTCTGCCCCGGGCCATCCAGGTTTTAGTCCTAAAAGTCTGTGTCCCGGAAAACCTCTCAGGACTGGAAAATGTGAAAGGTTGGTTACCCTACCTGCCTGCATGAGTGTGTGTGTGCGTGCACGTGAGTACATGTGTGTGCTTGAGTTCTTGGGTCTGTGCAAGGGGGTAGAACTAACTGCATGATACATAGCTGCAGGAAACAGGAAGTGCCTGGGAGTGTGTCCACACATGAGGGTGTCACTAAGACTTTGTGGATTTCTAAATGCCCATTTCTTTATCCCCTCCCCCATCCCCTTCTGCTTTCCAGAAGGGACCTGAGGTGGCTGTGTGTTGTTTTCTCTGCAGGAGGCAGTGCTTTGGATGGGTGAGAGCCTGGGCCTTGGGCTTGGGTGGGTCTGGGTCCAATGCAGGCTCAGCCTCTACAGGTTGTGAGATTTTGGGCATGTGACTTTGCCATGGTCTCTCTGGGCATTTTCCTCAATGTAGAAGGGATATAAGAGCCTTATATTGTAAATGAGACAATGAAACCAGAGGGATTGCCACAAAGCAAACACTCAGTCAATGTAGTTATTACTATTATTGTTCTAAGTCTGGTGAACATGGCTGAGTGCACTCATGGAGTGTGTGTTCAAGCGTGTGAATGTGTGCATGCATGAATGTGCATGCAAGTGGATATGAGTGTGCGCACATGTGGATGTATGTGAGTACACGTGATTCTCTGTGTATGCACGTGACTGTGTGCACATGTGTCAGGTGCATGCACACGTACGTAAGAGGACATGCGTGTGTATGTGCTTGTGCATGAGTGTGCTTTCAGGGTGGCCCCTCAGTCAGGGGAATGGGCTAGAGGGCAGGAGAGTCAGGATGTGGGGAGAGGAGGCTCCTGAGACCACCACGTTCTTTTCTATCCGCCATGGTGCCCTGAGCTCCCAGGTGTGCTTGTTTTCATTGCTGTGGTCCCAGTTTTCGGCAATGTGCTTTGTGTAGGGTTGAATTTTGTACTGTACAACCTGCCTTATTAAAATGTATATTGTGCCTTTATGAATCTTTCATGGGAAGCATCTGGTGAGGAGCCCGTAATCCCCTAAATTGAGCTGTATAAAGGAAGCCCTTGGGGGAATGGACAGTTTCCACAGGGGTACATCAAAGGCAGGGATAGGGGGCCAGGGATGGGAGGTTCCCACAGACAGAAAGAGGAGGTTCCCATAGACAGATGGTAGAGGTTCCCACAGATGGAGGGAGAGGTTCCCACAGATGGAGGGAGGAGGTTGGACCATGGATAGTGGGTGGTTAAGAGCCATCAGGCTGTAGGATCTGGTTCAGGTGTTGCTCTTGTAAAGAGGTTGACTGTAATAAGGGAGTATATCCCTTTTTTTACTAGCATTGGGTCAGGCTGGCAAGATGGGGCAGGGTGGCCCTGGGAGGTGCGGCATGCAGTAGGGTTATAGTGTCTCTTCTCAGAGCCACAGGTCTGTGGCCTCATTAACTCCAGCTGTAGACAGGCTGCACTTGGGGCCTGCCTGCAAGCCCTGCCTGGAGAATCTTTCCCCACTGGCTGCCCACAGTGCCCTTGACACTGGTCTTCCCTCTGACCACACTCATTGGGCCAAGAGACACCTGCCTAAGGCCTGCTTGTCAGAGATGTAGAGACAGGAGCTCGTGGTGGGCTGCATTTGAACTGAAAGTTCATGTCCAGTTGGTGCTGGAGTCGGTGACTAGACAACCAGATTTATCTGAATTATCAGGTGGAAGGGTAGGTGGGCAGAAAACATACAGTGGAGGAAACTATCTGAAAGAGGGAGGATAAAGCAGGCTATGAAGAAAAGGGGAGCTCAAAGGACAGAGAAAAGAAGAGACAGAGAGAAAGAGAAGAAGAGATTTCCCTCTCACCTTATGTGGAGCAGATTTGAATGAGTTCAAGGCCCTCCCAGGGCTGAGCTTCTGGGTCTTGGGCATCCAGTCTTTGTGGAGGCAGGCCTGGGACAGACAAACTGTCATTGGATCCTCACCTTGGCCCCATGCTGTGTCTCCTGTTTCATGGTTGAGGAAACTGAGGCTCCTACTGATGACGAATGTCCAGGGGTACGCAACTGGAAGGATGCAGAGACAAGACTAAAACTACTGTCTCCCAGCTTGCCACCCTGCAGCCACATTGGCCTGTGACAGTCTGGTCCAACCTTGAAATCCTTGGACTTGCTGTCTCTTTGTCTTGTGCCTTTGTCAGGACTCTTTCTCCTGCTGTCCATGTGGCTGGCTGCCTCTGGTCCTTCAGCTCTCAGCCAGTGTCGCCTCCAAGGGAAAAGTCTCCTGGTCATCCTGCATAAAGTGGCCACTGCATCCCATTAGTCTGTATCTGAACCTTGGGGTTGCTATTACTGTTATTTAGTTTTGACTTTTTGTCCACATTGCATTTATTTGTATTTTTCTTATGTGTGCAATGATTTCACAATTCATGACTTTCTTTTCTCCACTGGAAGTTCTAAGAAGACAGGAACAGCCTCTATTTTTCACTGTGAAATGCTCCGACTTTGGCATGGAGATGGTGTTCCGTAAACACTGTTGAATGCCCGCTGGAGTCCTCATTTTACCTATGAGGAAATGAAAGTGTGGGAAAATGAGGAAATTTTCCAAGGCCTCTGAGAAGACAAAGAGCTGGGGCAGGGATGAAACCAGGGTCTGGTCCAGCTTGAGTCCACGTGTTCTGGTAACTGTCATGCTGTGAAATTCCCCGTGTTTGATCACTCCTGTGTGAAACATGCCTTTTCCCTGGCCTGGAAGCAGTGGCAGAAAATGTCGCCGCCAACCAGCCTGAACAGTGAGCCTGTCCCTGCTGCTCCTCCTGTGACATGAGCCACGGCAGTGAGAACCAAGGCTGGGGAGCAGGACAGCTGAGTTTAAGACCCAGCCCTGCACTCATCTGCTGTGGGAACTTAGGGAGGTCAACCTCCTGTGTGTGTCTCACCTCCCTGTGTGATGGTTAATTTTGTGTTAATTGGAAGATGTTTCTGGATGGCAGATTGCCCTCCCTAATATGGGTGGGCCTTATCCAATTGGGCGAAGGCCTGACTAGAACAACAGATTGGCCTCTGTGAGCAAGGGGGAAGTCTCCAACGGACAATCTTTGAACTTGATTGGCATGATTGGCTTTCCAGGGCCCACACTGCAGATTCGGATCTGCCAGCCTTCATAATTGTGTGAGATAATTCTTTATCATAAATCTATTTCACATGCACACCAGGTCCTTGAATACCATCATTTTATTCAGTGTCCCTTCATTATAATGTTGGTGACATGCCATGGGAACTCAAATCATGTTTATACCAATTAACTTACAGTGAAATTGGTTTTGCTATATGTAATTTCACTTAAAGCCACAGAACCCATCGATGACATTAAGTGAGGACTTACTGTGTACACATCCAATTGGCAATGCTTCCCTGTGGAACCCTGACTAGCACACCCTGCCCGCCACGTGGCTGTGGCCCCAGAGTGCCCTGTGCTCAGTGAAGACAGAGACACAGTGTCAGCAGCACGGTAGGGTACCGAATTGTCCTCTTACCTCCACCCCACCCTCTGCCATATTCCATTGTCATAGCCTCCCAGGTTCCTTGTGTTCAAAGAACAGGTGTGTTTGAGCACCTGAAGGTGACAGGAAGAGGGCTATGAAGGTTCCAGTGTCCAGATCAGGACACTGCTGGCCATACGACTCAGGGCCTCTCCCCGTGGGAGTGGGCTGGGGGCATATTTATACTCTTGGAGGCAAGAGGCCAGGCCCTGAGGGGCGTGGGGAGTGAGGGCTGGGAAGGGTCTACTGCAGTGGGAGGGGAGGGCACTGACTGATAAGGCACGAAGGCACGCCCTGACCTCCCTGTCCCTGCCACCCATAGCCAGAATGGAGCACGGTGGCCATGCCTGGCCTCTGACTCCCTGTGCCCGGGCTCAGCTATGGAGCAGGAGGCCTCGGAAGGGCGGTGGCAGCCCACCCAAGACGAGGCGGCTGGAGAGCTGCCCCGCCATGCCTCCCCCGCAGCAGCTCGAGCACACGCAATTATAAGACAGTGGGCAGATGACAGAGTTAGTTAATGTAACAAGCCCTTTAAGCATTTAGCCACATTCGAGTGTTTAATCAGCTGTGTAAAGTGCAATATCTATCTTTCAATTTTATGCCATTAGGGGAGACAAGATTTTGATTAGGTACTTAATCTGTGCACGGAAAAACCAGGCCCACAGCAAGCCCGTGATGGGGAGGGAAAGGGACATTGGGTGGGGGGTTCGATAAAGGGGAAAGACAGAAATTTAACATAAAAGAGAATTAGTGCGGCTCCTTTCAATTTAGTGCCCAGGCTTTATGGCCTAATCAATTAGAGGCCCGGCCGGGGCTGCTGGGAAGTGGCTCGGCTGGGCTGGAGGCTCGGCCATATTAATTCCCTTCATTATGTGGGGGTCAGGCTGAGGGCTTTGCGGGGGCTCTGCAAAGGCATGGGTCACCTCTCGGGCATCGGCTCAGGAAGCAGGGGGAGGAGGTCGAAGGGTTTCAGGCTGGACAGGAGGAGTCCCATGGGCCCTGGGGAGGCTGGGATCCCTGGATGGTGGGGCTGGGAAGGACTGGGAAGCTATAAGCCCATGAGGTGGTGTAGAAGGGTGGGTTGGCCCTCCAGCTCTGGAGTAGGAGAGGCCTGGGTTTGCATGCTAGTTTTGCGACCTATTAGCTGTGTGACCTTGGGCATATTGCTTAGCCTCTCTGTGCTGCAATTTCCAGCAGAACCACAGCTGTGGCTACCTCAAAGGGTTGCCATGAAGAGAAAAAGAAAATGTGCCACCAAAAGGCTTAGAACGGTATACGGTGTCCAGTGGACATTCATTCTGTGTTAGCAGTTGTTGTTATTATCATCTTTATTTCTCATGTTGCTATGTGCATCACTGAAGAGAAAATTTTAACAGAGGCGTGCAATTTAACCACCACCTCCATTTAGTCAGGGCTCCCCTTATACACGAGGCATTATTAGGTGCTCTTTCTACTACTAATAGTAGTTTTCCCAGGTTCATGCTATAGCCTGCAGATGACCAAGGAGGAAACCGAGGCACGAGGAGGTAGACAGCTTGCCCAAGGTCACACAGTATTGGAAGCTCCAGAATTGGCACTTGGGCTTTTCCTGTGGCAGGGCTCACTCCCTGCAGATACGGCAGAGTTAAGTGGGACTGAATTCCATAGTGGTTGAGGTCCCTAGGAGAAGGGTAGCATCTTGAAATGTACCCAGCAAACCCCAGATCTCAACAAACCGCATTCTACCACTAGTTACTGGGCAAACTGTAGAAATATGCTTGGGGAATGGGTTGATCTCCTATAGGTTTTCTAAAAAGTAGAGAAGCTTGTGGTCCATGAAGGACACAGGATAAAATGGAAATGGCACACTGGTGGCCCCTTTTTGTCCCCACGGTGTCCCCAGGGGCATCTGGACAAGATCCCAGCATCTGGAGAGCCAGTGTGAAACCACTGGAGGTGGGAGTGAGCTGGACATGGGGTCTGGTGAGATTCTAGATTTTATTACTAAAGAAAGGCCCTTGGGGAAGAGGGACCACAGGGACCAGCAGGCGTGTTAGGCTGAGGGGACGTTCGTCATCAGCAGACGTGTTCGGCAGATTTACTGGACACCTACTGGCTGACTTCCTACTTAGTAGCTGTGGGATTTTGGGGAAGATTTTCAACCTTGCTCTGCCTGTTTCCTCAGTTATAACCCAGGGGTGATCATGGTTCCTACCTTGCAGGCTGGTGGTGAGCATCACATGAGTACATACGTGAAGTGCCAAGGACTTGTGTGTGGCACTGACTAGGCGTTGGATAAACATTAGCCATTATTGTCACTGTCTGTTATCTCAGCACTACGGACTTTCTGGGTACAACCTCATGTCATCCCGGTGGCATCTGTGTGGGTTATGGACATGGTACCAATTGTGCAGGTGAAAAGTTTAAGTTCAGAGAGTTTAAACGACTTCTCCAAGACCACCGAGCTGGTGTGTGACAGATAAGGATGAAAGTGTTTCCTTGTCTTTAGTTGCTCCTGAGGGCGTGCCTGCCCCCAGCACTGTCTCGAGAGCAAACAGGATGGCCAAGTGAATCTAAATTCCAGCAGGGCATTTGGGAAATAAGTGTGTTCGACATATATTTGTTGAGCACCTGTTATATGCCATGCACTCCAAGTCTGTGAAGACAGACGTTGCATCTCTCTTTGGCCACTGAGTAACCACTTAACATACATTTGTGTAATAAATACATGAATGGATGAATGGTGCACTGTGCCAAATCCTCAGGATCCTTGAGGAGAGAGTGGTGAAATGTGGATAATATGATTTTCCCGTTACGTGGAGTCATAATTGGCCAAGTGGAAGGCAACATAATGGCGTGGAAAGAGAAGTGACAAGCTCTGGGTTGGAATCCTGGACCATCTCCTTGCTGGTGGGAGTCAGTCTTGTTTACTATAGTATAATAGGTGCTCAGCGAACATTTGTCAAGTGACTAAATAAATGGGTGGATGGGTGATCGAGACAGCTTTGCAGGCCCATTATGGATGAGACAGACAGGCAGGTAAGAGTTTATTGAGTTATAGTGGTAGCACCATAATTGGCCCATTATGGATGAGACTTCAAATGCTCTCTTCAAAGGGTAGTACAGAATTTGGTCTTCCAGAACAGAATCTTACAGATGAAAATGTCAGCCTTGGCACTTGGGCCATGAAAACCAGCTATACAAACCTAAGCTCAGAAGAGAAAGATGACTTACTTTTGTCTTTCTTGACTCCATGATCCTTTGGAGTAAAGGTTGGCTACATTTTCTCTAAAGTACCAGATGGTAAATACAAGGTTGGGCAAAAGTAGGTTTACAGTTGTGTGGAAAATAATACAATAATTGCTAAATAATAATACAAGAATAAACTGTGTATTGTGTGTACTCACAACCATAAACCTACTTTTGCCTCACCCTGTATTTTAGGCTTTGAGGACCCTAGAGTCTCTGTTGTAACTACTCAGCTCTACCACCGTACTGCAAAAGCAGCCACAGACAACATGTAAGCAAATGAACGTGGTTGTGTTCCAATAAAACTTTATTTATAACAGCAGCCATATAGTGGGTTTGGCCCATGGATGGTTTTGCGTTCTTTTTTTTTTTTTTGCCAGTTCATTCTTTTCAGGGTATATCTGCAGAAAGCAATTCTTCTGCTTACAGCTTCACATCTAAATTAATTAATGTGGATTCTTAGCATCAGCACCCCATTTTATAGAGGGGAAGCCTGGGTAGGCAAAGAGCCTGCTATAGAGCAGGACTTCGATCAGTTACCACTTACGGAACACTTATGTGACTCCCACACAACACACATTATTCCACGGAGCATCCTCAGCAACCCAGGGAAGTGGGGCCCACTGTTCCTCCTGTTATTTCACTACCAGTTGAATAAACTGAGGCCCAAGGAGGTTAAATGACTTAGTCATGGTCACCCTGCTAATGATTTGACACTTACTTTTTAAAGATTTGTTGAGCATCCACTGAAAGCAGACCCTTTTGTGTCGTCCGGGATACAGTAGACTCCTGACCTCAGGGTGCTTAAATTAACCTCGGGGAAGGTGGACGCTAAGTAAACTAAGTGAATATGCAACAGAGAATGTCAGAAGGGGAGAAGGGCCTATCATCAGGGCAGGCTTAAAGCAACAAATCCTCATGGCTTAAAACAAGGTTCAGCCAACCATGGCCCATGGACCAAATGCTGCCCGTTGGTAAATCAAGTTTGGTTGGACCGCAGTCATGCCTATCTGCTTATGTATTATCTATGCCTGCTTTCATGCTACAATGACAGAATCAAGAAGCTGCAACAGGAACCATCTGGCTCTCAAAGTCCAAACAAGATTATGACCTTTAACTTAAAACAACCAAAAATTACTTCTTGCCCATGCCTGTGTCCTTCTGCTTATCAGTCATTCAGGGACATGGGCTAGTGGGGCAGCCACAATCTTGGATGCATGCAAGGTCAAAGAGAATTCTGGAGTATCTCATATGGTCAATTAATGCCTGGCCCTGAAGGGACATGTGTCATTTCTGCTCAGAATCTGTTGGTCCCACTCAACAGAAGGGATCCAGCTGGGCCATGGGGCTGGGAGGTAGAGGGCTGGAGATATTTGGTGAGCTGCTATGACCACAGTGCTGCTGGAAATAGCAGTCAGTGTGAGCTGATGGGGCGGGGGGAGTTCCAGGAGCTCTTCAGTTTTAAATAACGCACCCCAGGAAGGCATAAAGAACTCAGCTGGGATTTGAGCCCAGGTCTGTCCACCTTGAACGAATGTTCTCTCAACCTCAACACTATGCAGCTGCAGCCTCCAGAGCCCACAGAAAGTGAGTTCCGGAAGGGTCACTGGATGGTCAGATGGGGGAGTGTGCCTCCTCGTGAGCTCCTGCTGGGCTCTGTCCCCAGCCCCTTTGGTCCAGCTGTGGGTCTCTCACAGGTCACAACCCCACAGGGGCCATAGTCAGGCAATCTTTGCTGGCCAGTCCTGGGAGGGATGGGCCGGGGGAGGAGGGCGACAGGCCCTTTCCATGAGCCTGTGACTGCGAGGCACTACATTAACGTTATTAATAACCCTCTCAGCCTTTATTGAAAAGATGCTCTCTGCGTCTGAATTTGCCACTATGGCAACCCATTTATTAAGGCTGTAAGAGCTGGAGTTGCTTCAGACCATATTTATTACCATGATTTGCTGAGGGAAGGCTCTGGTCCCAGGGATGGGGCAACTGGGGGAGAGAATGTGTTGCTGCTCAGAGGGAAGGGTTTGGCTCACCTTGCCAAAAGGTCAGCTAGGGATGCGCTTTCTCTCTCCCAGTTAGATTAGGACTGAAAGTGCCAGCGGGAGTTAGGGGCTGAACACAGCTGGCAGTCTTTCTCTGTGTAGGTGTTCTTTAATGCACCAGATACCCTCCCCAGGTGCACCCCAGTGGGCAGAGGGGGCAGGTGGGGCAGGCATTGTTGGTCTTAATGGGTCCACAAGGACAGCAGGACTCAGAAAAGCTGAGCGACTCCCCAAGGTCACAGAGCTAGTGGCCACGGGAGCAGTAGTGGTGGCCCCAAAAGTCATGGCCTCATTTTTCTATGAAAATCTGAACCAGCTCTATTTGGCTGTCTCTCACATTCTCTTAAAAAAAGTATATAACAAAATCTTTAGCTAGGACAACAACAACAAACCCTTCTCCCCAGAACCCCCAAATAAAAACCCTGCAGTGGTGGTACCACCAGTTAACTTGATCATCAGCACTCTGCTAAGAGATTTCTAGTCATTAATCTGTGTGAGTTCGTTCTCACAATGTTCCTGTGTGAGAATTTCCCTCCTGTTACAGATGAGGAAACCAAGTCCCAGAGAGGTTAGATAATTTGTCTAAAGTCACATAGCAAGTGAGTGGCAGAGCTCAGATTTGAAGCCAGTTTTGTCTGGTTCCAAAGTGTGTTCTTGTCCCTGGTGCCACATCCTTTCTATTCTCATTGTCCCATTTCCAGAGGCCAGAGGGGTGGCGTGCCCATGCACGCCACCTTCTCTTCCAGCAACTGCTCCTTCCTGTCCAGGCCTTGCCTCTCTCAGATCCCCTCCTCTGGGAGAGTCTCAATGTGTTGGCCCTTGGCCACGTGGTCGGGATTGTATTGGCTGCTAGGGCTGCCATGAAGTACCACCCACTGGGTGGCTGAGGCAACAGAAATTTACTTTCTCACAGTTCTGGAGGCTAGAAGCTCAAGGTCAAGGTGTGCACAGGGCTGATTTCCTCTGAAGCCTCTCACTTGGCTTGCAGATGGCTGTCTTCTTCTCCCTGTGTCTTCCCATGGTCGTCCTTCCGTGTGTCTGTGTCCTAACCTCTTGGTATAAACACACCGTCGTGTTGGATTCGGACCTCCCCTAGCGACCCCGTGAAACCTTAATCACCTCTTGAAAAACATTATCTCCAAATACGGTCACATTGGAAGGTACTGGGGGTTAGGATTTCAACCTGTGGGTTTTGTGAGGAACATAATAGGATTCAAGACCAATTTCCCACCAACTGAAGTTCTCTGGGGTCAGCCTAGAACTTCCATGTGGTTCTGCAGTGGAGGTACCGCTGGCAGCTGGCTTCTGTTTTCATGGAGAATTATCCAGTCCTCAGGCCTCTCCTGCTGGTCATGTTGGTGCCGCCTCAGACTGCCTCTGGGAGGCTGAACTCTCTAGGTTCTCAGGGCTAGAGCTTCTCCTCTACTTTCAGATCCGGGGCCCTCTTGCCCCCATGGCTGCTCCTTCCTTCACATCCTTCTCTTTGTAAAGTTCATTCTTTTTTTTTTTGAGAGAGGGAGAGATATCAATTTGTTCCGCTTATTTATGCATTCATGGGTTGATTCTTGTATGCACCCTGGCCGGGGATCAAACGTGCAGCCTTGGCATATGGGGATGATGCTCTAACAAACTGAGGTCCCCAGGTAAGCCTTCATGTCTTTCTTGCTGTTGCCCCTTGAAGGGTGCTTCTAGGAACTGCTGGTGTGTTCGGGTTTGGGAGCTCTTCCTTCTCTAGCATGGTCTCTGCTTTTTATTTTTGCCTCCTTCCCTGTGACTGATTGCATCCTGCCTTCTCTCCCTCCCTCTTTCCTTTCCTTCCTATTTCCCTCTTTTCCACTCTCCTTTTTCTTCCTTTTCCCTCACTCTTTCTCACCTCCTGCAACCCCACTCTCTGTACACCTGCTCCATGCTGGGCCCAGTGCTAGGTGCGGAAGAGTCAGCGGTGAACCCAAACTAAAAATCTATAGCAAAGGTAGACGCAAAACTGAACCACCTGAGGTAGACTATGTTCTCATATGCCTTCCTCTGATGATAACACCTTCCCCTGTAGCTGCAGCACAACGGTCAAACCAGGAGACTGACGTTGGTCTCATGCTATGCTGTTAAACTGCTGTGTGTGTGTGTAGTTCTAAATTACTGACTTGTCAGTTTTGAAAGGAATAAGACAAAAAACTTTAGGAAACATCCTTGCCAAACTAGTGCCTTCTATCCCAAGTACATAAAGAACTTCTGGATTAGAGAGAAAATTAGGGAGAGAGCATGAGTGAGAAGTAAGGGCTTTGTTCCAAAAAGCACCATTCAGGGTGTTTCCCTCGGATGATGGGAGCAGCTTTCTGGTAATTTCCATCCTCCATTCCTTCCCCTGGCCCTTCAATCCATCCTTAGCCACAGCTGCCAGATTCGCTTTCCTCCCATATCCAGTTGTTCTCAGCAGCTCTCGGTGCCCCTCCCCCACAACTCCGACCCCTGAAAAGCGAAGTGTCGACCTTTCAGGTCACACCTCCTGACCCGCCCACTCATGATCACCTTCATCATTCTTGTATCCTCCTTTCCAGCGTAACTCTGACCCTTCAGTGCCTGACCTGGTTCTACTGCAGTGCCTGTGCTCATCTGTTTCCCACCATGTGGAAAGCTCTTGCCTTCAGTTCCGCGTGAACCAATTGTGCCCACCTCTAGGGACTTGGGACAGCCACTCCCTCATCATAAGCTATGTCTCCCAGCTTCATGTGACGTCATTCAGATTGTAGTGCAAAGGTTCCCTCCGGAGAGAAGTCCTCCTACCCAAGTCCACTCCCTCTGTCCTTCCTCATGTCCTTGTTACACCTCTAGCATCTGGAATAACTCTCTTGGTTTCCTTGTTTCCTGTCTTTCCACAGTGCGTGACTCCGAGAGGCCTGGACTCTCTCGGTCTTGGCCTCTGCTGTGGCCCCAGCACCTGAACAGAATGTGCCACCAAGGAAGAGGTATTTGCAACAGACTGGTTGACACATAAATGAAATAGGTTTTTTTTTTTTAAGCTAAAATAATAATATTGACAACAATAATAAAGTTTCATGGCTGGAGTGGCATCATTTTCCTCGGAACTCTACAACGTTTTTGCCTTGGCTTTTGATGTAGATTACTCAGTGTCATGGTCATAGTTATGTTTGTGTAAGTCTGTCTTCATACAGATGGAGAACCCTTGACTGGCCTCATCCTGCTCATCTCTGGATCTCTTAGCCCCTAACTCAGGACTTGGCACAGGGAAAGCCATCGGGGTGAATATTCTGAATGAACAGAGGCTCGGATAAATGAGAAGGGGCAGCTAGCACTGCTCCTATTGCCCCGATGCGCCCCAGCAGCAAGGAGCCAGGCGTCCTGTCCTCCCTCTCCTCCCAACCCCTCCCACCCCCCGCAGCTCTTGGCCTCTGTGTCTGCTATCTCCGCACTCTTAGGACAATGAGTACAAACCCATAAAGCTCTCTCCAGTGTGTCTTGCTTACCCGCTCTTATCAGAAGAGAGAACTGAAAGGGCTTTCAAAAGAGCCATCTGTTAGTTTTCATAAAGACATTATCTGCTTCCCATCACAAGGCTTTCGCTGTCTCTGACATGCGTCTGCCCTCCCTCTGCTGTCTGAGAGGGCGAGAGCGCACACTCCACTCTCCGTCCGTGCCTGGCTGCAGGAGCTGGGTTGCAGACAGAGTATTTATCTAAAAGTGAAGAGATCTGACTTATAAGCAAGGCTGATATTAAATGTATAAATAATGCATCCTGTGGCATTATTTATAATGCAATAACATCCCTATAATATAATAAAAGTATGCAGGTTCCCAGAGCTTTGCTTAACCCCTTGATGTCTTAGAGGATCCTGTGGGTCTACCTTCAGGGCTTGGGAATGGGGAGCCACCTGCCAACCCTGTCTGGGTCCTGGCTTCTGCATAGCTGAGCCTCTTGATGACCACTAGCAGGAGAAGCTGGGCCCCAGGACCTGGAGTGGTGATTTCCCAACTTTGTGCAATTCAGAATGCAGGTTTTCTATCTTCAGTCTACTGGTTTTGAATCTCAAAGTGTGGAGAGACGACATTTGCATGTTTAACTAGCTCATCTAGTAGATTCAAAGATGTATAAATACGTGGTCCTGGGTTAGTTTTGACTTGTAACAGGAGAGACTATTGAGCATCCCCAGCTCATTGCTCTGGGACTCACAGTCAAGTCAGCTTTTTGAGAAATGAACACTGGCCTTGTGCCTGGGTTTCTGATCTTGCTCCCCTGCCTAGCACCCACTGAATGCCAACTGTGTGTCTGGGCCCCGCTGACCTGTGGAAGGTCACAGAGACTTGGTTGTCTGTGTTGCTGGCTCCTGTGTCTCCTCTCTTATCAGATGGCAGACAGTTCTGGGTAGATGTCAGGAGACCAGTGTTTGCTTGAATGCCTGGATGCCTGTGCATGGTGATCTGCAAATTCCTGGTCTCCAGGCTGCCCCCAGCTCCCCATGCTACCCAGGAATCTGCCTCTTTTTTTTGGGAGGGGCAAGGAGGTCTCCCTACTGTTCTCCAAAGTACCTGTCTCATTGGTATCTAGCATCTTCCGACCTTCAATCTCCCTTCTTTTTACAATGGAAAGACAACCCCATCAACTGGGTCACTGCAAAAATAGAAGCCTGTCCACCTGCAAATGTAGCTCGACCTGCATCCATCTGTCTTCCTGCTATAGAAGAGATTTACTGCCTCCAGCTTTAGGCTGATTTCTGACCTGTTCTCTGAACCCCAACCCCACTGTCTCCATCCACCCACCATCTCTTCTCCTTCTCTTCACTCTCTAAACTCTTTCCCTGCCAATTTTCCATCAGGTTCTAAACATACTCAGTACCTTTCACCCAGTCACCACCATTTTTGGCCCATCTTCTAGCCACTACCCTTTCTCAGCCACATTTCATAATAGTGGTGTGTACATACCAATTAGTGGCAGCATAGTGATGATATATGTTGACTGTGCTGACTCGTGTGTTATTAATTTATTTGCTACTCAACATAGTCTTATGATAACTTAATACTGGGTGAGCTGATGCCTAATGAAAGCATAGGGAGATTAGGTGGCTTGCCCAGAGGCACACACTGGTGTAGGATTTGATCCCAGGCAGTCTGGTTTCAAAGCAAGTGTCTACACTTGCCGACACAGTTCTCTCATCTTCGATTGCTCTTCCATGATTGGATTCTGACTTCCGGGCCAGCAATGGCCTCTGTGTTGTTACATCCACTGGAGATCTGGGGGCTTGATATCACTAAACGGAGCGCCAGATAGCACTGACCTCTTCATTCATTTTCGGAACCCTCACTGCCTTTTTGTCCTTGGGGCCCCACACTCTCCTTGTTTTCCTTTGACCTCGCTGGTCACCTTCCGGTCACATCTGCAGGCTTCTTCTCTCTCGGCCCAAACTTTCTATTTTGGGCTGCTCCAGGGTTCCACTCTTGGCCTCACTTCTACCCCACACACTGTCCCAGGTCTTCAGTTACCAACTATATTCCCAAAACTGCCCCGTCTGGGTTCTGATCACTAGGCCAAAGGTTTATTTATTTGCCTGATACCACGACACAAACACTTCCTTAATTCCTTATTTTCCCAAGCCAGCCCCTTCTCTTCTCTTTCCCCAGTCAACAGTCATCATGCGTTCATCTTGATGCCCTGGCTGAAGTTTGCATCGTGTGTTTTCCTTTCTCTGTTCTGCCTACTAAGTTGCCCCTAGTCTCAACTCCACCCCCTTTCTCAGACCTCCTGAAACCCTCTCAGCCCATGCACTGCCGCCTTCTTGTATTATCGCGATAGATTTCTAACCAGTTCCTGACTTCAGTCCTGTGTCTCCTGTATACAATTTCCCCTTGAAACATAGTTATGAGCTATTTAAAATACACAGAAAATTATAGAGACTACTAGAACAGACACCCATTCACCTACCACCCAGATTTAGCCAACATTTGTATTTTTGCCATGTTTGGAATCATTAGTAAAAAAATAAGATAAAATATTGCAGTTAAAGAAATGGGCTCCCTCTGCTCCAGAGGTAATTACAACCTAAAGTTGCAGTATAACCTTTCTTTCCATGTTTTTAAAATTCAAACTTTTAAAATTTTATTTTAATAGTTTGACTATGTTTTAAATATTCAAACACTATGCATCCCCAAATGGCATAGTGTTTGAATATTTAAAATTTATATGCATCATTACTACATGTATAATTCAGAAAAATATTAATGAATGTCCTATCTTTGAGATTTGTCCATGTTGACATGTAGATAAATCCACATTGTAGCATGCAATAGCACCATAGTGTATTTTTGTGGCTGAATAATATTCCATTGTATGGATATATTCCAATTTGTTTATCCATTCATTAGTTGGTAGACACTTGGGTTTTTTTTTCACTTTTTGGCTATTATGAGTAATGTTACTATGAATTTTCAGGTACCAGTTTTTGTGTGAATCTATATTTTTAGTTCTCTTAGCTATATAGCTAGGAGTGGAGTTGCTGGATCGTATGGTGGCCCTGTTTTTAACTTTTTGAGGAACTATTTTCAAATTGGCAACACCATTTTACATTCCCACCAGCAACGCATGCAGAGTTTGATTCTCCACATTCTCACTAATACTTGACAATGTCCATTTGTTTTGTGTATAGCCATCCTAATGAGTGTGAAATGCTATCATTGTGGTTTTGATTTGCATTTCCTTGATGACTCATGCTGTCGAGCATTTTTTTCTTGTGTTCATTGGCTTTTATGAATCTTTGGAGACATCCCTATTCAGATCCTTTGCCCATTTTAAACATGAGTCTTTTTCACTGATGAGTTGTTAGAATAATTACTATTTATACATAGTAAGGGAAATTGTTCTTTCACCCTCATTCTCTTCCTTCTTTTCCTCTTCCTCCTTCTTCAAAATTATCATGGCTATTCCTTGTTGTTTACCCATCTTTATGAATTTTAGGATTACCTTGCTACATGTCACATTTAAAAAATTTGGCAGATTTTTTTCATTGAGTTTAGAGATAGGTTACTTTGGGAGAGAACTGCTATGTTCAGATTATTGTCTTCCAATCTATGAACGTGGTATATCCATCCCTTCATTTGAATTTTCTTTCTTTCTGTCATGTCCTGACAGGCTTTAGCTGCAATACCTTATGGAGAAGTCCACTGTTGTTCACTCATGCACATGACCTTGCAAAGCCCTCTTCCCTAGAGTTAAAGTGCTGGGTCAGTTTACCAGCATCCCCATTTTTCTTACATTGGTTTGACTGTTGCTTACACTTATCACGAGTTCTTTGATGTCTTCACATTCAGAGTTTAGCCCTTTAGGAAACTCCAAGAGCTCTCAGGTCCCTGAGCTTGGAAAAAGGTAGAGAGGTGGTGTGGTCTTTCTTCCAAATATTCCAGATTTTCAGGGAAAAGCCTGGTTTGGAACTTAGAATGTAGAAATCGATGGAATGAAACTTGCCTTCAAAAAGACTTAATATCTCTTGATGGAGGCTAACCTACAGACAAATCATTATACATTAGGTTCTAGATAAGTAACGTATTTTGGTATTAATGAAAGAAGCTGCTTTAAAAGTAGACCGCTGCTTCTGTGTTATAGGAGGGATAACAGCCCCAGTGAAAAATATCTCTGGGAAGAGGGACATGAGTGGGCCCTTTGGTTTTGATGACTTAGGGTGAGGGGTCCACCAGTGGCTTTGGAAGAGGTTGTAAGCAGAAAATTCTAATGGTCCCCCAAGTCCGTACTTCTCAGTGTCTGTGACTAGAAAGCTACCAGACAGAGGATGAAGGAATATTCACAGAGAGCAACAGAGAAGGAACAAAATTGCCTGACTTTCTAGGTTATGAGAATTTCTTTGATTAGCAGGGCAGAAAGGGTGCAAGAGAGAACATAGCAGAAAGGAAGGAGGGAGGAGCCTGGACTTTTGACCAGAGCCCAGAATGTGCATCAAAGGCTGACCCTGGACACACCACCGCAGCTGAGGCTGGGAGCCTCTTTTGACTCATCCTCAAGTGGAAGTGCCTGGGAAATAATGACTTCGTGACTGTACACTGCTTCCCACCAAGAGGGCTTCTCCTGGGGCTGTTTCACGAGTTGTTTCATGTTTCATCCTCTAGGTGGTGCACCTGAGTCTCAGCAGCTCAGTGTGTGAAAAGAGCCCAAGTGGCTAATAGAACTGAGAGTTACCAGAAAGCAGTGGTCCTGGGGAAGGACATCCTCAGAGCACAAGTGGAAGCCCAAACCAATGTTTAATTATAATGAAAAACCCAGTCCCAATGGGGTGAAGCTGATCATATCAGTTATAGTGATAATAACGGTGGGTTGAGGAGTACAATAAGTATAGTAATTTTTTTCATTAAACACATATTTTATTAAGTATCTACACTGTGCCAGGAACTGTTCTAGGTACTGGGCATGTGTATAACAGTCCACAAAAGCAAAGCCCCAGCCTGCAGTCTAGTTGGGGAGATCGGCAACAAACAAACGAACAAACAAATGCTTGTGTACAGAGCACAGAGGGAGATCAGAGGAGAAATTAGCCACCACCCAGAGGCACTAGGTGTGGTTTCCAAGAGTAGAGGTTAGCAAGCTGGACAAGGAGCCCAGCAAGCGGATCCAGCCAGTGGGGCGGGAATGGAAAGGAGAGGGCATGGGGGACTGAGGACAAAATGTGTGCCCAGACCTGGAGGCCTCAACCAGATGGAGGATGGGCTTGGGGGTCTGGCTGGGAGAAACTCCGCACTGCAGGGCGTGAAGTGCAGGGAACGCGGCTGCAGAGGTACTCAGCACTCAGATTGTGGTGGGACAGCTGTCAGCCTGAGCTTTCCTCAGTGGCCATGGGGAAGCAGTGGGGCTTTCGAGGGCTGGAGTGGGGTGAGCAGATTTGCCCACAGCATCTTAGGGGATGGACTGGAGCGGGCAAGACGGAAGTCAATGAGACCTGTGGGGAGGCAGTCTGGGCAGGTGTACAGGGTTGCTGGTGCAGAGATGTGGGGACTGAGCTTGTGTGGTGTCGGTGGGGATGGAGCACAGGAGGTGGGGTGGAATGAATTTGGTGACTGATTAAACATGGGGGTTGGGGGGCAGACAGAGGAGTCAGCATCACTGTCCTGGCCCCTGGTCTGGGTGACCACTCCCATAGCCCCACATGGCTCCCTCAGCCCCACATGGGCGTCTTCCTGACCCCAGAGGCATTTTTATTATGTTCGAGTGTGTAGAGTAACCAGAAGTGAACTAATAAAGTGCAGCAGTTCTGCTTTAATGAGCAGAAAAGAGTAATTTGTAATTAGCATCTACATTATTTGTACATAATGAGTGCTTCCAAAGTCCTTGTGGGGGCTGTTTGTCTTCCTAAGTATTTAGGCCCCCCTCCCAACCATCTCGTTCATGCTGTTTATTTGTACTCTCGGTTCCTAAAAATACACACATGCATATGTACGCATTTGCACATCCATTCACCTGCAGCCATCTGCAGATTGTCGGCAGATTGTCTGCAGCCAGAGCAGTGCATGGAAGAATGTGCAGCCACCCCTTTCACTTGCTCCCAAGTGTAATCCCATGCTTGCATGCACAGCACAGGCACACAAGCACACACCTACACATAAGGAAGTGCACACACATGTGTACATGTACCTGTTCCCTATGCACACACACCCAAGAGGTACAAGTCCATAGAACGTGTGTACTCATAGGAAGCCCACGTGTGCAAACTTGCATCTGTCTGGCTAGGCTCACACCCGTGTGTGCACACATGTCCATGCAGGTACTCACATGCATGCTGGGAAGGGTCAGGGATTGGGGTGGTCCTTTCGCCTCAAGTACGGCTGATAGCATTCCTTCATCATTTGGTATTGACCAAGTTGACATTTTGAGGCTTTCTTTCCTTGCTCCCAGAGTCTTGCCCTTGCCTGGATCAGCTACCACTGCAGCTGACAATGTGCCCTCCCAGTTGCGCGCCTGGCTAGCTGGGCTTGTGGAGGTGTGGAGAACAGAGGCCTGTACCATATGCACGGGTCACGAGGTGGACTTTTGCCTCCTGGGGCCCAGGGCTCTGCTTGGGGCAATGAGCAATAACCCCGGTATTAAGACCATGTTTGGGGGCCCCAGGCAAAACTCAGCACCATTGTCAGGAAGGTGCAAAACAAACCCGTGTGAACACTAGTTATGCACCAGGGCTTTCCTCCACACACCGGGATTTCGAGGTTGGCAGTATGATTCTTGCTTTACAGACCTGGAAACAGAACCTCAGAGAAGTGAAGGCACTTGCTTGAGCCCAGACGAGTCTCTCACACAGTGTAATCTCTGCTTCTCCTCGGCAAACCACCCTCTGCCCTGCTGGCGCCCCCAAACACAGGGCCTGTGGGAGTGGATATGAGCACGTGACAGAGTGGGAGATGGTTCTTGTGCCCCTGACCTCCCGGGAGGCGTTCCCTTGGGGGCCGGACAGGCGGGGCTTCATTCACCGGTGGGACAGTGGAAACCATGACTCCACTTCTTTGAACTTGATGTTTGCTTTTGACCCCATGCCAGACAAGCAGCTGTCCTCCTTTCCCTGAGGATCTGAGTACACGCCACGTCTCAGGTTCTCCCTGGGAGCTATGTTTCTGAAAGCAAGAGAGTTTGGGTTTGTAACAATTTACACTGGCTTGTGCATCCCGAGTGAAAAGGAAAAGCACCAGCATTTGCGTGTGTGCGCATGTGTGCGTCAGAAATGTCACATTCCCTGGAAGCTGCTAAGCTGTGTAGTCGGTCTCCTCCAGTCTTGGCACCTGGGTACAGGCAAAGTGAAGAAGACACCAGGCCACTTTTGGTTTACATTACTGGAAGCATTTTGAGGAAAAAAGTGGTACAAGTGTTCTTACAACATTTCTTTCATTTTAGCCTTAAAATGCCCTATGAGGAAAGTAGTAATAATAATAATAATAATAATAATAACAATGTTCATCGAACTGTTACCATCCGCCAGTCCCACAGTGGCCTCCATGAGCAGATGCTTCCCATGCCGTAGTCTGTTCAATTCTCATAAAGACCCTGAAAAATGCTGGCCCTAGACGGGGACCTTGTGGCTCCTATTTGACTGTTGAGAAATGAAGGGCCTGAGCAAGGTCCATAGGTGCGATCCTGGTCTACTGAATTTTCAGACTGGCCTTCTGTCCCTGAACCATCCAGGGTCGGAGGTTGCAAGGACAGGTGAAGGAGGTTCCTGGGTGCTGGGAACGACAGACGTGCTGTGCACTCCAAGTGTCTGTGGCTCTAAAGCTGTCACACAAAATCCTTTCCAACCAAGTCGTCTAGGTGTGTGACTTCCAGCCAGGGAGCAGGAAAGGGGCCATGCCTCCCTTGCAGGTACTGCTTTGTTTAATGGTTTGCCAGTTTCCGTGGTGTAAATACATCCGCCATGGTGGGTTTCAAGTTACAGAGCTGTTTAACAAGTGGGAGACAATGAGTGAGGGGAGAGGCTTTTGTAATGATTGCATAATTAGCACTGGGTCCTTCGGCTGCAGCCCACTGTGGAGCCCAAAGACCCAGCAATTAACCTTTGGTGACTCCTGAGCTCAGAGGAGGCGTGGGAACAGAGCACCAGGAGGAATTTTCGAGGCAGATTCTCCATTGCCTCAGCCTGCATGAGGCTGATGGTGTTTTACCTCTTCCTTTGCCTCCCTCAGGGGGAAAACAAAGAGTGGATCCCAGAAAGGCCAGGGCCTCTAATCTCTCAGTAAAAGCCTTTGAAAGCAGAGGAAGGTGGCTGGGTCTGCCACTGAGAGCTGGCAGGGCTGGGTCTCCTGAGGCCAGGGCCAGGGGCTCCACAAGAAGAGCGCGGCCAGAGCTGGCCAGCTGGGAGGAAACGGCTGGCGGAAGGCCTCGGGGACCCTCCATCCTGTCTCCGTCACTCCCACACAGATTAATGAGCCCCAGGATGCCCTTGGTGTTGGCCAGCCATGCTTGGGGCCTCCCCAAAATAGACAGGACGCCTGACGTCTCTTGCCACCGTCCCAGCTATTGTCTTTATGAGCCTTGTGAGTTCAGGGATTACATCCTAACACTTCCTCTTCACGCTTAATCACCGCGCTGATGGATGGACACTCGCGCAGACAGCCTGGGGGCTGTGGAAAGCAATGCAAGCTCCGGACAGCCAGGCCCCCATCGAGTGGGTGTGGGATGATCTGGCACCTCTGTGTTTGTGTCTGGGAAGGGGGAAATGGGGCAGCGCGGAGCCTTTGCAAGGACTCGGAGGTCCTTTTTGGTTAAAGCTGGCTGAGGGGGGCACCAGGCTCAGAGTTGGTGCCTTGGGGAGGGGTCAGTGTATGGGCTAGATTCGGCCACTAGAGGGCAGGCCCTGACAGCAGGTGGACCGGGCTAAACACTGTCAAAGCTCAAAACGACTGTAAGGAGGACTGAGCCACACAGAGTGAGCCTGCTCCAGGTTCTGGTCGGTTCCAGAGAGACCCAAGGCTCAGAGGAGTCTGGGAAGGGGGGATAGTGGCCATAGGAGGCCATGTGTAGATTCCCTGTATCTTCTTGGTTTTGGTGATGGGATGAGGGATGGAGAAGAGTCTTCTCTGTGCTGCAAAAGGTGTGGGGCAGGAAGAAGATCAGGGCACAGAAAGACAGGCCTGGGATAGAGTCAGGAGCTGGTGGCTGCTGCCTGGGGACACAAGCTAGATGTGGGAGCTCCTCTGGGCTTTGTCCTCTTGGGCCTGTCTGGCCAGGCCAGCTTCCTCTTCACCCTGCAATGCTGAGCTTAGCTTTTCCCCAGCTTCTCCAAAGAGGCGCCTGCCTTCCCTGCTCTCCGAGATGGCTGATTCTGACAAGTTTTGAGCCCTCTGAGCCTGCTGCATGCCCAGGATAGAGTTTTGCTGGGATGTGCTGTACAGCTGGATCTGAAAGCTAGAGGAGCTTGGGATTAGCCCAGGGAGGGAAGACTGGGGGGCCCATATGCTGTTGGGAAGCTTGACTAAGGCAGGGGCCTGCAGCCATCCATCCATCCATTCATTCATCCATGCATCCATCCATGCATCCATCCATGTATCCACCCACCCATCCTGCTATCCATTCATCTATGCATCCACTTATTCATCCATCCTGCTGTCCATCCATCCATCCATGCATCCATCTATTCATCCATCTACTCATTAATCTATTCAGTCAATATATGTTATTGAAGCTTACTCTGTGCCAGACTCTTTTCTGGAATCTGAGAACAACTGTGAACAAGACAGAAAAGCTCTCTGCCCCATGGAAACTGCATCTGAAGGGCAGCATCCCGGAGACAAGCCAAATCACTCCTTATGCCCTCCAGGTGGAAACAGATGGGTCTTCTCTCAGCTGTGAAGGCAGCATGCTCCCTTCACCTCCTGCCCTGATACATGCAGACACCTTTACAGTGTATGTGAATGTACCTCAAGGTGTGCATGCCTACGCATGCTCACAATGCATTTCCTCGGATACCAATGTATCTGCAAGGTCACTTTGCACACACATACACATACACTTGAATACATGAATTTCTAAATACCTGTGCATACATGCACACAAATTCACCTATGCATACATGCACACATATGGGAACACTAGGCACTTATACATATTTGCACATGCATGCACACATGCCCAGGAATACACAGGCACATACACGTGCACATCTGTGCATGCCCAAACACTCACGTGCCTAGTAACTCACTCAAGCACACTGGCATATGCACATACATATAAACATGGACATAGGCACAGTTTGGATCTGTATGCATGCAAGATACATGTGCCCACATATGCACAATTCCACACATGGATCACACGCCCATGTGCCTGTACGTGTGCACACATGTGCATGGAAATACCCCCTCTGGTTTTTCCCTTTTCCCCAAGGCTCCCCCACCCTAGCATTTCCCCGTCATATCCTGGGGAATTATCCACAGCTCTGACAAGAGAATGGGTTACTAATGCAGCCACAGAGCTGTTTTGACACTTTTGATGAATAACCTTCAATACTATTAATTGGAACAATTGCTTTTCATTTAACTAAATCACGGGAATTGCTAAACTAAATTGAAACAGAATGTAATTTTGCCACGCACTGCTTTAATATGGGCCTCTAAATGTCTTCTCCCTGAAGGATTAGTAACTTAATCACCCACCAGTGATAACTGCTTTCCAGGCTCAGCTGGGAGGCTTCCTGCTCAGAGCAGCCTGGCTGGGAACAGGCTGGGGGACCGGTGGCAGCTCCTCCCGCCCCGGGCCTCCTCTCTCTGCATTATTCATCTCGGTGAACAGGGTTGCTTCCCTGCTCTGATCCCAGCCAGGCTCTCGGAGACTGTCTTCATTCTCCCTCGGTCCTGCCCCTCTGTTTGCAGCCTGGCCTGGGATCTGTCAACCCGGAGTCTGCATGGGGGCGGGTAAGGAGGGTGAACTCTGACTCTGGGCCTCCCAGAGCCTCGCTAAGCCCCTTCATTCTCACAGCCCTGACTCTGGAATCCCAGAGCCTCTTAGACTCCGAGGGCAGCTCAGAGCTTTCCTAACTCTCACAGGTTGACATGGGCTGGAAATTACAGCTCACTGCCTGGGGGAGCAAGGAAGGCACCCCAGCCGGGCAGGCTGTTGAAGGGTGACCAGCTGTCCCAGTTCGCCTGGGACAAAGGAATCTCCAGAACAGGAGACTTTCAATGCTAAAGCTAGATGGTCACTGGCAAGTGGCACAGCTCATTGCCCTAGCTGTAGGGCCTCTGTGTCTCTAGCTAGACATCACACAGCATTTATTGAGTGCTTACTGTATGCTAGGTGATTGACATACATTATTTCACTTAAGTTTTGAAATGATTTTGTTAGGATGAACTCATTTAGAAATGAGAAAACGGAGACTCAGTTTTTGAAACCTTATTGAAGATCTCGCAGGTGTAGTAAACACAAGGATCGTAGCAGCCAGTGTTTGTAAGAGGTCGTTATAAGAGGTCGTGATAAGCACTTGTGCCAAAGGCTCAGCAGGCATTCCATGGCAGCCTTGAAGACAGGACCGTGTCTGTCACCCCCATTTTACAGATGCGAAAACCGAGGCTCCCAGAAGTGAAGGTTATGGCTGGTCAGTGCCGGAGCTGCGGTTCTCCAGGTGCAGGAGTGTCTTCCCCACGACACCCCCTGTGTCGACTTGCCTTTCAGGCCCCAGGGGAGGGACTCCCATCTGGGTAGCCTGAGGAGCCCCAAGCAGAGGGCTTCTGGAGGGGGAAGCCCCCAGCACACTGGAGGTGCTGTACTAAGTGTGGCCTCCTCCAGGTACAACTCCTGCCCCCAGATGTTCAAACCAGTCATGGCCGCTCTCTGAATGAGGGGTTCCAGGACAGCCACCCCTCCCCCATCCAGCGACACGGTCCCTGGCCTTGGGCCCAGTGTGGGGTCTGTACGTTCTGTAAGCCCACTCTTCCCCAGCCCTGCTGAGCTTAGTTAGGCCCCACCTGGACTGTAGCAACAACTTCTTTGTGGACAGATCTCTGTGTCTGCCTTCCTAGCCCCTCCCCCTGAAGCAACATTTCTAAGTGTGCTTTTGAATTATCACTTCAAAATACATACTTAAAGAGGAAGGTGCCCATTTCGAGAGGGAGTAACATCATTCAGACTCTACTAAGAGCTGAGCAGTGCCAGACACTGTACACATTCTGTCCAACGACATCCAAGGGGCTGGCATGATCACACCCATTTTGTAGTGCGGGAAACTGAGGCGCCGAGGGTAAAGGGATTGCCCAAGTTCACGCACTTAGTAAATGGCGGGCCGAGATTCAGGAAGCAGGCTGTTTGATTCCAGAGACTGATTCTCTCCCCAGGCTGGGACTGCCGTTCTCCAGAGTGTCACTACCTCCGACATCCAACTTTCTCCATCTTTGGGGAGGCAGCTGGGCATGGTAGTGACGCTTGAGGGGTCTGAAGACACATGCTTGTGGGCCGGGGGCCCGGGGCTCCCCATCGCTCATGAGACCCTGGGCCCAGAGAGGTTTACCTTCACGTGGGATGGTCCCCATGTCACAGCTCTGTTGGGATGGTGGCATCCGGAGTTCAGCTCAGGTCCTGGCTCAGAGCAAAGGCTTAATAAATGGTGGCTGCCATTATCATTTTTATTATTTCTGACGGTTTGGAAGGAGGTTCTATGCAGCTCAACGCTGCAGCCTGCCAAGCCCTGCCTCCCTGCCACATTTCACGCTGCCTGTGCCCTTGAGCTTCCCATTAACTTAATAGGTCTGGACAGAAAGCAGCTAGTTGTTCATGGGATCCTAGAGTCAATCAACAATCTACCCTTCATTGCTCCCGTTCACTAAAATCGATACGCATCGACTGAACTCCGAGGCTGCCCAGGGCCCTGAGGCTGCCCTTCAGGGCTTCAGCCTCTCGCTGAGCTGAGAGAGCAGGCCTTCCAGTGCGGCCTCTGGATCAGCAGCAGCAGCAGCATCTGGCAATGAGTTACAAATGCAAATTCTTGTGCTCACCCCAAGCCCTTCCGAATCAGAAACTGTGACATGGAGCCCGGGAACTGGTGCATCGGGGAGAATTCCAGATCATTCTAAGGTTTGAGAAATATTGGTCTGAGAGAACAGAATACCGTTGTGTTCAGAGAAGGGCCAGCCGAGCCTGGGAAATCTGGGCAGGGAAAGGGGTACCCAGTGGGAGGGTTTCTGAGGGCTGGGGTGACCCGACTCATGAACTCCTGCCCCTGTCAGGCTTGTGGCAAGGGGACAAGCCTGGGCGGCTGCTGGCCTGCACTGCCCCTTTGGTGAATTAAACAAAGGCACCCCTTTCTCTGGGTAAATGCAGTGCTGCTGGTGAGTGGCAGGTGGGCTGGATTCCATCTTCAGTCACCCTCCCATGCCCCTGTGTGAAGGTCTGGCCAACTACATGGTAGGCCTGAGAGTATTTGTGAGGTCAAGGCCACACCATGCCTGCCCTCACCTGGCGGGGCTGGCTCCTGGGGTGCTGGACAAGCAACCAGGGTGAGACCCCCGGCTCCATGGACTCTCTCCAATGCCCGGGCTCCAACAGTCCTTTAAATGAAACAGGCTGCGCTTGGGAGAAACAGGACGTTAAAGTGCGGCTCTGAGGACAGCCTGCCATGGGCTGGAGGAGACATCCCACCCCGAGCCAACGCTGGAGAAAATGAAACAGGCGTTTGATAGTTTCTCCAAGCGCAGGTCTCCCTAGAGCATCGTCCTCCTGCCAAAGACAAGTCAGCCGGACTCGGATGGAGAAATGGAACCAAGCACTGAGTGTGGCTGAGAGAGTGCGCTCGGCCCCAGCCTGCCCTAGTCAGCACCCGGCCGGCCAGCCAGCCTTCTCCCCCCTCCCTCTTTTTCCCTCTCTCCCAGGGGACCCTCTCAGGCTGGCCTCCCCAAACACCGGGCCTCCCTCCCGTTCTCCTGGCCCAGGCTACCTTGGACTTGGCCGCCTCTAGAGTCCCTCTCTGGGGCATTTGCTCACTCCTTTGCATTCCTGTCCTTAGGGGCTGATGTCCTCTCGCTTTACCCTGGAAGCCCTCCTGGGTTCTGGGCACCTGAAACACTACCTTCGTTATTCTTAGGGCTCTCAGGAGGTGGTGTTCTCTCCTATATTCCTCTCTTTCTCTCTCAGAAGATGCCTTTCTGGAGGTAGGGGGCTACCTGGGTGTCCTCCACTTTTTTCCCCCTCAACCAGGAGCTTTTTTTATAGCAAGGCCAGGTCTGTCTCTGCCTGTGAATGAGTTTTTCCATTCCAACATCTGCTGCCTTACATTCGGACAAAGTAGAGGGAGATGAGGCCCTCCCAAGCCTGGCTCTAGGGCCCTCTAGACCCACCTCACTGGCACTGTCTACAGCCCAGATGCTCCCCGCTGCAGAAGGTCACCCTGGGGCTGCTACTGGTCTCACAGCCCCAAACAATGGTCTGGGCCTCTTATTTCCTAATGGGGGCGAGTGGATGCAGCCCCACATCCGCACATGTGTACACCCGGCATGGGCTGTCATGAAAACTCGTAGCTCTCCCCTCAAGGTCAGCTTCTAGAGGAAGGCCAAGGGGCAGCTGGACCAAGGGCCTCCACCCACATGCCCTTGGCAACTCGCTCTTTTTCCTGTTGGTTCCCTACCTCGGGTGTACAGTTCTCACCGTTTCTGGCCCAAGGTTGGATAAAGCCCCAGCTCCAAGTCCTGTTTGGTATGAGAGAGGACAGAAATGCTAAAAAGACTGATCGGAAGCAATGGAGAAGCGGAGTTCCCAGGAGGAGGGAGTTTCTCATGCAGGCTGTGGATGGGGCTCTGGCTAGTTGTAATTAGGCTGGAAATTTATGCTTTTTAAGCCAGACCATTCTGTGTGAGTCTTGTATTTGCTTTCACATTCCATAGTGATCTGACATCCGCTCAGTGTCTCCCACCTTTACCCTTCCCCAGAAAGGTCCTCCTCTGAAGCCACAACCATTGTCTGGGCCCTCAAGTCAGGTAAACCAGGTGCCTTCTTCTCTGCTCCCTGCGACCTCTGATGCCATGAGGTACCTCCTCCCTCTCCTTCTGCCTCCCCCCCACTTCTTCACCTTTGAGGGCTCTTGTTTGTCTTCCCCGTGGACATATCCCAAGAATCTGTGCTCCAGAAGCTCTCTCCCGTTTCTCTTGATCCACTCAGCTGCCCCCATCGCCTCTGTGCCTGACTCCCAGATTCTGCCTCTTGCCTCTGTAAAGGACGTTTAGAGAGCTCCGTGGCACCGCCCTTCAGCATACCCAGCTTCCTGGGAGCCAAACGAGGTTCCTGCCAGCAGCTTTAGCCCCACATGCCTGAAGCTGAGCCCAGTATCTTCCTTCTCACACCGGCTCTAGCTTCCTGCGGCACTCGTTCTGCCGAAATTACTGATCCTTCTTTCTTGTTTCCAATTTCTCCTCTCCAAAAATCCGATTGGCAAACTACAGAATATCCTCACCATGTCTGTTCCTCTCCCATTTGCCCCTTCTGTGGTCTTGGGCCTTGCTTAAACATTTCACCCACAGAGATCTTCTTCTCATTGGTAGTTTTCCATTCCATTCATCCAACACGTGTTGCCGAATTCACCTTTCCATCATCCAGTCGAGACCACATGTTCTGCTGCTTAATAGCTTTGCTAGCGTGGATTCCACTTCTCCCTGAATCCTTTCACTGGGTGTAGGGTGTGGATCAGGGTGTCAGTCAGATCTGGGTGAGACTCTGACTCATCTATGAAGTGAGCACATGGGAAAGGGGAGAGCCCTCAGTAAATATGGTTTCCCTGATTCACTCAAGCACGGATAATTTTACTTTTTTGTATCTAGTTATTGGTATATATGTTTTCTCTTCCCCTCTCTCTCTTTTGTTTTAATTTCAAAGCAGAACCACCTTGGACATTTTAAAGTAAAATAAAACTATTTAGAAAAGTAGAGCAAATCAACATGTACGATCTCAGTGGCCTCAGGTGTAACCAGGTGTGAATTCATAGCTGCCAGCAACTTCATTTCTACTCGGACAGGAGACAGCCTGCTGACCATCGGAATCCACCCTCTCTTCCATCGTTATAGTCTGTACATTTGTTTCTAGGTCAATACCATCCTGTTTAAAATGGGAGAAAGTAAAGGATTAATAGCTCAAGTATAGGAAACCTTACAATCAATAGCAAAACAAACAAATGAACAAACAAACTAAAACACCCTAAAAATCCTGCCTTAAAAATGGGGCAACCCAAGTAGACTTGTTTTTCCAAAGAAGACACACAACTGCCAACAGGTAGGAAAGTTGCTGGGCATTACTAATTATGAAGAAAATGCAAATTACAACCACAATGAGACATCCTCTCACACCTGTTAGGATGGCTGTTGTCAGAAAACTAAAAGACAACACGTGTTCGTGAGGATGGGGAGGAACTGGAGCCCTGGTACATGGAGGGAATGCAAAATGGTGCAGCTGCTCAGGGAAAAGCTATGGCAGTTCTTCAAGAAATTAGAAGTGGAAGGACCATACGATGCAGCAATTCTACTTCTGGGTATTTATCTAAAATAATTTAAAGCAGGACCTTGAAGAAATATCTGCATTCTCACGTTTATTGCAGCATTATTCACAGTGGCCAAGATAAGGAGACAACCTAAATGTCCATCAACAGATGAACAGATAAAGACAATGTGGTGTATTCATACAGAGGGCTGTTACTCAGCTTTATAAAAGGAAAGGCTTTCTGACACATTGTACACTGTGGGTGAACCTCAAGGGCACCATGCTGAGTGAAATAAGCCAGCCACAGAAGGACAACTACTGCATGATTCCACTTACAGCAGGTTTTGAATATAGTGGGGATCACAGAAGTGGGGAGTAGAGTGGGGACTGCCAGGGGCTGGAAGGAGGAGAGAATGGGGAGTGGAAGTTCAATGGGTGTAAAGTTTCTGCAAAACGAATAACTTCTAGAGATCTGTAGTTAACAATACTGTACTGTACGCTTAAAATGTCATTAAGAGGGTAGATCGCATGGTGAGTGTTCTCACCAAAATAGCAAAGAAGAGGAAAGAAAAGAAAAGAAAAGGAAAGAACGACAGCTCGAGAGTTGAGAACACAGGGCACTTCTTGATTTCTAGGGAAATGGATCCATGTAAAATGTCTTGTGCATTGCTCCTGCTTTGGTGAATTCTTCCATCCACATGGCCTTCTTTCCGTGAGGCCTTCTTTCAGTGAGGCGGGCCTGGCCCTATCACCTGGCAGCAGGACCAGCCTGCAGGGCTCATGGGGTGGGAGGCGCGCTCAGCCAGTGGGTGTTCAGCTGAGCCCCGCCCCCCCACCTCAAGCCTGAGCATGGAGCATCCAGCGTCCTTCCCCAGCCAGCCTCTGGCAGAGCTGGTACATTGCTTATGGGCCTGCCTGCCCATCCTTCATGAATTTTTATTAAACAAAACTGTAAGCAGATTGATTTTGTCCTCTTTTATTGCATTTTTATTTAATTCCCTTCCATGGTGGAGGCTCCATCATGTTACCGCAGAGTAAATTACTCCAGGGCATCAGGCCAGCGCCGTGGAGAAGGGCAGGGGCTGGCTTCCCAAGAGCACATTTACCGCATAAGAACCTTTATTAGCAGAGACTCATTGATTTCTTTTTCAGGTCATAGCCCCTTCGCCATCCTTTAAATAAGAGAGTCCCACAGAGTTACAGTGGAAGGGAGGCGCTGTGAGGCCAGGGTCATGGGGTGCCGGCTTGTCTCTGGGTCCGAAAGGCCCTGCACCACCCACAGCCTTGCCTCTGACCTACTGTGTGCTGGGTCTGTCATGGGAAAAGCATGGAGAAAGAGTGGCTTGGGTGGAATACGGGGTGATAGCTAAGGATGAAATGAGAGATTAAGTCCAGGAACTGTAAATGAACTCTTCCCCTTCTTGGGAGCTTGTGTTTTTACCCTCCAGGAAAATGACTTTGGGATCTCATTTTTAAGACCTGGAGAGTCGCGGAAGGTTTCGGGGTGAGGCAGTAACAGGATACTGTCTTTGCGGCAGGGGGATTAATCTGGCAGCAGGGTGTAAAATGAATTTGAGGAGAGGTAGGGAGTGGGGTTGGAAGGTAGAAACCAGGACATTTGTTACCGGGCTAGTGCTGCAGTCCAGGCACAAGGCCACACGCACCGAAGCGAGTGATGAGACAGCAGAAATGACGGGGTGCAGACGGATGAAACAAGGGGGGAGCCGCGGGAGGAGACTCAGGTTTTTTGTCCACTGCAGGAGGACGTTGGAGCAGAGAAGCAGGTCTGAGCAGACAAAACGAAGAGCTGGGCTTTGCGCATGCTCATTTGAAAGGTAAAGGATCCATGTGTACTTGTTATTGGAAAGGAAGGGAGATGAATTGCAGACAAGCAGAAACATTTGAAAAATCAAGACAGGCATAAAAAACCCCACGAAAACTATCTTCAATCCTGCTGCCATGGTTTGCCTTGTAATAGTTAGTACATTTCGGTATATTTCCTCCTAGATAGATAAATAAGTGACTCCTGTTACTAAAGGTTCTTCAAAAATGTGATTCTTAATGACTATACATTACCTTATCATCTGGGAGCACCAAAATTGATTTAACTGCTCACCTATTGTTGGACTTCCCCTTGATTTATAGTTTCTCCACACTATAAATAATGGTGCGGTGAACATCTTCGTGGATACATCTTTGTCTGCATCTCTGATAAATTTCTAAAAGAAAATTATTGCGTTAAAGGTTATCATCTTTTTAAAGGCTCTTAATTCACATTGTCAAGTGCTCACTAGACGCGGACAGAGTGTGTGCGTGTCACAGAACATTCATCAGCGCTGGGGTTAGTTTGGTCCTTTTAATCTCTGCCAGTTTCACAGCCCAGAAGCAGGGGATACTGCTGTTCCTTAAATTATTCACTTTTTGGATCACTACTGCTTTTACAATAATTTTGGGTGTGCCCATTGATCTTTTTTTTTATTTCTTCCCTTTTGAGAATTGTGTTTTTGTTCCTATTTCTATGGGAGAGTTCTTTTTTTTTTAACTTACAGATTTATAACAAGTTTTTGTGTAGAGGCCATCAAAGCTTTGTCTGTCATACATGTTAAAGTTTTTTTTTTGTTCTGTCTCATTTCTTTCAAATTTTATATGGTGTTTTTGACAAGTAGGAAATTTGAAGTTTTAGGTAGTTATTGCTATCAATCTTCTCCCTTTTTCATTTTTGTTACGTGTTGAAAATCGTGCTCAGGTTGAGATCGAGTAAACATTTACCTAGAGCTCCTCCTAGTTCTTTGTGATTTTATTGATTTTATGCATTTGCTCAGTTGAGGTATCAGACTGTAGTGATCTTGAATGCAGGCTCTGGAGTCTGTTAGCTGGACTTGAATTTGGATCCTGGTTCCCTTACCTGCTAGCTTTGTGACTTAACCCCTTTGAAGCTGATTTTTCAAATCTGAAATGGGGCTGATATTTATCTAATTAATTTGTTGGAAGAATTTCAGGAGATGATGCGTACAAATTGTCTGGTTTAGCACCTGACTGACAGCAGGCAGCCAAGGTTAAATGTTGTTACGTTAGATCTCAGTTAAGCACGTGCAATTTTGATCCCCATGAGGGCTGAGACCATGTGCTGTTTGTCTCTGTATTGCACGTTTCATCAAGGACTGGACTTAAAATACGTTCTCAGTGAATATTTGATGAATGAATGCATGAAATGAAATTAACAGGTTGCATTTATTAGCCGTAAAGGCAAATGGATGCCTGCTTCTGAGAATCTACTTTAAGATGTTTAACTCAGTTGGATAGGACCAGAATTATAATGTGTGTCCAGAATGCAGAAGAACACCCTCCAACAAACAAACATTGTTTTTTCATAGGCCACAGCTCACCACTCAGAGCTGTGGGTCTGTTCAGTCACCTCTGACCCCTGACTTCTGACCTTGGTCCATGCATACAGGCTATTGCCCCACTTCTTTGAATCTGTCCATAGAGAATTTTAAGAGCTGGTAGGGTCCTTCAAGGTCACTTGGTTGTCTAGACTTCCAGCATTTATGTATTGGTTGCCAAACACTTTTTTTTTCTAAAGAATGGTATTTTGGAGGCTGATGTGTAAAACAGACCAAATGTAAATATGCTATGGTTGAAGGATTGGGTCAGAGGTCATACTTCTTCTGTTGGGGCATTTTGCACATGCTGATCCACCCTCCCTGTCCCAATTACTTAGTTATTACCTTTTTAGGGTTTCCTACTTCAACACCACCTCCAGGAAGCCTTCCCTGGTCTTCTTCTGACTAGATCAGTTTCCCATGTATATATTCACAGCTCCATGTACCTCTGTTTGCTTGGACAGGCCTCAGTGGTAAATTTACATCTATTAATGTTCATTTTCTCCTACTAGACTTTGAGCCATAGGGGCAAGGCCATGATGGGTTTGTTCATCATTATTTCCTGAGCACTGACCGCAAGGCCTAGCACATAGGTGTTCACTTAATGTTTGATGGCCTAATGAAACTGCATGATCTGATCCCTTTCTTTTCCAGATGGAACAAATATTTATCACATCCACTATGTGCTAAGTGGTCTTCTGGGTAGCCGCAGCACACTTGTGAAAGAGATAAACATGCTTGCTGCCCTCCAGGAGGACACATGTAGTCAGGGTGACTGACAGGCAACTGAGGAAGATTTATTGATCTCACTGGTCAACAATGTGTCAGGCTTCCATGTAAAATTTCACCGTGAGATAACCTTCCTTTATTGAAAAATAATTGGCAAATTTCTAGGTCAGCACATTTTGTTGGTGATAAAGTCAGCTGTTGAGGGGTTCTTGCACCCAAGCTGGTGTGGATCAGTGGATTGAGTACTGGCCTGCAAACCAAAGGGTCGCTGGTTTGATTCCTAGTCAGGGCACATGCCTGGGTTGTGGGCCAGGTCTCCAGTAGGGGGTGCATGAGAGACAACCACACATTGATGTTTCTTGCCCTCTCTTCCTCCTTCCCTTCCCCTCTCTAATAATAAATAAAAATAAAATCTTAAAAAAAAGAGTGGTACTTGGAATCCTGTCTTGGTGGTTCATTCAGGGCAAGAGAGGGTCTCTGAGGCCCAACTTCCTTGTCAGGAACCTTCTTGTCAGGACACAGCTGAAGTAGCCTCTGATGAATACTGGATGGTGAGCCAGTGCCTCCTGAAGTTGCCCCTGGGGCCCTTACTGGGCCGGCTTTAATAAATGAATAAAAGCTCATGTTCTTTGTGAGTTCATCAGATCTATTTATGAAAATCAGCTGCCATGGGCCCCTTCTATCCTATGGTGACTTCTAGCAAAGTAGCTGGTCTAAAGAGAGACACTTCAGCGATTGCCCAGAGTACTTGAAAAAAAAAAATCCAAACTCCTCACCATGTGACCTGTGAGGCCTGTGCAGATCTGATCCCATTTCCGTTTTGTTCCTTGCCATAGATGTCAATTTCAGGTCCTATTGAAAGAGTACCTAGTTGCAAATCAGCAAGGCATTGATTGACACATGGTACATAAGTGCTAGACCATTGAGGTAGCAGACATGGGTTTAGATAGTACCCTCCCTATTTGGATCCTGCCTCTTTCCCATCTCTTCTAGAAGTTGCTGGGCTGGTGTTTATACCTTGGTGAGCTCTGTTGCCAGCTCTGGCTGGGCCACCTTGAGACGGCCTCTGGTAGGAGCACTGCTGAGGGCCTGAGAGCCCCAGCAGAGAGCTTCCAGCCCTACCTCCTCAGCTGCCAGGCTGCCGGTGCCAGCGAGGAGGCCCCTCCTGCCTCTGCTTGTTTCCCTTGATTGTTATGTAATGTTCGGCAGCAGGAGGTAAATTTCTCTCCAATTTCCAGGCCCGTTACAGCGCATGAACCCCACCATGGGGAGCCACAGTGATTGAGCTCAGCAGCCAGGTCCCATGCTGAGTGTCATAAATCAGGCCTATTACCCGCTCCTCCTGGCAGATGCCACCACCAAAACCTGCCCACTCTGCCCAGGAGACCCAGCCACCTCTGCACACAATAAACCAGGGCTGGCACATCCACTGGGAATTTGGGGTCTCTACATGACAGCCTGGCTGGGGATTATTGGACTCTTATTCTGAAGGGGTGGGAGGCTATACAGCCCTAGCTAGTGCATCTGACCCGAGGCCCTGCAGCCTGAGGCTTGAGGAGCAAAATCAGGACATGCTCACTTGACACCTGGATTTCCTGTTGTGGCCTTTTGTGTGCTTCACTGTACACATAAGAACCTCTAGGGGACTTTTAAAAAGACACATTTCCCAGTTTCCCAGCCCCGTCTCCAGAGATCCTGATGAGGTAGGCTCTCCTTGGAACACGGGACCAGTATGCGTACAACTTTCCCAGTGATTCGGATGCAGGTGGACGATCCTCTGAGAAATGCTGCCTTAAGAACAACTATCTCCCCCAAGCAATGCCTGTAAAATGAATGCCTATAAATTGAATCCTTCTTTTCCATTTCCTTCCATCATTTCGCTGAAGATGAGTTTCCCTGGGGAGGAAGATGTGGGCTTCAAAAATCAATGGCAATCACACTGAAGAATGAAGCAAATCTTTGACTATGACATATTTAATGGGCAATAATAATGCTAATCGTTGAGGGGAGAGTCCCCCAGTAGGATGTTCTGCAGATGCGTAAGGTGTTGCGGGTGGAGGTGGGGGGGATCTTGAGGCCTGTTTCTCACTGGCTCTCTCCATATGACTAGGGTGACCTTGCGCTCTGGTTATGTAACAGGGTGCAGCCAAGAGGGGGACCCCAAATAGGGATTTGGAATGGGGTCCAGAACTCAGGGTGTCCAGGAAATATTAGGATGTCCTCACTGCCCCCTCCCCCCCACACACAGGTGTAGGGGGAAGGGACACATGGAGCAGGGCCATAGAGAGCTGTTTTGTACAGCAACAGCTTTGCAGCTAACCTCTGGTGTGGTCATTTAACATATCTATAACCTTTAACTGGTTGCATAGATAATTTAAATAGCTGTGGCTATGCTCTGAGCCAGGGGGATGGAAGTAACTTCCCCTGCAAGACATAATTGGGGGAGGGTAGGTCCCCCGACTTACAGCGCCTGCATGGGAGCTTGGAGAAGATTGGCTCCATGACATGGGACCACACCTGCCCAGACTCACTATGGCAGCCCGGCAAAGCTGGAAGGCTTTGAGAATACCGGCAGGTGTAACTGAGTGTCGGGAGGAGTCAGAAATGGGGCTGCAGAGGAGGATTGGTGCGGGGATTTAAACTGAGAGGTGGCAGCCATTTGGAGGGAGGGCCACATGGCTGGGACCCTAGCAGCAGAGAGAACCACTTGGTTTTTAGCAGAGTGGGAACTCCCACAGTCCTGCGAGAGAGAAGCACCATGCGGCTTTAGCAGAGAACCGCTGCTCAGCTTTGGCAGAGTGGCAACCCCCCTCCTTGCAGCCATTGAGCGGGGAGAACCACACGGTTTTGGCAGAGTGGAGACTCCCGCAGCCATTGTGCAGAGAGGACCACACGGCTGGGGCAGTGAAGAGAGAACCTTGCGTCTTTGCCAGAGTGGGGACCCCCGCAGCTTTAGAAGGGCGAACCACCACCCGGCTTTAGCAGAGATCCCGGTGACACAGCTGATGGTGCTGGGAACCAAGGGAGGCCTACCAGCTGAGACAGATTAGTGGGAAAACCTGGGGGCTGCCTGAGCCATGGACTTCTATTTCTTTTCCTGAGATACGGTACCCCAGACTGGGCAACGGGGGAAGGAAGGACTGTGTGTGTTTGTGGGTGTTTTAAGGGACTTTGGGATTTTGATGAAGACATTAGGCCACTACTTTAAGTCTGTATAGCATTAAATAAACATTTCCTTTCCTTTTCACGAATCTCTGGCATTGAGAGACATCTTTCCTATAGGTGGCAGACATAATCAACTCGGGGGTTCCTTTTGGTAATAGTATATCGTCCCTGGCCACCCCTCACACCCCCCTTTGTTCTGTAACACTTAGACAGGCTCAGTGCCACTCTCTGCAGGTTGTCTATTGCAATTTTTAATAATTGCCTCTTTGACTCTCGGAAGTTCCAGTCTGGATGACAAACTGATACCCTATTGATAACCGTGGGGGAATTCCCCTGGAGACCTTCCATGTCCTTCCAAAGGGGTCTGCCTCATGGGTGTCTCTGAAGGGTTTTGTCATGCTGAGCCCGATTCTGGGTTTCACACGAAAGTTCTGACTCCGGGCAGGGATGAAAGGCGAAAGGACCCCTTTGGCCAGGTTCCTCTCCCCGTTTTGGGGATCAGGCATGGGGGAGGAGGAGAGACCTTTCATCTGCTGGCTAGAATGCAAGGGGCAAGGGCAGCCTTCTTTGGGGGTCCAGTTCCCACTTTGGCTATCTGAAATAAGGCCACATTTTCCTGTCAGACATTAAAACACTCACTAACGATGAACCTTAGTCAGTGTTAGCCAGGGCTAGATTCGATGCTCGCACTGCCGTGCAATGGCTATGTGATGTCAAGCCGGTGAACCATCCAAAGCCCCATTTTTCTCATCTGTAAAGTGGGAGTAACAACCTTCCAACCAGCAGAGGCCTTGAGGCGATGTCTGTAAAGAGTGAACACCTGCTAGGCAATCAGTAAATGGAGACACTTAATATAATTGTCATAATAACGTCAGTATCACAAAATAAGGTTAAATATTCTAAAAATGTTTCCAGCATATTTTTGGTAATGTTTTTGTCTTATTGATTTGTCCCTTTCTTCCCCGGGAACTTCTGCCATGAAGGCTAACCCACGAGGCTTCCCCAGAAAACAAAGCGAAGATTCAGTTAGGAATAAGGATGCCCAGAGAGCAGGCCTAGGAGACCCAGGGCGTGTTAGACACAACCGTAGATTTCTAGGGAAACTCCAGAAACTCCAGATTTGCTGTTCACCAATTTTAGTGTCACATGTGGATGGTCCAGGCTCCTCAGAGAAGGCCCAGATGCAGCAAGGTGTCTGAGGAAAGCAGAACCACGAAGTGGGTAGATTAGAAAAGGGAGAGGGAGGAATTCAGGGGGCATGTGTCCAGGATAGCCACCTCCCCTCTGTGACTTCTGAGAGATCCTATAACGTGCCCCAGTGGGGACCCACATGTCCTGAGAGCACATTTGGATGTGAAGAGTCTGGAATCTGAACAAGGAGTCTGTGCTGTGCACGACCAGAGGCTGTGGCTGCATGCCGCAGAGTGCGTACCAATGGGAAGCCTTTGAAGAAGCAGCTGGGACCAGCCACACCTTTCAGGATGCCAGCACCACGCCCAGGGGTGGGGCAAGAGCCCATGCCCCATCACAGTGATGTTAGTCTCCAGCTGTCCTTCGGAAAGGAACATGGCTGTGGGGTGTGCAAAGCGTGCTTCTATCTGCTGTGAACTTGACACTTTAACATTTGTCCTGCATGCATGTCTCAAATTTGCCTTGCTCTGCACAACCCAATGACATGCCTAAGCCACCTTACCTTGGCCCCCTACTTCCCTGGTCACCATCCACGACTCTTCCAGAAGGATCATTTTCCCAGGGAAGTACTGTTCAAATATAGACCAACCAATTTGGGCCCACACCCCCATCCTTTTCCTTTACGTGCCTCTCACATTCCAGGCCACTATCCACCCGCCTTAGTGACCCCAGCACCTGGCACCAGAGAACTAGGGACAGCCCCTGTGCCCAGAGGCCCAGGAAATTATTCAAACTAGCCAATCCTAAACCTCCATGCCCTGCCTCACCCATTCCTTCTGCACAAAACATAGCCCCTAGTTAGGGCCTGCTTTGCTTGGGGTTTTGCTACCATTTGACGTGGATTTGGGGGAGCCCTAAGGAATCTCTTCACATGCTGACTGAAAGGTCTTGGGAGACTCCCCAGGATTATCTGAACCACTGTGTTGTACGAGCATCAAAGGCGTCGATGACAATGATAGTGCAAAAGGACAGCAATAATGACAAGTTAAAGTCAGGACCTGCCATGTGCCAAGAACAGTCTTAAGGGTTTTACCTGTGTGATATCTTGTGATCCTTACAACAACCCCACGAGGTGAGAACTGTTATTGTCCTCACACTGGAGACAAAGACTCTAAGACCAGAGAGATCAACAGGTTCTTTCAAGTTCATTTGGCTGGTAAGTACTAAAGTCAGAGTTCAAGGTTAGGTGGTGAGACTCAAGCAAATTCTGACTGGTGACGGGGACAGTGGATCCCTCTCCCTCATCCCCATAGCTGGTTTTAGCTCTTCTATTTGCAAATTTCTTACAGGGTGAACTGAATCAACTATGAGAGTTTGGTCCTTTGAATCCACTGTAACATCTTAAATAAAGATGTTATAAAATTTCAACACATCTTCATTTTATATTTATGTAGGAGTCATTATTATATTATCTTTTCAAATTTACTCTTTAATAATATGTTCTGTGTCCATAAAAAAATTCAAAAGTGCACTTTCCCTGCCCTGTGTCAGCCCTACTGAGTCCTCATCTCTAGGATCGGGGCTCCAGGAATCTGCATTTTAATGTTTTCTCGATGAATCTGATGTTTCCTCTCATGGCCTGGCAATTGGGACTCTTTGCATTAGACAATTGCCAAGGCCCCTGGTAGCTTTAATTCTCCAGGATCTGAGAACGGACTTGAAGCCCCAAGGTTATCACTTTACACCATTCATCTTCCTGTTGGGATTTTCTCTAACAAGGAGTTCCTGGGCAGGATTTGCAAAGGAAAAGTGAGGTCAAGCCCTTGCTAAGGGGCGTTTGAAAAACCTTTTAGCCAAGACTTTTCCTTCATTCTTCTCTAAAATCCCACAAAGGTGAGTGACACAGACCCAGATGGTGTGGGGCCCCAGCTCAGGCCCGTGTAGACAGAGCTGAGGAAGCCCTACACATACTCTGCACTTTCCTGTTAAGCTGCAGCCTCAGTTTTGCAATGGAATTATTATTTTTATCCTCCTTCTTTCAATTCCTAATGCAAACAGCAATCCTTAGAAAAGCAACATTTATTAAATCAAGAGGATTACAATATCAATGGGAAGTTATCATGCAATAACCTTCTATTGATTTGTGTATTGCCGGTAATGAAATCAACTGGAATATTATTTATTAAACATATTGATTAGCAAAAAATAATTTGCAGGGATGGAAGCCTGACTCTGCAGGGGATCCCACCGAGCTCTGTGTGAACATACAGTTTTTCTATTTTGTTGGGGAAAAGCCATAGTGAGAGTTTGATCTGACACAGAACCAGCTCCAAGATGCAGAGTCCTCACTGATATCCACTGTGCAGTGGCGAGGGTGGGCAGACCTGCAGCCTATGGACTGGCTCTTGGCATTTGTACAATCGGCCAGGGAGGGTCCAGGACAAGCTACCACAGTTTCTCCACTGAAAGTCTGAAGAATTCATGTTTGGGTACCACTGATTCTTAGTCCTGCTTATCCCAGGGAGAGAGGGGTGGAGTGGGGAGCTGGGAGGAGTGGCTGGAGGGTAGAGAACAGCATTTTTGTTTAGATTCTCCCCAAAGCAGACCCCGAGACAAGGATTTAGGTGCATTAGTTTAGTTGGGATGTGATCCCAGGAAGCACAGTGAGTGACAAAGGAGAAAAGGAGACAAGGAAGGGAGCAAACTTATCACTGATGGGTTATTGGTGGGATCTTGTTGCGGGTGGTTGGAGCTCAGTTCTCTGGAGACCCTCTGAGAGGGGTGTGTGTGTGTGTGTTTGTGTGTGCACGTGACAGTCCTTAGAATTGCTCACCAAAGGGCAAAGAAGCTGGGGCGTGTCCCGCTAGCTCCAGCCCTCACTGGCTGAGGGCTGCTCCTTGTCTTTTTTACAATTTATTTGTTTTGTTAATTTTGAGAGAGAGAGAGAGAGAGAGAGAGAGAGAGAGAGAGAGAGAGAGAGAGAGAGAGAAAGGGAGAGAGAGGGAGAGAGATTTGTTTTTTCCACTTACTGCTTCTTGTGTGTGGCCTGACTGGAGACTGAACTCTCAACCTTAGTGTATTGGGACAATGCTCTAACCAACTGAGCTACCCTGTCAGAGCTACTCCTTGTGGTCTCAGTTCTTTAGTATCTGTAGCATATTCAGACCGTCCCACACACTGACAGAACATATATCCCAGACGGGGTGTGGCTCCCAGCAGAAAGACACAGTGCTTGGAGCAGGAGCCTTGCCCATGTGGGGGAACTGCCCCATGCACCTGTAGGGTCTCTGGTAGTGCCAATGCAGGGCAGGATCTCTGCAGCTGCCTTTGACTTTTAACTCCGGTCTCCCAGTCTCCCAGGATCTCTGCAACCTGACTTTTCTCTCTCCCTTGGAGAGAATCTGCCATTTTCATGGACTGAGCCAGGAAGAGCAGTCATAAAATTAACATGTTTCTGAGCTTTCACTAATTTCAGCTCTTTCATTGGTCCTTACAGTTCTTTGTCGGTGAAGTAACTCTTATTCTTATTCTGTAGATGAGGAAACAGAGAACACAAGAACATGCAGAGGAGGAAATGAGAGTCTGGAATTCAAGTCAGTTTGCCTGACTCCAAAGCACATAATTTTGTTCAGAATGGAGTGGCTCTGAGGATGTGACCTGGGGCTCGATTGCCAGGAATGGTATCTGGGCTTGCTTCCTATTGGTTCTGTGGCCTTGAGTGAGGAGCCTAAGCTCTCTGATCTTTAGTTTCTCCATTTACTATGGGGATATCAATAGACCCTGCCCTGTGGGCAATTGTGCAGGTTAAATGACATAATGGAACCTGGTTATTTATGCAGTGATTGTAGTTAAAATTAACATAAATATCATCACCACTACCTACCCCTGGACTTTGTGGCCTTAAAATAATGGCTGCTGTGCCGTGACTGACCTGTGTGTTCTGCTTCATCCCTTGTCCTTCCTCAGCTCTGCTCTGTTTCAAGGGGTCTGATGTGCATCAAATTGCCTCTGGCTGGATCTAGCCAATAGGAGGCACTGGTGGGTGGTAGGAAAGGAGAGGGCAGGGCACCTCTCTCCCTAGATTGCACAGTAGTGGCTGAGTTTCCTTGATGGCTGCTCTTCTCATGGGACACTTGCCACCAGATGACCTTGGTCCCGACTCTGGAAACCCCACCTCCTCCTTCTGTCCCTGAGGGCCGTGGCGGCTTCCTGCTGTGGTCAAGCTCTGGGTTTCTTCACTTTTGTTTCTTAGTTCTTTCAGCACCAGGATAGCCCGTTCCTGGAATGAATTCCTTCTGTTTTAAATACTTAGGTGGCTTGTTTTCTTTTAACACCATCGACACAATCCTGTCATTTCCATCTCTGACAGCAATCTCCTGGCTCCATGGCTGAGGCCTTTGTGTTAGATGCTGAGGCTGGTGGGGAGAAATGGGATGCAGTTGATTGAAGAAAAAAATATCCATAACAATGATCAATGACCTGCTACATACCCTCTCTCTTCTTTACATCTCATTTCCAGGTTGGCTCCTGATATCTTTACTATAGGAAACAGCAGTTGGTATTGCTGCGCCCATTTTACAGATGAGCAAATAAGATGCTCAAAGAAGGATAAAGAGCTGTGCCAGCTCCAAGTCCTTGCTAGAAGTGGTGTAGAGGGGATTCCAAGAGACCTGTCCAAATTAAAGCCACTCTACTGCCACTGAAGTTGGGAAAAGCCTCCCTCTTCACCATCATTCATGAATTTTAACAACTGGTTCTTTCTTTGGTTCAAGTGTCATAGGTGGTGACCAATGAGATTGACTGGCAACAAGTTGACACCTCCCAGATTGACCTGTAGGGACAGAGGGAGCAGCGCAGTTCCTGGGGGTGTTGACTGCCCTGGAAGGTCTTCAATGTCACATGTTGAGATTCGAATGTTATTTCCCAGGCCACATATTTGTACATGTGGTAAATGCTCATCGATGGACACTGATGTCCTCAGACACCTATGTGACAGGTGGCCTAAGTGGTTAGTTACTGTACTAAGGATGTTTGGGGGGCAATTGCTGACAGTGGTTGTGGCATGGAGACAGAGGCTGCCCATTCCCAGGGCTGTGGTTTGAGAGTGTGGTAGTTGTAGGGCATCAGTCAGATCAGGAGGTGGAGTCTTTGTCCCTCCCTTCAATTGTGCTGGTCTTGCAAAGAGCATCCTAGGGAAGTGATGTTGTGTGACTTCTGAGGTTGGGTCATAAGAAATATACAGCTTCCTCCTGGCTCTCTCTCCCCAGGGCATGTGTTCGTGTGGTTCTGAACCTCCATGTAAGAAGTCCAGCTATCCTTAAGTTGCCGTCTGGACAGACTGCATAGGAACAGGGAGAGATGCCCAAGGAGCTCCAGCTGTCCCCAGGTGTTTGAGTTCTCCCAGTGCAGACACCTGGTACAATGAATGAGGCTTCAGACATTTCTAACTCTAAAAGAGACGGTAAGGATTTTTGAAGACTTCTGGCCAAGATGGAGGCATAGGTTGTGCTGTGTCTCCTTGCACAACCAAAATAAGGACAACAAAAATTTGGGAACAAAAAAATAGCTAGTACTGACAGAAAACTGAACTGTATGGAAGTCCAACAACCAAGGAGTCAAGAAGAGACATTCATCCAGACCGGTAGGAGGGGCAGAGATGGGTGGCCAGGAGGAGAGGGCTTCTAGCAAGGCAGCAGCTGGTAGACCCAGCAAGGCAGCAATTGTAGAGGGGTGTGGCAGAGCGCACAAGGTGGCTGGCAGACCAGGTGGTCCCACATTTGCGCATGGATAAACCAGGTGAAACTGGGAAGCAAGACAGACTGCACAACCCAGGGTCCCAGCATGGGGAAATAAACCCTCAAAACACCAATTGAAAACACTTGTGGGGGTTGAGGCAGCAGTGGGAGGAACTCCCAGTCTCACAGGAGAGTTTGTTGGAGAGATCCACAGGGTTCTAGAATGTACACAAACCCACCCACCTGGGAATTAGCACCAGAAGGGCCCAGTTTGCCTGGGGGAAGTGGCAGAAATGACTGAAATCTGGCAGAGAGTGGAGCAAGCACCATTGTTTCCTCTTGGATCCCACCCCCACTTACAGCATCACAACCCAGTGACTCAATTGCCCCGCCCTGGTGAACACCAAAGGCTCCACCCCTCACTTTGTAACAGGCACAACAAGACAAAAAAAATGGCCCAAACGAAAGAACAGATCAAAGCTCCAGAAAAAATACAACTAAGCGATGAAGAGGCAGCTGACCTATCAGATGCACAGTTCAAAGCACTGATGATCAGGTTGCTTACAGAATTGGTTGAAGTTGGTCACAAATTAGATGGCAAACATGAAGACTCTGCTAAGTGAAATAAAGGAAAATGTACAGGGAACCAATAGTGATGGGAAGGAAACTGGGACCCAAATCAATGGTGTGGACCATAAGGAAGAAGGAAACAACTAAGCAGAAAAGAATGGAGAAACAAGAATTCAAAAAAATGAGGAGAGGCTTAGGAACCTCCAGGACATCTTTAAATGTTCCAACATCCAAATTATAGGGGTACCAGAAGGAGAAGAGGAAGAGCAACAAGTGGAAAAGTTATTTGACCAAATAATAAAGGAGAACTTCCCCAACCTGGCAAAGGAAATATACTTCCAGGAAGTCCAGGAAGCTCAGAGAGTCCCAAAGAAGTTGGACCCAAGGAGGAACATGCCAAGGCACATCATAATTACATTAGCCAAGATTAAAATGAAGGAGAGAATCCTAGAAGCAGCAAAAGACAAGGAGACAGTTACCTACAAAGAAGTTCCCATGAGACTGTCAGCTTATTTCTCAAAAGAGATCTTACAGGCAAGAAGGGGCTGGAAAGAAGTATTCCAAGCCATGAAAGGCAAGGACCTACATACCAGATTTCTCTATCCAGCAAAGCTTTCATTTAGAATGGAAGGACAGGTAAAGGGCTTCTCAGATAAGGTCAAGTTAAAGGAGTCCATCATCACCAAGCCCTTATTTTATGAAATGTTAAAGGGATTTATCTAAGAAAAAGAAGATAAAAAATATGTATAGTAAAATGACAGCAAACTCACAATTATTAACAACCACACCTAAAACAAAAGCAAAAAGAAACTAAGCAGTCGACTAAAACAGGAACAGAACTACAGAAATGGAGATCACATGGAGGGTTAGCAACAGGGGAGTGGGAAGAGGAGAGGGGGGAAAAGTGTGGAGAATAAGTAGCATAGATGGTAGGTAGAAACTAGATGGGGGAGGGTAAGAATAGTATGAGAAATGTAGAAGCTAAAGAACTTATGATACATGGACATAAACTAAAGGGGGGGACTGTGGGTTGGAGAGGGTGTGCAGGGTGGAGGGGAGTGAAGGGGGGAAAATGGGACAACTGTAATAGCATAATCAATAAAATATATTAAAAAAAATAAAAGAGATGGTAGGGACTAGCAGGAGTTTAGTGCTGAGCTGAGCCATACTGGAGACTGAGGCAAAATAAAAAAAAATTGGTAATACCAATCTTGTCTTTACTTAAAATTTTGATATTTTAGTCATCATGAAGTTTGTGCATTAATTTTGATTTTTAAAAAATATTGGCTAAAATATGACCTGTCTTCATGATTGAGTTTATTTGGCATCCTCCTTTAAAATTTGTGTCCAAGGTAAATGTCTTCTTCACCTCCTCCTAGTTCTGACTTGTAAGTGAAAGCTGCCTAGATGGTCCCAGTCAGCTCAGAAGAAACATGTGAGATAATAATATTGGGCTGATTTGTTCTGCAGCAGTAGCTAACTGATACAGGGAGCACTCAATTTCTATGGTCAGTTTGCCTGGATTTATTTATTTGCTTGCTTGTTTTGCTTAGGTTTTCCAATTTATTGAGTCAGAATTAATTCAACCAAAATAACATCATAAGCTACAAATAAACAGAAAAAGAAACAGGGCAGAGTCAACTGTGATGATGAAATGATGAAGACATGTACTAAAGTATGGGTGTAACATCAAATACCTGTGACCTTTGACCCTAACTCTGCCATACCTCATATTTCCTTTTTGCCTATGATAACAAAATAAAAGATTAGTTTGTCTGGATTTAAGTACAAGCTTTACTACCAGTTTTCTGGGTGTCATTAGGTATCACCTAATCTTGCTGATTTTCAGTTTTGCATCTGAACAATGGGCAGAAACTCCTCATGGGATTGTTGGGAGAGTGAAATGAAATGGTCTGTCTCAACCAGTTAGCACACTGCCTTCCCTACAGCACGTGTTCGATAAGTGTTAGTTATCATTATTTCTGCTTTCGCCTTTGCTGTGGCTAGCTAGAACTTGAAGAGAGAACCTGGGAGCATTCTGTGTGGACAATCGCAGGGAGCAATAGCAGCCTTCCATTAGGATGCAATGCATCATAGAGGAAGATCGTGCTTCTTGCTTCCTTTCCATTCCAAGGTGGCGTATCACTGCTGTATTTTAAACCCAGACACTAAAGCAATTGAAAGTGTTGGATATAGAACTGTCTAATAGATGAACCCAAGACAAACCAAGCTCTTGGTAAGCATAAGAGCCTTGAGCTGAGAGCCTCTGACTTAAAATAGAGCTGTGTTTTCAGAATTAAAACAGAGCTAGACAGTTGACTAGTTCTTTGTCTTCCCTCTGGCTGGTGTTGCACTTTAGTTGTGAATATGCAAGTGAGTGGGTGGATTTCTGAGTTTGTCAGGCACATGTATGTGTGACTTGTCTGTGTGCTTGTGTGTGTGTCTGTGTGAGAATGTGGGTGTGCCTGAGCACATATGTTTGTGTGTGTGTGTGAAGATGAACTCTGAGAAGGAAAGGGCCATGTGCCTAACGGAGTCACTGGTGCAGATAAGACACCCACTATTGTTGAATGAGTGAATGGATATGTATGAGGTTTGTGTGTGCGCCTATGTGAGCCCAGATCTGAGCTGTCTTTCTGAGAGCGAGGGTACGAATGTTTGAGCAAGCATGGCAGGATGGGCTGGCCTACATCCGATTGTGTTTAGGGTTTTGTAAGTGTAACCTGATTATGTGGGGACAATGGAATTCTCTTGCAGTCCCTGACCCCAAGTTCGCTCCCATCCCCTTCTCTGGGGCTCTTCCTGCCTGCAGAGCCGTCCTTCCCAGCAGCCTGGAGCCAGGACCTCATGTCGGACCTTTGCTTCAGCGTGTCTTCCGGAGGACACAGATGGCAGGAGCGGGGAATCGGAAGCACTTGGCAATGCAGCAGCAATTCACTCCGCAATCCCTTTGGTATTCATCGCAACAATGCTCGCTCTGATGGGCTCTGCGTGCTGAATGCCGCTGTCAATGTGCAATCCGGCAGGAATTACCGCGCTGTGCGGCCCTCATCACGTCCACTTATTGTCAAGTGTTGCTGAGAATTCTCCCACTCGGGATGAGGGAACCACTTGTTTTAGCAACTGATTTCCGAAACCTCCTCGGGTTGGGACTTCTGCGAAGCTCCCGGTAATGTGTTATTGTTCCTGGTTTGTGTTTTGGACACTAATGTACTCTGCTGAAGTATGTAAATTGCCATAATGTGAGGAAATGAGATATAAAAATAACTCTGGGGCAGCAAATGCCGGAGGAGCTCTGAGATCGGTGTAGCCTTTTCTGGTTCCGCTTTGGGGGCCAGGAGCCTCTCTGGCAGACGGTGCTGGGAGACAAGACCTGAGATGCCCTGGGTGAGCAGCTCTCTGCCGGAGCGGGCTGACTGCTGCCCAGCCCCCTGCAGCTGCCCAGCTGGACTGTGGAAAAGAAGGGAGGGGCTGATGTTGACTGTCACCTTCTTTCAATGTCACGCATCAGCTCGGTCAACTGAACCAGAGGCTTTGCTGTTGCTGCGGCAATCTGCTGCCCACTCTCAGAGAGCAAATTTACATCCTTCTTGGCCCATTAACTATTTACCTTGTCCCTTCCCCAATTTGAGCTGTTGGCAGGGGGCTTACCCCTGAGGCTAGGCACCCAGGTAGAGCTGGTTCAATTGGGTTTGGCCAATAGGATGTACTGGTGGGGATTGGAAGGCAGTAAGAGGGAGGCAGGGCAAGGGGGGACACCTCTGTGACTCAGACAGTGTCTCCAGAAGCAACTGGTTCCCTCCATGGGCCCAGGCTCCCATGGTCCCAGTTCCCAGCAGATGATCACTTTTTTTAAGGGAAATTTTATTTTATTTTATTTCTTCTTCTTCTTTTTTATTGTTGTTCAAATACAATTCTCTTCATTTCCTCCCTACCACTCCTCCCACCCCAGGCATCCCTACCTCCCACCCTGATGCCTTGCCCACTTATTGAATTATTCTTGCCTATTTCATCAAGGTGGCCCTGGCCTTTACTGGGACTCTCCAGGGACTGAGCATCCTCCCTCCCAAGCCACGCAGGCTATTGCTGAAAGTCTTGGAGGCTGAAAGACATTCACTTCTCTGTAACTCCATGGACCCTATTCCGTTTCCCATAGGGCAGACCTTTGACTTGAAGAATGAATCCATTACGTGTACCTTCTGTTTTAACATTTCTCATCTTAGTTTGTTTCATTTCTTTGGTGGATTTGCTCACCATCTAGAGTGCCCTCCTTCTTGTAGGTTGGTGCTCAGAGCTGAACCCACCAAGTTGGGGTGTTCCAGCCACATGTGAAGATGAGAATAGAACTTCTGCCTTTTGAACTTTATGTTTCTATTCATAATAATTAACATTAATATTGTAAATGCGGTCTTCCAGCCACCAGACCACGGTATGACATGAGATTGAGCCTAAGGTCAGCCCAGGCCCCAACATGTCCTACAAATATTTATTTTTAATTTCAAAGCAGCTGCTGCCAGGCAGCAAAGCCCCTGTCCTGTACTTTAGCAGATGATTTTGGGGTCCTATTGCAGACTAGGCTAGTGCCTTTATCAAGTGTTGCTTCATTAGCCTGACCCTGCATCCCTATGTGTTGCTAACCTCTGCAGCCTCATTAACTCATATTTATTCACGCCATCCAGTCTCCATTTTTCATCCAAATCACTGATAAAAAATGTTGACTTGAAAAGACCAGCTGACCTAGGACTCACCAATAGGCACGGACATTTGTCTAATAGACAAAGACTTGGTTATTAAGTTACATATTGTACTACATGATCAGCCATGTCTCCAGTCAAGATTTATCAATCTTCACTTCTCCAAATAGATAAAAATGTTCGGAGAGAAGTTGTCAAAAAGCCTTTTGAAACCAAGACCCTATGGCCCAGCACTCACCCCATCTGCATTCTTTCTTCCGCTTGTTTTAACCATGTCCACGGCTATGATTTACCTATGTTGTCCAAATCTTTCTTTCTAGAAAATCTCCAAATTCCTTCTAAGCATGTCAGTTTGTCATTTCCAACATGGACTCTCAGTCCTTTCCCCGTAGATCCTCCTCTGTCCCTAGCTCACAGAAGGGCAAAACTCTCAGTCTAGTGCCAAAGTCTTATCTGGATATTGGGAGGCATCCAATCAGTGGTTAGACCTGAAGATTCTCTCTCAGAATCCCTGCCTTCTCTCTCTTTCAGATACTGTTACCTGGGGCTGGGCTGCCATGCTCATTTGCTGAAGTGACATAAATAGTGTCCTTTCTCCCTCTTCTTCCAACGTTTGCTCCCCTATAAGCCATTCTACAGAGCAGGCACAGAAGTCTTTCTAAAATACATATTTATTCTCTGGTTACTCTGTTGCTTAGGACTGTTCAATGGCCCCCTAGTGCTTTCTAGATAATATACCTACTTCTAAGCTAAGGGGTTGTAGAAGAACTCTTATGACTTGGTCTCTGCGTTTTTCTGCAGTCTCATCTTTATCCATTTTACAATTGAATGGAGGCCAGAGAACGATGCAAATCAACCTTTTGCTTTTCCAGCTGAGTCTATGATAAGTGTGTACCATGGCCTCCCCTGTATGGGAATGAGAGTCTGTTTTGTTTGTCCTCCCCTCTTTTTTTGCTCCTCTTCTATTATCTCCTCATTTTATTTATCTCTTGCCTCATTTTTACTTACTTCCAGTCATTAAGCCCCATTCATTTTATTTGAATTGTAAGGAGTCTGGAGAAGGGTTGAGATGTTGACTTTGGTTCTTCTAGGTTCTACTGGTATAAATGAAATGGCCCTTTCCATCTAGCTTTAGAGTGAAGCATTTGTAAGACGCATACTTTTTTATTTTGCTTATATTGACTCTGGTAGTTATGCTAATTGATTCTGTCCTTTTCCTTATCCTCAGCAATGACCTTTTATATTTTCTTACCTTAGGAAGGATCAGAGACTCCAAGGGAACTAGCAAATTCCTCAGACAGCAAGAGGATTAAAGGGTTTAAGAAATTCTATTCTCTGTCATACTAAGAAGAAGACAGTGACAATAACTACAAGAAAGTCAAAGCATTTGCTGTTATTTTTGTATAGTCTTTTTTATGATCATTTTTTAAAAAAGATTTTATTTATTTATTTTTAGAGAGGGAAGGGAAGGAGATAGAGAGAAACATCAATGTGTGGTTGCTGGGGGTCATGACCTGCAACCCAGGCATGTACCCTGACTGGGAATCGAACTTGCGACACTTTGGTTCGCAGCTCGCGCTCAATCCACTGAGCTATGCCAGCCAGGGCTTACATTTGCTGTTATTTTATATTGTATGTAAAGCTTTGTCTCAGATATTCCCACATTTCTACTTTCCAATGCTCAGACTGATGCTAGGATATGTGGAATAAATTTCCTAAGGACATACGAAGAGAATGCTCTAGACATAAGATTGCTTCCTGAGGCCCACACTTAGTCCAAGAAAATTTGTCACTTCTCAATAAGAATGTGCCCTACCCTCCTACCAGGACCATTAGGAATATGTGGTCTGAAAATGTTTAGCAGGGTATGGGCAGAGCTCTCTCTCAGTGGTACTAGGATGGCCAGAAATGATCACGTCAGGTTGGCCCATGTAACAGGATGATGGGTGCTCGTAGCATCCTCATGTCCCTGCCTTTGCAGAGGTTGATGTTGTGGGCACTGTTCATCTGTAACCCCTCCACTGAAGCATTAACTGATATTTATAGTTGAACCTGACTGAAGTTCCCTCCTGTTTCTGCTCAATTCAAAAGACAGAAGAGCAGAGGGTCATGGGTCACATCAGCACAAGGAGGTTCCCATGAAGATCTCCTGAACTGCTCATCACCATATTAATGCTCAACTATCCTACTGAGAAGTGAGCAATATTAGGGCTCATTTAATCCAAAATATAAATGACAGCACCTGCCATAGCCTATATGGAATTTATATGTGTCTGTCTTGATGAGCTTGGAAGAAATGGGATGATTCATGATGGGACCACCTTGTCTCTGATTTACACCCCATGATTTACATGTTGGGTTGCAATTGACATGTGTGGAAGGTCATACTCAACTAGAATGATGCTCACTAAATATCTGGGCATGAGTCTTTTAGTCAAGGTGTGCCTGATTACAGGTTCCAGACTCCTATGACCCAGAGAAGTGACAGAGGTCTTGACAAAAGAATCTCACCAAGTGCAGTGGCCACCATGGAGCTCTGACCTTTTGATTGACTTCACATATTTGGGAGATGGAGACTCTGGGTCATTGTTAAGAGTGTGAGATCTGAAGTGAGAACATTCACTTCTTAGTCCTGTAGCCTTGGGTAAACCACCTAACTTTTCCTAGCTGTTGTTTCCTCATCTATAAAATGGGAATGATAATGGTACCAACATCATAGGGCTCTGAAAAAATTAAATAAGATGCATTAAACGTTTAGAACAGGGCCTGGTGTGTGATAGTGCTTGGTTATATGACATTATAGCTTAGTAGTTAAGTGGTCCATTTTTGGAATTAAGATTACTTATTGCCATAGACTGCATGCTTGTGTCTCCCCACCCCTTACCCAAATTCATATGTTAAAATACTAACCCCCAATAAGATGGCATTAGGAAGTGGGGACTTTGGGATGGGATTAGGTCATGAGGTACAGCCCACAAAATGGGACTAGTGACCTTATAAGAAGAGACAGGGGAGAGGTTCCTTTCTCTCTGTCTACTCTCTGCCCTATGAGGACACAGTGAGGAGGCAGCTGTCCACAAGCCAGGAAGAGGTCCCTCATCAGAACCTGATCCTGATCTCAGACATACCATTCAGAAACAAATTTCTGTTGCATAAACCACCTAGTCTATGCTGTCTTGTTATAGCACCTTGAACTGATGGAAACACTTGTGTTTAGATCCTGTTCCTGCCACTTAATAGCTGTAAGATTCAGAGAAATAAGCTTTCAGCCTCTTGAGTCATGATGATTTCATAAATAATCTATACAATAGTGGATAACAGTGCTCCTTATTCTCAGGGCCTTGGTGAACTTGCATTAAAGGCAGTAATGTAAGTGGAGCACTCAGCATTGTGTGTTGCCTGCTGAGTGGTCATTAAATGTTAGCTACGTGGAGAAGGTCATGATGAGTCTGGATCTGGACTTGGACCCAATCTGAGCCGATCTGGTTTCACAATGTGTCCTGCATCAATGATGAGCAGGCCTGTTGGCTCTCTCCACCTGCATTTTTGATAACAGTCACACTTCCCATCTACAGGATCAAAGATTCTCTTTTCTTTCTTGACGTACTTTTGTAAACATCTACACTCCTGCTCACTTCATTGGGCCTTCCCCATATTGTCCCCTTCTGTTGACTGATGACCCTTGGCAGACCCGGGTGGCCACCTGCTCTGACTGTTGGGCAGCAGGACTGTGGCTGACTCAGCAGCCAGCTCCAGGCATGTACACGGTGGACCTGCTCAGGAAACTTGTGCTGAATAGAGAAAATGATGAATAGGGATGTAAAAATCAGAGAGTATTTTTCCTCCTTCCTTCTTTTTCTTAGAGAGCTAATAAGTGATGCCTTTTTAGAGGTATAACAGAATCAACGTTTTTTTCTTATCAAAGTGTTATTTTCAATGTTAAAAAAACCTCAGGGGGTTGATATATTTTGAAAAATTAGTTGACTTATTTCCTGTGGAGTTTTCTGATTTTCTTTAAAAATCCCCATAAATTACTTATAATGCATGTTATAATCAATTAGTAGTAATAGCTAATATTGCATGCTTTCTATGTGCTAAGTTTGAGCCTTGGTGCCCTACGTACCAATCTCCTTTTGTTCTCCCAGTGACTCCAGGATGCAGGTATTACAGTAATTGTTCCAGCTGCCCCAACATACGGAGTCCAAATCTTGGTGGTTTAACACAGTAAAGTTTTATTTCTCACTCTTGCACAATTCCATAGGAGTTGGGTGTCCTTCCTCCATGTTGCAGTTTTACTGTCTGCAATATGTGACCCCCAAGGTCACCATAGTAGAGGAAGGGACTAGAGACTTCCGTAGAATATGCTAAGGAGCTAGGCTTCTAAGTGGCTGACATCACTTCTACCAATATTCCATTGATCAGCATTCACTCCATGGCCCAACCCAGATACAAAGGAGGCTAGGAGATGAAGAAGGGCATTGCAGGTTTGGTCACCACCACTCTCTGCCACACAACATTTCTATTTTATAAGTAAAGAAATTGAGGTTCTTAATTGAAATAAATTGGTTTTAGTTACACAGATGGTAAGAGGGAGAGCTAGCCATTGGAGTCGGTGCTCCTGACTTCAAAGCCTATGTGCTATACCAGGGGTCAATGAACTAGGGCTCATGCCCCATCTGACCCACTGCCTGATTTTGTAAATAGAGTTTTATTGGAACACAAACATTCACACCCATTTATGGATTGTTTATGGCTGCTTTTGTGTTATAATAGAAGCGTTGAATAATTGAGACAGAGACTATGCAGCCAATAAGGCCTAAAATATATACTATCTAGCCCTTTGCAGAAAAAACCTGCCAGACCCTATTCTATGCCATTAAGCCATATAGCTCTATCTCTATCTCTATCTCTATCTCTATCTCTATCTCTATCTCTATCTATCTCTATCTCTATCTCTATATCTCTATCTATCATCTACATCTATCTATGAGGTCTGTCCAGAAAAATACTCCAGCCACTGTTAATGTAATGAGAATGGTTTACATGACATTGATGTAACCCAGCATCCAAGGAGAGTGGACTGGAAGGCACATGTGTGAACAATGGCAACTTCACTGTACTAATCAGTGGGGGCAGTAGACACTGTTGAGTGAGCATACGTACTGTGGGGCTGTCAAATTCAAAATGAGTGAGCAAGTAGAGCGATGAATCTGCCTTAAATTGTGTTAAGCCTCAACATTCCTCCATGGAAACTATTTGGATGATTCAGAAGGCCACAGCTATGGGCAACTGGTGATTGGCAGCTTCAACACGACAGCACACCTCCTCATGAATCATGTCTTGTGCAGAGTTTTTTAGTGAAACATCAAATCACCCGGGTAACTCAGGCCCCCTACAGCCCAGAGTTGGTGCTCTGTGATTCCTGGCTTGTTCCCAAACTGAAATCACTTTTGAAAGGGAAGAGATTTCAGATCATTGATGAGATTCAGGAAAATATGTTGGGGCAGCTGATGGCAAGTAGGAGAACTGTGTAAGGTCCCCAGGTGCCTACTTTGAAGGGGACTGAGGCATCATTGTCCTATGTACAGTGTTTCTGTATCTTCCTCAGTAAATGTCTCTAGTTTTCCTAGCACATGGCTGGATACTTTCTGGACACACCTCGTATACACACCGGGTTGGGCAAAAGTAGGTTTCCAGTTATGATTACACGCAGCACAGAGTTTATTCTTGTATTATTTATCATTGTGTTACTTTCCATATGAACAACTGTAAACCTACTTTTGCTTCACCTTGTGTTAGCTCAGTTGGTATCTCACTGACCCAATTGGTAGGAAACTGAGAAGTTGGAGGTTTTGACTTTAGTCTTCATCTGGGGTTGCCCAGAATGAACTAGACTCTTGTTTCTGCCTTTTCCTTACCTTGAAATTTTTTTTTTTGTGGAAATAAGGAGTTTCTCAGACACAGGACATTCAGTGCCAAAGCTGAGATAATTCCAGGCAAACCGAATGCATTAGCCCCGAGTGAAGGTGAAGATAATGTGCTCCGAGCTTCCCTAAGATCCAGACACCAGGGACTCTGACTCCTGCCCCCTCGGCCAGCATTTTCTGCCACCTCAGCACCATTTGTACATTTTCAAAAGCCCATCTGTGCCCGCAAAGGAGTGACGTCCTGTGTGCATGGGCGGCCCTGGGGAGGCTGGGTCTCCGAGAGCCGGTTTTGGATTATAAGCCTTTGAAGACATCTGCAGGGAGTGGGTAATTCATTCCAGAAAAACTGCTCTCTTTGCCATGTAAACCAGAGACCAGGAATGGAAATGAGATTTCTAATTACACGGGGCATTTTCAGAGCCACCTGCTGGTGCTGGCGGCTGGCTGAGTTTCTTCGATGTGGAGGTGCTAGGGAGGGGCCTGGCCTGGGCCAGGGCATGAGCTGCTACCTTCAAAGTCCTCTTGCAGCCGCATCCAGCTGGGCCTGCCGGGAACTGATGCTAAGAAGGTCTTCTCTGAACTGAGCATCATTGTCCTCCCGCTGCTCGGAAAGTCTTGGGTGGGACGAGTCTTACCTTTTGTCTCTCAGTGTTCCTGTGCTCCTGATCTGTTCAGGTCTTCTTGGTACAGGGCTGGCAGAGCCAACCAGGTGCTGAGCACTGGGAACGGAGGGGCTTATCAAAAAGCACCTGCTCCTGCTCCTTCCTGGCAAATTCAATTATGCTGCTTATTCAGACAGATCCAGGTTCAGATCTCAGCTTTCCTGTGTCTCAGGTGGGGTTCCCTAAGAGATGCTGAGATGCAGGTTGGGATACAAGATGTTTATATGGAATCAATGCTTGTGATCTTGAGACAGCAGGATTGGGTAGGAGAGAAAGTCAGCTTGGGTTGCAGGTCCAACATAGGCTGGGGTAACCAGACGAGAGCATTGCCCATCAGAGTTGTCCCGGGGAAAGTTGAAATGGCTGAGCCTGTATAACTTTGCTTCACTCCATCCTGGGATGTGGTATGGGCTTCCCTGGGAAGCCTACAGCCTTGGTGAGGTGGTCCTGTGTAGCTGAGACAGACAAGGGTGGGCCTGACAGCTGGAGTCTGTCCCTTGACGGTACCCGCTGTGTATAGGCAGTGAGTAATTCACTCCAAGGGCCTCTGGGCAGCACCACATGGCATCTACCAGAGCCTGCATATTAACTCTTTGACCTTAAGAAAGTAATTAACCTTTCTGAGCTCCAGTTTTCCTGAACAGAAGTGGGGCTAATAGTGTATGTGTGTGTGAAATAACTTTGAACATGCATACATGTCTCCACAGTTCATACAACAATTTCATGTTGATTTCTTCATTCCTGCCTCACATAGGGTGGTCAATTAGTTATCATCATTCTGACTTTACAGATGTGGAAACTGAGACCCAAAGGGGCTCATGACATTTTTTTTCTCTAATAAACATCTTAGACATGAGGCCAAAGGGCAGATTGAGAGTCTAGGCTCTGAATGACATTGATGCTTCATAGCCCTGGGTGTGCTTTATATTCATTAATATAAAATGAAGCTTTATATTAATGCCAGTTATCTAAAAGTCTGGGTGAATTCAGATGAGAGGGTATGATGTTCTGTCCACCATTAGTGTGTGGTAGGGGAAAAGGGAAAGTTGGCTTCTGGCATCCCTAGGACTTTAGGTAGCCTGATTTAAAAAACAACCTGTTATACCAGTACACAGGGCATAATTTTACTAGCTTTGGGTATAATTCCATTCTTGAAAGTTTTGATAGAATGTCTAGGGAATCATTAGTTATGGGATTCTGTATTTTTAAACCCACACTTTCTACCCGTTAGAAATGTGAGGCTTATTGCTTGCCGGGAGCAGCTGTCAGGGAGAATGTGGAGCTTCTGGGATCAGAGCTCAACTTCTGGGATCAGAAAGTCTTCTGGGTCATGAAAGGCAAGGACCTACATCCCAGATGGCTCTATCCAGCAAAGCTTTCATTTAGAATGGAAGGGCAGATCAAGTGCTGCTCAGATAAGGTCAAGTTAAAGGAGTTCATCATCACCAAGCCCTTATTGTATGAAATGTTAAAGGGACTTATCTAAGAAAAAAAAGATTAAAAACATGTATAGTAAAAGGACAGCAAACTCACAATTATTAACAACTACACCTAAAGCAAAACCAAAAGAAACTAACCAAACAACTAGAACAGGAACAGAACCACAGAAATGGAGATCACATGGAGGATTAGTGGCAGAGGGGCGGGAGGAGGAGAGAGGGGGGAAAGGTACGGAGAATAAGTAGCATAGATGGTAGGTAGAAAATAGCCAGGGGGAGGGCAAGAATAGTATGGGAAATGTAGAAGCTAAAGAATTTATGACACATGGACATGAACTAAAGGGAGGAATGTGGATGGGAGGGGGTGTGCAGGGTGGAGGGGAGTGAAGGGGGGAAATGGGACAACTGTAATAGCATAATCAATAAAATATATTTTTTTAAAAAAGAAAGTCTTCTGGGATCAGAGCTTCCAGGACTCCGCTGTCCTCGTCACGCCCGACTTCAGCCAAGAGAGGAATGAGGAGAAGAAGACTCTGAGCCTGCATTCTGAGTGTTTTTCAGCTAAGGCCTTCACCCAGATAAGGCTGGTAATAATTGTAATGGTAATGAGGGTGGTTCTTGAATATGTGCTCTCTGTATGTTAAGCACCATGCCAAACAGACATACAATTTAATTCCCACAACACCTCAAGGTTGTATTTTTATTTTGACAAATGAGTAAGATGCCCAGGGCCCAATGGCAGGCAGGTGACTAAGCTGGGTTTCAAACCCAGGCTGCCTTTGCTCCAATTTTGCATTTACTCACTCATCCATCCTGACTCTTCCAGGCAATGCTTACCAGAGCCTTCCAGATGGGTAGCCTTCCTTCCCTTTGCTCAAGGTCACCCAGGCAGGAAGAGAAACACCTGAAGGGGAAACACAGGTGCTCTGACTCCAAATCATGAGCTTCAGTGGCTGTAGAGAGGGGGACAGTGTCATTAGTGGGACCTGCTTCCCCTGAGAAAGCCACCTTTCTGTGGGGCTCTGGTTTACTCCCTAATGTTGGCAAGAAGAGTGTCCTTCTAGAAGCAGAAGTAACCTCTGTTTTCCCATTTTATTTGAGAAAACAATGTACGTGTATAGGTAGGTATATACATGTGTATGTAGGTATTTTATGAAAAAACACACTAGAGTAAGAGAAAATTCTCTGTTTTTATAGATGAACAGTATGGATAGTCTTCTGGCAAGTTTGGGTAAGAAGATAGGCTTAACAATATTAAAAATGAAAGGGACATAGAGCTATCGCTAAAAGAAGGTTATAACAAAAAATAAGAACACAACATTATGTCAATTAACTTGAAAACTATCTAAAAAATCTTCCCAGAAAACATTAAAAAGAGATGGTTTTATGGGCATATTTTGCCAAACTTTTAACGAATAGTTATTTCAGAGAATACAGAAAGGTAGAAAGTTCTCCAACTTATTAAATGATGCAAATTGACCTTGACAGCAGAATGGAAAGACAGTTGAATAGAAGAGTTATAGGGCAATCTTGCCTATGAACAGAGATGAAAAAACTTAAATAAAACATTACCAAATCAACCCAGCAAGACAAAAACAGCAGCAACAATGATAAGAAAGACAAAGCTACAACATGACCAAGTGCAGTGGATCCCCAGGAACTCAAGGATGGTTCAACAAGGGAAGATCCACTCATGTAATTTATACAATTAGCAGACTAAAGAAGAAAAATCATAGGCTCATTAAAATAAATGTAGAAAAAGAAGACAGATCTAGTTTCATACTATACTCCTCCCTTTGAAAACAGCCCCAAACACACAGAGAACAATAAGGAAACACAAACCTCATCTTCGGTAAAACTAGGAGACGTCTGTAATCTTGAGCCATACCAGGCTGACAGAATGTGGACTCGGTTACAGTGAATAACTTAACCAGTGTGGTGGAAAGCCAACCGCAGATACCTGTGAACGGATATACCTGCGGAAGCCAGCAGGGTTACTATATGCTATTTATAGCAACATGCACATGCAGTATATTTTTTCCTGATGAAAATACACACATATGTAGTAAAGGCATGAAAACATGGATGAGAAGGCAACGTTCTGGATTAAGGGAGCTGATGGGTTTGGGGGCATAGAGAGAGGAAATAGCTGTAGTGGTGGAATGGGGGAGTTTCTCATTTCTATCTGGAATGTTTTATTTCTGAAATAATTTTGAGGTCAATATGATAAAATAATATGTGTTAAATATGAATGGGAGTATGTAGTTTTGTTGCATTATTTCTTGTACTTATATAAATGTTTGAAACATTTCATAATTAAAAGGCCAACTTAATTCAAGTAACACATATTCACAGAAAAAATTCAATAAGAAAAACACAAAACAGACAAAAAAGTTCCTGAATTTCCATGAATCACAGATAGCTTATATTGCCATATATAGTATGTATACAACTTAACAAAAATACTATATTTTGTGATATGTACATTCATTGATAAGAAATCAACATATAATTACATACAACTTAGTGGTTAAGAGCTTAGATTCCAGAATCAAATGGTTCAAAATCCATCTCTGTCATTTACTTGATTTGATTCCTCTCTGATCCTCACATTCCCATCTTCAAAGTAGGAGCAATGATAGCATTTATTTTTGTAAAATTTCAATAATCCAATGATGCACAGAGTCTGATACATAGTAGTAAGAACTCAGTATAAGATAGTTATTGTTATACCCATGCCAGCTCATGTCATCTTAGCTACAAAGCGTAGTGCAGATATTTTGGAAGAAAGTGGAGCTCTTACCAGTATCTGGGCAGGGGAGGCTAGATTGAAGGGGTCCTTAATACGGAGAAGTCACAGTTCTGATTAGACTTCGCCGACAGCTTTCAGTGGGGTTCAAGCGCAGAGGCTCGATAAACAAGGTACCTGCTGGCGACCGGCATGGGACACCCACCCACCGTGCCACGACTGATACTGCTCAGAGCAAGCTCGTGTGACCCACTAAGGGGGGCTGCCTTTTCTAGAAGGTGAGAGACAGGCTGGGGATGATCTGAATCAAACCAATGTCACTCATCTGTCACTCACAGGGTAACATTCTTGAAGGCATTAACACTGCTACTGGCTTTGCTGGCATGGCAAACCGGCCTGCTTTCCTCAACTGGTGACGTGCTGTAGACTGATTGAGAGTGAGGAGGGGGAAGGGGGCCTGGTGTGTGTCCCCTGGAGGTCTCCAACGCTTCTTTTTCCTGGTAACGTTATCTGAATCACTGTTTAGTAGAGATGCTTTTTCTTCCTCTGGCCTTCAGCGCATCGCTGTGTCTGCAGTACTTGGAGGCAGTGGCAAATATCATCTCAGGTCCTTGTGCTGTGTCTGGAATGAAGGCAGCTCTTTGGCAAACTCCAGACCTGGCTGTTCAGGCAGGTGAGGAAGGGACGTCACAGGTCATAAAAGAGCCAAGAATTTCACTCTAGAAAGAAGCTGAATCCCTTCTGTTCCAGATACTGCCTGCCCTGGGCATGCTAGCAATACTTCATGTTTTGCTTAATGTTTTTTCTAAACAAAAAAATCATTAATTCATCATTTTAAAATGTGATCATGTTTTTAATTCATATGCTTCATTTATTTTATGTGTATGATTTCAATATACATACCTTCCAAGGCAGCACAAGAAGGCATTCGTAGGTCTGTTTTACTCATGGGAAATGGACACAGAGCAAATCCATCATTTGTCCGGCACAGACAACTGGTGGCCAGATTTGAGCCAGAGGCCCGCGTTTGGCCTGGAAACCTTCTTCTCTGGTGTGACCTACCTGACTGCCTCTCTTATTAGGGCACACCTAATAATTTATGAGAATTTTAGTAGCTGAGGACACTACATTCATATAGTTCCTTTTAGGAGATACCTTTATCAGGGGTCTACTAACTCTTACTCTGTAAACAGTTCAAATGGTTTCTTATTTCCCATCCAAAGATGAGAGGCCCAGTTATGAAAAGAAAGGCTATCTGAATCTCTCTTCTCCCTCACAGTGGCAAAAATGTGCTATGTCACAGGGTTCGCAGGAGGTACATGCACGGCATCTTAGTCCAGGCTTCACCAGATCTGTCCAGTTTCTCCTACATCCCCAGCTCCTTTTCGATGTTGTGAAGTGGGAAGAGTCAGGTGTGCCGGGGTTGGAATCCCAGCCCTGCCATACCCTTATTTATCACTTTAAACCGGTTATTTATTCTCTTGAGATATCCGTTTACTTCTGTATAAAATGCAGAGAGTGATCTCTTGCTCAGGGATGATGTGAGAATTCAAGATAATAGGTAGATAGAAAGACAAATCTTTCTCTTTCTCACTGTTCCTTAGGTCTTCTCCATATCTTTTGAAAATCTTATATTCTCAGCACAGAATCTTTTCCCTGCTTCTCCTTCTGCTTCCCCCATGAAGACTTCTTAGTTTGATGAATTCTTGGGGAATTCATCCATAAGCAACGAAACTCTTTGATTAGCAACTTGACATTGAGAAAGGACATGGAAAAGACTCCCCTGGGCACATGCTTCTGGAACAGCAGAGTTCTGTTCTGGTCCCTGCTGGGATGAGTGGGGTCCACAAGATGAAGGCTGGAATGAGATTTCATGGGGTGTGAGAGTGGTTTTGGAAAGGCCTTGGTCATGGTCAGGCAGAGGGTGAAGAGAGTTGAGGCAGTAGGCAGGAGAAAGGAGCATGGGGTGTGGGGAGATCAGGTAATTTATTTAGGTTTCTCTGGTATGGTGAGCGATATGAAGCTCTCCCTTCCATCTCCTTAGGAAATAAATCTTCAGTTAGATATCAGTTTCTCATGAATATGTTGTGCATCTGGATCTTTGACAGGGGACACCTGTTGAAGTGCTAAGTAAGTACGGCCTCAGGGTGTGGTGGGGGTGAAAACCAAGGGCACCCAAAGAAGGCCCATCATGTCTGGCTTTCATCCAAGTGCACGGCACACAGCAAGGGCTCAGTCAGCAGTGGTGGTAGCAGTAGCTGCAGTTATAGTCTCATCCTGGCTTCACTTTCTCTTCTACACTAAGATCTCCAAAAGCTCAGGGGAATGTACCTCCTTTATTCACTCCTGGATTTGTACCATTGGCAGAATGCCTGGTCTGTAGCTGGGTTCCAAAAAATATTCATTTGTATGATTAATGAATTCATGTAATCTCTGTGACTGATAGAATTCTCTCCTAGGCTCTATTCTCTTCTTATTCCACATCCTTCCATCTTCAGAAAGCTGATCCATTTTGGGGCGTTAACTTTTGCTTCACCTAGCGGGTTTCCAATCTGTAACTCCATACCTGGCTTCTTTGACTTCCAGTCTTACGTTTCTCATAGTAGGTTAAATGATTCGGAATTGATAATATTTGACTACTTTTGACTTACAAAAAGAGCAGTTTTATGAGCTGCAAGCTAATACTCTTTGAATTTTCACTCCATGTTGTCACCTTTAACACTATTCACCAGCCCTGAGCTTCCTGTCACCACCGCTCTGCCCATTGGGTGCTGTCCTTCTTGACCTTGATTCATAGGGAAGGCATCACTCTATCCAACAGCCTCTTTTACCCATGGTATCCAGAGAGGGTAAGTGACTTGCCAAAGGCCACACAGCAACATGGCAGCAAAGGCAAAATGTAACCTCTGTCTTTAGTCTCCTGTTTGGATGTTGGGATTCTTCAGGTTCCTGAGCCTTAAATCCCAGAGTCCTTTTCCTCTCACTTTGGGCCAAACTTAATAAGTCACTAAGTGCAGGAATGTCTTCCTTTCAAGTATTTTCTGCATTTATACATAGACTGCCCAATCTGTGGGTGCTAGGTTAGTTCACGTCAACCTCGACTCTCTCTTGTATTACTATGAAAGAATTTCATTGTCAAAGTTCCTTCCTAAAGGCATATATGAAATTTTAAAAATTCAGCCAATAGATTTATATGTTTAAGTGGTATTGGGTCCCACAGATAAAAATACTTTCTGAAAGTTAAAATAGTATTACATTATTTGTTTAATAATTTCAAACTTACAGAAAAATGCAAAAGCAGTGCAATAAATTCCTATATACTTTTCTTCATATTTCCTCAAATGTTAGCATTTTCATGTTTGCTTATTTTTTCTCTATACATTTTTTATTATTTTTATGAGCCATTTTCAGAGTAAAATGTGGATATGATACTCCTTAAGCTCTAAATACATTAGTTTGCTTTAGTTTCCTAAAAACAGGGACAATTTCTTACATTATCACAGAAACATTATAAAAGTAAAGAAATTAGCTAGCATTAATACAGTATGATTCAGTAGTTCACACATCCTATTCAAATTTTGCCAACGATCACTCTAATGTCCACAGCAGAAAAAAAATTCTGATCCAGGATCCCAATGAAGGTACTCATTGAATTTTGCTGTCATGTCAATTAGCCTCCTTTAGTCTAGAATAGCTCCTCATTCTTCCTTTGCCGTTAGTTGACCTTGACGTTTTTGAAGGGAGGGCATTTATTTTGTAGAATGTCCCTCAATTTATATTTGTCTAATGTATTCTTATGGTTCTCATTAAGTTTCTTTAACTTTTAAATACGTTAATATATGTAAATTGCTTAAAGCAGCACCTGGCACATCATCAGCTGTAAAAGAATATTTGTTAAGTACATTGTGATCTTTTATTTTCCAGCTGAATATACACTTGACCAATTCAAGAACGCCAAGTACTTGAAATGGAAGATGTGCCATTTTGGCAATGCCTAAATATTTCCATCTTTGTTTCAATTGCTTCACCTTTCTGAAACCTGTGTTTCTTATAATCAATACCAGCATTTACATTTTCTCCCTTTTGGCACTCACTGTAATGTAATAAAAACAAAGCAAAACACACCATTAACTCATCACAAAGATCTGGCATATGGATGAAGAGGCTAATGCTGCCAAGGCTGAAAGGTTGGACATAGGCAGGGCCTCCTTACTCCTGGCGCTCAAGAATTCAAAAGTGGTGTCTGAAAGGTGGTAGCCCTCTCCCCCTCCGCACCTCTACCTGCCTTCCTGCCCAGGTATTCTTATAGTCCCAAATAGCCCCACCTCTCCTGAATCATTCTCTCTGCCACATTTGTCTCTTCCCCTTCAGACATTTGCAACATTTCCACTCTGTATCATTTGGCCTGGCACTACACAGGAGAAGGACTTTATTCTGAATTAGCTGTTCTCTTCCTCAAGTCCTATCCCCCCAAATGGGCTGGGACTAACTCTTTGCAGGAGGCATAACTGGAGGAAGGTTTAAATTCTGTAATTTGAATTTCCTAGACAGTTTTAATTTCAGGATATTGTATTTAAGGATGGGGCATAAATAAAGTTGTTTTCTTCTCATTTTATTAAATATATGCCACATAGAAAAATCTAGTAGTTATTGAATAATTATTTCCAACTACTTGCCAATTACAACACGAAATAATTTACATGTATTATTTCATTATTTTTAATTATTTTATTGTATTACTTAATTTTATTTCATTATTTCATAATCTTTACAAAACTCTGTGTATGCAGTGACTACTGGGTACTGTTATAGTTTCATTTCATGGAGGAGAAAGCTGAGGCTCAGAGAGGTTAAGAAACTTGACCAGGGCCACACAGCACTGAAGTGTTAGAGTTGGAATTTGATTCTAATCAGGATAACTTCAGAGTCTGTGCCTTAGCAACTATGTTATTCTGTCTTGATCACAAAAAATTTTTTTGATGAAAAAAATTTTTGATGAAAGCAGAGGGAAATGGTAGGTTTATTTAGAAGGAACATTTGTTAATTACCTGTTGGGTGCTGGGCACTGTTTGACACTTTGATGTGTATTACTTCATAACCTTCAGCACAACCCTGGAAGGTAAGCAGGTGCTATCATCTCCATTTCATGAATGAAGAAACCGAAAAACAGAGAGATCAAGTGACTTACTCAAGGGTACACATCTCAGAGGCGGTAGATGTTTCTGGTACATCAAATTGAGTCCAGTAACACAAAGCTCCTCTTTCGTTGTCTTACAACAATGCTTTTACTCTCAAATCGACTTTAACTCCCCAGTGTAATCACTTTTGCATTGAATCCCCATTGCCTCACAGTATCTTTTAGCTTCAGTGTCTCCTAGCAGACCCTCCCGGGACAGGCTTCTGGGAAAGTCAGGGAGTGAAGTAGGAGGCATGTTCCTGCCCTTTCCTCTGTCTGGCCCTTCCCGATGGAAGCCCACGGTTAAGACCACCCACCGGGGCTGCCTGTGGTCTTCCTGGAGAGTAATGGTCTGCTCAGAGGTGATAGAGAGCTCTGTGGCCTGCCCAGTTGAGGTATCGAAGAAAGATCCATCACCCCTGAGTGATGGGTGACCCACAGGTACTGTGCGTGGAACCTAATGACCAGTCACTCAATTACTGGCTCAGTGACATGTTTATAAGGGTGAACTTTAGAGTGCTATTAGGGAGCAGACAGATGAACTATCGCTGTGCCTGCAGGGCAGAGCTCACCCAGCCCAAATGCCTCCGTGGGCCCATTACCCAGTAATTAGGGGATTTTTAAGTAGGAAGCAAGGAGTTAAATTATTGCTTAGATTATTGCTTCACTTGTCACAGTGGAAAGTGATGCTTTGGGGAAAGAAGGAAAAAAGGAAGGATGGAAAAATAACACAAAGGGAGAGAAGGAGCAAGAGAGAAAGGGAAGGAGTTGGAAGAGGGGAGGCTCTGGAAAATCGAGGTTTGAGATGAATGTTTCATTCGTTTTTCCAATTGGTGGCTATAACAGGAAGGTGCCAAGGATGACCAACGAGAGATGCAGATGGGTCTGATGCCTGGGCCACCAGCTGTGGTTCCTCTGAGTCACTGTGTCTGCAGCACCTGCTTGGGCAATGGTAGCTCACAGCAAAGATGAAGAGATTAATACAAGAATAGTTACTGATTATTAATAGTGTACGAGGACTCACCTTTGACTGGAACCTAATCAGCAAAACAAACAAGCAAGCAAAATATAACCAGAGACATTGACATTAAGAACAATCTGACAGTAACCAGAGGGGAAGTGGGAGGGGATAAAGGGGGAAGGGTGTTCAGGAGCAATTATAAAGGACACATTGACAAAACCAAGGGGAAGTGGAAGCAAGGGAGGGAGATGAGGATGGCTGGCGTCAGGGGGAAGTGGTAGGGGGTAAATGCAGACAACTGTAATTGAACAATAAAATAATTTTTTAAAAATAGTGTACTAGGAGTTTTGCTAAGCATCATCTATGCATCAATTCATCTAAACCTTTCCTCCATGGACAAGGTGGCTACCACTGTGATCCTCACCCATCAGATGAGGTGATTGGAGCACCTCTAAATTACTAAGTGATGGAGCCAGGTGACCTACCTAACGCCAAGGCCCAGGCTTTGGAGCTGCTCACCGTGCAGCTCTGTGAGGTCCTCATGATCCTGGATGGCACCAGACCTGCCTCATCTGCAGAGGGAGACCGTACTCTGGACTGACCCTGCTTGCTCTAGACTTGCTTCTGCCTACCACAGTTCCACTTCTCACTTCCTCTCTGGAGCAAAATTGGCCACTGCTATTAATTTTTAATGAGTCATGTGTGTGCATGTGCACATGTTAATTATGAAACATATTAAGCGGAGATCAGGTAGACAGGATTGTATAACTGACCTCTATGCCCCCCATCGCTCAGCTTAGAAAGCTATTAACTACTGACCAACCTTGTTTCTGCATCCTCCACATACTTCCTCTTCCCTCCTGTGCTCTTTTGAAGCAAACCTCAAGTATTAGATCATTTCACTTCTAAATGCTTCCGTATGTGTCTCCGTAATACAGCAGTTATTTTAAAAAACAATCAAAATGCTTTGATCATATCCCAAATATTAATAATAATTATTTATTATCCAATCTTTCACGTTTCCCAAAATTATTATATAATTTAAAAAATTCTTTGAATCAGGATACAACTATGCTCTACATATTGCAAATGGTTCATGGGTCTTTTAAGTCTCATTTGACTTAATTTTTCCTTGAGAATTGTTGAAAAAACTGGGTTGTTTGTCTTAAAGAATTCTGCTTAACTCTGATGTCTACATTTCATCGATGGCGTTTTAGTGGTACGCTGAAACATGTTTCTTTGCCTTGGTATTTCCTGTAAATTAGTAGTTAGACCTAGAGTTTTGAACAGATTTAAGTTTAGTTTTTTTGGCAAGAGTGGTTCATATTTCATGGTACTATGTACTTCTATTAAGGGGTCTGGTTGACTGTCTTCTGATGGTAGCAACCACTGATGATCATTGTAATCAATCATCATTTTAATCCCATCATACCTTTTCCATTCATTATCGGAACCACTTTTTAAAGAAAACCTTCTTCGCATCAACCACTTGTCATATATTGTATAAATGAAAGACAAGTGAATGCTTGATCCTTTCCCTTTTTCCCCTAATTTTCAAAATGAGTCAGTTCTCTTGTATTCATTGTAGGACACCCATGAGTCCATTTTTATTTTTACTATCGTTTCACATTCATGGATTTTAAAGTATTTGATGGGTTTCAATCCTTTGCAGTTGTTCTCTTATTGAGGTCCAAATTCTCCTGTGTCAGGCCAGTGGGAGCCTCTTTTAAGTTGATTCCTGGGTCCTTATGACATGACCACATGGTCTTCTGCCATCTGGTTTGGCAATATGTTTCAGGCTCGTCTTGTTTATTTTCTCCTTCAAACCTAGACTCAGTGACTCAGCCCTTGTTTTTTCAAGGCCGTTGGACACATGTGTTCTATAAGATGTAAAGATTCTTTGAATGGAACGGCACAGCACAGGGACACTTGGACAGATGAAAAGCAGAACTCTCTGTTACTTACGGCTCTAAATGAGACAGGATGAGAAGCTTGCCATGCAGGGACATGCAGAGGGTGGCACCAGGGACAGGGGCACAGCAAGTGGGAGCTGTAGAAGGTGGCTTATGGACGGCAAGCTGGGTAGGTTTTGAAGGCTCCTTAGAGAATGACAAATGTGAATAGTTACATGGGCTCCTGGCCTTAGGGGCTGTCACTAGCTAGTTGTTTGGTAACTGGCTTTGGAGAGCGGAACCTCATTAAGGGAGGTGGTTGGTGTAAAGACTTAGCAACTACCCATGAAGGGGAATGGAGAGTGTTTAGCCATGATTTCACGACTGAGTCCAAGCAGTGCTTGTGAAATATATTACAACATGTGAATTGGATTCAGGGCAGACCCTCAACCTCTGGAGAAATTCAAGTTAGAGTTGAGTTAAAACCCAAGCACACGTCTTGGACCAAATGTGCAGAATTAGAACAGGGCCACCAACTATGTGTCACGTGTGCCATGACCATTGTTCCCTTGATCATAGCTGACGTTACCAATCAGAGTTTTGTCCTCGCTGAGCCTGGGCTTAACACGGAACTTTTCTCAGCTAGCATCCCCGACAAGAAACAAGGTTGAGTTTTATTGTTACTACCTATGTAATCTGAAACCCACCAACCATCCTTCATTAGAAGAGGGAACTCATTAGGGGACGTGTGGGTATCTGGGTTTCCTGCACTTTGAATGTATGGGCAACCTACATGATTCCAGATCCCACTCACCGGTGGGGGTAGAGTCCCTCGTCTTGTCAGCATTTCTCAGAGGTGCAAAGGGGCTGAGTCCAAAAGGGCTGGGCCTCCATGCAGGGACTTCCATGGAGCTAGAGAAGGCCAGGTTCGCAATGTACAAGTAGAAGACCTAATCAGAAGAAATGTACCTCTCATGGTGGAAACATGCACTAATAGACCAGAGGGGGAGAGCTTTTCAGAAGCCAAGGTTTTCCCCACACAGAGAGGCCAAGGTGCCTCCACAAGGCATGCTCTGGTGTGGAGCGTGGGCCAGCATCTCAAGGTGGGACAAGGGCTATTTGATCTTTTTGGAAAACACAGCTGCCCAACCTCAACTTCTCCCCACAGCTAGACTACATCTGTGCGTCCTTTCCTGAAGTATTTTATTAATCATTTCATCCATATTTCTTTTTACCTCAGACTTCAAATTTTGATTTCCTCTGGTATTTATGGCAACACCTGTGGTTTCTCAAAGTGCAAGAGGCATGTTTTAGGATGAAGGCATTTTCATTGAGGTTGGTGAGATATCTGAGATCCACCAACAGACGGTTGACACACGTGAAATGGAGCCAAAGGGAAACCACACTTTGTGTTCTTGATTTTTTCTTTCTTGAAAGAATTATTCCCATCAGTTTGTGTCTCTTCTTTTTTTTGTCACCCAGACTCAGTCAGTGAATATTTACTGAGCCTCTACCATGGGTCAGTCTGTGTACGAGGCACTGGGGACACTCTGAAGGAACAAACCCAGGTGGGGGCCTCACGCTCCTGGAACTCTCTTAGGAGAGAAAGAGATTATAATGTGGGATCTGGCACAGTGAGGGAAGACATTCAGAAGTGGATGATGACTGAGTCCAGAGAAGAATCTGAAAGAGTTATGAAACGGAAAGAGTTATGTAGTAGGAAGGGAAACTCCAGGTAGGGGGCACACCCTGTGCAAAGGTCAGGCAATGGGAAGAAAGTGATGATCAGCTGAAAATAAGAAAGGTAGAGTGGCCAGAGCCCTGACAGGTAATGAGTTGGAAAGGGGTGCCCGAGGACCATCAAGGCAGGACCTTGTAAGCCAATCAGATGTAGATTTACTGAGAAACAAATTTCAGGGCCTCTCGCTTGCGTATCAAGCCAAACAGTACTGAAGTTTACTTACTGCACAAGAAAACTTTTGAAGTCTCCTAAAATTTCACACCTCCTTTATGAAGTAAACTTGATAGAAGATTTCTCAAATTCATCGATAATCCTAACAATTTGGGAGGTATTTCTAATAATGAATCTCTGAAGCTGAAAACAAACAAACAAACAAACAAACAACAAAAAACTCAACCCAGTTCACTCTACCATCCTAAAGTGAAAAAAATTCAGAGTGTCTAAATTCTTTTTGTTTTCTCTGTGTATAAAGAAAATATTACAATCTCATTGTCATCTGAAGAGGAGCCCGCATGGTCTGCAGCCACAAAAAGTTAGGAAGAATTATTATAGAGTTGTATCAGCATGCTAGTTAATAAAAATGTTGTTTTCCAGGATTTTGTAATGTTAGCATTATCTGTCACTTTAAAAATGTACTTTGCCATGATTTATTTTCTTTCTCTAAATAAATATTCAAGTTTGTGCCCAATTTTGAATCCAGAAGTTTGTATTCTTAGCTGACCTGCCCACTGTTATTTTTTGATCATTATTGTCAACCCTCCACCCAATTGCCAGGATTAATTGAAGTGTACTTCTTCCCCAGGCCTCTCTACCTCTTAAAATCCTTCTCTGATGTGAGCAGGCTGAGTCAGGATCCCTCTCAGGGCAGGGGGTGGGGGTTCAGTCATTTGGAGGTAGAGAGGTGTGGTGAAGATGGAGGCTGAGATGCGGGGTCCCTTGACTTACCCATTCCTTTTACAGGGCCTTCCCCCTGTGTTTGGAAGAGGCCAGTAACAGAGATTCCGGGTGGTGTCCAGGAGACAACCGTGGGTTGCACATGGCAGTTTGAAGGCTGGCTCTCTCACTCACCATGTGGTCAAGTTTCTGAATGTGCAAATCAGACTAAGAGATTCTGTGAGGGATCTGCGTGAAGAGAGTGACTGACAGAAAGACAGCAGCAGACTGCATTAAAGATAAAAGGTTTCCTTAGGAGCAAGTGAAATGGAAGTGTCTGTATTGAGGCAAGAAACACACAACAGGAGGCAGCCTGCAAGGTCCTCGTAGGGGCGCACGCACTTCTACACCTAGGTCCCCTATTACTCCTACTAAACAGGAACACCATAGTGGAGAGAGCTCGGCTTGTACCCGCAGGCGAGGGGAAATGTATTTCCACATAGTCCAAGAGACCTCCCTATCTTGCAAGGTGAGAACATCAGAAAGGTCCTTGCTGTCCTCCCGAATGCCAAGCACAGTCTCACCTCGGGGCGTCTGCTTCTGCTCCTCCCTCTGCCAACAACAATGTCTGAGACTTCTGCATAGACTACTTCTTCACCTCCTTAGGCCTTGGCTCAGAAACCCTCAGGATGCCCGCCCAGACCACCCCATAGAGGACAGAAGCCTCACTGCACTCCAGAATCCCTCCGTACCCCCGACCTGCTTTGTCTTTATCATTCTCATGATCATCTGATGGCATAAGTGGACTTGCTTATTTCTTTGTGCCCGTCTTTACCTACGTACATGAACATGAACAAAAGGGCAGAGGCTTTGTTCTTCTCTCTGCTGGACCCCCAGGGTCTGGAACAGTGCCCGCCACACAGCAGGGACTGATAAGTAGCCATGGGATGAATGAGAAATGGAGGACCACTGATCATTCTGACTTTGTGGCAAGACTTTTACTTAATAGGATTTCATGTAATCTTCACAACTCTGAGAAAAAAGTGTTCTTCCCATTTTACAGATGAGAAAACTATGGCACTAAGAGGGGAGGTGATTTGTACCAAACTGGACAACCAGTAGGTAGCGGAACCCGGCTCCTAACCTAAGTTGCCAGAATCTGTATCTTAAGCTCCTTCTTCAATGCTATGTTTTTTCCCTCTTTTTGGCCAAGATGTTATTATGAAAACCTAATGAAGGCATTTTCACACACATGTATCCCCACCAGACATGTGCACAGTCACACATACGTACATACATTTATACACTCACACACACATTCACACACATAATGATTGTATATAATTCCAGAACTTGCAGCCCCCAATGCCCAGTGTCAGCTCCCTCTCCCTACACCACGAACAAGAAAGCCTGGTTCTTGCAGACTTGTGATCTGGGCCTTTTCTTCAGCTTCTTTGGGTTATTAACTAATTACTGCTTGTGGAGTCCTCGGGAAATACCAAGCGCTTGTTCAATGTTAAATATGGTTATGAGTGAAGCTTTGATTTCAGAGAACAGCTAGGGAGAAACAAGCAAATAACAGTTGTGTGGGGAGGCTGGCGGCCAGCAGGCATGCCGCAGTGCACAATCAAACTCTGCGTGCCTCTCAAAGGTGCTCCAGCTTGCTGCTCGCTGCATCTGTCCTCAAGGGGTGTGGGGGGGGGGGAGTTTGCAGGTTTTCAGAGAAAATGATTTGTTCCTAATTGATTGCTTTTCTGAAACTCCCTGTGTTTCATCTTTCAGTGTCTGCTTACCTTTGTTTGGTCCCCTCTCCAACCCAGCCTCTGTATTTACAGCAGGTAAGTCTACCTGATCTCCATCTCAATTTCATTGCTGCCACCCCTAAATGTTTCTGTCACATGACATCTCCCCGCCCTGACCTCCCATCTCATTGGAAGGATGTCCCCTGCACGCTGGCTCTATGGGCACACGAGCTGTGCAGTCTCCCAGGGCCACACGCCCAGATTTCTCCCCTTGATTGATTTGATGCTGCGCTGTTACCATCTTGAAATTCTTAATAATTTTCAAAAGAGACCCCCACTTTCTTTTTGTACTGAGCCCCGCTAATTATGTATCCAGGCCTGACCCCCTCCAACTAAATGTTCACCGTGAATTCCTCTGGTTGCATCTGCTGTGAGTGTTGCTCCAAGGCCTCTGACGCCTGTTCCTTCAGTCTTTCTCACTCTCCTGACATCTTTCAGTGTACAAGGTGCTCATCCAAAGGAGCTGAGCCACATCTCTTCCATCAATGTAATGACCCTCAGCCACACATCGGCATTTTTGGGGGTTGCAAGGGATAGAAATCCAACCCAAAATAGTGGAGGAAAAAGAAGGAAACTTACCAACGTTACATAAATAAGTGGGGGAAGGGGCAGAGGAGGAGCTGGCTCCTGGGGCAACTGGACTCGGAGACACGGCTGATGTGTTGAGGTGGCCGCTGCCTCATCTTCATCCCCACTCCTGTCCTTGTTAGTGTCCTGCCTTCAGGTCCGTTTTTGGGTGTGATGAGAACTTTTCTGTGGGTCCAAAGCCTGCAGCTTATGATCAAAGAGGAAAGGGGCCACTGTTATCGACTTTGAGTAAATTAAAAATGAGGGCGGCGAAACAGCCTTTTTTGTTTTTCCTTCTCATACATGTCTCCCAAGAACTTGGACTCTTCATGGGGGAAATGGGGTGCTAAACTGAGATTTAATACCTTATGCGTTCTTTGATCTATCTATCCATTCTTCTTCCCTTCCTCTTTCTCACCAGAGTTAATGTTTACTAGGCATATGCCCTGTGCCAGGCTCTTTACTAAGTACTTTGTCTCTCTGAGGCTGGTGCCAGTAGTGTCTCTATTGTAGCGGCAACAGTACTCAGGGTCAGAGAGATTTAGTGATTTGCCTGTGATCACACTGCTCAGAAGGAATGAAAACGAGATGCCACCTCAGAGCAGTCTGACACATTCCTGCTTCCTGACAATGCATAACCCCAGGAGGTAACTCCTTCAGCTGAAAAATAAAAAAAAAGATTTTTGTAAAAATGAACTATAGTGCTACTACTTAGAGATCTAACAACTAGCAGTCTTATGTTTCCAATGTACTATATGTGCACATACAAATTTAATGTATATAACACTTATAGCATATATTTATATGTACTATACATAGATACTGTATACGCTGCATATATGTGTGCATATATATTTTTAGTTAATAGATTGTATTTTTCATCTGCCTTTTCCCTCCCTACGTAATTGATCACAGATTCATTTTCAAATCATCCCAGAGTCTCCTAGTCATCATTCTTATGGCTGCTTACATTCCATTTGGTGGGGAAAATTCCATCTGGATTTAGATTGAAATAACCTTGAATGCACAGATTGCTTTGAAGATGATCTCTGTCCTCCTTGTCAGAAAGCTGGAAAAGACCTGAACATCTTTGAAATCAAGATCCAGCTTGGAGAGGGCAGGAGAAAGGGCCTTTCAAAAGCAGGCGTGGCTTGGTGTTTACCCAAGGCTACAGTGCTCCTTTCCCCATGACAGTGAGGAAGAGCCAGGTGAGGGGCCCATCTGTATCCTCGGATGCAGCACCTCTAGTCTTCACACGTGATGGAAGCTGGAGAATCCCTGATTGTTAGTGGGAACTTTATGAGTACTAAGACTGCAAGAGGTGGTGGGAAAGATACTGGTCTTGTACGGTGGTAGGCTGGTAAGTATTTAACAGTGGGCTTTTCAAATATCCAAGCTCTGATTTATAGTGTTTAGCACGTTCATGGTGCAAACACTTTCACTGTGGTAAATTTCAAGCTACTAATTTGATATCATTGAACAAGGAGTTGGGGAGAGGTGACCAGTAGCACCCTGTTACATGGCATTCCATCACACAGATACAACAAATGTAAATAACCTGAAAAGCATAGATAATAGGCAACAATAACACATAATAAAATAATTAGAATGTGATGACTTTTAGGTTATCTTTTATGAATATAGTTTATTTGATTAGAAGTTTATATAATTTAGTGTTTAATAATTGCCATGCTTAAAATATAGTTTGCAAAGTCCCTGAAAACATAACAATTTAACTTAATTGTGAAATTATCTAACAGACCCCACTTGGGATGTTCCAGCCTCATAAGCTTCCAAAATGTACCAGCAGCACCCTGCCTCGGGCCTTTGCACGTGCTATTTCTCCTACCTGGAACGCTCTTGCTTAGCACCTCATCTGGGCGGGGCCTGGTCATGCCTCAGGTCCCAGCTGAGATTTCATCTCCTCTAAAAATCTTCTCCTTCCACATTCTCTAACAAAAAGCCTCAGTTCCCTTCCTGTTGCCCTATTCTTTGTTTTCATCTCATTATCACATGTTGACACTCACATGCTTAGTTATTTAATCTTTTACTCTGTTGCAGAATTTTAAGTTCTATGTGGTAGGTCCACAACTGTCTTGTCTCCCCAAACCTAGTACAGAGGCTGTTACATAGGAGCCACTTAGACAATATTTGCTGAAAAAAAATTTTTTTGAATGAAGACCTGTTATGTGAACCAGAATGCAAATTCAATGCCAACCTTAGCAAGGTAGTGATTAGTGGAGAAGGACTGGGGCAGGGGGTGGGTCGGAGGGACTAGCAGCTCCCCGGGAGGGGGTAGAAGGGCACAGAGGCTGGGGCAGCAAGCAGGGCCCAGCCTGCGCCTGGCAGGGGACACTTAGCTCTGCCCGATCCCAGGCAGTGACTTCAAAGCCCTTCACAGGAAGTGAGTCAAGACTTGTTGGTCCCTGGAGGTGTCGCTAGCTCTGGGAAGGCCTCGGCCAGGGTTTGATGAAGCACCCTCTGTGGCAGGTCTGGTAATTAACTGTGGCCAGGCAGCGTGTTCCTGCACATGTAAATCATCGGCGATACTTTGGGGCTTATCTACTAATGAAAACTCCTTGGCATTTCTGTAAGCATATTATGGTCAATTACAATTAATTCAGTTTGCATCGACTGCCTCTTTCCTTATGCAAAGATTGTGCAAATCGAGTGTGTGAGCCCAGGGCTCTGAGGCCTGTAAAATCCATAATGGTTAGCTTTCAGGGCTGGTGAGGAGAGAATAAAACTGTGGGCTGTTTGAAATTTAAATCAGAGCAAGGCTGGTCAATAGGGGCAGGTTTGCTGCACTCCGATGAGCTGGGCTGGGCATGGGAGGGGACAGGGGCCACTTTCCTGCTGCCCAAGGTTACAGGGTCACAGACTGTCCGCTCTCCCGAGCCGTTTCTCCTTCGGGCGTCACCTCTGCATTCCTGGCCGCAGCCTCTCAAAGCCCCAAGGGACCTGATTTCCTGTCTGAAGACTCAGAACCGCGTGATTCATGAGGACATGCTCCTGCTGCTTGAACAGAGCTGAGGTTTTTTTTCTCTGCGTTTCTTTCCCACAGCTCCAAGAGCAAAGTTCAGAAGACAGCAGGTGTGAAATCCAGTTTTGAAAATTCAGTTTCTGGGCCAGCCAATATTGGTTGAATATTAATGATGTGCCAAGGATTGTGCTCCGTGCTTTACGTGTCCTTTCTAAGAATGTCTGTGCATGTCACACGAGCCTAGGAGGTAAATGTTCCCATTTCATACATTTCACAGATGAGGCTTAGAGAGGGACAGTGGGGGACTGTCCCTGTTATGCAACTAGGAAAAGTTTGGTTTGAGTGTAGGTTTTTAACCACCTTCTTTGTCACTTGGATGGCTGGGGCCTATAGAAAGTTGCCCTTAGGATTTATTGGTTTTGTTATCAAATTGTTCTGCACCCAATGCCTGAAGGACAAAGGGCTGTTATGCCTGTGTCTTTTCTCATTTCCTGCAAGGGAAGCTGAGATGCGGGGCTTCCGATGAAAGTCAGGGAGGTTGGCTGGCTGGGTTTTCAGAGAGAGAGAGAGATCACCCTTGTGGAGTTCTACCCATGAGGAGGGTTGGGGAACGCCCTCAGAGGGGCCACTGTCCCTGACAGCCAGCTCAGGTATCCAGAGAACCCCAGAGGCTGCCGGAACAGAGCTGAGTTGCAGTGGGATGTGGCTACGGCTCGTGCCACTGTTGTGGTGTCTTGTTCAAATCTCCTCATTCTCACCACTCAAGTGCACGGCCGCCCAGCTTCCAAATGCCAGTCACTTCACTTCTTTCCCTAAAGGTTTCTCTGGCTGTCAGAGACCACTTGGCCCAGCTGTGTGGCGGGCCAGACGTGCCAGGGAATGAATGCTCCCTAGGTGCAGGCTTCAACAATGAGTGATGGAGTTGGGTGTATCAGTGCTCCAGTTCCCTGCCCCTCAGGGGAGGTGATTCGGGGGGATGTGCTTCTCAGAGGATTACACCCAATTGCCCGCACCATGACTTGCTTGATAACACACAGTTCAGCGACTGCTTTCCTCTCTCTGTCTCCTTCTCCAACTCTTTGGTGGTATTTCCTGGGACCACCTCCTACACAACACAACTGCACTTGAATCCTCACCAGAGTCCGCTTCTGGTGAAACCAAATGGGGATAGTTCTCAATTTTAGGTGTAAGCCTGTTGCAAAAAATGTGTTACGATTTTTTAAAAAGATTTTATTTATTTATTTTTAGAGAGGGAAGGGAGGGAGAAAGAGAGAGAGAGAGAAACATCAATGTGTGGTTGCTGGGGGTCATGGCCTGCAACCCAGGCATGTAGCCTGACTGGGAATCGAACCTGTGACACTTTGGTTCGCAGCCCTCGCTCAATCCACTGAGCTATGCCAGCCAGGGCCGATTTTTTAAATTATTATTTTTTAAATTATACAAGGAAACTTGAATATATTCTCATTAAAAAATCAAATATTACAGTTACTAACAAAGTCCTCCCCTAGACTCTCCTCTCCCATTCCTCCCTTACTGAGAAATGTCCAGTCCTTATTTTAGTGTTTTTTTCTTCCAGGCACTTTCTATACATTTACATACACATATACTCCACACTCCACGTTGACCTGAAATGTACTTTTTTTTTTAACTTGGCTTGAGGTTTCGGAGTTTTTTACTTGCAAGTACACATGGCCCCATTCGCCTCTTTTAAATGCTGCATAACATTACACTGTGGAATGTAGCTTAGTTTAGTTACCTCCTCCCCTGTTGGTGGACATTTAGGTTATTCCCGTTTCTATGATGGCTTCAACTCCGGGGCTTCCTCCTTAGAGCATGAACTGTCCTCCTGAGGGTCAGTTCCCTCCAATCAACGGCTCTGCTCTGCAATCACTTTCCCGTGAATCCCAAAATAGCCACAATGCTGGTTATAAGATGAAGATATTATGAAAACCAGAAAAAATTCTGGGGAATTCCAGACAATGCAGCGTGACTCCTCCAGGTCCCCAGAGGACACAAACCAGACTCTGAAGAGGTGAACTGGGAGAGGATGCCGGAGAAGGGAGAAGGAGAGAGCAGACAGAGCGGTGGGGGTGACTGAGGAAGAGGAGTCTTTTTTGGTCCCTGACTCTGGAGGTCCCATTTGCTAATTTATCACAAGACCACAGAAAAATTGATCCCTCCTGCTCCATCCAGATGTTGCCTTCTTGAGTTCTGGCCTTGCCCCCATAGTTCTTACCACATCAAGGAGGTGAATAGCAATAAAAAAAAATCTTTTGCTTTAATAAGATTGAAATCCTCACTGTTGGATTTTCCTGTATCATCTCAGTCATGAAATCTGGGAAGCATAAATTATTAGGTTGAACCATATGAAAGTGACATTTTTGCAGGCCAGAATTTTTCAGTTTCATGTGGTTCAGCTGAATATTTTTAGGATCAATTCAAATCCATCTTTTAGGTGATGGAGTTGGGGGGTGACAGTGTGACTGCAACCTCATGACAGACCCTGAGCCAGAGCCACCTCGCTAAGCAAGTTCTTTTATTTCTCTGTGCCTCAGTTTTCTCATCTCTAGCATGAATATAATAATGCAAGTTCACAGGGTTTCTGTAGAGAATGCTGAATAATATATGTCAAAGGCTTAAAATCCTGCCTCTCTCATAGTAAAAGCTCGCTCAAGTGTAACTACCATTGCCATCAGCATTATTGGGCAGTAAGATGCCAGTACTAAAAGGTAAAGAGACTTACTATTGACTTAGTGGCTGGTGGCTAACAAGCTCTGGATGAACACTTCACATAAGCTTTATTGAAAAAAAAATGTACAATGCTGTGAGGCTATTAATATCCTTCTTTCCAAGTGCTGAAAATGAATCTCAGAATTGTTAAGTAATTTACCAAAGATGGAAAATATGGAGAAGTGTGAGAGTTATTGTATGAGACATGGTGCATGCATATGTTTAATTGGAATTCCAGAAGATGAGAGGAAAGAAAAAGGAGCAGAAGCAACATTCAAAGAGATTAATAGTCAAACACTTTCCAAATATGATGCAAGGCACCATCTGTAATTGACCAAGAAGATGAACCCAGAGAAAAACCACACTTGGTTCATCACAGTAAAACTGGTGAAAATAAAAACTAAAGATAAAATAATCTTATACACAACCAAAAAAGGCATATTACCTTCAAAGGTGTAAAAATATTTAGAACAGACTAATCAACAGAAATTATGCAAGTCAAAATGCAATGCAACAAGGATTTAAAATATTCAGAGAATAACTGCCAACCTAGAATTCTACACCCAGAAAAATGTCCTGTAAGAGTGAAAGTGAAATAAATACATTGTCACATAAATAAAATCAGAGACAATTTGTACTGATAGACTTGTACTAGAGGAAAAATGATAAAGGGTATTCTTCAGGCAGAAGGGAATTAATCACTGATGAAACTTATGAAAGAATCAGAGCCGCGGGAGGGGTAAACGTGAGTGTACATCTCAATTCATATTGACTGCACAGGAGATGCTAATGATGCTTTGTCACTTTAATACTAAAACAAAAGGAGACCAGAGATATCCTTAACACTGAAGGTCCCTTACAGTCAGTCTCCTCCCATCTGGGAAGTGGTAAAAGTATGAACTTTTGTACAACTAATAATTCGAGGATGTGTAATCTCTAGGGTAACTTGTAAAAGGAGAAGGAAGGAGTGTGTAGCTAAAAATGTAATTGAGAAAAAATGAAATAATAGGAACATGGTTGATTAACCCCGAAGAAGGCATGGAAGGGAAAATAAATGAACGTGGGACAAATATGAAAATTGATGACAAAGTAAAATGTTGGATTTAAGCCAATATCTATCAGTGTTATTATTAAATGTATATGGTAAATTCTGCATGTAAAGGTACATTTATTTTTCATAAAACATATACTGCTTATACAGTATTTACTTTAAATATAAAGGCACATAAAATTTGAAAGCAAAAAGGTGCAATTACTAACCAAAAGATAGCAGAAATAATTATCCATGTAGGAGACAAAGCATATTTTAAGAAAAGCATTACCAAAGATAAAGATAGACAGTTTCTAATGATGAAAGGATCAATTTACTAAGTATAACAACTCTAAATTTATACTTAACTAATTAACATAGTTTCAAAACATTTCAAATAGATGAATACACAATCACAATGGGTAACTTGAGTGTAATTTTCTCAGAGGTGAGAGAACAAACATAAAAAAAATCAGTACGGACAAAGAAAATTTGGTTAATATACTTGACCCAATTTACATAAATTAGCCTAATTTACTTAAGTGATGGAACTTAGCTGACTTAATTGAATACTAATTAAAAATGAACAGAATACTTTCTAACATCACACTTGGACTATTAAGTAAAATTGATTACATTTTCAGACAGAAATCATGTTTCATCAAATTTGAGGCATTAAAATTATTTAGCACATGTCCCCTGACCAGAGTGGAATTGAACCAGAAATAAGCAATGGAAGGAAAATTTGAAATGCTCAAATATTTGAAAATTAAACAACTAGCTTCTAAATAATCTGATTCAAGGAATAAATTACAGTGAAAATTAGATATTACTTTGGAATGAATGAGAATAAAAATAAGACAGAAAAGCATTTGGAATTTCACTAAAATTGTTGTAGCAGAAAATTTACAGTCTTTTACCCATAGATAAGAAAAGAAGAAAAGCTAGAAATTCATGATTCTAGTATTTATCTCAATAAATTAGGAAAAAACAAATTAACCCTAAGGAATATGCAATAGAGAAAATAACAACTATAGAGTAGACAGAATTTTAAAAAGTTGACTCTCTAAAAGACAAATAAAATAGACAAATTTCTCAGACATGAATTATAGAAGGTATGAATTACAATTCTATAGTAGAAAAGAGATACTATTATATAGCATACGAATATAAAGAATATAATGATAACTTTATGCTAATACATTTTAAAAAGTAGATGTATTTTAAAAAGTCAAATTCATTTCAAAAAGCAAAATGTATTTTTAAATACATTTAAAAAATAGAATTATGAAAATTCCAGGAAAAGCATAGTTTATCAAACTGACTTAATAAGAAAGGGGCTACCTGAATAGTTACATGTTGCTAAAGATATTTAAACTGCAAATTTATAATCTTCCAATACATACACATACACACACACACACACAAAATCTTCAAGTGATGATCAGTTTACCCGTAAAATTTTAAAAACATATATGGGAGAATTAATACCAATATTATACAAACACTTCCAAAAACAGAGATAGAAGAGTAAGGATACCGTGAGATGAGGAACTCTGATAAGAACAGTATGCAAAAGGGAAACTTTGGACCGATTTTTCTATTCAGGTAAAAATTCTAAAAAGAATATGAGCAAATCAAACCAAGTCATGCTGAAAGAGAATAAGGCACCTAGACAAAGTTGTATTTATTCCAGGAATGCAAGGTTGGCTTAATATTTTAAAAAGTCATAGTACTTATCATGTTGATGGCATAAAAGAGAAAATATATTTAATCATCTGAAGATGCAGTAAAAGCATCTGAAAAGGTCAACTCCTAATCCTTTAAAAACTCTCAGCAATGTAAGATAAAAGGGAATTTACAGATCTTATAAACAATAACACAAAAATCCAACGGCAAACATCACATAATATTTAGTGGCAATATGTTGAGAGTTTTCTCCCTGAGTTTTTGTAATGAGCTGAGGATGGCCCCTCTTCTGTGTCTAGTTAAGATTGTATTGGAGGTTCTATCTAATGCAATAAGTCAAATAAAAGAGATAAAAGACATAAAAATTGGGTAGAAAGAAATAAAACTACGATAATTTGTTGATGATGTGAATGCATATGTAGAAAATTCCAAACAATGTACAGATACACGAAAACAAGTGAATTTTGCATGATCACTGAATTAAAAGTGAACATTAAAAAACATTTATATTTCTATTACTATGAACAAACAAAAAGAAAATAAAAAGAAATAAAGTGCTATAGTTTACAATGATATCAAAACAGTCATATATCTGAAAATGAGAAAAAGTTGCCTAAGATCTGTGCACAAGAAACTGTAAAACAACTTGAGAAAAATGTAAAAAGAAGCAAACAAATTGAGGGGTATAACATGTGTATATGTAGGAAGATTCAATTCTTTTCAAATTACCCATGGGTCTAGTTCAACCCCATTAGAAACGCCGGGTTTTGTTTGCACATCTACAGGGTGTGTGTGTGTGTGCAGGTACGCATGCAGAAACGACTGATTATATTACTTGTTTGGGAATATAAAAGGCCCAGAATTGCCAAGATAATTTTAGAAAGGAGCAAGGTTATAAAACTTATACTCTAGATATCAAGATTTATTTTAAAACGATGGTAACTAAGGCAGTGTGGTATTGGCACACAACAAAATGGGTATGGAACAAATTGATATCCAGAAATCAATCCAAATGTCTATGTCCACTTGATTGATGACAGTCGTGACACTGCATTGCAGGGCAGAAAGGATGCCCCTTTAATAGATCAGGCTGGGCCAACTGGATATTTATGTGGAAAAAATGGATCTGGAGTTGTATCACACATACTACACACAAATCAGTTCCAGATGTGCTGTAGTTCTCTACATGTACAAGGTAAAAACAATGAAACTTTGTAAAGATGAACTTGAGAATGTTTTTATGACCTTAGGGCAAGCCAATATTTCCTAAGGAAGATACAACAGGACCCATAATAGGAAAGATTGTTAAACTGATCTTCATTAAACTTAAGAACTTGTGTTTCTTAAAATGGACCACCAAGAGTACGAAAATGCAAGCAACAAGGTGCAAAGTATTTAAAGTACACATATTCTACAGGGACTCTTAGCCAGAGTATTGAGAGCACTCTACAAATCAGTGAGGGGAAAAAAAACAGCAACAGCCAGACGACCCAATAGGAAATCAGCATTAAACTGATCAAGTCTTCCACAAGGTGAGGATATCCACGTAGCCAATAAGCATATTAAAAGATGCTTAACTTCACTATGCATTAATTAAATACAAGCTAAAATTGCTGTAAGATATCTATAGGCTCCCAGCAGAATGGGTAAAATGAGAAAGATAGACAATACCAAGTGCTGACGAGGATGTGAAGTATTTAAAACCCCCATACTCCTGCTATTTTCAAAGAATTTCTCAGCTACAAAGCTGTGTGAGAGAAGGCAGACACTAAGGGATACATACTGAGTGCTTTCTGTCCTATAAAGTATTAAAACAGGCCAAACTAATTGTCGCTGGAAGATATAAAATGTTAATTACTATAGAAGCTACATTCTGTTTCTTTATCTGCATAGTGATTACATGGGTTTATGAAAAGTTATTATAACAAGCACATACAAAGGTGCTTGTTATTCTGTATCAAATGTTTATTTAAAATAAAGTTATCTCTAAGTCAAGAACTTTGGACTGTCAAGAGGAGGGAACTCCTCTGCCTTAAAAAGTTGAGATCTTTGCCTGGTAAATGCAGCCCAGGGAACACTCAACAGTGTGTCTGGGCAGGGAGAGCTCTTATCCCCAGACCCTTTGCCAACACTTTTTCTATTATAATAAAACCCATCTGACTCATAAAATTTTGAATGCAACATCCTTGGAAGTTTGACAAGTCCTGATTGCCTGGTTCTCCCAAGGCAAAAGCACGGTTTGGGAGTGTGACAGAGAAATGAGGAGGCGAGAGGAGGAGGATTCTGCCTGCAAATCTAGGGCAGTGTTTCTACAACTTGAATGTGCAAGACGCTCCCCTCGAGGGTTTGCTCCAACACAGGTGTGCGGGCCCCACTCCCAAAGTTTCTGATTCAGTAGGTGTTACGGACTGAATGTTTGCACCCCTCCACAATTCGTCTGCTGAAATCCCAAAGTGATGACATTCGGAAATGGGACCTTTGGATGGTAATTAGGTCACGAGAGGGGAACCCTCATGAATGGGATGTGTGCTCTTAGGACAAGAGACAGGGGAGCTTTCTCTCCTTCCCTTCTCTCTCTCTGCTCTTCACCATGTCAGGGCACAAGGAGGAGATGGCCATTTGCAAACCAGGAAGAGAGCCCTCATCAGACACCAGATCTGTGGATGCCTTCATCCTGGACTTCCAAACCTCCAGAACTGTAAGGACTAAATTTCTGTTATTTGAGCCAGCCACTTGACACTATTCTGTTACAGCAGCCAGAACTGACTAAGGTGGTAGGTATGGGGTGGTCCCCCCAGTTTTGCATTTGTGATGCTGATTTGAATGCTGTTGGTATAGACACCTCACTGGGAGAACCACTGACTCAGAGCACCTATTGGCGAGAGTTTTATAGGGATATCAAGGTGTTTCTGGTGGTAGGAGCTGGAGCACAGTGCTCAGATATCCAGCCACGAGGCCAAATTTTATTGTTTACAGGTTCTCCCAAAAGACTCTCCTTGCCCCAGAGCTAGATTTCATGAGTTAATTAAGGGAGCTTTTATAAAGAAATTCAATTATAGTACGTCAATGCCTTGTTCTTGCACGCGACAAGTCCAAATAGGCAGGGCAGCCTTTCTTGAGTGAACTGCCCTCCCCACACATGATCTCATTGGGGATTTGGCATTTGAATAGTTGAGCTTGTAAACCCAGGACCATCTGAGTATGTGACATAGGCTTTGTCTCTGGTGATGACTGGCACCCGTAGTGAAATGATTGTGACCTGATTTCTATTTGCGTTAGAAAAACTGACTTTAGACTTGGCATCACACCAGGCTTGGGGACAAGGGGCGTGCAGTGGAAATGGCCCCGGGGAACAAAGGGGCAGCAGAGACAGCTGCCTGCTCCCTGTTTACTGTGAAGCACATCATGTGTCTCAAGGAGACCAGCTGAACTGTTACATTTTCCATCCCCGAGTGACTCTTGCTTTGCACATGTATTTCCAAGGCTGAGAGTCGTCCCAACCACAGGATTTCCCATCCTGCAGCTGGAGAGTTTTGTATTCAAAAGGGTCTGGGACTTTCCAAGTGTGAGGTGTCATATCTCTGGTAGCACTCATCTCCCCTCTCTTGAAATTGATTTGCTGTGAGCCCTCGCTAGCTGAAAAAGACCAGCCACAATGGCCTCATCTATTTGGCCTGGTCACTGCCAAGACCTTGGGCATCCCAGGTCTGTTTATCTTGGGCAGTGTAACCAGCTAAAGAATTAACTGCTTTTGCCGGGTTCCCACTTCCAACCATAGTCACCAACAGGGTCCCCTTTCCCATAGGCCTGTGCTCTGCTGGCTCTCACTAGTCAAGATCATCCACCTTGGAGGCTGGTAGCAGAGCTCTTGGCCCCCTGCCCCATCCTCCGCCTGTCAGTGCGCTCTCACTGGCTGGCTCCGAACTGCTGGTGCCTGCATCTCTGTGCCTAAGGTCCCTCCCCCCGGAGCCCTGACAAGTTGCTCTGCCTTTTTTGCACAGCAGACGAGGTGTTCCAGGAAAGAAGAGCCCCGATCAAGGACTGTCAGGCATTGGCATTTACAGGGAGGGACAACAAACCCTGGAATTTATTTATTAGAAATTGTGTGTTTATTCTTACACGTTTAAATTTCAGTCACCTTCAAAGTACTCTCCATTTGATACAGTACACCTGTGGAGACTTTTTTCCCACTGCTCAGAACAGTTTTTGGACTTCCCGATTTGGATGCCTTTAAGTGCTCCTGCCATTTTTTGGTTCGCCTCTTCCACATCAGCAAAACTTTTTTCTTCGAGGATTTTTTTCATCCAGGGAAACAACAACAACGGAAAGTTGCTCAGGGTGAGATCAGGTGAAGAGGGAGGGTGAGGCATGGAGGTCGAACTGCTGAACACTTAGAGTGGTGTGGGCAGGTGTGCTTGTAAGTCACCCACCATGAAATGAGCAAACTCATTCAAAGTCTTCAAAAAAAATTCCCTGAAGCTGAACGCAGCCTCTCACAACAATGCCAGCTGGTGCACTGATGCAGATGGGTTCCTAGGACACTCACCCAGCAGGGGGAAGCTTGTACTACATGGGACCCGCCCACCAGAAGATAATTCCAGTTTTTTGGGGGTCCCCCTTTGTAAATGTCCCAGATCATTTGCTCTTAGGGTGAAATAATGTACTCTGTTTCCCAGAATCTCCCATGGTAACTGACTTAAAAACACATTTCTCAGTTCCTTTCCAAGCAATTGTGTATTCAACAGCTAAACTTAATGAGTGCCGACTGTTTGCCAGGCACTGTGTTAGACTCAGGACATGAATAATGAGTGAAACTGACATGGCTCTTGTAGTCTAGTGGGAGAAACAGATAAATAATCCCAGGTAATTATAATAATATGTAATGTTTTGTAATATTATACACAAAATATATATAATTCCAACATTTCTCCAAGTGCTATGAAGACCCAAACAAGTGTATGATGGCGTCACGGAGGGCCTGCCTACATAATGCAGCGGTGGGGAAGGCCCCGCTGAAGAGGTGACATTGAACCGGAAGCCAGAAGGATGAGAAAGGTCAGTGTATAATGAGGTGGAGAACAGAGTGTGCCAAGGCACTGGAGAGGAGAGACCCTCGGCGTGGAAGGAGAGCTGACAGAAGGGGGAGAGCAGTAGCCAGTTCACTTGGAAAGACCAGTAGGGACCAGGGATCAGTCATGGGCTTGCAGAGTGCCCAGGTGTGTGGGCATGTGTGTGCGTGTGTGTTTGCATGCAGGTGAGCACCCGCAGTACATGTGTGTCTCCTGTGTTCACCCCATGGTATGTTAGCCAAGGGGACGTGTTTGATCTTTTCTGTGTATTCATCCTTGGGACTGTGCCTCTTGTATTCATGTTTTCAAAGACCATTTTTTGTATTCATATATTTTTACCATGGTGATGTCTGGGGAGGTGGGTCTGATTATTTACAAGTGTGTTTATGAAAACACAGGGATGAATGTAGCATTGTGCAAGGAAGCCTGAGTGCCAATGTGGGTATCTGGGTGTGCATATGTTTTGTCTGGTGTTACTGTGTATGTGAACTTGTAACTGCCTGTGTATGTTTTATGAGTGTGTGCTTGTGTGGGTGTCTGTGTCTCTACATGAAGCTCTGGAAGTAGTCTTGCCTTCAGACCACAAAATCTTGGAATTTTTATAGCCGACATTTGTTAGCAAGATGCAAACTTTCTCTGCAGTTAGTTATGGCTGGTTTTATTTTATATTTTCCATATTCCTGGCCTTTTAAAATCTGAATTCTAAATCCTTTGTGTGAATACGGGTGTGAGTGAGTTTAAATATTTCTCTTGGTTTAAGTCAGCTTCAGTAAGGCCAAAATCATTCCCCTGTCTTCATGAAGTTAATATCTTTATTTAGAAATGAGTTTCAGGCCTGGAGTACACTGGTTCCCGTAGGCAGCTTTTTGTCTCAGTTAATTTCCAAGCTGTAAGGTGATCCAGCAGCTTGAGTGTCGCTGAATCCAACCCCGTGAGCCCCATGGATATTCTCACAGACTGACGCTGTCAGAGAAACGGAGAGAGTCGCTTCCAAGGAAAGAGACGGGAGCGGCCAGGGTCTGGACTGCCACTTCCTCAGGGAGCAGCCGGGCCGAGTTCTCTGAGCGGACATTCCTCCAGCTCCCCGATCCTGGGAACACACCAGAAAAGATTCCAGCGTAGTCATGGGACGCAGGCTCTGATGTGCTTCTCGCCTGTGCCGCTTCTCCTGTTGGGGCCCTGTTTGCTTTCCAACTAGAGTTGCAGAGTGGACAATGCTTTATAGGGACCATCCTCTCTCGTCTGCACTACGGATTTTTGTCTCATACATGGCCATTTAGCTTCTCTTTCAACACATCTGGAGGAGATGGACTGTATTGGTGGCCCTAATCAATGGCCTCCCTAGATCAATGCCCTTTTGCTCTCCACCTTTGTGGTTTCCTCCCGCTCTGCCCCCGGGGCTTGGCTGTGTGACTTGCTTTGGACAACAAGGTGCTAGCAAACCTGGTGCAAGCAGAAGAGCGGGAGAGCACATGTGAATTTTACTTCTGTGTTGTTTTTCTGTGATCACCGTAAGAATAAGCCTGGAAACCAATACAAAAACAATGTTGAGAGAAAACTGTAGTTGAAAAATAAAAATAAAAAGCACAAAAGAAAATAAATTTAAAAAATACTAAAAGTTCCTCAACCCCTGGTAAACAGAAAAATGCAGGCTAAGATGACAATGAACTACCATTTCACATTTAACAGATTGGGAAGACTCTTTGTCTCCCATATTATATCCATGTAGACACTTTGGTAAACAATTTGGAAACTTAAGTAAAATTCAATGAGGGCATACCTTTTGTGATTCTGGTGTCACATGGTAAAACTCTTCTCAGTGGGAATAAGAGGACATGAACAAGAATGTTCATCATAGCCGTTTGTACTAATGAATGGAAAAACTGTGATTTATTTATAAAATGAATGCTGAAAGCAATTAAAATGAGTGATCCAGGAAAAAAATAGTAAGCCCGCACTGACCTGCTGGAGGATACGAGACCACATGGAGCAGGGAGAGATGAGTCGCCCCAACCAAAGCCATCTTAGACCAGCCATTCTTCGGCAAACCTGCAGGCTGGGGATAGACCCATGGAGGGAATGGGCCGAGGAAAGATCAACCCAGCCTGGCTCAGACGAGCAGCACCACCCAGCCAGCCCACAGACTTATGAGAAAAAATATATCATGGCTGTTTTAAGCCACTTAGTCTAGAGAGGGTTTATTACACGGCAATAGCTAACTGATGCATCCTCCAATGGCAGGGTGCTTATTTCCACTGGAGGAAGTCCATTCCTTGTTATGTCAAGTATTTGATGATAACAGTTACAACCATATGACGACAGCAGCCTCAAGCCTAGGTTCCCCATTTCCTTTCTTGTCCACCTCTAACCCATTTGCTACATAGCAGAAATGGTCCTCTTTAAAGCAATTTAACTATTCATACTTATGAAAACATTCCATAGTTTTTCATTACGCTTAGATTAAAATCCAGACTCCTTTCTTCACCCTTCAGTGCCTGTTCACCTCTCACCCTTGTCCTGACCCACTCTTGCCTTTACTCACTATACTCTTGTCTTTACTCACTACATATACTCCTGTCATATCAGCTCTAAGTTTCTTGATAGTGCTAAGATTTCTCTCACTTAATGGTCCTGCAAAGAAACAGAACCAATAAGATATATATATATTAGGAATTGAGTCATGCAATTATAGAGGCCAAGGAGCCTCACAATCAACCATCTGTAAGCTGGAGAACCAGGGAAGCCAGTGGTGTATTTAGTCCAAGTCCGAAGGCCTGAGAACCAGCAGCACCAAGGTCTGAGGGCAGAGGATGGATGTTTCACTTTAAGCAGAGAACAAATCCATTATTTTTGTTCCATCCAGGCCTTGATGGATTGGGTTATGCCCATTTGCAATGGTGAAGATGACCTTCTTCAATTTTAATCTTTTATGGAAACACTGTCACAGACTCACCCAAGGATTAATGTTTTACCAGCCATTTGGGCATCCCGTAGCTTAGTCAAGTTGACACATACAATTCACCATTTCATTCTCTCCTGCCTAGGAATGAATATGTGCTGACATTCCTAAACCCTCTGTTCTCTGGGCCCAAACATCACTAGCATCTTCCATGATGTCCTTGATTCACATGGATTTAGGGTTTTTTGCTATTCTGGCTGCCTGCTCTAGTTTCTTGCTGCTTTACTTCTAATGTGATGCCCAGATTTGACCTTACTTCTTTGGCAGGACTACAGAAGGAAAGTTATCTTGCTCTTTCTGGAAGACGCCTATACACACTCAAGGGATAGTGCTCACCAGGACAGGAAGGGACAAGCCCATTCACATCTGATGAGTTGGCTGTGTAGGAAGGATGATAAATACTTGTGCCATGGTCTCTGGCTCCCTCAGGTCAATGACAAAGGCCTCCTGGTGTACAAGAGGTTGATGTATACACAGATTGACAAGGCGGCAGGAAGAGTGACCAAAGATTTGTCAGTAGTTGCACTTGAGCTTGGCCTCAGAGGTCAGCTCTGATCTGGAGATGATTGAAGGTGACTATTATACACTCATCAGAAGAGCCAAAGCTCTTCCCAGCTTACGATAAACCTTTTCCCTTCAACCTTAACCTAAATTGATTATCTTCAGGTCATAGCTATAGCCAAAATGTCTAGTAATCACCAAATAAGAGTCAAGTGATAGTAATGTATAGTTTTTGAGCATGTTCTCTGAAACAGGCTGTTTCATAGCATCTAGAAAATTAAGAAGTGAAACCAATATACTGATGAGTTTACTATGCGACCATAGTCAATGAATGACCAGTGATTCTTCGATGCTATGCTGGTCTGCATATGACTTTAGGTACAGATGTAGCTCTGTACTTTGCTTATATAAACCCCTTCCTAGTCATTTTTGAATTTTTAGTAGCAGGTTTATTTTTTTTCAAATGAAATCTCTCAGTACTGAATTCCCCAGGCCATTCTATCCCAAATTTTCCCCCAGCTGCAGCTCCTGAAACCCAGTCTAGGGAAAATCCCAGCTGTTGCTCATCTGGGACAAAGAAATGGGGGCAAGGGCCAGGAAGCACTGATGCAACTTTGCCATACAAACTGCCCTTGACTGTCAATCGGCATTCTATGGCCATAATCACAGGGTTGCATTTCAGACGTTAAAAATCAAACAAAGATGAGCTTCTGGAGAGATAGGAATTGGGGTTGGGAGTGAAATGACTCCTCTCTTTCCAGCAGTAACTTATCTCAACCTCTTGGTTGAGTCATAGTCATGTATTCCTAGCTTCGCTTTTATCAGCTGCAGGATTGCCTCACCTTTGTTAATCTCAGTATGGCTTCACCTGTAAGTAGAGATTGTTCTGACAGCTGGCCAATCAGGTTGCTGTGGGTCTTAAATGAGATATGTTTGTGATGATCTTAGCCCAGAGCCTGGCATGTGAAAGTGGTTGGTAAGTGCTGGTTCTTATCATCTCAAAATTCATTTCAGCATTCAAGATAAATGCACATTAATTGTTCAACATCCAGTGAATGGAGTTTAAAAAGTAAAACATCATTGATGATCTATTTCATGTGTTGCTTTGAGTGTTCCATTTGGGGGACCATACAAATTATACAAGACTTTCAATGAGCTTGATGATATTCTTACCTTTCTAACCTTATTTTTTTCCCCTCACAAGGCATTAAGTTCTTTTATCCTGAATTCTCTAACCACACAGGGTTTTGGGGAAGCCAGTCCTAGCATGTGGGGAAAGCTTCCTATAAACTTTCTCACATTTATCAAGCACTTTGTAGTTCTCCCATAAAACTCTCTCACTACTTTATATCATTTGAGCGAGACAATATTCTTGTGAGTATTCAAACCTTATCATTCCCATTTGAGAAATGATTACACTGAATAAACTTGGGACCATATCCTCTGGACACAAAATGAATTCACCATGGGCCAAACGCATTGAGAAAACTGAGGAGAAAATTGAGACAAATTAATACTTTGCCTCAGTTCCCTGTACCTTTCCAGTTAAATTACCTGGTCTCCTTTTGCTGCTGCAAACTTGGCCTTGCCAGTGCAGACCTGACCTGGATCTGTCCACGTTTTTGCATAGAGGGATGACCTGAATGGGTTTGCAGAATCTATAGGCTGTACACTAAAGGCTGTATCCAGCAAATGCAAATTTGGCGAATGGAAAATGCATTTCAGGTGCAGATCAAAACAGTCCCAACAAGATAAATAACTGTGGTGACAAAGACATTGGCTGTCCCAATACATGCTGAAAGTCTCTGGATTAAAAGCAGAGCATTTGACGATTTCATGTCTTTCCATCTGAAAATTTAATCTTCCAGGGGGCGGAGGAAGTGATCTGGGTCACAGGCTTGCTCAGCCAGATTCTCACCAACAAAAGGGCATCATCGTGTGGCTGAACGGGCAGTGATGGGAACCTGGGCAGAGGTGACAGAGTGAGGAGTTAAAAATGGGGCACAGTCAGCTGACAGGAAGGTGGATTTCAAACAACTGGCAGAAAAAAGTCACTTGGAATCTGTGGGGTGAGGCTTCAAACAGCAGGGTGCCAATGGCTGGAAAATCTCTCCCAAGTGCAGTCCTGCCCAGGCAAATTTTTCCAGCGATGGAGATCATGAAGACGTAACCCGAGAAACCAGTGTGGTTAGCTAGGGAGCTCTCTGATTAGCGCCAGTGCCAAAGAGGCCCCCAGAAAGATGGAAAGAAGAACTCAGGATTGAGAACAAAACAGAAAAGGTGGCAGGGATGCATGGACGATGTGTCATGGAGGACGGAGCTCACCAGGAGCCGAGGGGTAAACTCTGTCAAGAAAATGTAAGTCATCTCGTAAAAATAGTTCTAAAAGTTATCTTTCAAAGAGGCAGTAGATCTAGGAAAGGGTCAGCTGGGTTAATGGTGCTCAGGGGGGACTTGGAAAGAGAGAAATGAAGCCTGAAAAACACGGAAGGGACACTAATGGGGGGACAGGGGCACAAACCTCAAAACAGGAGAAGGAACTGGAGGAGAGGATCCCTCTTGTCTTCATGACCTCGCCTCGCCTGGTCGCCTCGGGGTCCAAGAGGACTTAGCATGAGATTCTCGAACATGGCTGAGGAACTTGGAGAGACTTCATGGAAAAGGGTAACAGTGGTGGATGGAGTTCTGAAGGGAAAGAAGCACCACCCCAAATTTCAGTGGAGGATTGTGGCTTTCATGAACCTCTAGGTGATGAGTTTGTTGTTGAGCCAAAAAGATTCTAGACTAAATTATTCAAGGAGTTGGTTTGTGACAGCATGGAAGAGGAAAGGATGCTCAGCTCGTGTTCACCAGGAGTTACGTCAGGTGCATCTCAGTACTTCTTTCACACCGCTGCACACTGACAGACCAAGGAGGCGAGTTTGGTGCTGGAATCTGGGACATCAGCTGGGCACGCGACAGTCACAAGGCACCTCTTTGGACAAGACGGATACTTATGGGTTAGAAGACAAATACTGATACCGATAGTAATATTTGTAGTTCATATTTATTGAGTGTTTGCTATATGTCAGACACAGTCAGGTCTTATAACTAGTTTGGCATTCTTTTGTGTTAGGGTTTTCCAGAGAAACAGAACTAATAGGGTATATATATATATATATAATCAATAGGATATATATACCACCAGTTATAGGAATTGGCTTCTGTGGGGTTAGGCAGGCTGAGACATCCCAGAATACTCTGCCTGCAAAATGAATAGCTAGGAAAGCTGGTGGTGTAATTCAGCCTGAGCTTGAAGGCCCTGGAATCTGGGGGCTGATGGTGGGAGTCCAAGCCAGCATCCAAAAGCCCGGGAACCAGGAGGGCCTATGTCTGAGGGGGAGAGAAGACGGCTCTCTCAGCTGGAGCAGTGAGAGCAAATTAGACTGTTCTCCTCCTTTTTTGTTCTATTCAGGTCCTCAAAGGATTGGGTGATGCTCATCTACTTGGGTAAGATCTTTACTCAGCTACTGAGAAATGCTAATCTCTTCTAGAAACACCCTCACAGACACACCCAGAAACAATGTTTAACCAGCTGTCTGGGCGTCCTTTAGCCCATCAAGTTGATGCATAGCATTCAGCATCACAGGTCACCTGGGAGAGAGGTTTCCAGTGGTGAGTCCTGGCATTGTGTCCTTGGCCTTAATCCAGTCAGCACCTTGATTCCTCCATTAAATGATTTCTCCCACCCTGGCTGGCGTAGCTCAGTGGATTGAGTGCGGGCTGCAAACCAAAGTGTCACAGGTTCGATTCCCAGTCAGGGTACATGCCTGGGTTGCAGGCCATGACCCCCAGCAACCACACATTGATGTTTCTCTCTCTCCCTCTTCCTCCCTCCCTTCCCTCTCTAAAAATAAATAAATAAAATCTTAAAAAAAATGATTTCTCCCATAAATGGCACACAGCTTGACGGGAGGGAGAACAAACACACTAGATGGAATGGACAGGGAACTCCACAGGCAGGAATAGGGGACTGAACCTCAGAGGACAGAAAATACCAGGAATAAGCATGCAGCTAAAAAATCTTCCTGTTCCAGTGTCCAACAGGGGCGATGTGGTTAAGCAGTTACTCAAATGAAAAGAGTTGTGATTTCAAAAGGTGCACAGGTAGAGTCAAAAAGGGAGATCCCCTTGGCAAAATCATTATTTCCACATCAGGCCACATTAATAGAAATACAGAGTCTGTGATGTGGGAGGTGAAAGTCCTCTGGTCAGCACTAATCACTGCTTACCCCGAGTACCTTGTTCGTGTTTTAGTGACATTGCAGAGGGAAGTGGGGTCACACTTGTTAATACCACTTGTCTGGTTTCTTTAACGGTTTTGTTACCACCCTTAAAGTCACATCCAAATTCCTTTCTGTGACATTTCGTAATCTCTTCCCTCCCCACCCTGCATCTCCTACCTCATTGTCTATTACTGTAATTGCTTTCTACTTCTCTCCATCATTAGCTCCTGCTGCTGATCTTCAGACAGGCTAAGCATGTTCTCATCTTAGGGTTCGTCACTAACTGTCTTCCCTACCTACTTATACTTTCCCCAGACATTTCCTTGGTCAAAATCTGCACTTAATTCAGGCCTCTGCTTAATGTTACCTTCTCAAAAAAAAAGTGTGCCTTTCCTGAACACTTTATTGAATGAAGGACTTTGTCACCTGTCCCTTTCCATTCTGTTTCATTTTTCACCAAAACACACAGCGCTACCTGCCGTTATTCTACATAGTCTCACATTTATTACTGTCTGGCTCCCTCACTAGAACACAGGCTATGGGAAGGTATGGACAAAACCATTCTGATCATTCCTAACACAGTGCCTACTGTGGTGAAGGTTCATAGTAGGTGTTCAATAAAAAAGCTCTTGAATAATAAATGAATAATGAAGTGAATGAGTGAAGGAGTGAATGAATGTTCTATATCCTGCAGAACTCACATAGAACTTTATTTTTTCATGGTCTAAAATGGAAAGAAACCCAAGGAAAGAGTATTGAGGAATCCTTCTCCACCAGCAAAACCCATATGATTTGCTTTCTTGTACCCTGTGTGTCTGTAGAGGAGGAGTCTTTTTTCCCAGTAATCCAGAAGGCACGTTGGTTCCATGTGACACGGACACACTGGAAAGCAAGCCTCAAGGACTGAGAGGAATTCCTACCTGTTCAGTAATTCATTTGGCCATCTCTTCCTTCCTTCCTCCCCTGTCATTATGTCCTTCTTGATTAATGATGATAACTTGGTGGCAGGCTGGACTCCCCTCCTCAGGCTCCCAGGTGTGAACATGTAGCTCACAGGCCATCTAACACGTGACACGTGCCGACTGCTGCTTTCATGTCCCCTGCTATCACTCCTGCTCAGGACCCCAGCCCTCCCCAACGTGCAACCCTACTGTGAGCTTTATCCGATGGGCAAGAAGAACCACATTAGTGGTTACACTGACAAGGAAATGGGATTGAAAGGGGAGGTGGGAAGACAGCTTAGTCCCGGCCTCAAATCCTGGTCCTTTCTCTTCATGATGTGTAGCCTGGGAGAAGTCCTTTAGTCTTCCTGCCTCTCGGTTTCCTCATCTTTAAAACGGGCGAGGGGGTGATCATCACTACCCCACACAACCATATCCTGAATTCAGCGACATAGCGCACCAGATGGTGCATGTATTGCCTGGCACAGATGATGTGTTCATTGACGATTTCCCAGCCTCTCTTTGACATTTTACTTAGGGCGAGAGATGAGAATTGGGCCTCACTCCAGTTCAGATAAGAGCAAAGTGGCTTTATTGCAGGACTTGTTTGTTCATTTTGCATTTGAAAAGTACCCCAGAAGGGTGCTGCCAGCCCTGGGGGAGGGGCCAAGAGAGCAGCTAAGACGCAAGGAGAAGCTGCGTCCTCTGAGCCCAGCAATTCCAATGCCGCAAATTCCAGCCCAAGCCCTGTTCTTGGCCCGGCCCCACCTGCCCATCTATAATTAAAGTCGTGTCTACAGTTAGACAGATTATAGGAAAGAGAAGAAGAATGTCAGCAAGTCATAATTTCCAGAATCAAAGCTCCTTTCTCTCCCATCGCTTTTCCCTCCCACTTTTGGGTTTGGCAGCTGGTTTCCTAAAAAGTAGGCCATGGTGTCCTTTCCTTCAGTTCACTGCGAGCGGGCAAGAGGGGCCCCTCGCGCTGCCAAGGCCCGGATTCTGGTTTTCGCAGGCAGAGGCAGCGAGCCCTTCCTGGAGGCACACCTCTGGCCAGGGAGGCAAACATTTGTCATGGAAGACTTTCTGTTTTTTTTTTTTCTTTCTAAACAAGGGGTTGTAATAAATAAGGAATTATTTGCAAATGTCGGCAGAGCCAGCCCAACCTTATTTTTAATTTTGCAGTGCGTGTGTGCTGATGCATTTTTGATGTAGGAAATTGTTACAGATGTCAAGTTGGAAAGAGCTTTCCTTTTGGGGTCTTGGGATTTGAAAGTTGCGTTGGAACTGTCAGCCTCAGCCCTTGGGTTATAGAGTTCATGAAAGGAGAGCTTTTCAGAGACAGCATAGGTCAACGCTGTTCAGTTTAGGCTGTGACTCAGTTGTTAGCATTACAGTGCCCCCTTCCCCCACCTTATCCACGGGAGGTCTGTTTCAGGATGCCCTGTGGATGCCTGAAACTGCGGAAACCATATATGTTCAGTGTTTGTTCCTATACACACATACCTAGGATAAAGTTTAATGTGTAAATTAGGCACCGTAAGAGATCAACAATAACTCACAATAAAATAGAATGACTATGGCAATATGCTGTAGTAAAAGTAATGTGAATGGCTTTGGGGCCATTATGAAGCAAAGTAAAGCAAAACAAGGGCGACTTGGATGCAAATCTGCGATACCTGGACAAAGGGATGATTCAGTTCCTGGGCAGGATGGGGCGGGACAGGGAGAGATTTCATCATGCTGCTCCCAGCAGTGCACAAGTGAAGCCTTATGAATTTGTTTATTTCTGGAATTTTCCATTTAATATTTTCAGACTGTGGTTGACGGCGGATAACTGAAACCACAGAAAGCAAAACCGCAGATAAGGGGAGACGACCGTATGTTCATCAAAATATCCGCAGACCTGACATGGCACTGTGTGGACACAAAGTTATTTCCTTGAGAGAGGCTACCACAGGCCAGGGGAAGCTGCCTGCAGGACCCCAGACAGTGGGTCAGACAAGTGGGAAACAGTCAGGCGCTGCAGGGGGTGCGCGCTGAGCCGACGCCTCTCGGATCGGTTGTTACTTCTTCTCGCCCGGACACTACGCATGCCTGCTACGTGCTTCTGACATCGTCTGGAAAAAGACGGAAGCATAAAGGTTATAAAGCGAGTTTTGAGGGAAATTTGACAATGAGTCCAAATTTGTTTCCTTTGGTAAACTAGAAGCCTAGCCCAAGAATCGTATGTTGGCGTTTTCTTCTGTGTTCACTCTGATTGATCACTTAGGACTGTGTGCTTTGGAGACGGGAGAGGACAGAAACGGCTCATGCGCGGTGCTTGCTGCTCTAGCCTGAGAGGGCCCACAGTGCTTCCTGATGTGCGTGGGGTCCTGGCTCCAACCAGCGATGGCCTTCTTACTGGTGTCTGCTTGCCATCCTTCTCTTCTTCCTCCTCCACTTTCTCCTCCTCTTCCTCTTCCTCCATCTTCTCTTGTTCCATCTTCTCCTTCCCTGTCCTGGAAAGTTAACTCACTTTCCGTTAAACACTCACTAAGTCCTTTTATGTACTTAATCCTCAAACAATCTTTATGATTACAACCTCATTTTTAGAGATCAGGGAGAAGAAACTTAAAGGGATCTGTCAAGGTGACATAGTGTCAGAGCCAGAAAGGAGACCCGAGACTCTCTGAAACCAAAGGTTTTGCTCCCACTGGTGGTGCCTGCGGCCCCACCAGCTGTCCTCTCCCCACCCTGAGGCTGCTGCTCTCCGGCTGCCCTGCGGCTGGCTATCAGCAGTGTTTGTTCTCGAGTCATGAGTGAATGAGCTGGTTAATGAGAGCTGTGGGAGTGGACGTCTCTTATTTACTTTTCCATTAAAAATGTTTTCTTCTTGTGTCTTCTTTGTTTCTATTTAAACAGTCTTGTGAAAGGTACAGTTTGGACCAGATTAGTGCTCTGGTGGAGGTGTCCAAGAAGAATAGTTTGGAATGGCATCTGAGCATGTGACAATTCCCTGGTCAGCACAGCTGGACCGTGACGTTAACCAGAACCGCCTGAGCTCAGATTCCCAAAGTCTCATCCCCGGGGGGAGAGCTGGTATTTCAGCTGCTCTGTGTCAGGGTAGATTTGGGCCCCGGAGCAGGCAGGTTCGGGGCTCTGCCAGTTGGGGAGGAGATGGGCAAATTGGCTGAGCTCAGTTCTGTAGAGACCTCATGGCAAGAGTGGTCCTATCACTCCAGAGTCTGCGTTGGCCCATGGCCCCGGCCCCTCCTGCTGGCAGCCTGATTGCCAGCTGTGTCAGGTGGAGTTAAGTGACTGCATGATTTTCTTTCAAGGGTTCAGAGAACACGTTGTGTCCTTCTTGCTTCCAACATTCTGATTTGCGAGGGGCACCAGCCCAGCACCTGAAACTGTGTGCCATGGCGCAGATGCCTGCACGTTCCCATGGCTACTCTCTCAGCTGGCAGCGCAGCGGAGATCCCCGCCAGAGGCAAGAGTGAACTGGGACGGTGCTTCGGAACAGGGCGCAGGGAAAATGTTGAGTAACTGATCGAGGCCTGCACGTCGGGCGCTTGGCTGTTTACTGGCTTGTCTGTGTGTTGGATACTTAGTTTTGACTCTAAACCACAAACCCATGATTCTGCTGCCAATTCTGTAGCTCCCAAAAGGTACACTAATAGAGAAGAAAGCCATTAGATGCCTGTTTTCTGAATCTCTCTCAGCATGTCTTAGTCTTAAATGCTTATGGGAATTACTCAGGGAGCTTTAAAAATATTGATGTCTGGGTCCCATTTCTAAAGGTTCACATTTAATTGTCTCGATTGAAGGTTCTGTATCATGAGATTTAAAAGCTCCACAGCCGACTCCAAGGTTCAGCTAAGTTTAAAGACTGCTGATCTTGGATGTAAATGGGAAGCTTTGGTACCCCAGTCTGATGTTCTCACCTGTCACCATAACAATAACCTAAATATAAGAAGAGATAACTGTTACTGAGTGCGCATGTGGCAGACACTGTGTGAGGCTGTTTTGCCTTCATCATCTCACTGAATTCTCATTAAACAATGTGTATCTGGATCACTCAGGCTTGCTAAAACAGAGGTGTCCGGTCCTTACCCCCAGAGTTCTGATTCAGTAGGTGTGGGAGGAAGCCTCGAAGATGGTCCTTGTTCCTAGTGTTCGAGTTTTGTGTGATCCCCTCCCCTATAGTGTGAACTGGTCTTATTGCCTTGCTTCTAAGTAGAATATGGTGAAGGAAATGGGATGCCACTTCTGAAATCAAGTGATAAAAAACGTGGTGGCTCCCATCACTCTGTTGCATCATTTGTCCTGGGGGACAAATTGTGTGACACGGCCCCATGATGAAAGCCATCTGGCAAGGATGTCTGGATTTCTCCCACCCAGAGCCGGAAAGAATAAGTGTTCGACATGCTTAGCTGCTAAGTTATAGGGTGATTTGTTATGCAGCCATAGAGAAAGAATGCAGTAGGTCTGGGGTGGGGCCTGAGAATGTGGGGTTCCAGCACAGTCCTTGGTGATGCTGATGATGCCAGTCTGGAGATCACACTCGGAGGACCGCTGCCTTACATCGGTACTAAGAAGATGCTATTATTTACTGTTATATGGATTCAGAAACAGTGTTAGATGTTTTAAGTAACTTGCTCAAGGTCACGGCAAGAGTAGTAATGCTGGGATTCAAAAGCAGGGAACCTGAGCTTCATCCGTATTAGAACTACCCTGTTTGGCTACCTGCTTTTCTTAAGTCTATTGCCTTTTGTGTTGAGGTTGTGTTAATTGAATTGTACCCAATGGTGATGGTTGCCAATGAGAAACTTTGATTTGGGTCTTTATTGAGGATTACAGTTGAAATGGCCCTCCTCTAGGATATAAATGTTCCCCCAAATTAGAATTAGTGCTGAAGTAACCCCAAGGACCAGTTTCCCTTTTGATACGGAGGCTCTCACACTGCAGCACGCATCGGAATCACTCGGAAGGCTTGTTAAAATACAGATGGATGGGACCCATCCTCAGAGGTTCTGACCTAGCAGGTCTGGGATAGAATTGGAGAATTTGCATTTCTAACAAGTTTCCAGTCAATGGATCCAGGGACCACCAGGGACCACACTTAGAGATCCACTGTTTAAATCAAAGAGCCAGGATGCTTAGTGCATGACAGATGTGCTGTTTAGGCTAAATCCTCTGAGTGGTTTAGTGCAGAGAGGAGCAGGCAACTGATGGGCCCTGTGCTTCCCCCCACCCCCCATGCATATTTCCACCCCACACGTACCTTTCCCGATGGCCGGGACATACGGTTGGAGCAACCATGCTGCTGGGCTCTTTGTGCACGTCCCACGCATTCCAGGGCGGGCTAGGATTCCAGCGTAACGATCGAGGGCAGAGTGTGGTCACGGGCAGCCAGCAGCGTTGCGTCGAGGGAGGTGTTGCCATTTGGGTTAGGTCTTGAGAAACCGAAGTGGGAACTCTGACAAGCGACCGCTCGGGCTTGCCTATCCACATTATCTGTTGCTACAAACAGAGTGAGGTTGGGCCGCCGCCTGGCCAGGTGGGGGGAATGAATGGATTCAGCTAAGCCAACATCAGCCCAGCCAAAGTACGGAAAACTGTTTCACATTTTGGATGCCAAGAATGTTTCCCTTGCCGAGGGGACCTGTGTTTTTCTTTCTTTTTTCTCCGTCTCTGATCATCCCCTTCACTCAACCTGAAGCTCTGGGACCAATTATAGCCTGGCCAGGATGGAGCCCTGGGTGTTGGCATGTGGAGGGTGAGCCTTGGGCATACTGGAACGTACAACTGGCTCAAGGCATAGGGTGAGGAGACGTACCCTCCTTTGCACCGGTGTGAACCATGGCTGATACACTAACCTGGGGACACTAACAGACAGTGTGTCCTTTTGTATCAACACATCCAGGACACCTATTGTGGATAGTGAGTTCTAATTGCGAACCACAAAAAATATATAACTGGCCTTCTGTGCTACTAAAACAGACCTGGGTCATATGGTTTGAGGGGCAATGTTGCATAGGATGTCTTATTTATGTATAATGTTTCATCCTCTTCTAGCCCTTGTCATCTTTCCCTGTAGACAAAATATTATCTCCATCCCATTAACTTGGACCTGTGCTGTGACTTACTTTGCCCATTGATCTGTTTGCTGCATCTGAGTAAAAACTTTTGACGCCACTGAAAGTTTCCACCATCCTTCTTATTCTGTCCCCTCAACCATGAGACCAGCCCACAGCAACCAGAGAGAGACTGCTCCTTCAGCCTGGTCCCATATTGGGCAGACCGGCCATCCCCCACGGCTCAGAGGAATCCGGAGCCACAGCTAATGTGTAATGTGAGTGAAAAATAAGCACTGGTTTTGGAAGCTAAGATTTGAAGGTTGGTGATTACACAGTGGAACCTAGACAAAGCTGTCCAACTCAGAGGGGGAGCCAGATCCTGGTCACATCTTCCCCCAACTTCTCAAGGGTCAGGTGCTTCCAACACAGGGCTGAGCTTCCTTTGTTTCATTAACTCAGAAACACTTATTGGAGTGACCACTTTGAAATGTGACCTAAATGTAAGAAGCAAAGTTTTAAAGCCTTCCAGGGAAAATATAGAATAACATCTGGGTGATTTAACAGTAGGAAAAGTTTTCATAAATAAAACATGAAAGATTGATAAATTAAAATGAAATAAAAGCTTTTATATAAGCAAATATACATAAGCAAAAGGGAAAGAAGCCTCAGAAATGGAGAAGGTATTTTATATATAATGGATATGTCCATTATATATGTATGAAGGATTGCATGGATAATACAATCAGAATATGTAATGACATAGTGAGTTCCTACAAATCAAAAATAAGAAGACAAGCAATAGAAAAAAGGGCAAGGCTAGAGCCAGAAACTCACAGAAGAAATCATTAAAGTGGCCAATATCACAAATAATTAGAAGAATGTGAGATAAACCACAATGAAACATCATTTCACAGCTACCAGACTTGCAAAATTTAAAAAGTTTGACAATACCAAGTGTTGGTGAAAATGTACTCCGTGGCAGTGCTAAGAATTGCTATGAAACAAACCTTGACCTTGAGGAACATAGCGTGGAATGTGAGTGATGGCTGCAGGGATGGCGCATGTGCTGGTGACGGGAGGGTCTGGGAGGTGATCCTGATTCACTAAGACCCTGGGAGCCAAGGAAGACCTCACCGAGGAAGTGACACAGAGCAGAAGGGAGAATTCTAGACACAGGGAGAAAAGGGGAGGGAAAAGATAAGGGAACGTGGGTTGGAATTCAAAGAGAAATAAGTCAGACAGAGAAAGACACATGCTGCATATGATATTGCTTATACATGAAATCTAAAAAGCTGAACTCATAGGAGCAGAGACTAGAATGGTGGTTACCAGGAGCTGGGGGTTGGGTGGGGGGATTGGGGAGAAGTTGGTCAAAGAGTGCAAACCTCCAGTTTTAAGATGAATAAGTTCCAGGGATCTAACGTACACCATGGTGACCATAGTTAACAATACTATTTTATATACTTGAAAGTTGCTAAGAGAGATCTTAAATATTTTCTCTGTAAAAGAGAAATGGTCACTGCGAGATGTGATGGGGGGTGTTGGTTAACGCTATGGCAGTTACCACTTTGCAATGTGTAAGTGTATCAGATCGGCACCTTGCATACCTAAACCCACACAGTGTTGTGTGTCAGTGAGAACTCAATACATCTGGAAGAAGAAAAAAATGGACAACAGAGGACTGAATGTACGTTATAAACACAAAACAATTGATTCCATGTTGCAGGGGAATGAGTCAGTAATGTAGAGGACAGGCTGGCAAAACTCTTCTGTAATATGGGGTAAAAGACAGAGAGATACACAATATCAGAGAGACATTTTATGACTATAGAGGAAATCTTATATTAATATAACCGAAAGTGCTGAAAAAGAGATCACAAAGAGTCTAAGATAATTGAGAATCAAAAATACAATGGAAGAAAATTTCAAGAGGGGAAGAAATATTAGAAAGAAGTCTAACTGGCAAATACCAGGAAAAAAGGAAAAGAGAAACCAAAAAAAGAACTAAAACCTAGACATTTTTGCTTTAAAATTTTTTCAAGGACTTTTTTCCCTAATTAGTGAATTTATTCTCATTTTTCTAATTATGAAATTAATGTATAAATTTCTTGACACTGGTAATAGATCACTACCATTTTTATTATTTATATTCTTTCAGTGTTTCTTTATGCTATTGATCTATATAAAACCTAATATATTGTGTGCACAAAATAGATGTATACATATATGTGAACACAGATACATGTGTATACCTGTGTGTATATGTACATGTGTGTACATGAAATCTTGTGTACATTATGTATTTACATACATGTATAAACAATTCATTTTTTAAATTTAACTTTTAGGTGTATGAAAGTCTGTCCAGAAATTATCCAGCCATATAATAAGAAAAATAAAGACATTTATTGAAGAAGATACAAGATACAAGAAAAACTGTACATCGGACAATGACGCCTCACTCCCCTTCCAAGTAGGCACCTTGGGACCTCATACAGCTCTTCTGATCACCATTAGCTGCCCTGCAATATTTTCCTGAATCTCACTGATGGTCTGAAATCTCTTCCCTTTCAAAGGTAACTTTAGTTTTAAGAAAAGGCAGAAGTTTCAGGGCACCAAATCTGAGCTGTAGCAGGGCTGAGTCACCTGAGTGATTTGATGGTTTGCCAAAAAAACTCTTCACTAGACGTGATGCATGAGCAGGCACATTGTCATGATGAAGCTGCCAATCACCAGTTGCCCATAGCTGTGGCCTTCCGAATCATCCAAATAGTTTTTACTGAGGAATGTTCAAGCTTACTCCAAAATTTGATGCAGATTCATTTCTCTACTCACTTGATCATTTTGAATGAGACGCCACGCAGTACACATGCTCACTCAATGGTGTCTACCACCCCCACTGACTAGAACAGTGAAGTTGTCATTGTTCACACATGGGCATTCCAGTCCACACTCCTTGGCTGCCAGGTTACATTGATGTCACCCAAACTTCTCGTTATATTAACAATGGCTTGACTCTTTCTGGGCAGACCTTGTGTATAGAAACACCAGCCAATGAAACAACATAGAAAAAATGTAGGCATATGAAATCTTAACTTTTTAGTTATATTTTCAAGGTTTATTATACTCCTTATATTGTGATAATTTTCAAAATGTTCTGAACTTGCAGTTTTGATTTCTTACCCAATCAAATGATTACTTTGGAGAGGTTCTCCTATGTTTTCTCCTGAAAATTTTTACATTTTGCATTTCATATTTAGGTCACATTTCTAAGTGGCTGTTTGCTTGGTTCACATTCTAGAAACAAATCTCCGATTTTCCTCTGCTGTGGTCAGAGAATAGGACTGTCAGAGACTTTTCCTCTTTGGAATGTTTTGAGGTTTCCATCAAAGCCTAATTATGTAATCATATTTTTGTCAATGTTTTAGAACCCTGGAAAAAAAAGCTGTTTTCCTTTTTGTTGTTGATGTTTTTTTTTTTTAATGTAGCGTCCTTATCGGCACTTGGTATTGTCAGACTTCTAAAATTTGTGTAAATCTGCTGGCTGTAAAACAATAATTTTGGTTTTTTTTTTTTTTCACATTTCTTTAGTAGCTTGAGAAATTGATCATCATTCATATACTTTTGGGCCATGTTTGCATTCTTGTCTATGAATTTTTGATTACAGCCTTTTCCTTTTTTCTATTGTTTGTCTTTTTATTAAAAAAATTGATTCATATGCATTCATTATGTGTTCTGGATTTGACTTTTTCCTGTAAGATGAGTCAGAAATAACTTCAGTATGTCCACAGTCTTCTTTTTCCTTTTTGCTTATGTTGCCTGTTGTCAAACCAAAGCTTTTTATTTTAATTTAGTGTGTCAATCTTTTCTTTCATGTTTTATATTTTTTATCTTTCGCTCAAGAAAATTTTTCCTTCTGTCAGGTTACAAAAATATTTTTTAATATTTTTCTTTTGCAGATGTTACAACTAGATATTTTTCATTTAAATATATTTTATTGATTATGCTATTACAGTTGTCCCATTTTTACTGCCTTAATTCCCTTCTACCTGTACCCCCTTCCTCCTGCATTCTCCCCCTTAGTTCAAGTCCATGGGTGGTACATATAAGATCTTTGGCTTCTACATTTCCTATACTCTTCTTAACCTCCCCCTGTCTATTTTGTACCTACCACTTATGCTTCTTATTCCCTGTACCTTTCCTCTTGTTCTCCCTGCTCCACCTCCCCACCTGATAACCCTCCATGTGATCTCCATTTCTGTGATTTTGTTCCTGTTCTAGTTGTTTGTTTAATTTGTTTTTGTTTTTTTTTGTAGGTTCAGTTGTTGATAGTGGTGAGTTTATTGTCATTTTACAGTTCATATTTTTAATCTTCTTTTTCTTAGGTAAGTCCTTTTAACATTTCATATAATAAGGGCTTGGTGATGATGAACTTTAACTTGACCTTATCTGGGAAGCACTTTATCTGCCCTTCCATTCTAAATGATAGCTTTGCTGGATAGAGTAATCTTGAATGTATGTCCTTGCCTTTCATGACTTTGAATACTTCTTTCCAGACCCTTCTTGCCTATAATGTTTCTTTTGAAAAATCAGCTGACAGTATTAAGAGATTACTGTCCTTTGTAGGTAATTGACTCCTTTTCTCTTGCTGCTTTTAAGATTCTCTCTTTCTCTTTAATCTTGGATAATGTAATTATGATGTGCCTTGGTGTGTTCCTCCTTGGGTTCAACTTCTTTGGGACTCTCTAACATCCTAGACTTCCTGAAAGTGTGTTTCTTTTGCCAAATTGGGGAAGTTCTTGTTCATTATTTTTTCAAATAAGCTTTCAATTTCTTGCTCTTCCTCTTCTCCTTCTGGCAACCTTATGAGTTGGATGTTAGAACATTTAAAGTTGTCCAGGAGGTTCCTAAGCCTCTCCTCATTTTTTGAATTCTTGTTTCTTCATTCCATTCTGGTTGAATGTTTCTTTCTTCCTTGTGCTCCAAATCATTGATTTGAGTCCTGGTTTCCTTCCTGTCACTTTTGGTTCCCTGTGCATTTTCCTTTATTTCACTTTTCATAGTCTTCAGTTTTTCCTCTATTTTGCAACCATGCTCAACACACTCAACCAACTCTATCAATGCTGTGAGCATCCTGATTACCAGTGTTTTGAACTCTGTATCTGATAGGTTGGCTATCGCTTCATTGCTTAGTTGTATTTTTTCTGGAGCTTTGATATGTTCTTTCATTTGGGCCATATTTTTTTGTCTCAACACAGCTGTTACGTAGTAAGGGGCGGAGCCTTAGGTATTTGTCAGGGCAGGGCAACCCAGGTGGCTGTGTTGTGGCGCTATATGTAGGGGAGGGGTTCGAGAGGGAACAGTGCCACTTACTCAGCTCTGGGCCAGCTTTCAGTAACTTTCCCTGCTACTCACAATCAAGTTGGGTACTTCTGATACTGATTCCTGGGTGGATGGGTTTGTGTATATTCTAGGACCCTGTGGGTCCCTCCAACAATTCTCCTGTGAGTCTGGGAGTTTCTCCTGCTGCTACAACCCCCACAGGTTTTTTCAGAGGTTTTGAGGCTTTATTTCCGAGTGCTAGAACCCTGGGTTCTGTGGTCTGTTTTGCTCCCCAATTGTTCCTCCCAGTTTATCTGCATGGAAATGTTTTTTATTTAATTTATTTATTTTTAGAGAGGGGAAGAGAAGGAAAGAGGGAGAGAAACATCAGTGTGTGGTTGCCTTTCACATGATCTCTACTCGGGGCTGGACCTGGCCTGCAACCCAGGCATGTGCTCTGACTGGGAATTGAACCAGTGACACTTTTGTTCACAGGCCGGCGCTCAGTCCACTGAGCCACACCAGTCAGATGTGGGACCACTTGCTCTGCCAGCCGTCACCTGCCCCAGTTCTCCAGCTACCACCTTGCCATGAGTCCTCTCCACTCTGGCTACTCATTTCCTTCCCTCCTACCAGTCTGGATGAATATTTCTTCTTTAACTCCTTGGTTGTTGGACTTCCATACAGTTTGATTTTCTGGCAGTTCTGGTTATTTTTTGTTTTTAAATTTGCTGTTGTCCTTCTTTTGGTTGTGTTTGGAGGCACAGTGTATCTACCTATGCTTCCATCTTGGCCACAAGCCCTAGGTTTTTAATCTGTAAGGAATTTATGCTTGTATGAGCTGTCGGGTGGGGATTCTATTTATTCATTTTATTTTCCAACTTAGATGACCAATTGCTGCAACATCATTAAATAGATCCTTTCTTATCTAATTACTTAATGCCACCACATATCGGTAGACTTTTCTTGGAGCTCTTTACTTGGATCTTCGGGTCAATTTATTTTCACGTGTATCAGTGCCACCCTGTTTCAGTTTCTGCAGCTTTATAATAATTCAGATAAAGGGAAGGGCAAATCACCCATTTTATTCTTAAAAATTGTCTTTGCTACTTCTGGTTCTTCACACATCCATGTGAATTTTAACATCAGTTTATTAATACCATGGAAAGTCCTGTTGTGATTGTTTTGGAAACATGGGCTTATATATTAATCTAAAGGTCATTTCTTTTATAATCCGATGGTGTATCTATCTCTGTATTTAAATTCTTTTCATGTTCTTAAATAAAAATTTATAATTTTATTCATAAATTTCTTGTCTTTTTGCATTTCCTTTGCTGCATTTACTCTTAGCTATCCTGTAATATTTGTTGGTCTTAAGAATGAGACTTTTGAGTTTATCATAGTTTCTAATTACTTTTATAAGTGATATTAATTTTAATATGCCATTCTGTATCTAGCAATAGTGCTAAGTATTCTTAAATAGTTCTCATACTTTTTTCTATATTGTTCTATAAATTTGATGTTGTCTTTGCAGTTAGCAGACAAGTTACTTTCTTTCTAATCTCTTCTTGCTTTTGCTTGCCTGTCTTCATTGACTGGGAGCTACTATATACTGCTGAGTAGGTGCGATGATCACAGCCTTGCTTTGCCTTTGTCCTGACTTTAAAGAGAATGCTGCTAAACTCTCACTGCTCCATATGCTGTGTGCTGGACCTTTTATCTAGATATGCTGTATCAGGAAGTTCTCCTTTCCCTCCCCCGTCCCTGGCTAAGACTGTTGTTGTTTTTTTTTTATCAAATACTTTTGGGGTATCTTTTGAGATGCTTGTATAATTTTTCTTTCTTAATGCGTTGATGAGGTGAATTTCATAATAGAGTTTGCTAATGTTTAATCATGCTGACATTTCTGGGATAACTCCAACTTTATCACCATTATTTATATATATTGGTTACATTATTACATTCAGCTCGCTAATGCTTTCATTAAGAGGCTACTCTACAACCCATGTCCATCTTTTTGAATTCTGGAAGTTAAATTCTATGTTAGTGTACAAATTAGTCTTTTTCAAATTTGCTTCCTCCCCCCCAGCCAACTCTTCATCTTTTCTTTCATTACCATTGTCTTTAATCACTTGTAACATATTTTAATCATCTCTTTGAGATAATAAGCTCTTACTTCCTAATTCTTCTATTTGTTGTGTCTCATGACTCCCTATAGTTGTGGTGCTTTTCCCCACTGGGTTTGTGATTTTCGATTCTGAGCTCGTCTTCAATGATGATGAATTGTTCTGCAGATTCCATTGGGCCTGTGTGGTTGAAGCTTCCTTGCTAAGTCTTTACAGTGATATCTGGAGATTTTCTGGTTCCTTCAGAGTCTGAACAGCTCTTTGAAGATCTTGGCTTCCTCTCCATTGCTTGTTGCACCCTCTGCCTTGTACAGCCTTGAATTATGTACTCACTGTGGACAGTGAAACCTCTGGGCTCCTGAAGCCTATTACTGAACCTGAACACCTTCTGGTCCCACTGCGCCATCAGATCATATATTTTCCTCCCTTATTTCAGAATCTTGGGATTTACTTTTCTTCGAGGACATCCATACATTTAAAAAATCCTATAATTTATTTAGGATTTCTATCAGTTTGTAATGGAAAGGAATGCTTTTCCATTACTTTTAGCCTGTCATTTTTCCAGAAGTTCCAAATCTTTCTATTTTATTTTAAACTTCTGTGATCATGTTGTTTATCTTTGCAATTTTTCCTGATCTCAAATATCTTTGTGCCTGACTGCATTAGTTTCATAAATTCAATGTTCTTTTGGGTCTTCTTATGAATAAGAACAATATTTTTTGCCTTGTCTTTTAGTTATTTAATCCGATTCTTCTGAATGTCCATCATTTTTTGAATCAAAGTATCTTTGCTTAGACTCAGGGTCTTTTCACTATTTATAAAAGCTATTAGAGCTTTTGCTTCTCAAAATATTCATCATTGGCTACCAGCATGAGAATCCTCCTGATTCTTTCTTAAAATTGAAAATTCCTTGACCTTCCTCTTGTCCAACTTAATCAAAATCCTTGGGACAAGATCTTAGAATCTACATTTTAGACCAAGATTCTATATAATTGGAGAATGGCTATTTGAAAAAAAAATCAATGCCTATTTAACCTTAGCTCCTAGTGAAACAGAGATGATAAAAATTTTTCCTATACGAGGTCTGTCCAGGAGGAATTCAGCCATATAATATGAAAAATAGAGACATTTATGAAGAAGATACAAGATACAAGAAATGTTGTACATAGGACAATGACACTTTGTCATATGATGGTTTGCCAAAAAACTCTGCACGAGACGTGATGCATGAGCAGGTGCATTGTTGTGATGAAGCTGCCAGTCACCGGTTGCCCATAGGTATGGCCTTCTGAATCATCCAAATAATTTCTGCAGGGGAATGTTCAATCTTAATGCAAACTGTGATGCAGATTTGTTGCTCTACTTGCTCACACATTATGAATGTGACAACCACATAATACACATCCTCACTCAATGGTGTCTGCTGCCCCCACTGACTTGTAGAGTGACATCGTCATTGTTCACACATGGGCATTCCAGTACACTCTCTTTGGCTGCCAGGTAATGTCAATGTTGCCCAAACCATTCTCCTTATATTAACAATGGCTTGAATTTTCCAGCAGACCTCGTATATCCCCTAAATTTCTTAAGAATCTTTTAGGCTGAAAGTTAAGAGAAATGTCTGGATTTGATCTCAATTTCTGTTCCAGACTCTGACACCCAGAAGCTTCAGTTGATTCAAGAAGGAGCTAGGGTGCAGCTGGTGGTGGCACAGATGAGGACTTTTGACAGTGCAATGTGTCACTCTCTGGCCTTACATCTCAGTAGGTATTCTCCATCTGATGGCTGATGAGACCAGGAGATGTGGGGACCATCAAATGCTCTGGTTAAAGCAAAATATTGCTAACCCCTAGTGGTGATTGGGACTCCGGATGGGATGTCCCACTGTCCTTTGGCTTGCTTTATCTGTTGCTGTCAGTCCTATGAGTGGATTTCTGTTGGGTGTCCTTTTATAGAGGAGGTTGGGGCTGCTACCCTTTGTCTCCTCCCTTGTAGGACATTTCTGGAGCTGGTACAGACTTTGCTCCATGTTTATGGTCTCATGAGCGTTCCAGCATAAATCTGAAAAGGCAGAGCCTCTATCAGATGCCTTTATATATTAATGAGTTTCTGGAATTAGTTCCTTGATTTGATACTATGGGCATGAAAAGAAACTATGAGAATTTTCAGTGTGAAGCTGAGTGATTTTTGCATCTGAGTCTGAAAATTATGAAGGTTACTTTTATTTTCCCATATTTATGGGAAGTCTTAACAAATCTTATGTATGTAGATCTTTCAAATCTTAGTGAAGAATAACTTAATGTATTCACCAACCTAAGATTTTTATAAAAGCACTCATTTAGTAAATTTGTGCTTATTTTCTAGGGAAAATGGTGAAGATAGTATTGTAGGATGAAATAAATACTATCACATTGTTTCTAAAATAATGAAGCAATTTTTATCTTGAAACAGAGGATATTGGAGTTTCAAGGGACTCTGATGAAAATTCCATCTGCAGAGGGGTCAAAAATAAATATTGCCACTATTTAATGTCTCAAACTTTTCTGTATTTTTTACTTCTTCTTTTCTCATGGCATCAACATTTCTGGCCTTTTCGCTGCTAGTTGTCGAAAAGCCATTTGGCCTTTCAGCTCAAATCACAAACCCCAAGCTCTTACTTCCTTTAGGTTGCAACTTGAGCACCTGCAAACGTGGCCAACTTCAAGCCAAAGTGAAAATGTTTTTTTTCTTTCATCCCCTTTGACATCGTCCCAAGTAACACCACCGTAAGAGGGGAAATGTCAGCTTGAGGTGAACGCCCGGCTCAGGTCTGCTCTCCGAGCCACACTCCCTGGTACAAAGGAGGAAACTTGGAAAGGAGGGGTGATAACTCAGCCATTTCTAAAAGAGGAAAATGATAACAACGTTGGGAAGGCCAGCCATAGAAAACAGCTCCGCTGGTGAATGTCAAACCAGTCAATCTGCTTCTGCTTAGGGGGTGTCTTGGGACTGGTTCAAAGGAAGGCCTGCTCGGTACCATGTGTGCCTGGGAATGCAAAAGTGGGTGGAAACTAGAGACTGTTCAGGCCTTGGTGTTTACTTAACAAGAACACAGCCTCCCAGAGAAACATGGGAAGAGCCAGGGGTCCACAAGAGAGAGTCTCCTGGACCCGCGTTGGCTGTGGTTCACTAGCTGTGTCTGGGCAGCACCTCCCTCTGCCCAAGGACTCTGGTTCACTTGTTTGACCACAGCAGTTCCTTGAGACCACCCAGGTCTCCTCCGGTTGCTCCCCCCTCCTTGCCATTCCCTGCTGTCTGTACGTTCTGATGAGGCTGTTTGCAAGGGCTTGAGACTGGGATGACCATGCCCTTTTTGGAAGAGAATTGGGCTCCATCTGGTAAGGCCTACGGCCAAAAAGCTTGTTAAGTCCTGGATTAAAGTGCTGGCATGACTGATGCTAAATAGTGTGACTTTGGCTAAACCACTGACTCTTCTCAGGCCCTTACTCTCTCCTCTGATGTGGGTTATCGTTAAGGCCAAATGGCATTCATTCATTCAACAAATATTCATTGTGCACTAACCCTGTGCCATAAACTCTTATAGGTGCAACAAAGACAGCAGTGAACATCGCTGTTTTCATGAAACTTACCAGCTGGTGGAGGAATCAGACAATAAACAAAGTAAAGGCAGTGTTAGTATTTCAGAGGGTGGTAAGTGTTAAGAGGGGGGTGGGTAGAGGTGGGGGCAGTAAAGAATCCTGGGGGAGGGGTATACACTTGAGCTGGGAGGCTTAGGGAAGACCTGGCTGGGACTGTGACATTTGAGTGGGGGGGCGGGAGGGAAGGGGGTGAGCTACATGGATATTTAGGGGGAAAGCATTGTAGGTGGAATGAATAGGCGTACACTCTGAAGCAGGAGCGAGTCTGACATCTATAGGCAAGGAAAAGCAGGAAGGTGATATGGGTGAAGTAGACTGAATGTCAAGGAGAGGAGAAGGAGATGAGGTCATAGAGGTCATGTCGAGGTGGATGGGAAGGGGTCATCAGAAAATAGGGATCCAAAGGCCTTTACAGGGAATGATGCACATGAACCACTTTTTGGTGGGTGAAGGGGTGTCCAAATGTATGTGCTACGATACAGCAAAACACAGCAACTGCTCTGGGATTTTGGTTCTAAAGTCCCTCTACATTGCAGATGCCAGTGTCTCATCCTCCATTCTGACATCCTGGCTCATGCAGAGCCATCATTCTCAGGGAGATGCCGTGATTCGGGGTGTAACTACTCCGCTGCAGGCATGTTGTCAAGTTCTCAATCAACACGTCATATATGCTTTTGCTGTAACTGAGTTGGTGGCTGTTATGGCTGGGTATGGGCTTTCTGGGTTGAGTGGCATGATGATGGGGTGCAATGTCTTGTTATTAAAAGCTAGGATTAAGAACTACAGACTGATTGTTGTAGAATAGTCATGGGGATGTAAAGTACAGCATAGGGGGTATAGTCAATAACATTTTAATAGTGATGTACGGTGTCAGATGGGTTCTAGATTTATTGGGGGTGATCACTTCGTAAGTTATATAAATGTCTAATCACTCTTTTGTACACCTACAACTAATACAATATAGTACCTCAACTGTAACTGAAAAATAAAAAGAAATTATTTTTTTAAAAAAGGAAAGGATTGTAGCTTAGCAGCAACCAGGAACGACCTCACTCTCCTGAAATGCATGAGAAGGTCACCTAGTGAGGGAGGCCAGCAGGCTCCCACAGCAGCATAGGAATGAGGACAGAGCAAATGCACGATCCAGTAATGCGGGGCTTTTAGAGACCCTGCAACACGTTTTCCTAACACAGTAGCGACTCTGCCATTGTCACGGCTGGCTTGTGAAAGTCTGCTATTGGGAGATTTTAATTCTTCTAAGCATGCGGCTAAAATTCAAATAGTCCAAAGTGTGCTGCAAAAATATACCCCCCCAAAAACAGAACAAAACGGGATGCTCTGTTTCAGAACCTAGAGAATCATATGGCTGTATCTGCTCTGCAGCGGCTGGCTGGATCACTTTGGGCCCACGAGGCCGTTGAGACACGTAAGCTGGTTAGGTGGGTTTGATCATTGTGTTCTGTGACTTTTTTCCTTTGCGTTGTTCGCAAGGCAGTTGGTTTATAAAAACACTTTGCCCTTCCTGGTCCTGTTTTTCCTTCTAAACCTCATGTGGGGCAGGTAGCATGGAGATTGTTATCTGTATCTCGTGAGTGAGGACAATGCCAGAACAGGGAGAGGTGGCGTGACTTGCCTAAGGCCACAGTGCGGTTTAGTGGTGGCGAAGACAGGGCGTGGATCCCAATGATCAGCAGACCCCTCCTTCCTTTCTGCTCTAAACTGATTTCTAAGTGATGACAACATAATAGAGAAAGACAGTTGGGCCAAACCAATATTTGTTGTTATGCAGAAAAATAGCATTCCAATAAGCAGACACTTTCGGTTTCAACCAACTATTTGCCCTACATCTATGTGGAAGACCCATAGCAACTCCAAAAAATATTCTCTTAATACAACTGAACAACCGAGTATGTAGCCAGGTTTCATGATTAGCCATGTACTGGTACTTGTGGGCTCCCCAGTGGGCTGAACTTTGCAGGCCGGGTCAGGCAGGAAGGGGTGGGTTAAGAGCTGTGTCAATGAGAATGCATTATACGGGGTTCTTTAATGATCATGGAGAAATGATCTTTTCTGCCTTGTCGCTTAATTCTTCCAGCTAGATCGACCTCTCAAAGACCCATGTCCATCACTGTGCTGTGACAGAAACATCCCACCACTCACTGCCATTTTCTAGTGCAGTGCTGTCCAACATGGTGTTCTAGGACAATGGAAATATTCTCTATCTGCACTGCCCAGCGTGGTAGCCACCAGCCACACGTGGCTCTTGCATAGCTGACTGTGGCTGGCGTGACTGAGAGACTGATTTTTAAGTTTTATTTCATTTTAACTCACTTTGGTTTAAGGAGGCATGCATGCCTAGTGCTACGGTCCTCTGACTCTCATTCTCACAGCTGCTGGTGGCATTGGCAGCTGAGAGTCCTCAACGGAACCCTTCTGTGGAAATTGCTCTCAGATACAGAAGGCCTCTGGGCCTCGGGTCACATCCCTTTACGGGTCAGCCCAAACTCAGTGACTGGTCAATGCAGGGTATAATGGTCGGGCTCCCTTCCCCCAATTTGGGACAGCTCTGAAGGGCTATCTTGATTCCAGAACTCTGCGTGAAAGTGGCTGGGGCTTCTGTTGCAACCGTATCGCCATTCAGGGTCTCCCCTGCCCAGTCTTTCTCCCTGCACCTTCCACACATGTGGATCCCAAGAACACTTCCCGAAAATCTGCCCGCACAGGACTGTCCCTCTCAGAGCCAGCTTCTTGGGAGCCTTACCTATGACACATCTCCAGTTCTGCCATCTCAGAATTATTTTGTTAAAAAAAGAGAGAGAAGCAAATGCACCGTAATTTTTTAATAGCTTATATTTTATGTCACTCTGGACATGGTAACACCAGGAAGAATAAACTCCTCCGAATAAGGATTTGCCTCTGCAAGCCAATGGAGGGCAACACTTCATGAACAATGCCACAGCCTGAAGTGTGTCACTTTCACTTCCTCCCACCCTGCTAGGTCCTTCCTTCCTTCAGTAAACATTGCTTGTGCATCATCTGTGCTCTAGATCCAAACTGAGGTCTGGGGACACAGAGGTGAAAATTCACCATGATTCTTCTCCTCAGTAATTCACTGCAGACTGGCATCGTGAAATAGTCAGGTGTTAGGCAATCCAGCACCCAGAATGCCTTGTTTAAGGTACAAGGGGACGTGAAAATGCAGAAGAAACAGGGACTGTTTTTAGGGCTGGGCTATTTCAGTGGTGCTTGTTTCTATATGACTCACAAGTATAAAATGTTTTAAAACTTTTTCATTGCTAAAAAAGTTAAGAAAAAAAGGATAGTATTTCATGATATGTGAAAAACACATGAACTCGAAACTTCCACATTCATAAATTATTATTGCCACACAGCCATACTCATTCATTTAAAAACGATCTATGCCCACTTTTGCTCTGCAACGGCCGAGTCCAACAGTTGTGGCAGAGACTGTGTGTGCTCCACAAAGCCTGAGATATTGGCTCTGGTCCCTCACAGGAAAAGTTTGTCGACCCGTGGGTTCCTGCAATCAGGGAGGTCTTCCTGTAACGAGCTGCCTTTGATCTGGGTTTTAAAGCATTCAAAGGAGTTTGCCAGGCTGAAAAGGGCCAGTGCAAGGTCAACCTGGCAGGACAACTAGCATGTGCAAGGGCAGGAGGCAGGAGGCAGGAGGCAGGAAGGGGAGCAATGTGTTTATAGACAATAAGAATCTCAGCGAGTTTGGGGCACTGTGGGAAGTGGCTGGACTGAGGTGATCAATGTCAGTAGGAACCAAATATGAAAGTCTTGGTTTTTATGCTAAGGAATTTGTTCCTTGTTCCTTAGAGAAGGAGGACACACTCAAGAATTTTAAGCAGAGGTACAGCCTGGTCTGTTTTGAGTTTTAAGGAGCTCTATGGGGGTGACATCCTGGAGGTGATGTGACCAGCAGAGAGATTGCCTCAAAAGTGCGGGACACCAAGGGTGTTACCATGAAGCGGCTGTGGTGGGAATTCCAGTTCCACGTAAGCCCCAGTCCCAGGAGTGTGAGGAGTTTACAGGAAGTTTGTTGGGACAGGCTGGTGGGGGTGAAGCCAGGGTGTGGGGCAGGGAGAGGCTGAGATAGTTGAGTGGATCAGAGGTGGTGATTCCAAGTGTGGACAGGAAGCTGGACAACTGTGGCTAGAGCAGATGAAGAACATGGTTTGGGTACGACTCTGGGGCTTCATGTTTACACGCTGGGCTTTGTATGTGGCATGTCATGCGTGAGGACCAAGCAGATGTGGCTAGAGCAGAGGAGTGATGGTGGAAACCTCATACAACGGGGCAATGGGAGGTGAGGAGGTGGGAGGCAGGGGGTAGGGGGCAGGATGGCAATGGCCATAGGGATGAGTGAGGATAATAGAAGTAATAACAGTGGAAGGTCAAAGGCTTTCCTCTGAGTCTGGTAAGATGGAGGAGGGGCCAGTGCCCATCTTACTTTCATAACATGGGTCTGCAAATAGTGAAAACCAAGCTTTATTTGGTAGAAACAGAGGCCAACGGCTGCCCCTGCTTGAGGGGAGAGGAAAGTGGAGGCTGGGATAGGATATTTTCCACACACAGGAACCAAGGCAAATATAGGAAATGAAACCTCAAATGCTATTTGAGCTGAAACAAAAGCACACCACAACGACTTTGGTTGAGTTCCAGTGGTCCTTTCCCCTGGCCAGGAATCATTGAGAGGGTCTCTCTCTATTAAGCCTGTGTCTGAGAGCAAGCTGAGATTTTGTACGGCACCTTTGTCCTGAGAGTTCAGGGGGCCCCTTTGGCTCCCTGATCAAATTTGCAGCCTCATTTTGGGAGACAGACATGGGGAAAGTGTTTATCAATTTTCATGACAATTCTGTCAGAATATCCACAAGACCCAATATGCATTTCAAACCACTAAAAGCAGCAGGGGAAGCTCTTTTTGGGCCATCTGAGTGACCATGTCTGGGGTACAGAGCCCAGTATGGAAGGAGACCTGAAGAAGAGCCTGTATGGAGGATGACATGAGGGTTTGTACTCTCTCCAACCTCCCAAACACTGCGATGCAATACTATTCTTCTGAGTAGTAGTGAATGACATCGTCTCATTTAATGCTCCCCAGCAACAACTGTTCTCAGTCAATGCTGGCTGAGGACAATGTTCACTCCATCGTACAGATGGAGAAACCGTTACCAAGAGGAGGCAAAACTACTTGAGTAAACAAGTTGTAAACCAGATTTAAACAGGAGGGATTGAGCTTAGGAGATTCTGCCCTTGTTTGTTTCCAGGGAGCTTGGGGAGTTAGGAGAGCGTCTTTCAGGTGATATCCCATTGACCATGCCCCAGAATACCCTTCATTCTGCCCTTCTTTTTTTTTAAATCCTTACCTGAGGAAATGCTTAATGATTTTAGAAAGAGAGGAAGGGAGGGAGGGAGGGAAGAAAGTAGGAAAGGTTGCAGGGTGCGGGGAGAGAGAGAAGAGGGAGAGAGAGAGAGATAGATATTGATGTGTGAGAGAAATATCAATCAGTTGGCTCTTGCATGAACCCCTACTCTAGATCGAATCCACAGCCTAAGTATGTACACTGCCTGGGGATTGAACCCACAACCTTTCGGAGCATTGGATGACAGACACTCAACCAACTGAGCCACCCAGCCAGGGTATCTGCCCTTCTTTTGTCTCTTTCCTTTTCATCCTTCATGTCTGTCTCCTCCTCAGAGCGGAGGAGCTATTACTTCCTTGACCTCTCAGATCAAAAGATATCTCAGCACCCTCTTTGTTTCTTTCACGGCACTAATCACAATTGTAATTATTTTTTCCACTGCCACCCCTTTATATTGCCTGTCTTACCCAGTAGAATAGAAGTTCTGTGTGTAGTTGAGGACTGTCTGCACCACTTATCCTCACACCCTGCCTCCAAGTGAAATTTTTGATGCATAATATGAATGAGGAATATTTTCTGGAGTTAAAGTCCATCTCAGCTTTACAGGAGTGGGGCCTGACCAAAGACAGACTCCTCCAAAAGGCAGGGTGGACAAGGTCCTTTTGGCATGCTAGTTCCCAGGTCAGCGGGGGAAAGTGTCACAACTGGATTTATGAAAATGGACAAGAAAAGCCCCCACCTATCTCTTATTTTCTGTACATCAGTATGGAGGAGCATGGCTGGGGCTGGGGGTCGGGGCAGGGGCAGGAGTAAGAGGAAGGAACCCGCTGTCGTGCTGTGTTGAGGAACAGAGTGGGGGTGGGGGACACAGTGCTACGTGCTCACCTCTTTGATGGGCATGGACTTTACAGACCTGATCTCACTTACTCCTCCCAGCAATGCAACGAGGTGAGGGTTCCTACTGGCGTTTCCATTTTACAGGTGAGGAAACAGGCTCAAAGAGGGTGAACCATATGGTCCAACACCATGCAGGTGAGATGCTAACTCAGATGTGTCAAGCATCATAGATTTTGTCTAGTGATTATGACTCTAGGCTCTTGAGCCAGACTGCCTGGGTTCACATCCCTGATCCATCACTTGATAGCTGTGAGATTTTAGGAAAAATGCTTAACTTTTCTGTGCTTTGTTTCTTCATCTAAAAAATTAGGATATTGTTAGTGCCTACCTTATAAGGTTGCATGAGGACTAAACAGGTTAGTACTGTTCAGGTAAAGATCCAGAACAGTACCTGGTGCTATTACATATTATTGTGTCATCATCATCATCATTAGCAGCAGCATATCATCGTTATCAATTTATTGGGCCTCCTTCCTCCTGTGCTGAGGGTATACAGAGGCTGTAAGTGGCTAGGATGGGGAATCTTCTGGAAAGATCTGAGTGAAGATTATAGCTTAGAGGTACCACAAAAGCAGCAAGAAACAGCTCATCTCTGGTTGTTATGACCAGTATTCTCTCTCCTGCACTGCTTCTTTAAAAGGCTAAGAGGTTTCATTTCAGGTTTCCCGAGTTTCTGCACAGTAATTGTGACCTTTCTTTCCTTTCATCCTTTACTTCTGGTGGCAAGGAAGAGTAATGAGGTGAAGAGCCTGTTGTTACAACAGCATTATTTGAGCCAGCACATCACAACGAGCCTTGGGATGGCTCCAGGGAAGGGAAAGGCTGGGCTGGAGCTATGCCTTCCAGTCAAGCACGTGTCTCAGGTTGATCCTTTACCAGAATCCAGGGTCTTTCTTTAGTTACTAGAGAAGAGAGAGGGAGCTGTGTGAAACTGGGGACTCCTACACACCCATCTGGAAGGTGTCTTGAAAAAACAATCCTTTATGTCGACTACAGGCACCATAGGCATTCATGACCAGTGACATGGGATTGATTTTTTTCTAGTTCACTTTACATGCATGTTTTTACTTGGGGCATAACTAAGAGATTCCATGGTTACTTGCAGGTTGAGACACATTCCCTTGATTTTACCCCAAAGAAGAAGATATTGTTAGGAGTCTTGAGGGCCCATGCATCCAGCTGTGCAAGTTCTCTGTTCTGGGGTGTCCAGTTGACTTTATATTGACCCCCCTGGGGCTGGAGCCTCCCACTTGAGAAATGCAGACGTATCTGGGTTCCTACGAAGCTATAAGCACCATGGCCAAAGGAGTGGATTCCAGAAGTGGCCAGAGAATAATGATGTGGAAATACAATGGTCTCCCAGCCTTTGCAGCTGGCTTTGGACTCTGTGTGTCGCCAAGCTCAGAACATCTCAAACCTCTGTTCTTTGGAGAACCCACGTGGGCAAGTGATGAGCGAACTGTGGTCTCCGTGTAAAGCTGTTTGACCTCTTCTAGAACCTTGAAAAGTTCAGAACCTGAGTTCTGTTGTAATCCGTCAATATAGGGAAGAATTGTGTGGTTGGTCTAGGAAAAAGCAGTAATCTGACATGGAAACACATATCTGCTAGGATTTTGAAGAGATTTGCTTTGATGAATGGAAAATGTGTGTGTCCACAGGTGGCACTACTCAAGTGAGTTTTGCAGAGACTAGAATAGGTGTGTTAAGGGATATGGTTCTGAATTTGACAGCCTTGAACCTGGGCCCTGGTCTGTCTATGAAAATGTCCCTTTTATGACTTCCATACTCTCTGCCCACTGAGGCCAAGGGAACTGAAAACTCCTCAGGAAAATAGGAGAAATCCTGGTATCTATCTTGGCATACATGGTTAATTTTATGAAGTTCAATAAAGTGGTTACTTTCACACAAGAAATAGATTTTTAAAAATTTAGTAATCAACCAGTTAAAAACAGCTTTGGAAGAAATTTATGCTCAGTTAAGAGATTCTTCTCAGTGCTAATCTTGAGTTTGGGGTCTGAGCTGAAAGATAACTTCTTCTCATTGCCTCTTGTGTTTTTATGCCATTAGTGCATCTGTGGTTTAACGGGATTAGGAATCTTTACATTGCTGATCACAGAGAGGAGGGAAATGGACATTTATTGAGTGGTTACTATGTGCCCATCACGTTCTCATCTAACAAATGCTGACAGCTAGCATATACTGTTATGGGGCCCAGCCCCTCACTATGCACTTTACAGTCAGCCCTACTACAAGGCAACATGTGACAGGTGCATTCCTAAAGATCACCACGCTGTGCAAAACTGTGCAGTTACAGGGAAAATGGAATTAGGGACACAACACTCAAAAACATCAGTGACAGACTCAATAAAAACAGCACAGTAAAAATGGTAGCAGAGTTTTTGTCCATTAAGTGATTCAGGTATACATAAACACTGCCATAAATATGAGACTTTACCTTTAACGAGATCTGGGGATGGCTGGTGACAATGGGCTTTAGGTTGCTGCTTGTGAGTAATTATACAAGAGGAAATCAGTTGGAAAGTTGTGACATGAAGTGTGGGTGGGTGTGGCTCAGAACATACTTAATGAGCTGGGAGAGCAGGTGGATGTTCGAGGTGTGTGTGTGTGCATGTGTGTGTGTGTGTGTGTGTTATGTTCCTGCATAGCTCAGTTAGTGGAGTGCAGTTTTCTCTCTTCACCTAAGTGATTTTTGTGGATGAAATTGAACATCAGTAAAAACAGAATTCATGTTATGCTCACATTGTTCCCTAATATATTCTGGCAATCACACTGGGACAAGTTCCATCCTCGAAGTAAACATTAGAGCAGGCCTGACCACACTTGGATCATCTCGTTTAAAGTTCATAACCATGGAACTGGCCAACTTCTTTAATGTCCTTTTCATAGATAAACCTTGAGTCACAGTTTACTTATATGTAAGTGTTCCTGGATCACAGACAGTAAGTGGTCAAATTTGCATCTTGTATCATTTTCGGACAGTTCATGGCAGGGTATTCTCACTGGTCCATGCGAAGACGATGATGATTTAATTGATCTCTTTTATCTTCAGTTCCTATTCTATAGGCAGCATTTCTAATGTGTTTGTGATGTAACCATTACAAGAGTCTTGAAAATTTTTCAGATTTTTCTGATACAGGGACTCCTATCTGAAAGAGGGTAAGTTGAAGGTCATGGTTGTATTAGGTGATTGTATTACTTTCCTAGGGTGGCCACAATGAATTGTCGTAAAACTGGTTGCTCAAAACAACAAATTTATTCTCTCACAGTCCTGGCAACCAGAAGTCATAAGTCAGTATGTCAGCAGGGCTGTGCTCTGGAGAACCCTTCCTTGCTTTTTCCAGCTTCTGGTGGCCCCAGGCATTCCTTAGCTTGTGGCAGCATCATCCCAATCTCTGCCTCTGTCTTCACATGACTTTTCTCCCTGGATCTCTGTGTGTCAAATCTCCATCCCCTTTCTCTGATAAGGATGCAAGTCATTGGATTTAGGGCATATCCTAAACCCAAAATAACTTCTTCTCAAGATACTGCATTATATGTGCAAAGACCCTATTTCCAAATAAGGTCAATTCACCGTTGTGGGGGTTGGAAGGAAGATTAGGACTTGAATGTATTTGGTGGGCAGCAGGGGACAGCATTTAATCCAGTACAGTGGTACAACAGGAATTAATTATACTCCGATCCCTTGAAAAGAAGCACAGTGCTCTTTCTGCTAGTCCAAGGAGCTACACAGTTTTTAAAGTGCCAGAAAGTACACTCTATCCCCAAAGATACAGGAAGATTTTTTTAAAGATTTTATTTTATTTATTTTTAAAGAGGGAAGGGAGGGAGAAAGAGAGAGAGAGAGAGAAACATCAGTGTGGGATTGCTGGGGTTCATGGCCTGCAACTCAGGCATGTGCCCTGACTGGGACTTGAACCTGTGACACTTTGGTTTGCAGCCTGCGCTCAATCCACTGAGCTATGCCAGCCAGGGCTCCGATATAGGAAGATTTTAAAACATAAACTGGTAAGTTGTGTCTTTGACAGAACCTAGTTTTGCCTTCTGCCAAATTCCCTTTAAATATTCCTCCCATGGGGGTATCTATAGGGAGGATCATTATCCTTAGACGTACCTATAGAATGGACTATTATCCTTAGGGAAGATAGAGAGGACCCTTCTCCTTGGGGACATCTGTAAAGAGGACCATTATCACTGGGGAATAACTATAGGGAAGGCCATTATCCTTGGGGATTATTAGCAAGAAGACCCTTACAGTATCTGAGAGAGAGGCCTTTGGGAAGGGGACCAACAGACTCTGAAGCAGTCTGGATGCTAGGAAGAACTTTTTGTTGTAGGTGGGCACACCTGATACCCGTACATGTGTACAGAGGATGGAATCCAAGAGTTTCTGAGGAAAATCTTCTCCTAGACTCAGGGACAAAACTCTTAGAGCCTCAAACAGGCCACCAGATTATGTAGGTTTGTGGTTCTCAAACTCGAATGTGTGGAATAAACACCTGGAAGGCTTGTTAAAACACAGCTTTATTGACTTCACCCCCGGAGTTCCTCATTCGATAGGTCTGGGCTGGGACGTGAGGTTTCACATTTTTAACAACCTTCCAGGTAATGTTGCTGCTGCTGGTTGGGTTTGGGAGGCGGGGCAGGAGGTTTGATTAGACACAGAGCCAGGTAGGTCAGTGTTTGCGTGTGCCGTGGTCAAAGACAGGACAAAGAAAAGCAGTGGAAAGTATTAAAAGGAATTCTCATGCGGACTCCTGTTTCTCAAGGAACATTAATAAGATGGAACGCCTGGCCCTGAGCAAATTCTCAAAAGCCTTTAACTACTCTCCCAGTTCTCTGAACCTATAGCAGACCTTGGACTTTTCATTCAAGTCCTGCCATCCCCACAAAGAGCTCTGGCCTGCCTTCTTTTTCTGCCTTTTCTCCTCTTTGTCCCTTTTGTCTGACTTGAATTTCCAAAATCCTGGGATCTAGGCTGTTACAGACAAAATTCTCCTAGACGGGTGGTGGAGGGCGAGGCTGGTAAGGCAGACAACACTCCTGAGCTGGTAAATCGTGTCTCTCTGAGACCTATTAATATTTCCATCTAGGCTCTACAGGGACACTTCCCTGGTCCAAAGTGACCTGCAGCCACTCAAGAGAATGTTTCTTTTTAAAATAATTTAACTTCTTATGGTAAAAAGCAAGGGCAGAAGTGTCCTGAGTAGCCCCATTAACCTATAATTTTTCCTACAATGGCATGGAAATTGGAAGTGTTATTACTTCTAAAAGTCCACTTGAGACAAACTTGGTGACTATATTATCCAGCCTTATATTTGGTTTTAACCAGAAAGAGGTATATGAATATAATATAAGATTATAAATGTATTTTAAAGAATTTTAAACATGCCTTTTATTTTTTAAAAAGATGTTATTCATTTTAGAGAGGGGAAGGGAGGGAGAGAGGGATAGAAACATCGATGTGTGGTTGTCTCTTGCATGACCTTACTGGGGACCTGGCCCTCAATCCAGCCATATGCCCTGACTAGGAATTGAACCAGCCACCCTTTGGTTCACAGGCTAGCACTCAATCCACTGAGCCACACAGCCAGGGCTAACCATACCTTTTAATTTGGTACTGGGGTTAAGAGGCAAGAATGGTAGTAGCAGTCTGGGATTAGAAGACTTAATAAAGTGGCATTAAGTCAAGTGGTGGTATCAGAGAAGGCAGCCACCTGCTCGGGAGGGTAAACCTCTGAGTGCTGACCCAGCATGGCCCCTACCTTCCCCTCTTCCACATCTGGATCCACCAGCCATGGGCTGCTCCCCGACCATGGCTGAAAGCATTCAGCAAGACTGTAGGAGGAATAGGCACAGAATTTACTTATTGAGGGTCACGGCCTGGCCCAGCTCATAGCCTACATACAAGGATGGCTGGGTCACTTCTGCCGTGACCATGTCTGCTTACTGAAGCCAGGCCAGGTCCCACTCATGGATGAGCTTGTTTCCCCTAGAAGTCTGTTCTCTGGATGACCTATATTCTATGGAATATACACATAGAGTATGTGTGTTCTATATATATTATACATATACTATACATGCATTTGCCAGGATACATATATGTATTCATATACAAGTAGGAAGTAGGTGCATTTTAATCTGCTTTAGCATACGTGTGTATATATTTGCTAATGCAAACTAAAACACACGCAGCTTCCTGTGCATCCATGTCTCCCCACCCAAGGTCTTTCTATGGCCATACACACGGCAGACGGAGGTACCTGGGATTTCCTCCAAGAGCTCTATCGCCAATGATGGACAAGAGTTGGTAGAAAAATACCCTAGCTTCCCCACTCATTGGAATGACTCTAAGGCATGTTCAACCTGTTTTTTCCATGGGGCCCCAGTGAGACTGAGTCCTGGTGCCCACAGTGGTAACTGGCTTATTATCACACTCTTTCTTGTTGGCTTTTTCCCCTTCTCTACTCCCTCACTGCGTTGCCTGGGTTCCTGGGATTCTGCAGGGCCTTCTCTTGGAGGAAGTTAAATTAAGACAACACACAGCAGACAATCCCCTTACATGTCTTCCAAACTTCCCAAAAATCCACCCAGGTATTTTTTCCCACTTTATTTATTTATTTATTTATTTATTTATTTATTTAAAACTTGTTCTCCCTGCCCCCAACCCCGTTGCTCTCTCCTGCACTGTCCAACCCTCACTTCCAAAGACATTCCCCATATCATTGTCCCTGCCCATGGGTCCTTTGTACATGTTCCTTGACTTCGCATTTTTTTTTCATGCAGTTCAGAGGGGTACTTCTTTGTATTTATCTAGCTATGTCCTTCATATATGCATTGTTATTAAGTGCTCTTGTGATAAATTAACCTAAACATAATTTGTATGCTCATTTCTTATTTGTCCATATGTTTTTTTCTGTAAAATAAAATACATATTTTTCAGTTTCACCAATAACTTTATTGATTTGGGTATTTTGAGTATGTAGGCTATCTCCCATGTGGTATAATGTTGATTATTCTCAATTAATGTCTCAATTTGATCGCTGTCAATTTCAACTGGTCTACCTGACCGTGGAGCATTGCCCAGGGAGACATCTCCAGCATGAAACCTCACAAACCACTTTTGGTATGCTGATCAGTCACAGCACCTTCTCCATACACTGCACACGTCTTTTTTTTTTTTGCCTTTTAATTGTGTTTTTACCTTTCTTGAAATAATAAAGCATAATATGCCAAAAATGTTGCTTATTTTCCCCCATCTTCAATATAAAATGGCTAACACAAAAATTCACCAATTTTGATGTTTTCTTTTTAAATGCACGCTGATGTGACAGCTGTCACAATATAATCTAAAAATTGTTTCAAATGAAGTTAAAGACGACTAAGCGCTACTAGAGCCACCTTATGGAAAAAACCAAACAAACTTTGTGGCCTAGCCAATATTTACAACTTTTGGAAGACTTTGAGACTAATACATTTTTAGTCACTTTGTGTGAAATCCCACTTTTTTTTTCCTTGAAAATTTTTATTTGGCTCAAGACTGCCTGTCCCATATGGTAAGTTCATGCACAAAGTCCCACTGGGAGAAAGTGATTTTTTAATTCGACTTGTTTTCCTAAAAATGTATTGTCAGAACATTTCTTTGGAGTATGTGTAATTCCTCTGGGGGGGGGGGTAAGTGTAGGGGGTGAGCTTTTTAGAGAAATTCTACTTGTGTCTCATCCTGGACAGGGATATTCTCTTAACTGGTTTTGAGTATACGGTTAATGCTAAACAAATGCTAATTACTAATAACGTAATAGAAAATGGATTTAGGGCAAACAAATGCAGTGCATAATGACATCCTAGATTATTCAAGTAACATTCATCACGTTTATTTTGGTCTTCTCAAAATCGAGCCAATATTTAAAGTTGGATCTGTGGAGAGAGGAAGGTTGGATTTGGGTCTGCTCTTTCCAGAATGTTTCATCCTGTAGACGCTTGTAGTTCCTGGGCTGAGACAGAGGCTGCTGTGCACAATGGAGATGCAAAGGATGTGGTAAAAAGTTGCTCCATGAGGATGCGGTGCTTTCCTCCCCAGAGAGGATACTCACTATGGATTTAGTGCACCATTCAGGAAATTGTGTCATTCTGAGAGAAGATAAAGGTTTTATTTAATTAATAGGACGGATGAAGCTACAGGCTCCCTCGTTTATAACCTGGACCAGGGCCAAGACCAGGGTCAATAAGAAAGCAGATGTGGCTTTCACACTTTCTTCCCCTGAGTAACTTTTCATTCCTCCCTGATTTCCATCCTTCCATAGAGAATGGTTAGATCTGGTCACCATGCCCTGTACCCACTCTCTCTCCCAGCTCTTCTTCTTGGTTCTGGGCCTGCCCTATCTTATAGCCACTGTTTCTAAGAAAATGTGGTCTATACAGACAAAGAAATAGAATTCAGACTTCAAAAGAAGGAAATCCTGACACATGTGACAACACAGATGAACCTGGGGGACATGATAGTAGTGAAATAAACCAGTCACAGAAGGACAAATATTGCATGCTTCCACTTACACGAGACAGAAATAGTCAAACACATAGAAACAGAAAGCAGAGCGGTATTGCCTGAGCTAGGGCAGAGGGAGGAGAAATGAGGAGTTTCTGTCCACCAGGAATACTTTCAGTTATGCAGGTTGAATACGTTTTAGAGATCTGTACAACACTGTGCCTATAGTTACTAACACTGTACTGTACACTTAAATATTGTTATGAGGGTAGATGTCATATTAAATGTTCTTACCACAGTAATGAAATAAAAAAGACAAATCCCAGCAAGTTCTCTGAGCTTTAATTCACTTCTCTGGAAATAGAGACAATGCCAACTTAGTGTCATTGTGAGAACTAAATGTGTGATAATGTTTATCAGATGTCTGGCACGTCACTGGCAGAACATGAATATCAGTGTTCTGTTCATCAGAGCGGTGTGCGTGGCCTAGTGGTGGGCCTGGGCTCTGAAGCTAGGCAGCTGCTGAGTCTGAACTCCATCTTTCCCACTTGCTGGTTGTGTGATTTCAAAGGAAGTTATTTAATCTTTTTGGCCCTCAGTTTCCCAGTCAGGTAAGTGGGGGCAATAATATTGTCTAATATTTAGGGTTGTTGTGAGCATTCAGTGAGGCAGTGCATACAAAGTTCTCAATAGATGTTATATCATTGTCATCATCATCATCATCATCATCGTCATCATCATTATTATTAGTTTTCTAAGGAAGTATATTATGCCTCTTCTTTATCTCCTAACTCTGTTCTATTATACTATGATTCTTCCTTTCCAGGTGGGAAAAATGGGTCCTCATTGCTAAACTTACTAAAGAAAATGCTGATTTCTCAAAATAGCTATTGAGCTGTAATTTTCGAAATACATAGTAAAACCAAGCTATACATGAAAGGCTCTTAAAGTAGGTCATAGCTGTGGGGCTGCTTAGAGAGGGTGCCGCTGGGGTGATTTATGTCTGGGGGGATTATTAATTAAACAAAAGAGGGCCTGTGTTTTTGAAAAATGCTTCTGCCACTAAAGAACCACACATGAAGAGACATAAAGGAATAGCTGTGATTAAAGAGTATATCTCTATCTATATTTATATTCAAAAGATTATGCATTAAACAGATTTTCCCCTGTATTTAATGCTTTGGATGTTTTCACAGATCTGTGTTTTGAATTGGGATGATTTTGGCAAACTTGCTGCAAAGGAGATGATTTGTGCACTTGAAATAGCCGCATTAATAAAGCCATCAGCCCTTGTCTCTGAGGAGGAGCCAGTGGGGGGACACCAGTCTGTGTGTGTCATATGTGTCTGCCAGTTCTAGACGCTTTAAGTGTCTGACCTCTGGATGCTTGTCCACACAGGGCTTCTTTGGGGGAACTTGCTAAGGGCAGGGATTTAGAGGTATTTCCTTCAGCACATGAAGTTTTTCTTGCAGGAATGTTGAAGTTTGAATAATCCTTTTCAAGCCCTCCCCTTACCCCACCTACTCTATTTTTCCTACAGCAGTGACTTCTTTGCCGTTACATTCTTGTTTCCTTTTTCCTCTGAATTTATTACCCTCCAACATTCTCCTTCTTAATCTTGTCCTCTAGTCAAGATGAAAATATCTTTGTTGATTTTTTTCTCGCTGTAAAAATAAGGCATATTTGTAGACGTCCCCTATATTTTGGAGATTAACCCTTTATCAGGTATATGGTTTGTAAATACTTTTTCCCATTCCGTTGATTGCCTTTTCACTCTGTTGACTGTTTCCTTTGTTGTGCAGTTTGAATTTGATGGAATTCCACTTGTTTGTTGTTATTGTTGTTGTTGTTGCTTATGCTAAGGGCTTGAATAGATGTTTCTCCAAAGAAAACATACAAATGGCCAACAGGTACATAAAAAACCTCAGTGTTACTAATCATCAGGGAAATTCAAACCTAAACCACAAGAAGATAACACCTCACACACAGCAGTATGGCTATTATGAAAAAGACAAAAGACAAATGTTGGTGAGGATGCATAGAAACTGAAACATTTGCACACTGTTAGTGGGGCTGCAAAATGGTGCAGCTGCTGTGGAAAACATTATGGAGGTTCCTCAATATTAAAAGTAAAACTACCATATCATCCAGCAATTCCACTTGTGGGTATTTATCCCAAAGAATTAAAATCAGGATCTCAAAGAGATATTGGCACTCATATGTTCATTGCAGCACTGTTCATAATAGCCAAGATGAAGAGACAACTTAATGTTCATCAACAGATGAATGGATTAAGAAAATGTGGTGTACATATACCATGAAATACTATTCAGTGTTAAAAAATAAGAAAATTCTGTAGTATGTGGTCACATGGATAAACTTTAAGAATACTATACTAGGTGAAATAAGCCATAGATAGACAAATACTGCATGATTCTACTTCCATGAAGCATCTAAAATAGTCAAATTCATAAAATCAAAGAGTGGATAGGCAGTTGCCAGGGGCTGGAGAGAAGGGGAAAAGGGGAGTTAACAATCCACAGACATGAAGTTCCAGTTATGCAAGATGAGTAGGCTCTAGAGATCTACTGCCCAGCATTGCACCTGCAGTCAACGATAGTGTATGTCCTGTTGATGGGAGATCTCATGTCCAGTATTCTTATCACAATAAAAAAAAAATCTTTAAAGCTTAACAGAGTAAAGCATAATTATAAAAATTTAAAAGATACACTTAGGTAAAAAATCACATCTAACAGAAATTAGTATGATTAATATTTTGGGAGACAACTTTCTAGATTTTTCCTGTGCACGTGCACACATGCAGTCATACACACAGAGTTTTGTAACCTGCCTCTAGCACTTCATGCTGCAGTGTTATTGCATCTCCTTGTTAACATATGTAGCTCTGTTACATTTGTTTGAAAACATGCACAATATTTTTCAGTGTAATAATTTACTTGCCAGCCATATGGGTAAACCTCCAAGTCCCCCCCCCAACTTTGTTGTTATAAACAATCCTCTTATGAACATCCATATATGGACAACCTGACTCATTTGCCTGAACGTTTCCTTAGAATGAGGTCCTAGAAGCTTAATGGCTGGAATTAGGTGGATAAACATTTATATTGGTAAATTGTCCTTCAGAAAGATTCTTTGAGGTCATATTTCCAGAATAGTTTAAGAATGCACGTTTCCCCACATTCCCAATAATGGTGAATAATTTTGATTTTTTATTCTTTGACAATTCCATAGGCCCAAAATGTATGTTGAAGTTTCAACTTGCATTGCTTTGACTGCTGCTGAGGCCGGACATTGTTTTCCTCTGTGTATTGCCCTTGTATATGTCCTTTGTGAATTGCCCGTTTGTACTCTTTCCCATGTTTCTACTGGAATGTTCATTTTAAAATTGATTTCCACAATCTCTTTATTGATTAATAATATTAACTATTTTCTGTCATATATCTTGTAACTATTTCCCTAAGTTTTATTTAATGTTTTATTTTTGGTTACATTACCTTTTTCCATGTGAAGTTTTAATGTTTTGTGAACAAATTTGTTAACCTTCCCTTTAAAATTTTTGGTGTTGATGTCAAGCTAATAATGGCCATCCCTGCCCCATGATGATAAAATTAAATGCACATGAATCCAATATTTTATATATGGGACAATTATGAAGCTCACTGGAAAAATCAGATACTGTAATGTCTGGAATAGGGGCATGTAGATGCATATAAGACCTTGGCCACAAAGTTGAAGACTTTTGGATCACCTGTTAATGCTCACAGTTGAAAAAACATTCACTGTGGAACAAACTTTGAGCAACCAAGTAGGCAAAATGACTTAACCAGTTGATATTAGCCAACTGTCATCATTGGCCATCCCAGAACTGGTACATATATGAATGAGGGATCCTAGTGGCAGAGATGGAGGCTGCAAATGGGCTTAACAGTATACGGGCTCCCACTTACCAAGGCTTATCTAGCTCATGCTACATCTGAATGCCCAGTCTGTCAGCAGCAGAGATGAACACTGAGCCCTTATCATGGCACTCTTCTTCATGGAGTCCAACTGACCGATCAGCGCAAGAATGTTCCCGTGACCTACTGATCATATCACGTACCATACCATCCAGAATCAGTAACTATGTCAAGCCTCCTCCAGCCTAGAAGGGACAAGGGCTTGTCCTCAGAGGGATAGATACTTATTCTGAGTATGGGATTGCCTTTCTTGCCCAGGCAGCATCAGCCAGCACTGTCATCCTGAACATTAAGGAATATCTAATCCACAGGGGTGGTATTATCTTCCCCCATGAAACTGAGACTTAGAAAGGTCTTATAACTTGCCCAAGGTTGCACATTCCGAATGTTTGGGAATTCTAATTGAAAGCCAAATCTTGAGTCTCCAAAGCCTATTCTTGCCCTAGCCCAGCAGGACCAGGACATCTTCCTGCAGAAGATGCATTGACTCAGGCCTGCGGGACTTCATTTGGTCACTAGGTGACCAAAACTGAACTCCAAGCCCCTCACAAATGTTCCCTGTGAGCCATGGAAACACCTTGGGGAAAGCTTCCATGATTGTTTCATTCAAAGCAAAATGGGACAGTAAACAAACATCTCCTCTCACATCACGTATCCAGAGCTTCAAGTGGAGTATTGGTGCCTTTTCCTTCAACTGCCCCAGAGATGGGTGGATGATATGAAACAAATCTGTAGTAGAGTCAAGGCTCAGTTCAGCTCCCAAGCTACTGGGTTCTCTTTCTGAGACTTGTTGGGTCATCTGCCTTAAGTCCCATCTCATAATAGGCTTGTGTTGGACAGGACACTTAGTGAGAGAAACCCAGTGTAAACTGTCATGGGATTTATCAGGCTATATAAACAGATCTTCAACTAGGCCTAGGGCCAGTGGAATGAGTGTCTTGAATGTCAACAAGATTCCTTTTTTCCCATCTCTTTTCTATGCTTCTTTTATCCTATCAGCTTTATACTTTCAGATTGGCTTCCTCCATTGGGCTGGAAACATTTTTGATAGTCCTCATGCATCCCAACTTATATCTTCATTATTCCCAGTTCCAGCTGAAAAATCTCCAGAACAATGCTGTTGGGTAGACTTGGTTTAGGTGCCCACTCTGGGACCAATGAAATACTGCCATGAAGGTGGAGTACTATAGTTGGCAGCTCTACTGCAATCATTGGCTGGAGTGTGGGGAGCAGAAGCTCCCCAAAGGAAGGCAGGGTGCTTTTGGCATCCCAGAGGAAGCAATGTTGAACAGACAAAATGGTGAAACCCACAATGGTCGCCTGGTGACTTGCATGAGTCAGCCAAACCAACAATACTATAAGCACCTACTAAAAAATTACATACTTTTCTTTCCAAGGAAACAGTTTTTCAGCACAGTAAGAGATGACTTAGCTCACTTGTGTACTTTCCATAGTGATTAACACAGTGCCTGAAACTGAAGAGAGAAGCAGGAAGAGGAAAAACAGAGCCAGTGATGGATTGCTCCATTGGGACAATGACGTTTATTCTAGAAGCCAACTCCTTACTGGGCATCTCCAGGTATTTCTTGATTGCACTCACCTCCTCTTATTCTGTTAGAAAAAAGCAAATAGGATTTCCACCATGTTCCGTTAGCTTGTAGGTCTTTGAGCTGCTTATGCACTGCATCATGGGTAAAATTTGGGTTAAAGATAATTGTAAATATGGTATTGATATTAACTGATGTTTTCCCAACATTGCAATAATGCTTGTTTTGTTTGTTGGAGAGTTTATTACTTTTTGATCAATAGAATGTGAGATTTGTGGGGGCAATTAGCATAGTGAATAACAATTAGGCAAAAAATCAATGACATTCAGACAAATATGGGACTTGGAAAAGTCCCACAGGCACATCAACCTTCACACACACACACACAAGCACGCACACACACACTTTTAAAACTGTAATGCATCTCATTTACAATTCTAAAGCATGGGTGGGGGTATGTGTTACTCTTTGAACAGAAAAGGAACAGGTCCAGAGAAGCTGTCTGAATTTTCAGGAAACTCAAGATGTTTGCATTCTGAAAAACCTGAAACATCAATATCCACTAATTCTATCTGCACTCTCTTTATTTTTGGCTTAATTAAGAGTCACTGAATGCTTCTTTTTCACCAGCTATGTGGTGGTGCTGGGTGCTGGGAAGAAGAGGTGAAGCAAATAGAACTGTAGTTCTCTCATAGTCTCCCTTCCACTTCTTTTCCTCCTTCAGTTTCATTCCTTGGGTGGCCAGAAGAAAGCATCTATATTCTATGTCATTGACCCATAGCCAAATAAATTAGAAGAGACCTCAGCAGTCATATGGTCCAATTCACACTTAAGCACAGGATAGAAACCCCTGAAACTATAGTGGGTCCTCACTCCCTTGCTTGAACACATCTAGTGACAGGGAGCTCTTTACCTCCAAGTGCAGTCTCTTGTAACATGGCACAGCTCTGACGGTTAGAATGTGCTTCCTAATGCTGACCTGCTTCCATGTCCACTCTTACTAGTCCTGGTTGTGCCTCTGGAGTCAGAAGGAGCACGGGAGGAAGGAAGCTGTGATTCATTTATTGCCTTGAAAGGTTATAGGCTATATCATATCTTTGCTTCTTTAGGACAAATGGTCAAGACCAAATATTCAGGTTGTTTTTTAACATTATCATGTGCCAGACACTGGGATAAGCTCTTTACAAGTATATCTATCTCACACACTCTTACAACAAGTGGTAATTGCTATCACTAATTCCCTAGGAGGCAATTGCTACACTGAGATCTGATGAGTTTAGCTAATACATCCAAGAATGTGTTAGAGCCAGGATTCAAACCCTGAGAAGTCTGATTCCAGAGCCTGTTCTTTCAAATACCACTCACTGTGAGCTTGTTGTCCTAAACATAGGGGGTAAAAATACATAAAACTCAAACATATTTCAATATATGAATTGGGGTGAAAGCATTTGGTTTTCCTCTGGCTGTTGAATATGGTGTAGGCACCTTTGAAGGGATCCACCCTGAAACATTTCCCAGTTCCCTTCCTCCCTGCTTGGTGGACAGAGGAAGCTGTAGGAGTCTGGAGAATGGGAAGAAGAACTTCCATTTATTTAACAAATTTATTTTTCTCTGGAGCTCAGAGAGATTCATGCCATGATTTAGAGCTCTCTGTGCCTTGTATGTTGTCAAAGAGATGCCCCACACTTCTGTGAATGTCTTCTCTCTGATGTATGACTCTTGGTGAAAGGCGGAGACCTATCTGCAAAGGAGGACCTTCTTTCTGATCCAGTAGCCACAGCCCAAGTACCCATCCTTTCTGAGTGAAGGACGTTTTCAAAATTCCTCAAGGAACACATGTTGAGTGTTAGCTTCTTTTAAAAAATTTTTATTGTTGTTCAATTACAGTTGTCCCCTTTTTCCCCCATTATTCTTCCCTGACCTACCGACCCCCAACTCCCACATTCAATCTTCACCCTGTTGTCTTTGTCCATGGGTCCTTTATACACGTTCCTTGAGGGTCAGGCCTGGTTACTACTTGGATGGGAAACTGTTAGCTCCTTGAAAGCAGAGGTGCACGATTCCTTCTTGTCTCCTGAGCCTCCAGAAAATACAGTTCAGAGAATGTAAGTATATATTTATTGGATTAAATACAATGTTTGGCATACGACACTGGTTTCAGCTCTTACATTTGATGGTGCATCTAAGAAGTATATCCTGAAAACATTACTAAAGTGTATTCACAGCACTGCTCAGTCTCCCTGTGGGCTCTGTCATCTGTATATCATAGTATTTGAGGATTCTGGGGGTTCATTGCCATGTCTGAGAATCCTTACTATATATCATCCTATCTGATAATTCCTTATGGAATACCTCTGTAGCTGAAAATTTCCTTCCCCTGTATGCCTGTTCAGAAATCAATGTTTAGAATAATGGTCTTGCTTGGCTCTGAATTGGGCTGGTTAATAACCATTGCCAGGGAAATCAATCAAATCTATGATATCTTATTACTTACACTAATTTAATCACAGAGAACGGATCACTGTTCCAGTTCAAAGGGCAAAGAGAATGCGTGTGTGTGTGTGTGTGTGTGTGTGTGTGTATGAGGGGAGAGAGAGAGACAGAGAGAGACAGAGAGAGAGAGAAGGGTAGGGCTGGACCTTAAGAAAGACGGTAGTGAACAATTCCGGAGGGAGTGACCTATTACTATAAATCTCTATGCTGCATTATTGTAGGCGATATTCACCTGAACTTTAATTTATTCCTAAAAGCATGCCACTTTTATTCCAATTTTATTCTGAGAATATTTTGTTTTGAATAATCTTTGAGACCAGAGAAGGCAATTGTTAATCCCCTAATCATACAAATTAACTGAGTGTAATCTTTACTAAAATGGCTCACCTGTGCTTACTGCAGCCAACCCAGCTGGCTGAGCCCTAGGCAAATGAATCGATTGTAGATGGGCAAGACGGAGCCTGTGAATACGGGGCATCGATCCCGGTTCTGTCTCTCCGTGTACATCACTTAGTCTGCGTGCACAGCCTCTTACACTCCCTCCCATCTCTGAGCTGGGAAGCAGCGCCTTTCTATCCACTTTGTTCTCAAATGTCCCAGCCTCCAGGAAGCCTTCTCTGAGGCCCCCAAACAGGTGAGAGCTCTTCCTTCTCCCAACTTCCTCACACTTGTTTTGTGGCCCAGTAGTGGGCACTGGTTATCTGGCCTACCCCTGTCTGTCTTTCTTGGGCAGCACCAGTCTCCTATTCCATGTGGGCTCTGGTGGGGCTTTTAATCAAGGACAATTCTTTTTTTGCCCTGGGCTGGCAGTAAATGATCACCCCTGTCCACCTTGCCCAGTCAGACAGGCTGGTCCTGCATGAGCCCACTTCTCAAGCAGGGCAAGAAAAATCATCCTTTGGTGATCTGTGGAGTTTGGGGGAGGAGGCACTCCTGGGACTGTAAGTAGTAAAGATCACGAAGCTGTAGCTCCTATCCTGCTATCTCAGTCTCTGTCCCCATTGCCATGTCCTCCTTCTCCTGCCTCTTCCATAACTTTGCTTTAGTCCTTTGCTTCTGTTTCACAAGGTATTCTACTCTCTGATCACTGTCTCTAAAGCAGAGATGACAAATTTTATCTCAGGCTCCCAAGCTTGCTTGGCAGTGGCTGCTGGAGTGCTGTGTTAAGAAAGAACCTAAGGTCATGCCTGGGGTCAGCAGGAAAAGAGATCTGCGATCAATTAGTTATGTCTGACACAGGGACGGGATCTGCTGTAAACAAGCCAGGAGTTTGCCATCCTTTATCTAGTGACACATCTTATTTCTTCTCGGTGATTGCTGTGAGTCCTGGATTTAGGCAGCAGCTCATTTCCACCACGTGTCACATTTTTCACCAGGAAAGCCGACAGTGGCCACCACATGAACCAGGCCAGTCAGAGTTTTGCCCTTCAGATTTTGACATTAATTCTTTAGATCTTCAAAGGCTGCAGTCAGTTAGCAGAATAAATGATATTAAAGAGTATAAATCCAAGTGGGGCAGGAACATAAAGAATGGAAAAAAAAGAACAACTAAAGCCATTCTGACAAATTTAAGGAGTGTGCAGAATAGGCCAGAAGACTCAGAGTGCTATGTTCAGAGCTGCACATGAAACAAATCCACTTAAATTAGCTTTTCAATTTAATTTTCAATTGATTGATTTGGTGTCATCATGATCCACTAGGGATTTATATGTGCATATGCAGTCATGGACCAGGTATGCCTTCTTTGCTATTTGCCTCTCCTGTGCTTAGTACATATAGTATGTGCTCAATAATGTTGTGTTGAGTGAAGAAATAATTGTGTTGGATAATTCTGTTGAATGAGGGAGTGGGTCAATTAGCAAATTAACACACAAACTCTCCTGCTCATATCAGAAGTCAGAATTGATCGAATATTGTTTGAACAGAAGCAGCACCATCTAAAAAACGAATTTCATTTTTAAGAGATATTTAGAAGTTGGAATTAACAGAATTTTGTGGTGGATGGGCTGCTGGGAGATAGGGAGGAGAAAGGGGAATAGGGGCCTCTGAAATTTATGACCAAAATAACTGGGTGGGTGGTGGTGACATTCACCAATATGGTCTTCTCAAACACCTGCATGGATCTTAGCAAAACTATGTCCCATACTCTATTTGTATTGGCTGGTTATTTGTCTGTCTTCCTCCCAACCCAATAAATGCATTGAGGAAGGCATTGGGTCTATCTTATTAACTCTAGAGCCTACCAAAATGCTAGCATGTAGCGGGCTTGCAAAAATACCAAGTGCATGCATGAATTGGTAACACAGCCATTGGTGATGACAACCTGTTAGTCAGTGCATAGGATGACACTGCATTTCTATTCATTGTGGCAAGAGAACAGGTTATCCAAAGCAACTTCCAGCCATTTATGATGGGGAGCAGGACACAAACCTCATTTCACACAGCTCAGAACTGCTCTCTGGTGTACCAGAGACCTGACAATATTACCATGGTATTAAAACACAAATTTTGCAAGAGCTTTAATTACTGCAAGTCTATATGGAGTTTATGAGGCTTAACCCATAGCTGGTTCCTGTCAACAGTCAAAGGCCAATGAATGGTCAATAAAAGCCGTAAACAGTTTTCCATTATCCCTGATGGACTTCTCTATGAGATGACAAAGTGTAACAATGATCAATAGTGGAAGGGACATTCCTGAAGGCCTTTGTGCCAGATATAATGTATTGATAAAGAGGAGGGAAGCATGAAGTTTTATTGGTCCACAGACACATGGTTTGGGGGTAAAGAGAGGAAGGCTCTCCTTGAAAATAGAACAGACTGTGTTTGAATCCTTCCCGTAGAAAGTGCTGCATAGTTGGGGCTCAACAACTGTGTGGCTGTAATGATCGTACCAGAAGAGTTGGTTTAGAGGGAGCATATTAATATGGACTCAAGTCAAGAAATAAGAAAAGTTCTTGTGGAAAAACTTCTCAGCCTGGTGTCATTAAATTTTAATCTTTGAAAGCAGATGAGCTAAATGAGATTGAGAAGGAGCTGTGACCTACAACAGGATCTTATCACTTTTATCTTGGATGACTTCTCAGTAACATTGAAATACTTAAATACTGTTCTTTTGGCCAAGGCCACTCCAGAATATGTCCCTAAATCCCTGTTATGGGTTGAGATATGTTCCCTTCAAAATTATATGTTGAAACCCTAACTCTAGAACCTTGGAATGTTACCTTATTTGGAAATGGGTTTACTGCAGACAGATGATGTAAGACATAAGATGTAAGATGAGGTAGCCTTTAGACCAATATGGCTCATGTCCTGATGAAAAGGGGGAATTTGGATATAGGCACACGGGGAATGTCAGGTGAAGATGAAGGCAAAGATTGGGATGATGTGTCTACACGTCAAGGAATGCCCAAGATGGCCAGCACACCTCCAGAAGCTAGGGAAAAGTCATGGAATAGATCCTTCCCTCTCAGCCTTCAGAAGGAACTTACCTTTGACAGACATGCTGGTTTCAGACTTGTGGCTTCTGGAACTGTGAGACAATCCATTTCTGTGGTATAAGCCACCAGTCTGTGTACTTCACTGGGGCAGTCCTAGGAAACCAACACAACACACAGCCCCTTTTTTTTCCTCCCACTCCTTTGTCTGCTCCTTCTCTGACTCTTGTGTAGATGCCTGTTCCACTGTCCTCCCGTGTGTGGTACTATTTCTTAGAGCTTTGTTCTCACCAAGCACACCCAAGTGATTCCCCCTCCCTATACCATTTCCCCTTCAAGGCTCTGCCTTTGTCCCAAATCTTTTCCTGTGCTTCAGACATGTGTGCCCACACATGTTTGTGGACTCTGAAGCTTGAGCCTTCTTTCCTTACATCCATGGAGTTTGGATCTTGTTTGGCTTATATGTTTGTTCCCTGAGTATATAGGTTGACACTCTCTCTTCAATATTTTCCAGGGCTAAAGTACTAATCATAATTACCTATCACCTGAGTGAGAGGACACCTGTCCCAACTGAATTAGCATCTATATTAGCTAAGAGATTAGCATCTATATTAGCTATGAGACTGTTGAGGTCTCATCCAGTACCCCTTTTTGTTGCTGAGACTGTCTCGTTGTAAGTTGTCCTTTTCCACGTTTTCCAGTGTGGACCAGACTAGGATGTCAGGTGCTCAGGCTCCGATGGAGAGGAGATGCTTGGATCTATGATCCTCAAATTTTAAAAGTTCCACTTTTTCAGTGTGGGGTCAGTTCTACCACTTCTGCAGAAATGGGAGGCTGCCGTTCAACCTGGCCTAGAGGCTACAATAAGTTATTGGTCAGTCTGAATATTAAAGCAATTATTCCTTGGATTTCTAACAAGTTAGGAGATGGTGGTAAAATCAGGCATTGGCTGAGCTTCCATTATTATGGAAAGCTTGGGAAAAGTTTCTATCATTAAAACAGTGATTGCTATAACTTAGTGGCTTGGTTGGGCTGAAGCTAAGAATATAGAAGAGTAGACAATTAATGGAAATCAATTTCTACACTTCTTTTAAAAATAGTGGTCAAATACATATAACAAAATTTACCATCTTGACCATTTTAAGTATACAGTTTAGTGGCATTAAATACATTCACATTGGAGTACAACCGTCCCTACCATCTGAGTCTAGAATTTTTTTCATCTTCCGCCATTGAAACTGTCCCCATTAAACACTAACTCCCTGCTCCCCTCTTTTCCCATGCCCTGGAAAACACCATTCTACTTTCTGTCTCTAATTTTAACTGGGAACCTCTGTAAGTGGAGTCATGCAGTATTTGTCCTTTTGTGACTGGCTTATTTCACTTAGCATAATGTCAAAGTCCATGTGTATTGCAGATATATCAGAATTTTCTTTTTTCAAAGACTGAATAATATTCCACTGTGTGCATACACCACATTTTGTTTATTCATTCGTTGGTCAATGAACACATGATCTTCTTACATCTTTTGATTATTGTAAATAATCCTGTTGTGCATATGGATGTACACATGACTCTTTGACTCTCTGATTTCAATTCTTGTGGATATATATCCAGAAAAGGGACGGCTAGTTCATTTCATAATTGTATAACTCATTTCTGGGGGAGCCTCCACACTCTTCCCCAGCAGCTAAACCACTTTACATTCACCCCAATAGTTCACACATTTTCCTATTACTCCACATCCTCGCCAACGCTTGTTATTTTCTGTTTTCTTTTTTTTTTTTTGATAGTAGCCATCTTAATGAATGTGAGAGGACACATCTCTTTTCTTTTCTGAAGCATTTCCCAGTATTTATTTAGATTTAGAACCAGCTCTATTCCCTTGTTTACAAAGACAATGAAGCAGCCATCCCAGAAGAAGCTAGGGGTTTGAGCGGGTAGACTGCATGCTGAGAATTTGAAATAGGCTCCAAGTCCTACTGCAAATGTGCCTTAGCACTTCACTCTCAGTAAGCCCCAAGCAGGACTCAGTGTTTCACTCAGAAACCTGCTCCTCCCACATGTGTTCTCTGAAGTGAGGAGCCTCGGTGTTGCTCAGTCTGGAAAGCTGGAGACCTCTCTTTTTCCTCAGCTCCAAGTACACATGCCTGGCCAACCCCTGCCACTTTCCCTTCTTCAATATTTCCCCCCAAAACTCGTTCTAGGCAGCAACTTCCTTTGTTAAGGGTACTTGAATCTCTTGCTACAGTGGCTATAATAATGATCTGTCTCCACCCCTGCCTCCCAAACCCAACTGTCTCCCTCCATTTTCTCCAGTTTCCACGTCACAGCCCGGTGACCTTTGTAAAGGAAAAAGTTGATCACGTCACACCTCACCCCAGTTAAAACCCACAACCCCATCTCCTTGCCTTTGGAGTGAAACTGAACACCTGGCATAAGGCCTTGCTTCATCTGGCGCCCACCTACTTGTCTTATTTTTCTCTATGTCTTCCTGCCCAGGGAGAAAGTGGGTGGGAAAGTAGTTTTCTGTTTACTAACTGACAGAGACTGCATTTCCCCCTATTCATTCCATTACATAAGTGCTGAGCACTGTCTGGCCTAGGTCTGGCCCTCAGGGGGAGGGGTGTCGGAATGGAAGGCCTCCACCAGGATGCTGCTATGCAATGGATGGAGGATGTGGAGAGCTGCCCCAATCCTGGGGGGCACCCAGCACCATCTGATGTACCAGTTGGCTAATTCATTAAGTGTCTCAAAGATTTTCTGAAGGAAGGCACTTAGGTTTGAATATCTGGTTTTAATACTCAGAGGAAGCAGGTATATAACAGCCTGTGTACAGACAGAAGAGCAGTATGTCCTTTACAGGTGTAGTAATTGTCACAAGCCACCAAACAGCAAAGTTAGGCTCAGTCATAGTAGTTATCAGAATCATTATGAGTCTGAAGGAAATTAGCTGGGAATCTTTGCAAACACTAATGTGGGCGCTCCATCCTAGAACATGGTCTTTATGGGTGGGGCTAGGAATCAAGATTTTAAAGAAACTCTTCTTAAAAACTTCACTTTTACCTAAAAAAGTAATAGAAAAATGACTGGTTTAGCTCCATAGAGAAGCTATTAAATTCTCCAAATACTCTTGTACAGAGAAAACCTGTTTGACCTGCCAGTTAATTAGATAGTGAATTTCCTTCAACTGAATTTGGAGCATCTTTGCAATTAGCCATTGTTAGCTAAATAATAAGTAGCTTGACCTTGGGGTCACTAATTTCACTTCTGTGTATGCCCTGGGAAGGGAAAAACATAAAAAAATATATTTGATCCCTTGTCTAGACACCGGCTACAGTCCCTGGCTGGAATATCCAAACTTTGAGGAAGGCAGATTAGCAGACAGTGATGAACTGGGACTCTGCTTATCCATAGAGAGTGCCTCCAAGTGTGCACTCCCTCCCAAAATTTTACCCCAGGCAGACACAGGAGGGGGCAGACACAGGTGGGAACAGGGAGGAAAAGTTGAACTCAGGAGTTTGGGCTTCAGAAAGCAACCAGAAGGGAGGCCTCTTCTGAATCAACAGGAAAATGGTGGGTCTGAGGAAACAGTCTAGGATGTTTGGGGTGGGTCTCCTGGTGCATTCTGGCCCAGGGGTTAACTCTGTAGGTGGACACTGTCAGTGAAAGCCATCCTGAGACATCAGTGCTTGGGCTGCGAGGTGGGATGAGGGTGACTCACTCCTCTCTGTCTGGGCCCATGAGAGAGCCATGTGCAATAGCGGACAAAAGCAGCCCAGGAGGGGATTTGCTTGCTAAAGAGGGAACTAAAATTGGCCTAACCATTCAGCGACCTCAAATTTTTTAAAAAGCCTGCTGGATCTGAGCATATATATTTTATTGCCACTGCTTTCAGATTTCATATTATTATAATGGGTCTGTTAAAAACTGGACTTGTTTTTATTACTTTAGGTAATCACCTGACTTATAAGAAATTTGCACAGCAAGTGTTGTTCAGTAAAGGCGAGGATTATATTTCTGTTATAGCATCAGCCTGTATGTCTGCGATCATCCTGTATATCTGGCTGGTGTTGTGCTTTTTCCAGACCCATCTGAGTGGGTTAGTTAGTCTCCTCATTTGACTAATGAGTCTACTGGGACTTGGTCGGAGTTGCCAGAGAGCTATTAAATAACGTGGAAACTGAGCCTTTTCCCAGCAGGCTTCTTCGCAGGGACGATGAGTGAAGGCAGAAGCTTGCTGCTCAGGAGAACCACCAGGACCACGACGACAGCTCCCTGCAGGATAAAAAGAAATCTGTAGACTGAAGGGTTGTCACGGTGCCTTCTCTCCCCAATGTTCTGAGACCTCAGTTCTGTAGCCAAGTCCTCCATTCTTCTGCCCCTTTTGCTTTGTGCCATGTCGCTCTATGCAGGTGGATGAGGTGACAGAGGGAGATCCACAGAGCATGCATGAGGTCATAAAGGTGGGGACCAGACAGTATTCAGAGTGGTGTCTACTGGGGGCTTGCTGGCCTGTGTGTTTTGGATGGAAACCAGAAAGCCATCCAAAATGTTCCCCAAGGGAACAGATTGCCTGAACTCAAATCTCTGTCCTGCCACTTTTTGACTCTGTAATCTTGACCCTCAGTTTCCCTACCTGTATAATGGGGTGATGATAACAATAGTCAACCTCAGGGCCATTTTGAGAGTGAAATGAAGTATGACTTGAAAGTGCTTAGAATAGTTCCAGGCATGTGTATAAAAGTTAGTTATTATCACAGACTTTTGGGATATACGGTGGGAAACTGAACACCTGTGCCTTCCTAAAATGGGTGCTCATTCACTCAATCTTCCATTTATTCATTCTACAGGTATTTGCTGAGTAGTACTATGTGTCAGGGCTCATGCCAGTCCTCACAAATCAATTACAAATGCCCTGTATTACAAGGAGTTGGGAAGGCTGGTCTGTTGTTTATGTCCCAAGGACAGACAATCAAAACAAATAAACAAGGAAACAAACAAAAACCAAAAGAGACCTGCCTACCAGGCAGAATTGAGCATTGGGGGCTGGAACTTCTCTGGGATCTGGTGTCATGGCAGTCACAACCCCAGGTTGCAGCTCGAGTTGGCGAGGGCAGATGGAAATCAGGACTCCAGGCCTTTCTCTTCTCTCCATTTTAGATGTGAGGCTGATAAAATCGTTTCCTAAAAATGTTCACCCTGGACCCAAGTTCCCCATCTCCGTCTCAGAGAAGTGGGAGAGTTGCCTCCTTTCACAGACCTTGAGGACAGATACCGCCCATTTCTCATGCAAAAAACCACCAGCTTCTTCAGGTTCCACAGGGGCTTCAACTTGAGTGAGGCTGGCTGTGGATGAAAGCAAACATTCTTCCCCGAGGTCTCCTGGGTCCTGGGCCAAGGGCTCTGAACAGCAAGGAGCTTCCTGGGTGCAGGACTGCCGTGTTCTTAGTCTGCTATAAAGTATAGTTAGTCACAGCATCTCTGCTTGGAAAACTGGGCTGGATCTTGGAGATAGTTTAATTTAATCTTCTGTTTTGCAAAGGAAATCCTTACAAAAAGAGAGAACCGAGTTCTCCTTACTCTCTGCTCAGCTGTTTCTCTCAGGCAAAATCTCTTCTGTCCACTAGTAGTTTGTGGGATTCTGCCTGCTCCATGTACATATGATTTACAGTTTAAGAACCTTTTTTTTTTTTTTTTTTTTTACCAAATACAAAGTCTAACATTGGAACTAAAATGGAAGATTTCATCAGCTGTTGCTAGAGTAGGAGATGGCACTTACTAAAATATTTTATCAAATTATGCAAAATAAACGTATATTTTACTTTATTATTTATACAATAATCACAGTCATCGTCATCAGCAGCAGCAGCACTATCATCACAAGGGAAAACACTGCTAGACAGTGGTTCTCAAAGTGTCGTCCCAGGTCAGCAACAGGAGCGCCACTGGGAAACTTTTAGCGATTCGAAGGCTCAGAGCCCACCTTAAATCTGATTGGTCAGCAACTCCGGGAATCAGACCTGGAAATCTGTAGCATTTTATCAATGCTACTGTTGATTCTGGTGAATACTAAAGTTTGAGAACCATCGTGCTACACTGCGCCAAGGACTTTTAATGCATCATATCGGTTTTTCCTTCTAATAACCCTCTGTAGTAAGTAACGTTGTCATCTTCAACTTTGAGAAAACGAAGATGTAGTTAGGTTAGGTGACGTACCCAGCTTGTGAGCCGTGTAGCTAGACCCAGGCCCACACTGATTTGGTTGCACCATATCATGTTTTTAATGAAGTCAATATCTGTGTCTCTGTTTATTCCAATAAATTCTCTGAACTACAAAAGGAAAAGCTTAGCAAATCCTTTCACAACCACCCCCACCTGTGATTTGAAATTGCAATTTATTTACTCAGCTCCGTCCCCCCTTTAGTCCATAACTAGTATGTGGGGCTTGAGGTGGTGGCATGACCTTAAATTCTGCCTCGTCCCTTGAAGTACAGCCAGAAATGATTTCCTGGGCGGGATCTGCAGCCAGTGAGGTTTGTGGCCGAGGGAAAAGGAGTGGGCAGAGGAGGACGAGGCTGGGACCAGCTGCAAAATACTTGCTGAGTAGGGAGAGAGGGGATGGAGAAGAGAGGCCTAAAGAGAAAATAAGTAAGCAGGCAGGGGCTGCTCTTCTATGAGACAAATTTGATGATGCCCATTTAACTAATGAACAAATGAAATCCTAGGGACAGAGGTCTGGGGATTTGACTTGGTTGTGACTCTCAGTCCAGTGATTATTCCACTGTAGTGCAACTGGAGCAAATATATGTGAAAACCAGCAGTGTTAGGCTATGAAGCAACACCATGGGCAGGGAGGAGGTCCTATCTTGGGGTTCACAGTGACTTTCAGGAGATGAATGGACCTGCTGAACTCAAATGCAAAGTCATGGTGTGTGTCTGTATTTATGGTGTGTGCTTATACATATACAAACATATACACATATACGAGATCTGTCCAGAAAAAGTCTGGCCACTATTACTATAATGAGAATGGTTTGCACAACATCGATGCAGTCAAGGAGAGTGGACTGGAATGCACATGCGTGAACAATGATGACTTCACTGTACTAGCCAGTGGGGGTGGTAGGCACCATCGAGTGAGCATGTGTACTGTGTGACTGTCACATACAAAATGACTGAGTGAGTAAAGCAATGAATCTGCATCAAATTTTGTGTTAAGCTTGAATATTCCTCTGTGGAAACTATTCAGATGATTCAGAAGACTTTCGGAGACAATGCAATGAGTATAGTGCAAATAAAAGTTGGCACAAACACTTCACAAATGGTTGAGAGTGTGTTGAAAGTGATCCACATTCTGGAAGGCCTGCAACAAACAGAACACCTGAGAATGTCAAATATGTAAGGGCTGCAATCAACAAACATTGGCAACCCAGGTGACTCAGCCCCCTTCAGCCCAAATTTGGCATCCTGCAACTTCTGGTTTTTCCCAAGACTAAAATCATTTTTGAAAGGGAAGAGATTGCAGACCATTGATGAGATTCAGGAAAATGCAATGGGGCAGCTTATGATGACTCCAACAAAGGATTTTGCAGAGTGTTCTGAAGAGTGGAAGAGGCTCTGGGAGAACTGTGTTGGGTCCCAAGATCCCTACTTTGAAGGGGACTGAGGTGTCATTGTCCTATATACAATGTTTCTTGTATCTTGTATCCTTTTTAATAAACATCTCTATTTTTCATATTACATGGCTGGATACTTTCTCATATAAATCTGTATTAGTCAGGGTTCTCCAGAGAAAAGAACCAATAGGAAATCTATCTATCTGTCTATCTATTCATCCATGTCTTTCTTTCTTTCTTTCTTTCTTTCTTTCTTTCTTTCTTTCTTTCTTTCTTTCTTTCTTTCTTTCTTTCTTTCTTTCTTTCTTTCTTTCTTTCTTTCTTTCTTTCTTTCTTTTCTTTCTCCCTCTCTCCCTCCCTCCCTCCCTCCCTCCCTCCCTCTCTCCCTCTCTCTCTCTTTCTTTCTTTCATCTATCCTATCATCTATGTATTATCTATTTATCATCATAAGGAATTGGCTCACACTATTATAAAGGCTGAGGAGTCCCTGATCTGCAAGAGGCAAGCTAGGAACCCAGAAAAGCCAGTACTGGCTTTTAAGCTGCAGTGCCAATGCAGAAGACCAATATATATATATGAGAAAGAGAGGGAGAGAGAGATTGAGAGGCAACGATTTTCAGTGTGGGCTCTGGGGCAGATTGCATTTTCCAAAGATGGCTGCACCCACCCACCCCCAATACATATTCTTCCACTGAGAGTTGGGATCTGTGCTCCCTCCTTTCTGAATGTAGGCAGGGGTTTGCGACCATTCCAACCAATAGACAATAGTGCCAATATTATCATGTGGCTTCCAAGGCTGGGTCATAAAGAGGGTACAGCTCCTGTCCCCTGGGAACCCAGACTGGGTACTATGAGGGAGCTTAAATTAGCTCAGGTGAAGGGACCACAGAGAGGAGCTGAGGTTGCCCGGTTGACATCCAGCATCCACCACCATCATTGTGCATGAGTGAGACTTGAAACGGCCCCAGCCCTCAGCCTTGGAATCTGACACCTTTAAGATTGTGTAGCAGAACCCAGTCATCCTGTTGTATCCTGTTCAGTCATGATTCACAGAATCCAAGAGCATAATAAATGATTGTTTTACATCTGTCCCGTACCACAAAACACTGCCCAGACTATGGAAGGGCTTAGGGTTCCCCGAAGCCACTAGCTTCCAAAGCCACATAAGCAATAGTGCATTTGGCCGCTTCACAGGTTCGCTGCAAAGGCAGGTGAGTGGGCAGTCTGTATGGCCAGGCGTTCTTAAAGGCAGAGCTGTTCCATCTGTAGAATGGTACTTCCCTCTCTTTTCATTTTTCCTTTTCTTTAAAAAATGTTTAAACTAAAATTTATATCCTCCTACTTTTTAGATCTAAAAGTGTCTTTTTAAAAAATGAAATAATGAGAGTAACTTATTTCGTTGTTTCTGCTGCTGTTGTTTTTTGTGTTGTTAAAAGTCCTTACCAGGCAAAATGAAAAGTTGGTCACTAAATGCTAGTCTCCTGAGCCTTTAAAAAAGTTTTGTTTTTTGGTACTTAGAAGTCTGGGAATCACTGACCCACATAATGAAGTCCAAGCCACTTAGAATGTCATTAATAGCGTGATGCGGTGTTAGTTGAATCCTATTCTAATTGTATGATAATCAGGCCCACCCACAGCGTGATTCAACACCATGCCCCTCAGGTAAGTTATGAACTTGTGAGAAAATTAGAGGCTGGGTCGGGCTTTCTTTCTTTGGGAAAATGGGTTTTCAGACACAAACTATTAACTTGGGTTAATTTTTAAAACAGGTGACTGACTTTGAAGTTAGGCATTGCTAGTTCATGAATAATTCACACAAACCATACATCCACTCAGTGTCCAGGGACGTTCACATGGCGTCATTCCCACACTCACACAGCGGCGACACACCACACCGAAGGGGGGTGCGCGCGCACGCAGAGACACACGAGGCCTCCGGGAGGAGGCAGAACTCAACCACGCGATCCAGTGAGGACACCAAGCTGAGCGTGTTTCCCCGTTCCCATCCAACTGTGTGAGAATCCGGCAGTCTGTGCATGTCCACTCTTGGGAGCCTTTCCCCCAAAGTCCTTGACATAAATCTATGGCCTGATATTTGAGAAAGAGCCAATGGACTCTCTGCTTACATAACTCATTCATGCCCTTGACATCCCCCGCTTGGATTTGCCCATAAATAGCTGCCCATCCCAGGACCAAGACCAGACGGACTGTCAGCTCAGGCCCTCTGGCGGAGGAAGCTTTAGCCTGTTTTTCTGGACTTGTGGCCACCTGGACTTGCTTCAGTTAATCAGTTGCCTGCAGCCTACCCCGGATAATAGTTCCTTTCAGCTTTGTTGACCTCTGTCTCTTCCAGTTGCCTGGTGTTTGGTGATTCAAAGAGTAAAGAATAAACAGAGGATTCATAATCACAGCATGCATGATTAGGGACATTTTCCCAACAACCCAGTTCAATTCGCATGTAGGTCTGGCTAACCTGAGGAGCAGGCGTGTTAATCCTCACACAATACGGATTGATTGCTGTCTTCTCTAATTTTTCTTCCTTCAGATGACAAGCCCCAGCAGCCTGGAATTTGTCAATTTAAGATAGCACCCAAGGAGCACAACTAACTGACTTTAGGAAAAAAAAAATTAACTTGGAATAAATACATTACTTCCACACAGAGCAAGAACATGAAATTATACCCCAAGGAAAGGCGCAGCCTATAACCTACTGCACTCCTGAGATATCTCAGTGCCGCTATTAAATTTATTAATGAGGGTTGGGAGGTCTTAGCAGCGATGCTGGCCCATCACTTCTACCCAGCGCTATTGTTTAATAGGGTCAGTGGACATTTACCAGCACAGATGATTAATTAGAGAGAGGCTTTATCAGTGTAAGGGTTGGCACTGGAGAGGCAGGTGGAGATGTTTTGCCTTGACCTCATAATCCTTCATCTGTCTTCTTCGTGGTAAGATTTTATTACTCAGCGTGCACAAGGATCCATTGCTTACCCTTGAACATGTCGAAAAATACAGGGATGCCTTGTGATCGCTGTGGAAGACCTTAGGAATTCCATCCAGGTGCACAGGTTTCTCTGCTTTGCCCCAGACTTAACAACGGACTACAAAAGGGGTGAGTCTTAGAGGTGTTTGTTATAACTTACTTGCATTTCTTCAAAAGGCAGAAATTAAGCCTCATGGCCCTCAAATATCCTAGTGATGGCATATTTTATGACGGACAGCAGGTGCTCAGAAAATGCACATGGAATGGATGGCCTGTTGGACTGTTTGGGAGTTGACGACTCCTCGCCACTGGTTCAATAAAAGTGGTAGAGGATATTTCACTGAACAAAGAGGTATCTGAATAGTCTCCATAATATTCTTTTATCTCACTGTTCCTCTGCTATCCCATTGCGCTCATCATCTTCCACCTGGTCCACAAGAACAGACTCTCAGCTGTTCTCCCCCCGCCCTGGATCCCTATCCTTCCTCCTCTCTTCGGTTTTCACAAAGTGATGTTAACGCTCTCCTGTCTGCTGTCGATGGCACTTGGGGCCACATCCAAGTGCAATGTAAGGTCACTTCATTACTACCACTGACTGAGGAGTACAATCTAGTGATCGGGGGCCTATTTCTTTCCCAGCCTCTGCAGAAGAATACTATTTAAAAGGATTGCTTGCTCAGAGGGCCTGCAGCCCACTTGCTCTCCCAAATCTTCTAAAAACATTTCGCTGGAATAAACTAGGCCAATAGAAAGCTGGGCACCTGGACAAGCTGCTAATTCCTTGGAGATCTGCTTCCAATAAATGGCCTTTTGAGATGCTGATAAAAAACAGATCTATGAAGCTTATAGTTACATCCATTTTAATGATGCCATAAAATGGTGTTTATTATAGCATACATTGTCTTCTTTATGAAGGCTCCTGGGAGAAATTTTCATCTGGTCCCAGTGCCTTGAAGGGCTGGATAATTAGCAAAGTGTAGGACCTTTACCTTTATGAGACACATAAACTTTCATATGTGTTTAGTGTGGTGAGGTTTTATTGCTTATTTTTATTTGTATTTTTATTCACTCACTCATTCATTCATTTATTAATTTAAATTTATACTTACTACACACATATGTATGTGTATTTATTTCAGCAAATTCCTAAAGCAATTTAAGGGCAAGGTCTCATGGAAGAAGAATGTGTATCTATCCTTTGGACTTATCTTAAACACATGCCTTTGGAGAAGCCTTCCCAAACTGTTACTAGGTAGCTGGAAACTCCTGCCTCTGGCTGTCCAGCTCACTTTGTTCTGTAGCTTTATCAGCTGCACTGTGCTGGGATTTGTGTGTTCGTGGCCGCTGCCCTTACTCCTCAGGGAGCTTGTCACAGAAAACGACAAGGCTTTCTTTGTAGCCCCCAGAACATAGCACATAACTAGGGACATGTCGCTCTGAAGTGTTCCCTAAGCCTCTTGATCTCCATCCGACTGGTGGATTCTCGACTGTGCTTTGTCTATGTGCAACTTTGGTAGCAGAGTGTGGGACGAGGGGTGGGCGGTTGGAGAGACGGGTTCATCTGCTATTGAGGCCTTGTGATTCTATTTCCTGGAGTGAAGAAATCTGTGTGTGTGTGAGAGAGAGAGGGAGAGAGACAGAGAGAGAGAAAGAGAGAGAGAGAGAGAGAGGGAGGGAGGGAGGGAGGGAGAGATCAGGACATATCTCAGTTACTGAATGGGAAAAGACTTGTAAGTTGGATCTGACCCACAAAATTACAATGTGTCTGTGTTGTAGAACTAGGTGCTCTTTTATATCTTTTCTTGATAATTCTGTGACCCGGTCACTCTGTTTTTTGAATTTTAGAGCAGGTCTATGGGAGATAAAAACCATGCCTGGGAGGTTTGCTTTCTAAACCACAGCTGGTTCAGATTTTTTTTTTGTCTTTCCTGACTTGCTTTTAATTCCATCTTTTCTTCAACCACTTCCTTTCTCCTTTCTAGGAGCAACACAAAATTCAGACACACTCTGTGGTTGAGTTTTGGTGACTTTAGCAGAATGTCAGCGGAAAGCTGAGATTTCCCCTCCCTTCAGGCTAGTAACGGAGGGTGATGATGTCCGTGGTCCCCAGCCCTCCCTCTGGACCTGTGATGTGCTGCCATTGGAGTGGACGGTTCACATCCTGGGATTGTGGAAGGAGCCAGATTTCAACAGCATCACTGAGTGACCATGGGAAGAAATGGGCCTCATGGACTTGCGTCACACACAGGGACTCCTCACTCAGTTGTGGGCTGCTTTGGATGCTGAGCACACTGGGGCAGGAAAAACTGGGGAGGGCACAGTGGAGATCCCCCAGGGGAAAGTACTGGCTGTCTTGCCAACATATTAGAGGGAACTCAAGACTTTAATTTGACTTGAAAACTTTTATAATAGCTATGCACTCTGAGATCCTAAAAATGGAACAAGCCATTCTGGTTATTCTTTTTAACAAAAACAACCTGGGAAATTGTTACAAAGTGAATGTGTGTGCCCCCCAAAAATTCATGTTGAAATTCCAAGTCCGTGTGTGACTGTATTTGGAGATGCACTCCTTACAGGGGCAATTAAGGTTAAATGAGATCATAAGGGTGGAACCTTAATCTAATGAGATTAGCATCTTTATAAGAAGACTACACAAAGAAGACTGCACACAGAGAGCCTGCAGTCATTTGCAAGGGAAGAGAAGAAACCTGAGAATGAAATCTATCTTGCCAGCACCTTGATCTTGGACTTCCCAGCCATCAGAACTGTGAGAAATAGCTTTCTGTTGTTGTTTAAGCCACCTGGTCCCTGGCATTTTGTCATGACTGTCGGGGCAGACTAATACCGTAATCCTAGGGAATCTGCTGTTTTTACAAGGAAGTAAAATGTGTGCAGGCTTGGTAGCTAGAAAGACCAGGGTTCAAGTCCTGGCGCCACCAATTGTTTGCTGTGAATTTTCAGTGAGTTTGTTTTGCTTCTGAGCCCTGTTCTACCATATGTAACATGGAGAGTATTATTTGATCTCCAGTGTGAAGGTTAAATGAGATAACAGATAAAATACAAACTAAATGTAGGACTAGCATAACACATTGTCTAGCAGATGTCATTTATCAAGCATCTGCTTGGCTACAGTAGTGCCACCGGATGTGGCCACCTCTCTGACCCTCATTTCCACCCCAGAATTGGTGGCAGGAGGATTGGGGGTAGGAATCTTGCTTCTGATTCCTTTATCTTCATAAACTGGAATAAATTTTTTTTAAATTCCCCTAAGTAATTACCCTATTATCTTAGGACAACAAGCCTTATGGTCTTGCTGAGTTAGTACAAAGCAAAATTTCATCTTTTAAGTTTCCCACAGGAAGGAGAGGGCATCTTCAAACAGGATGCGAGAGGCCTGAAGGTAGGTTAACAAAGAGACTAGTTCCAGAGCTATGGATTCCAGGAAATACCAAGGAATAGCGAGTTGGCCCCCGGGGTGTAGCAGCAGGGGGTGAGCTGACACCACCTCCAGGTCTCCCTGAGTAAGGGGAGGGCGCTGTCCACACAGGTGGCTGGGCTAATTGCCCAGAGAAGGAGATCTGGCAAGAGCTGTGACTGGGGCTAGAGGAACACAGCCCACTCAGGGTGCCTTGGCAGGGAGGGAGCGAAGGGTTACAAACACCCAGCTTCCCTCTCTTTCTATCTTCTACTCCACGCTGCTGTCCTCCAATTGGCTGAACCCAACCTGAAGCCAGGGCCAAGGGAACTAGCTGACAGGTCCCATCTTAGTTCCCCAGGGCACCCAGCAGAGTGGAGAGGGGGAGAGCGAAACCAGGAGGGTAAAAGGAAGTGGTTCCAGACAAGAGATCTTCTCAACTTCTCCAGAGAGAGAAACTCTCTCCTGGATTCATCCAGGTTTGGCTCTACGTGCATTGAAAGAATATAGAATGACCTCTCTCTTTCCCAAATTTAATTTTCAAGTTCAATGTCTGTCCTAGAGTGATAAATTTCTACCTTAGAGCGGAGAAGACTACAAAGACACGTGATTTAAGAGAAGAATTAAAGTGAACAGGCTTAATGAGTGAAACCTACTTTCTCCATTACACGGGCTTGTCCTGCTAGTTCACCCATGGCTGAGGGTCCTCTCATCCTTGTGTGCTGGGGACATCGCATGTCCATACCTCCTGGGCTCTGGAAGTAAAGGTGCATTTCTTTGGACACACCTCCTCTCCCTTTTTAACTGAACATTTTAGTTTGAGTTCATCATAGGCTCATATAAAGTTATAAGAAATACTACAGAGAGATCCCATGTACTCTGTGCTCAGTTTCCTCAATGACAACATACTGGAAAAACGTAACATAGTGTGACATAGAGCAATGTCACAACCAAGGTATTGACATAGATAGAACCCCCTGATCTTATTCAGATTTCCTCAGTTTTGCTTCTGCTCCTGTGCGTGAGCGTGTGTATGTGTCTGTGGGTGTATTAGTTCCATACAACTTGGTCACGTGTGTATATTTAGCTGTATATCAAGTTACCACATGCTTAGGTTTGTGTATCTACAGCCCAGGCAAGTTGTAGATAGTTCAATCAGCATGACACTCTTGTTGCTCTTTTATATGATCACATCTATTCCTTCCTGCCTCCACCTCACTGCATCTCCCATCTTTAATTCATAGCAACTACCAATCTGTCCTCCATTTCTGTAATTTTGTCATTTCAGGAGTGTTATATAAATGCAACCAGTAGGGTTTTTTCTCAGCATGGTTCTTGGGAAATTCACACAAATCTCTCTATTTATTCACAGTTCATTCCCTTCTATTGCTGAGCAGCATTCCATTGTGCGGATGCTCTACGTGTTTTTGGCCATCCATCCATCCAAGGACATCTTGTTGGTTTCCAGGTTTTTGCTACTATTAAAACCAAAAAGCTGTAAAAGTTAGTCTTGTACAGGTGTTTTTGTGTGAACATGGATTTTTATTTCTCTGGGATAAATGCTCAAGAGTGTAACCACTGGGATATATAATTTCACATTTAGTTATAAGAAACTGCCAAACTTTTTGCCAAAGATGCCATACCATTTTATATTCCCACCAGCAAAGCATGAGTGATCCAGTTTCTCTGCATTCTCACCAGCATCTGGTCTGTAACAATTTAAATTTTTTTTACCCATCCGAATAGGTGTGTGGTAATATGACATTGTGATTTTAGTTTTCATTTTCATAATAGTTAATGAAAGAACATCTTCTAATGTGCTTCTTTGCCACCTGTATATCCTTTTCAGTGACAAAGCTGTTCATGTCTTCTGCCTGATTCTTAGTTGGTTGTTTGGTTTTACTCTTTTGAGAGTACTTTATATACTGCAGATGTCACTCCTTTGTCAGATATGTGATTTTCAAATATTTTCTCTCACACTGTAACTTGCGTCTTTATTCTCTTAACAGGATATTTCACAGAACAAAAAGTCTTTAATTTTGGTGAGGTCTAATTTAGTATTTTTTTTGCCCTTTTATGGACTGCAATTTTGACATTGAAACTATAGCTCTTGCCTTGCCACTTGGCTGGCCTAAACCATTATCCAGTTCTTATGCTTCTGACACTATGCCACATTTTTGTAAATAAAGCTTTATTGAAACACAACCATACCTGTTTGTTCACATCTTTGTATGGCTGCTCTTGTGCTACATACAGCAGCAGAGTTGAGGATTTGCTACAGAGATGATATGGCTCTTTAAGAAAAAGTTTGGAAACATCTGAGTTAGTGCATAGTAATTGTTTCAAAATTATAAAAGCTTATTTCATAGGCAACAGAAAACTGAAACATACTCATTATAACTTTAATAAAAACAATGTAAATTCATACTCATATGTTATAGTCAAAACTATGTTAACTTACAATTACTTAAGAACTTGAAAGGAAGAGAAAATGAAACTGATAGTTAGATTTGGGGAATTCTAAGTGGCTTTCCTTCCCTGAATTTCTTGTATGAAAAAAAATAATTGTGCAATAATAATTATCATTTAAAAATCATGTCACCTCTTCAAGAGTTCAGACTTTGAGGTCGTCTCTGGGTATGGCTGTGTCTCGGGAAAAATCCTACAGGTGATTAGGAAGTCTTCTCCTTGGACAGCTGTTCTGGAAGTCAAGACACTCACAGATGGAAGGGTAAAATGAAGTCCTTTTCTTTCTCACCTTCCAGCCACTTCAAGCAGAGCCAAAGCATTTCTGGCTGCAGAAAGAGCTCGAGCTTATTTGATATGCAAAATGAGTCCCTAACAGTAGCAGTAGGCTTTTTAATAGAGTCATTCTTAGCTGTCAGAAGTGAATTTATATCAGCACATTGATTAGTTGCTGAAGACATGCAAAACTTGTATTTCTGATGAGATTGGGACTATAAGACCATAGTTAATGGCTTTATTACTGTTGTGTACACCTTGAGTTTCTGGCACATGTACACACACACACACAACCACTAAGGAGGCCAAACAAAGTTTACGTGGGCTGACTATGTCCCCCAGGCTGAAAGTGTTTAATCTTTGCCCCCAAAAATGGTTTGGAATAAAACTTTTAATGTAACTACCTAGCAGACAGATGATGTCTTTGAATCAGATGCACCATTCTTTCTACTGAGTCTATTAACATCCTACAAACCACTGTTGGGACATGGTGTTGTTTGTATCACAGGTGATATGTAGTGACATGGCAGTAACTTCCTAGTTGTGAGTTCACATAACCTTGGAGTTCAGAGGGGTCTGAGCAGCCATTCCCAGAGCTCTACCCTGGGTGTGCCTTTTCTCCACAGTATCCTGGATCCGAGGCAGTCCAGCTGTGACTAGTACACATCTGATACAGATGAAGTTAGCACCTCGTACAGTGGTGTAGTTCACTACAAAGCACTTCACCTATCTGAGAGGTCTTCATTATATTAAACAAATTCAATTTCCCTGTTAAGTATTCTTATTGACCCTTTGGAATTCTATAATGGCATCTAATTCCTCTTCTGCTTGATGGTGCTAATTATTTCAATAAAGCTACCAAAAGATCTTAAGTCTTATGATCTCCCTGCAAAACAGCGACTGTCCCTTCATGGTTTCCAGATGCTCTATTTTCCCCAAGTGGATCTTGGGTGTCAGCAAAAGCTACGTTGAAATGCGAACAGAGAGCTCTGGAATCCCATGGGCAGCACAGGACACTGGAATAAACAGGTGAATGACCACACAGCTGGAGACACTGTGAAGGAAACCTGGAGTTTCACTTGCTCCTCAGCTTCCTCATCATGGGCTTTTCTCAGTGTGAGCTTGGCATCACCTTAGGTTCCTTAGCTGTTGCATCCGCATTTTCTAAGCCATGTTTTCCTTTGTCTTGTCCTTCCCCAGCTGACTTCTGCATAGACTTAGGGGCAGTGATTTGCATGTCTATTCTCCTTTAACTGTATTGGACACGACTCATTCTTCCAACCCATTTAAGTATTCCTGTCAATTTTTTTTTTTAGTTTTTTCTATTTTATTGTCCTTTTCTTTTTTTTAAAAAAAGATTTTATTTATTTATTTTCAGAGAGGGAAGAGAAGGAGAGAGAGAGAGAGAGAGAGAGAGAAACATCAATATGCGGTTGCTGGGGGTCATGGCCTGCAACCCAGGCATGTACCCTGACTGGGAACCAAACCTGTAATACTTTGGTTCCCAGCCCAAGCTCAATCCACTGAGCTACGCCAGCCAGGGCTTCCTGTCAATTTTTAACTCATTTGTTCATTCATTCATCAGATGTGTACTGAACACCCATTATTTGGCCAAGTGCTGGAAAAAAATGGTGGAGATACTTGGAGATTAATTCCAGTTCTTCACTGGATTCACTGCCGCTTCAAGTTTTGTATCATCGGTGAAGGTGATGAGCATAACTTCATGTGACAAAATGACCAAGTGAGATTATGGTCCAGATGTAGAAGGAGGTTTGGTTTGAGTGTCTCTTAATCTAATTTACCATATTAACATGTTAAAAAGAGAAAACAAATTTTTAATAAAATAAATATAGAAATGCAATTCAATACAATAATTTACTTTTACTTTTGTGTTAAGATAAAAAAAAACAAACCCTTGGTTAATCAGGAAAATAACCCCTTAACCTGATAAAGAGTATCTTCTGAAAAATGACAGCAAGCCTCAGATACACTGTGACTAATACAGAAGCATTTTGTTTAAGGTTATGAGGGAGATACGGATGCCTATTCTCATTGCTTTGTCTAACACTGTATTGGACACTTTAACCAGTACTGTAAAGCAGTGCAAAGAAATAAAAGGTATGATGATGAAAAGGAAAAATTAAAAGATCATTATGTTTAAACAATATGATTGTTCACATAGAAGCTCTGAGATAATCTATTTATAATATTACTACAAATAATAGAAATCAGTAATGTTGCTATACATAAGATCAATGTATAAAAATAAAAAAGTTCATGTATAGCATACACAATTAGGAAATAGGACCTAACACATATTATTTTAAACAGCAAATGAAAACTGCAAATGGCTCAGGAATAGGACATTTTCCCTGAGTGTGATACCTCAGGGAAAAATTATGACACTTTGCTGAAGGTCCTAGAAAGAAAAGAAAATCTAAGAGAGAGATTTATCATGTTTATGGATAGTAAGAGCCATAGTGTAAAGATGTCAGTTGCAAAGAACGCCAACCTGTGGGGAAAGCACAGCATCAGAACATCAGAAGCATAAGAATCCGATTACGGTTCAGGCCAGCCACACACAACATCATGCGTTCAAAGGGTCAGCAGTTAGGGTGACAAGATGGCCAACACTTGGTGGACAAAGGGGATAGGGTTAGTGTATGCAATAAAGTTCTCTTTCCAGTAGGGAAATGGAGGCACTAAAAAAATCTCAATCGTATGGGCTGTATAAATATGATGGAGTGAGAAATAAAGGCTACCGCTCTGTGGCTTCGTTGTATATAGTCAGGGTCCTAATAAGAAACAGATGGCAAACTCAGATGTGATAGTTTGGGGAGAGTTTAAAGGACTATTTATAGGAACGTGAGCAAGGTAAAGGAAAACCAACAGCGACGGAGAAGTAGCTGGGGAATAGCAGTGGATGAAAGCATCGTGCCCCTGGGCCCATGGAGCATGGGGCAGGGACTGCTGGTGGAAATTAAAGAGAGAGTGGTAGCTGTAAAAGGCCCACAGATCGTAGTTGTGCCTTTTGGTAGAGGAACACAGTCACTGCTCCATGATGGCCCAGCGGAGAGGGATCTAGGGGAACAAATGTCACAATCTCACCTGCCTCTCACTCTCCAGCCACCTGCTGGGGACTTCCACTGACCGACTCCCACTGGAAGCCGGAGATGCCATTGGTGTAGCCCAAGACAGTCAGCATCTCAGAGCACAGAGGAAGGTGGAGGGCAACCAGTGGGTTTGGAGAGGCAAAGGGAGACTGAGCAGCTAGCTCACAAAAGCAGCTCTCCACCAAGCTCTCATGGTAGCAAGTCTATCTGCAGATGCCATTCAAAGGTGAGAGTCATCTCTGAGGAACAGATGACTCGTTTACTTTATCCCCGAACAGAGCCTTCTGCAAAAGGGTCTCAGTGCCTATTGCTGAACTGGATTGGGGAAAGCAGGGTCTGATCTAAGGGTGAGTCCTGTGGTGAACAGATGCAAAGACCTGAGTATTTGCCTAGTTGTTGTAGCTGTGTACTCTGAGCAACGAAGTCCGATCTTTTGAAATTCATTTTGCTGCATACCAGTGTACCCAGGTAACTCCAATTAGGAGGAGTCCCTGAACCAGACACGTGCTTTACCCTCATTTCATTCTCCTTCCTACTGCTGCACCAACCACAGGGTGTCACAGGGCTTTCTGCATGAATCGTCTTCATTTGGATCTCAGCTCCTGCATTAAGCAAATATGTATTGAGTGCCTGCTGTGTGCAAGATACTATGCAGGCACAGTGGGAATGTAGCAATGAATAAGACAGTCCTTGCCCTTGACACCTTCCAGCTCGGTAAGACATTTAAAAAAAAGTTCATAAGAAGCTACAATACAAGGCTTTACTTATTGTTGACTCCCTTACCCCTGCTTTTTCCAAGCTGCTTCTCAGTGGATGATATGGTTGTTGTCCCTCTCGTTTGTGGCTGATGTCTTGATCTCTTGGCAAACCTTGTATTAGACAACCTCTGGTTCTGTGGTTCATGGACCTGGAAGCTGGAGGGGGGTTAAGGAACAGCCTGTTGGCCCTGAGCTGGAGACTTCTTCCTAACTGCATCATGCTTCTGCTGAGGGTGGGGTGGGAGTCAGAACGTGGGCTTACTGCCAGGAGTGTCCAACCTGCATCCCACAGGCTGCATGCAGCTCAGGATGGCTATGAATGTGGCCCTACACAAAAATTGCAAATTTACTTAAAACATGAGATTTTTTTTTGTGATTATGTGCCACAATATATTTAATGTGTGGCCCAAGACAACTACTCTTCTTCTGATGTGGCCGAGAGACATCAAAAGGTTGGACGTCCCTGGTACTCCCTAGTGTCTCACACTGAGTAGCTTCATGCCAAGAGGAGTGCCACTGGCATGGCGAGGGGGCTGTGCAGACTTACAAGGTGTGCTGGGTGTAACTGTTAGCTTGAACACCTGTGGCTGTGGCATTTAACTCTTGCGGTTCTGGACTCTTGCAGTGACCTTGTCAAAGGCTGCAATTTTGCCTTCTGCTCTAACATCCTAGCAACAGAACCCACCCATACTAGAGAGAAAGGAAGTGTGAAGGGAAAGAGTGTTTTAATGGGGGAGGATGCCTTTGCAGCCTGTGGGATGCAGGTTGGACACTCCTGGCAGTAAGCCCACTTACTGCCCACTATGCGGTGAGCTCTGCTCTGCCTTAACATTTTCTTTTTACAGCCCTTAGCTAGTTAGCCCCAGAATTCTCAGCTCTTTCAGGTATGGCCACCACCCGAAGACTCCAGCAGAAAAAGGTCCCAGCTGGCCACAGGCTCCTCTCAACCTGAGTAAGAGGCACCTGGAAGCTGTGGCACAGAGCGTGTTGGGTCTGACCTTGGCTGTTGTTTGCATCACCAGAAACCTAAGTGCTAGTGGGTCTGGGTTCAGGCTGTGCCCCTTACAAAGCCCCTGAAATCCAGCCTGCCCATGTATCTTCTCTCTTGGTGTATTCAGCCCAGGTTCTCCTGAAAGGGGCTCTCAGAACAGCCTTAAGTAGAATTTAGAAAGAAAGGGGGGTTCCCTGGTCAGAACAGTTCAGGAGACACTGCCTGCCCTCTCCCCTTCTGAGGATGCTAATCTATTTATTTAAGGCTCTGAGAAGTCTTGTAATCACCAAGAAGAAAGGGAAAAAAGGCTCATTGCAATGAAACTCACAATTTACAAATATATTTGCTCATATACTCCCCCTCCCTTTAAGGAAAATCGTACATGCTGGGTCAAAAGGCACACAGTAAGCGCTCAGTGGATACTGGCTGCTGCTGGCTATTGAAGATCTGCTGTGAACGCTACAGCTTTCAGGAATAGGAGTTCCAGAAGCTTCCTTCATGACTCTGCCTCTCACAGTTGGTCCCCACACCCATGAGCTTCTGTGACACCCGCCCAGTAGCAGCTCAGTAAAAACCCCATAAATGCCTGCATGGGGCAGTGCGTTGCGGCTGGGCATAGCGGACCGGAAGCAAGCTAGAGGTGATGCCTGGAGGGGTGGTTTCCATGGACACCACCCAGACCCCAGGTCCCAGAGGCCCACGCAGGCATCTGCATCTGTTTTTCCACTCCGCTTGCTCCTTCAGGCCCAAACTGGGGTCTGGGGATTCCCATCTGGGCTCTGCCGTTAATGGGTTGTGTGACCTTTGGGCACTTACTTAACTTTGGGGTCTTGTTTCCTCAGCTGTAAAATGAGGGGCTTGCATTGGGTGGCCCCAGTGGGCCTGCCAGCTCTGCCGCTCTGTGAATTTTGCAAACACAAAATTGTATGCCCCCCTCCCCATACCGTGTCTTGCAAATAAGAGTTTGAGTCCCCCAAATGGGGTGGTCCATAGTAAGGATGGACACAGGACCCACTTAAGGAGGAATTCCAGTCCCTGCCTGCACTTACTTGTGCCTTGCTTCATTCCAAAGCTGAAATCTGCTCATTTTCAAACATCTGGAAGAAGCACACACAAACAAAATTAAAGATCCGAAGGAGAAGCTGGCCACAGGGAAGCAGAGCTGTAAGCAGCTGCTATAAAGCGAAGAATCCAGAGGCTGCCAGGAAAAGTGGAAGATGAAGGTCTGGTTTGAATCTCCTCACCCCCCGCTTAACCTCACTTGATCTCCGTCTCTTCATCTCCTTAACTCCTAGCTCCCTGGGTCATCCCGAGGAGGAAATGAGAAGCCGAGCTGCGGAGGCAGACGACCCAGGTGATAGCCCTGCTCTGCAGCCCACTCACTGTGACCTTGAGTAAGTTCATTACTCACACTGTACTTGTTTCCCCTTCTAGGGTTTTGAGGACCAGGGAGACAATACAAGTGCCTCCTTCCTTGTAAGCATCCAATAAATGTTAGTGATTACTGGCAATCGTATTGCAGCAGTCTGTGTGCTACTATTGCTATTGTTACTTGTATCAAACTCCGTAAATTTTGTTTCTCCCCATCCATCTTTACTCTGTTCTTTACATTTCCAGCTTCACAGGTTGTTGCACACTGTTGGCCAGTTTCTGGCTCATAAGCATAAGGGTTGGCCAGATGCAAGGGAGGTCTTGACATACATAAAACAAAATAAAAATGTAACCTGACTTCCCGAGTCACAAAGTTTCCTTTACAAACAAACCCATTTCTTGAATGATTTGATTCTTTGGTTTCATTGAGCCTGGTATTTCTTTGCCTGTGTGTTTTAGTCTCTGGAAGGGCGAGATGGAGTCAAGGAACTTCCTCTTTTGCATCTGTCTGAGCCTGGGGCACAGAGGGTCAAGCCTCCTGGGAGCACAGGCCAAAGGGGTCTCTGGACCCTGTGGAGGGGAGGTGGGCGCTGCCTGCTCTCTGGCCCAGCCCACAGATACACCCTGCCCATGTCTCTCAGCAAAGACCTGCCAAGTGACAATTGACACGTTGTGTGAAAATAAAAACAGTGGGTGAGTAGCTGCTGTTTCTAATGGCAGCGTGGGTAGTGGGGGCGGGCCAGCCCCAGCAGGGTGACAACTGTGGTACCCAACACTGTCACGGCAGATGCTGAGGGCCTCTGTTCCGGGGGCCTGCCCACCTTTGTGCACCTTGTCATCTAGGGGTGACAAGCCCAAACACAAGAGGCCTTCCTTTCTTATGCTAATGCTCCACAATGACAGCTTCCCCAGGTGTGACAGCCTCTCTGTGAGGCCTCCACCCCCACTCTGGGTTTCTCACTGCAGGCGGATGGTGGCCTGCTTCCCAGTCCTGGCCTGCTTCAGGATGGAGCTCGTGGGGGACAGACACCCCTTCCTCCAGCCAGGAAGCTCTCTTGCCCATAAGAAGCTGACCCTCTGCCTCCTTTCCACTCACAATGTCATCTTGTCACTGTCCTCTCTGTCTTCCTCTTCTTCCCTCTTCTTTGCTGTCTACCTACTCTAATCTCAACAATGTTCTTTATATTCTTAATGCCACCTGAACCATCCTTGTTTCTGGCCTTTCTCTGGCTGTTCCTTCTGCCCAGAGACCTTTGGTCCTTGTTCTCTTTCCTTAGTTAATTTGTTCTTGTCCTTCAGGACTCTGGTTAATGCCAACTCCCTCCCCTCACCATGCTGCCCCATATCAATAACCCTATATTCTTTCCTCCGCATCACTGTTTGTTTCCTAGATAATATTGATTTCAGTCTTCAATGACCTTGTCCGCTAATGTGTTCACTTGCTTACTTGTCTCCTTTACCAGGATACAAACTCCGTAAAGACAGGGACCTTATCTGTCTTGTTCAGAGTTCCATTCCCAGAGCCTAGGCCCAATCTGGGCCATAGTAGCTACTCAATGAACACGCATTGGGTGAGTAAAATAAATTAAGAAGATACTCCCATAAGTGACTGAGGTCAACCAAGCAACGATCTTTAAGTGGGAAAGCGCCCCCAGTGATTCCACTGCTCTCGCGGAAGAACGGATAAACCCATGTGCCATTGCCTGCTCTTCCCCAGCCCTCTGCTGTTGCTGCTGCTGCTGCTTTCGCAACTTATCCGTCTGATCCTCTACCCCTGTTCTCTGCCAACGCAGGAGACACCGGTTAAATGTTTAACATTTGCTTCCCAAAACTACTCCAGCCTGAGGGCAATGGGTAAAAATCATTTAGAAATCATGTTTTCTTTCTCAAAACTTGTGAGAATCTCTCTTCATCTTTGAAGTCTAGGAATTTCGCAAGATACCCAGGAGTGGATGTCTCTTTTCATTAGTTCTGCCTGGGGCTCCGGGAGCTCTTTCGGTTTGAAGACTAGACCAGCCAGTGCTCCCATTCACTGTTTTCGTTTGATTATTATTTTCCTCCCATCCTTTTCCTGTTCTCCTTTCAACTCTCCTGCTAATTACTTATTATGACCCCTGGACCTAGTCTTTAAGTCTCTTCTTGTTTCGCCCTAGAGTTCCTGTTTAAAATGTTAACTCTTATGTGTTTACGTTGCCATTGATTTGTAAGAGGTTTCCTTTAAGTGGTCTTCTGAATGTTAAAGCTGATCTCAGAAATAACTCTCCACTTTTTCCGAACATTCTATTGAAATTATAAATCCTGTAACAATTCCCTGCCCCCCCAGAAAGTCTTTCTTTTACTTCAGTCACACGTCTTGGACAGAAAATGTCCCTTTGTTACTGAAGTTTTTTAATCCTGCTTATTCCATTTTTTCTGCCTCCTAAGAATTACCTCTTCCAAGCCAATTCTCCAGCTTGGTCTCCTCTTTTAAACTACAGTGTCTCTTTGAGACTCAGTTTCAATTTTAATTTTTTTCTTAATTTTAATTTTTAATATGATAACTGTCAGTAGACACAACCCACCTAAGTGTTGGAGCCTCAGTACTTTTGAAAGAGGTAAACAATCCTGAAACCCAAAAGTTCAACAGATGTGGATGCATTCATTTACTCAAAAAACATGGGGTTCCTGAGTACCAGGTACTGTTTATTGTGGATTATGAGGAACAGAAGAGAATGAAAAGAAAAACAAACCAAACTAAACCATTGTTTTGATGGACATTCTAGCTGGGGAGGCAGATAAAATGGTAACAATTGAAAATAGAATATAATTCCAGGTGGTGATCAGAACAACCAAGAAAGCAGAGCTGGGAAGGGATAATGAATGCCTGGGGTTGCAATGTCAGCTGTGGGAGCCGGGGAGGCCTCCTTGGGGAGGGCCCATTAGATCAGAGACCTGAACGGGTCTAATTCTTTGTGTCGTTTCTCCCAGGAGCACCGGAGCCATAACATGTCCATAGACTCATGGTAGTTGTTAGGATAGAGTAGGGGGTCCCAGTGGGTGAAGCAATGCCCTTGTTGCCCATAAAATATATAACTCCTTTACATAGATTCATCTCCAGCTCTGTTCAAAATGTTTACTGCAATTATAAAAAGAAAAACCATTTGTTGAATGTTTAATATTTAATATTTACTATGTGATAGGAACTGTGTAAATCATATCACATGTTTTTCTCACTGAACTCATACAATGACACTATGAGCTGAGTACCAGTGCTGTCTCCACTTTACAAAGAAGGAATCTGAAGCCTAGAAATGCAAAGCCTGTCATCGACACGTTTAGTTAATAGCAGATCCAAGACTTTCCTGTTTCCAAAATTTATGTTCTTGACTATGGCATTTTGCTAGGCCTGGCGATATTAAAAATAAATGCACATTTTCTGCTTGTAGAAGTTTGTTGTGTTCTGGTGATAATAGACAAATTTAAAAAGTATCATGCCATGTGGTAAATGCTGGGATTCAGTAAAGCAATGAGGATAGTGGGAGACCAGTTCGGTCATTTAAGTTAAGTGGCAGGAAAGTACATAAAGAAGGCTTCTAGAAAGAGGTGAGCCTGAACTTGAACCCAAAAGATGGGACAGTACCCAAGGGGAAAAGGGAGAGAGGGGTATTCCTGGAAAAGAAATGAACACAAACAAAGATGCTCAGGTCTGAATATCACCAAGTCTCCGGAGAACTCTGGAATGGCCAGTGTTCCTGGGGCACAAGAGTGAGGCAGCCAAAGGGAGAGGCTGTCCTGCTTGAAGATGTGTGACCATGGGGATTGCTGTGCACAAGGTTAAGTAGCTCGGAATTTGTTTTGTAAAAAATGAGAAACAATTGAAAGCTGTCAAGCAAATACCAAGATAAGACTTATTTTTGGTAAAATGCTCTGGTAACCATGTTGAGGACAGTTTTGATGGGGAAGGACAGGACTGGGGTCAGGATGATCAGCTGGGAAACAACTGTAGTAGTCCGGGGAAGAGATGGGCTAGGTGGTCTCCTCTCAGGTAGCGATGAAGGTGGAGAAGAGGAGGAAGCTTGAGAGATGTTGAGGATAATCTCGGGGTGTGGTGCCTGATTGGAAGTTGAGATGGAGTGAATGAGAATGTCAGTGTGGGCCTCAGATTTTTGACTCAAAGGACTAGCTAAATATCGGACCCACTGGCTGATTCAAGGAACAAAGAGAGGGAGCAGCATGAGAGGGGAGGTTGGGCAGAATGTGGTACAATGGGACCTTTGTGGTGCATTGGAGACACCAGTTGGCGCGAGTCGGGCGCCTGCAGCTCACCACAGAGGTCTGCACTGGAGGGAGGAATCTGGGATTCTCAGCAAGTCGCTGAATGTTAAAACAATGAAGTGTGTGAGATCATCCAGGGAGCAGCTGGTAGAACCATGGTGGGAAAACAAAACAGAACAGGGAGGGCGTAATAGTTAAGAACACTCAAGCAAAACAGCTACTGTTTTATAAACCAAGTAAGAGAAATTGTAGCTAGCAAGATCTTGGTTGGTGGGGCTGGGCAGAAGGTGGTGTGAGAAAGATTGTCAGGAAAGAAAGGAGGGAAGCAAGTGAGTACGCAACAACAGTGGGAGCTGATGGGTGGAACGAACAAAGTCATGGTTCCAGGAAAGATCTATGAAGAAGAGATGACCAGAAAATGGGCAGAGTGAAGAGGGGTTAGTTGCCAATCCTTTCAGCAGTTTTTACGTTTGAAAGAAGACTATCTTCTTTATTCAAATCAAGTCCCGCCAAGTATCCAGTAGAGACAAGATTGGAGTCTCTAAGGCCGCACTCCCATAGGCTTTGCTACTGCTCACATCTGAAAGCCATCCTTACCTATCCCTGTGCCATAATCCAGTAACCTAGGGCACAAGGTTATGGAATGCCTGGGAAACCTGGACAAGGAGTGAAGTGAACTTTGTAACTCAAACTACCCTGTGGGTTTATGGCTTTCAGGGAAGCTACACAGACACAGGAGACACCCGTCTAAATTTAGCTGCCCTTTTCCTTCCACTGTAAACTTCATCGAGGCCTCTGCAAACTGTGGAATGCACAGTATTCCGTGGAGAAGGTCTCTGTTTTTGGTGTTGTAATGGGAATCAAGTCCTTCTTTGTTACTCGGTAAACTTTCAGTGACAAAAATAACATTACTATGATAGGTTAGGCAGGAGTTTTACTGAAAGATCAGTGACAAGGACTGGCTCCAGAAAGATAAATAATCTTCATTTCACATGGCAACTTAATGACAGATGAGGACAGATGGTGACAACCCTCAACTTGGAATTCTGCTTGAATCAATCAATCAATCAATCAATCAGCAACTTATTATCGATCTCTTATTTTGGCTAAGAACACAGACCTTGGAATCAGATGCCTGAATTCAGAACCCAATTTTTCCGTGTACCAGTGACTTATCCTCAGGAGATTTTCAAAACTGCTCTGAACCTCGATTTGTTTTACCTTTAGATAATAAGGAAAATAATTGCATTTAATCTGATGGGTTGTTGCGGGGACCAGATCAGATGTAAGGTCTCAACAAGTGTTAGCTACTGCTCTTGCCATTGTCTTTGATATTATTTTTGTGGTTGGTGGTGTTGCTATGATTGTTGTCACTTATGGGTATACTGGGGTAGTATATTGCCTTCCTTTCTTTCCAGAATGATGTTACAGTATTTTCCATAAATGGGTAAGATGAGCTTCAAAATAATGCCCAAGGTGGTGCCCTGCCCTGCAAAGCTTATTCTAGGTACTTAACGTTTCTAGTTTTCTGATCCCCCAGAGAAACACAGCAGTCTTAGCCTGTGAGGACCCTGTGGAGAGAAAAGGGACAAGAAGAACAGTTGGGCACAAAAGTGAGGTGAAGAGACAGAGGAAGGCAAGAGAGAGGGGGAGAGAAAGAGAGAGGGAACATGGATGGGAAGGGAAGGGTTTTACTGTAAAAAACAGAGACACCATAGATTGTTGCCTCAATTTTTGCAAAGATTCATTTACTCATTTAAAAAATACTCATAGAATAATATGCCAGGCATTATTCTAGATGCTGGGAGGTGAGGCAGAGGATACCAAAATAACTTAGGAAATCTGAAGCCTCTACCTTCATGAATTTTATATTTTATGGGGGAAGGAATGGGAACAACGATAAAATATCATCAGATCCACAGCTTCACAATTAGCAAATGGGATGAAAAAAACAAATCTGGGTGAGTTACTAGAGACTGGCTCAGGGAGAGTGAGGGGACCTGCTTTACATCATGTGGTCAGGAAAGGCATTTTCAATTGCTAAAGAGAGGTCCGACTTGGTTAGGGAACAGTCCTTACCCAGTATTGAAGTTTCATCCTATGTTGTGGCTTGAACTGGCTTGTTTCCTCTCCTGAGCCTTTTACAAGCTCTTCTGCCCAGAAGAGGTCTCCAGTCTTTTTCTATGGTGGAAACTGGGAGTGAGACTTGAATATTCAGAGCTCAGCTAATCTCCTCTCCTCTTAAGGAAGAGGGAGGTGCCTGCAAAGAGCAGGTATCCCCGTCTGCTACTTCACGCTTTAAGTTTTATGAGAATAGGCCTCCATGTTCTTTCTAACTCTGGTGTTCAGTGTTAGGAGGCCCTCATGCTGTCCATACCAGCCTGCATGTCCTAAGGCTGTGATTCTTCTGAAAGTGTGGTGCATGGACCTGTGGCATCAAGATCACCTGGGGACTTTTTAGCAATGGGATTTCTCAGGCCCCAACCCAGACCACCTGAAGCAGAGACTCTGGGGGTAGGGCCCTGCAATCTGCATTTTATCCGTTGCTCCAGGTGATTCTGATGAGTACTCAAGTTCGAAACCACTGTTGGTACAGTTTCACTGCCTGTCAGTGCTCTGTGTGTTGAAAGGGTTTGCATTCCCACCTGCTTGAAATCAGCAACAAAGAGCCTAGAACTTGAATGTCAGAAGCTTTTGCATTTCTTTTCTCTCTCCCTCAGGGCTCCTCAACCTCGGCACTAATGACATTTGGGGCTGGTTAGTTCTTTATTGTGGGGATTGGTCTTGTGCGTTGTAGGATGTTAAGCACCATCCTTGGCCTGTACTCAGTGGAGGCCAGTTGTGACAATCAAAATGTCTCCATAGATCACCAAATATCCGCTTGGATGCAAAATTGTCCCTGGTTGTGGGCCGCTGGTCCATCTGCATTAGTTGAGTGTGTGGCTTTTTGACTATTCTCAGTGATCACTAAGTGAATGCTCTTCCTTAAAGATAAAAAACAATACCCACCTCACAAATTGTTGGGAAGATTAAATGTAAACATCTAAAAAGTCTTAGAACAATATGTGTCTTAGCTCGGTTGTTACATGAAATAGGTATAATTGCTGTTATTTTAATTATTATTGTAGATGAATAATATATAGATCATGGAAGTCCACGTAAGAGTTAGAAATGGTTAATATTATCACTTTAATTGTTATTAGTCTCTTTATCTCATGGAATGTCTATAGAGAAGTTAGTTGTTATTAGTTTATTATTGCCCTGTTTATCACACGAAAGACCTGAGGTTGCCTTTATTTTATATGTGGCACTCCTGGATCATTTTGCCTTGTTGCATACTCTTCCCACAAAGAAAAAGGCACATTATTAAACTACTCTCCTATCTTCCCCACTCCCACTGAGGAATACTCACACATTTCTGAGCCCTCCAAATCTTGCACTTGCTCAACACAACCTGCTTTCAAAAAGAAAAACAGGTTCTTTCCTCACTGCCAGCCCATCCCATGAACGTTGTGATCCACATATGAACACAGAGACTCTGTTACAATAAATTCCTCACAGTGTGCCAGGATGGACAGCTGCTGCCCACATCCTTAACTCTATAATAGCAAACATCTGAATAAAGAGGAAAAAATCAGTAAACCATCCAGATGTTTTGCTCAGGCTTTGCCACGCATTAGAAGTTGTGCAACATCTGGATGACAACCTAGTATTTTGGCTTTCTATTGGGCTGCTTGGGCATTGTGTAGACATAGGCTTTATCTTAACGTGGTCATTATTTACGAGTTCAGGATTTCTAATTCAATTCAAATCCTTGGAGCCTAAATCCACTCACCCTTGGCAAAACGTGAGTATGGGTTTTTAAGCAGCAAGACTTGGAAAGTTTATTAAAAAGTCTCAAAAGGCATTTGGACATCAAATAACCCTCAAAACCCAATGTTTTTGTGATTTAAATGAATCAGAAACATATGGATTAAATTTCCTTTAAATTGCTAGCAAGATTAAAAATCAGGAGAGAAAGAGCTCGGGGCCAAATGTGCTTTGGGTCTTCCAGGACAAAGCATGGGTGAACCTGAGCTGGAGACATAAATAGCACCCACACTGTACCCGAACTCCTCCACTCGCTTGAGAGACCAGAATTTTGTGCACAGGGCATTTGTTCTCACTCTCAGAGGCAACCACACAGACCACCAAACACCATCATAATAACAAACACCAACAATTAAGATGCCTGCTAATTTGCAGTTAGCCAAAAACAAACAGCATACTTCAAAGTCAAACTAAAGATGTCTCTTTTTAAAGTTCTGCAGAATCTGAAAGTGATTAAAAGAGAAATTACGTCGGAAAAAGGAGCTGTTTCAAGCATTATTTAACCGTGGGCAGAGGATGGGGCTTCTAACAGCCAAAGCACTCATGCAGCAGCCCAACGTGGGATTTGTCATCCTTGGGCTCCGTATCAATCTAAACCCAGCTCCAAGGGCTCTAAACGAAGCCAGTGAGAAACCAACCTGAAGACGCAGCATGGAGGAGCATGGGAACTCAGTACTCCATGGGGGTGGTGTCTCTGTTTGGTCTCTACTGCTCATACCGCTCTCGACTCTTGCCAACCAAACAGCAGGATCAGTTTGATCTTATTAGTGACCAAAATACATCTTCAAATGTAAAACATGTGTTTTAATCTGATTGTCTCTTTTATATCAGGGTTTTTGGTTTTTTTTCTGGTGTGGGGCTCAAATTCTTTGACCTGCCATTTTTTCTTCTTTAGATGAAAATAATAACCTTCTTTTCCTCAGTTCACCGTTCTTGACTTTGACCAGCCCCTGGAGGCAAAGAGATCTTGGAAGAATGAAGCACAAAGTCTGACCTTGCTTGATTTTTCCTAATGATCTCTCGTGCAGACACTTCCTGCTCTGTCACCCCTCTGTCTCCTACCCCACGCCCACTCCTCAGTGTGGCTGACATTTAAGAATTTTATTATTGTTAAGGGTTGTCATTATTATCTTCCTTTATCAAATTTCCAATCTGATTTCTCAAATACATCTCAGAAAGCCATTTATTTGCTCAACAAATATTTATTTATCAGGTACATATTTACTAAAGATGCACCTGTAAACAAGGTGATTCACAGTACATAAGTAAATAAATGGGTGAATAAGATAATCGAAAATAATGACATGTTATTTAGAATATAAAAATATGTTGAAGTGATGAGAACATTAGTGAGTGCCTGAGTGGTGGGATAGACAGATGGTAAATAGATGATGCAAGGATAGATAGATAGATAGATAGATATCTTAAGATGGTACAGCCAGGAATAGGCTCTCCGAGTAGGTTGTATTAGACTTGAGCCTTGTGTGGAGAGAAGTAATGAGCTTTATGTAAAGCTGGAGAAGAATGCCCTTGGCAGAGGGAACAGCAAAAGCCAAGACCTTGAGGCAGGAGCAGAGATGGTCCACTGAAGAAGCACAAGGAGGACTCTGTGAATGGAGTCCATGGTGCGAGTGAGAGACAGGACCATGAGAGATTAGGAAGGTAAGTGGGTATCAGATCCTATAGGCTCTTGTAAACCACAGCACAGCTCTGCATTTTAATGTGAGGTAAGGATGTTTTCAGTCAAAGCAAGCATGATCTATTTGCTTATAAAAATTTTATTTTGGCCGATATCTGTAGAATAGACTTTAGGGAGCAAGTGTTTATAACAATAGACATCTGTGGATTCAGTTATGCCCTGTCCTCTGTCCCTTCATTTAGCTGGGGCATTTGGACATCTCTAATTCATTGTAGTCTTCAACCACAGGAGAAACTGAGTTCTGTTGGCCAGCTTCTATCTTTTGCCATGACAAGGGCGTAAGTGCTTTCAAAATCCTTCCCTGGCTGCTGGGCCTTAGGATAATGGTATTCTATGGACTTCTTCAAGATTGCTGGGACTTTGTGATATGTAAACCTGCCTAAAAATGTATTAGCAGCTGAACCAACTCATGTGTATTCCACATACAATAAAGCTACCTTAAATATCTCATCAGAATTGAAGTCTAATCCTCTGGGGTATTTCTCAATCTTTGAAATAGGTGTAACAATAGAATTTATAGGGCTATTGTAAGCACTGGAGTCAATGCTGAGAAGAGAGTGTGTAAAGGGCTTCAAGGGCATGAAGACAGCCTGGCACTCAGGGAAGGAGCCCTCGGTGTGTATTAGCTACTATTTTTACCTCCAGTAGATTAAAATAATATTTGAACTAACCTAATCAAGATAAGGAGAGACCTGGGACAATACAATTTGTGACTGATGCTGCAGTAATGTTTAATGTTGATGAATAAGATTCTGTATTAAAAATATAGTATCTTATGACCAGCTATGGTTTACTAAAAATTCCGAGGCATCATTAGTGTTAGCAATGCTGTGAACACAGCACAGTTCATCTCTCAGAATCCTTTCCTAGCAGTCCTTCACTCTGGCTGTCTGTAGACATCCCCTGAGATCAAGTTCATTGTAATCATTTCCTGACAGGAGTAAGAACTACTTTGGAGTAAGAATTAGAGATTGTAGCTTTTAAATAACATGAAGAGGATAAAAATATTCAAATGCCCCCTTCAAAACATTTTGCAATTTCCACCTGCTTCTGGTGCCATGAGTTTAGTGTTTATAATTCATATTTTCATATACTTTAAACAGAAGCTGACAATTCCATCTATTACTTTTCTGAGAAAATGGTGATCTGGTTCAGTGCTGGAGGAAAAATAGTCATTCCAGTGAGGACAATTCTAAATGTGTCTTGAAAGTAATTTTGACTTTATGTGATTATTATGGCTTTAGTCATAATAGGAGAGGCTATGCTGTGATAACAAATTAATTTTGAAATTAATAAAGATGAACTTCTTGTTCAGGTTACAAGTCCAATAGAAATCCACTCATCACTCAGATTTCTAGGCTGACAGTTTCCTATGTCAGGACTGGCTGGCCTCTGAGGTCATCACAGAAGGGTATGAGAGAACAGACGGCTTCTTTAAGGAACAGGTCTGAAAGTGGCTTACATTAGCTGTCAGACTTTGCTACACCTTAAGATCATCAGGGGAGCTTTTGAAAATTTTAATGCCCCAAACTGATTAAATCAGAATTTCTGGGGCTGAAACCTGTTATGTTTTAAACTTCTTTGGGTGATGCCTATGTGAGCAGAATTTAAGACTCAGTAGTTTATATCACTTCTGCTTGCACTCCATTGGCCAGACTGAATCACATGCCCTTGATCTAACACTAAGGGAGCTTGGGAAATGTAGTCTTCCTATGTGCCCAGGAAGGGGATTAAAAGAGGAATTGCCACAGCTTTATCATTGTGTCTGATGTCTTTGTTGTTTCATGTTAACTTCAGAATGTACCTCCCCCTCCTCAACACATAAATGTAATCCCACTCTAATAATATCATAAAACCCTGGTCTGGGGCAGTAGTGGAAGTAAGGAAAGAAGTGGATTTTTATGGCCTTTCAGAAGTACTTGCTTTTCATTCTGGTCTCATTCATATTTGAAGCAGGACCCCCAATGAAGGATTCTAATCTTTATTATAAGAACATTGGGCAGCAAATGAAGAATTTTAACCACGGAGATGATCACATTATTTTAATTTGAATCAGCTATGATGTGGAGCAAGTGTGGATGGGAGCAAGCCAGGTAGGTGGTCTCTGAGGTCATCCAAGATAAGAGGGCTGTGGCCTGGATTAAAGTGATACAGGTAGAGACGTATTTGAGAGAAATTTAGGAGATTGAAGCTATGGGATTATAGGCTGACTGTTAATTGAACAGTGGGAATGAGAGGCCTTCATCAGGACTCATTTTTCTTGCACAAACAACCAGATGTAGACTGGTAGAGAGATGGGGGAAGACACAAGGTCCAAGTGTGAATGAGAGAAGTAATGGAAAAAATGCACCTAGATTCCACTTTTAAGAAGTATGTCTCAGGCCCTCACCAGTGTGGCTCAGCTGCGTGGGTGTCATCCTGCAAAGTGAAAGGTCGCTGGTTTGATATCTGGTTAGGGCATGTGCCTGGGTTGCAGGTTAGGTCCTTGGTTGGTGTGCCTGCAAGAGACAACCGATCAATGTTTCCCACATCAGTGTTTCTCTCCCTCTCTTTCTCCCTTCCTTCCCCTCTCCCTAAAAATATTAAATAAAAAAAAAAAATATATATATATATATAGTTTTTTAAAAAAAGCTTTGTCTCAGAATTATGTGGGAAGTTGTAGAACTGGGGGTATTGACTTGTCCAGCTATTAATAATTCAATTTTTGCTTCCAACTTGACTACTGCTCTTTTTGTATATAGCTCCTTGGGCTACCACTCACATGGGAGAAGGAGGAGGTTAGTATTGGAGCACTGTGGTCTCTCTTTATACTTAACTCATGCCTCCTGGCTGGCCCACCTGTCTATCTACATGCCTGCTTGGCTTAAAATTCACGTCATGTCGATTATGTTGAAGAACAAAAATTGTAGTTGAAGAATGAAATGCTCAGTGTACTCAATAGAAGAAAGACTAAGAACCACACTATATTCTTGACATGGTCAGCTTAGTCCTGGCTAAAATACAGTGGCCCAGGAAAATTCCCTTGTGAACCCTTGCTTTCCTCTCTGGTCAGAGAATGTTGTCTTATGTGACTCAAAACTTGGAATGGAAATTTGGAAATATTTTCCCAGGGAGCAGCTTACTTCTTTACATGAAATTCCCCTTTTCTCCCTCCATACACACACCCTGTTCCCAACACTAGACCTCAAAAGCATCCAGTTTTTCCCCCAGTGCTTAATAGATAATCTGATATACAGTAGGTGCTCCATAATTATTTTTAATGAATGAATCAATAGCTTGTGGCCTGAATCAGAAATATCCTTGGAGCTTTCTCTTCCCTGCTCTGGTTGTTTCTCAGGGGTTCTCTGAGTAATGCAAGGATGTCCTCACACTGGTTCAAGCCACTCTCAACATCTCAAAGGAAAGTTTTCCTCTTATCCAGTAGGTTTTTTTAAATAGCTATAATTCACATACCATAAAATCCAACCTTTTAGTGTACACTTCTGTGGCTTTGATATGTTCAAAAAGTTACATAACCATCTAATGACTACCTCCAGCAAATCTCCATTATCCTGAGAAGGGCCCTCAAATTCATTATCAGTCACTCCTGATCCCTACCTTTCCCTGGGTGGCAACCACTAACCTATTTTTCGTCTGTGGATTTGCCTCTTCTGAACATTTTTATGTAAATGGAGTCATTCACTTAGCCTAATGTTTTCAAAGTTTACCCGTGTCACACTATGCATATATCAGCACTCCACTTCTTTCAATGGCTGAACACTATGCCATCCTATGGATGGATATACCACATTTTGTTTATCCATTCATTCACTGATGAACCTTTGGGTTGTTTCCACATTTTGGCTGTTATGAATAACCCTGCAGAGTTCTAACAGGTTCAGAGTGGTTGGAGAGAGTGAACAGGGACCCCTCAGTTTACAGAAGACTCAGAGGACAGCTGGGGTAACCCAGTGAGTCATGTTTTAAAAAAAAATTTCCTCTACAAACTTACAAAGGTTTTTGCTTCTAGGTAGAAGGGCTTCATGCAGCAAAATCTTACTTAAAATATGGTGAACTTTTCTTTTTAAACTCATAGCTAAAGGAAAACTAGAACAAATCCAATCAGGCAGCTCCTTTTGTGCAATAAAAACCTCAGGTGGTTAGGAATCTGTGCAACCCTAGTGGGAGACGTTGTTCTTTTTTTTTTTTTTTTTTTAAAGCAGGATACAGGAAGAGGGAAAAGAAAATTGTTGACTGCACTAGTGAGTTAAATGTCATTTCAATGTCCTCTGTCCTCATATCATCCAGTTTTCACTTTGTAACAGCTCCTGAACACAGGTCATTCTGATCAGGCAAAAAGATCCTCACTCTGAGTTGATGAATTTTTGGATGAGTCTTTCTTGGACCCAAATTATTAATATTTACATCCTCCCAAATCCAAGCACGTGTTTTCCTATGCCATCCTAAGTTAGCATCTCATCTGTCTCCCTCACTCCTCTGCCAAATACAGAAAGATTTGTCGTTTCCTTGATTAGTGTAGCATTCCATAAGGTTTAGCTCAGTCATTGCATCTTCTCTCTCTCTCTCGCTCTCGCTCTAGCTCTCACTCTGGCTCTCGCTCTCTCTGAGGCTGCAGCCTCCACACTGATTCAGGAGATGAGTCCTCATGTACGGAGACTGCTGCATGGACATCAGGTTGAATGTTTGGGGCCCAGCATATAAAGTTTCTGGGCATGCACCACTTTTGCACATTCCATGTTTGCGGGTGCAAAATTGCACAAGCAAACCGAGCTGCCCACAACTGGCTAATTGCAGAGGCAATCATCGCCCTGGCTCCTTCCAAATGAGCAGGGAGCAGCTAATTGTGCTCACAATTGGCTGATTGAGCTCACAGTCAGTAAATTGCTGCTGCAACTGTGTGTGCATAGAATTTTGCACCTGGGAGTAATCGCGGGCGATAGGGTCTAACACACTTTGAAAGCACATTAAACACTACAACATCCGAGAAATCCAACACCATCCAGCCTGCGTGAGGAATTTGAGCTGGGTGGGGGAGACATCCTTCTTCAGTTGGGGTTGGGGTATGTCAGGCCCTGAAGCAAGTCCCCGGAGTACAAGTTACCACTTACGGCTCTGGTTGTGCCACATCATATATCTCTTGCCTCACACTCTGAGCTCACTGCTCAGCCAGCAAAACATCTCCGTCACAGGAAGGGTGGTAGAGTGTGGTGCTTGGAGGGGGAGTTCTGAGCTCAGGATACCTTGGTTCAGACTTAGGTTCTTCCGCTTCCTTGCAGGGCTCCTTGGCAAGCGTCACTTTTTGTAAAGTGGTGGCTGTGATAAAAGTGCCTGTGTCACAGGGCTCTTGGGTGGATTATGTGGATAGGGCCTGAAAACTGTGAGCACGTAACATTTACTCAGTTAATGTTTTGTTTTTCTTAAAATTCAGAACATCAGCCCAAGTATGGACCTGACTTAATGCCCCATGGAGTAAGTACCTCCTACTCTGATTTTGAAGACAGTTGTTAATATGCTGGTGTCAGCATCGAAGGATTCTTTGCTTTTCTCCTTATCAGCTGCACCACTGTGGCCAAGTTGCTTGATTTCTCTAAACCACACTTTACCAACCTGCAAAAGGCGGGTGGAAATGTTATCTATCTCATAGGTCAATAGGTAGCCCGTCTCGCAGGCCCGCAGTGAGGATTAAATAAGACAAGCTATGTGAAAGGGTTAACACTGTGTAAGCACGCTGTAGATGCTAGCTCTTGCTGTTACTATTATTGTCACTAGAAAGCTCTGTGAGAGCAGCATGGCATAGCGCCTGGCATGCTGGGGACTTGGAGGTCATATTATTATGTAACTCCTGCCCCAGAATATTAGCTCCTACCCACTGCCTTGACAGAATGGATCCTTTTAGATGGGAAGGTGTGTGAGCTCTGAGGCGAATTGTCTAGGGCCCCTCCCAAGCCTATATGAGGAGACACATACATTTTTGAGCCCAGAGAGACACAAGGGCTCAGTCCTGTGTCTGCCCTGCCCTGGCTCATTTTTTGGTCCCTGAGAGAGATGGTTTTATAGGGTTCTTACTCTCAGCAAGAAAAAAAAGAGATAAGGACAAGCTTTGGCAGGATCCGGAAATTAATCCAGGGGAGGCAGACATTGTGTCTCGAAATGTAATTGAATCTCCCTGGTGTCTGGTGGGGGGCGGGGGATGGGGCACAGACCTTCTGACTTTCAAGTCTGTGGGGTGGGGTGGAGGATGGAGGGAAGGAATGGGGAGGGTTGCTGCTCCAGGCTGAGCAGGCAGCTCTTTGAGCATTTCTTTCCACCCGTGTACCCAACTTCCTCCCCTTTAGGACTGCCACCACTCATCCTGTCTCCGTGGGTGTTTCTGGCCCCCAATACAGCTCCAATGTCAGGTACACATGCCCTTTGCCTGGCTGTCCAAGGATATAAGCACACAGGACTCTGGTGAAATGGGCCACCCTGCTGACCTCTGCAGGGATGCAGGCCAGGATGGAGGGCCCAGGTCCAGAATCCCAGGCTTCTCAGCAGCATCACCCTTCGTTTCTAACCCTCGCACCATGGAGTATGCATTTGCCAGGACCGCGGGCTGAGTGGCTCAAACAACAGAAAGTTACTTCTCACTGTTCTGAAGGCTAGAATGCCAAGATCAAGGTGCCATTAGGTTTGATTTCTCCTGAGGCATCTCTCCATGGCTGGCAGATGGCCACCTCCTCTCTGAGGTTTTTCCTCTGGGTACATGCACCCTGGTATCTCTCAGTGGGTTCCGATTTCCTCTTCTTATTAGGACACTGGTCAGGTTGGATTAAGACCCTTCTGAAGACTTCAGTTTAACTTATTCACCCTTTTAACCCTAATCGCCATATGTGGGTATAGTCTGAGGTATTTGGGGTTAGGGCTTCAGCTCGTGGATTTTGGACTCAGCCCAAAGCTGAGCTACATAACTCAGCCCATTACACAAGAGATTCTCAGAATTCCCAAGAATTGTTCTCTTCTTAGTGGTGACACCAACTGGACCAAGACCCCAGTTCAGACACTGATTAGAATTGCATGACCTTGGTAGGCAAGGCACACGACAAAGCTTCACAACTAGGGTGACCCTATGTGTCAGTTTGCCAGGGACTTCCCTGTTTATTTCTGTTGTCCCAGTGTAAGCACAAGAGCACCCTCTTTCACTGTTAAGTATCCTGGTTTAGACGATAAGTTACATGGTTACTGTTCTTACTTTTAGACCTAAATCACAAGATGCTCAGGGTTTTCAGGGGACACTGGAGAAGCACCCACCACACTAACTGGTACTTAGCAAGGGTGATTGCCCCTTTTGCTTGCCCCTTCTCCTTCCCCACCCCAACTCCCTTGGTCAGGCAGGCTCAGTTGTCAGGAGGAACACTTTGCCCAGGATGCATCCAGGTAGACCAGGAAGATTGGACCAGTGCTCATTCCGGCCCACCTGTGTCACATGCAGCTGGCATTTTCAGGGTCTCCAGACTGGGCGAGAGCCAAGTTAATGGGCCTCTGCCACCTTAGAAAACTGTGCAGCTCCATCATCAGCAGTTGGCAGTGCACCGGAATGAATTAAGTTTCCTTGGCTGTAAACAACAGAAACAGTGACTTGATTAAGTGGCAGGAAGTGGGGAAAGAACGTAATTATAAAGGTAGTTCGCAGACTCAATGGAAAAACGAAGCCACCAAGCCTACGAAAAGGAAGAGACCATAGGGTTCCTGTGATCTTTGGTTTAGGGATGAATGTGCTGTCATTCATTTTTTTTTGAGAAATTAAAAACTTATATGCATAAACAGAAACAATAAGTCAAGCATTAATCTCCCTCTGACCAGATTTAACAGAATAAAGTTGTTTATTTTGCTATATTTGCTTCTGGTGGAGTTTATGTTTTATTATTGTTTTGGTTTTGGGTTTTTTTTCTTTGCTCTTATTTTGATTGGCTAAATAAATATGTGACACAAAAGCGAAGGGACTTCTCAGGCTCCACTGCCCGTCCCCTCTCCACCAGTCAGAGGTGAGCAACACGGTGAGTTTGCGCATCCCTGCAGGGTTCCTGATGGACATGTGTCTCCGTAACCAACAGGCAGACGGCCTCTGCGCCGACCCTGGTGTCTTTGTAACTCACGCCCCTAGAGGCGTGCTCCTGGGAGAGTGTCTGATGTGCAAGCTTTGTGTCACATGCCTATGGTTGGGGCTACATTATGACTTTCAGGGACCTGAGGCGATTTTGCCTTCATGAGTCCGGTTCTCCATTAACAAGGTATTGAAAATTATATTTTACTATTGCATTGGTATAAAGATGAATAGAATATAGGCTGGTGTGTATTCAATTTTTTTTCCTTCTGATTCTCGCAGACATCGAAAGTGTCCCCTGGGCTCCTGAAGGGGTTGTGGACACTAGGCGCAGTGCCTGTTGTGGTTAATGGGGAATTTGGCCGTCCCCATTTTCAAGGTCATTCAGGGAATAGACAAGGCTGGTGATTGGTATTCCCAACAGAATCACGTGAAGGCCTGCTTCCCTGACACGGTGACACTGAACAGGAAAAATCAGGAGACTTCCACTGTGAGTCATTAAGGGTTCCTCAGTGGCTGGAGTCCACGATCCAGGTGCAGACACAGAAGGTCCTGCTGTGTCACAGCCCCAAACCTTTCTTAGAAATTCCTCCACACCCACCCATCCCTTGAGGAGACTCCCGCTTGGGTCAAGCTTCTGGAGGGGTTCACCTTTCTACCTGTGACTTTCAGCTAACCTTGGTCACCTGTAGTTGCTCTAAGTATGTGTCCCTGGAACTCCTGATGCAGAAGCCCCTTCTCCCCTTCACCCTTTTAAGTTTTTTCACTTGTTTGCTTAAGAGACAAGAGTTGCTGCTGTGTGCTCTTTTCCCGGCATTCTGTTCGAGCTCTGAGAGATGAGAGGTGAATGAGGCCATGCCCGAGTGCCGGGGAGCTCATCATCTTCAGCAGAGACAGGCAACTGACTGGTGTACCTGTGGTGCATGGAATGAGGACTTGGGGGTAGCTAGAGGTCATTCTCAGTTCTTCCTGTCACCGAGAGGGAGTTCTACACCTTCCTGCTCCTTCTGGCCGGACCCACCTCGGCTCATCTTCGGGAGGCCATTGTGCTAGGACCCAGCTCATATCCCTGGACTTCTTATTCATCCAGCAATGAGCCATATCTTATCAATTCTATGATAATTCACAGATTCTATTCACATATTTTAAAAGCTATTTAACCTATCTGAAAATGGGTTAGGATTGATGGCCTCTTACAAGCACTATTGGCTAGGCGGCAGTTGTGACATAGTTGTTGTCATTTCCTTCCCATGAGTGAGCTTGTTCTGAAAAACTTTTGTTGATATTTTCTGATAAGATCAAGAGAGTGTCTGCAAGAAACTTGCAGAGTAGGGGTCAGCAACCTAGAAGAATACCCCAGAGGCTGTAGCTCTTAACCAGTAATATCGCATATAATTTTTTATGTGGGCCAAGAGCGATAAAATAAATCTAAAAGAGTTTTTAATAATTGGAAAATAAAATTTCTAAGGCTTAAGAAAATATGGTGTCATGATTTAAGTGGTTACATTTTTTCCCCCTCTCTAGATAGTGAATAAAAATGATGTCTTTAATCAACGGTGACTTAGTTGCTGAAATAAGTCTTATCTGCAAACATCACAAGGGCCCTCCGGGGACCACCGCTTTCAACACAGAGCATAGGGCCTGGTCTGCCGTAGACACACCATATATATGTGTCGGATATCTGTCATTATTATATAAATATTGTTGAAAATAATATGTACACAAGAATGAAGGGAGAAATAACAATACACCTGTAAGAGACCTAGAATATTTTCCTATTTCTCACCCTATGGCTTTAATTGCAAACATCATGAGGCATTTTCTGGAAAGAAAGGTTGGTAGACTTTTTCTATAAAGGACCCTATAGTAAATATTTTAGGTTTTGTGGACCATACAGTCTCTTTAAAAATACTTTATTTATTTTATTTTTAGACAGAGGTGAAGAGCGGGAGACAGGGAAAAAGAGAAGGAGAGAAACATCAATGTGTGGTTGCCTCTTGTGAGCTCCCTACGCCCCCGATGCCAAGACCTAGGCATGTGCCCTGGCTGGGAATCGAACCTGCAACCCTTTGGTTCACAGGCCAACACTCAATTCACTGAGCCACAGCAGCCAGAGTAGGACCATCCAGTCTTTGTCACAGCTACTCAACTCTGCTGTTTTAAAGTGAGAGCAGCCATAGACCATATGCAAGTATGTGGGTGTGGCTGTGTTGCAACACAGCTTTATTTACAAAAACAGCAGCTGGCAAGATTTGACACATGGACCTTAGTTTGCCAACTGTTCAAAAAAAGTGGCTTTCAGACTTGAGATGGTACAATAATGGCCCAGTGAACTTACTAAGTTTTAGATTCTTGAGCACACTTCCAGATGGCCCTAATAGAGATAGTGGTCCTTTTTTTGAGAAACGCTTCTATAACATATTGAAGAATTAGTTACTCTTGAAGGTATCTGCAACTCTTCTAGAAACTGTCCTTACAGTATGGGCAAGAGCCTGGATAAGCAGATGTCAGGATCTCTTGACACCCTGCTTACCCTGGCATAAATACGTTTCCCCTCCATTTGGATGGTGTCTGGGGCAGCCATATGTTACTAGAAGTTACATTAAATGGGAGATCTAGGCAATCTTTTCAAGAAGACAGATGTCTCATCACCCACCTAAGGTAAAGGATAAAGGGTCCAAAATTGAAATTATACAGCTTTAGCTTTATGGTCAAGAGGAGACTCTTTAATAGGCAACCAAAGTCCCGGTGGCCACTGCTGGGCACAGGCTGAGCTTGTGCCCAGAGAAGAAACCGCTGCAGACCAAGCCTTGTCCACCAATGCCAGAGTCTGATGTGGCTGCCACATGTGCAGAATTGTGCAGGCCCACATCAGACAAACGCCGAATCCAAAGACCTGAGTTGGGCACCTCTTCAATGAGCCCGTTGGATTGGCCCTCTCCAAGGAGTCACTTCTCTTCTAGGGAATGGAGCCTCCTTAGATGTGTTTGCTTATTTGTTTAAGAGACAAGTAAATGGTTCTGAAATATCTGTGCGAGATTTTAATCTGGATAATTGTCTTTAAATACATCTTGCCTGGGGGTTATAAGCCTCTTCAATACTGCATATAATCAGGGAAATGCAGGGAGTGCAAAATCATTTGATAATATAATGAGGATAACTTTTATTTGCCGGGCACAAGGCTAAGAACTGCCCTGCATTGATTTATTCAGCTCTTATAGTAGCCCTCAACGTAGTTTCTGCAATCACCTCCTTTTTGCAGACAAGGACGAGAGGCTCTGAAAGTTTAAGTAGCTGCACAGGGTCACTAGCTGGTAAGCATTGGAGCCATGGTTGAAGCTCAGACATTCTGACTCTTGATCCTAAAATATTTCTAGTTGACAAAACATTTTACTGAGACAGCACAGCAAGAGAATAGACCCATTATAACTGTTCAAGGGGAGAAAACCAGGGTTGCCCCCTGACTGGGACTGGGAGAATGCCCAACTAACCCTAGAGGACAGGGCCAGTAGGATGAGGGTGACCCAAATCTGGCTTGTGTTAGAAGGAACAAGGAGCAAGAGCTAGTGGTGGATGACTGTCAGTTTTGCTGAAGGTGCGAAGCTCTGTGACATCCGTTTGTTTAAATTAAAATCTCAGGCATCAGCTTTATTAAAAATGGAAAACAAAAAAGATTAACATCAGCCTTGGCTGGCATAGCTCAGTGGATTGAGTGAGGGCTGTAAACCAAAGCATCACAGGTTCGATTCCCAGTCAGGGCACATGCCTGGGTTGCAGGCCATGACCCCCAGCAACCGCACATGGATGTTTCTCTCTCTCTCTCTCTTTCTCCCTCCCTTCCCTCTCTAAAAACAAATAAATAAACATCTTTAAAAAGATTAATATCAGGTCCCGTGAGAATATGGAGCAACCGGAACTCATGTACATTGCTGGTGGGAATGTAGAATTGGTACAGCCGCTCTGGTGAACAGTTTGGCTGTTCCTTAGACAGTTGCACACTGAATCACAATACCCAGGAATCCCACTACTACATATTTACCTAAAGTAATGAAAATATACAAGGTATGTTAACACAAGAAATGGCGTATGAATGTTTAAATCAGCTTTGTTCATTGTCATGCCAAATTGGAAAGCACTCAGATATCCTTCCACCGGTACATGGATAAGCATGCTGTGGCACCTCCGTGCAATGAAATACTGTTCAGCAGGGAAAAGAAATGAACACCTGTAGACACAACAGTGTAGACGAATCTCAAATGCATTTTGATAAGTAGAAAGAGCCGAACTTAAAAAGTGAAGCACTGTATGACTTTAACTATATGACAACCTGGAAAAGATAAAGCTATAAGAACTGAAAACAGGTCCGTGATTGCCAGGGCTGGGAGTAAGTAGTTTGTCTCCACAGGGGACATGAGGCATTTTGGGGGACGGGGTGGGTGATGGAGCTGTTCTATGTCTTGACTGTGGTGGTGGTTACACGACTATACATTTGACAGATTTCATAGAATTGTACACACACGGGTCCATTTTGCCATGTATACAATATATCTCCATAAACTTGACTAAAGTCAAGTCTGGCAGCAGCTGGGATACAAGATGAAGGTCCGTCTCCTGGGACCTAATCTGAAAGAGTTGTGCAGTTGAGGACATTGGTCCCCTGGAGAGAATAAGGTAAAATTTGCACCCCACAGGTAGCTGGTGGAGACCCAGGTGAGGCTGATTTAGGAATGGAAAGGGCTGTGTCTGCTGGTGGAAGACGTGAGAAAGTCCAGCTGAAACAGATGTTCCGAAAGAAGATGTTCTGGCCAAGGGCCTCGATCGCGCACTCTCCCCGCTATAACGTACAAGCAGTGCTGGCAGATAAGGAACAGGGCTGTATCAGTGACTCACCTGAAGGGGTGAGCGCAGCAGGGGCTCGCCCTGTTGGGGCAATATTTCTACTGACAAGCCAACCAAGTGTGACCATGTCTACCCAGGAAAGTATCTCTGGGTAATGAACAAGGTGCGCCCTTCCGTGCACTGGCTTTTTTCATTGTCTGCTAAATACTCCCAGTGTATCCTTCCTTGTAACTGACAGGGCTCCATCTTCTCCTCCGTATATAAGAAGAGGCACTTGGGAGGCTGAGAGTCATGTCCGTGGGATATGATGTCTCAATCCCTGCGATGCAAGTTTCCGATTTCTGTCCCCGTGGCTGCAGGGCCCTCAAGCCAAGCCTCAGCCCCAGTTTTCCCCAATGCATAATAAGGAGAAGGGTCTTCACTTATTTATGATGGACTCTGTTACTTGAATGAGAGATGTTCCAGTGTAAGTGTTATTACAAGGTCCAATTTACTGCCCAGAAAGAAGCAATCCTGATAGAAATCTTTCATTTAATTAAAATTGATTTTAAAATTGCCTGATCAATAGCGAGTTAAAAATTCATCCTGACTCAGTGGGAGGGGAGAGGTCTCCGAGCAGTCCTGAGTGCAGTGGTTTTGGCTCAAGAGTCGGGCTGGTCTTTGCCAGCCCTGCCTGCCTGGCTGAAGCTTGATGGCCTCCCCTGTGGTCCAGATGGCCGAGCCCTGCTGAAAAGAGGGCGGACATGTAGCAGAATCAAGTCTTATGTTTTGCATTCTGAATAAGAAACGCTTCAAATTGCAACTGGCCATGCTAGCTAAGCTTGAGCCATTTAATTGACTAAGAATCTATGAGAACATCTACTTACTTTTTGACTCATTTCCATAAAAGCTACCTCCCACAGGTACTGAGGGCCTTTTCCCCACGTCCAGTCGCTCCTGCCAGAGAAACGAGCTGTGTCCCACCCTCGCGATCCCTTCACTGTGGCGTGCAATCTGCTGACCTCTGTCAGTTCAGCCTCTGCATCCCCACCCTTTTCCATCCCCACGGCTCCTGCCCTGGGTCATGTTCCCTTCGCCTCTCACCTGGAACATTTTTACAGCTATCTCACTGGTCTCCCTGGCTTCAGTTACCCAGCTTTCTAATGCATTCTCCATGTTCTTACTTGAGAGATGTCCTTAAGCGTAGGTCATCTTGGGTCACTGCTGTTCAAACATCTTCGATGACTCCCATTTTGATACAGCATTCAGTCCAAATGGCCCAGTGGGCATTCTGAGACATCCACAATGAGACCCCTTTCCAGCAGGTACTGTCCACTACATGTCTCCCAGCAGAGTGCCCACTGTCCCCCCTCCTTCCACATGCCCACGCTCAGCACCCTGAGAAGACACAAGTACTCTGCTGGTCTCCATGGCTATGCTCACACTGGACCCCCTGAGCACCACATGCTTCCATTCTCTTAACAAAAACTCACCTGGAGGATGCTTTGTGCCCGGTCCTGTTCGGGCAAGGGAAGGAGTGGGGGGGTGTCTGACAGAGGAGGACCTTGCTCTCCTGCAGCTGACATTTCCATGAGGAGGTACACCACTAAAACAAAGTCAACACATAAAGACATGAAGAAACACAGATCCTGGTATGTGTCGTGGAGTACATCAATAACGCGTAGACTTGGGCGGGGGGGATCCAACTAGGAAGCGAGGGATGGTCTTTTAGAGCCAGAGCCACTTCAGTGGAGACGTGAAGGACGAGGAAGTGGTAGATGGAAGATGTACACGAAGAGTGGGCAGAGGGGCGGGTGATTCTAAGAAGCTGAAGGGGAAAGACATCCCTATACTCCAGGAAAACCGGAGCATTTATTTTGCTTGTTTTCTCTCTCTTTTAATTTTTTAAAAAAAGATTTCATTTATTTATTTTTAGAGAAAGGGAGAGAGAGGGGGAGAAGCATCAATGTGTGGTTGCCTCTCTCATGTCCCCAGCTGGGGACCTGGCCCACAACCCAGGCATGTGCCCTGACTGGGAATGGAACCAATGACACTTTGGTTTGCGGGCTGGTGCTCAATCCACTGAGCCACACCAGCCAGTGTGCATTCTTTCTTTCTTTCTTTTTTTTAAATGTCAAGAGATAAAGATGGAGTGTCAAGTGCCAGGTCATGTGTGACCGTGCAGGTCAGGTCAGGGGTTTGAACTGTATCCCAAATGCGTTAGTTTCCTGGGGCTGCTATAACCAAGCACCGTAAACCGCGTGGCTCCTAACAATAGAAATTTATGGTCTGGCAGTCCTGGAGGAGAGCAGCCTGAAATCAGGCGTCCGCAGGGTCATCCTGCCTCCGAAGCCTCTAGGGGAGGATCCAGCCCTGACTCTCCCAGCTTCTGGGAGCCCCAGGCATGTCTTGGCTTACTGTTGCCGAACTCCAGTCTCCGCCTGTGTCTTCATGTGGCTTGCCTTCCTCCTGTGTCTGAGCCTGTGTCCACATTTCCCATTTCTTCTCAAGACTCCAAGCATGTTAGACAAAGGCCCCACCTAATGACCTCATCTTAGCTTGATTAGATCTAGAAACAACCTGTTTCCGAATAAACTGATGCCACATTCACAGGTATTAGGGGTTGGGATCTTTCCTTATCTTTTGGGGGGTGGAGGCAGAGTTCAGCACATAACACTAAGTGATATGGGAAGCTTTTAAAATCTTTAAGAAGTGAGGAGGTCATTGTGCCAGCCGTGGGGGTATGTGCTGTTACCGAGCCATCGGAGAAGAGAAAGCTTCAAGTCATTGTGGGTGTGGTCCCAAGGACAGGCAGAGGAGTCTACTGTAAACACATAGAAGAAAGAACAATAAATGGGGGTAAAAAATGGTACCATTAATATTTTCATATAAGATGCACTGTTGTATCTATTTTAGTCTAAAATGCAGGGAGATTTTATGCGCAGAGCTGCTAATTACCATATTACTCATATTATCAAGAAGTTGGAAATAACTGAAATGCACAACCACAGGAGGATTGTTAAATAAATTACGTCAAATTCTTGCGGCATACTAATAGTCACTTAAAATGATGTTTATTACTTTTGTAACATTACAGGGAAAGTGAACAGTAAATGCATAAACAAATACAGGTCATGAGGTGCTTTACACAGTGTGATCGCACATACATTTGGGAGGATGATAAGGGAAGGGCGTAGGCCATTTCTGAGTGGTAGGGAAAATTATGGGTATACTTTCTTGCTCTTTTTATTTTTACACATTTCCTAAATTCTCTAACAAACCAAGGCAAATAATACATAAAACCTCAGAAAGTGTTCACACAGTTGTTGAATACCTGTCATAAGTTTATGACCCTTTATGTGGCACTAAAGGACAGAGAAAGAAGTCATAAGGCATGTTCAGGACTTACCTAGAAGGACCATATAATTTATTTGAAACACCAAAACTAAGTATGATAGTAATTCAGACAATTCATTAAGAGTTTGAATAATAACAGCTTGCTTTAAGTGAGCACCTACTATATGCCAGATGTGCTGTGAGTACTTTGCATATGTAATCACCCTTTGTGAGGGGGACCAACCTTACCCCACTTCACAGGTGTGATCATTGAGTTTGAGAGAATTAGGTACCTTGGCTAAGGCCACACCACGAACTGTGTGGTGCAGTGGGATTCCAACCCACGCTTGTTGGTGTCAAAGCTGTGCTTTCCATGCCATGCCATACCTATGAACCACTTTCTAGAGAAGACAAAAGTTGAAATTGCCCTTAAAGGAGGATAAGATTTAGGGAGACCTGTGGCAACTACTACAGGGGACGGAACATGCAGAGTACACAAGCCAGTATTCTCTGGACACTGATCGGGGTCTGCTCTGAGCTTTGTACCTTACAAAGAAGGATTTGAGTGTCACTCTGTCTGCCCACTGGGGACACATATTCAGTGACTGTTCACTGAGTTTCTGCCACCTGCCACACACCTGCAGGCTAGGGGTCTATTGACACTAATATTACACAAGGAAATCTGTGGTAGGAAGGGACATTCTAGTTGGGGAGAGTGAAATGATCATAAAAGTGTCAATCACATACACTTTTATCAAATGATGAACAGCAAAAAGGGGCTGGGAACTGGCTCTGGGGCCCATCTTAAAGGCCGCCTTTCAACTCCGCGGAGGACATCTGGGTTCCATTCCAACTCTATCTCCAGGCAGAAGTGTCAGAACTGAGCTGAACTGCAGGAGACCCAGCAGCTGTCCCAAGAATTACTTGTTGGTGTGGGGTTCCCCCCCCCAACACCCCACTGAAATTAAATTGGCACTAAAACCTACACAGCCTGGCATGTAGAAAGTGCTCAACAATGTCGGCTACTGTTACTGCTTTAGGGGTAAAAGAGCAAAAAGAAAGATGAGCTAGAAAGATGGGAGGAATTCAAATTACAAATCTATCTTTGCTTTCCCCTGTGTTGATGTGAAAAAAAAAAAACTCCTTCCTCTTGGTCTTCAGTTCCTTCAGGGATGAGCGATGGATGTGTTCCCTCCCAACCAATGCTGCAGGGTGTAGTATCCACTGAGAAGAATCTGTGTTGCTCTTCATTATTGTTATCTTATTGTCGTGTTTGTAAACATTTATTCCATTCATGTAATTTCTGCCCTGTTCATCTTCCAAAACTGTTTTTGCACAGACACTCAAATAACCACGAGATCATAAAACTTGCCGTGGCCAGAACATCGTTACTTGTCCTGGCTTGAGGGGAGTGGGGAGATGAAGGGGACTACAGACTTGGGGACATTGTCTGCCCTTTAGGGGGCACCAGGGTCCTGGTTCCTCTTGATTGAGCATAAGGCCTGACACGATAGGCCTTATAGTCAACAAACAATAGTTAACAAACATTGTCTATGTGGTTTGATCTATGATCAAACTGGATAAAACAAATACACCAAAACCGTTTGCATTGAAAGAAGACTGGAAGGAAACACAGCCAAGTTATTATCTACAGTTCACTGTGACTGAGAATTGCTTTATAAACACCCTTACAATTTTGTTTATTTCCTTAAAGATTTCTAACATGAATCTGTACTATAGTTACAGTATTTTAAAAATATCTTTATGTGTGAAATAAACATTTGTTAGTTGAAATAAAGTGCAATTGCCTCCCATGGCCCGGAGGAAAATGTGTCTCCTGAAAGAAAGAGGTAGAGAAAAGTAGAGGTACCCACCGACATTTTGCTCCTAGAGCTTCACTGGTTGGCTTAACCTTTCGAGAATGTTGCGGTTGACCTCTCTGACCGATATCCCAGCACCCTGTACTCCTTTCACCAGCAGAGGGACTTTGGGGGCAAATGAGAGAGGTTGCTAGGCAGGTTCATGAAATCCTAAGTATGGAAATGGTGTTGGACTACAAACCCCACGCCTGAGTGTGGGGTTTGGAATTTCTTTCCACGCCTCCTGTCCTGCTCCCCCTAGAGAAGGTGGGCTAAGAACCAGCATCCGTGTCTGCCCTCGCGCATTCTCTGGGGTTCTTTCTCTACCAGGAGGGAGGAAGCATCCGTCCCCGAGAGGGCAGCGGAGAGATGTCGCACTGGGTTGCTGCCAGGGGCGAGAGCCAAGCAGCTGAGCTGACTCAGCCTCTGATAAGACATCTCCTATCAGCCCATTGGCCGATCCCACAGGCTGCCCTGGGACAGCAGCCCTGACTCCAGGACTCACGTGAAACCAGAGGGCAGAGTCCACGCGCTGCCCCCAAACCTCAGCCTCCCCTCCATCCCCACCACATAATTTCTCATGGTGGGAATGCAGGTCGTGTTTATTTAGATAAAAGATATATTGCTATAATAGAATTACTAATTATGTCCAACAACTTTTTCCTTAAACAAAACATTCCACGGTCGGGGCTGGAAAGCATTAGTGACAGGAGGAGGAGGAGGGGGGGGGGTGGAGGGGGGAGGGAAGGCGTGTTTTTCTTTCTCCCTGATTGATGATGGCGTGATAATCTTGGCCTGCTCACAAGTCGCTCTTTCCCGTGGATAACTGGATCCTGCTTTGCCAGCTCTAATTTGAAGCAAATTTTGCTCTACACAATCTCCTCCTCCGCATTAATGTTCATTAAAAGTCGGTCACAGCACATACAGATGCCTCCAACGCCCGGGCCCCAGCCCCCAGGGCCAAGTTCAGGTTACTGGGGGGGGAAGGTGGGGGTTCCTGCCCCTGCTTTGCTTTCACAAAGCATGCGTCAAATGGGAGGACGGGGGAGGGAGCCCATGGCTCCCTAATGAAGTCTGCAGACAATACTGATTTGGGAGTCGTTGGTTGCGCAGATGTCACGTAAGGACTCAGCAATACCAACAGTCCCACTGTCTGAAATTCTTTGGGGGAATGTGAGGATAAGCGACTGATCACATGTGAAGCAAGAAGCATTGCTAATCATCGTTAGCTTTCCTCTTTATCTCCTGCCTGTGTCTTCCCTTCACGCTCTCCACTGGGAGGGTTAGGCCTGCCATCTGTCCCTATGCTATTTAACCGATCGTCTTAGGTTGGGCTCCCCCCGGGGCAAACCCTGAGACAAGAATATGAGTGTAGGTAGTTGATTTGGAGCAGGGTCTCGGGAAACAGGGCCAGGGGAGTGGGGAGTTAGAAGGGAAGAGAAGGAGGTCAGTATAGAATCTATCGATGATGAACAGGTGGCTCTTGTGGGCAGTTGGGCTCATGTTCACTGGAAGTCTCCTGGAGGTTGTATAGCTCATGCCTCAGAGCATCCAGGGCTGAGGACTCTAGGGTATTTATCTACCAGTTCGGTCCATCATTGGTTGAGGGCTGCTCCTGAGGTGTTAGTTTCTTGGCACCCTTGTCCCGTCCTGTGCGGAAGGACACTACGGCCGCAGGAAGATGAAGTGTGTGTGCCAGTCCCCATTCCTCCCACAAAGCACAACAACAAATCCTGGAAAATCGTGTACATAACAGATATGAGAATATTCTGAGCTTGGCCAGTGTGACTCATTTGTTTGGGCATCGTGCTGTAAACTGAAAGGTTGCAGGTTTGGTGCCTGGTTGGGGTGTGTTCGAGAGGCAACTGACTGATGTTTCTTTCTCAGATGGATGTTTCTCCCTTTCTCTCTCTCCTTCCCCCTCTTTCTGAAATCAATACACATGTCCTTGGGTGAGGATTAAAAGGGGAAAAAAGAAAGAATATTCTGAAAGGAGGAGTGAGGGTCAACTGACTCGGAGGACCTGAGGACTTGAGGAATGACACGGCAGTGACTTCCTTTGAGTTTCTCTTCTGCTTCCTGTATCCTAGACACGGCACCAAGGACGCTGGCCGCCACCTGGAAACACCAACACCCGCTCTCTCTGGTCAAAGGACGAGGGGAAAGGCAACCTGTCAAGGATGAAACCTTCAGACAGTAACTGTTCCACTCCAGTCCAGCACCACAGGAAAAGCTGTGACGACACACTCATCCAACCCAGCAAAGGCTGATGGGGGGACCTAGACTTCCATACATGGGAAGCTGGAATGAGGTGCCCCAATGCCTCCACGAGAGTGATGTCAGAGAGACCAGCAGAGACCTGGTACTTCCATCCCTGTTAGCCAATTACAGGCACCCTGCCCTCCACGATGATCTCAGTGGAGACCACATGGGAAGGCCGGACTCCCATCCCTGCCCAGCATCCATCAGGGGCCCCTGGACTTCTACTTCCACCTGGGAGAAGTCCAAGGCCAGAAGAAACCCCAGAAAAGTATGACTTACTGATAAAAAATTTTAGTTTTAGATTGTAGAAATGTAGAATTAGATCGTAATTGTAGATTTAATTGTCATAAAAATAATACAGAAGAAGATCCTTTGTAAAGTTTGTTCAGTGTCCCCAGTGGTAACATTTGGGAAACTACAGTGTAATATCATAGCCAGGACCTGGGTATTGATACAGTTCATCAATCTTATTCAGACTTCCCTGGTTTTACTTATCCCTGTTCATGTATATGTGCACATCGTGCACGTGTGGAAGTTGTGTACAATTTATCCCCTGTGGAAGTCTGTGGGCCCATTGTCACAATTAAGACACTAAACATTTCCATCACCACAAAGATCCCTCTTGTCGTTTTATAACCACCTCTCTCCTGTGCCCCTGAAACTCCCTTCCTCCCGTCTCTACTCCCTGGGAACTAGTAACCTGCCCTCCACTTATAACATGTTATCATTTCAAAAAGCTAAATAAATGAAATCATACAGTGAGTAACCTCTGGGGATTGACTATTTGACTCAGCAGACTTCTCTGGAGTTGTTGGATGTATCCATAGTTCATTCTTTTTTATCGCTGAGTAGTATTCCATGGTGTGCATGTATGATGTATCTAATTATTCCCTATTGAGGGGTATTTATTTAGACTTGTACCAGTTTCGGGCTATTTACAAATAAGTCTGCCATGAACGTTCATGATTAGCCCTTTGTGTGAACGCAAATCTTCAGGGAAAAGGAGATAAGGTGTGGCACAGAAAAGGGTGCTGGAATAAAGTTACTTGACCCTAGATCTAGCCATGCCTGAGACCATATCTACCCTCTTAAACTTCTTTGCTGGGGGCTTTACATCACTTGTTTTACATTAGTAAATAGTACTGGGACATCAGTACTAGTAGTGGATCATTTTATATGCATTACAAGACTTCTCACCAGATACCTGATTTAGAGGGAATTTACCTGTGAGGTAGAAATAAACTCTTCAAAAGCAGATGACCGGACCAGCCATGCATGTGATGAGCTGGACACGTATAAAATACAAGTCACTTTTTTTTTCCAAAAAAATTCAAAAGAGTCACTGGCTTCTAAGGAAGCCGGCTTATTTCCCATGAGAAGACTCACGATGCTGAGAGCTCTATTGCCTGAAAGACACCTTTGTAACCTAAGAATAGGCAATGCATCCCAGAGGAAAAAAATACGTATATTGAAGAAGATTTAAAGCTTTTGAAAATTATCCTTAGGTTTTGGATAATGCAAATGGAGCACTCAGCAGAAGGCCACTAGGATCACCAGGGCATCCTCTGGGTAAGCAAATGCCCCAGAAGGAGGAGCATCAGGCTGTGCTGCAGTGGGGACCCAGGGCCCAGGCCTGGTGTGGGGCAGAGCCTACCTTCCCGGGACCAGGCCCCCAAAGGTGAACTCCAATGTGACACACAAACTCCTCGTCAAGAGCACAAGAGAGGGCGTCCTGGTGCTTCTGATTCATCTCTCCCACCAGAACAGGGTGCCGCTGGCCCTGGCTCTGACCTTCTCCCTCAGTCTCCTTGTCCGACATTAGATATTCCAGATATTCTAGGTGAGGAGGGGTCTGCCGAGGGCCCTTCCCCACCCAGGGGCTCCCCGGGCCCTGCACATTCTCTGCGGGCTGCTGGACAGGCCTCTGCACCCAGCACTGCTCACACAGCCTGAGGGCAGAAGCAAGTCACCTCCCAGTTGATCCCACCCCCCAGCAAGCTGATTTCTGAAGACTCTGAAGCACAGCAAGATGGTTTCTCTCTCAACTAAAATCGCTTTTATTTTTTCTTAGTTTTATTGCTACAAAATAATTATTTAATGGCTCAAATGAAACCCTGGTAGCATCATGATTCTAAGAAAATGCCCTCTAATGGTGGATTATTTAATTAATTGCTTTCATTTTATTCTGTGTGTAGATGTTCTGTTACAATAGCTTTGCTATTTACACATCCACTAAAATAATCCAGAAACAGAGCAAAAATTTTGTTTTCCTTCTGTTACAATTTTTTTCTCTCTTGGTTTTATTGTTGTTACTCATGTGAGTGTGCAATATCTAGAGCTTTGATGGGATGATGACTTTTAGGAGGGTATTTCATAAGTATATATTGTACACATGTGAATCTTGGGATTGGAAGGACCTCAGGGGCCGAGCAGCCAAGAGCTGCCCCTCCCCATGGTGTCACCTCCATCTTTAGTCACTTCCCGGCCACATCCGGCGGGTCCCTCTGGGAGGGACCAGAGTTCCCTGGGTGGGGACCGACCTTGAAGCCTGGTCCTCACAGCCACACCTGAGGACCCCAGCTTTGTCCTAGAGACTGCCCCACCCCTGAGAAAGACCAAGGTCGTGGGAAAGGTGGGAGGTGATGCTAAGAAAGGAAACATGCTAGGTGACCACTGGCCGCCTCTACCACAGGGTGGAGCAGCAAAGGGCTGGGTGATTTTGTGTTAAAGGGAAAGCCACAGGACCTCAGGGACCCAGGTCATCTCATTGGCTTGGAGAGTCCCTAGAGAGCGGGCAGGAGCACACAGCACTGACAGTCAGCACTCACGCGGGTGTAGTAATCAACACTAGTGGGACACTCAACTCACAGAGCACAGAACGCCACAGCAACTCCACACCATCTTCTAATGTATCCTGTTCAGCGCCCCCTTATGGCCATCCCCTAAGACAGGCATTGCATTCAGAGAGAAGGAAACTGGGGCTCTAACAAGCTGGGGATCACACAATGTAAGACGATGGCTGCAGCTCAGGCTCTGAGCCAGGGTGCCTGGGAACTAACACCACCTTCGACACTTCCTAGCTTCTGACTTGGGACTTTCTCATCTGTGAAATAGATGAAGGTTGTTCTGTGAGCTCAATGAAACGAATCCATGTAAAGCACGGAGCACATACCTAGTAAGCCCTCTGTGTAAGTTTCTGTTTTCTTTATCACGTTCAAGTATGTGACATGCCTCACATTGAAGCTGAGACCTCTGTCCTGAAACTCACTCATTTTCCACTCTCTGAGAAATGGTTTTGTCTGTGCTTAACCTGTGTTTGGCTTTACTGATGGCTTCTAAATTTGCTCTTGGCTTTTGTTTCTGGGTCAGCTTCTGGGGGAATCATAACTAAGGCATGGCCCGTCTTCTCTGAGCTTACCCAGTGGAAGAGCATGCTTCCCAGAGGTCTAGGCTTGAAGGAGAGATAATTTTGGAACTCCTGGCAAGCTCTGGTTAATTACGGTAACAGCACTCAAGTTGCTGTTCCCAGTGAGGCTGGTTATTCCCAAGGAAATTTGTTTCAATCCCGCCAACACTCCTCCTCCTCCTCATTAAGACACCTACCACCAAAACATCTGGTCAATTAAATTTAAAGCATTCGTCAAACCAGTAGTTGGCATTCCATGGTCCAACATCTGGACAAATAAAATTTTGATTGAATGTTTTGATGTCACGTGGTCTCCGTTTCACAACCAATGCCCAAGTACAAGTTATGCACCTTTCCTTTGAGTGCCAAAGTGTGTGGGCTGGGTTTGCTCTATCAATTCACTGTTAGAAAATGCACTGCATTCTAACGTTAGAGATACAGAGAGGGAACCTTTCGATTTTCCCACCACGGCCCTGATTTTCCTTTTTTAATTCCATTCTTTTCTTGGTCAGTGGACATGTCCCAGCTTTTTTGTGAGGCGATACAACCAGCATTTGCATGGGGTCCTGGACAAAATGCTGGAAGCCCACGTTGACGTGTTAGACATGGTTGCGTTTCCTCTGAAATATCCAGTGGCACATTTAACACGTTTTTATCTCAGGTTTCCCATCAGTAAAATGGAGGAGTCAATTTGCATTTCACGGCACAAGGGAAGAGAAGGTGTTCTGCGGAAATGTGCGATGTTTTATGGATACGCGAGTGCAAAAATTCAGGACACCCTGTTCTGATGAATTCCCTAACCCCCGATGCAGATGAACGATTGCAGTGCCTGGATCAGGGTCCTCGCAATAAACACACGGAGACGTGGACAACTTTGTGAGGTGCTCAGAAGGCCATCGTCGGTGCCCATGGATGCGTGGGCTCCGGGGTGGGCTGATTCTGGAGTATTCCCACTACGAATAAGGGCAGTGTTGGAAGGGACCTCTTGGTCAGCTTCTAATTTTCTAGGCTTCTTTTGACATCTCCTCTCTGTTTTTCACCCTGAGAGTCCTCATACGCCCTGCTTATGTCTCTCTTGACTTGTCTTGCTTTCTTGACCCGTTGAAACCCTTTATCTTGGCACAAGACATCTCTGGCACAAGGTCACAGAATGGTTCAAAAAATTTTTTTCCCAAAACACAGAAACAAAAAACAAAAACAAAAGCCCTCTCTGGACATCTGTTTGGCTGCAGCAGCCAAGAGCACGGTCCGCGTGGTGCCAGCGCGGCCGCGTGGCCGCGCGCTGCAGTTGGAGTGCGTGCGGTGCCAGCGCTAACGATCCGGTGTCCTGCGGAGGGCCGCTCTGCCAGCCTGCTAATTAGGATCTGCTCCGAGCAGCCGGGCCCGGGCCGCTCAGGCCTTTTCTCTGGCCTCCTCTGCCTCCGCAGTCTTCCTTCCACACAGCAATTTAGCACTGTGAGCATTTTTCATTGTGGGCCACTTAAAACAAAGGGGAAAGTAAAGCGGGCTCCTCTGGAGGAGCTGCTGTGCAAAGGGAAAAGTCGCCGAGGCTGATGACAGCACCGCTGACGGAAGGAGTCCCAGCCACCCTTCGTGGGAGGGGGGACAGGCCTCATTTACCTCCTCAGCTGTCAGGAGCCAGAGGAAGGCCCTGCCCAGAGTGGACCCCAGACATCCAGACGCTGCTGGGAGGACACAGCCTGGCTCTTTCTCAGTCCCCTCGTTCCAGAGGGTCATGGGTAGGAGATGCCCCCCAGCTCTGATTCTGGCTGATCAAGCTGGGTGTGGCCAGCACTCACGGATGGAATGGGGTGGGTGGTGTGGCTGTGGCTTGCCAAGGAAGAGAATGTTTCTCTGGTGGCCTAAAGCCACTCCTGGTGGAAGTTTGGAATGCCAAGGGTTTCCCTTGAGCACGTGGTTTTGCTGTAGGTTCTGCAGAAGGGAGGGCGGGGCACAGGCTTTCAGAAAAAGAGTATGGGGGCCACTTGGAGGAGCTTCTGAAAGGCGACAGGTGAGAGTAGTCCTGGCCACACCTCAGAAGCCCTGAAGCCTTGACTCCATGAACCGAGACTAGGAGCTGACTTAGGGCAGGGACTGTGTTTGTCTTGCCTCGATGGCGCCAGCACTCAGTGCAGAGACCAGCACACAGTCGGTGCTCAGTAAATGAGTTAATCAGTGGAATGGGCCTCATCAGAGTGGCCACCTCCTAGTGAGGATTAAAGAAAGCCGTGGGCAGCAAGTGCTCAGCCCTGAGCTTGCGCACGTCACTACAGCTACTGCAGCGAAGCCAAGCACTGGAGCAGAGACCTGCAAACACCGTCTATAAAGGCTCTGTAAGTATCTTAGGCCTTGCCAGCCATGCAGTCTCTACTGCAGTTATTGAACTTACTGTTCTGGAGTGAAAGTGGCCAAAGACAATATATAAATAAATGAATGTTGCTGAGTTTATTTATTTTATTAATAAAGTTACAAAACTTTATTTATAGCCCTGGCTGGTATGGCACAGTGGATTGAGTACTGGCCTGGGAGCCAGAAGGTTGCTGGTTCAATTCCCAGCCAAGGCACATGCCTGGGGTGCAGACCAGGTCCCCAGCTGGGGGTATGCAAGAGGCAACCAGTGAATGTATCTTTTGTACACTGACATTTCTCTCCCTCTCTTTCTCCCTCCCTTCCTATCTTTCTAAAAATAAATGAATAAATTCTTTTTTAAAAACTTTATTTATAAAAGCAGATTGTGCAGTAGATCTGACCTGTAGGCCATAGTGTACTGATGCCTGCCCTAGAAAAAGCAAAAGTTGAGAAACCTGCTCTCCACAGAGGGAGTGAAGATACAAATATGCCTCGATTCAAGGGAAGCTCAGCTATTCCCACCCACTGCAGCTCCAGCCCAGATGAGCCCGGCAAATTCAGATTCAACTAACATCCCCTCACCGAGGAGACTGGTGACATGAAGAATGGGCATCTCCCGCTCCCCTGCCACAGCTCCAAGTTTCTGCCAGGAGCAGAATCTACACATATCTAATTTTGACTAGTCCACACGGGCCCTGTGAGTGAGCAGCACTCTTATTCATGTGTGCTGACAGCAGAGGATGGAGTAATTAGAAGACTATACTGGCCTTTGAGGGCCCCTGACTTATATACTCATATTCCTGCTGGTGTGTAAGACCTCAGCTTACTCTGGTGAAAACTGGAAGTTGGGAGATTTGAAATAGATTAGACCCATGTGTATTCACTCAACAAACCCTGTCTCCTATCTACTAGGTGCCAGGCGTTGTGCTTCGTGGTACAAATAAGCCTATGGATAACACCTTGCATCAGACTTGGAAGAGCTCTAGTTGGGGAGACAGGCATCAAGTGGGAATTAATTGCAGCACTATGAACAAATGAGGTGGGAGGTGCTAATAGTGTCCACAGGGGAGGGAGTGGTCATCGGAGCTCTGGTTCAGACTGCTCCCTAGGAGGTGACATTTGAGCTCCACGATGGAGGACCATTCCATTCACACGCATGCTGCCCTTAGAATTTACATTTTCTCTGCATGGAGGACACACGTGGGGGTCATGTTGAGAGAACAGTGTTTCTTGATTCTCCCACTGGAGCTTTTTGAAGGTAAAGAAGGAAATGCCAGAGAAATACCCTTTCTTTTAATCCACATTGTTAGCATGCCTCTGGGCAGGGCTGGGGGCAAAGAAGCTGTGAGTGTAAAACCCTATGAGTAGAAAGAGACCCTTCTCTTCCTCATGACTTACACCATCTCTAACCTCATCATTAACGGCATGTGTTTGAAACCTAAATGTGGCCGTGTCACTCTTTCCCTTAAAACGTTCAGTGGAAGCCCATGTGGCCACCCCCTCCCAAGGCCTTCTGTGGTTTGCCTGTCCTGCTCCTCTAGCCACACTAAACCAATAGGGACAGGGAACCTATAATGACAGTCCACCACGGTTCCCTTTCCCCTCAGCCCATTTGCTTATGTGAGCTACTTGGTCCCCGCCATAATCTTAGGAAGCTCAGTTAGCTCCGTTTTGTAGAAGAGGCAGCTAAGATTCAGGAAGATGGAGTAACTGACCCAGGGCCAAGCAAGTAGGCATGGAACTTCACCAAAGAGCTGCCTGATTTCAACTTCTCTATGCCTCTTCTCCAACATTCTCCTGCCAGAACATTCTTCATCCCATTTGTTCTCCTAAAAACCTAAGCTCCTTTATAAGGATTTAGTTCAAATATTTTAACTTGGAAGCCATTCTCCATTCTCTCACACCTTCCGTGTTGAGCTGTAGTACAATTTTCTTTTAATCATCGCAGCATAAGTGCTATTCTGTCACTCCTACTCTCTTTGCCTCTGTTTCTCACAACAGGCACTGCGCCTCCTGAAGGTTTGGTTGATCTATAATCTATCTTCATATTCCTGGGCCTCCTGTGGAGATGATGCATCGAATATGGATCTGATAAATAAATGACAAGAACAGAATATTTTGGGATGTGGGTATTTGGATCAGACGTCTCAAATGAAGAAATAACAATCTTTAAAAACCATCTACTAATGGAGCCTGGATGCTGAATGTAGAATGAAGGCATCTTCTCCTCTTGTTATGCAGTCTGAGTGGTGGCTGGGGCAACGGGCTGGATGGGGCAGGTTGTGCCGGCCAGCCTCTCAGAACTCTCTGAAGTCCATCCTAAATGTTTAAATGAAGTAAAGTGGTTGGCTTTATAAGTAATAGAAGTCAATTGTGTTTGCAGCATCTAATGCAGAGACAGCATTAGACGGTGGAGATGGGGCCAGCGCCAAGAACTGCTGAGTGGGCAGGAGGCCTGATTTCCAGCCTCCCTCTGCATCCATTTGTGATAATCCAGGTCTGGCTTTCAAGCAGTCACTCTCCTAACGAGACTTGCGCAAGACGGCCTTTGCCCCCAGCACAGACATATCCTGAATCAGGAGTTCATGTATGCAGACTTTTAAAAACACTACACATCTACACACATGCACTCATGTTCTTCCTAAATACATTTTTAAACTATCTTCATTGTTACCAACACTCCTAACAGGTTGGCAAACATTCAGGCAGAAGCTGAAATATTTAGATGGACTGGGGCACCTTAACTCCCCTGCAAAATGGACTTTCGGCAGAAAGACGGAAGGAGGCAGGTATTCTGCTTTGATCCTGGGAAATGAGAGTTATTGATAAGAACTTGTTTCTGGCCTCAGAATAGGATATGAGGCCTGAAGACCAAGATTGAAATTATACTCACCTTTGTTCTACCTGTCACAGGAGAGCCCTTATTGTCACCCAAAGGAGCACTGATTGTCTCCCAAAGGAGGTTAGCTCCTGGTGGGGCTAACAATAATGAAGACACTAAAAATCAACATTAGCTTTCATTGTTTTACTACGTTGTTCTAGGATTTTAAGGCATTATGTAATCTAGCCATCATGATAATCCTAAGAGATTGGTGCTTTTATTATTTCCATTCCACGAATGAAGGGACTGAGGCTTAGAGGCGCTCACCATTTGCTCAAGACCACAGTTAACAAGAAGTCCAGCCTGGAATTGGATTCATATAGATCTGCCCCCAGAGTCTGTATTTAAAGCCGTGATTTACAGAGCCAAGAAACGGGCTCAAATCTGTTTGAATGAGATTCCAAGGAACCTCCTGGGAATGGTCTCATTCCATAGAAACAGGATATCAGGTTCATCAAGCTTTGCCCCATAAAACCCTAAGGAGTTTTGAATAGGGCAATTATTTGAGAGTGCATCCCGGTGTTAGTGTCTCAGATTCGTCTCCAGGCTCATCTCTGTAATATTTGCTGGGAACCTATGATGAATATGAACAGGAAGAATTGTTTTTCTAGAAAAATGCCAGGAGGTACAGAGGACCTAAGAAAAGTTATTATGAGGTTCCCAGGAAAGAAGTTGACAATAAAAAGAGACATTTGCTCCCACTTGTATGCTCTGGGACCCAGGATATCAGAGTAGACCCTCATGGGGCTGCGGTAGATGAAAGGGCCCTGGGGAGGGCACGGTGTCTGGCAGAAGTGCATGTCCTGCTGACAGAAGCATTGTGGCTCAGTGGGAAGGAGCAGGCACTGAGGACAGCGCAGACAGGATGTGGGGGCGGGGGGTAGGGGGGGAGACAGGGCCAGGGGAGACAAATGCATGTGCAGTAGCTGATGCTGTCATTTAAATAGCAGGTAGGAGACACTTTCTCGTTGGTGCCCCAAAATACTTCAGAGGGGGTCTTCTTTTCAGGTGACATTGGTTTTCTTTAAATCCTCACCTGAGGATATGTTTATTGATTTCAGAGAGAGAGGAAGGCAAAGAGAGAAAGAGACAGAGACAGAGAGAGAAACAGAGAGGAGAAGAGAAGAGAGAAACATCAATGTGACAGAGAAACATCAGCCAGTCAATTGGTTGTCTCCCACACGCGTCCCGACCAGGGATCGAACCTGCAACCTAGGTGTGTTCTCTGACCTGGGATCGAACCCACAACATTTTGGTGTACAGATCGATGCTCCAACCGAGCCACCCAGCCAGAGTGATACGTTGGTTTTCTAATATCAACTTACATGGATTCACAAGAAGTTTTCCTAGATATCCCACTTACTCTCGTGATCACAAATTCTCCTCCTCCCTGCTTCCAAGCCCTAGCCCTGTGCGGTGGCTGTGCTCCCAGCAAGAGCCAGAGTCAGCTTCCCATCTCTCTAATCTGGGTGTGGCTTGTTTTGGCCAGTGAGATGTTGGTAAATGTGATTTTTAAAGTATATATATTTTTATTTTTCAAAAAGTTTACATTCAACATTATCCGGTGCTAGTTTCAGAGGTACAGCACTGGCGCTAGAAAACCATGCCCTCCACAGTGAAACCTGAAAGACTGACATGGCCTTACACTCAGGTTCCTCACTGAAATATCACCTATGTGTAACAGAGGTGTGAGGACCACAGATGGTAACAAGAAAGTGTTCAGGCAGGGAGCCCGGGGGCTTACTCTCTTGAGTCTGGAAAGCTGAAACCATCATGTATGAGCCTGAGCGATGCTGCTGAAGAACGAGGAGCCATATAAAGGAAAACTGAGGCTATCCAGCCAATAGCCTGGTTGAGATGGGCCAGACGGGTGTGAGGCCACCCTAGATCAACCAGCTCCTGGCCTACCCCCTAGGTGATCGTAGTCCAGAAGCCCAGCCAAATCACAGAGTTATGAGATAAATAAAGTGATTGATTGAAGCCAGTAGGCTGTGGCACGTTTTGTTACACAGCAAAAGTTAACCCATACATGCCTTATAATAATGCTGCAAAATCAGGGAGGGCAAGTGTTATAAATCCACTATTCAGAGGAGAAAATTAAGTACTTCAGAGGACTTCCCCAAGATGCCAGAGCCAATTAATTGCAGAACAATAACTGGAGCTCATGGCAGTTCACAAGCAGCCTTCTAAAGCTGTGCAATTGCATTGATTATTAGTTATTATTATTAGTTATTCCAACTAATTTCTGGACATCAGTTACAACACAAAGTTATTCCTTATTTCTTAAAATACAATTGTTGTACAGTGTCAGGGTTGTAAGTAAATACACACTCAAATTCCACAGACAGCCCTTCCCAGCTTCCCCCACCTCCATTGCCATCACCACCACACACTGATCTCTCAAACCTGGCCATTCGCTACACTTGCTTTGTGTGTGCTCCTGGTAAACAGGAGAGAGTAGCTCATACTTCAACACGTGCTCAGAGCCATTAGTGCCCCTCACCTGGCCCCCAGACTTCTGCAGAGAGAAAAGGAGCCCCTCCTTGTAGACAGATAAATACACTGCTACCATTCATAAATCTTCATAATTAGGGTGACCATAGGATTTATCCTTCAAATGGAACATGTTTTGTAATAAAAGGGATGCTACTAATAACCATGTCAGGAATTTCTAAGCAAGCTGAGATGTATGGTTAATTTACCCCTAATGTGCAGAGAGCACTTTGCAGTCTGCTAAACCTTTTTAGATAATTTATTTCATTCTACATAAAAATCCTACAGTGTAGTTTGTCTTAACATCCCCATTGACTGGACGGAGCTGTGATCTTCGGAGAAGTGAAGTGACTTTTCTAAGGTTCTTGACATTCAGTAAGTGTTCATTGGCTTGCATAGGTAATTTGATGGTTGGATGGATGGACGGATGGGTGGGTGGGTGGATAAATATAGGAGAATAAATGCAAGGAAAGGGAACAGAAAGCCTAATCACAGCTAGATGGATGGTTATCAAACTAGGTTCCCCAGAACGCCAATGTTCTCTCTAATGTGAGTAGATATTTTGGAATCGTTCAAGGCCAAGGTTTTCCCCTTAGTTTCTTAATCTATGAAATTAGGATAAACCTTCATGTACTAGTGGTAGGTGTGAGGATTGAAGATAATGCAAATAAGATGTTCCGCACAGTAAGTGACACACAGAATAAGAAGAAAAACAATAACAAATATGCATTGGCTAGTTACTATGTTCCAGGCATCCTGCGAATACAGCGCATGGATTAATCTCTGTCAGTCTTCCCAGTGTCCCTCCCAGTCAGGTACCATTTATTACCTCCACTTCGTAGATGAAGAAATTGAGGCTTTGAGAGGAAATTCTCTCACCCAAGGTCACTCAGCCACCAAATGGGAAAGTGACCTGGAGTCTCCAGTAGGGTGCTGCTCTGTCTCCTGTCCAGAGAATGGCAACCATCATTCATTTTATCATTGTTCTTTTTAAAGGAAACACTCCTCACTGTATCTGCAGCATTTTTAATTTGAGCGGGTCTCAACTTTTTTCAGCCATGTAGTCCTTAACCAAATCAAAACTAAGTCCTAGTTGGAAAGCCTACCATGTAAAACAAAGTCAAAGCAGAGCTGCTCCGATTGCACCAGCCCCTGGGGCCCTGGAGCCCTCCCTTCCTGTGGCAACGGCATGAAACCTTTTGCCCTCTGTTGAGCACAGTGGGAAAATATTGGTCTACAACACAGTTGAGTGGATTTGCTGCCTGGCACATCTAATCTCACTGTCTCCAGGGACCCCTGCCTGTTGGTTCCTGACGGGGTCTGAATGTATGTTTAAGCCCCGATGAAGAGGCCCAGGAGGATCATGGAGGGTGGGGCTTAATGGAACGGAGCGAGCGTCTTTCTGAGTCTTCGCGGGTAAGAGCCAGGCAATATCCTAGGTTACAGCGAGGTTCCTGGAGAGTCTGTAAAAAAGATTTCCAGGAAAGCTCATTCTCACAAAGCCAGGACTTCTAAAGAGTGCTGGCTCCATGGCAATGAGGAATGACCTCCTCTTCCCTCCTCTGCCCCCCCTACTCCAATTAAGTCTTTTTCCTTCCTCTCCACCTGTACCTGGGGTTCTCTCCAGGTTGCAGGCAAATGTGTGCATTAATCACACATGGATCAGCCGGTGCACTGGGATGGTGGGAAGCGGCTGATTTATGAACCAGCCAAAAGAGTGGGGAGCCTGGGAGTGGGCAAGGCGGGCCCAGCTCAGGGAGCATATGGGGGCCCCATCTCTAGGACCAGACCCATATGCTTCACTGCAGGTCCATATGCTGTGTGGGCTGGTTGCCCCCTTTGCCTGTGTGGAGGCTGCGTGTCTGCTGTAATGTGCAGGGAGCTGGATCTGCCACACAGCCTCCTGGCATTTGAACACACCCTTCGGTGAGATCTTGGAGCTCTTCTTGTAGGTAAGGAGAGCTACATATATGCCCCTGTCAATACGAGTTATTGTGATTTGCTTACTTAGGGACATTCTACAACAGACAGGTGAGACTGATTATTTTTTTTTCTATTATTAGAAGATGAAATTGAGACATAGTACTAGAACCACTGACATTATTACTGCTACTAATAAAAATGTCTATTGCACACAATAACGTACAAAGCTCCGTTCTAATCACGTTTCATATGTATTAACCAAAAAAATGGAAATATAGTTGCCCAAAGTAATAGACTGAGTGTTAGAGTTGAGTTGATTTCAGACCTATGTTTGCTATAACTTTCTTTGAACCATTCATTCATTCATTCATTCATCACTCATTCAATCACTTAATGAGTACTTATTGAGCTCTACTGCATGTCAGACCCTAAAGGAAGTGCTCAGAACACAAAGAATTCAACTGCCAATCATAAGTCATGATACTGTTTCTGATCAAAGACACATTTTTAGTAGGGCAAGACAAACATCATCAAAAATCTAAAAGTAGTTAAGAAAATTTACAGTTACAAAATTTACAGTGACAATATAACTTAAATGAAGAAACTGCAGGGTCCTATGATAGCAAGGAGAGTCAGGGAAGACCGAAGTCTCTAGGATTAAGAGAGAGTTCGTGTAGGGGAGAGGAGCTCCCTGCCAAGAGGGCAATGTGTGCCAAGGCCCTGGCGGGGGGGATGAGCCCTGCACATTCAAGGTGCAAGTCTAGGATGGGCAGAGCCCACTAGGGGTGGCAGAGATTGGAAAAAGATGGGTTGGTTGTGGAGGGAGGTTTGGGGCTGCTTGTGGTGGGCTTATGGTGCGTGCTGAGCTGCACCCTGGGAACTCATTCGGGGCCTCAACCATCTTGGCAACTATCACGGAGAGCTGACATTGGGGAGTGACAGCTTAGCCTGCTCACGGGCAGTTAATATGTGCCCCTCACACATGGCACCACTTAGCATCCTCTATGGCCTCCCCCACCCTCAGACACTCCCCAGCAGCAGAGGCCAGCTCAGGGCACAGTTATTTCAACAGGGAGGTGTGCTTAACTGCCCTTCCGTGCTCCCTGGAGCGTTGCATTGGAACCACAGCCACATTCGTGGGGCGTCCTCAGATTTTAAAACCACGACTCATTCTTTAAGACCGTGTTTGCTTTATACTAAGCTCTAAAATGATATCATTCCACCACCCCATTAAGTTTTACTATAGTATTTTAGCATATTTTTTCCTTTGCACATTTTATTTTTGGAAGATATCAATAACTTTGGAATATCTTATTACTTTTTTAAAAATCATTTTAGAGTTTAGAAACTTTCTATTCCAGCAGGCCTGACCTCAGGGATAAGACCCAGTAGAGCTTGGAAATATTAGATTTTATTTAATGAACATACAGAGATTCATGCGCTCAGTGTGGATCTAAGTGCTTTACAGGAATTAACTCATTTCATCCTATGAGAAGCCTTACGATGGACAATGTTGCCATTCCCATTTTACAGATGAGGACATTGGAGTAGAGAGAGAGTTTAAGTAAAAGAGCCCAAGGTCACACAGCCCTGGGAGTCTGTCCCCAGTATCTGTGTTATCAGCCGTTCCGCGCTGGTGGAAATTCCCTTGTGTAGAAGCAAACCCAGAGCTCTGAAGTGCGCTTGTCCTTTGTGTGCCCACGAAGTAGTATTCTGCCCTGTGCTGGGCCTCACCCCTCATTCCTCAAGGGCCTGCTGTCGGGCGGGGTGGGGTCTGGGACTTGGAGCCCAGGGTCAGGAGGGAAGGGCCAGGAGTGGGGGACGCCCGAGCTGGGGCAGATGGGGCTTTGTTTGGGGTGCAGGAGGCTGCTTAGAGAGCTAGACTGCAGCTTCAGCGTGGGAGACCTGAGGATGCAGGAGAATAAAAGGGGCATTTTAAGAAGCACAGCTGAAAAGTACCTGGCCTTGTGATGGAAAGTTTGAGGAGGAAAGTCAGAAATGTTTCCGGGGCTCAGAGGTCACCTCTGGTTGTTGTACTGCATCCTGGGCTGGAGACGAGGCCACACTGAGCCCTGGGAATTAGTTATTGTAACAGCAAGGTGGCTAAACAAACAATGTGATTTTACTTTTACTCTTTTTCTCTCCTATTTCTTTTCTTTTCTGCCTTCCCTCCATCCTCCTTTCCTTCCTTCCTTTTCTAAGATCCACTTTGGAAGCACGCATTCTGGGCCAGACCTTGTCCACAGCCTGACCTCCAGAAGCCTGCAGTCTTGATATCTTCCAGGAGAACATTTCGACGACACACGCTTCTGCAGAGAGGTGGGGGCACTTCCCCTCCTGCAGCCTCCTGGGTGGCCCTTTCCCTGCGACCTGGTCCCCCAGCAAAGCCTGAATGAACTATGTATGCCATGCCTACAATTTGAGGATCTGACTGGTTTCATGTGGCATCTCTCATACAGGCTTCTTGTTCACTCCTTTCTTAAGACTTGGGGGAAGCACAGGTTGAGAAAGAACTCACAGAGTTCACGCACGTCTCAAATACCCATCTGTGAGTGCTGCCAGACCTAGTGTAACAGGGTTCACAAACTTCTTCTGCAGAGGACCAGATGTTCAGTATCTTAGGCTTCGCAGGTCCCTTCATCCTTGTCACAACTAAGCAACGTACCACTGCAGCACGCAAGCAGCCATAGACATTGTGTAAATGACTGTGCACAGCTGTGTTCCAATAAAACTTTATTTACAAAAACAGGTGGTGGGTGGATTTGACCATGGCTATAGTCTGCTGACCCTTGTAGCAAAATTTGATTTGACACAGCTTCCTCGTTCCTCCCCAAGAGAGCCACATGTTAACCATCAGAACACTGTGGTGGTGCCCGAGCCCTTGGTCTACCCACACGGTGCTGCTTATACCTGGGGTGTTGGCTGTGTGAGAAGCAGGATTTCCATGGACGTGTCTGAACTGGGATTGCTGTGAAGTGCTTCTTACACTCTCTCCCTCCTGACCCACATCCCATTCGTGAAGGCTTTTCCCTCTGCCAGCAAGTCTGTCCTTGCATTGAAAAAGAATGTGTCTGGTCATTCTTCTGCACTGAGAAATACATATTTCATGAGATAAATAAAACAATATTTGGAACTGGCATTGTTTCCCTTCCAGAATATTTGAATATTTTGGAGCTATTGTCTCGCCGTTTTGCTGAGAGGGAAGGAAAGGCAGCCTGCTATGTGAATGCTGACACTCACAAGGAATGGGCAATCAAATACCCTCCCTTGGTTCTTCAGTTTTGTCTTGTTTTTAGATTTCACCTGGAAGTGGAACCATGTGGTACTTTTTTCTCTGACTTATTTGACTTAGGTCCATCCATGTTGTCACAAGTGGCAAGACTTCGTTCTTTTTTATGGATGAATAATATTCTGTTGTATAGATAGACCACATCTTCTTTACCGGCGCATCTATCCAGGGGCACCTAGGTCGCTTCTGTATCTTGGCTATTGTCAAGAATGCTGCAATGAGCATAGGCGTACATGTATCTCTTTCAAGTGGTATTTTTCTTTTCTTTGGATAGTTGCAATGTTTCCATGACTCCAAAATTCATTCAAAATGAAAAGTTAAAAAAAAGAAAAGAAAAACATCCTCCCTGCCAGAGCATGAGCCTCATTCTGTGGTGAAGATAATAGGAGTGGTTTTGAATCGGACATTGTGTGTGCCTGTGAATGAGTATATATGAGTATACTAAGTGGCTTTAGTATCCATTCAGCAGATAGGAGGTTTACAGTGTGAACTAACAGCCCGGCAGGGAAGACTAGCATGTAAACAACTAATGACAATAAAATGGTTTGGTAAACTCTGTGACTCTCTATTACATTTGTATTGTGTGAAGCAGGGGCCTGGAAGGAAGTTGGGGTTTTAAGTTAAACAGCTCTCTGTTTGAATCTCAGCTCTGCAGTCCTGTGTAACCTCAAGCAAGTCTTCCCACTTTGACTTTGTCCTCTGTGATATGGGGGAAATCACACTGCCCTCTCAGGGAAGAAATGGGAGTTTTATAGGAGAGGAAGTGGGAAGAAGTCATTCCAGGGAGAAGACGCAGCTCATTAAGCAAACCCATGAAGAAATACAATGGGAGAGAAACATTGGGAAGATAGGACATTTGATGCTTTTTAAAAAGAAATAAGTGAATCTATGTCTTCTGAATCTCAAGGCCACCTGCTGAGAAGAGCCAGATCCTAATGTAGAAATGGAGCCAGGTCCTAATTTCTCTGACTGTAAAGCCCTTGGACTTGCCCTCGCTCACTCAGGCTGAAGCCTTTGTGTAAAGGGAAAGAGCCTCCACCATCCTCTGTTTTCTGTCTGTTTCTACCCCTGCCGCATCCAGGCATGAGAGCAAGGCAATGCCAAGAGAACGCTGCATCTGCCTTCTCCTGGGCGGGATGGAGCCTCCCTCACTAAGCATTCCTGACTTGGCCTTGATGGCTGGCCCTTGTGTGGGGTGCATGCAATGACGGAAGACCACGGACGTGTGGCCCTAGGTGGGAGGTCGGGAGGAGAGTGGATTATTTGGGGAGCTTTCCCCAAGTGTAGAGATTGGACTCTAGATGCTTCAGTGGTTGGAGGGGTGTGCCTCTTGTGTTTGTGGAAAGGACCCCGGGAGTTTCAGACTCATCCTTGTCCTATGCATCCTTGTCCTATGCACAGGACAATCCTTACTGTGCCCGCCGCTTCAACGCTCTTCCCCCATCCACTGAGCCCACCGGAACCGAGTGTCCTGCAGGGAAACCTCACGCTGTAGTATTTGGGGGTATCATGCTGACGGAGCAAAGCTTGGGATGTTTCTTTAGATATTTTATTTATTATCCTAAACATTATCCATTTCCCAAATGTAGTATTTTACCCCGGAAATAATAAACAGAAGATGTACTCAAAATAAGTTTTTGTTTTCCCATGAAAATCGCTCCATTTTTAGTTTAGCTCTTTCATCTTTTATTTGTATTTATTTATTTTGCTTCCAGTGCAACCACATTGTAAGGACAATAACAAAAACCCCAAACAAAGCTGTTTCCAGTTTTCATGTTTACTCCAGACCCTGTCCACACCCAGACATGACTTTATAGCTCTCCTCCCCAAGTACATATAATTTTATACTCTGCTTTGTCCACTGAACGTATCGTAAGTGAATGCTGAGTTGCTCGGTCCTAGTACTAATTAACATTTCATTGGCTGCATACTACTCCATCAGGTTGATATGATTTATTTAATTGACCATTTCTTTGTTGTTGGATGTGGATGCTATTTATAATTGTTTTTAATAATACATTAAATAACACAGAGATAAATATCTTCATATACAGTGCTTTTACCTTTTTTAAAAAATGATTATGTTCCTTGAATAAATTTTTCAAGTTCTACCGAATGATCTAAAGATGTTTCGGGGTCCAGGTTTAGGTACTGTGAGACCAGCAGTGTTTACCGTCGAATCAGGCATTTGTCCCTGTTGGATGAGAGCCTGTGCTAAGGGGTGTTACTGATGTTACTCGCTGTGATTGGACCAGGAAGGAGATCCAAGGGGAACCAGGCACACTGTGGGCCAGGCAAACACACATGCACACCAAGGTCTCCACGGCAGAACAGAGGTGCGGCACTCATCACATATTTCTGTTTAATGCATAGGACAAGCTTGAGTGTAGCTTTGGGGAAATCAAGGGAAGCCTCGAGGGTCTACTCAGGATGAAGCAGCATTTGGGAGTTCACAGTGAAGCTATCTAGAACGGCAGAAGTGCAGCACCCCCCGTGCTGCTCAACTTCCAATGCACCACCATTCACATCACATCTGATGCATTACGAAGGACACCAGAGAGGCAATGCACAGCAGGAGGGCCTCCCAGGCTGGAAAAGGGGTGGCAGGCCCATCAAGGCACTTCCAGGCTAGCAGAGGAAGTGGCACCTGTCCTATGGGGCCAGGCTGAAGCAGGTGAAAACTGCAGCCATGGAGTGACCCTCTGGGTGAGCCAACTTCTCTGCTCCTCCAGTGCTGAGCCAAAAAAAAAAGAAAGGATTCCTTGCTAGCCTGGTTAGGTTAGGAAGGAGCTGAAAACTCTGCAGGCCTGTGATCTCAGTGAGCCTGGTCCTGTGAGAACCTGAGTGCATGCGGCTGAATGGTTGGGAGGCTGGGACTCGCTTTGTGATTGTAGCTCATCTTGTGTGTATCTTCCCTTCACTCTCTCTCTCTCCCTGCACGTGCTCCTTCCTCACTGCCGACACACTCCAGTTTCTCTAACTCGAAAAGATTTTTAAAAAATCACGACTCTATTTCTGTTTCCTTGAATTTATCCTCAAAATGTCAACATGTAGATTATTTTTTTCAGTGTGTGTTCCTCGAGTTACTGTGCAAGAGTAAACAATTAAAATGCCATTTGACAGAGAGATGGTGACTTAGAGAGAAGACAGAATGGGCAAATTCTGTTCCTTTCTTATGGCAAAGATCTCAGACCATGTAGTCTTCAATCTCTTCTCTCCCAAGTCATAAGGATCTCATATGCTGTTTAACTTTTCCCCTCTCCGATCTGATAGTAGCGTTGTATCAAGCAGAATATTGCTACAAGTGCAGGTTACAGAGCACGAGAGCATGGATTACTGACTAACTGCATGCCGCCCCCACAGATCCTCAAGCAGAGTTGTCTTCAAGTTGTTCTGAGTCCACAGGATGTATTTCCTTCTGATCTTTTAAATTGAGGGAGTGTAGCTGAATGAAACATTTTAAAAACAGAGTGGTTTCTTCATGCGTATACATAAAAAACCCCCACTTTTTCAGAAAAATCATCTGGTTGGACATTCCCCAAATTTTTCTTTTGAGATCCCACTTTCTTGAAAAGTTTTTATTTTGAAAAAAGTGGCAAAATAGGAGAGCCCCCATATACCCTTCATTCAGTTTTTCCTAATATTAACGTCTTTTATAACCGCAGTATAATTATAAAAACTGGAAAATTAACAATAGTATTAGCTGAACTAAATAAACACTTTATCTGCTTTTCAGTAGTTTTTCCACTCTTATCCTTTCTCCGTTCCAGGAATTAACCCAGGACCCCCCGTGGCCTTTGGTTGCCGTGTCTCCTCAGGCTCCTCAGTCCGTGGTAATTCCTTAGTCTTTCCTTGCCTTCCATGACCTTGACACATGGAAGAGTATCGGTCAGTTATTTTGTAGAATGTCCCTCAATTTGAGTGTATCTAATTTTTTCCCTTATGATCAGATTAAAGTTGGATATTTGGGGTATGAATACCACAGAAGTGATGTTTTGTCCTCTCAGTCAGGATACGTGATGTCGATAATGCTCCTCACTGGGGATGTTGACCTTGACCACTGGTGAAGATAAGACCATGGCTGCCAGATGTCTTCACTGTAAAGTTATTCTTTTTCTCTTCCTCTTCATAATTAATAAACATTTTGGTGGGGAAAATAAGAACTCCTGTTCACTTTGTTTTCTACTAAGCGAGATCAAAATCTTCCCCTTTCTCTTCATCCTTGTTTTGAATCTTATCTATTTTCAGTTGATGGATCGATAGCCTTAGGACAACCAGAATATTCCATTATTACTTGGAAAGATTTGATAAGTCAGGACACGGGCTGTGAATGATGCATAAAAATTAGGGGCAAAGTCATCCTGGATGAAATCTAGAAATCGAGAAGAAAAACTTGGTTTCTACAGCAGTCCTTAACCACCATGAGCATCACTTCCTTGCACATAGAATGAAGGTGATAATGTCCTTCATAGGGATATGGTGAAAATCAACACCAGACGCTGCCTCGACATTTCCTAGCCCCGCACAAAACCAGTCACATCACGTGGCAATTCTGATTATTTTAGGAAGGCTTGTGCTCAGATTCCAGACCATCCCCCCTCCCCCCGCACTGTTCCTCTGCATGGGATTCTTTGCCTCCGTGGCCCCCATTCACCTACAATGTAAACTGCTCCGAGGGGAAATTGTTGCCGGCCTCCGCAACAGGCAGCCCTGATTCAGACTCGTTTTAAATTCACGGTGGTGAAAAATGGGTTTGCGTCCTACTGTGAATTTAAATACTTACAACCCAGGAATAAACGGATCGCATGGCTCATTTATCTCACAGTCATTAATTAATGGTGGTTAATTGTAGTTATGAGCTGTTGAATGCGAGGCTCTTGCACCCATACATTCTCTGTAATGCGTGCAGGAAACTGGGGAGGCGGTCAGAAAGGAAGACTGTCCCGGAGGGCAGAGGCTCACAGCCCTGCTCGGATGCACCCCTCATCTTTGCAGAGAGAACCAGCGCTGCCCGGCCTCACAGGCTGGCCGGGAACTTGGGGCCGGGGCCCCACAGGGAACTGTTTCTGGGCCACACCCCTGATGTTTGTTGTCTGCCGCCTCCCACCCAGCGGGATTCCTTAGCTTGGTCCTCTTTGTCTTTTCTGCACAGAAGTAAGTAAATTTGTAACAGACAGTAAAGGCTTTTTAAAAACCTGGCAGCTTGAGAGAGAGGTTGTGATGTCATGTAGAATCAGGTTGCTGGCTAAAGTGAAAATTATGCTTTTGAGTATTTTTATTGTCCTGTGTGGTGAGGAGGTTCCTGAGACTGTGGGGAGCAGCTTGGAGCAGATGAAGCTGGATGTTTTGGAAGGGAGAAACCCTAGTGACCACCTCTAAGGACTCTTCCAAGTGAAACTTCTGGAGACATCTCTGGCCTCACAGCTCAGTAATGAACTCTGGGCTTATGTTCTCATAGGCAGAATTCTAAGATGGTAAGATTTCTACCTCCCCTCCCTGTGTGTAGACCCTGTATAGTATCCTCCCCACGAGTGTGGTGGGCCTGACCTAATCAGGTGAGTCTTTTATTTTTGTTTTTTGTTTGTTTGTTTTAATCCTTACCTGAGGATATATTTACTGATTTTTTTTTAGAGAGAGAAGAAGGAGCAGGGAGGAAAAGAGACAGAGAGAGAAACATCAACGCAAGAGAGAAAAATCGATTGGTTGCCTCCCGTATGTGTCATGGCCTAGGATTGAATCCACAACCTAGGTATGTGTCCTGACCTGGAATTGAACCTGCAGCTTTTTGGTGTATGGGACAATGCTCCAACCAACTGAGCTACCCAGCTAGGGCATCAGGTGAGTCATTTTTTAAAAAGATATGGAGTTCAGCAACAAAGTCAGAGAGATCTCAAGATGTAGCACATGATCTCTTTGTTGGCCTTGAAGGAACAAGCAGCAAAACGGTGGAGGAAACTGTGTGTCAAGGCTCTGTGAGAGGCCTCTGGGAGCTGAGGGGGTCTCTGGCTGGCAGCTAGCAAGGAGACGGGGACTTCAGTACTACAACTACAAGGAAGTAGACAGCCTCAGGGAGGTCAGACTTGAACTCGCCCCAGTAGAACTTGCAGATAAGGGTGCAGCTGCCCGGCACTTTGATTTCCAGCCTTGTGAGCCTCTGAGCACATGACTCAGCCAAAGTGTGCCAGACTCCTGATCCATGGAAACAATGAGCTAATACATTTGTGGTTTTCGAAACCACCAACTTTCTGGTAATCTGTTACATAACAGCAGATAATGAATTCATGGAATTCACGCCATTCCTCATCTTATCTGTATTATTATCATGGCCTTTATCTTTTCCTTTTGTGGTGTTAACTCCTCCAAAGGTCAGAGAGGGTGCCGATGGATCCATCTTCTTGAAAACCTTGAATTACATGATCCCATGCCCTCAAAGGGTCAGTGGCTTGGCAATGCCTATGGCATAAAGGGTGCCCTTGTTCATCTGAGCTTGATTCCATACTGGGTCTGCTCCCTTGCCCTGCATTCAAGCCTGAAGGAGTTGCTCATGGCTGCCTCCCAGAACTTCCACCCACACCGTGCCTTTGCCCGGCCTGCTTCTCAGCTGAGTGCATTGATTCCCAAGGCCAAGTGCCCATGCTCTCATTCAAGTTCCAGCTTCCCCTGGGCTGCCTTACTCATCTCTCCTCCACCGTCCCTCCCAGCACCACACCCTGTGCTTCCCAAGGTCAGGACCCTTCATCTGTGAGCTCCTCCAGGAGCTGTCGTGCAGGAGGCTCTGGGAATGAACGAACGTTTGATGGACCGTGCGCTGCCCTCAATATAACCACACTTCCTATTATCTCGGCACCTGCAGCCAGCTCTTTGAGAAGCTCAAGATTTCAATCCCTCCAACATGGAAAAGCTAGTTTCTGCCTCCGAGACTTCGCAGTTTCAGTCCCTTTTGTGTAGAATGCTGTCGCCTAGATTCTCACGTGACTGGTGCCTTCGCACTCCTTAGAGATCAGCCTAAATATTGCTCCCCCGGGGGGCCCTCTCTGGACACTCCCCTGGAGGCAGCTTTTCTCTCTCTCTCTCCCCCCCACCACTCTGTCCAATTGCCCTGATTTATTAACTTCAAAGCATTTGCCATTGTCTGAAATTGTCTCACTCACTGATGTGTGGCTTGTTCATTTCCTGTCTCCTCTTGAAGGTCAGGAACTTTCTTCTCATGCTCGTTGTTTTATTTTCAGTATCTGGCATATTGTAAGCTGGCATCCAACAACTGCTGAGTGAATGAACCCCAACACATGTCCCATAGCAAACATTCCTGGGGGGCTCACCTGAATGTTTGGGGGAGTTTCTCATAATCCTTCTCCGCCCAAGCTCAGTTTCTAATTCTTCATCCCTGATCCAAAATAGTAATCCCCCGAACCCTCAAAGACACACTTTTGTTGAAAGATAATGTAGCACAATGAACAATTTAATCACGATAGTCATAATATCATTATTTGTTGCATATTTCCTATAATTTACCTCCACATGGACCTTGCCTGGTACTAATGGCCCAGTGCTTGAGCTACACTAGGTGCTGTGGGGACATGCCAAAGTTCCGGCTGAAAATTACTGCCCGTGTTCTGACCCCACCCTGTCCAGGTCTTCCTGGTGGGTGGGCTTCCCCCAGCTCAGACTGAGTGGGCACCCAGCTCCCCAGAGGAAGGGGCAGCATCTTGCTACGACATGAGACTAATTGTTTCTAGATTGAGTATTTCCCTGGGACGGCAGCCCAGCCGGTGTTCCCCGAATTAACATACTCACTGAAGGATTGAAGATGGTGATTAGGCCCGACAGCATCCGTTTCGGTGGGACAGTCGCGGCCCCGCAGAGCTGCTCGGGACGGCGAGGAGATTTATCTGTGTGGAATGGAGACATATGGCCAGAATCATCCGCTCCCTTTCCTCGGTAATTAAAACATCTGGAAGCACCAACGGGCTGGGAAATGAGAAGAAAGCGGTGAACACATTCCTGTCCAACTCTGAATAATCCAGCTGCGGGGCTGTGACATCGGAGGGTACAGACCAGCTGGCCTGGGCTGGTCCCAAGGTTGCCGTCAACCCCGAGGCCGGTTGGCTTGTGAACATGACTTTGGGAGGGGCGTTCCCAAAATGGTGCTTTACTTTATCTTATTTGTACCTGTAAGTACACGTAATGAGTTTCTTTTTTTTTTTATAGACAACAGAAATTTATTTCTTACAGTATGAGTTTCTTTTTTCCCGAGGATGTTTCTTAGAATGTAACCCCCCCCCTCCAAAAAAAGAGGCTGAACAACAGGGAAAATGTAAGGCTCAGTTTGGGGCCTGGTGCAGGCTATGGCGCATTGTTCATCATGTGATGAGTTGTATTTGCATTAGTGACCGTTGTTTTTCCTTGAAATGGAAGGAGACCTCGGCTCTCCTTGGTTCCTTTTGGTCAGGGCATCCTTCACCTAAAGTCTGTACTTCAAATAGACCTGGTCAGCCTGGGTCCAGGCCCCTCAGCAAATATGTCAAGCTTGGAGGGCTGGCATCTCTGCTTCAGTGAAGAGGGCCTGCGATGTGCCAATTTAGGGAGAAGACTATTCTTAGGGAAACTGAATTAACTGGAGCTGGAGACCTGTTCCTTCTCTGGGGATTTACTTATTGACTCATCTACCTCCTCACCTATCTGCTCATTTATTACTCCGTCCTTCATCCATTCAAACCAAGAGCCTTTAATGAGCACCTTCTATACACTAGGTTCTGTACTTGGTGCCAAGGAAACATGAGTAAGAACCTTCAAACAGTTCACGTGGTCTTGAGTGAGGTGTGTATAGAGGCAGACCAAGTCAACACGGCACTTGATAAGTGGGTGGGTACGCCATGTCTTGTGAGCACACAGAGGAGAGTGTCCACTTCTGATGCCTCCATCCAGATCCCTCAATCAGATCATACACATTACCTGCGTCTCTGTTCTATGCTTCACAAGGGGAACCCAGCACCATTACAGGGAAGTGAAGAGGCCACATTTACAGAACACTTACTATGTGTGCCTAGCACTTTACGTACTTGATTTTCAAACAATCTTCAGGGCACCTCTTTCAGGTGGGTATTATTCTGCCCTTTGTACAGGTTAAAGAACCCAATACATGCATTTTCTTTCACTGCGCCACCTGCCTCAAGGACTTCCCCTTTCCTGCTGGCAAGTAAGCAGCCGTCTGTGGACCAGCTTAAAGCCCCCTCTTCACTCTTCCTGACCAGGATGTTGGTCCAGTCACCTATCCCCAGGCAGAGCCTCAGGTCCTTTCCCAAGAACCCAGTTTCCTGCACTTGACCTAGCTTGCACCAGCCTCTCTCCCTGCCAGATGGACCTCTTTTCCCTCTGTCCAGACTCCACTGGACTCGGAGTGAATTGAAGACAAGAGTTGTCTCTTCTCAATCTCTTAGACTCCCTCACACATTTATCATCGTTGAGCACAGGACCTGGCACACAATGTCCACGCCCACAAAGTGGAGGTCACATCACAAGGGTCATGTGAAACTGAGAGTTGACTGCTGTGTGGGTTTTCCCCACCGGAGCCTCTTACCATCAGTGTACTTGATTATCCCACACATATTGTGAGGCCACCTTGTTCCAGGAGAGGAGCAGACAGACACGGAAAGAACCACAGTGATCAAGATGTGGTCCCTGTCTCCATGCCTGCTTAAAATAAGCTCTGTTTGTAAAATGCCTTCGGGAGACCAGCGCAAAGCTGGCGTTTTCTGTGTCTGGTCCTAGAAAGCCCTGCCCTTCTCCTTCAAAACAACTGTTCCCCAGCGTATGTAAGTTTCCAACACACCTTAGGAGAGAACCTACCTGTTCCTGTAACAGAGGCTCACGTCCCGGAATCCTGGGCACAGGCTGAGGGAGGATCTGCTCAAATAGAGCGAAAAAGCTGTACTATCAACACGGAGCCTAAATGTGTCCCCAAGATCCAATTAAGACCAATCCAGTTCCTTGACTAAAGAATCTGACATCCATCCAAGTATAAATATTTATGCCTGATAGGCTCTCTCCTTAGCAGCAGAACAATCTGCAGTGACAACATTAGATACACGCATACATTCCTGATGAAGACTCCATTATCAGTACTAATAATAACTTAACAGTTTCAGCATGTGTTACCATGAGATGTATGCAAATGGAGGGCTCGTCTGTCAGAAGCACTTGGAAGTGGCCCGGCGGGTCTGTCACACGCCTTGGTTGCAGCCGGTGAGACCTCATTTCACATCCGACGGTGCCGTGTACTCATTTGCTGGTATAATGCTCCGCGCTCATGTATCACCCTTCGCTCGGAGATCACAAATCAGCTTGGCAGACGCTGCCTGTGCCTCCACGAAGCCCAAACATCTGGATGAGGAGTGAAAAATCTCGTCTTTCAGCAAGGCAGCCAGCCAGACATTTTTCACCATCTATTTGCTTAGTGCCTACCGTCCTAGGCGGATGTTTCCTCTACACGCTGTCAAACATGGAGATGAAAGACGGATTGGTTTCCATAATTCATCGAGGAATCCGGGTACCGAGAAAACACAATGCTCCTTCTAACATCTGCAACGTCTGGGATTAGTTTACAGGTTTCGGTTTTCTGGGGGGGCACTTTTGCAAGGAATCGGGCTAAGCTCTTGCCAGAAGGATGGTGATGTCTGGTTTCTGTCCTTGCGTTTCTCAGCTCCAAGACTTCTAAAGGTGTAGCTAATGAGGGTCACGCATCGTTTGTCTAAATTTATAAAGATTATTTTCCAAACTCTAAAGAGTAAATCTAATTTGGGGTTTATGGATAAATGGCATTGTGAGTGTGAATAGTTACCACAGTACCCAGAGCCCAACTGCTTACCAGCGGTGGTAATGATAGATTATAAGTCAGCAATGGGAACGAGGGAAAGGTGCCACTTATGTGTCAAAATCATCAAAGAGCTCCTGCCAGATATAATTCAGAGGAGCGTGGATTGAAGGATGGACCTACCTGAGCAGTTGCTTCCTACATGGAAACCAAAAGTTCATCTAAGCAGCACCTGGAAAAGACACTGGTAGAATGACATTCTCAATCGACAAGAGATGATTGGGAAGAAAAACTGTGGTTATACTGGGAGGTACATCTGGGCCTCACCAGTAACTCTGGGTGGTCACACCAGGCACTATACACTAATTCTTGGCCAGGAGGCTGGACAAAGAACATTATCTTTGCCAGTGCTAACTCTCGATTATGTAACTGTGCCTGTCAAAGCGAGTAGGCGCTGTGTAACTAACTTCTGGTCATCTCCCAAAAAGGAGGGGAACTATTGAACTAACGGTGGAATGATGAAACTTATCTTACTTGGGCTGCATTTCCGCTTCTACCAGGCTACTGGGTTTCTGAACTAGCAATGTTAAAGAACAGTGAATCTAAATTGTTCTCTATTTGAAAGAGCCAGATAAGGACCTACACCATCTGCCGAAATCTGCGTGAGCTCTAATTCTTTGTCTTAAAATGAGCAAAGGGAAAACAATTCTTCAATCATTTGAGAGAGCAGAGCATGTCAAAAGTCAGGGGTTGATTTGAATAATCAGAACCAAATCTCTAAGTTAAATAATTATTATAAAAAGAGTTTTAAAAAGTTAGAATTTGCATCTTCAACAATATTTCAGAAGATATTACTTCTGGAAAGCGTGAGAAAGCAGGAAACAATATAAGACAAGTAAAGAAAGGATGCAGATGAAACATAAGACTGTTGAATTTAACAGCACAGTTGAGTTCATAACTAGCCCATTCGACACCCAGAGCATTGTCTGAGTATCACTAGGTGTTTCTGCAATGGGAACAATGCTCCATAGGGTAGGCAAACTCTTTATGTAAAGGGCCAGATAGTAAGCACTGTTGTCCTGGAGGGCCATAGACAGTCCCTTGTATATTTTTTGTTCCTTTTACAAATCTTTAAAATATTATAAAAACACTATTAGCCTGTGGGATGTACAAAAGTAGTCCATGAATATCACTTCACATCCACTAGAATGGTTATACTTGGGGGGGAAAGGGAAATAATGAGTGTGGGTGGGGATGTGGGAAAACGGGAGCTTTCATACACTGCTGGGGGGAATGTAAGGTGGGAGGGCCTCCGTGGAAGAGGGTTTGGCTGTCCTCAAGAACTTAAGCATAAAAGGAGCATGTTACCCGGAAACTCCACTCTGAGGTCTATCCTCCCCCAAACTGGAAAAGAGGACAAATCCCAGAGGAATCCTGAGAGGCTGGGAAGGGAAGACAGAGGAGAGAGAATCAAGGGAGAAAAGAAAAAGAAACGTTTTATATCTGAAGAAATGGATCAACTCATCGTGCTAGTAGTATCAAAACATAACAAGAAGACAGCAATGCAGAGACATAGCCTGATTCAATTACTTTGAATATGAAAGTTAAAATAAATTTTGCTATAAGCACCCATGCGTGGATATACATAAGTTATTTGGAAAGAAGCAACCACCAGAATGATCTCAGATCTTTTGGAGACTTTGGGTGCTTTAGACAATGGCTCTAAAGTTCTGAGGAAGAAATACTTAGATTTAAAAATTCATCATTTGGCTAAGGTGGATATGATGTGCCTGCTCAAGAGCAAAAGAAATTCATTTTCAGAATGACATACTCAGAAAGTTGACATTCACTTAAAAGGAAAATTTCTCATGTAAGCAATCTGATAGAGAAGACACAACATAAACAAACAAACAAAACCCATGAATGGGAGGTCATAGTATTGAAGAAATCATGGTACTAAAGAATTGGAAGAAAACACCTAAAACTGTACAGATAATCCTTGTTACTCTGGTTATAATATAGTGTACCTGTAAAAATAAAGAAATAGTGTCAAAGATGTATGTTAACAATCTGAAAATCCCAGGCACATCAATCAAACCTGGATATAAATGAGAAGAAAAGAATGTAAACTCATCCAGGCTGTCTCAGATGTGTACATGTTTCACGTGGACTTATTTAGGTCACAGGAAATTCTCTCTATGCAACATTTTATGATACGTTCCTGATAGGAGCTTCCTTTGCTTGCCAACCTTCCACACGAAACATGTGATGGTGTTAGAAGCAACCTCATCAGAAGACACCAGCAGAGGTGGCAGCTTGAATTTGGGGATGTCTATGCCACAAAATCTGCATTTGTCTTTTCCTCATGATTTTCTGGCTCCTAGTGAGAGTTGCCGTTCTCTCATAAACTGAAGCATTCTGATTTTATAAGATACCTCACGGCAATTATATGGCTTTTTATCATTTCTCAATCCAGCACAATAGATCAGTTTAATTCCAAAATTATATGTGTTTTTGTATGTCTTCAGGGGAGAGTTAAAAACAGCGTAAGATATTGAGTTAGTTTCTTTTGTTAATGCGCAGTCCATTAAATTGATAAAAAAAAATAACCCCAGGGAGGGCCACGTAAATAGTGAGGAGGTCAAAACTTTGTCTAATCCAAAGGCTGAAGGAAGAGAAATTTTAACCATAGCAGATTTGTCATTATTTAAGATGCAGCTCTGAAATTTCATTTATTATCTCATTTGTCAGCCTCACCAGCACAAACAGAAAGAAAGCATTTAAAAAAAATGAGAGTAGATGTATCAGTTATTATAATAAATGCAAATGGTTTAAATCCTTTTATTCAAAGATAAATTGAGTTAAAGAATAATCTAACTTTATGCAGCTTGCAACACTATATCTAAATGTTCACTGACAAATATTAAAACTCAAAGTATTAGAAAATATATTCTAGGCATATAAAAACAAAAAATGAGGAGAGAATTAGTATCACCCAAAGTGTAGTTTAAAGCGCAATACAGTAAATAAGATAAAGGGTATTGATGTTGATAAAATGCATTATCTTAAATGGTGCTGTAATAGTTTTAATTCACTATAGTTCATATATATTTTATCAAATGATAGAAAACTGTTCAAAAATAAACTAAGAAACTTTAAATAGAATTACTTGGGAGATAAAATGAAACATTCTTTCATAGATCATGAAAACAAAAATATGGAATTTGGTATTAAAATTTATTAGGCTGAATATATGAATATTTAACATTAGGTTCCATTATAAGGAAAACATTTATTTCCAATGTTTTAAAAAATGTACTAAAATTTAACATATTCCTTGCCATGGAAACTTCTACATTTTATATTAATTATTCTAATGAGTATAAATTAAGCAGCTCATATTCTCCAACTAGAGAATAATAAATTCTAGAAATGAAAAGAATATATTTAAATAAAAAGCATTTTGAAACTGTGCAAAAAGAAATTTTTTCCAGGGTTATCATAAAAATATCAAAAACTAACACTATTAACTATTTAGAAAATAATTAACTTAATGCATATCAAATCCTATGAGATATAGTCAAAACTATAATAGGCAACAAAAATATAGCATTATTATTCAATAATAAAGAATGAAACCAAAGTATTCCACCAGAGAAGTTGTTTAAAGATTAGCAAAATCAGCAAAAGAGTAGCACAAGAAAACAAATGAAAAACAAAGTTCTGAAAAAAAATTCAAGAAACAAGAAAATCTTTTAGCTTGTGTGCAAGCCTGATCAAAAACAAAGACAGATATGCAGAATCATGATTGAGATTTGTATAGTAGTGCAGCTACACATCAATTTTAAAGGTGAGAAGACTGTGTACATTTTTATTAATAAACTTTTAAAATTTCAGTGAAAATAACAATTGGTGTAGTGGATATGAAGAGCAATACTGACTGAGGAACAATTAGACAGAAAGGACATGTATCCAGCAGCAAGATAAAAAACGTTTTCAAAGTATTTCTATCGAATAAGGCTCCTGGCCCGGAATGTATTATAGGTGAGGCCTTTCAAGCTTGCTGCACAGCGCTGCAATTAGTTGGTGTCCTGAAATGTGAATTTTTGAAGACACGACACTTGAGCTATTTGTCCTACATGCACACTGCTAGGCTTGATGTAGAACAGACTCTCAGTAAGTACTTGCTGAATAAATGGATCAATCAGTGGAGACCCACCATGCCACATATTGATTTAAAAAGGTTGTTCGAAGGCTATTGCCAATCTTTGCACCAATGGCACTGCACTTTCTTACATCATCCTCATCTGAGAAAGAGTTCTTTTTGTCTCGAGCACACCTCCAAGTCCCAGCCTGCCTGATCCTTCCTCCTGTGCCTCTTTCCTTCTCCGTCCCAGAGAGGTCTTTGGTAACTGACCTTATAGAAGAATGACGATAAATTCATTATGTCACTTCTGAGACAGTCGATTCACTAGGCAATTTTTATGTTATTTTGTTTTCTTTTTGAAATTACATAGGGATTATCATTTCCATTTTAGATTGCAGGAAGCTGGGTTTCACAGGGCAGGTCAAAGATTGCACAGGTAGGAGCAGAAATGAAATGCTAAGACATGTGGACATTTTGCTCATTTCATTGATACTTGAGACCCATGAAAGGATTCAGAAAAGGGAGTAACAGGGCTGGAGCTATGATTTAGAAAGATGATCTGATGGAATATGGAGTTTCAACTGGTAGAAACAAATGTCACAGTTCAGGTGAAAGACCAGAACCAGTTGAATTAAGTTAGTGGCAGTAAGACAATAGGCAAGCGATACCTGAAGGAGGTGGTCATAGATCCAGGCACCACCTTCTTAGAGGAGGTAGTTGATTCCTTGGTCATGGTCAGCAGAAGCATTTTAATTGTGCTGACCTCAGAATCACAGTGACCTGGGCACAAATCCTGTGCTTTGCAACTTGCTTCTTTACTGTATAACTTTAGGCAAGTTACAGGTTTTTCTGAATCTCAATATCCTTATCTGTAAAAATAAAGATAAGAATAGTTCTTGCTTCTTAATGATGTTTGAAGATTAAATGATAATTAATGTATCTGACGATTTTACATAATGGACCCTTAGCAAATCATTGCCATCTTAATTACTTGATTATCATTAGTGAAAGAACTGAAGAGAAGCTGAACCACAGGGATGGAAGGTCAGAACCCGAGAGGACGCTTGATGCTGTCCTCTCTGAGGCGAGAGTGGTGGGAGATGGGAGCCTACAACACAGAGTATACCAGGGAATGAATAAACTGAAGGGGAGGCACACCTTGTGTGTTCTGTCTGGAGAGAGGCTGTCAATAGGTATCCCAGGTACCCCCCTGACCACTGGTTTGGAATCCTCCAGACTCCTGTGTCTCGCTTTCCTCATCTACCTTTTGGAGACCCGATGCCCAGGTTTTCAGAAATTTCCCCATTCAGTCCCCATGGCTGTTTCTCTTCCACCCCCACTGACATCCAGATTCTTCACTCAGTTCTTATGGAATCCTGCAGCCCCATCCACCTGGTTTTATTGGTTCATTTCCTTAGAATTTAACCCAAAGTGTTTAGTAACACAGGAGCCCAGCCCCTTGGAGCTCATTCTCTGAGAGACATCACACTTTCCCTTCTAGGTTCAATGTTGTCTGTTGTCTGTTTAAACAACTGCCAGAGCCTCAGACCCCAGAAGTGGAGGATCTTGGGAGAAGGGCAAGGAAATGAAAAGTAGGAACTTCTATTCTTAGACTGAAGATTTTATTACTGTACACTACATACCAGGGACACTGCTGGACAGCAGAGAGAGGGAAGTGAGACAAAGTCAGTCACACGACTACTCTCAGACACCTTGCATTCTACTGGAAGAAACAGACATGAAATTACTAAGCAGGGTAATGCCTAGAGCAACTGCACATTGTGAAGCACATAAAAGGCTGAAAGAGAGAATAAAAGCGATGGGGGCTGCAATCCGCTCTGCTTACACTAGGTGGTGACTGTTAGAGGTGGGCCAGATGCAAATTCAGAGCTTCACACTAGAGAAGAGTTGGGAAGCGCCAGATTGAGGACCTCTAGCATTAAAACATAACTAACTAACTAACTAACCCTTTGAATAATTCTAGATGTACAGAAAAGGAGCAAAAACAAAGGGCAGAGGGCTCCCGTGTGTCCTTGACCCCACGTTTTACATAACCACGGCACTTTTGTCAAAACAAGGAAACTAACACTGGTGCATTACTAATAACTAAACTGCACACTTTATTTGGATTTCACCAGGCTTTCACCTAGTGTCCATTCTTCTGTTCCAAGAGCCAGTTAGGGATGGCACATTGCATTTAGTCTAGCATCCTTTGGATCCTTAAGTAGTCATGCCTCCACAGATTTATTTGGCACACAGATATAAAAGCAGACTCGGAAAGCACAGTGCTGTCGGCACAGGTAGTCCGGAGACACAAATGTGCAGTGGATCAAAGAGGTTCTCAGGCAGTGGGGAGGCCTGCCTGCCCCAGCCACCCACGTCAGCCAAGTCTTTTGCATTTTTCAGTTGTCTCCCATGGGCAACCTGGGACACACCCTGCATTCCCACAGAAGCCTCTCTCCAAATTAAATTCTTTTAGCAAAACGCGACCTGGACCGCAGCTTTTATAAATTACCTATGAGGGCCTGTAAACATCAGATTGCTTTTTAAAAATTTAATTGCCCTTTTAAATTTTTAATTCAGAAACAGGGCTGGGGTTGGTGGTGGGGGTCATGTGAGAGGTACACAGGCCGACTCCGGAACTGTTTGCCGTCCATCAAACGGACAGCCCGCCCAGAAAGATTAACCCAGATTCCCCCAAAGAAATCTGTGTCAAGTTGATGCTGACTTGGTCTGGCATCTGAGGGGAATCTTGACTTGACAGGATTAACCCTCTCAGTGCCCTGGGGCTCAGGGAGAAGGGCTTTCAAAGGTTTTCTTATGCATATAGCTCAGTGCAAGGCAAAACAGCACTGAGTTCTGTGGATCCCAGTGCGGCAGGGGAGGAAGTCTGAAGTAGGAATGAGTGATGAGGAGGTGTTAGTATTCAGGGGGGATTTCCCACCTGATTGCTGGAGATTTGTCACTGACGTTTTATCACCCTGTCCACTTGCTGTGAATTTACCCCAGAGGATAGCTCCTGCTGCAATCCACAACAACCAGCCTGGACACTCACCAGCCACCAGGTGAGTAATCCAGCCAGATCTGGCCCTCAGTGAGGCTTTCTTATTTAACGCTAATGCACCTCTTTCCCTCCTGGGCTTCTGAATCTACACTCTTGCTCCTGGGGGTGGTCTTACTCCAATGAATGGCGTCTCGTAATCCTTGCAGAACCACTAAGGCCTTCCTCTAGCTATTTGTTTTTTGTTTGTTTTTTAGAGCCATAAAAGTATTTCTCCTTCTTAATCTCATTTCTTTTCACATTCAATATTATTTTGTATTAGTTTCAGTTGTACAGCACAGAGGTTAGATAATCATGTATTTTACAAAGTGCTCCCCAGATATTTCCAGTACCCACCTGGCACTGTACGTAGTTATTAAAATTGTACTGACTATATTCCCTATGCTGTACTTAGCATCCTTGTGACTATTTTGTAAGTCCCAGTGTGCACTTCTTAATTCCTTCACCTTTTTTACTCAGTCCTCCAAATCCCCTTCCTTCTGGCAGCCATCTGTCTGTTCTCAGTATCTTTGAGTCTCAGGACCTTCTTCTGGTTCTCAATTGTTAAGCAACTCCTTCCCCACATCACATGGATTAGTTTATCTTCTTAGGGCTTCTCTAGAAGCACAATTAAGGATACCAACTGCTTGTTACTGAGCAAGGGATTTGGAAGGGGAAGATTTGAGACAGAGAAAATGGCTTAGGGCCTAGAACTCTCTGGTTTTGGCTGTCAAATCAAAGTTCTCACATCAGTCCTTTTCCATCGAACTAGGTACGCTGAAGGCCCAGGATGAGGATCCCTGAACTCTGCCAGGAAAAGCAGCCCTAAGACTGAGTTCTAATAGTGCAGTGACACATGCAGGCCTGGCTCTGGCTGCTCCATTGGACTTTATTTCTTTGTTTGAGCCAGATTTATGGTTTGCACTGAGCTCGAATGGCTCTAGCTCTTTACTCATTTGTCAGTCTACATGTGGGATAAGATCTCTCTCCCATTTTCTGCCAAGTAAAGAGTGGATGGTAAAGTCAGTTATGAGCTGGACATCAGGTTTTAAGAAAAATCTGGCATCTTCAGCTGCCATTGCAGTAGGAATTTACTATGACATGACTATTAAGGTATTTCACTCTGCCGTTGGGGTCTAAGTGCTCTGCCTCCATAGAATGTACATATTTCTATCTTAAATTTATGTAATTGGTTTTCTAAGGGATCTCTCTTTAAGATCTAGGAAAGACTAGCAGATGTCTCCATTTCTGAGAATTCATGGAGGCACCATGTTCTCAGGGCCATCTCTTACTTGGAGTAATTACTTCGACCACAGAGATTTTTTGCATACCAGCTACATGTTGTATGCTCTGCTAGGGACTGTAGATGCAGTGGTGAGCAAAACCAAACATGGTTTTTATCCTCTTGTGGTTTATTCTCTATAGCAGGTGTGGCAGACCACCCAGAGATCCACCATCCAGATTCCTCCAAAGAAGGAGAGAAGTGTGGTCAGCAGAGGACCTCCAACTCAGTGTCTGCCTCAGCCAAGGTCATGCCCTTCTTGGGGCCCCTTCCTCCAGACCCAGCACCATTTGTTCTGGAGCTCCCTGCAGGTTTGGCAGAGGCTTTATGGGGCTGGTATCAAATCACAGGTGTTTATTACTGTTCCCTAATAAACGTCTTGTACCCTAAACTTCATCATAGCATCTGCTTCCAGAGAATCTACTTTGAACAGTGAGTCAGAGAGCAAAGCACTGAATATCTCAAGAAATGTGAATCTGTTTTTGTGTGTTTTGTCTGTTTTCAAAGGAAAGTTCACTGGATTCTTGTTTCCAGACCAACACTTAGAAATTGTCTATCTCCCCCTTGGATGCTGGCCTGAACATGGGACTCAGCTCCTTTGTTTACACATATCCTTATACCTAAACAGAGCCATACACATTCACCTAAACTCACTATGATAAGTTTTTGCACAAGTAAGAGACTTCTTTCCTCCTCCTCCTTCTCTTCCTCCTCCTTTTTCTTCCTCCTCCTCCTCTCCTCCTCCTTCTCCTCCTCCTCCTTCTTCCTCTTCTCCTTCTTCTCCTTCTTCTTCTTCTTCTTCCTTCTCCTTCTTCTCCTCCTCCTTTTTCTTCTTTAAATATTTTTAAAATGGAAGACTTATACAATTGGAAAGGCATTCAAGTGGGTAAAATGGGAAATTAAATATCCCAGTTCTTTATCCCAGTCCCTTATCCCAGTCCTTCCACTACGTCTTCCACCTGGGCTCAGCCTCCAACTATCTCTCAGGCATTCTTTGATTCTTTCCTGTCAACACCTTGCATTATTATGCCAAGCAGAATCTCTTTCCTGCTTTCATTTTTCTCCTTCAGTCCTTTAAAATTGCATCTCCTCTTTTGGTTACGCAGATGTATTCCTTTGAAGAAACTCATTGAACTGTAGACTGAAGATCTGTACATTTTTCTGTATGTAAATTATAATGCCTCCATTAAAAAGAACCTGTCCCTTCTGGCCTATAGGAATAAGAAGCCATTGTGCTATCTACTGCTATCTATATCACCCTTTGTTATACAACCATCTAGCAAGTTTTCTGAGGTTACTCTTAGCATTTAATTACACTCTTGGGAAAGGTGGAATTCACCTCTCTCAGCTGGATCTGACTGGTTTGGGGGTAAGGTGGGTTGGTTCTTCTGGGAATATCTGTTTCCTACAGAGCATCTTTTGCTAAATTGTGAGCTCTTTGAGTGTAGGAACTACCTATGTTACATAACTATACATGTGTCTATATCATCTACAATTTTCATCAAGCCTAAACTAGAGAAGGTGTTCAGGCAATACTGAGGACAAAAATAGACCAGATCATTAACGGATGAAGGACTGAGTTCTAAAAATGTGTGTAGGCCCCAGGACCCAAAATGGAGACATAGTCAGGGATCCCTATAGCTATCATCAGGGTCTTGGATGGCATTAGGATTCAGGGTGTAGGTCAGAGCATGAGACTCCCTGAGAATCTCTCGGAGTTTGACCCACATCATCTGGCCTTCTGATGCAGCCCTATGGTGTCATTTGCTACCTAAAGCCTAAAGACTCACCCTCATCTTCAGATGTCTTTTTCCCCAACCTCATAATCTCTATGCAGATTAACATTCCCACAACATTCAGACAGTTGCTCATTCATTCCTTGATAAACATTTATGAAGCTTAAACATGCTAAGAACTTTTGTGATGTGGTATCTTTGTTCCTATTGTGTCCTTTGTGCAAAATCCCCTTATCCTGAATGTTGCCTACAGATGGTCATTTCAAAGGACATGGCTATTGACATTTTGCAGAGGGAGGAGGGAGACACATTCTCTCCACATTCTTAAAAAAAACTATTCCTGACTTCTGTGCTTTTGAGAAGTTTTTGAAGCTTTAGGTATACAGTATCTTGTCCATGGCAGGAGTGGTGATTGGTAAGAAATGCAGGTGTCTGGAGAGTAGCAGGAGTGTCTGATAGTAGGCAGTAGTGTCTGATGAGAGCCATCTTAGTTCTGCAAGCACTAGCTCTTGGAACTGGTAAACCATCAAGTCTTGGTGACTTAAGACAATAGGCATTCATCTCTCACCTAAGAAAACGGGCATTTCCAACCTGAGAGAGGCCTTCCATGCTGGCCAAATGTTGAGACCCAGGCTTCTTCCACCTTGAGTCTGAGAGTGATCTTCATTCTGCCGGTGGAAGGGGGTCACATGTGAGATGTATCTAGGATTGAAGAAGGTACACATCACCTCTGCTCACCTTCTGTTACCTAGACCTAGACCACAGTTGACTACAAGGCAGGCTGGGGAGTATAGTAGTCTAGTTATTTTCCCAGAAAGAAGAAAAACAGATTAGGTCATCAGTGGCACTCTCTGCCACATGAGAAAATGTTGCCAAAAGTAGGCAACTTAACTTGGGGCAGAGGCAACAAGAAGAGAGACAGAGCAGGAAAGGTTAAAAAGAGCTGAAGCCCTACCATTCCCACTATGAATGTCTGGGAAATGTCACTTATGACTTCTACAAGTCTTTGTGGGAGGTTTTGAAGGACCCTAGTGGTCCATCATATTGGGTCAGGGTTCATAACATCACCTACAATGGGCAAACACACCCTTATCCTTCCCTGTATGTCATGGACTAAGTTATCCAAAGAAGATGGTGAGACAGGTTGCCATGTAGACCATTGATAAGGAACAAATATCCATGAAAGGGAGGGAAGCAAGATTGGGCAAAGGGAAGGTTTGAATTGTAATGCATTCACAAAGACTTGGCCAATTCCATGGGTGCTTTTGAAGTATATATGGCCCATCAGAGTTGTCCCATGGTGGGCTGAAATCATACCTCCTGTGATCATTCTCTGGCTGTGAGCTGCCCCAGGAAAAATGTGCTCTTTGGGGGGAAACTTCTGCAGCTGAGACAAATGCTAAAGTGTCCCAGTGTTCCGGGCAATGAGTCCTTCCTTGCAGGGGAATCTGGGGACCTCATCTTCCCATCCCCTCACTATAATTTTAGTTCAGTATTCTACTGTCTAGAGTAACAAAACATATCTCCTCTATGTTCCCAAGGACAGACTCTTAGGCATTTAAAAACAATAAACATACCCACTCCATTGTATTCATAAACACTCTCGGGGGCCATTTATGTCATGAGTTTAGCTTGAACATGTGCAGGTACCTCACCTGGACCTCATGGAAGATTCCTGGTTCCCTCGTGGGCTTTTCACCACCATTACATGGGACTTTGGTGTTGAGGGTTTGGACGGTCCAAATGGGCATGTGGTCCAAGTCCATCTCCCTCTAAATCCGATGACTGCTCCCCTTTCATGGGACAAAAGCCCCATGGGGACCTTGATCTTTTCGATTAGACTGACACAGAGTGCATTAAAGATAAGTTCCCTCTTCTCTTGCCTTTATTTATCATTAATATGTTGAACTTCTAGCTGGCAAAGGATAAAATCGTTGATAGCAAATGAATTACATATCAATTAATTTCTAAAGCAAACCTAATGGGCATTTAAGAAGAGAATTTAATGTCTCATTTACTCTCTATAGCTATCTTGTTAAATGCCAATTAAGTATCTAAATATTTCCTACAAGCTTAATGAATTATAATAAGTAATAAGTGATTACCACTTTTTTTTCCTGAGATCTTGGCTCTTGGCTTCTGATGCAGCAATAGTAGATTTTTTCTTGTCCTATTTATGATTCATCATAGATAGACTCAAACCTTCTTAACGAGCATGTTACCTTGCTGAGCAAAACAGAACAAAATTTATACTCAATTCTAAAAATAAACAAATAATAATATTGAAATGCTTACAGCTTTAGAGAACATGTGAGTGATAAGGATTTTCACTTGAACACTAAGCAAGCACTAATTAAAATGTTACCTGTAATAAATGCCTAATATTTGGTGTTTATTCCTAGTACCTTACCACGTCCCATCACTTTCCCTGCGAACCATTTCTAAACGCCAAGATAGAATGTGGATTAACAGGCATAAAACATGAGCTGACGGGGCTTGACCTGGGGTCCAGCTCTTCCAGGTTCTCTCTGTCCCTCTGCATGTATAGGGCAGACCCCAGGTTTGCTTATCCAGGCTTTGCTATCTGCTACTGCCTGACAGCACCATGTGGAGCTGGGGTGGACTAGCTGCAGATACCTGGATAGCAGGGTTCATGGAGTGCCATTCCACTGGTCCTCAGTAGGGGGCGCAGAGAGCAAAGATGCAGCCTGTGGAAGTGGAAGTTTGAGGGGATGGTAAGAAATGGTGGGAGGTCTTCATCTGAGCAGAATGGGGCTCCTGAGCAGCCGTCTCTGGCACATCATAAATTGTGTATACATGCCTGGCCCAAACGCCAGTGGCACTGGACCCAAGGTCAAGAGTATGGAATTTGGGATCAAACAGTCCTGAGTTTGAGACCCAGCTTGTTACATCCTTCTCCTGTGAGCAAACGTAAGCCACGATTTCTGAGTCTCAGTTTCCTTATTTGCATTATAGGGATAATATCTCCCCCAGGCGTTTCTTACAAAGACTGAAAAAGAGGATTTATTTAAAGCATGCAATATGATGCTTGCCAAATGGCACACATTCAGTAAGTGCCATTATTTTTAGTTAGGGTAAGTGATAACGATCATTAAAATATAAATGGTGACAAGGTCACCTTATTTCTGTTTCTCAGAAGGTGTCAGGTTTGGGGACTAATGGCAGTCAGTGCAGTCATAATTGTCCTGAAGCTTGTACAAGTCCCATGAAAAGGGTCCATGTGCCTTTCATGATGACAGGGACACTGTGAACAACATTCACATTAAGACCCTGAGAAAGACAAAGTCCAGTCTGTTCCCCCAGAAAATCCAGGGGACAAGAAGTGACTGCTGCATGACAATTGTTACTTCTCCAACATCCTGGTCTGGAAACACCTTGTTCCAAATACATAATGCAAGACAGGAGAGGATCCCCTCCATGGGGCACAGGGGTGCAAGCACCACCCCAGTTCCCAAGGACATCCCTGCTCCTCCGTGATGCCATGCAACCCCACCCTACACAATTACTGTCGCTAACACTAACAGTGATGAGACATTCAAATGACAAGTCTTAGGCAACCATTCAAGTCACGTTCTTGAAAAATATTTTTATTACAGGAAAATGCTCATGATGTAGCATTAAAAAAGAAGAGAAAAAATCCCAGGAGGTAAATCAAAAGCAGCAGAGACAATAACTGGTGTAGATTCTTGAGTTAAACAAGGCCTTCCTAAGGCTCGCCTCAGCAAAATATCAAAGAAAGGGGAAAAAAAGAGACAGATCCAGCTGACTCCAAGCGCACTGACTTGACAGGCAGTATGGGCCTTTGTGATGGTTTCTTTGGGTACAAAGAAGAGAGTTCCACTGCTCATGACATGGGAAAAATTCCTAAAGCCCTCCCTTTTAATAGCTTCCTCCCCAAGTCTGATGGCCTCCAGTCACTGGCTAAACAGGACATGACAAAGTCATAACTACTACCACTACTAATAATAGCAATAAGAATAATAATGGTTACCTTTTATTCTGTTCTTAAACCAAATAATCTTTTATGTAATTCACTTGTACTTATTTATTTCCCCCCTCTTCTCTCTCTCTTTTTGCCTCTAAACTATTCTGATTCGTATTAGCTTCTCTGTCCATGACCGCATTTACTCTCCTGCTAACCTCTTCCTTCTTCCCTGACATTCACCCTTTCCCTTTTTCTTTTGGTTATTTTCACATCTAGCTATGATGGTTAATTTTTGTGTTACCAGTCAGGGTAACACAAAAGGTGCCCAGGTTAAATATTATTTCTGGGTGTGTCTGTGAGGGTTTTTCCACATGAGATTAGCATTTGAATCCACAGACTCCATAAAAAGCAGATGGGTCTCACTCTCAAGGCCCAAACACCTCCCAAAGGTGCTACTGACTAATGCCATCAAATTTGGGGGGTAGGATTTCAACATACAAAGTTTGGGGTAACACAAACTTCAGACCATGGCCAGGTTACTTTAAAGGGTAAATATGTGAGTATATATGAATTACATAGAACATCAGTTGGTTTAAGAAGTGAATAAAAGTTAACCATCATCATCATTATTTCTGTCATTGTTGTTAGTTATTGTTGTCATGGGGATTAATTGACCTTCCCTCAACTTCTTCAAACTCTCTTTGTAGCCATAAAAATGGTTGCTTCTCTTCTTACAAAGGAGGGGAGAGAGGATTTGCAAATCATTCTTATTTGACATCTACTTAAATATTGTTATATAAGACAGAAAAAATGCCTGGAAAGAGATGCATGTGTGGTAAGCAGAATAAGGCCCTCCCCACAAATGTCCATATTCTAGTTCCTGGAGCCTGGGAATATGCTACCTTACGTGGCAAAAGGGACATTGCAGGTGGGATTAAGTTAAGATTCTTGAGATGGGTTGTTATCCTGGATTGTCCAGGTGGCCCAGTGTAATCAGAGGGTCCGTGTAAGTGAAAGGGAAAGGTCGGCCTCTCAGAGTCAGACGAGGGGGTGTGACAGAGAAGGGAGTAGAAGTCGGGGTGACGCTGTGAGCTAAGGACTGTGGGCAGCTTCTTGAAGCTGGAAAAGGCAAGGTAGGGATTTTCCCCTGGAGCTTCCAAAAGCAATACAGCCTTCCCAGCATCTTAATTTTAGCCCGATGAGGCTCACTTTCAGATTTCGGAACTCCAGAATGAATGTGTGGTAAGTTGTTATAGCAGCAATAAGAAATGAATATGGCTTCAAAGCTATAGCTTAAAAAGAGTCTGTCTCTCATGAACTTACAGGAAGTTTTGGTTCTCTTCTCTAAACTGTCTCTGTTTTCCAAATTAAGAAGGAAAATGTGAGTTTAAAAAATAATTGATCAACTGCAGATGCTCACCACATGCCAGTTCTGTTCTTGCGCTGTTGTAGCAAACCCCCGGCCATGTGGACTGAAGTCACCACTAATGTGTGGTCATTCCCCATCACTGAGTTTACCATGGATCCCAGCTCTACCGTGGCCTGGCCAGCCCCTCTGTGTCTGCTCAAGTGCTCTACACGAATGCTTCTCAAACTTTACAAAGCAAAAAAAAAGGGGGGACATCTTGTTTAAATGCAATTCTCTCAACATCATTAGTCATTAGGAAAGTGCAGGCTAAAACCCTGTTGGAATAATTGCAGTTAAAAAAACTAATAATACCAAGGGCTACTAGATACCAAGATGTGGTTCAACCTGAACTCACATCCACTGTGAGTAGGAGTGGAGAATGATAAAGTCACCTAGAGAAACCAGAATTTTCTTAAAAAGTTAGACATACAGAGAGGCATATGATTGGGCCATTCCACTCCCAGATATTTATCCTAAAGAAATGAAAGGGTATGTCTTCACAATGACTTAAATAGGAATGTTTATAGAAGCTTTATTCACAGTGGTCAAAATCTAGAAACTACCTAAATAGTCATTGACTGGCCACTGTGATGGAGTAGAACCCAGCAACTAAAAGGAATGACCTATGGATATACTCAGTGTCTATGAAACTCACCTCAATGTGAGTGAATCTCAAAAGCATCACTCTGAGCGAAAGAAGCCAGACCCAATGGAGAATATACTACAGGATTCCATTTACGTGGAGTGTAAACTAATCTATGGAGACAGAAAGCAGATCAGTGGTTACCTGGCACCGGGGCAGAGGGAGGGGTGGACAGCCAGGGGGCACAGCATAACTTTTGGGGTGACGGAACTCTCGGCATTTTGATTGTCATGGTGGTCTCATGTGTGTAGATGGCCACCACAACTCATCTGATTTTGCACTTCCAATGGATGTAGTTTGTTATATATAAATCATTCCTCAGTTAAGTTGATAAAAAGATAAAAAGCAGATTCTGATTCACAAGTCTGGGTTGGGCAGACAAGCCTGCATTCCTAATCAGCCCCCAGTTGCTGCAAAGCCGCTGGTTGGAGGATTACATTTTGAGGAGGAAGGCTCTAAGTTATCCCCTCTTTACCTCCTCCATTTGCAGCAGGCAGATTTGATTCCTTTTTTGCTAAGAAAATAAAGATCTTCAAAGCTGTGGTAACTTTACACAATAGTATATTACTTGGCTGTAAAAAAAAAAAAAGAAGAAAAGCTTACTTTTGTGACAGTGTGGATGGACCTGGAGAGTATAATGCTAAGTGAAATAAACCAGACAGAGAAAGACAAATACCATATGATTTCACTCATACATGGAATCTAATGAACAAAATTAACAAATAAAATAGAAACAGACTCATAGATACATAGAACAGACTGACAGCTGTCAGAAGGCGGGGTGTTGCGGGGGCTGGGTGTAAAAGGTGAAGGGGTTAGACAAAGAAGAAGAAGAAGAAGGAGGAGGAGAAGAAGAAGAAATGACACAGACAACAGTATGGTGATTACCCCAGAGAAAGGGAGGTGGTGGAGGTAGAGGAGGGTGAAAGCGTAACAAATGGTGACAGGAGATGTGACTTGTGGTGGTGAACACACAGTACAATATATATAATTGTGTACCTGAAACTTACCTAATTTTGTTAACTGATGTTACCCCAATAAATTCAATAAAAATTAAAAGAAAAGGTAATTTCTCCAGTCCCAGCCTACCATCTAGATTCTCATTCCCGTCCACAGGACCCAGAAATCTGCATTTTGAATGGCCTCCCCAGGGGTTCCAAATCTGATGTTGGTGGTGTGGGGCTCAGCTTCTCCACACATCACCTTGCGGGGTGGACGTTAAAATCGGTGAGAACAAATGAAGGACAGGGATTTAAAAACTAAGTACTAAGCAAATGTCTTTTGTTATTACGGAAATAAATCGTTGTTCTTCGAATGTTAAACCTATATCAAGATAAGAAGAAACTGAGAACTCAAGCTGTTGCTCTAATTTGGCCAGGTAAATGAAAGCTAAAAATGCTCTGGAATCAAGGGATTTAACAAAGATTGAACTTCCGTTTTTGGAGTCAGAAACACTTGTTTCCCAAATATGGTCCTTCTTATAGTGCCATCTAAAGAAACTTATTTCACCCTGGCTGGCGTAGCTCAGTGGATTGAGCTCAGGTTGCGAACCAAAGTGTCGCAGGTTTGGTTCCCAGTCAGGCCACATAACTGGGTTGCAGGCCACGGACCCCAGCAACCGCACAATGATGTTTCTCTCTCTCTCCTTTTCTCCCTCCCTTCCCTCTTTAAAAATAAATAAATAAAACCTTTAAAAAATTAATAAAAAAGTAAGTTATTTCATCTCTCTGAACCACAATATGCTCATTTGTAAACAAAAATACTACCTCATGGGATTGTTTACTCAGTGGAATAATGCATGTAAAGTACTCAGCACTGTGTGTGGAACAGAACATACTCAATAGATGATAACAGTGTTATTCCTACTAATATTGGCTAAAAAGAAAATAAAGATCTTCAATAGGGAACTTTGTCCAATACCTGTCTCCAGAATATGAGCTATGGTGTGGATATATGTAGAGTAAAATACTTTAAAAGTCACACCCTCCCTGGTTGGCGTAGCTCAGTGGATTGAGCATGGGCTGCGAACCAAAGTGTCGCAGGTTCGATTCCCACTCAGGGCACATGCCTGGGTTGCAGGCCACGGCCCCCAGCAACTGCACATTGATGTTTCTCTCTCTCTCTCTTTCTCTCTCTCTCTCTCTCTCTCTCTCTCTCTCCCTCCCTTCCCTCTCTAAAAATAAATAAATAAAATCTTAAAAAAAAAGTCACACCCTCCCACCTCTTTGTTATGACACTGCCTTGAGCTTTAGTTGGAAGCACACGGGATGAGTATCAACACTGCATTGGGATTATCGTACTATTACTCTAAGTCTTTGAACAGATTCTCACCTTTGTCTAAAACATCCATTTCAGGCATGATTAGGATACAATAAAAATATGGGGTGGGAAGTATTGATGCAACATAATGAATACTTTTTGACCCATGGGGATTAGAAATAACTCAGGGCCAAACAGAAAAGTTGATGACAATTGCGTGCTCTTGCTTAGTGCTCTGGTCAGACTTGGGTTCCTCTACAGGATGCAAGGTACTCATGCATAAGATAATCCTTTCATATTGACACAAATCCTTCACGTACAAGGTGGGGAAAAAGTAGCTTTACAGTAGTGAGTGTGAAAAACAGTTTATTGTTGTATTACTGTTGATTATTGTATTACTTTCCACACAAACAACTGTAAACGTACTTTTGCCCCATGCCAATGCTCTGAAAAATAAAGCTTCATCGAGAAGCGGTTCCTGGGTAGTCATCAAGATGATCTTGCTAGCAGCAGGAACTACCTCTGTCTCCCATTCTAGTTGTTCCTAGTGGCAATCCAAACCCATATCTCAACAAAGTAATAAACTGAGATAGTTTAGGAACCTCAGAATAGCACGAAGTAGTTGAAATGATGGATGTTATGCTAATAAATTCCAAATTCCTTGTGTACTGTCCCAAACAAAACAAATAAACCAACTAGAAGAAATATTGGGTGTAGTTATACTTTTTTATAGATTTTATAAACGTGTATCCTGTTATCTAATATCTCTTTAAATATCAGTAAAGCATAGAGAAGAGAGCAGACATTACGTACCTGTCCCTTTAGCTGTTCGTCCTTTTGTGGTGTCATTTCATAAATTCAGGACAACATGGAGAATTTAAGAATTATAACCCTCCTTCAGTGCAATCAAGTTTTATATGTCTTACTTAGTGGTTAGCCCATAGTGGCTATTCAGTAAATGCTTGACTTCTTAAAAAACAGTAGTTTGACTTTTAAAGAGTTTTAAAAACGATCTTTGTAATCTGGTACAAGTTTGGACAAGAAGACAGCTAAAGTCATTCAGAAGTGAAATGACTCAACCTTTCTATGTATGTCAGGCACAATCCTGCCTTCCTGTATTAAAAAAAAAGTAAAACCAGAGTCACCTGGAAAAAAATGGCTTCCTACGTGTCCTCTCTTCTTGGATCCTCCTGACTTTATGAAACAGGCAACAGCAAAGCTCCTCTAAAGCTAAACTAACTCGAAATAACCCAGGGCTTGAACTTGTCGCTTGACGTTGCTTTAAATTTTAATGCGAACTCCGGAATAGATTTGTGAACAGCAAGGTAACGCCAAGGCCATGAAATATTGATTCTGTACATTTTCTTATGCATTTTTATTCTCCAATTTAGTAAATTTTTCATCTTGCCTGCACTTAGAGGTTGCCTATGAAGTCCTCACTACCAATTGTATTAGCTCTTGTAAATAAATAATCGTTACCCGAGCTGAATGAATGACTGGAGGTGGGCAGGACCCCGCTCCTTCTGAGCACTAACTTCCCACGGCCCAGCTCACGGAGGATGGAAAGGATGATCACAGTTCTCCACAGAGCACAGAAGCAGACACTTGCTGGAAGAAGGAGGGTTTTCAATGGAGTGACAATGAGGAACTCGAATGTTTCAATAGAAACTAAACCACCGTTTTGACAACTACCCATTTTGGTGTGGGAGAAGGCAAAGCTGATTTTTTTGTTTGTTTGTACTAGTTTATTTATGTATTTATTTATTTAAAGATTTTATTTATTTATTTTTAGAGAGGGAAGGGAGAGAGAGAGAAACATCAATGTGCGGTTGCTGGGGGCTGTGGCCTGCAACCTAGGCATGTGCCCTGACTGGGAATCTAACCTGTGATGCCATGTTCGCAGCCCGTGCTCAATCCACTGAGCTACGCTAGCCAGGGCTATAATAGTTTATTTTTTAATGTTTGTTTTTCAGTCAAAACATCAAGATAGTGTGTCCATTGCATGCCTGCTTCCTCGATAAGATAATCAAGTGGGAAACATTTCATATTCCTACTTTAGAGAAAATAAAACTAAGGCTTCCACCACCAACCCTTGTCTCTGCACCAAGAGTCAGGTTTTATCAATCACACGAAAACACAACTCCATCAGATATTTATCACTGTCCTCATTCTGCAGTGCACATTTCTGTCCTAGAATATTGTCTACACTTCTATACAAAATATCTTGTAAGAGGTGGGATCTGAAAGAAAGATGGAAACTTGTTGTGACAGCAAATGGCATGTCCCTTGATAAAATAACACATGGAGGCCCAGTGTGGCTCTGCCACTTGTGAATGTCACCATGACTCTTTTACAGATGTTACACATTAATTATTACTTCTCTGTTGTTGAGTCAAATTGGCTGTTCTTCCAGGTTCATGGTCACATTGACCGAGGATTCATCACGGACTAATCCATGGGCCCCAATTTTCTTATTACATGTATCCAGAACACAACAGAGGAGGAGGTGGGGTAAGAACATTTTGAACATTTAGCCTTGAAATAGGTGAAAATATGGTTTCTTTTTATTTGATCAGTAATTCAGTTATCCTATTAGGTGGGCATTAAGGTCCCTCATTCTTATTTTTTCTTCCTGTTTTATACTTATTACAAGTATATATGCTTGTTTATTGTAGAAAAAACTTAAACCACAGAAACAATAAAGATTTGTTTAACTTTTCTGCCTCTGACACCCCTACTTGGTGAAAAAGAACAACACAGGAGGAGAATAAAGATCTTTAAAATGTGTTATTTAAGTTTTTACTTCGGCATACATTTTAATAGTCTCCAAAGAGTCCTTTGGTAGTTTTAAACCTTTTTGAAGCCATCCTTAGTTTCTCTATGTACTTTCAAATCCTTAAATATTTGATTCATATGCTATGTAAATGTACAGTGAAAAAGAAAATTGAATTGCTTACATGGGCTCCAAGTGGGATTATTTTTCTTAAGTTTGGTCATTTTTGTGTTTGTTCAATAAGCCTGCGTATTGGAGGGGAGATCTCCCATATGTTCATCTGACCACACTGAATGATGTGTTAGTCCATACGGCTTGCACAGGTGCTCACCTGCAAGTCCTGTCACCTTAAAACAGGTGTGGTGCAAGCAAAGGCACAGCAAAATGTCTCACAGCAACCCAAGTGCCACATGTTTGCATTAGAAGTCAGTGTGAGCAGAGGCATATATCTCTTCTTAAACTCTTTTTAAACTCTTTACTCCACCCCTAGACAAAAGCCCATTGGCAAAATCACCAAGGGAAAGGGGAGGCAGGGGAGAACTGAAAACTAGGGACCAATCCAATAAAACAGTGAGAGACTGGGAACGTTTTGGTAGACATAGTGCAGAAATCGTGAGACCCAGGAAGACATTAAGGGTTCCACTTACAACTCTTTCCTAAGAAAGTACATTATCATTAGTAATAAAACACTGGGTTCTGGTGGGGTCTATGCATTTAGCTGGAGAAGTGAGAACCAGGTGCATGAATAGGCCATGTGGCAGGTACTGACCTCATAATTTGAGCTTTGTTTGAACTTCAAGGATCAGCATGGTGACAGCAGCACTTCAAGAGTCCAGGATTAGCCTGGTGGCCACACAAAGAAGAAAAGGATGAGGACTTGTGCATTATGGAAAAAACTTGAGGATACCCTGGGGAAAATCATTAAGTTTTCCTAATTAGGAGTTGGAAATGTTGAAGGTGAGGGAAGCTCCCCTGGTTGGTGACACTGACAAAGATCAGAAGCTTCTGAATCCAGGGGCACTGGGAAGACCTAGGACTCAAGTAGCTGCCACATCAAAGAAAACCCTTTTGGGGTTATAGAGGCATTTCCTCCAAGTGTCAAGCAGTAGTACCAGGAAAGAGCCTGGGCATAGCCAAAGTTTACACTGGAGCAGAGGCTGTGCCAAACTAAAAGGGAATAGAAAACACCAAGGCGAGAACAACAACAGCTTCTCTCTATGCATGGAAAGAATTGCTGCAGAGATAAATATTCTTGTTAATGCTACTCATAGCTCAGGCTTCCTCTCGCCCCCTCCAGCTGCTCAATAACAATGAGAGTGCTATAAATTTACACCGAAGAAGCCCTCCAGTTTGAGAAGGGGGAAGCCAAGAACAACCAAAGGGAACCAGAAGGGGAAGCAAAGACAATTTACTCAAAATGTTTATGGAAAAACACCAGCCCTACTTACACCTCACATCACTTTAAGATGAATAACTAACACAGTAATAGCATCAGGTCTAAGGAGCATTTCAAATTATGGAACATTGAGAAAATTCATGCCATGTGCAAAGGACATAATCAACAAAGATGATGTCAAGAATGTCTTTTTGTGTCTCCAAAGCTATGCAAGAAATTAGAGAGTCTGTGAAACCAGAGATGAAAAGTGGAATAATAATATGATTTGAGGGAAAAGAGAGATGAACAAAATGTAGGCAGTTTAGAAAACTAAATTACATGAGCAAAAAGGATATAAGGACAGACTTCGGTATCTGTTTTAGGGACCCTAAAACAAAGAGGCAACAGCACAAGGGTCAACTACATGATGTGGGGTACAAGCCAACGAGAGTGCCTACAATAGAGATAAAAGGGCCAGGACTATGATGGAGATGAGAAAGAAGATGCTGGGAATGGAAGGCATGAAGGAAGATAGAACAAATTTCTGAAAAAGATCCTAGAAAAAAAAGAAAAGGAAGCAAAAATTAGAAATAGGATAGAAGAAATTTTTCTAAGGGGGAAAAAAGGTTTCATTCCTTGGAAAAGCCACTGTGTTGTTGCAGGGCCTTAGTGAAATATCTAGAGATATCTTGGTAATTTTGTTTTACTCTTAAGGAAAAATAAAGAATGTGGCAAACTTAAAAAGGGAAGAAAGTTGCTAAATAGAAAGAATGAGAAATCTGCCTAGCTCCAGAATTCTTTCTACACCTGAAATGGTAGAAAAAGAAATGGCACAGTGTCTAGAGAACTTTGATAGTCAAAAAGCTGTGATATAAGGATTCTCACATCAACCCAGATTCTGCTCATATATAAAAACAAGAAAAGAAAAAAATGAAGAGAGAGAGAGAGAGTCGGAGAGAGAGAGAGAGAGAGAGAGAGAGGAGATATCGTAATCAACATCCTGATACTATTTCTGCTTACTTTCAATTCATTCTTCCCAAAATGGCCAATTGATCTAAATTGTGTATCAGATCACATTACAGCTCTTCATGCCATTGATTCTGAAACAAACAAAAGCATCAAAATGGGCATAAAGATCTGAGACCAACTACTTGTCCAGTTGCATTTTGAGCAACAGTTTCCTATGGTCTCCGGGCACCCTGATTTCCTTCTCTTGCTCCAATGCTCCGAGCTCTTCTCACCTTTGTATTCATGGGTAGTATTCACTCTGACTAGACCCTGCTGACCCTCCACTGTTACCCTTATTGACTTCTACTCATCCTTTGAACTTCATACACAGACCACTTCCTCAGAGTTGCCACCTTTCCTTGGCGCTCAGTTTAAATGAGGCCACCCCATAACATTCCATTTTTTTATAACCATGCTTTTTTTCTATTTAGGTAAAGTTCAGATAACACAAAATTAACCATTTTAAAGTAAACAAGTCCATGGTATTTAGTACATTCACACCATTATGCAACCACCACCTCTACCTAGTTCTAAAACATTTTCATCCCTACAAAAGGAAACACTATACCCAATAAGCAGTTACTGTCCCTTCATTGTCCCCTCTTCCTAGACCCTGGCAACCACTAATCTGTGTTCTGTCCCTATGGATTCACTTATTCTGGATATTCCACATAATACGTGAACTTTTGTGTTGGGTTTCTTTTACTTAGCATGTTTTCGAGGTTCATTCATGTAACATGTGTTAGTACATAACTCTTTTTAAGGCTGAGTAATATCTCATTGTATGTATATATCATAATTTGTTTACCATTCATCCAATGATGGACATTAGGGTCATTTCCATTTTTCGTTATTGTAAATAATGCTACTGTGAACATTCATGTATAAATATCTGTTTGAGTCTTTTCTGGACTGATCGTGTTCCCCAAAATTCATATGTTGAAGCCCTAACTCCCAAAGTGATGATATTAGGGGATGGGGTCTTTAGGAGGCCTTTGGGAGATTCAGAGGTCATGAGGATGTGGCTGCCGTGACGGAATCAGTGCCCTTATAAGGAGAGGAAAAGACCCCGAGCTTCCTTCTGTGCCTTGTGGGGACGGAATGAGAAGGCAGCCATCTGAGAGCCAGCAAGAGGGCTCTCACCAGAACTTAGCTGTGCTGGTACCCTGACATCAGAACTCCAGCTTTCAGAGCTGTGAGAAATAAATGTCTGTTGTTGAAGCCACCCAGGCTACGGCATTCGGTGATGGCAGCCAAAGCTGACTAAGACAGATTCTCTGCTTTCAATTCTTTTGGGACATCGGGCTTTTCAAATTTATTGCACTTATCCATATTTCACTGCAATACGTGTTTGGCTGATTCTTGGTTTAGTATATAGCTTGTCCATACTTGACACTGAACTCCCCAGGTGTAAGAAACACTTGTTTCATTTGCCACTGTGGCACCTAGCATGGTGCCGACCCACAAGAGGTACTTGATAAATGTGTGTGAATGAACGAGTGAATGAGAAAGCAAGTAACCCAGATTGATGACCAAGCTAACGGGACTTGAGAGTTGAATTTTGAGGTATCTGGAAAGAAACAAGGCAAGATTTTTCTTGTGGCTTAAATATCTCCTGTCACTCTCATTACAAGGGTATCCCTCTTCAGCCATCAGGCCTCATTTTATCTGACACATCCCAAACTGAAAACCTCAGGTGTCACAAGTTTACGGGAAGAACATTTTGGTCCTACAGTGCCTGTTCCATCAAATCCTCAGATTGGCGTCACCCACAGCGAAGACAGATTCTTGTGAAGAACTCTGAGTAGGGGACTCCAAAGGGACCCTGGCTCCTGGGGCAGAGAGCATTCTGCATTATAAGCTTTTCTTCCTGGATCTTTTCAGAGAGGCAAGCAGGTCACATCACCAGCACTCAGGGCTGATCATACTGATTTTTAAGACTCTGGGGCTGAGGCTGAGTTTGTTTTCCATTTGTTCTTTTGATGGCTATTCCACCAACTTTCTGTGTGTTGGCCCTCTCCGTCTGCAATACCTCGTTTATTCTGTAGTGCACCAGAGCGAGCATGCTGTGTGTGGGCTGAGGGATACAGCAGCTTGAATGTTTTTTTTTTTACCTTCCACTCATTTTCTCTGATGCTATGCTTCTGGGTCCACCTTCACATCTCTCTACCTCTTTCTGTGTGTGTGTGTGTGTGTGTGTGTGTGTGTGTGTGTGTGTGTGTTTATGGTGGCTTCCCTCTTCTGTCCTGACTTTATCTCTGCTTTCTATCTATATTTATCTCTGTTCTTCCTGTTCTCTCTCTCTCTTCCTCTCTCTCTCTCTCTCTTTTTTTTTCTCTCTCTCTCTCCCTCCATTTCTCTTTCTATGTCTCTCCTAAGAAAGACAGCCATGTACTCCATGAACCATGTGTATATATTGATTGCTCTCTCTTTTCAGGGCTGCTGTTGTCCCTTCAATAAGTCCCTTCCTGTCTCCAAGTGGCTGCTCTTATCTCCCTTATAATCAGGGGAGACCGGAACTGGCTGCAATGAATGTGAGGAAGTCTTTATAATGAACAGGATCTCTCTGCTGTTTACACAAACACTTCAACTACACAGGGAGCCAAGCAGAGCAGTCTGATGAGAATGTAATTAAATGTGGGGGAGTGAATAGAAAGGGAGGTGGACAGGCTGGGCTAAGTGATAAAGCAGAGTGGTGTTAGAAGACACCAGATTAACACAGGGGTGAAGTTTGTGTTTAATTCGGACTCCATAATTATGCACCGACAATTTCTAGCAGCCAGGCACTGATAGAGGACCGTTGTGACATAGCCACTGCCCTGCATGGATTTCATTGAATAACACAGTGCTCAAGTGCAATACAGATGCAGACAGTGGGTGTGGAAGCTGAGAGAAGTAGACCGGAAAGGAGATGTCAGAGGTAAGGTGGTGTTTGAGCAGAGCCTTGAAGGAAGAAAATGACTTGGTAGAAAGAGAAGCTGAAGGTATTCTGGGCTATAAAAGCAAACTGAGCCAGAGTCAGGAAAGTACAAGTGCTCAAGGGAGGCCGAGAGAATGTCCTGATCTTACCTTACAGGGGAATGGGTAGGGAGAGAGATAGATAGGCAGGCTGCAATGTCAGGAGCACTGGCTGGGGAACCAGAAGGTGCTGTGAGTCTCTGGAGCTGTTCGATAGAACCCTCTGCATCCGGAGGTAGAAGTGTTCTGAGATGGTAGCCACAGGAGGCTACTGAGCAACTGAGCTCTTCATATGTGGCTAATGTGATGGAGGAGTTGGATTTTTATTTTTATGAGTTCTAATTAGTTAAAAGATAAATTTAAATGGTTCTGTAGCTGGTGGCTACTGTATCAGCACAGCCCTGCAAAGCCTTGGCCAGTGTTCCAGGAGAGATGACCCATTTCAGAAAGACCAGTCTGGTGACAGTGTCACAAAGTGGGTGGAGACACTGACACCTTAGGGAAAGAGATGCGACATTGTAAGGGGTAGCACGTGACGACATGAACCTGGGCAAGGACTGGGGGCATTCAACAGGTTCAATACCTTGGTGGGGGGGGGAGGCGATATCACATTGGGAGATGCAGGGCAACTGTCTATGGAGTCCAGTGGCAAGTTGAAGCTGTGTTCACGTGCCAGGGGTGATCACCTGGGCCTGCGCTCCAGGTTGTGCATACAATGCTGAGACCGGGAAAATTGTGATGCTTAATTTGGCTATGAGTTCAGGAATATCTGATTCCTGTCTTTGACAAACCATCTTTCCCTTCAGGTCTCCAAGAGTGTATTCTCTGCCAAGGGAGCACAGGAAACTCCTGGCTGCAATGTCCTGAGGCCCAAAGGTACCACAGGACTTCTCCTGCATCCTTTTTCTAAAGGCATGTTTTATTCTCTGATGAAAAAATGGACTCAACACAAAGGAAATTTCATCCAATCTTAACAGTTCATTTTTGGAACTTGGCAAAATCAACCCAAAGATATTCATGAAAAAATAAAGGTCCAGAGAGAGCTAAGATCCTTAGGAAGAAGGAAGAGGGGGAGTCTTGCTCTTTAGTATGATTTATTTAAAAAATATGCTAATTAAAACAGTGTAAATTTGGTACAGAGGTAGACAAGTTAATCAAAGGAACACAATAGTCAGTACTGAAAAAACCCTTAAATACACACAGGAATTTGTTGAAAAACAGAGATGGTAAAACAAATGAGTGGTGGTGAGAGGGGATGTGTTATTCAATAAATGTTAGGGGAAAGGCTATCATTACAGAGGAAAAGAACATTTTATCCTGACTATAGACTATATACAAACATCAAATATCAAAGTAATAAGTAATAAGTGGAATTTTTAGAAGAAATTTTATGAGACTGTGTTTGTGCTCTTGGAGTAGAGAGGTTGTATGTTTTTTAAAAACAGTAAACAAAACACACAAAACATCAAGGATAAGGCTGATACATTTGAGTAAATGTAATAAAGTCAAATATGACAATGAACAGTTGTATAAATAACTGACAATAGGCTATTATTTGGAATATATGATGCACTCCTATAAATCAGTAATAAGAAGCCAAATAGTCCACTGGAAACAACGGACAAAGGATACCAATTGAGGCAGTGTGGCATATGCAAATCAAACAGCCAATACTTAAATGAAAGAGCTCAACCACATTAATAAGTCATAGGTATACAAGTGAAAACGAGACACCATTTTCCCACCCATTCTGTAATGCCGATTTTTGCTGAGATGTGAAGAAAGAGACACTCTCACACGTGGCCAGAGTGAATGCAAATTGGTGTGACTCACTTGGATATCAATTTAACAAATAACATTGAAGACATGCACACTTGATGACCTTGCACTTTAAATGCGAAGTATTTACCCTCAATAATCTTTCACACATGTGCACAAACACTCATGGGAGTGCTACTTATGAGTAAGGGAAATTGGAGACACCAGCTGTAATGATGAAATAGGTCAATGACATCATATCAATACATCAACACGTACCAATACATATTAGCACATCAGTACAGCCAGTAGGAAATGAATGAATGAACTGTAATCAAGAAGAGACGGTACCAATCAAGATATAGGTCACTGTTTGGGCAGAATTTATTAAGAGATGGGGTTACTGCCTAACAAAGCCACACACATGCACCTGTGATTCTTCCTTTTCTTCTTGCTTCCACACAGCTGCATTGGCAAGCTCATTCACCTGCCTTGTCTACAAAACCCTGCCATCATTACCTAGTGGCAAATGAAGCCTTGAAAAAGGATATTTCCCCACATTGAGCCCATTCACAAATGGGCCATAAATCCCACATACAGCTCCAAAATCAGAGTCCAAAAATAGTCAAAACATTGGCAGCCTCACTGAGGAGCATGGCTTCCCACAGCGGCTGCTTCTGAGAAGACAACTTCATTTGGCCAGACTTGCACTGATGTGTCTGTTAACAACATGGCCTCTTCCATTTACAGACTTTTTGAGGATTTCCCAGGGCTTGGAGAGATGTTTGCACAAACTGGCTTCCCAAGATAAATTCTAAGTCACAGAGCCAGGGCCTGGCATCAAATTGAAAGACAAAAGGAAGCTAATTAAAACCTTGCCAATGGACCCAACAGAACCAGGCATTGCAAGCTGATTCAGTACAATATAAACTCCATGAGATCCAGGACCTTTTACCCATGTTTTCACTGCTGAGTCCCTGAAATAAATTCTTGACATATAGGTTAGTAAATATTTGTGGAAAGAAAGAACTGAATACGGTTCATCCACAGTAGTTGAACTGCTACTCTCTGCTGAGTAGGAAGCCAAATTTACAGTTATTCCCAGCCTGGGAGAGGAAATATCTCAAAAACAAATAACCATAACAGAATATGCTATAACAAAAATGTATAAAATGGCTGGGGGAAAGGGACCAGGGCATAATTAATTGTTCTGGTAGAGGGAGCTGCAGGAAGGTGGTAATATTTCAGGGTTTTGAAGGGTGCAGACAGAAGAAGGAATGGGAGGTCATTCCAGGTGTTGAGCGGGAACTGGGATCACAGAAAAAGGTGTGGAGGTGTGGAAATGAATGGTGTATTTAGTGACCACATGGTGGAATGAAAGATGCAGCTTCCAAAAGTAGGGGCAAAGGAGACACTCCCCCAACAACAAACAGAGCCAGTGATCATATAAATTTGTCTAATCACTATGTTTTACACCCAAACCAATACAATAGTCTATGTCAACTGAAATTTAAAAATAAAAAAATATAAAACGCGGGAAAAAATTAGTGTGTGCTAAATTCCAGGTACCATGTTTAGTCCTAGAGATACAAAAGCAAATGACATAGACTTGCCCCTGGCCACTAGGACAATCTGCAGTAAGACATGAACAAAATTTTTGTCTTGTCTCTCTTTGTATTTCCAAGGCCTACAATGCACTTGGCACAAAGTTAATGCTCAGTAAATGTTGGATGAACAAATTAAAGAACAATGCATAGACGTTTGCTAAATCGTGATGATAAATAAAAGGCCAGGCTCAGGCTATATGTTTATTCAGAATGAGGAAGCAGTGAAAGATTTAGAAATAATGTGGGCTTTGAAGTTAACTGGTCCAGGTTCAGATTCTGCTCCCACCAAGTACAGAGGATCAGCGATGAAATGACTGAAATCCATGAGCCTCAGTCTCCTCATCTGTCATACCTAGGTCATCAAGGCAAGCACAGCCATTTATATAGGCAAAGGCCTACCTGATCCATTTTTAGAGCCCTCCACTCTAGAAGGTAGTTTCAGCACTCCGAGGCAGCTCAATGTTTAAGAGCATCTTTGGAGTTGGATAGACCCAGATTTGAACAATGCTCCACTACTGTCAAGCTAGGTAACATTGGAAAAGCTAGTTTGCATCTTTGCAGCTCAGTCTCCTCATCTGTGAAATGGGGATAGTGACTGTATGTACCTCATAGAGTACGGGGAGGATTGAAAATGTAAAATCAGTACCCGGTACCTACCAAGTTCTCTTAATAAATGGAGTTTAATTTATAGTTGATTCTAGATGGCCTGATATTTGCTATCTCAGCTGCTAAATTCTAAGAGCCTACGGCAATGCAAGCTTACACAAGCGTTGTGTTGGTTATGCTTTGCTATTTATCAAATCAGCACAACTTAGTCACTTAGAACAATACACACTTATTACCTACAGTTCTGTGGGTCCAGAGTCTAGGCAGGGCTTAGCTGGGTCCCCTAAATGTCTGTAATCAAAGTGTCTGTCGAGGCTGGGGTCTCATCTGAGGCTCTTCCGGGAAGGATTGGCTTAGGTAGCTGTTGGCAGAATTCAGTTTCTTGCTGGCTGTTGGCCAGAGGCTACTCTCAGTTTCTTTTCCTGTGGTTGGTGTGCATAAACTTTACCAAGTTCAATTACAACTTTCCTTCCTCGGGGGTATAATCAGGAAGCAATGCGGCCCTACGACTCTTCATTTGGTTGTTTTTCCTGCTACATGAGGCAAATACTTTCATTAACGAAAGAAAACAAACACATAATAAGCAAAAATAAAATATATAACGGAAAGGAAAAGAAGAGGAAAGTATAATTTTTTAAAAAAGTCACCGGAATTGGGTTTCCAGAACATCAAAGGAAACCTTTGCTCTGAGGAAAGGCTCACCCCTTGGGCTGGTCCTCAGGCAGATCAGGGTGATGACAGAGCTCTGAGCCAGAGCTGTGGGTTTGGTGGTGGGGCTCTGCTCTGAACTTGACTAAGCTGTATTTGAGAACAGAACTGGTTGCCATCTGAGCTTGTTAGAGGCCTTTAAGGCAGGTAGCATCTAAGCTTTTGGAAAAATCAGCCTCTTCCTGAAATGAACATGTACCCGAAGGTGAGAAGGGCTCTATCTTCCCTCTGGTGGCTGAGACTTGAGGGGGCATGGCTTTGGGCATGAATGGGTTTAGGAGGCAGTCAGACCCACGGAGCCCCACAGAGGGACCAGGTGCTGCTCAAACACTGTCTGTGTCCACTCTGAGTGCTCCCAAAGTCCAGACCATGGCAGGCAGGGCAGACCAGCTTCTTACACCACTCAGGCTCCAAAGGACCTTGGGGACAGGTTTACAGGAGAAGGGGTGACATCAATGCTTAGACGGAAGAAGACAATTGAAATCAATGAAGATTGATTTAGTGTGCAAGGGCCACTGTGTTAAAATCTACTACTTCTTGATTGAGCTTCATGAATAGTAACAAGGTTAAGATCAATAATGAGCTGATTTTCAGATGCAAACCTGACATCTTCTTGTGCAGATTAGAAGAACAGAATGATGTTCCTCTCTGCATTGCACCCACCCAACATTGAGTGGGACTAAAAGCCCAAATCCCAAATGAGAGCTGCAAGATGCAGGCCTGGGCACATGGTTTTACAGGCGAGTTTGTTGGACATCCTCTCTCCCTGTGTTTGATCTGAAGATGTTGTATGTTTGAGGCATGTGAGCAAAAGTGTGTGTTTATGTGTGTTTATCATTTACTGATTCATCAGTCTTGTTTCAATCAGTTTTCCCATTGCTACTCTTGACTTGCTTCACATCTCATTTCAACTTTTGCCACAGCCTTGTAATACATCTCCTTTTGTTCAGTCTTGTCCCTTGGCAATCCTACAAAACACCATGAGAATTATTTATCTAAAGCTCTGATTCAGCCCTGGCTGGAGTAGCTCAGTGGATTGAGCTCGGGCTGCGAACCAAAGTGTCGCAGGTTTGATTCCCAGTCAGGGCACATGCCTGGGTTGCGGGCCATGACCTTCAGCAACCACACATTGATGTTTCTCCCTCTCTCTCTCTTTCTCCCTCCAGTCCCTCTCTAAAATGTAAATAAATAAAATCTTGAAAAAAAAAAAAAGCTCTGATTCAAAACAAATCTCTCTTCTCCTTAAAAATCTGTCCAATCTCCCCTCTCGCCTTCAGGATGATGTCCTAATTCTCTAGTACAATATTCTAGACATATCATGATTTCGTCCAGACTGCATTTATACCTCCACAAGTGATTCCACATTTCAGCTAGGACCCGAATGACAGGAATGAGCTAGCCCTGAAAAGTCATGGAGGAAGAACATCTAGGCAGACATTAAAATTTAAAGGCCCTGCAGTATAAAAGGCCATGATGTGTTTAAAGGACAGAGAAAGCCACCCTGGAGGGTTGGGGGGGGGTTCGGGTAATGATCAAACAGTTAGAAATCACCCTTTCCTATTTGGGTCTGACCTGAACATACACCCATGATGTAATATTAAGGCAGATTCTAGGCATTTTTGTGGGGCATATTAATCCGTGTAAAAATTGTGATGCATTTCACTCACGAGGACCAGATATTTTTATAGCACCACTATGTTCCCCCAGGACAGAGGGAACTTGGGCAGAAGCCAGGACCCCACCTCAGCTCACTGGGAGTGAGAGCAGGATTCTAAGGGTCGCTTTTCTCCTTGGTGTACACTCGCAGACTTCTCTCTCAAACCAACTGTAGGATTTGGATGAGGCTCCATTGACTTCTGTTGGCCAATCTGGAAGCTGAGGACCAGAGCTCCCCTCCATATTTCTGCAGAGTCACCTTCTCCCGTGCCTTTGAGTGAGGTCAGATGCTTCTCGGAACACTAGTTACCGGGAATTTCTCCTGCCTGGGGCAGAGACTGGGTCACATTCACTTAGCTGCCTTCCATTATCAACTGACCCTTTATCTTCCACTGAGATTTATTGGGACCTCAGAGACACGAACAGAAGCCTGGGCCCTGGTGCTTTAAGACACACCTAGCTCGTTTTGCCACTCTGCCTTCTCTCGCCTCTGCTTTCTTTTCTGGTTCTCCCACAGCCCAAGAATGCCATAGGGCAGGTACCATTGTCTTTGCTTTGCAGATGTTGGAGGCAAGACCTAGACATCGTGAATGATGCCCCAGTCTCACTGTGTGGGGAGACAGAGCTGTTAGACAGATTCTTCTGCCTAATTCACACATCTATTTCTTTTCTTCACACCTGCTCCAGGGTCTCAAAATTGGAGAAAAATAGGTAACAGGGAAGATAGGTTTCAATTAATTTCATATTCCCCAACTCAGACTAGACCTTAACACTCCCCTGCAATCGTACAAGGGCTTGGTGCACATTCCCATCCTCCCCCCTCCCCTGCATCCCACAGCAAAGCATCACGGTGCCCACTGCACTTACCTACATAGTGCGGCTGCTTCCTACCCACTCTCTTCTCCTCCCTCTCCAGACTGCTCCACAAAGAGCCTCCTGGCCTTGCTTATTTCTTTGTTCCCACCTCTAGCTTTTCTTTCTTCTCCATTCTCTTATTTTATCCTTTAACCAAACACCAGCCTCACCTGGACAAGCTTGCACATCACCCACAGACTCCCACAACCATCTTTGTTTCTCTCCCTCTCCTCAATCCTCAAAATTATCTATCTATCCATCCATCTGAGTTCAAGCCAGTCTCAGGTCAATTTATCAAAACCTCACCAACTTTTTCTTGGACATGACATATATAATTGTCACCATTCTTTTAAATTGAGCCTAATCACACAGTCAATAAATTTTCAGCTTAAAAGTACTGAAATGATACAAAGCAGAAGTCACTACTTAACACCAGCAGGCACACTTTCCTCCAAAAGGTGACCTGCTTAATGATTTTTATGCATATTTATCTAGAAAAGGGCATATAGATGTGTGGTTTAGTTATGCCGCACGTTGCATACATTGATTGCCCTGCTCCTTTCTTAACCATACAGTAGCAGTGGCAAGCTGGAGCTGACTGGCCCCAGCCTGCAAGAGCCAGCTGGGTGCATCTCTTCCCAACTCCACTTTCAGTACTGTCGTGTTGGCATCTTGAAATCGGCCATGGTGAGAGCAGTATTTACACCACAGGAAGCAGCAAATGCCACACATCAGGGCTTCCCCCACCCCCTTCCAAAGAGTCCGTTGTTAAATATATACTGTCAATTATAGATATCTTTACATATCTGTTTGAACACATTTATTTCATGTGTCTTAAAGTCTGTACAATTTCTAACATCATGGACAAGTCTAGCTTCCTTAGCCAGTCCCCGAATGAAGGGTGTTCCCATTATATCCCTGTTTCACTTCCACACCCAACCCTTCACTGAGACTCATGGGCTATTTCCATTTTTGGATGCATCTGTGATTTTTTTCTCTGACAGTTACTGAGCAGCAGTACTCTGAGACTGAAGCAAATGCAGGCTTTATATGATAATGGGCAAGGCTGAATCATCAGTCAAAATAACCACTAATTTATACCCTTATCAATAGTATGCATCAGTACCATTGTGATCCCTTTGTGATACTATCGGTCTTTTTCATAATTTTACATGGCTGGTCTTCAAACAGACAACTTCCCCGGGCAGATAAAAGGAATATGGCTATTGTGTTGAAGTATTATTGCTAGTAAAAAATATGTTAATGGTATGACATTGATGATAATGATAACATAATTTTAAAAGTATTCATGGTTCATCATGCTTTCATACATGGCTGCCAACTGTCCCCCCAAAATAACATTCTAAGTTTATATCTTCTCATTGCCAGAGATGTGGGTCCTAAATGTCATTGAAAGAATTAATTGGGCATTTGGGCTTGTCCCGGTACTCAGACTGATTAAAACTATTCTCTTATAGATTCTAATTTTTGGATCAAAAAAATGTTAACTCTAACTTTTTGTGCAGGACATTCCATTTAATCATGGTGACCTAAAATCATAGCCTTTCCCTATAATGGTTTTCAAGTACCGTTTCCAGCACTCAAGATGAAGTGCTCAGGAATAATTCAGGTGCCTCATCTCCTGCCCTCACTCACAGACCTCCGGCAGAAAATGGGCATTCTGCAGTTTGTTTTTACTGGCTGTATTGATCTGATCTGCAGAATTTCTTTCTTCCACAGCTAAATCAGTAAAATCCACACTGAGCTGGCATTTTGCTCCAATACGCTGAAGAAGAGTTGAATTTGGAGGCATGAAACGATATATTGTCACTGTCACTGATCCAGGCACGTTGCTATTAAGGGGAGTCTATGAAATTCTTGCCTGTGTGTGGAAAATCACTATTGCCCACCATTAGGGATGAGGTAACCCCTTTGAAAATAGGATACACCTCCTTATATCCCATGGTACGTCTTTTTACTAGCCTTCGGTGTTACCAGGGGGCCTACTGGGATTTTTCAGACCTCAAGGAGTGGGGAATCATTTTTCAGAGATCAACCTTATTCTGATCCCCACCTTTTCAAAATCAGGAGTTACTAATACAAAGTGTTCTTTGTATCACAAGAGCTAAAATTTCTTGGGCTGTTATTGCATGCCATCATGTGTGCTAGGTGCTTTCTAGTTATTGTATTACCTGATTTAATCTTCACCACTACCTTGTGGAGTAGCTACTACTATTACTCCCATTTTAGAGATGCTGGAACTGGAGCTTAGTTGATTAACAAAGTCATGCAGCTGGGAAATGACAGAATTCAGAGTCAAAGCCAGGGTTTTCTACTCAGAGACCCAGCCCTCTCCTAAGGTGGACGCCTCCAATTTATTTTTATTTTGGCTCTTGACTAGTTGACAGATTCTTTGAAGTGCAGCCCACAAGTGATCCAGAATGAGAGCCACAGGTGAGAGACGGGATGAGCAGGAAGTCCCCAAGCCCTGGGATGTATCTCTTCTTTGGTATTTTAGGTAAGAGACCGCGAGGCTGGTTCACTCCTCATCCCTTCTGAGGCTCAAACAGTAACTAACGCACTGTTCATTTCTGCTTTTTCACCTTATCTAGACAAAAATACATTTTAGAAAAGGAAAAGGAAAAAAACGAAATAGAAAACACATGCATTTCTCACACACAGGAGAAAACAGTATCTCGGGGAACAAAGAAGACGTTCGGGTTCCACAGGCATTCCTGCTTAGAAGACGTCTTGTTAAGTGGGAGCTTGTGGAAAACAAAGGGGTGCAGCTTTCCTGGATGTGATGTTTATCTCCAGCGAGCCCCGCCATTCAGACTAATCAAAGTTTGCCTGGGTTCAGAAATGCCACACCAGCACATTCTGTGTTCCTAGTCCCCGAAAACACTGTCTGCGAGTGAAAGACATCTGCATCTAAAACAAGACACTTAACAAGAAGACAGGCGCGATGCTAACGCTGTGGGTCTATTTTTGGTCCCCAGCTAACTGAGGAGCAGAAGCGGGGAAGGAGAGTGTGCCTTCCTCCTTGTCTTTCATGTATTTCTTATATTTTTTCACACTATGGTCAAATATACCTAACAGAAAATTGACCATTTGAGCCATTACCTACAGTGCATACGGTTCAGTGGCATTAAGTCCACTCATGTGGTTGTATGACATCACCACCATCCAGCCCCAGAACTGTTACATCTTCCCAAATTGAAACTCCTCATTTTTCCTTTTCAAACCCCCCTAGCAACCACTATTCTACTTTCTGTTCCTAGGAATTTTCAGTGCTTCAGGTAAGTGGAATTCTTGAGTAATTGTCCTTTGTGACCTGGTTATTTCCCTTGGCATTATATTTATTTCACTTAACATTATGTCGTCAAGGTTCATGTTGTCATGTTAAAATTTCCTTCCTTTTTATGGCCAAATAATATTCCATTGTGTGTATGTACCACATTTTGCTTATATATTCATCTATTGATGGATGTATAACTCCAGAAATGGAATTGCTGGATCACATGGTGATTCCACATCTAATTGTTTGAGACACTGCCATCCCAAAGTGTGCATCTATTCTTCTTGAGTCTCTTCTCTGATGAGCTCAAATCTCCGGGGTAATGTGTCAACACACCTGGTAGTGCCCAGCTAGGGAGTGCCATGCCTAAGTGTCTTCTGGAAGAAGGCTAGAGTCTGTCATCCTCCATGTTGTGGAAGAGATGCCTCCAAGGGAAGAACGTGACTGTCCCACCAGGTCAGGGATTGAATGGCAATTAAATTCATAGAAAGCACTTTCTGGAAGCCAAATAATGCTGAAGATGTTAATCAGGCAGAAAAACACTGTGTACAAGACAAAAACAATGGCATTCAACTCAGTGAGAGATGTCGCTTTTCTTTTAGGAAACCCACGGATGATTCTTTGGTGAAAAGGGTGTGTTTATTTCAGTTAGTTTTCCTGGGCATTGCCTGGTTGGGTGAGGATCATTTTTCCTGTTTCCACAAGCCACCTGGGGAGGTGGGGAAGAAGAGAGGTGAGGAAGATGGAGAATGGGAAGAAAACCCAGGAAGAGACCAGTTGGTCAGGGCCTCAGGAGAGAAAGCTACCATTGAGAACTTCCCTTTGTCAGGGGCAGCCAAGGGCTGTCTGGTCAATCACAACTAACATTCAACTTGATGTTCTGTGCTACTGTGTCATCTCCTTGTTGTCACTTAAAACCTTTGGTGAATGTCTGCTACCCCAAAGAGTGTCATCTTGGTAGTGCTGTTAGGGAGTGAAGGAAGAAAAGGGTCAGTGTTTGGCTTAGGTTGCTTTCCTCCTCGAAGGAGAGGCTGGGACAAGAATTTGAGTGGAGTAGCTCATGTGGGAGATGGCAAGCCAGGAGGGAAGTAGGGATAAGTGAGATAAGCAAGGGAAGCAGGCTGATTCCAGATGAGTGAATGAGCAGGTCAGCTCTGCGCACAGCTGACGCTGAACCCCACTGGTGCCCTGGGGCAAGGGACTGAAGGCAATTCTTGACCTTAGCTTTTCAGAATGAGGGCAATTACAGATGCTCTGGTGGATAAGTTGGGGACACTGTGCAACTTCAGAAGGGGTTAATGTATCTGAACCCTAAGGATGAACAGGTAGATGGTGCAGCTTTCTTGCAGACCTGCCTGGCAGACAGTCTTGGGGCTGAGTGAGCTTCCCTGTTCTGCTGCCTGAACCACTTCCTGCATCCAATCCCCCAACAGGGGGAGAACAGCAACAGGGCACAGGGACAGACAATAAGAATCTGATCCAATTCTTCCCCCAAGAAGTGTTTTCAACAAGATAGGGTGCTTGCTACTGACGTATTTCAGAGTTTTCTTGGTCTGATTAACACGTGATTATTCCGTGTATCTCTCTGTCTGTCTGCTATGGGCATAATGATATAATAACGATTTTAAACATTTCAAGATAAATCACATCTTTTAGTTTTTAAGTATGCTTGCCTGCCATTCTCCTGTGGATAAATTTTACGTGATAGTAATTAGGGCCTGCATGGAGTTTTGTATTGTGCAGTCATCAATTATATTTTATCACTTATATTTCATTTTAATTTTCTTCTCAGTCATCATAAATCACATTTTTAATAGCGACCAAGTATTCCATGCAATGGCTGCTCAATAGTATATCTAAAGAATCCCTGGTTTTTGGACATGGGAGATTATTCCAGGTTGAGTTGCATGGAAGCCAAGCTCTGAGAGGGGGATTGTCGGTAGAAAATGGATTAAAGTGTTCTTGAGGGCGGAAGAGGTAACACCTGTAAAAGGCTGTACAGTGCAGGGTTGGCAGAGGGAGACGGTGAGCTGTCCCACCTGTGCAATGAAGAGCTCAGCCAATCCCAGGAAGCATGCAGAGGCTGCGATGTTCTTGCAGAATTGTCTCAGGCTGGGGCAAGAAGGCAAGCTTTATAACCACCATATCGATTAGTTGTTGGACGTGTGCTGTAATTTCAGGTGAGGTCGTTTTCCTTAGGCAAGGAGACTCCCAAAAAGGTTAAAGAGCTGTGCACCACCTTCCAGGTCCCTGCAGAGCACTCTGGGTAGGGCATCACCATGTCTAGCTCTAGGGCATTTCCCAGTTTTCTAATTCAGATATCATAGTAAGGAACACCTTTGGACATAAAGCATTTCCCACACTCCTTTCTGGGGAAGCTGAGGCACTATCAGATGTTGGAATTTATGAGTTTCCAGCCCTGAAGTGACAAGGAATTCTGTCTCTGAAACATTTTCTGGTACTAGCCAAGTCCTCTCTTGTATCTTTAATTTCTTTTTTTTTTAATTTTTAAAGATTTTATTTATTTATTTATTTATTTAGAGAGGGAAGGGAGCGGGGAGAGAGAGAGAGAGAGAGAAACATCAATGTGTGGTTGCTAGGGGTTATGGCCTGCAACCCAGGCATGTGCCCTGGCTGGGAATCGAACCTGTGACACTTTGGTTCACAGCCCGAGCTCAATCCACTGAGCTACGCCAGCCAGGGCTTATCTTTAATTTCTAACATGGTGACACCAATTCTAGCTAGTCAGAAATGGAGGGGAAGAAAAGTTACATTAGGGGCATGAAGCATTTTTAATATTAGAGTATTTTCCCCAAAACTGACATTATTGAGTGTTAAAAAACACCAACTCTCGGGTTTATTTCTTCAATATTCCATGTGACCAAGTCTGAGATGGGGCCCAGAGACCTACATCATGAACCAGTATATCATCTGTTTTTTTATTCTACTGCCGTCAGGAAGAAAATTTGACAGACATTGCTTTAGAATGTACAACTTCTTAATGAATCCAGAATGCTTTGTTATTTTTTTTTTTTTGCTACTGTCTCAGAAGGGAAACAATTTGCATCCTGTTTCCTCTGCTTTTTTTTTCAAAACTTCCACCCTTCATCAGGTTCCCACCCTAATTTCAGCACACTCTCTTGTTATCTTGTCACTTAAAACTCTTCCAGAAATAATATGATCTGAATTATAGATGCATTTTCATACAAACTCCCGTGTTTCCCGGGGCATCCTCCTGGGCATTGACTAAGACCCCAATGTGTGGAGCCCACCGGGTTAGGCACTTTCTAATATTTTATGTCATCTGATTCTGAAAGCAAGCCCCCAAACATTGGTTTTGTCATTCCCATTTTCCGACAGCAAGAAGCAGAATGTCCCAGAGGTCAAATAAAGTACCCAAAGCCTCGATGAACTATTAATTACTCCAAGGTGTTAGGTTTGGCAGTAGCACTTAAAAGCTGTGTCCAAAGCCAGACTCTCAGACATTCCTCTTAAACTCATAGGTATCTGAAACTGAAGACTTTTTTGGTTGCAAGTCACAGAAACCCCAATCCAAACTGGCTGAAGCAAAAAGGGAATTTATTGGCTCATATCATGAAAAACTCCATGAGTAACAGTCTTCAGATGTGGCTTGATCCAGGGGGTCAAATGATGTCACCAAGTTTTTTTTTCTGCCTCTCAACTTGAATAAATGCGTTTTTTGTTTTGTTTCCATTCCTAGGTTGACTGTCCACTGGAAAAGTGGCTCTGAGCAGCCTCTTCCAGTGGGAAGGAGTTGTGAGTGGTCATAGCCACACAGTCTGGAGAAGCCTCTTGATCGAAGACACTTAGGACATGCACTCACCTTAACCGTAGCCTGAAAAGAAGATATTGGATTGGCCAAAAAGTCCGTATGGTGTTTCTCTGTAGAATAAAAGACACATTTTTTCATTTTCACCAATAACTTTATTGATTTGGATAGTTTTGAGTATGTTGGCTATCTCCTGCAGGGCATAACATTGATTGTTTTCAGTTACTGTCTCAGTTTGATCACAAATAACTTCAACTGGTCCACCTGACCGTGGAGCATCGTCCACTGAGAAATCTCCAGCTGAAACTTCACAGACCACCTTTGACACGTTCGATCAGTCACAGCACCTTCTCCATATGCTGCCCAAATTGTCTTTTGCATTTCAGTTGCATTTTTACCTTTCTTGATATAAGAAAGTATAGTATGCTGAAAATGTTACATATTTTCCTGCATCTTCAGTATTAAAATGGCTATACAAAAATTCACCAATTTGGTAAGTTTTGTTTTTAAATTCATGCTGATATGACAGCTGTCACAATACAATCTAACAAAATCCTTTTGAGTGAAGCTAAAGACAACTAAGTGCAACTAGAGACATCTTGTAGAAAAAACCAAATGAACTTTTGGGCCAATCCAATACTTTGCATTATATGCTGCAATCCCTGCTCGCCCCAAACCTTTAAGACTGAAGAGGTGAAGAAGCAGATTTTTATGCTAAAATTAGAACTGTTACACAAACAACGGAGACTGGATACTGAGGAGCCAATAGGTTACTTTCTATTGCTATGTGATCAACGCTATCACTTTCCTTTAAGTATTCCTTTAGAATCTCCGTAAATATCCTCCTGCAGCCTGCCTAGAGAATTCAAGGGCTGTTCCAAGCACTTCATATACCAAGAGTCAATCTTTTCAATTACTCTGGAGGTAGAGTTGCCTGCATCCTCACCTTCTCCATTTTAGAGATGAAGAAACTGAGGGATTGGAAATGTAAGTGGCCTTTCAGAGCCTGTGTTAAAAGTGGGATTACAACCCAGACAGACTGGATTCCGAATCCACTCTCTTTCCCACCACACCCTGGCTTTGAAAGTTGTGTGCCGTCATAGTGAAGTGTCAGTGCAATGCCACACAGGCTTCCCCTGGTGTCTTTCTGAACTAATCCCAGGCTGTGGCCAGCCCCACATCTCTTCCCCTGCAGCCTCTCACACCCACACGTCTTCCCTGAAGTCACCCACATGTCCTCTCATCGACACCATATGTGTAGACACGAGCCACATGTCTGGCCCTGTTCTAGACAAGGGGGCGGGGCTGGGGACTGCAGTGGCCAAGAAGACAGACCTAATTCCTGCTCACACAAGGAACATCTAGACAGTTAAACAAAATTCAAATGCCTTCACATGTCACCTAGGGTGAAAGGCATCAAGTGAATAAACACATATTGTTCTTGAACTTTGGAGTATTCTTCTCTCAGTGTTATGTCCCTTAACATGGGCTGGCTGAAGGATTCAGCAACAGGTTTCTTCCTGATAGCTTATACATCCTGGTTCCCAGACTCAAAATTCTGGCTTGGACCAACTTGTGCATTCTTAGACTGTACGAACTTTAAAGTAGGGTGGTTTTTCCAATGGTTCCCCAGTGCACTAGGGCCTCTCATAGGTGGGTAGCTCAGGGCTTTGCTGAGATATGAAAGTGAGAATGTATGTTCTTCATGAGTATCAGGTGTCACCTTGCAGTAATGACATTGCTCTCTGGTGCTGGTCTTGGAAGCAGAGCTGTGACACCCATGGCACTGAGAAGACCTGGCTTAGGAGTCAGGAGGTCAGCACCACAGCTCTCCATATCTCTGGGTGGTCTAGAAAACCTTTCACCTGTCCTGAACCCCAGCCTTCCTCTTTGCAGAGCGACAACATTGAAATAGATCAATGGAAGGGGTGTTACCCACAGGGCCAGGATCAAAGAACAAAGACGCATTAGATAGCATTTTCAAGGTTTTTGAAGAAGTCAGATTCTCATCAGGGTATGGAGTGTTTTTGGGGAGTTGTGCTGGCCATGTGCTCTGAAAGATATCAGGACAGGAGCCAACTTTAGGAGCCAGGAATTCAAAATGTACCCAAGTGTCCACGTCACAGGACTGATCAGGGAAGAGACACTGCTGGTGAAACTGGTCAGGGCATCGAGGTGGAGGCAGGAGCCATGTGCGGCTTCTTGAGGCTGCCTCTCCAGGCTAGTTCCTCCAAGTCCTGTCCATAGTCTGCTTGCTTCATGAGGCAGGGACTTGGTCTGCTTCACAGCTTTGTCACAGGCAGCCGATCTAATTGCCTGGACGGGAAGTTCTTGCCCACATTAGGAAGACAGAGAAGTTCTCTCAGATGTGGCAAATGTTAGACACACTTGCTGCTCTCACTCCTACTCCCTGTGTCTGTGGGAAACATCACTCACCAGTTACTGCCTCTTTCCCACTGGGCTCGGATAAGGCTTCAGAGTCTTCAGCACAGCCTTCCTTCCGAGCAGCCAGTCCATGAAAGATGGCACTTAAGAGGAAACCAGTTTCCCCAGCTAGCTTTTGGGTTGTGTAGTCCACAGTCCTTCTTAGAATACAACCTGCAGCATCCTTCTATGGCAGATAACAAAGTAGTTTGGGGCTTGATTCTCAGGCCACGTGCGAAATCATGTGAGCTACAAAGACAGAGGCAGACATAAAAGTTTCAGGTACCTGTTTGCAGAACAGGATGGTAATAGCACCTGTTTAAGGCTGATGCTGTAGGTCAGACTGCGAGCAGAGGGAGCCCACCAGACGTGGTCAGGGAGTCCCCCACTCGGGTCTGTCTGGCTTTAATATAAATGAACGACCACACGTCTCCTAGAGCGTCTGGTGTATCATTTCAGCTTCCTGGCTTTCATTCAGTTTGGATCTTAGGTGCAGACAGGGTCTTGTCTACACAACCTTTTTTATCATCTCAGTATCATTATAATCTGCCAGTTTATTAAGAATTAATAGATAATGGGCTGGCTCTGTTTTCAGCTCTCTTCAGCCATTTCTTAGTAAATGGGGGTTTCCAGGGAAAGCATCATGGGTGAGTGAACACCCTACCTCCACATTCATATTTAATCAAATGCTAAGAGGTCCTTGGGCAGGAGCTCAGGGTTGGTAGGGGAAATCTGCAAGAAACCATGGGGTCTTGACTTTTAAAGGGACAGTCTGATTTTGGGTAATACAATACCAACAGTAAGTGCAAGAAAAGAAGATTGAGCAAATAAGACATTTGCTTGATATTTTAGTGGTGATCTTGCCTGAGTTGAGTACGGACTGCAAACTCCCAGGTGAGGTTTAATCTCTTAGTTTTCACTTTGGAATAACGTGGAAAATACGAGCCTCACTGTGTCATCGCCACTGGGGCAGGAAAGCCTGGCTTGTCACTGTGGCTGCACTTATTAAGAGTCAGCTACTAATTGTTCTCATTAGAGAGACGAAGTGGTGCAGTGGAAAGAGATTCGGGCTTGAAACTCAGTTCCATCACTTACAATACATACATTAGGAAGAAACCAAAACCTTATGTATGAGCCAGTGACCCTCTTATCGGGACAGAAATGTAGGAGATGATGTGTTTTGCTAACAAGGGCTGAAAGAGGACAATTCAGTTCTATTTTGGAATCAACTGAACCAATGTGAACCCGAGGACTAGATTTTATCCGGGTGTCTATAGCTAGATGATTCCCACCTTAGGACAATGGGCTTTAGGACCTCTGCCCATGGAGAGGCTGAGCGACATAGACTGGTCTTGGACTGACTATAACCCTAGAGTTTGCTCCATAGATGCATGCCTGTGCTGGCCAGCCCACGCCAACTCTCTTGTCCAGGTAATGATAATAATTCTGTGTCATTGACTTTAAGCCATTCTTAAGAAATCTAGGACTACTGCTAGGTAAGAAGTAGTATGCTTCATTTCCAAAATAAAGTCATTTAGAAGGATGGTTAAAAAGACCAAAGGGCAGAACTCAGATTCTAAGCCTGGACACTGGTTGCTCGTAGAGCTGGGACTTGGGGTCAGAAAACCAGCTACTCTTTCCAGATGAGGATTTTTCCTCTCAAGTTTGGCTACCAGGAAGTATAAAAAATTATGTGCCCAGCTCTTTTGTTTTCCTCAGCGTTGCTTTTTTAGAAGTAATTTCTCTTTCATCATTATTTTTTTTTTATCCTAAGGTAATGGTTCAGGTTTATTACACATGATTTTACTTGAAGCTGTCATTCATTCATTCATTCATTCATTCACAGGTTGTAGTAGTTAAAACAAAGACTGGGGTCTGACATAGGTGTGCATACCAGTTTTTGCCATATTGCAATTATACGAGTGAGAAGAGTCATTCAATATCTCTGTCTTCTTCTGTCAGCTGGGGCAATACTAGAGGTTAATTCACTGAGTCTCTGTGCAGATTCAGTGAGATGCCACATAGCACCCGGCACGGAGAAAGCTCCCAAATCCTTTCACGATGTTAGGATGTTGGTGTAGGATAAAAGCACAAATGAACACCCACAAAACAGGAATGGCAGTTAGGACCCTTGCTGCCTCCCCAGCTGAATTCAGGGCTGAGATTAACTTGAATATTGTTCTCTACTTGTGCCACTTGAGCTACTGGTTCTTTATGACCTGTATTTCCAAACCCTGAGAAATCTGTGTTCATAGGGACATAGCCACAGGCACCCGACACTTCTGGGTTGTCTGTCTTGAGCCCCCAGAGTACAGCATTGTAGACCAAATGCCAAACAGCTTTCCCACTGCGGGAATCTCACCGATCCCTCCTCCTGAGCAGTAATTGTGCTTCCATTGCCAGTTCAGCTTTCTTCTCTTAAGCCAGCAATCCAGTCTCACCGGTGATTCTCATGAGGCCAGCGGTGAATGTGGCTTCAACGGAAAATGTTGTTTGTGCATGCAGTGTCAATGAAGATGTTATTAATACAGCTTTGGGAAGACAGCTGCTGGCAACCTGCTGGGGAAGCCACAGCCACAAACACAGTCTGTCTGATCAGTGGGTCATCCCACAGTCGGGGCTGGGAGGCACTTGGAAGTCATCAGGTCCAATCCACAGCTGATGTCTGCATCCCTCTGTTCTGTGGCCATACAACCTAAGTTCCTGTGATTTCAATGGAAGAAAATTTGTTGTCCATGGTAACTCCTGATTATGACTTCTGCCATCTCTGGACAAATCTATTCATGACAATTTTTTGTTTCAAATGTGGCCTCAAATTTGCTTTTTCAGAATATCTTCTCACTGATGCTAATTTAGAACCTTGTAACTATAGGATACAAACAAAATCTCTTCCCCGTGATAACTTTACAGACTCAAAGTGGATAGCAGCGGGTCCAGGGAGATTTCTCTGCTTGCAAGTTAAGCATTCCATTTCCCCAGGTATTTCTCAGATAACGTGACTACTTGATCATTATTTTCTTAGACTCATATCCCAGCTCCACCTTGAACTAGCTGTGTGACTTTAGGCAAGCTACCTAAACTCTCCCAAATCTCAATGTCCTCATATATAAAATAGGAAATGAATATTTGCACATTTATTTAAAACTGTGAAGCTTTAGAAAGATATACAATTGAAATAGGTAAAGGTGCTTGACAGGGTGCCTGGCATATAGCAGGCATTTAGTACATTGCACGGTTAGTATTGTTGCTGTTTTGTTTTGTCATTCACCTGCGGGCACCCACCCTATGTGTGTTTGACTAACTCAGAGGTGATTAAAACTTATCAGGCCTATAAATTACTACATGATCTAGTCACTGCCTCCCTTTCCACCCTCACTTTTCCCTGGCTCTTTCCTTTGTTGGCCACGCTCCATCCAAACTAGCCTTCTTGCATTTGTTTGCATGTGCTAAACTCTTTCCCCTTGGGGTCTTCTCTTTGGGCCATCACCTCCTCACCTGGATGCACACATTTTGCACACACTTTCCATCATAGCCTTTCTCAACTTCATGCCTCATTTTTCCAAACATCCCTTCTGCAAAAGATGTTTTCCTTGACTGCTCATTTAAACAAGCTCCCCAAGAAATCTCTTGCACTGCACCCTCTCTTTGTTCTTCATAACATTCATCAAAATATGCAATTATGTATTTACCTATGTGTTTACCTTAATGTTTGTCTTTGCTGCTAGACTGTCAGCAAGACAAACCCAAGGGAAGAGTCTTTTTATTTTAAAATATTTTGTTTTCAACATGTTATAATGGAAAATTTTCAACATAACAAAAAAGTTGAAAAAATAGTGGGGTAGACCTCCATATGTATATCCTTTAGATTATTCAATTAACATTTGGCTATATTATCTTATCACATATTCATCCATGCCTTCATCCAACCATTCATCCATCCATCCACCAATCCATCCATCCTGTTTCTTGATATATTTCAAACTGAGTTGAAAACATCTGTACGTGTCACCCTTAAGTACTTCAGCATGCACATATCATTAACCAGAGTTCAATGTTCAGAGTTCAATGTTCAGCTAACCAGAGTTCAATGTTCACCTCTTTCCTCTTGAGGTGAAATGCACAAATAGTGAAATGCATAAGTATTAAGTGTAAAACTGGTTAATTTTGAAAATGCATATCCCTATCTAACCCAATGCCTATCCAGATATAAAACACTAATATCACTCCCAAAAGTTTCTTTATGCCCTTTCTCAGTTAAACCCCAATTCTCCTCACCCTTAGAGGCAACTACTCTTCTGATCTTTGTGAACATTAGTTTTCTTTTTCTAAAAGTGTATATAAATTGGAATTGCATAGCATGTATTCTTTTTTGTAAGATTTATTTCACTCAACATAATGGCTTTGAGATTCTCCTAAGTTGTGATATATAAGCGATAGTCTATTTTTTCTTGCTGAATAGTATTCCACTGTATGGGCATACAGTTTGTTTATCTGTTCTTCTGTTGACGGACACTTGAGCTATTTTGTATTTGTAGCTACTATGAATGAAGAGGTTATGAACATTCCATTATATTCATTTAGCTTGTTCTTTGGTTATTATGCATAAAGAGACCATGAGTAGTCTATCACATTTTGTCACATCCGTGTCTCTTAGGAAAGTATCTAGGAGTAAAATCGCTGGATCATAGAGTAAGTGTAAGTTTCCTTTTGTGAAACACTACTGGACTTTTCCCCAAATTATTTGTATGAAGAGGCTATTTTGTTTACTACCATCAACCAGACATTAAGTGAATTGGTCACAAAGTAAATGAATAACAAATATTTGTTAAATAAATGAATAGATAAGTATGGTGAATATTCTAACCCTTCCCTATTATTTACTAGTGAAGTCTGACAATCCATGAATCAGTTAAGTTTTCTGAGCTTTCAATTTCACTTTATAAGGGCATAATAAAATGTGTCTTAGATGTTGCTAACATGATTAAAGCTGAAGGGCCAAGGATATGGGCCTGGGTGTGGGAGGTGTTAAGAGGTGAGTAGCACGTCTCATTTAGTATGACTGCACCCTTCCTTCTGTCCCCTCCTCCCAGGTGGTCAGGGAACATGCCGCCGCTTAGGCATGGGAGGGGCCAGGAAAACTGAAGGAGAGAGAAGCACTTGGATCAACCATTTGTCCTCTAAAGTTGGCATTTATATACTTCCTGCTCCTACATTTTTTCTTCAGATTTAATGTCTAGGTTTGTCTGATTTTTAAACTGGGTTATTTGAATGTCAAACTTTCGATAACACTTTAATAGAGGTGTCCATTAACCCGTGCTAAATGAGAGCCCAGCGTCTCTGGAAATACATGTGACATCCACATGAATACCAAATGCCTTCATTAGGCGTAGCACTTACGCGATGAATACCAAATGCAGAGTCCCACTCAGGGACCCAGACTTCCTCCTGGGAGTTGCCAACATATCTTTGCATTTCCTCAGCAGCACTGCTCGGCCCTGTTTGCTGTTTATTTCCAGGTGATGAGACGTGGCAATTGTGGCTTTGGCTGAAGTACATAAATGGCATCCTAATCACCAAATTCAGAGATGGAGGGAGGAAGAAGCTGGGCACATCACCCAGGCAGGAGTCGGCAGGAGGAAGCCCGCTTAGTATGCAAGACACATTCCAAACACTTCATAAAAGGTGATAACTTTCTTTGACCAATGAATATATTATTTATAAGTGATTCTGATGCCTTCTTCTCTCCCTCCTTCACCCCCAGTCCTTCTGCCCCCCATTTTCACAGTACATTGTAGCACTTGTTCAATGATGAAGCCCCTCACGATAAATAATTTATAAAGCAATTTACAAGTACGTTATTTTTAGTGATAAGACCTGGAAGGAAGTGTTTTACTGATACACACACACACACAACCATGGCTCATAAGTAACGAGATATCAGAACACCAATAAGTAAGGGGGATGGGCATGAGGTGAAGGGTGTTATAAGCACAGAGCTGGGTCCTTATACATGAACCATGTGAAGTGTGTGAAACCCTTGCATGATAAGCATGAGAAAATGCACTGAAAAGAATCTTTTTTCTTAATTCTTGGTACCCAGCTGCTAAAGTCTTTCACATGGTGTGATTCTAAGGGAAGACACTTTCCCCTTAATGTCTACCTTCTCTTGAGCATGTCCGTTGATCCAGGCCCAGGGCTAAGAGTTCTCCATAAATTATCTCAGTTTACCTTTACTGTCTCTATGAGGCCTGTGTTACCATCACCCCATCACATGGATGAAGAGACTAAGGCTGTCATCTCCAAGCTTTCTGTATTCCCTCTTTGAACTCTAGATCCAGTGAAAGCCACTCATTTAACTACTCATTCTGAGAGCTGGGATGTGTGGATGGACGATACATCTCTAGCAATGCTGTTAACAGAAACAGAAGGCAAACTGCATCCACGCTGTGGAATTTTCTAGTAGTCATGTTATGAAGAAGGTAAAGAATAAGGTGAAATTAATTTAAAGGACATTTTATTTAATATAATATGTCCTAAACATTCTTATTTCAACATGTACTCAATATTAACGTTGTTAATAGATATCCCAAATTCTCTGTGTACTGTCTCAGAAACCCAGTGTTGGACACATCTCAGTTCAGACCAGCCGCATTTGCAGTGCCCGGTATCAACAAGCATCATGTTGCTATTGGACTGGGTGGCACGCCTAGAGGGAAAGGAAGGAGGCTAATGCAGAGAATAAAAATATCACTGCAATGTGACATTTGCCCTCAGAGGGATCAGCACAGGGTGGGTCAAAAGGTGGCAGAGCGGGGACAGACAAGAAGTACAGGAAGGAGCAGTTCAGGTGCTGGGAGGCAGTCAGATCAGAAAGCATGCACAATGAGATCGGAACTTCAGCCATTCCCCACTCCCCTAGCGAGTACTAATCCGATTTCTCTGCTTAGCACAGTCTCTGCTGTTTCTTTGCTATTTTCTTTACATTGATTTACGTTTTTAAGCTTAAATTCATTTAGCTATGGAAATATTTGATACTACCATTAACAGAAAAGCAGAATTGATTGTTATAAATATATTAACCATAAAATAAATTCAAAGCAAATAAAACAAAGCTATTAAATTCTAGCTGTGTATTTTTGCCGATGCAAAGCTTTGGGGTCTGCTTAATCTTTTTTTAAAAAGGAGCGGCGGGGGAATGAAGGGGGGTAACTTATGTTTGGGGCTAAGATGGACTACGAGGGGCTATATTTATGCTCCATAATAAAACAAGCAAAAAACCAACAAAATGTAGGCAGTAATGGTTTCCAAAACTTGGACAAGAGGCAACAAAGGACAGCAATCCCTGAGAGATGGTAAAAAATGAGGTGAGCCCTGAGACTGACCCAGCTGCATGCCTGGGGAGTCATTTGTCCTCCACTGAGTACCGCTCTGATCCTACCTAACAAATCTTAGAAGCAAGACCCCAAAGGACCAAACCGTTTCCAAGTAATTTAACTTCGTGCTAGAACAAAGCTAAAGAATACTTACAGGAATATAAAAACCCCCAGGCTGCAGTGCAGGGAGAGAAAGCCCAGGTGGAGCCTGGTAGCTGAGGAGACAGCACAGCGTGCAAGACGGTGAAGGCAGCCAGAATTCACTGGACAGAGTCCTGAGCGGGGCGGGGTGCTGCACAGGGAAGGAACCTCAGGCCTCTGCGGAGAGCCCTCCTCAAGCGTTCACCTGAGTAGTGATCAGTACATTTGTGCAGGGAAGGGATGGAGAAAAAGTATCTTGTGCTCATGCTGGGAAGCCTGGGAATAGTGCCTGCTCCCACCAGCCAGACTGGAAAACTGTGTGATTCATGGAGCATGGGCTCAAGTTCATGTAAAGGTCTTGCCGCAGGAGTGGGGAATAATTAGCCCTGCTTAAGAGTGAATATTCCTCTGATCATACCTAACACGTTTTAGAAGCAAGATCCCAGAGAATTAAACTGTTTCCAAATAACTGCCTCCAGGATCATGCTAAAGCATAGCTTGAGGACTATAAAAATTTCCAGCACCCAACAAGGTAAAATTGGGAACTGCTTGCATCTAATCAGAGATCACCAGGCATGCGAAGAAGTAACAAATTATGACCCATCGCGAGGAGAAAAATAAATTGAAACTGAACCAGAACTGATGCAGATGGTACAATGAGCAAGAACATTAAAAAAAAAAGTTATGATACCTGTACGCCGATTACACCTCAATAAATCATCCTTTAAAAGAGGAACTCAGCAAGTGTTCAAAAATGGTTGTCTAGCACTAAACTCTCTTCTCAATATAATCGGACGTGGAGAAAAAGACTTGAAAGGAGAATTACTCTGTCTCTAGGTGAGTCAGAGTTACTCAAAGATGTGTCCATGAGTCATGTGAACTCATGTCCCAGAACCACTGGGGAGAGCATGGGACACTTGGGGGAACTCTTGGCCAGACTGTGCAAAGGGCTGGAGGCAAGAGATTCTGGGATCTTCCAGAAAGTACAGGGAACCATTTGGCTGGAACATACAGTGCAAGGGACAAACCAGGGAGAGGGGCTCTTTGAGGTGATCAGAAGCTGAGCTGAGACGTTTAAGTGTATTGGCATAAGTTAGGTTAGCATACTGGCTGAGATCCTGGCTTATGTTCAAATCTCCATTCTTGTCCTGTGGGAGGTATTGGAATTTGTTCAAGTTAAGTGACCTCTCAGAGCATCTCTTTTGTCATTGACAACACAGGAGTATCAGCAATTGCCTAAAGTGATGATTAGAGAAGATTAAATTTTATAACATCACTCACTTTTTTTTTTGCATTCTTCATGGGGCCTAACATCATCTGAAATGATTGTGTTTCAGGTTTAGTTTGATATTGCTGATATCCTGTACTCTTCACTTTCCCATCAGCCCAAGTAGGGGTCTCATTTGCTCTGTTCATGGTCCCATCTCTCGCACTTGGTATATGCAACACTGGACATGGAGTAGGCTATCGATACATATCTGTTGAGTGAAAGAACAAACTCAGGGAACATAACATGATATCTGAAACACTGTAGATGATCAGCATTAAAAAAAATGTTTATTTAGGTTCTTAGAACGAGCCCATGACATCAAAGGCATAAATTTGTTCCACCACGATCTTGCCAAGTTGTCAGGTGGGAAGTGAAGCCAGTGTGGCCAGTAGTCTGACTTCGAGTTCTCCCAAAGTTCACTGTTTTAAGTCCGGGTCCAGCAAACTTTTTCTGCCTCGGGCCAGGTTGAGTCATACTAGATTTAAGGAAAGAAGCAGTAAATAAAATGTTCCGTCTGATCTGCCTGGGTGAACCTCACTTCTGGCCCCAGGAGCTGGCCCCCTGGACCATGGCACAGAAGAGATAGTTAATAATAAATTACAAACATGGTACAGCAACCATAGGGAGACCCTGCGTTCCCTCCCACAGCCCGCGTATTCACTCACTGGTCTGCTCTACCCCATGGGCTTAATCAGCATCAAAGCGAAACAAATCCAATAAAATATTTCCCTGAGCTAGGAGTGAGTTCAATGATTCATTCTCATTCATTCTCTCTCTCTTCTTCCTGCCAAACAGCTGATCATAGCTGACGGGAGAACAAAGGAACTGGCGTTTCAGAGAAGTCAGCCTCATATCTCTCTCTCTCTTTTGCTCTCTCACAAGAATCAAGACCCTGCCCTAAAACTTGCCAAGACTTTGTGATAAGTGCCATTTGGATAATGGTGCCATTTGTGTCTTCCCAGTAGTTGGACATTAATATGGCACCTTATGGCTACCTTTTTATTGCCCGGTGAGCACAATGATGTGCTCAGAAATCCTCCTGCAGGGGATATAACTGACTGATGACTCCCAGCTGCTGCCCCAACAGTGACACCTAACCCATGCCTCCCACGAGACACCAGTGACTCAGAGCAGTAGAGGGTACTCCTTCTGGTACATGCTTGCAAGATTCAGGACTCTTTCCATAAGTGACTGTGCTTTTTCTGAGGTATAATTGACAAATAAAATTGTAATATCTTTTTAAGTATACAACAGGATGTCTTGATACATATATTGTGCGAGCATTCTTACTATCAACATAATTAATGCATCCATCATCTCTTATATTTAGCTTTTTTTGGTTTTTGGTGAGAACACAAGTTTTCTCTTAGCAAATTTCAGTTATACAATACAGAATTATCAACTATAGTTACCGTGTTATACATCTTAAAATGTTCATCTTATAATTAAAAGTTTGTACGCTTTTATAATAGGTGACTTTGGTTTGAGGAGTTGCCATTGGCCCAGCTGACATGTTCTCAGATCAGTGTTGAGGTTGAAACTCTTCTATCCATTTTTCTCCCTTCCCTCATTCTTCCACAGGTATCAGGCCTGAAGGCTCTCTAGCCTTTCTCCAGCATCTTGCTCCTATTTGTCTACCAACATTCCCTGTATTAAATCTCCTACACATCTAACTGCCTTCTCAGAGAGCCTGAATGAACACAAGTGGTGTCAGGCAGTAAGATGGGGCTGGGGGGCAATCTCACTCACCATTCATCTGGCAAACAGGATTTCACCCTGAGTGGTATACAGAGCACAGATAGTCCTTGGCACGAGTTGGTAGCCCAGTTGCTAATCTGGTGATCTGGAAAGTTGACTCAGTGGAGGGAAAATACATGTAATGCAATGACTCAGACAGTTGAAAGACATCAAGGGAACAACACCTACAAAGACAGCAGACAGGGAAAAATCTTCCCAGTAGATGGAGCTCAACATAGTCTGTATTCGTCAACTCAGGCTGCCATAACAAAATGCTACAAAACAACACAAATTAATTTTCTCACAGTTATGGAGGCCTGAAGTCCAAGATAAAGGGGTGGGAAGGTTTGTTTTCATCCAGGGGCTCTCTCCTTGGCTTGCAGACAGCACCTTCTCACTGTGTCCTCACGTGGTTGTTCCTCTGTGTGCCTGTACTCTTGATATCTTTCTGTATGTCCTAATTTTCTTTTATTATAAGGACACAAGTCAAAGTGGATTAAAGCCAACCCTATAAACCTTATTTTAGCTTAATTACCACTTTAAAGACCTTAGCTCCAAAGATGGTTACATTATGAGGAAATTGGGGGGACTTTAACATATGGGTTTTGGGGGAACACAATTTAGTCATAACACAATCATCCATCCACTCATCTACTTTGTATGGAAAGAGAAGTGGCCCAAGATGACACTATATCTAGATTCTTAGGCAGGGACCAATGGCCTGGCTGTCTGGTGAAGAGCCTGGAAGGAAAAGAACTGGAAATTCTGAGACAAGGAAGCCTGGGGTACATGCATGTGGATGGACACGTGGGAGTGGACAGAAAATATAAACATTTTTGTATCACATCTCAGTCCCACAGGAAAGCATTATCCATGAAGGAGGTACTGAACCACCGACTGGACAAAATGACTCAGCCAGTTGACATTAGCCAGTTTCCATTTGCAGACACCGTAAGGCCGATACGATGAGCACATGGACGGAGGGACCCAAATTGACAGAGACGGAGGCTACTGTGGGCTCAATAACATGAACTTCCACTTACTCGGGCCAATCTAGCTGCTGCCATCCCTGGATGTCCAACTTGTCAGCAAGTGACCAACACTGAGCCACTGACATGGCACCATTTCTTGAGGAGCTCAACCTGCCATCCGGTTTCCTGGGGCCTCCTCCAGCCTGGAAAGGTCAACAGTAGTCCTTGCCGGGACAGACCTTTGGTCTGCATCTTCTGTCCTCAGAGCTTCAACCCCCACCATTGCACAGGGGCCTGTGGAATGACAGCTCCCAAGGCATGGAAGCCCACATAACATGGCATGTAACCACGAGACCCGCTTCACAGGGATGGAGAGGTTGGAATGAACTCTTGTCCTCCTAATTACTTACTGTCTTGAGTGAAATTTTCTTGGAACTGTTCAGCAGTCTGGAACACTCACTTTTTAATCCTCCTTCCTTCCTCCCATTCTTCATGGACATCAGATCTGCATCTTGATCTCAAAGCTCTTTCCACCTTTTCTAGCTCACTCTCCTTTCACAGCCAAGAAAGCCCTTGCATTTCTGATCCTTAGTGTCTCCTTTTCTGAGAATCTGAGCTAACACAAATCCTTCTCCAGGAAGTTCCCCCTTCCCTGTCACCCCTGTGTGGTCAGCTTCCATAAGCTGCTTGATTCTGTGTCCTTTTATCACCCTGAATGACTCTACTTACAAGTCCTTAATTTAATTGTGACTATTCCAAATGTGTTACTAGGGTTGTATTTCACCTCTTCTTAAGAAGAAAAACCAACGTTGGCTCAAATCACTTGATCACATTAAAAATCACAGAACTCTCCTGTTAATGCATTGTACATAATTATATTTGAACTTTGTGTCTTGGGAGAAAATTAATATTTTGTGCTAATAGATACATTCAAATTATTTTTTAAAACTTACTTTTTTTGAAATAGTAGCAGTTAGAATCTTAGACATTAATCTTCCATGATACCCTATTTTATGGATTTTGTAATGTGTCCCAAATGTTGTATATCTTAAGTTTCAGTGATGACTAAGGTGATTTTACCATCCAGGAAAACCATAATACAAAGGTTTCCACTCATTTAACTTTTTATGACTTAAAGACATTTCACTTTGAAGACAAAACACACCCAGATGTATAAACACCAGTTAAGGGGATCGCAAAGTTATGTGTAACTGCTTTATTTGCTGCACTTGCCTGCTTTTAATTCATTTGGATTTAGCTAATCTCCAGATTTTGGAAACTTCCAAAATCTAGTATTTTATCCCATTCACATAGCAAACAACTGACTATTCCCTGTCTCATTTAAAAATTATTCCCCAGTTTCCCTTAAATTCATTTCTAAGCATTCCCAAATTTGTACACCATAACAAAAAAAGGACACATAATAAAATTGATTTTATTTTTCTCGATATCACTAACAGCATGCTTTCCTGAATTTCTATGTTCCTTATTCCACTTCTGAGGCTTCCAGAAAATTTTGAGATTCTTGGGGACAGAGGCTAGATCCTTCCTTTTGTTTCTGTGGCCCCAGAAAACACAGGCAGGTAGTTAGTGCTCATTAACTGCTTCCTGTTTTTTTCCCAGGTGCTACTGTTCCCATGTGGGGAAAAGTCTTGCTGTGAGGAGCAAGAATAGTAGAGATGGACCTGTGTGTCCTGTACGGGACTTCTACAAAGCACAAGAAAAGAATTTTAAATTACTTATAAAAATAAAATAGCTCTAAGCTTTTGAATTCTCAAAAATTCTCATTGCTCCCCAAATAAAGCCCAGTGTTCAGAAAATCATGATGCCGGTGCCACCATATTCTTCTGTGAAGTCCCTTTTGAGCAAAATAATGCAAGAAGGCCATTCCCATGATCTGCTTAGCATCAAGATAAGGTCAGGCATTAATTAATGTTGAATTTCCAAAGAATTCCTCTGGAAATGCATATGACATCTCCATTATAACCATAATTAGCTAATTAACCAATCAATTATAATGATTAATGTGATCATAATGAATGTATGGCAAATGGTTATTAATTTCTGGAGTTTCCAAAGTGAATGCATTAATCACAGTTCAATCCTTGGTATAATGTAGGTGACTAATTGTCTTCCCGAACTCTGGGTGTGATGTAATAACTCACATCTGCTGAGAACCTTTACAGTTTTCTAAGCACTTGACCACATGTTATTTTTTCTTTACAACAAATCTGTGAAACACTGGAAGGGAAGTGTTACTGTTGTTGATTCCATTTCACAGGTGGTAAAACTAAGTTTCAGAAAAGTTGGGTACTTTTCCCAGTATCACACATTTTTGAATTTCCTCCTTCAAATAGGTCTTTCAACAATTTTGGTTAGTATTTGGAGTTCTGGACATGAGCATTTATGCTAGACTTCCTCTATAATTTCCCAAACATTTTGTTACATGATAATGTCTAATGTTTTCTTAAAATATTAATGAGCCCATCACCATATTATAGACATGGAGGGAAGAGAATTTTACTACTGAAAAAGAGAACCCCTAAGTCACCTGGGAGATGAGAAGGGACTTTGGGTGCTGGGATCCCACTGCTTCTACTGTGAGGTTGTACGGGGTGGGGAGGGACCAAGAATCATTGCATCATTTTCATTTCCCTCCATTGCCAATCTTACAGCACTTAGCACCATTCCAAAGCCAATAGTCACAACGAACAAGTGTGCTTGTTGAAATAGATGTTCCTAACTGGATGAAGAGCAAACCCAAAGCACCCCAAAACAGAACCAAACAAAATATGGAAGGGTTTTTTTTTTGACCCAGACACAGAGCCCTAAAATGAAAAGTGTTACTTTGGCCTCTGCATTGAATTATTCTCTGATGTTCCCTGGGCTATTGTGTAACTTGGAGCACATGGTCACTACGAGTGTGGAATAAGTCAACTGGGAAATGTCAGAGGAGATGACCAGGGAGCTCAGCTCGAAAATGGGCTTGGAAGGAGAGGAAGAGGAGGGAGATCTTTTTACAACAGGGTAATAACATTTTTCCAGAGCAGAAGTGAGAGAGAAAGCAATAAAGACAAAGGCTTTACAGAAGTTAGGTGGGGACCACGAAGTAGTAGGAGGTGGGGCGAGACAAGAAGGCCAACAGAGGGAGAGTTCTTCCTGGAGGAACCGGAAAACCAAGGAGATTGGAAGTAGAACATGATGGAACAAAAACCTGGACCAGCTGCAGCCAAGATCAGTCTACATCTGTGGGAAGTGCTGTCACATTCCAAGCTTTTCAAGTAGTGGATGGATGTTTTTAGGTCTCGGTCTCCTACGAGGTCATTTACTCTGGAAAACGTCAGCAGCATTTGGAATTGACTCTGAACCTGGTGCAAGTTTTAATAAGGATCTTGGTAAGTGACATCAACAGTTCCGTTCCAGTGGGAGGGGTTGCCCAGGACAGGATCAGCAACCTAGGTTGGCCATGTTCACCTGTGCAACAACTGGCTAGAAAGTGCAGGCCTTGATAATTAAGGAAGGACTAAAGATTAAAGTTAACTGTGTAGGTGTACTTCAGTGACCCCCAGTTAACATTCTATGTATTTAAAAAAAACATTCTATTCTGTGGTTAATTCATTTTCAACTAAATATTATGTTGTAAGCATAAACACCAAAAGTTAAAGTAGCTTTTCCGAAATGATATATTAATTCATTGTTCAGTTCATTCCTCAACCATTTATTTAGTGCCTACTACACAATGACGCACCCCAGGGAGACAAAGGTAAATACTCTTAGCTCAGTAGGGCAGGCAGACGTGAAAGGGTGCACAGACTTTTTGGAACTGATTTGCCCAGCCAGTGTAGCCCTGGTTGAAGTGTGCACAGGGTAAGAAGCAGAAAATATCCCCCTTAGAGCTCAAGTCTAATGAGGCTGATTCAAGTGCTGTAGGTGTTGTAAGCTTGCTGGGAGAAGTTTAGCAATAATTCTCAGCATATTTAGCTGTATTCAAGAAGTACTGTCTGTATTTGGAAAAGGAATTGTGTGTAGTGGTTAGGAATGTAAAAATATTGAAGTATGTACATTTTGATCTTGTCCCTGGCACTTATTGGGTGGGTTCTGGATAAATTAACTCTGGCAATCAACCTCCTTTCCTATAAGAAAGACATATTGATACATATCTTAGATGGTTGGTTGTGGATTAAACAAAAATTATGTGTAAAACGCACAGTAAAATGCTTAGCAATGAGTGTCTTGGACTGGACACCCTAGCCCAGAATCTGAGATAAAGTGCTAATGTTGGAAGGAGCAACCCCAAGGCAAGGAGAGTGGGCTGGGAAGAATGGAAGTAGGCACCTGTGTGACCATTCTTTCGTGGAGAGCCACAGCAGAGATTTCCATTCAAACACACCAGGCTTGAAAAAGGCATGCAGAGACACTTTATCTGCCGGATCACTTCTTCCTCTTTCTGCCACCCATCAGTCACAATGTGCCCAGCCTGGTCTCAGAAATATTGAGTGTTGAGCTGGAGGGGGTGGGAAGTGACAGTATTGTTCAGGGAGTCCCCAGAGTGGGCTGGCTCCAGGAAAATCTGCTATTGAATCAGTGGACTGCGTGACTCCAGCTAGAGGTATCTTGTTTTCCCCTGATGCCTGGTTTTGATTAAAGGCACATGTCCTGTTCAAAGGCCCCTGCTTAGCTCAGCCTCTGTGTGCCCTTATGTAATTAGTTTGTTTAAACTGTGTCTCCGATTATGTCAGGTCTTGACTGTGACTCTAAGTACAAGAGTGTAATAGGATATACCTATTAAACAGATGTTGGACCTTAATGGGCATGTGTTGGACAACCAATCGGAATTAACTTTCAATAACTACTGTAGAACAAGAAAACATATCTCCGTAAATTAAACAAAGCAATATGGCCTCTCACTGGTTTTCTAGAGAAGTGCTTTCCTCAGATGGACTGTGTAGCAGAGTCAGTGGGGAGAGGTTTAATAATCAGATTCCTGGGCCTTCACTCACTTGATTCATGGATCTGGGGGAAAACTTAGGCATCTGAATTTTTAAAGAGTTCTTTCACAATTATGATATATAACCATGTTTGGAGGCTCTGAACATAGAGACAATAAGAGATGATCATTTATAGACAATCAATTTTGTATTACTAGAGACCAATATTTTCATTTGTTCTTCATCCATTGATTCATCCATTGATTCATTAAATCACTCATTCACTGATTCCTTGATTCATTGACTTATTCTTCATTAGTTTATTATTCCCTGAATGCCTGATAAGCACAAGTTGCTGGACTAGACTCCTTGGGATATTAAGAAAATGTCTACCTAAGACATGCTTCTGCTCTAAAAAGTGTTTGCAGTTAGCTGAGTATAGGGAAACTAAATGATGATTTAACACCTGGTATATTGCATGCATGTATGGTGTGCTTTAGCATTCACTGTCTTGTAACAGTCTTAAAGAGGAGGCATTGCCATCTCCATTTTACAGGTAAGGATACTGAATTCAGGAAGTTTTATTATGTTCACTACTACTGTTCATAAAAGCCTGGGGCGAGGAGACATGTGCAAAGCAATAAACATACTAAAGGAGAAATCGGTCAACCTCAGAAGCCAGCCAAGATAAGGAACATAATGAGTTAATAGGAGAGGTGGCCATTGTCAGCCCAACTGGGCAGAGAGGAGAAGACAGCTGTCTAAGCTCAGAAGAATGCAGTGAAGAACAAGGATTTCAATCAAGTAGAACTTCCAAAGCCTGGAAGATCATCTAAATCACCTAGGAGCTTCAAACACCATTCTGATTCAGTAGGTCTCAAGTTGGGCCTCAGATTCCGTGTTATTTTAAAAGCAACCAAGGTGATTCCAGGTTTGGGAATCAGCTACTTGTTTATAGAATGGATAGAGGAAGCAAAGCACCTTCAGGCTCTTCTTCAATATGTAGCTTTACTTGGAATGGAATCTAAACACTCAGGAGTCCTCTGTTGCCATTATTCTCCACATTTGACACATCACCAAGTACTGCCCTTTCTGTGGCCAGGTTATCCCTTTGATTCTGCTCTCCCTTCTCCAGCTCTGTGGCTACCATTTGGCCTTGACTGTCTTGCTCCTGAATGAACCACCTCTAATCTCTGCCCCTCCAATATATTCAGCCTCCATTCACAGCAGCTTTAACTCTCTAAAATGCAACTGATTGTGGCACATGATAGCCTCAGACCAATGAAAGGCTGTCCACACTCTCCACTGCTGGATCCCTTAGAATGGCCTTCCAGGTGCCAGATCACTTCTCCATTTATTTGTTCATCAATTTACAAAATGGGCTTAGTGCTTGTGATGTGCTAGGTGTTAGTGATTCAGTGAAGAAAAAGACACAATTCCTGTTATGTATAAGCTCACACAGTATAATAAACACTGTCAAGAGGTAAACGCATGGTGTTGGACAACACAGAAGTAGAGCCTCCCACTTGACCTGCAGGAGCTGGGGAAGGCTTCCTGGGGGAAGTGATGCCTGAAGGACTGGTATGAGAAATTCATTGGGAAGAGAGGTAAGGCATTTGTGATGGGCCATGGCATGTTCAAGGGCATAGCAGTAAGAGGGAATATTGTTCATTCAGACAATTTTTTTATAGTTCTGCATAAAAAGCAATTATGGAAGGGGTAAGTATTGAGTAATTATTAGGCATAAAGGTAAACACAATTCTAGGAATGATTTGGGTAGAGTAGGTGCAATGATGGCACCTAACTCTAACTGGATAGATTGAAATAAGAGATCACATTTTGCATTTTGAATGCAATGTATTGACCTAAAACCCAACTGCATTGTAACAAGTTGGGAGGATGAGGATTGACATCAGAAGCACATATGAAAGTGTTCAAAGTCATCTTGTGTCAATGGTTTGAAGTGGCCTGTGCCAAGACTCAGAACAAAGTACCCAGGAGTCTCAGGATACCCAGGGCCTGTGTTCAGAGCTAGGATTCACAGTAAAAATAGCACAGAGACACTGTGAAATGCCGAGAGATGGATTATTAGAGAGAAGAAGCACTAAACCATAACACATGAGAAAATCTTGGAGGAATTGGGACTGCTTCTCCTAGAGAGCCCCTTACCTGCTAATTATCCAGAGAGCTGTCCTCTAGGACTCTAGGTGACATAGATGAGTCAAAATAGAGCAGTCACAGGTCCACAGATCTCTGATGAGTGTCAAAAAAACCTTTTAGGACAGGAATTGTCTTCCCAAGGTGCTGTAAAAGACAACCAAATATTGGGTAAATGTTGGTATACTCTGCAGCATTTCTTTTTCTTTTAAAAAATATTTATTGAGATATGATAAGATGTGAAAATCCATACACATTTAATGTATACAGCTCAATGAGATTGGGGATAAGTGCACAAACTGAAACCATCACCACCAGCAAGACTATGGACATATCATTGTTTCACAAACTTTTCTCCTGCCCTCTTTTTTAAAGATTTTATTTATTTATTTTTAGAAAGCAGGGAGTAGAGGGAGAAAAAGAGGGAGAGAAGCATCAATGTGTGGTTGCCTCTCACGTGGCTCCCGCTGGGGACCTGGCCCACAACCCAGGCATGTGCCCTGACTGGGACTTGAACTGGTGACCCTTTGGTTTACAGCCCTCAATCTACTGAGCCACATCAACCAGGGCTCTCCTGCCCTCTTTTTAATTATTATCACTATCGTCATTGCCATCATCATCATCATCATCATCATCATCGTAACAGTTTACATAAGATACAGCCTCTTAACAAATTTTAAATATGCAATTTGATATGATTAGTTTGCACCCTGTGCCGTGCAGTAGATCTCCAGAACCTGCCTATCTCACATCACTGGAACTTTGTATCCCTGTTTCCTCCACCCCCAGCCCTGGCAGCTACCCTTCTACTCACCATCTACTTCTGAGTTTGACTTTTTTAGGCTCTACCTACACGTTTTTTCTTTTCAGGTCTGGCTTCTTTTGCTTAGCAAAATGTCCATTCATGTTATTGCAAATGACAGAATTTCCTTTTTTTGTTATTTATTGGGATAATATTCTATCATATGTTATACCAAGTTTTCATTATCCATTTGCCAGTCAATGGACATGAAGGTTTTGTTTCCACATCTCGACTATTGTGGGTAATGTTCCAATGAACACGAGAGTGCTAACATCTCTTCGAGATCTTGATTTCAATTCCTTTGAATATATGTGAATATTGCTAGAGCACCTGCTAGTGTTACAGAACAGACCCGGTGGGGGGCAGGCAAGATACTGTTACTGAAACATGCCCCCTCCCACCTGGGGTCCCCTTTACTGTGGTTTCTTTGCATGCACCCAGGGAATTGGAATTATGGTTCTCAGTGCCAGAGTTTGGTGAAAAGGAAAGGAACTATTTATTCAAAAGCTATACAGACTTCGAGTAAGACTTAATGTCTTTGTTATGAACCCAAAGTCCCTTAAAACACCCACAAACACTCATAGTCCTTCCTTCCCCCCTTTGCCCAGTCAGGGCATTGCATCTGAGGAAAAAATAGGAGTCTGTGGCTCGGCTAGCTCTCAGTTCTTCCCAGTAACCCATGCTTGGTTGGCAGGCTTCCTGCAGTTCCCAGCACCATCAGTTGTGTCACCTCGATCTCCAGTGCTTAATCCAAACCACGGGGTGCCTTCTCATGGCCCACCAGTGAGAGTCCGTTCACCCCTTTCCTTCCCTTACTGCCTCTCCTGCATTCTTCCAAATTGCTAAGAGAGAGTTCTGCATGACTGCTACATCTTGTTTTCCTGCTTCCTAAGCCCTGTGCTTAAGGGAGCCCCCAAACTGCATGGATAGCCCCAAAACCACATGGTTCCCTTCCACATGGCTGCCGTGCTTGGGTTTAAATCCCTGTGAATCTTCCTCTGCATCCCCAATTCTGCCTCCTCCCACAGTTGGCTACTCCTGCCAGCATTCCCATATGTTTCCAGCTTTTCTGGGCTGCCATAGTAAGTCCAGGCAGGTGTGGCCCTGTGGTGTAGAGCAAACCATCTCCAAGCTCTCAGCAAACATGCTGTAACTAGGGGGAGCTGCCTCCCAGTTATGTCATGGGTTGAAGTCACTCTCATCTCCCTGGCTCAAAGCATAGCCACAGCTACTTAAGATGTCTATGAAGCTAGCCAGCTGTTATAGATATGTAAAATAACCAGTTTGCATATCAGGTGTGAAGCTGGCCAACAGTTGATAAGCAAAGTAACTCTCAATGGTCCTGTTCCATGTGTCCCATCCCCCAGTTCAGACTTGTAGGAGTGAGGATATCTTATATTTTATAATTCCTGGACACCCTGAGTTCTGGACCCCATTACAAATCCCTCTTTTGAGAGGGGACCTGGTTGCACCCAATTACACTAGGTCTTGCACCTAGTAGGTCTAATTCTCTGATCAAAGACACCACTATTTAGTGAAAGGGCTATGTAATATTTAGAATGTTGAAAGAGTTAAGAGAATGTTGTAGCACATGTGTTGGAAAACACTTTCTGTAAAGGGCCAAATATTCTGAGTTTTGCAGACGTCTTGTTCTGTGTGTGACTACACATCTCTGCCATTGTAGCAGGAAAGCAGCCACAGACAATGGGCAAGTGGACGTGGCTGTGTTCCAACAAGGCTTTGCTCACAAAATCAGACAGGGGGCAGCATGTGGCCCGCAGGCAGGATTTGGCTGGCCTCCGCTTCAGCCGACGGTGAGCAACTCAGCTCTGAAGTCATTCAAGCAGCTTCAAAGGTTCGCACTGAAATGCTCTTCATAAGAGAACTACAAATGCAGACAGCCACTGCAGAGAACTTAGAACTTACTGAGAAAAACTGAGTCCAATTCTCCTTCTACGACAAGGAAATGGAAACTCAAAAAAGAAAGGAGCTCATTCCGAAGTGCAGAACTAGGCAGTGGCGTTCGCTTTGCAGAAAGCAAGTGAAGAATTGCTTATTTTTCTTATATCTGCATATTTAAGAAGTATAAACAACACTCATTTTTATGGTTCATAACAAATGTCTTCAAACCTTCATGCCTTTGATGAAAGCCTTTTCTTCCTGGTTCGGGAGCCTTCCGCTGGGTGGGCGAGCTGGCTCCTCTCAGGCAGATTAACATGCGCATTATGAATGCGCTGTCAGTGTCAGCAGGCTCGCTCTTCCAATTTTACAAACATCTTTTCTTTCAGGAGCTGGAAATGTTCTCAAAACTGTCCTGAAAGCCAGTAATGCTTTCGGTCGTTGTCACCTTCGCGAGGAACAAGCTGCAACTCCGCTTTCTGACTTCATTCTCCCGGTGACATTTTCCACACAGGCTCTGACAGAGACAGCAATTATAAAGACATCCAGGTTGGCATTCAAGGATTCTTGAAGTTAACAAATTGTCCAGGGATAAATGACAATGAAGTTGGCAGCCTGCACACTCCTTCACGAAAATGCATGCAGGCGGCGATCAGAATCAAGCCTGGAGGAGAGAGATGCTACCCCTCACCCGCCGTTCACGGCATGGGGGCATGTTGGGGTTACCCCACGACCTGCCTCCTTAGCAGGCCATTTGGATGAGGCCAGCTGGGCTGTGGACCTGCCAGCAGGTTTGAAGAGTAGAAAGATTTCAGAGAAAAGCAATGAAAATACGTGTTTAAACACATATGATGTAGCTTCTTGATTTGCCGACAGTGTTCGAGGGTAGGGATGGTGTTTATTCAGATCTCATTCACTTCTTTTTTATATTTTTATTTATTGATGTGTGTGTATGTGTGCGAGAGAGAGAGAGAGACAGAGACAGAGACAGAGACAGAGAGAGAGAGTTGATTTATCCTTCCACTTATTGAGGCATTCTCTGGTTGATTCTTGTATGTGCCCTGACTGGGGACTGAACCCACAACCTTGGTGTATCTGGATGATGCTCTAACCAGGGTCAAATCTCATTCACTTCTGCATACAGTTACCATTCACAGGCTCCCCCACTGCCCCAAAGCCTATCCTGTCTGTATAACTTGACCAGTTCCACATTCTAGCATTTGGGTTTTGTCTCTTCACTTCCCCACTCAAGCACCCTCTTTTCCAGCCATTCAGAACTTTTCACTGTACTGGAGCCTTGTACTCTGTTCCCTCTGCCTGGAATTGCCTCCGCCAATTGCTCACTGAGCTCTTAGCTCTAAAGTCACCTCTTCTGTGATGCCTTCTCTTTCCATTCTTATGAGGACTGTCTTTATTCACGGATAGAGATGGAAGTTGGGGGACTCACCATTAATGCCTCAGGAGCCCTGGCATGGTCAAAGGAAGCTTTACCTAGAATATAGAGGTCATCGTGAATTCAAGCCCAGTTCAATTCCTAGTGACAACCCCACAGTAGGACAGCTGAGTCCGTCAGGAAGCAGCAAGCCCAAAGGTGCACCACCAAGTCCTAATGAAGCAAAATTAATAACTCAATGCTATTAAATGCTTCTTATTTGGAAGGCACAATTTCAGCTCTGTGTACATACTACTCACTCTTTATAATTTAGAGTCTGTGAAATGTGCACTGTTATGCAAGCCCCATTTTACGGATGAGCAAATGGAGACACAGGTTTAGAACTTCTCAAAATTCTCATGACTAGTGACGGTGACAAATTAGTAAGACAGGAACAGTCAGGCGGCCAGTGGGAAGGGAGATTGGGCCAGGGGCTCGGAGGGGAAAGAGGGAAGGTGTCTGAGCCTCTGAGCTCATCACCACAGCTCCCTTGCCCTGAGAATTTGAAGGTTTGCTGAGTATATGAGCCTAAGGGAAGCCTGCCCCAGACCTTCTTCCTAGGGTGTTGGCTAGAGTTGGTTAGAGAATTTTTTTTCCTTAGAAATTTCCTCACTCTTAACATCGCAAGCATATACTCCTGAGTGCCAAAGGATCATGCTGCTCCTCCCTCCAGATCAGCGGGGCCTGGGTTAGGATCCAGAAAGTGGAGGATGTCTCTGCAGCCCAGGCCGGGCATTCTTCTCGGTCCTGTGCTTGTGTCGCTCAGCCTCGGTCTATGGCCCGTCATCTAAACCTGTCAGTCCCACCCTGCCCCATCAGGCCTTCAATCCTGTCAACTGCCCCCACCCACCCTGTTAGTCTCCTCTCACAACCAGCCTGGGCGTTTTCTCTCTCCACCCCTATCCCTGGGTCTCTAAATCCTCCTCATGTGTGTGCAAATGGCTGTCTTCCTGACTGTGTAAACCCAATCTCACCAATTATTTTAGTGCTTTCTCATCAACCACCACAGGGATTTGGGGAGGTTTCTTTTCCTTTTCTTCTTTCCTTTTTGTTTTGGACGAGGGGTGGGCAGTGACAGAAATGACAGGGAAGGAGCACTGTTTGCTTAAAGTTTGTAGGTGATAAAAGTCTGAATATGTTGATTTAATGAGTAAAAATAATTTTTACCATTCCCAAAATGGAATGAACCCATAAAATCTGTTTACAGCAGATTTGATGTGCTTTTGACAAAGTTAACGTATTGATGATACTTTATCGTTGTTTTCCTCTGGCTGCTAGGTGGGATGGGGCATCCCCTCATTTCTCCCAAAGCTACCTTAATGTCTCCCACTTGAGCGTGCTGAAACTTCACTTGTCTCCTAACACATTTTGCATCTTCTTGTCTCAAAGTTGTTGGGGTAACTGTAAGAGCTGCCTTCCTCACTCAAAGTGTGGGGTTTGCATCTTTATCTGTATTTCTCAGATTAAAATGAGGATGAGAATCACTGAGAAGGTTTGTTAACATCCAGACTGATGGGCCAGTCCCCAGGGTTTCTCATTTGCAAGGTTTGGGAAGGACAAAGAATTTGTATCTTTAAAGATTTTCCAGGTGATGCTGGGGCTGGTAGCAGGTCTGGGGACCACACATTGAGAATGACTCTGTACTCATCCTTACCTTCTTGGTTTCTGCCTCAGAGAAACAGGGGTCTTCTCCCCTTTTTGTGGCTAACCTCTCTAGTAGCTAGGGATACTAATCACTTCTTCCTGGCATAGATGCAGAAGATACACCATAAACCAGGTCCTGCAGCTCAGTCTTATTCTTTCAGCAGTAAACAAGGCTGAGCTGGACCCTGGTCTAGTGGGACCTACACTCCAAGTGGGAAGACAAGCATTCCTGGGGTGAAGACGAAGGAGACAGACTCTGAACTGGGCAAATGTGTTGCTTTTACCACGCTAACCATGGGGGAAACACAACAGAGTTTGTCCACATGGTTGTGAAACATGCAGATCCAGGCTGAAGCCATCCGATAAATAACCAGGTGATCCCCCAACTATTGGGACAACCGCAGAGAACTTGCCTTCCTCAGAGTTCCGGCAGAGTACATTTCTTTCCTTTTGCAACCTGATCCGGGGTGCTCTGTCGATGTCAGCTTGTTATTTGCCTAATAGAGCTGTCTATTCCTTGATTTCACACCTTTGGCAGAGCATTTCAGGGAAACTCGACCAAAAAATAAGAGTGAAAGAAAATATACATGCCTATGTCTATATTCAGGAGGGTTGGTTGGGAGATACAGCAACCACCTTTGGCAGTGTTTAAATAATTTGAGCTTCTTGAGACTTTTTTCAGATAGGAAACTCATACCTGGGCAATCTTATCCCCGGTGGAGTGGGATGGAGGCGGGGGACCCACAAAGCCAACATGATGGGTTCCCCTGCAGCAGCCCAGAAAGCACTTGTGAATGTGGCAGGAAATGAGATCTCAAGTCAGTGCATAAAACAATCAAATCCATCACAGCCTTGGAACGGCCCCTCATAACTCAGGGACTGCCGGTGCACTCTGTGCACAGGGGCAGCCGTGGAGGGAGTGACAAACTGAGCTCCGAGTCTGCTAAATCCATCCTGGCAGCTGGAGGGATATATTTCCAAAGCCAAGTCACATCATTTTCCTTGAGCTCATTTGACTGCAGGCTAAGAAGCTATTGTAGAAAACAAAGGGAAGGGGTGCCAGAATAATGAATATTAATGACCTTAATTCTATGGTTTGTGGTTGGTCTAGTACCAGTAGGTAGGCCTTGAATGAAGGCAGATAAAGAAGAAAATGTTCAAACTCACGTTTCAGAGTGGACAGGCGGTTTTGGCCACCCACCAGCCCATAGAATATAGGTTCCCTGTGTGCCTACTATACGTCTGCTGTAGGGATTGGCAAAATGAAGAACACCCATCCTCTGTCCCCAGGGACCTCATAGTCTATTGGAGACATAGATGTACAAGCAGTTGAGACAGTTCAGGGCTTAACTTGCCGTTACAGAAGACACACACAAAGTAGAGGGGAAGTCAAGGAAAGCACCCAGACGATGTGACTGTTGAAATAGTCCGCTGCCTTTTCCTGCAGACACCTGGACTAATGCTCCTTGAGGGATGAGCTTGAGATTTGGTTAAGGCTGGCACTGCAAGGTCACAATAACCAGAGCTCCCAATATCCCGAGAAAGCCTTGACTAGACCCGGTTTTCTCATTGCTCCTATTGTGGTTTGAATTGTGTCCCCTAAAACAGTAGTTCAAGACCAAACCTGCAGTTCCTGTGAAAGCGATCTTATTTGGAAATAGGGTCTTTGAAGATGTAATCATACCGAATTAGGTGGGTCCTGAATCCAGTGACTGGGATCATTACAAGAAAGCCGTGTGAAAACACCAAGATGTAGAGACCCAGGCACAGAGGGGAGAGGACCATGGGGAGGTTGGAGTGATGACACTACAAGCCAAGGAACTACCAGGATGAAGCTAGGGAGGATGTTCCCTTAGGGCATTTGATTCTTCCCTGCCAGCACCTTGAGTTCAGACTTCTTGACTTCTGAATGATAGAGAACACATTTCTGTCGTTTTAACCCACCCAGGTTGTAGCACTTTGTTACAGCATCCCTAGGGAACTATTCCAGCCCCTAAGCTTGAATTGTGATTTAGAACATGTGTCTGCATTCTTGTGTTCAGTAGGGTCTACAATGAGTCTGTAATGCTCTTCCCTGTCCTTCTCTCTCCCTGCCCAGCCCTCCCTGGATTCAGTTTTGGATTATGAAAGCCACCCACCTCCACCTGGTCGGGGCATCCTACTGACCAGGCATTTCCCGTGTCTCTCTGAGGCTGAAGAGAGGCACAGAAGAGGTCAGGCACTCAGCAAACATCTGCGGACGGGATCTGATTTAGGGTAGGTTCTAAGTGAAGTCCGAGTTTACCATTTCCCCCGGGAAGAGCTTACTGACTTCTCAGATTTGGATGAGGCCAGAGCCTCGCAGCAGGTAAGCTTGAAACTACTAACAGAATAATTTTCATAACTCTAGACGTCCAATTTGGGATAGCCCTCTCAGACTTCTGCCATTTGCAGGTCATATTAGCATATACTTTTGGGAAACAGTTTTGCATTTTTATTGGTACCTATAAAAATAGTGGAGTCCTTTGATTCAATAATTCAACTTCAGGGAACCTACCCTGAAAACCCCCAAAACACAGACAAAATTGTTATCCCAGTGCTGCCATAATAGTAGAATGCCTTAGTAAACCATGCAGTGCGTTCGTAAAAAGAGCATTATACAGCTACTTGAAAGGAGGACCTTGAACATTGTATAGCAACACTGAAATGTTAAGTAAAGGGAGAAGCTTAAAAATTCGTGTACAGTTATGTCAATTGTCCTCTGAAACCTGGTTGGAAGGAAATATGCCAAAATGGTAACCGTATTTGTGTTTTCTCTTACAAAAAAAAGCTCTCTTTCCGTCTCTACTTCTGAATTTTTCTGTCATGATTTTTTATTTTTGAAATTTGAAGCACAAAGAACAGACTTGTAGACTCATTTATTTATGTTCTTAAAATGGATGGAGAATTGCAAGTCATTCTCATCCATTAATTAAGTACCAGTTGCTATTGCGTGAGTTTGTGTTTTGTCTGTTTCTACTACATGAACTATCAGGAAAGTATCTTCCTTTAACCTACCACCTGTGACCACCAAATCCAGCCCACTGCCTGCTTTTGTAAATACGATTTTAGGGGAGCATAACCACATCCACTTATTGCAGGCTACATGATAACAGCAGAGCTGAGCAGATCATACGGCTTAGAAACCTTAACATGTTTAATCTCTGGCTCCTTATAGAACGTTTGTGGACCCCTACTTTAGAACATCCTTCCACTCTGACTTCAGATAAGTTCAGCTGGTCTTTTCCTCTCTCCTTTCTGATAGGAGGATCTGTCCAAGCTTCTGGAATGGGTAACTGACATTAGCTGAATCCACAAACCCAGGCCTTGACATCGTTTACACTGGCATTTATTATACGGCTTAGCTGGGATTTGGTTGGAGATATATTGCATACTGCTAGAAAATTCAGATTTTTTTTCTTCAATCCTGACACCCAGGCCTCTGGGTTCCTTCCCCATCCCAACCAAGCAGGTTCTGGATAACTGACTCCCACCCTCACGCTAAATCCATTCCACAGCATTTAAACAAAAGTCCAGGCATTGGTATTTTTTGCTCTTATCCACTCCAACAAATACAATTGAATTCGATTAGCAATATGGCTGAAAGGTTGCTCCTCCGATGGCTGCATAGTCTTACCCAAAAGCAATTCAAGTTCATTAAACTCACTATTATCTGACTCTCAGTGAAGTGTGATGATCATTTAATTAACAATGCCCACTTAATTGTGGATGGCAGGAAACCGAGACAGGCAGGCTGCATGGTGGCTAGGGCAGCCTCCCCTGAAATACAGTCAATGGCTCCCTGAAGCGGCTGTCTGAGCAAGCTCTGGGCACGTCTTTGGCAAATGAAAGACCCCAAAAAACAAACCTGGGTCTGCTTAAAAAATCTAACTCTGATTTGGAGTGGTGGTGATACTAAAAGATGTATACCAGGATGCCCCAAGTGAAGATCCCAGATCAGGCTCCCGTAATGCTTGTCATTTGTTCATTCGTTCATTCATTCATTCACTTTCTCATGGCCTCTCTTTACCTGCTTCTTTCCCTTCCAACATCTGTTTCCTGTTCTGTGAAGTACTAAGTCTTTGTAGGCTACTGAGATGGGTGAGAAACCATCTTTTTATTGGAAGGGGCCGGGGCAGTCTGAATTTCTAGAAAAGAAACAGATAACGTTGAGCCCTTCCCCTTCTCCTGCACCAGGCACTATGCTAAGTGCTTTAACCTCATTATCTTATTTTATGTTCACAAACCTTGTGAGATGTTATCGTTTGCATTTTACCAATGAGGGGAAGCTGGGGATTAGGGAGATCAGGTAACATCTCTGGGGGCACACAGCTACAGGAGGGCAGAGCCCAGATGCAGCAGTCACATGTGGGATGCCCTTGCTGTTAAAATCTGCTCCCTGCTCCCTCTTTCCAGCTCTGAAACCACTGCACGATTGGGTGCAGGTACCTGTGGTCTATCAGCTCCTCCCTTTTGCAGACGCTCATTTCCGCCCATCCCGCCCAAGTCATGGCCCTCAGCTCAGGGAGTCAGGTACCTGCGTTTCACTAAACTTCCTTTTTTGGGGGGTCCAGGCTCCTGTTGTTGGAAGTTCAGTGCCCAGCATGAGCGGGGTTGGAAGAGCAGGGCTCGAAGCCTTAGGGCTCTGTTCCTTTGGGACATCACCCCGTCGCTTTGGCCTCCGGTCCTCTCTCTCCATTGTTCTTTCTGCCTTCCACCTTCAATTACTCAACTTTTTCACAGAGATACAAGGACTAGGCTTCAGTACAGTCTATCAACCTCTGAAATTGTTCAAAATCTAGTAAATAATACGCACGTGTGTTTTTCCAAAGAATGTCCATAGCTTTCAGTGGATTCTCAAAGAACGCTGTAGAGGTTAATATAAATGTCTCTAGATTCTTCAAGAGTATTTATCAAAGCAGTGACCCACCAGCCACAGATGGTGTCCTGTTAAAAATGCAAATTTTAGGTTGCCTTAGAACTGGCTCCCTCGCAGTCTGCATTTCCTGGTCATCAAGGTGCCAGTGCCAAGCTGTGGTGACGTTTGAAGTCCTGGATCTTAGTCTTCCTGTGATCTGGCTGGGGTCTGGGTCTGGAGTGAATCCACGGTGCTGCTGGCGCCGGAGCAGCTGAAGGGGATGGGCAGGGAGTCTGCTCTTATGCAGGTGTGATCCCGATAAATTTCCCAGAGGCTTTCTCCCTGGGGTTTTATTCTGTCCAGCCAGCCAGCCCCATTGCCATTGTCCTCAGTGACTGTGAGTGTGCCCTCAGCGAGCGATGGTGAGTGGGGAAACCTGACCTTTCAAACTCTGTAACCAGCTTTTATTCTGAGCAGCCCCTGGGGCTCTGTTTGTAAAGCAGCCCTGAGACCATTTCCTCTGTGTGGGGGGCAGGAGGAGGACAAGCTGACCTTTCCCCAGCTTTCTGCAACCCCGTTAATGTTGAAGTTTGTGTGCTTGCTTGTTCTTTACAATTCCCCAGAGCCCCTGGGTCGGATCAGCTTCAACTCCGGTGGCTGTTAAGTGGCTCTGAGGACCCTCCTGCTGCAATGCCAGGTTCAAAGCCAGTCAGGAGGTTAGTCAGAGTACCATCCATGGTTACACCGCTTCAGGTAGTCACATAACGAGACCCACCTCTGACATCTAGCCCAGTGGCTCAGTCACCCCACACAGCAGACCACCCACCACCTTCTGTTCTGTGATCCTGCAGGACACGGAGAGGTTCTTTTCCTCTCAAACCAACTCCTTCCATTCCTTCCCTGTCTCAGTACCTCTCCGCCAAAACATGGTGTGAAGGTTAAAAAACACCAGGAATTCCTCTGAGGTCTTAGTGATGGAGGGCCAATTTTCTGGAACTTGCTCCCCAAGCTTCCAAAGTTCAAGAACAATCATACACAAGCCAATCATACACAAGGAGGATGAATTGATAATTTTGTGAGTATTTACTTATTCTGGCTGGGGTTCCGCATCAGGTAAACTGTAACCCCTGAAAGTCATACACTCCCCTCTTCACCCCAGTTCGTTGCCAAGCCCTGCCCATTTTGTGTTCATTTATCTGTTGTCGCCATCCATGTCTCCCTGTGCCCACAGCCCCCATCCTGGCACGGCTTCCATCTCCTGCGCCCGTAAGAGTAGAACAGCCTTGTGCTCCTGTTCACTCTTTCCTCTCGCTGCCCACCCCCAGATCCATTCCCATTAAAGGGGCCAGAGCCATCTTTTCCAAAACGGAGATTTGATTATGTTGTTTCCAGCTTCAGCCCCTCAAGAGCTGTGATAATTATAAGGAACCCCTTTCCCCATCAACTATGCCCTTTCTGTAGTCCCGCTGGATTATCTCCATCATTCTAGAAAACGCCAGCTTCTTCTCTCCCTTGCCTTGGCCTGTTCACCCTTCAGTGCCCACCAGGTGACCCTCCCTTTGGGGACATTTCCTGCCCTTCCTACTGGTCGGGAAACCCTGTAAATGCTCGTACCATTTTATAGCACTTACCTCCGTCTATAATTACAAGGTTTTTACATGATTTTTAAATAAATTCCTGTCTCTGCCAACTGGGCTGTGCGCCCTAGGAGGGCAGGGACCCTGTTAGTTCTGTCCCTCTTTTTGCCTGGTCTCATCGCCACGCTGGGCCCAGAGCTGGCAATCCTTCTATTTCGGTTGAAGGAACTTAATACATGAATAAACAAGTAACTTCCTACATGAAGGCTGTTTGCTGCCTGGATTGGAAACATTGAAATCCCCTCGCCCGCTTGTGCTAAGCAAGCTCTAGGATGAGTGTGACAAAAAGGCATGCACAGCTCACACCTACCTCGGGAGCTTTGTGGGGCCACTGGGTCACCGAGAGCACATGGCTTGTGCTCTGAAGCAATTAGCCTGACTTGGGCCGCACTGGATTTTTGTTAAAGCGTGTGCCGATTGCTACGGAAACTGTTTGCATGCAATCAATCTTCAGCCACAGAGAGCCATCAAGTACGAGAAAGCATGTCACGCTGGCTGTAGCAAACCACGTACGGATGGGGCTGAGGACTCTACTCTCACATCCCAGGGTCCACAGTCCCCGCACATGCTTTCCCAAGGATCCTTTGTGTGAGTTATTCTCCTTTTGCTCACTCAAAATCCAGTGATCGTATGTGGGACCTTGACTAAGGGAAGGATGTGAGGCAGAGCAGGGGAGGGGCCGGGTCAAGAAAAATTGTACAAATACGGATAGAGGGTCCCAGACATGCAGAAATGGCTGTTCAGCTTACAATCACCATGCCTGAGCTTGCTTGTGGGGACATGCCACCTCCCTAGCATTGCAGGAAGGTCCAGTCGTACAAGCTAAAGAGTAAAGAGGCTGTGGCAGTCTGCATGCTTCTGTGCTTCTTCATGCCTCAGTCTCCTGACCTGTAAGGGGGGATGATAGTGGCTCCTACTCCGTCAGGTGATGGGGAGGATGAGTAGGAGTCATCCACACAGCAGCTGGAGCAGTGCCCTGCGCATGCAACTACTGCATTAACTGGCGCCCTTGCTGTTGAGTCTGCGGGGGCCCTGGACCTCCGACAGCTGCTTCTGCTGCTCCGGCTCCTGGTTGCCAGCCCTGGCTCGTAATAAAATCACCTGGGAGATGTTTGACAATATAAATTCCCTTTGCCTCGCTGAATCAAGATTACCAAGGAAGCTGATTACCCAGGAAGTTGCAATCTGACATCTGCAATTTAAAAAACCAACCTCCATTAATGTCGATCCATTTGCACAATGGAATCCACCTGCAAGTCTCAGTGTGAGCCTGGGGCCAACCCCTGACCCTCTCTGTGCCTCTGCCCCTGTCTTTACCTAATGTCCTGCCTTGCTTTATCGCTCTATTTTATATCAGGTCAAGGTAGAAACTTGTGGTGGCGCCAATGCTTAACGTAGAGTTCATTTGCATTTGTGAAAATAAATGTATTTCCATTAGCCAAACAAAGTGACTTTCATCTTTGCATATTCACTCTGTGTCTCTGTCCCTCCCTTTGCAAACGTGGTCTTGAAATATCATGCATGAATCGCTGCCTAGCCATTCATTTAGTTTCATGTGTTATGAGCATGCGCCTGTGCTCCCATTTTAGCTAGGAAACGTTCGTTGTTGTTATTGCATACAATTTCAGTGACTATATATATAAACTTAAATTAAATTAACCATGTCCCTAATTTTAGATGTTTGGATTGCTAACAAGCTTTTTTCAGTGTTACAAGTAAAGCTGGAATGTGCATCTCCAACCATATAGTCTTTCTATACTTAGGAATGTACTTTGAGTGCATTCCCAGAATTATCACTGAATTAAATCCACAAACTCTTTTTAGTGTTCTGAAGATCTATTGCCAAGTTTTTTTTCCCTCGGAAAAGTATTGCCAAAATATACTCTGCCAGCTAGTAATTAATGACAGTTTCATAGCCTCCTTGCCAGCATCGAGTATAAACATTTTATTTTGTGTTTTTACTAATTTAATAGTTTAATGTGGCACCTCATTGTTGCTTTATTTGCATTTTAAAATCTACTTTAGACATATGCACTCCTTTCATGCTACATAAACTTCCCATACGGCACTACTACTGCCAGTTGATACATGTAGAATTCTGTCCTTTGGAATAAATTGATCGGACTTATGTCAGGAATTGCTGCAGGTGGGGAGAATGCCACCAATGTGCTCTCCTTTGCCAGCTGTTTTATGTTAAAGGTTGTCATCTTGAGGGGTGGAGGTGCCAAGACGCTGATGAAGATGGAGGAGCTGGACAAACAGACTTCTCTGAGACCTTGTCTAGGGCCCGAGTTGGGAACTTACCCCTCATTCTCTCTGCACTGGCCTTTGTCTCAGCCTCTTTGTCATCCACCAGCTGCATCCAACTTCCACCTTGGTACGGGCAGTCTTACACCTCATTCATTTCCCTCAGTAGTGATCTACTAATTCATTCAATCAACACATGTTTATTGAACACCTGCCCTATGTGTTGGGGCAGGGATTGTGATAACTACGGGAAAAACTTAAATGACGAAGCAGTCCTTGCCTGCAGGGATCTGACAGCAAATGGACCAGGCAGATGCTCACTGAGTTATCATGTACAACCACGTGTCACTCACTCGGCCCCAACCCCTGAGGGGGTGGTCTTTGCCCACACAACTCCCTTCTCTGCCTTCAGGCATCTGTGCATGCTGTCCCCTCTGCCTGGAACCCTTCTCAGCTGGCCTTCCCCCTGGCTGGCTCCTCCACTCTGGCCAGCTGTGCTCAGGTTTCACCTCTGCAGGGAAACCTCTGAGAACTGCACATGAAGTATCACCAGGCTCCCTTCCCTGCAGTGCTCCCTAGCTGCCTGGCCCCGCCTGAGTGTTCTCCACAGCACTTATGACACCATCCAATGCATACATTCGCTTACTGTCTCTTCCCTTCACTAAATGTAAGATCTACGAGGGCAGGAGCCCTCACAGAGTTCCTGGCATGGAGGAACCTCCCAAGAGTATTTGTTGAGTGAAACAGGGAATGAATACACGAATGGGTTTTATTCTGATTCCCACTTAGAAAGAAGCCTTGGAGAATTCATATAAACACTTATTAGCTGTGTTGGGGGTGGGGTTTGGGGTGAGTAGGAAACCCCATGTCCACTTTGGGGTCTCATTTTTCTGAAAGCTTGACCCTTAGCAAGCCATCTGACACTCTGCTCCTAGCTGACTACTAACAACAGCAACAGTACTAAATCAGTTTCTTCCAAGGCCCTGGACACACACCTATTCCTTGCAACAGGACTAGGAAGAGACTCTTAGAACCTGGGCTTTTGGTCTTCATGGAGGGAAGCCATGGCCTCCTGGTGTGGCTCAGCCCCTTCACCTGATAGGCAGGGACAGCCTTTGATTTCTGGAAATGCTGAAAGATACCTTTGTGGAAGCAGAGCCAGAGTCAGCCAGGAACTCTGCGATTTCCTATCTGCACAATTAACATCATTATGGAGGTGTAATCTCCCTAATTAGTTTATTTCATCAAGATTCGATTGAAGGCTTTTCTCATCTGCCTCTGTGGCCTCTCTTTACCTAAGGCTCGTGAATAATAGGAAGCAAGATGTGTGTCTGACTTGGCTGCCTCCTAAAGAGACCAGCCCATAAATAAAACATCTGGGCCTTGCTGGGGCGGGAACGGCGTGAGGGCCTCTGAGTGGGAGCCCACTGATTGATGGAGACAGGAGAGTGTTTTCTTAAGTGAGGCAGGCAGTGATTTCGTCTCTGGACCTGGGCCACAGAGCTTGGCTTCCCTGTGAGAGCTGCAGGCCTGGACCCAGGTGCTGGTAAACAGGGAGGGGGGGTGGTGGTGGGTACCAGTCCTCTAGCTCACCCTCTTCTCTTTTCCCCACTCTGTTTCCTACTAGGCCTCTTTTAGAAGAAAGAAGGGCAATGTGTGCCTCTACTAGTCTTTTTCTGAGAGGTTCTACCAGATCTTCATGTTGTCCTATAATGAACTTACAATTTCAATCATTTTTCAGCAACATATAGCGAGAGCGGGCCCAATCCCAGTTCTGTCCTGCCTGCATATTGAAGACTGGGCAGCATAGTAGATGGTAACCATTCCCCTTTGCGCTAGCTGGTGCCAGACATTGCTAATTGATCATAGCTTCTGACCTAGGAGGCAGCCTTCTTGTCCCAGTGCCCAGGAAGTGGTTTGTGAAACCTACTCCTCATCCCCGGAATCCATGATCTTTCTCAACCTTTAGCTCTTCTCCAAGGATGGCTGGAACAAAAACACATCCCAGTGAGCCCTCTCCCTTCAGAGATAAGAGAATTACTGAGAAACCACAGTCTGACTCCAAAACAACCTCTATAGCCCAGAGTTTGGAGCAGGGGGCAAGACTCTTTGTCAGAATGGCATTCTCTTGACAATGGTAGAGGCGGTTTAGGTTTTAAGAAATGCCTGATAATGGCACAGGGCAACACTCTGGAGGCATAAAGAAGCAGCAAACCCATCAAAACTATTTGGGGTTGCAAGTGTCCCTCAAGAGTAAAGAAGCTGAATTTCACTGTTTCTATGGCCAAGCTGGGTTCTATTTAAACAATGGACAAATATCCTGCAATGAGACTCAACAATCTACCACCACACACACGCAGGGATGAATTGGACAATGGAGATGTTGTGATGTGAAAGAAGGCAGGCATGGAAGAGGTGTGCCGTGTGGTTCCCCTGATATGAGACACACCAGCAGGTGAGGTTACTCTACAGTGTTAGCCATGAGGATACCAGGCAGGTAGAGATGGGGGCGGGGAACATAAGGATAGCTTCCGGTAGGTGGTGATGCTTTTTTTTTATGGGGTTCTAGTTTATAGGTATATTCTGTTTGGGGGAAATTCACGCAGCTTTCTACTTGTGATAAGAGCACTTCAATAAAAATGTTTAGCCCTGGCTGGTGTGGCTCAGTGGATTGAGTGATGGCCTGTGAATCAAAGGGTTGCTGGTTCGATTCCCAGTCAGGGGCACATGCCTGGGTTGCAGGCCAGGTCCCCAGTAGAGGACATGCGAGAGGCAACTACACACTGATGTTTCTCTTCCTCTCTTTCTCTCTCCCTTTCCCTCTCTCTCAAAATAAACAAAATATTTTTAAAAGTTTGTAAGTCTAGGGATTGAAGAGCCATATCTGTCAGTGAGGATTGCCATCATCCTGGCCTCCATTCACCCTGGCTTGCACCTTCTCCCTATCAAGTTGTGTCATCTCCCCATGACCTGAGCAGGCACCTGTCCTGTTGGGAAGTGGTATGGGGAAAGTGGAGAAAGAACTGGAGGAAGAGTCAAAACATCTAAACATGATTTCAGGTTTTGCACAAGTAGGATATGTGGTCCCAGCTGGCCTCCTACACCTCTAAGCTTGAGTTCCTCACTGGGTCCAGTGAGTAGGACTTGGTCTCTCCTTCCCAAAGGCGTGCTTGGGCACCCTCCCTCTCCCCTCTTTTCTCTTGCCAGGCTTGTGGTACAAAAGGGCAAGGAGGTGGGGGTTGGGAGAGTATGGCATCAGGTGGCTGGGGAGAGCAGTCTTGAGCAATGATTTTAGATTTCTCTGGTCTCTAAGAGAGAGAGGCTATGGAGTCATAGTAGAATCAGAGACCCTATTCAAGTCTCCAAACACAGGAGACAATTACTTGGTGAGGTCTCCCAAGGTAGACTTTCTCTGACAGAGTGGAACTGATCAACAGGTGGTGACAGGTAGAGACATCTCCTTAGAAACACAAAGTTATAGGGGCCAACCCCAAATCTTCAAGGGGATGTATGCTATTTAAAACCTCATCAGTGCCTTCCACATAACAAATCTGTTTAAAGCATGGTCGAAGGAAAAGTGTTGTTTTTTTTAATATGTGGAAATTGGGAGGAAAAAAAAATCTCTCCATCCCAGAAACCCAAGGGGTTGCTCCTCTCCTGTGGCCGAGGAAATGCCAACAAGCCCTTGGCAATCCTCCTCCTTCTTTATATAACAACACTTCCAAGGGCTGGAGCCAGAATCGTCCAGTAATGCTTTTAATTTGTGTGCAGTTGGGAAGAAGCCAGGATTTAATAGAAATTGTTAGAATGGCTTTGCTTGGAGTAGCTGAGTGCTTTCAGTAGGGCTGGGCAGCGAGGTAGCACTGGAATAATTAAAAGAAATACCTAAGGCCGTCATCATTGCTTGCATTATTCCAGATACCAGGCTGCAGAGTAAAAAGGGTGGAATTAAATAGTGTTTTTGTAGCTGAAATAAAATTTGGGCACAGTTGCTTTTCTATTACACTTCAATTTTCTCTCTTCCCATTCACCTAATAAAAGGAGCGGGGGCTCCATATTTGTTTAGCGGGGGTGAGGGCCAAACCCTGGGAACTGGCTCCTCTTCAGCCAGCCCAGGTGCTCGGGGTTTCTATTCCGATTCTGCTCTGGACTGTGGGTGGTCTGAACGGGCTCGCCCTCCTGAAATACATGTGCCACACAGCTGTGCAAAGAATGTTGCCCCCACTCCCCCCTTCTCAGGTCGTCCTACCCTCTTGAGCCTCAAGCTTGAGCAAAATGTGGAAAAACAGGCACAGGCATTGGGATTTCCATACCTGTCCTCATTCCTGTTCTCTTTCTAAGGGAAATCGTGTGTCCCCAAGCCTCCCTACAACATATGGTCAAGATTAGGAATCATGTCCCTAAAGGACTGAATAATTCAGGTAAAAACAAAAAAAAAGAGTACATCTGTGAGGCAGAGATTTTCACCTGACTTATTTATATGTTGTAAACACTTTCATGTGTCACAGGGGACCGAGCACATGACATGGCAGTTATTCACTCCGTCAACAAGGGTTCGTTTCCATCTACTAACCACCCTTCCTTCTTTTCCCAATTCTATAAGGCTTCATGTAAAGCTCTGTAATGAGAATGAGAGAAAGAGGCGAGGCTTCTTCTCTGAAGCCAAGCTGATAAAACGCTGGCTAGAGGCAGGTCCCATACAGAAAGTGTTCAGGGCAGGTGTTTTGACCATTCAATTGGGTCAGCAGAGCATCTCTCTTTCGCTGAGACAATGTGCCACCTAGGGTATCAAGGGCAAAGACCTTAGCAGGATCCCAAGGTACAGTGTGGTCCAACCCTATTTGGGTTTTCAATCTTAGCTCTTCAGGGAAGCAACAGGAGGCCTCTGATGATGCCAGGCATATGGCTCTTTCTTCTCAACGGATATCCCGTTCAAATGAAAATGAACAAAACCCCCCTAGGACCCAGGTGCAATCACCATCTCCATTTTAGGTACCAGAAAACTGAGTTTAGAGAAGTGTGAGAATGCGCCCAAAGTCACCCAGACAGTCCCTGGCTAAACTAACACTTCAAACCAGGACTGCCTGAACCCACACTCAAAATTGTCAAGTGAGGAGAAGACGAGTGAGCCAAGGAGACTATAGCTTAGGGACGTTGAGAGAAGATTATTTGAGAGAACTAATAGGTACCTTTGAGGAGTGGGAGCACCAGGAAAAGGGATGCTTGCAAAGGGGACCATAATGGAGTGTTCAGGTCCCAGAGGAAGGAGCTGGTGATGGAATCAGGAGTGGTTATCTTTGGCAAAGAGGGATATCTTCCTGGGATGGGGGAGGGTGGGCCAAGATTTGGGATACATTCTAATGTAGGGAGCCACCCAGGATAGAGGAAAAGGAAGATGGAGAAGTTTTTGCCATGTAACTTTGAATTCTGCATTTAGGAAAGTATCAGTTATCTACTGCTGCCTAACAAGCCAACCCCAAAAAACAGTGGGTCAGCTGGGACCACTCTGAAGGCCGGGTCTCTCTCTCTCTCAGTGCCATCTTTCATCTCAGGCTTCTTCATAGCGAGGTGGTCTGAGGGTACCAAGAGGATAAGAGTGGGAGCTGCAAGACCTCTTAAGGCCTGGGACACATGCAATGTCGCTTCTGTCACATTCCATTTGTCAAGTCAAATCACAAGGCCAGCCCAGATTCAAAGAGGCAGAGAAGTAGGCTCCACCTCTCAATGGGAGGAACTGCAAGCCCCCCCGCCTGGGGCCTGAGTGTAGCAAAACACAACTGGTTAGGGTCATTACTATAATCATCTATCACAAACAGGGGGCCAAGAGATGTGCGGTTGGAAGCTGAGGTTAGAGGACGTGAAGTTGAAACCATCCCAGGCAGATTCTGAGAGGACTCGATGGGGAGATTAAGGGAGGACCTGCCTGTTGTGTCATAGGCCTTCGAGGCCGCTGCATTGGTTTGGGGTGGCCTCCCGCTTCCGTGGCTCAGGTCTGGCCTCCTGAACGAGACTGTGGCTGTGAGAAGACATAGACCATGACCTCACCGTGGCTGGAGCTGCCACAGGGTAGGCGCTCTGGCAATGCTAACAACTGGACACCTCATTCCATTTCCTGCCTGAGCCTTTTAACTCCAAGGTGGTTCACAGGAAGCGACATTTCCAGAACCCCATGGGAAAGGCAGTGAGCACAAGATTCTTTTTCGGGAGGATTCTCTGCTCACCTGTGTCCACGCACAGACAGCTGTTCCCACGCTGGGAGTGCCTGCTCTCGGTGGGGCTGTCGGGGCTGTCGGGGCTTGTGGCTGAATGTTTGACCTTGGCAACAACACTGAGCTTGTTTATTTTTCAGGAGGATACACTCACCTGGGTGACTAGTTGCCAATAAGGTCCCTAAACTCCAAGCCATTCATTCTTACTTAAAAGCCAAGGAAAAAAAAAAGGAAATGCCGTGTGTCTCAAAAGGATAAAATGGAGGCAGAGGGAAGTATCACCTTTTGAAGAGAAACTTAGGGGTTCTGATTCGACTGAGGGTGGCTAACACCCGGATTCCATCCAGCAAGCGGCTGTCCACCAGGGGTGTGCCCTGCTAAAAGCAGGGGCTTTTTAAAAAATTGTTTGATTTGAGGGAAGGAGGGGTTGGGAGAGAGAGAGAAAGACATCGATATGGTGTACCACTTATTAATGCATTCATTGGTTACTTCCTGTATGTGCCCTCTCCAGTGATTGAACCCGTAACCTTGGTGCATCGGGGTGATGCTCCACCCCCTGAGCTCCCTGGCCGGGCCCAGAAGCAGGGGCTTTTTATATGCTGCTCCCAGTTTTACCTGCAGAGGAGACAAATATGCTTCTCTCATGTGTCTTTTCTGAGTGTATAGTATTGTTTCATTATATATAACACTTTATATATATATATATGAATTCTATATAATATTAATATTTAAATTATATATCAGCATTGCATATTACATAGGCTGACATTATAGGTTAATATTACACACACACGCATACCGTTAGGGTGTGCACCCCAATATTCAGACTGAATTCCTGAATTCCCAACACATCTGTTTTAGTCACAAGTCAGGTCCTGGGCCAACGATCCAGAGCCTTACACACAGCTGGAACTCCGTGTGCCTTGGACTCCAACATTCCTGATTCCCTCAGCTTCTACTTGCTTCCCTGGTCTCCTATGTCCAGCCCAGCCCAAGAGAGCAGATGCCGTACCTGTTTGGTGTCCTTGGGCTCGAGACTTCCACCTGCCAGCACCTGCACACCTTGGCCCGAGTTCTGCTCTGGTAGCTCCACCCTGCTGGCACCGTGTCGGACTGCAAGAGCTCTCTGCATCTACCCTTAACCCCAGATCCGTGGGCTGACGTGCCCCTTGTGATGCAGAGTGAGCTAGCCTCTCTGGGCTTCTCTTTCATTGGGAAGCAGGAACGCCAAAATCCAGATCTGGTGGTTGTCTGAGTATCCAAGGGCACTTTCCTGTAGCCAGGGGGGCAGAAAGTAGCCCAGGAACTCAGAGATGCGTATCTGTCATCCAGTTCCTGCTCTGCCGTATCCCCCTTCTCTTCACATCATGCTTGCCTTAGTTGCACCTGAGCATTTGGGTGGCTCAGACACAAAGGGTGCTGCTGCCACCACCAGGTCACAAAGGGACCCTTAGCACCCACAGATCTCCCTCCTTCTAACCAGAGGGCTTTCGTGGCTTGCATCCATTGAGCCTTTTCTCCTTCCCTGATCGGCACTGTCCTCTGTTTTGTCCAAAATAAAAGGATTACGTTGTTTCCCATTTTTGAGGCCAACTCTTTTGTCAACAGGGGCAGCAACTTGATGATCTTCCTATGAGGCAGGGCTGGAGCTGGTTCAAGTGCACCGCCAATGGCCAGCAGGAGGGAAAAAATCATTAGAAAAGCAATTTTTACTTAATTGAAGAGTCTTCCCCTGAACAGGAACAAAGTGGGATTTATTACCGCGGTTGCCTTGAAGCCTGGAAATGACCGCATGTTTGCCTCCCTGGGTTCCCCTGGGTAGATAAGACATCTCCCGCATCCGGGCTCAGCAGCGCTGTGCATGCTGACTCCTGAGGGTCGGCTGGTGCTCGGGAGGGCAGTAACCTGGGCGAGGAAACTACTCAGGATGTGGGCAGAGCGGCTCCAGCAAAGGATGATGAGAAATTAATGCTCATACACAGAACGAATAAAGAAGGCTCTGACCTCTTGGTTTTCTTGCAGGTGCTTTAAAGTAACCTCCTTCCCAGGACCGCTTATTTATTTTAAACCTCTGTTGTTTCCTGCGGCGTTACGATGCCTAGGAAGTGCTGAGCCAAGGGTCCCAGCACCTGCAGGGACACACCTGGAGCACCTCAGCAGTTGTGGGCACCATGCTGGGGCCCTCACACCCCAGGGGTGATGACCAGAATTATGACTCGTTCAGAAACCACAGCACCTATGGGACAGTTAGGGGCGGGCATAATGGAGGGCCTGTTGTTTTGGGAAAGGAAAGGTCAGAGGATACGTGAGCACTGTCTTCAAACCTGTGAAGGGTGTCGTCTTGCTTAGAGCTGCTGAAATGCGCAGAACTAAGGTGCCCCTCATGGGGAGACAAATAATGGTGCAATAATGAAAAAAAAAAACCCTGTTAATAGACTGCTTAGAAAAGTTTAGGGTTGTGTTACAAAGGCTGGGTTAGAGAAAAGTGACATTTTTGAGGTTCTAAAGTTTCCGTTTTTCCCTCCCAAAATTAAAAATAGAAAACAAGTTTCTACACCTGCCATCCATCACCTACCTACCTACCTCTGCCATCCATCACCTACCTACCTACCTCTGCCATCCATCACCTACCTACCTACCTACCTATCATCTGAGACATCAGTTCTCGGTCACGTGGCCCTCTCCACAGGGTACTTAATGATATGGCAACGGCCTTCCCTGAGAGTGATCAGCGGGAAGTGTGAGAGAGAATAAGGGAAGGTAACATAAGACAGAAGTCACAACCTTTGTAACCTGACATCAGAAATGACACCTTGTCACCTTAAGCCGAAGGGAGCCTTGAGCCCACCACGCTCAAAGGGGAGGACTGCACAAGGGCAGGAGTGCCTGGAGGTGGAGGTCAAGGGGGCCATTTCATTTTGTTTCATTTTCTCAGTGTATACAGTGATACTATTTAATACAAAAAAAAAATCAGGAAAGAAGGAAGAAGGACCTAAAGGCGGTGAAGTTTCTACATCCCACTTTAATTGGTAAAAGTATCTATAATATAATTCTATGTCAACCATTAAAAATCTATACAAAGAGACAGACATTAAAAAACTAGAGATAAATATTAAAATGACCTACTAAAATAAGTTTGAGTAGCCCATAAGAAGGCAAGAAAAGGGACTGAGAGGTAGAAACAAAAAGAGGCGACAAATAGAAAATAAGTAAAATGGCAGACTTAAATCCTAAGCAATCAAAAGTGATATTAAATGTAAATTGTCTATGCAGGCCAACTAAAAAAACATATTGTCAGAATATTTAAAAAAAACCACCATGACTCAGAGAGACACCCACAGAATGGCAGAGTAGGGAACTCTAGGAGTTGGTTCCATCATCAAAGCAACGCTGAAGTCACTTTGGAGCTCTGGAGCGGGATCAGAAACTTCGAACCCCTGCAGGAGTCTGCAGGAGAATGAAGGGAGAGGCCGCCACTCTTTGACAAACAAGCGGCACGTGCAAACCAGCCACAGTCAGGGCAGCCAGTCAGGAGGCTGCCTCTTAGCCCCGGACAGGCTCGCTGTGCCCTGGAACAGAGAGCAGAGCATCCAGGGGTGGGGATGTCAGTCAGAGGCTCAACCCCATTTCCAGGCGTGCAAATGCAGGCAATGCTATCAGGGGCAGAGGGGACTGTCAGGTGAAATGGTGACTGCACGTGTGGTGACAGCCCTAGGGAGAGGAAGACAGTGCTTATGCTGCCCCCAAGAGAAGGTCAGGGGAATGTGGCATGAGACTAGGCCTGACCTTATCCACCGTCCTCTTCCATGGGCTGTGCTTGTCACATGGTGTTTATCCACAAGCTGCTTGGAGCCACTTTTTGTAAGATTCGTGTGAATCAGGATTGGGGGCATTGCTTAACAGTATTTCAACACTTGGGTTCTTTCCATTTCAGTCACGGGGAGCAAAGCCCTGACCACCGCCGCAGGTTGGCCCTAGCCTGTCTAGGTCATCCGTCCACATGACCTGAGGAGTAAGAGTAGGTGGTAAAGCGCATAGGTACCAACTTTCTGGAAATGGCTTGTGACTGACTTTGTGGCTCTCTGAAAGCAATTCTTAGGTCAACTTTACCCTTCCTCCACAGTGGGGTCCCCCACAAATGGCTATTTTGATATCCTTCCTCCCCCCCAAGATAGCTATTGTTGACAGTTCTGGGTCTAGACTGTTCCAAAGTCTGTTCATTTTCTAACCAATGGGTCTAGGATTCAGTCTGAAATAAGAAAGGGAATGGATCATTGGGATACATCAGATGTGGATGAACTTATCAAAGTTCAATAAACATAAAAGTGATGAATTTTGAAGTCACATAATTAAGTCAGGATTACATGAGCAATAACTGAGTAATTACACCTTTAATAATGCATTGAACTTGTCAGGAATACTTACTCATTCTGCTGAAATTTTTTAACAAGATAGCCGATAACAAGTGACTGTAATTAGATATTGCCTCTGAAAACATTGACAACGTCTAATTGATACCTTTTATTATAAAGCTAGATGCCAAACATTGTCGTGGAGTAGATTAAGGAATGATATTAGCTGTGTTAGGATCATAATACCTACTTGCAAGAATCTCAGGCAAGTGGAAAAAAAAATTCCAGTTCAACCCATCAATCACCCACATAAAGTTGGTTCAAGTTTGCACTGGCTTGCTTTAAATTACAGCCTGACAGCAATTGCTGCTGCCCGGGCTGTCAGGAGAAGAAACTGGGGGCAGCGGGGGGTGGGGGTGGAGACCCTGTCCCTTGGTCCCTCGCTGCTTCCCTCTTCCACGTGGAAGGCCAGGAGCGATGGCTCAGGGGGACGGAGGTGTTCAAAGGTCTCCATTCGGGAGGAAAAGGAGACATTTTTTTCTCACTTCAAGGTTAACTCTCAGAGCTTTTCTTTGTTGCTTTACATTTTCTCGACAGCAGTTCCAGACAGGACGCAAACCTTTATAAAGGTGAGAGAGAGAGGCTGGAGGGTCAGGGTGCCAAGGAGGTTCCTCACTCTTTGCTCCAGCCCCAGGATGTCTGCTCTCTGGGTTTTCCCCTGGACCCAGATTTCCTGTGAAAAAGGAAGCCTTGAGAACCTTCTCAAAGGAGGCAGGTGTTTCAGCTGGAGTCAGCAAGCATGCGCGCTGCCTCCAACCAGCAAGAGAGGCCCAAGAGAGGCAGTCCCTTGGTTAAGAGCCAAGATTCTGCCTTGTTTGGATATGGCTCGACCAGGGTGCCCAGCTGCGGGGTATCAGGCGAGTGCTGTAATTGCTCTGTGTCTCAGTGTTCTGGTCTGAAAAATGGCCTCACAGCCTGGACTCCTGACGTTGGTGTGGCCAGAGCATGGGTATGAATAGAGACCCTTACACAAATGGCTAAATACATAAAAGTTGTACATCGTATTGGCAAACTCTTAAAGTAAATATTTCCCACCCTCAACTTTGACAAACACACCTCCAAACCAAAAATGAGTAAAGCTATATTTATATTTGTATGAGTAAAGACATCAAAACGTAAAAGATGGCTGAATTTAATTATTACTGCGTGGGTCTGGGAGTGCTGTTAGTGGGACAGAGATGTCTGGTGAGTAATAAAATGAAGGCACGTGGACTCATAAATTATTTTGTATTTATTCTATGAAGTTTATTTATTCTTTAGATTTCTCAGCAAAATTGCTAATGATGTTATTATAATCAGATTTTCCCATAATTTTTTGTTCTATTGACAATAATGACCTAAGCGATTATAAATAAAATGTAATTTATTCTTTGTGTACATATTTTCATATATTCATATTTCATGTTCATCAAAAATGCAAACTAAAGTGGATGTTGGAAATGTAAACATAAAGGTAAAACATTTTGTAAAGTGTAAACCTGGAAAATAAAAAAATATTTTAAATGTTTTCTAAAATGTTAGTGGTCTAAAATATAGAAAAATCCAAAGCAAATGGCAAAATAAAACATTTATTTGATGAGGCAACAGGCAAACACAAACTGAGTGAGTACTAATAATTTAATAACACTATTTAAATAAAGTTGCATTTTAATTTATTGAAAAGTTAATTAAAATTTGGTAGAAAACAGCTCACCACTCTGGGATTCAATATTTCTCTACTTGTCAGCATGACACAGTGATACCATGCTTCATCCATATTATGTCTAGACTAATGTATATTCAAATTTCAGAGTAATGTGAATTGCTTAACATTGCAAAATATTCCAGAGCCGCTGTATGCGACTGTTGTGAACACCGCGCTGATTTGTGAGTAACTTGAGAACTCTAAATTGGAACAGGAAAAGAAGCGAGAAAATGGATGCGTGCCACCCTCAGGAAATGATACTTTGTTGTAGAAGAATCTGTTGCATTCAGGCAGGGAAGAGAGTGGATGAGCTAACTGATGTTTCTCTTCTCTTCTCAAATCGCCCCCAACTCCATCCAGAGCAGTGTCCGCCCTGAAGACAGTAGCAGCACAATGCACAGACCTCATGACCTTTGGTTTCAAGGTCGCCCACTGGGCCAGAGCAGGGCCAAACCCTTCCCTGGGGTCTGCGTGGTGGTAACCATACGAGCAGCTCTGTACAGCTTTAGTTCCCACGGGACGAAGCCACCGTGAGGGATTTGTTTTTTTTTTAAGTAAACTTTTTATTTTTGAATAGTTTTAGATTTGCAGAAAATTAGGAAGATGATACAGAAAGTTTCTAGACATCCAATTAGCCCTATTTTTTTTTAACATCTTACATTAGTGAGATATCGAAAGTCCATACTTTATTCAGAATGGCCTCAGTTTCCCCTCTGATATTTATATTCCAGGATACCATGCAGAATAGCACATTTCGTAGTCTTTGGAAGGAAGTCACTAGGTGTGAGCACGCTTTAGGGCTGGGGAGTCCTGCTCCATCTCCTTGAGGGCCAAGTATCTACATAAGTTACTTGGACATTTTCTTCATGGGAGGTTCGTCTCTTTACTTCCATGTATTTCTTTGCAAAATCACTTATTTATTTCCATGTGGACATATAACTGTTTATCTTATATTTTGGGTTATAATTCAAGGCTACTTTAAAAAAATGTTGCTCAAATTGTTCCAGCTCTGGCCATTGGGAGCCCTTCTTGTTGACCCCTGTGTCCCTTAGGGGTACGGCCATCATTGTGTGGTGTGGGGTTTTTTTCTTACATTTTTTAAAAACACTTTTTTACTTTCTGTCATGATAATATGTTATAGGTTTATCTTGTGTATTTTCTGCCCCTGTCCTAGAACCAGATATTTCTCTGAGAAGCCTCACTGTGACACTTCGGTAAATGTGTGTTTGTGTGTATGCCTGTGAAATTCATGGTCTCAGGTGCAGGGTCCAGGAGATGGCCCTCTCTTGCCCAGGTCCAAGAGCAGTTCTCACCACTCTCCCTACGTCATGGAGTTAAAGGGGCAAATAAAAGAGTTAATGTGTATGACGTGCTTGGGGTAGGCCCCGGCACATAAGAAAACCCCAATAATGTTAGCTGTTACATAACTGCATGCATTGTGAGCTTCCCCAAGTCTCCCAGCGAGTCCCACTAATAGCAGTGACAACAGCAGTGGAAATGGGAGCCCATATTTGAGTTACATGCCACACTGTAGAAGCATCCAGAGGTTAACCACATTCAGAGATGATTTCTATGGTTCAGATTCTGGGCCAACCTTTGAGACCATGATGCACACGGATTGCCCTGTAAGTACAGATAAATCTTCTGATGCCTATCCATCTGGGGTGGGCTGTCTGGTGCCCTTTAGGGTAACTTACATTTGAATGTCCTATATAGTGTCTGTTCTACTGATACTTGCTCCCTTGCCTATGCTCTGTACAATTGATACTTTTGGTGGCTCCAGGCTGAAGCTGTTCCCTTCCCCCTCCTCCCTCCCGGCATTCACCTCGAATAGCCAATCCCTGCTTTCTGGCTATAAAAACTCTCATTACTTAGGAAGGAAGGAAACTCCCTGCTCCAAGTCAAGGCTGAGCATGCCAGTATGTGGCAGCTCATGGGGACCGCCACAGAGTGGCCGCGTGTCTAAGGCTTGCTGAGGCCGTATGAAGTCGTACCCGAGTGCTTTTACATCTAACATCTCACTGCCCGACTCAGGCATGGTTTACACAAATTATTATGCTGCTGTCAGAGTATAAACATTTTGGAGGACTTGAATAAATGAGACAAATCCACGAAGCTGTAATACCAGGCATTAAACAGTAGCTGTCAAATTACTGTTGAGGGTGGGGCATTTTGGAGGAAGCTGGGAGGGAGAGGGAAAGGAGGAAGACACTGAGCACTCACTGAGTTGAGCCACAAAGCTGTGGGGGGTGCAGCAACCGGGACCAGGTGGGCTGGGCTCAAACCCTAGCTCTGCCACCTGTAAGCCATGTGACCTTGGGTAAGTCATTTAACCTTCCTATACTTCAGTTCCCTCCTCTGTCACAGGGGCATAATAACGTGACATTGGAAACTTGTTTTCAGGCTAAAATGAGTGAATATGTGCACATATTTAAAGCTTCATGAAGTTGTTGCTGTTTTTACTAGAGGTCACGCATGTGGCAGGACCTGCACGGGATTTCTCGTTTGCATTGCATACAACCCTCTACATTTTACATCTGCATGTTAAAGACCATCTCAGACCAGGAGAGGCTGAGGATCAGAGATGCTTGCATTTTGATAGGAATGAACTTGACATATACAAACACAAAGAGTCCAACCCTGGCAGGCAGAGGGACAATGCCAGGTAGGCAGCAACTGGAACATGCTGAGGTCTGGTGGGGAGAGAAGTAAAGATAGAGTCCAAATATTGGGGCTCAGTCCCTAAAGATGGCCTGGGGTTCCAATGACCCCCTTTTCCTGCTTTTCTATCAACTAGGTCACCTTGCAAGTGTAACTTAAGTACCTTGAGCTTCAATTCCCTCACCTGCAAAGCCGAGATAACACGGCCTCCCAGACACATATGTGTGTAAATGCACTTACATATAAAAAACTTTATCTTTACACAGGTAATAATCGGTTTCAAGAATTTATCTGGTTTACACCATGTTTCTTCGATTCTAAGGTGCTGCTATTTGTAGTTCTCATCATTAATTTATCAACATGTCTTCAGACACCAGAGACATACGGTCATTTTAAATGTGAAAGTTAAACATAAAATGAATCTTCATTACAGAAGTGAGCAGATATAAAATGGAAGTCCCTCCTAGAACGGAGAAGCAGAGCAGTAGAATCTCATTAGGCATCATGCCCTCTCGCCTCCATTATTCAGCTCAACTCTCCCTGGGACCTGGCCCCTAGGCCTGGGATGCCGGGACCCTGCCTGTGGTGGCCCCAACAGCAAAGCCTGAGGAGGAGATGGGGTCTCGGGATGGTATGACTATGGACCTCCAGCTCCGGGGAGGTAGGAACCGCCTGCCGGGGCATACGAGTTCCTCAGCTTTGAAGAACTTCAGAGTTAAACACCATCAAAGCATTAAACAGCACAGCGGAGGGAGGTTACTGTGCAGAGAGGCAAAGCTGCTTTGGGCTCTCAGGTGACTAGCTCAGAATTGCCCACTCAAACTCTGGCCCTTTCATTCATATAAATAGGTTCTGGGTCCCAGAGAAGACTTTTTCCCTTCCCTTCAAAGTCAGGTCCTTTCTGTGGCCAAAGTAGAGGGTGGAGGCAGCCTCAGTAGAGCGGTCTCAAGGCCTGGAAGCGCTCCAGTGGTGACATGCGAGCAGAGGGCTCTCCTGATGAGGACCATGCATGAGCCGCCTCCAGGAACACCTGGTCAGCCTCTGATTTTAATCTATTTCAAATGGCAGCTCTCTCCAGCCAGGATGTCCTCAGATACGAAAGATTGTGTCAGTGATTCTTAACAGGGGAAAACTTAGCTCCCCTCTACAGCCCCAGGGGACTCTTGGAAAAGTTTGGGGATAGTTTTGGTTGCCTCAGCTTTGCCGTGCGGAGCTGCTGGCCCTAGTGGGTAGAGGTTGGGAGTGTAGGACCGGCTCCCCAGTGAGAATTCACCAGCCCCAAATGCCAATAGTGCTGACGCTGAGAAACCCGAGACTGGGGACAGAAGGTAACCTCCCATCAGGTCACTCTTTCTGGAAGCAGAGAGACACTGAATGTACCCAGCTCCCTTTGCCCCCAGTTTCTGTCCCTGACATACTGTGGGGAGATGGGATCTGAGTTCTGGGGTCAGGATACCACATCTTGAAACTCTGCTCTGGAACTCAGTGGTCAGAGGACTCTGGGAAAGTCACCTCACCTTTCTGAGCCTCAGTTTCCTCATCTGTCAAATGGGGATAACAATAGTCATCATTGGGTTGCCTTGTGGAATTTAATAGGTAGTAATAAGCATTCGATAAACATCTGCTATTATGCCTGCCCCCCAGGCTGAAGCATTCTTATTTAGAAAATGTTACTTTTAAAATTTTTTAAAAAGATTTTATTTTTATTTATTTTTAGAGAGAGAGAGAGAGAAACATCAATGTGTGGTTGCTGGGGGCCATGGCCTGCAACCCAAGCATGTGCCCTGACTGGGAATTGAACCTATGATGCTTTGGTTCGCAGCCTGTGCTCAATCCACTGAGCTACGCCAGCCAGAGCACTTTTTTAATTTTTAAATTTATGGATTGATTTTTTTAGAGAGACAGAGGAAAGGAGAGAGAGAGCAGCATCAATTTGTTGTTCCACTTATTTATTTATTCATGGGTTGATTCTTGTATGTGTCCTCACCTGAGGTTTGAACCTACAACCTTGGTTGTAGATGTCCCTTATGTGGACAGGGATGACGCTCTAACCCACTGAGCTATCCAGCCAGGGCTAGATAATGTTTGAGTTCAATATATACAGTCAACCTGAATTTACTTCCCAAACGGACTTTGAGGTTTTGCAAGGTCATGGACCTTTGAACCCCAGGCTCCTCTGTCCGTCCCTGATCCTGCTGCCCTTCCCGAGGCTCCACTTTCTTCCACCACAACGGTTGTAGCAGACTGGGTCCCAGCCCCCATTTCCATCAGCATCTCTGCCGGAGTGGCTCCTGAAAGTGACAATTGAGCAGATTAGTCTTGGGCTGCACCTGGCCACAGGGCCCAGTCTCTGCCCACAGAATCAAATTCATGTTTCTTATCATGCCCTCGAGGCCCTGCTCCCCAAACTCTCACTGTTTGCTGTGCCCCATCCTCAGCTACACTCACTTTATACTATTTCCCTAATATATTGGTCCATACCTTCCCTCTAAACCTTTGTTTATGACATTCCTTCTATGTGGAGTGTCTCACTCCTTTTCAAATCTTCCCACCAAGCATTTACTTTCCAAGAGTCGGGCCAGGAGTCACTCAGCTGGGAATCCATTCCCGGAGTCCACGGTGGCCCAGACGTCCTTTTGCTTGTGTGCCCGTGGGACAGAGGGCATGATGTTGGTCCTCCAAATTCCTCGTACTGCTGGGTTTTGGGGAAGGTACCTGTTTCACTCACTGCTCTTTTCAGAAAAAAAAATTCTCTTGGTGAGAAACCATTGAAAGCAGACTCTCCATCCCTCTCATTTTCGCGAGGTTGTATTCTAGCTATGGGACTTTCTAAATCTCTACTTCATTGTCCTGACTTAAAAAACGAGACCTGGCTCTTCTCCTTCCTAGCTCTGTGACCCTGAGTGACTTACTTGACCTCTCTGAGCCTTGATTTCTTTTTCTGTAACAGTGGAGTGATACTAGCGCCCTAGGTTTCTTGGTGCAGATTAAATGAGACAATTACCAAATGAACATGGTGTGGTGCCTGGCACTAGTAATAGTGCTAAATGAGAACTATTGATCATGTTTCTGGTCTTCTCAACCTGGAAGGGGGAGGTCATGGCTATGGGGTGCACACCTTTATCTGGGAGGCAGATGAACCAGGAGATCCAGAAGTGGGATCTTACAAAAAGACTTTGCTAGGGTTCAGCCATGCCAGGCTAGACTTCTTGGACCATGGAGTGTGCATGTGTGTGTGCATATACATGTGTTCATACACACATGTGAGTATACATATGTGTGCACATGAGTATGCATGCGCATGTGTATAGGTGGGTGATGAGGAGTTGGTATTCGGTAGCCCAGGTCAGACTGAGAAACAGGAAATAGCCATTGGTTTCCATTAAGAAAATGGGGAAAATCTCTGAACTCATTGAAGCCAGGACAGGGTCTCCAAAGTAAGGAGTGGCAATGGGGTGTGAACCCCCCCCTCTGGGGTTGGGTCATGCAGGGGGCACAGGAAGACCCTGGAAGGCCCGGCAGCAGCCGAGAAGTATTAAAGCCCTTCTGAGTAAAGGCCCAGGAAGCAAAGGAAAAACAAGCAGGCGAGGCTCATCCTTAACCAGGCAGCCATCACACCGTCTCAGGGGAGGGTTGGTGAAGGCAGTTTTTCAGCATCAAGCTCTTCCCTAAAGACTCATCCTGACCTAGAACCTCGGCCCATAGGGGCCTGGAGGTCGCTGAGGCAGTAAATGGTCTAGCCAGTCATCCCTGTCCTGAGCTGTGTGTCCTTGTAGAGGGTCCCTTTCCTTCTCTGTTCTCAGTGTCTCCATCTCTCCATTGAAGCCACGACGCTGTCATGTGGGTCTGATTCTGGAAGTTTCCATGTTTACCTCATGGGCTCTGGGTCAACACCTCCATCACCTTAGTTCCCTGTGCTATTGTGGTGTCCGCACCCAGTGAGCCTCCTGGGGACACCTGGCATGGTGAGTGGGGAGCTGGGGAGAGGTAGGGGCACGACACACCATGGGGGTGAGGGTAGGAGCAGGGAGGCTCCCACATCCAGGCTCAGGGGACAGAGTGGCCCGTGAGACTCAGAGAATCAAGTAACAGGTGGACCAGGGTGGAAAATCAGTCATCATGAACACTAATACCACTGGGTCGCTTTGGGTCCTTGGAGGATCAGACACCAAGAGGGAACTAGACATGCAAAAGATTGATTGGCGGGGGGGAGGGGCATCTGTTCAGGATAACAAGGAGGAAGTAAAACTAGGTAGGGAAGGTTTTCACATGATCATGCAGGTATGACAACTAAGACAGGATAGAGGGGGAAGGATTGGGCAGGAGGAGCCTCAGACAGCCTGGTCCTGACCAAGTTCTGGCCCAGTTGATGCGGAATTGTAACGCCAAAGTAGCCCGTTGAAGGCAACCAGAGTAGGGCAGAAATGGCCGTGTTCGGATACTCTCTGCTGTGCTCTGTCATTGGCTAGGAGCTGTTTGGGAAGCTTGGCTAGACACCGACAGCATGGACTCAAAGGTGCTGCAGCTGGAGCCCGTCAACCACCCAGGCTGCCTGCAGCAGGTTCCCATGAAGAGAGATCTGAGCAGGCAACTCCATGGCTGCCAAAACACTAGAAATGATTGCTTTCTGAGCCTTGGTCCGGAAAGTGTCTGTGACAAAGCTGGTGGTCTCACTTTGCAAATGACACATGCACATACACACATGCACACATAAACACACACTTCATATGGATGAGTATCCAGACAAGCTTAACCAGTGCATGTACAGACTCAAACACACATGGTGTCAGGGAATAAGCACTGAACCAGAGCCTGAAGTCTGCCTTGGACAAAATACACAGCCCTGGAAAAAAGTTCCCTTGAACTTATTTTTTTTTAACTGTAAAATTAGAGGTACCCCTCAGACCCCTTTTGAAGCTAACATTTTATAAGTTTATGAATTGCTCCTACAACCAAAAGCAGAAGAGACAGACAATATTAGTGAATAGTCCCAGCGAGGAAGACCGATGGACACGCTCATTCGTTTGGCTCATATTTATGGAGTATCCAGAGGCCGCTGTTGCTTCCAGTATTGGTGAGCAAACGATACAGGTCTTGTCCTTCTAGAGCGATATTCAAGTGGAGATACAGGGGGAAAAAAGAAGCAGGGACATAAACAACGCCAGACACTTGTAGGGGATAAACAAGATTCAGTGTCAGGACTGTCTAGAACGGGGACTGCTGAGAGATTCTCCGCACCGCTCATTTGTCTGATGTGAAGGGCAATTTGTCAGTCCCACACATATTTATGGATCATCCACTATGTGTCAGGCATGGCGCTATCTGTTAGGTTAAGTGACTTCTCAGTCAAGACCATGGACAAAGGCCTTTCTTCTGGAAACGTTCCCAGACCCACTTGGCTCTTTGTTAAAATGGTGCTTGTCACAAACCGGTTGTTGCAGCTCTGGTTAACGAAAACATTCCGTAGCCCAAGTTCTCTCTGCATTCTGTTTTCTGCTGTGATAGAAATAAATAAGTAAATACATGCGTACGTAAATATACAAATAAAGGCAATGTGAAGTGCCCGGAGGACAAGTCAGGGGACCTTTGCTTCTCTCCTGCTCTGCTGGGGCAGGCGCAGCTCTGCAGCCTTGGGCGGCTCACGCCGTCTTCCTGATTCTCTGTTCTCTCGCAGGGAAATGGGGACAGAATGATCATCTCTTCCAGCTCCCAGGTCGCTGCGTGGAAATGCCACCTTTTCTGTAGAATTCAAGCAAGGCTTTTTGCTTTGTCAATGCACAAGTTTACTTGTATATTTTACTTCCAAACTGGATATTTTAACTCCTTCCTGCAAGGACTCGTTATTCATTACCCGAATTTTAGGACAATTATGTGGTTATCCCCTAAATGTCTCAATGCTTTAATTAATTTAAATAATTACCTAAAATTATTTCATTAATCACTTAGATTAATGAAATAATTATTTAAATAATTAATTTAAATAATATTCATACCCTTTTTTCCTACGGTCTTTGTTATAAGATTGTGTGTGTGTATAAAGACTCAAACTCAATAAATGGCAGCCTGGATCAGGTTCAGTAGGGAAAAAATGTGCATTTTCTTTAAAGCAACAGCAACAGTCGTACCGAGTCCCAATATGTTCCTCCCGCAAAATTATTTTTAAACAAATTTTACATTTGGTCCTCACTCTACCACTTTTCAGCTACATGGTCGTGGCCAGTTTAGCTACTTCTGAGCTGAAGTCTCAGTTTCCTGCATGCGAAAATATTATAGGTTCCAGGCCAATCCTTCCTTCTGTGCTTTTTCTTCTGCTATGTTTTATATTATTATGGAGACCTAAGGAGGCGCTCTGACAAGAACCAGCAAGCCCAGCTGTTCCTAGGTTCTGATAGAATGGGCTTGACTCACTGGGCATCTTTCTCTTGCTTTGGCACTTTAAGACCCTGAGGTTGCAGGAAAATAAGGTGACTTGTGTTAAACAGCTGCAACTCGGCGCTTGTATTGGAGGTCACGGTGCTCCGTCAGCGCGGTGGTAATGTATTTATTTATCACTGCCTACGGTCCGCACTTCCCCCTTCCCTCCAGTTTGTTCTGCCCAAGGCCGTTGGGGTCCTACAGAGATCAACAGTGTTTCTACAGAGATGAAGCGGCTCGTCCAAACCTGAATTAGATGTTAAATCTTTCTGAAGCGGGGAGGAAGTAAAGGGAGGGAGGGCTCATATTGTGCTAAGAATTTATCCTGTGTGGTTTCCTGTGAGATAATGTCCCCGGAAAGATTTGTTGCCGGGCAAGTTGCAAACTGCTGTTTCAGGCTGATAGGTGTTGCCAACTCATTTTGATGGATTCTGCCAGTCAGAAAAGTATTTTTCCCTCCTTTCACTTGCTGGGACTGGTGGGAAATGGATGATGGTACACACTGGCATGCCCGGGAAATGTGGAATCAAAGATGCCCTGATATGTGACGGGTGCTGCAAAGCCAGACAAAGAGTATCAGGCAAAAAATTGTCTTTCTCTAGCCCGTGTTCTCAGCTGCCACTTTTCCTAGTTACTTACTATTCCCGCATTGATCCTTCATTCTGATCCCACTCCAACCCCTGCTCAGCTTCCAGACAGCCCTAAGAGCCCACCCCAGTTAGGCTGGGAGGAAGCACACGGCCCAGGACTTGGCAGTTAGGCATGTCTGGGAACAAATTCTGGTTCCATCCCTGATGCGCCGGCCTGGACAAATGATATGATCTCTGTGACTACCAGTTTTCATCGGTAAACGGGACAGGAACACGGCACAGATCTGCGTTGCTATTTGGACTCTCGCTATCCAAGTACAGAAACCGAACAAAGTCTGATACATTTCTGAACAAGTTCCCTGCTATCTGAACTATATTGCCACTCATTCCCTGAAACTCAAGAATAGAATAGTGACATCCCTCATTATCTTCACTTCCCTCTGCATACAAGATTCAAGTACATTTGAATTTTGTCTCTTGAGTGTGAAATAGTGTAATTAAAGTAGCTATTACAATTTTGGCCACTCTAAGTGCTCCATAAATGCTGACAGGATGATGAGGACAATGAGATAACCCTAACTAGAGGATGGTGCTGCTTTACCACTAATCACATTCCTGGATTTCCTCTGTAACCCCCATCGCAACTGCATCCACTGATTCTTGCAGCTCAGCCCCTGCCCAGGTCCCTGCCTATTTCCAAGGCCTTTCCTGCATTCATTGCCCCCCTTCCTGCTGCCAGCTGCCAGATGAATTGTGGAACCTCCACCCCACCCCCAGGGCTGCCTTCTGGACCTCAGCGAGCATTGCTGCGCCTGCGGTGCATCTTTGGCTTCATTCTCTTGTTTCTGAAGAGGCCTCATCTTTCAGCTGTTGCATCTGGGGCACATTCTCCCACCTGTGGCGCAGGCCCCACCCAGCTCATTCTTCCCATTGTGGGTGTAAGTCCCAAATATTTAAATTCGACCATAAAATCCAAGCTGGGGCTTTCAGGGTTAACAAAGGCCACTGTGTGTTTGTTATAACCCTTTAGTTTCTCACTCAGCCGGATCTCCCCTTCTCCTTGTCTGGTATTTAGCCTAGCCTTTTCTTCCTAACCCTAGAAGTTCTTTTTTTCTTTTTTTAAATCTCTCTGAGATTGGCACCTTTGATACTTCCCAGCAACCCACACCCCAGGCCCTGGACCCTGTAGAAACTGGAGCTGGCCCCAATGTCTTGGAGAGTCTCTGCTGGGCTGCCTTTGGGGCCATGTGCTTCAGCCCCGAGTCCACTCTAGACACGTCCAAGTCTCTCTTGCCGATGGCCAGCTTCCTCCTCTCAGCCTTGAAGTTTCAGATCACCAGCTTCCGGTGTTTGCTTCGGTTTGCCCCAAGGAAGCGTCTCTCGGATTGTCTGCCTCGGTCTTCCACACAACAGGGACCTGCCCGTGGTCAGCACCAGCAGCATACCACTGTGGTCTGGTCCTGCCGTGTGCCAGGGGCGGTCCTTCATGTTGTTTCCAGGTCTGTGATGCTCCCACAGACGTATTCTGTCAGATGGAGCTATCTTTTCCTCCCTACTGCTTCCACCCATCTCCACCACAGCCAGGGGGCTTTCCGTCTGTGGTGTCCACTCATTCTTGAGAATGTCCTCCATACAGATGCACGTGTGGGAAGAGCTCTGGGATCTTTCCTGACATTGGCTGCAAGATTCACACAAGTTTCTCTCCGTTCTGCGCCTCAGCCTACTCCTCTATCCAGGAAGGGTGAGAAGTTCTCAAAATACCTTTGCATTTTTCCAGGGTCTCTGTCATCTTATGGGATGACTTTTTGGTGGTCTTTCCTGGGGAATGTTGGGGAGGGTGGGAGAAAAGATGCAGGAAGGGCATCTTGCTTCAGTAGGTTGTGGGCAGAAGGAGGAAGTCCCGAAGCCTCTGTCTTCATCAGGCAACACCATTCAACCCCCTCCCTCAGCCTCTGCACTCAGAAGAGGCTGAGACGGGCAGCCAAAAACACATGCCACCATCTATCTGAGTTCCCAGTCTCCTCACTTCCCCAAACTGTCCAGGAGCTGCCTTTCCAAGGAGATACTGAAGCTGAGCTGGAAAGGTTCACAGAACAAATGGTCAGTGAGGCAGTGACTGATAATAGACACTCTGGGGACCTCATGGGGAATACAGACAGATCTTTGCTTGCACAGCCCCAGAGTCCGGGGAGCTGAGTAGAAATACTGACCTGGAGCCCAGTGGCGTATGAATGTCACACTTTCATTACGTGGACAGGGCAGGGGGACACCTTCCTAGAACTCTTGTGAACACCCCCACATAGTCGGGGATTTTCCAGGGACCCTGCCTCTCCAGACCTAGGACAGCCATGGAACAGTGATTAGAGCAAATGGATATTCTTTGTGGACAGATGCTTGTCTGGCTGAGAGTGTGTGTCTCCGCCTTCAGAGTTCCATTTGGTTCTAGAGCAGTTTGGGGACTGAGCTTAAGTCCTAGGTGCATGGCACCAACCACCCAGTGACTAGTCAGTGAGGAGAAAAAGAGAAGAAGCAGGGGGATTTGAGGGAGAGTTGCTCCAAGTTTGTTCCTTGGGGCATTTGCATCGGAATCAACTGCCCTGATTCTGACTCAGTCTGTCTGGGAAATTTGAATTTTAATCAGCTACCTGAGCATTTAATTCAGAGTGAAAGTAGTAAGCGTAAGTTATAGATGACTCTGGTATCTGGCACACTCGTCATCCATAGGCAGCTCTTGTGAAAGAGACAACAGAGTATAATGGTTAAGTTCATGGGCTCTTGTGTTTGAATTCCAGGTCTGCCCCTTGCCAATGTGGGACCCTGGGCAAGCCGTTGTATGCCTCAGCTTCTCCTCGTGTCTTGATTCCCAATGAAATGAGGGTGTTGATAACAGCATCCAACTCATAGGGATGATCGATACAGATATCTCATGTAGAAGACTGCCACATCATAAGTATTTCTAAAAGAAACTGTGAGCAGATCCAACAATGCAATACTTTGCCATTAGCCTTGTTGTAATGATGGCAGGGGAGTCTCTGTCGGGGTGACGTGAGGGACCCAGGTGGGCTTCCTGGGCTAGGAAGTGAATAAAAGCCACCGTCTACCTTAGCAGATCCACAACAATATGGAATGTGTTAGCAAATAAGACCACTCCATAGCTACTTTGTCTAAACCTTCCTTGTGGACTCTGAGCTACTTTTCACCTCCTGGACTAGGCAGGTACTTCTGGATTTCTGCTACACAATAGGATAGCCAAGGCGGTCTGGAATACTAACAGAAGATCTCTCTGTGCTAACCTGTACTTTTCTGTTATATTGATTCTGAATTAGCCACCTTCACACTGTTGTGAGGGCAGCCTGCGAAGTCCCCTCCTGAATGGGAGCAGGGTCAGAGTTCCTTTTCAGATTCCCAACCTCCCCACTTGGACCTTGGCACAGAGAAGAAGGGGAGAAATCCTGTCCCTGCTGCCCACCACCCTTCCTTCCACAACCCTCCAGGGTCAAAGTAGTATATCTCCTCTGTCCTCTAATTCCCCAGGAGAAGTGATCTGGCTTATCCTTTGTCTTTATCCTGGAGGACACAGGGGAGGACATATCCTCCCCTCCCTGTCCTCAAATAGACGTCTTTGCCCCTTTTCCTGGAGCTACAACAGTAGATAAAACAGAGAAAAACTAGATTGTCTATAAGGTAGCATACACACACAGGTATTTCAGAAATATTATACTTATATACACAAAAATGATGTCCAGTAAATATTTGTGGAATTGCATAGTATGGTTGAAAGAGCATGGACTTGGAATTCAAGCTGGTCTGCTTCAACTCTCAGCTGTGTCACTTACTAACTGTAGGCCATGGGCCACCGTGGCCAATGGCAGAAATGCAATTATTTGTGCCATCTCACTCAAATGATTTGAGCCTATTCACTGTGCTCTATACAGGCGTGAACTTCAGAGTTTGTTTTACAAGCTGATGATTATATTGGCTGTCAGCGGAGCTTAAATCCTGGCATCTAGAAACCCACTTAAATACTTGTTCAAAGAATATCTGGGTCGGAAATACTCCCTTTTTCCTTCTTGAAATGTTAAAATTCAATAGGAAAGTGACCTGTTCAACGAGGAACTCTATTTTATAAAGATGTTTGCAGTAGGCCCTGGGTAAAAGAAAATATTTCATAAACCAGAGGAAGCCATTAAATCAAGGAATGGAGAAAAAAATAGACTTGCTAAAGCAGTACCATTTTGGTGCGGGAAGGTGATATATTCAACATTTTTTACTATATTTGGCTGCAAACTCCCAACCATTTTTGCCTTGATCTATGACTGAAAGTCTGTGGCAGGGGCTTCCTCCTGCATCCAGAGACTGTAAATGATGATGATTGGGTGAATAGTTTGAAAAGGAAAGAAGGAGTCAGTTTCGATGGGAAGGTTCTGGTGGATTCATGGAGCTACTTGCATATGCTGACTGGGCCTCAGGGAAGTCTGCTAGTGGATCACAGACTGCCATTTCACGAATGGGTGAAGCTGTACCTAAAGTGACTTCAGACAGGGGCTGTCTCTGTTGCCACTGGGGTTCTCTGGGATGCAGACTGAGATAGAGTTTAGCAAGCAGGATGTTTGCTAGTAGTGCCTTTGGGGTCTGCACCTGTGGACAGAAGGTGAGGGAGGCAGAAGTGGGAAGAAGGAAGGATCCGCTGTGATACAGCCCAGGGACAACCTTGGTTGACTGCCTGAGGAAATCTGGAGGTGAAATGGCCATTTCAGAACTGTCCCCAGTTGGGCTAAGGGCTGAACTTTTACATTATGGCATCAGGCAGTAATTGGATTCAGGGCAAGCCTGAGTGAGATGGGTCAACTGGGCAGCTGAGGCAACTGTGGCTGGGGCTGACACATAGCCAGCAGTACTATGTGTCAACAGTACTTCCCATATCTGGGGCAACAAAGCCTTCGTTGCATTGTGACAGCTGTCCACTGCAATCTTGCTGGGGAGACAGTAATGCCAAGCCTGTGCAGTTTTGGTTGGAGATTTGACTGGGGTTCATCTCCCAGGTTTCTCTAAAAAAAGATCCAATTGCTAATTGATTCACTAACTCCTTGCTGTAACTAACATTCAGGTGAGAACAAGCACACAGCAGCCATCCAGACTGCTATGGAATCTCTCCCCCTTCTGCAAGCATGAGGAGTCCATACAGAGGGTATCACTGGGGTTGATGTGGGCTCCAGGGCTGGACTAACTGACTTCCCAGCCTCACTAAGCCATGGTCCAGCTGCCTAGCCTCAGAACAATGGTTTAACCTCTCTGAACCTCAGTTTCTTCCCCTTGGAAAATGGGAATAATTACTGTACATACTTTATAGAGTGTTACAAAGCCCTTTCCGGGAGGATGTAGCAGTCTACCAAATATAGAGGTATTTTCGTATTATCAGTACAAAAATAAGTCAGAGGAGAAGTAAGTCAGAGGTAAGTCAGAGGAGAGGATCCACTCGTCTGCCTTTCCCAGTCCTAATCTTAGCACGATGGTGGCGCGACTCTCAGCCTGGCCTCTGTGGGCAGAGGTCCTGTTAGGGTCGCACATGCCTGTTAGTGTTGTTCAGTGATATCTCTAGGGCTCTTGCTGGTTAAATCCATTTGTGGCTACCAATAGGTACAGAAGAATCTCCAATGAGACATTTTTATCCAGGCACTGTCCTACGTAGAACTACCTTATATGTGTGTGTATATAGTACTAGACATATATATGCAATGTTTCATTATGTAGGAAAGAGAGAGAGAAATCACTAGATAGTATGAGACTAGTTTAGTGATGTGTTAATAAAACAAGATAAAATCTCATTTAACAGCCTATTCCCAAATAGGACATTCTAGACTAATTAAATAATTATGTTTTCTAACAAAATTTTACTCTAGGATAAATAACATAAGCATTTTAATATATTTAAGTTTAAACACCCTCAAAAATGTTGTTCTGTCAGAATATACATTCAAAGGATGAGAAACAAAATAACAATAACACATCAGAAAAATATTTGCATTAACCATGCCAGAAAGAGAATTACGACGTGTGCTATAAAAGGGATTCATGCAAATAGAAAAGCAAAAAAGTCCATAATTCTGAAAGTTAAATATGGATATAACTTCAAAAGACCCAGACAGAGCACAGAGCTCGTAATATTGAAAACAAAAATGACTAATAAGTATAAACAGATTTAATCTCAGGGGTAATCAAAGAAATTTGAATATAAAATCAATGTGATATAGTTTGTCAAATAAATTAGCAAAGTTTATAAAAAAACAACAACCTTCTGGGGAAATTATGATGAAACAAATATTCTCACTCATAGTTAATGGAGTTAGAAATCAGCAAAAATTGGGGAATTTTGCAACCTGTCGAAATATATCAAGGACCTTAAAATTATTCACACCCTTTGACCAAGTATTTGCATTTTGGGGAATTTTTCTGAGGACATTGAATTAATTTCCTAGAGTTCCTATTGCCTAAAAGTACCATAAAATGGCAAGTTAGATCACCAGTCTAATCCACAGAAATGGATTGTCTCACAGCTCTGGAAGCTAGAAGTCTAGGTCAAGGTGTGGGTGGGTTGGTTACTTCTAAGGGAGAATCTGTTCCATGCTCTCTCCTTGCTTCTGGTGGTTTGCTGTCCATCTCTGGCATTCTTTGCTTGTGAATGCACCACTCCAAATTCTGCCTTCATCTTCACACAGTATTGCACCTGTGTGTGTGTCTGTCTCTATGTACCAAACCCTCATTTTTATAAGAATGAAATCATACTGGATTAGGTCCACCCTAATTGGGTCTCATCTTCATGCCATTATCTGTAAAGACACTATTTTCAAATAAAACCATATTTATAGAAACTGAGAATTAGGACTTCAGCATCTTTTGGGGATATACAATTCAACCCATAACATTGTCCAAAATTTTAAAAAAACATTTTTAGCATAAAAACATTCATCATAATGTTATTTGCTATTGCAAAATATTATGAATAATATAACATGTGAAATAAATTGATTATACTACATTAAATACAGTGAAATTTGTATGGGCATGAAAATAATGTTATAAAGAATTTTCAAAATAAGGATGGGTAGAATGGATGCTATAATTTAAATAAGAAAATATATAAAATCATTAAGTACTATGATCTCAACAATATAAAATGCATAAAAAGATTTTTATGGGCAAAGGAAATGCATTAAAATTTTCACAATGACTGTGAGAGTTGTAAAGGTATGAAAAATTGTTAATTTTTATTTTAAATTTTTATATCTTTTAAGTTTCCACATTGAGCCTATATTTCTTTAATAGAAAAAAATTGATTCTAAAAATGCCCACGGTACACTTAAAGATTACAAGACTGGGCATTCCTCCACTCAGTAGAGCTCATTAGCCCACTGCCATGAGATTTTTGATTTAACAGGTTAGTTTTCAGGATGGAGGAAATTGATTAGAACCATAAGTTCAGCTTCCTATGTCTTAGAGAAATTTTGTATTAACAATCAGAAGACCTGGAATTTGATAAACAAGCATATAGTGATTTCTGAAGACCTGTTTCAATTCCACCTAGCAGTTTAGCAAGCCACTTGCCCTCTCTGAACTTCAGTTTATCCAAATATATGTGAAATGGAAAGAACCATGCACAGTATCAATTCTGGAGGCCACCCTGGGTTTCAAGCTGAGTCTATACCTTTCTCCTTTCCAGGTACCTTATGACTCATGAATGTTCTAACCCTAACCACACCAAAGCTGATTATTCCTGCTTATTCTTCTACCTAGAACCTCTTCCTTAAATATCAAACCCAGTTCCTACTCCCTTCCAATGATTTCTTCTGTGCTGCTGGGACTCTAACTATTCAATGTCAAGTTTCCCTACTTGTTTCAGTTCCTTGGCTTTCAAGACATTATTTTTTCCAGAAAGTTTATAATTGTTGCATCCTTTTATTATGGAATTGTGAAATTAGAGCACTTAGTTTTGGAATGATTTCTAAAAAGATAATTTACGCAGATAAATATTACTTCATTCTTCTTTTAAAGAGTATTATTTTTAATAATTAATAATATTAACTATAATATTATACATAGTATAATAATATATCATTTTAATAATGTGTACAAATGCAGTTGGGCCCAGAATTTTGCACTTGTTTTTAACACTCCCTCAGGCCAAAGATTCTTAGGTATCTTTTTAAAAAATATATTTTATTGATTAGGCTTTACAATTGTCCTATCTTTTTCCCCTTCATTCCCCTCTGCCCTGTACACCACCTCCCACCATAATCCCCCCACATTAGTTCATGTCCATGGGTCATATATATAAGTTCTTTGGCTTCTCTATTTCCAATACTATTCTTAACCTCCCCTGTCTATTTTGTACCTACCATTATGCTACTTATTCTCTGCACCTTTTCCTGCACTCTTCCCCCTCCCCTACTGATAACCCTCCATGTGATCTCTATTTCTAGTTGTTTGCTTAGTTTGTTTCTGTTTTCTTTTAAGACTTGGTTATTGATAGTTCTCAGTTTGTTGTCATTTTACTGTTGGTATTTTTTATCTTCTTTTTCTTAGGTAAGTTCCTTTAACAGTTCATATAATAAGGGATTGGCAATGATGAACTCCTTTAACTTGACCTTATCTGAGAAGCACTTTATCTGCCCTGCCATTCTAAATGATAGCTTTGCTGGATGGAGTAATTTTGGATGTAGGTCTTTGCCTTTCATGACTTTGAATGCTTCTTTCCAGCTCCTTCTTGCCTGTAAGGTCTCTTTTGAGAAATCAGTTGATAGTCTTATGGAAACTCCTTCATAGTTAACTGTCTCCTTTTCTCTTTCTGCTTTTTAAAAAAATTTTTTAAAAGATTTTATTTATTTATTTTTAGAGAGGGAAGGGAGGGAGAAAGAGAGAGAGAGAAAAACATCAATGTGCAGTTGCTGGGGGCCATGGCCTGCAACCCAGGTACGTGGCCTGACTGGGAATTGAACCTGCAACACTTTGGTTCACAGCCTGCACTCAATCCACTGAGCTATGCCAGCCAGGGCTTCTTTCTGCCTTTAAGATTCTCTCCATATCTTTAATCTTGGGTAATGTAATTATGATGTGCCTTGGTGTGTGTTTCCTTGGGTTCAACTTTTTTGGGACTCTGAGCTTCCTAGAATTCTTGGAAGCCTACTTCCTTTGCCAGATTAGGGAAGTTCTCCTTCATTGTGTTTTCAAATAAGTTTTCAATTTCTTGTTCCTCCTCTTCTCCTTCTGGCACCCCTATGATTTGGATGTTGGAACATTTAAAGTTGTCCTGGAGGTTTCTAAGTCTCTCCTCAATTTTTTGAATTCCTGTTTCTTCATTCTGTTCTGGTCGAATGTTTATTTCTTCTTTCTGCTCCAAACTGTTGACTTGAGTCCTGGTTTCCTTCCCTTCATTGTTGTTTTCCTCTACATTTTCCTTTTTTTTTTTTTTGCTTTTCATTGCCTTCACTTTTTCCTCTATTTTGCAACCACATTCAACCATTTCTGTGAGCATCCTGATTACCAGTGTTTTAAACTGATAAGAACAGATACTACACTTGATCTTAGCCAAAAGGCCGAGAAGCAATGATTGATTACCAGTGTTTTGAACTGTGCATCTGATAGATTGGCTATCTCTTCATCGCTTAGTTGTATTTTTTCTGGAGCTTTGATGTGTTCTTTCATTTGGGCCATATTTTTTTGCCTTGGTGGGCCTGTTACATAAGTAAGAGGTGGAGCCTTAGGTATTACCAAGGAGGGACCACCCTCCTGCATTGTGGCATTGTATGTGGGGGAGGGGTTTGAGAAGGAACAATGCTGCTTGTTTGGCTCTTAGCCATTTTTCAGTCACTCCCTCCACTACCCACAAGCAGATTGGGCCCTTCTGGTGCTGATTTTGGGGTGGGTGGGTTTGTGTACATTCTAGGACCCTGTGGGTCTCTCCAACAAACTCTCCTGTGAGGCTGTGAGTTTCTCCTGCCACCTCAACTCCCACAGGTTTTTTGACTCAGAGGTTTTGAGGCTTTATTTCCTAGCACTGGAACCCTGGGTTGCACAGTCTTTCTTGCTCCTCAGTTGTTCCTCTGGGTTTATCTGCACACAAATGTGGGACAGTCCAGTCTTCTAGCCACTGCCTTACCTGCCCTGGTCCTCCAGCTACCACCTTGCCTCCAGTCCTTTGGACCCTGGATGCCCCTCTCCACCCCTTCTATGGGTCTGGATGAATATTTCTTCTTTAACTCCTTGGTTGTCGGACTTCCACACAGTTCGATTTTCTGGCAGTTCTCATTGTTTTTTTTTTTATTTTTAAATGTGTTGTTGTCTTTGTTTTGGTTGTGCGAGGAGGCAAAGCGTATCTGCCTATGTCTCCATCTTGGCTGGAAGTCCAGATTCTCAATAGAGGGCTATTTAGCTGCCTGTTGTATTTACCATTTGTATCAGAAAATAATTACCATTTGGCATCACCATTGTCTAAAGAAAAAAGCTTCTGTTAAATGAGAAGTTACTTCATGAGCTGATCGTCTTGATTCATTTAACAATTCAGGTCCTGAAGTAGGAGTTACAAGTTGTAGAATTGTTCACCACAGTACAGGATGAGTCATTTGAAATCTTCTGGGAATTCTGATAGGCAGAAGGTAAGGAAGAGAGAGAAAGAACCAGAGGGTGAGGGGAAGAAGAGAGGAGGCAGTGAGTTTTGGGGAGAGAGGGCCAGGGAAGAGTTCCAGGTATGGGTGACTTTCCTTTGGAAAGCAAGAAAGCCTATTAATGGTTAAATCCTTGTTGTGTGATCTCTTGGTGAAATTCCAGCTTGGTTGGTATAACATCCACTGCATGAAAAAATGCTCTGTGGTGGGTGATTTCTGTGCTATATTTTGTTTGTTAATATGTATTTGTGTTTTAAGTGATAAAAAGCTTGACATTCATTCCACACTAAAGCAACAAGGAACCCCAGAGTTGGAGGGGACAATGAGATGATAAGTATTATAAACACCCTAAAATAGAAATATGTGGGGAGACCACAGCTTAGGTAGCTGGGGACAGCAGACTATAGTGCCTGGGTCTTGGAGGTTATGAAGGCTCCAGCAGATTTCTGGATTATACAAGAGCATGATGAGGTTCTCCTGCTTGTAAGAGGGGACCCTAGAATACCTCTCTGTCCATTCTCCTTTCTGCAGCTGCCCTGCCAGCTGTCTCCAGGGCCTCTTTCAAGAGGGAGGAAGCAAAGCCTTCAACCTACACATTTTAAAGGACATTTTTTTCTTTTTAATTGAGGAAAGGTTACACAATGCAAATGAACAATGGGTCTCATTTCCAGCCTCCCCCGGAAAGGGACTGCTTCTTGATTGGTGCAGGAAGGAAATTGAGTCTGGGCTTTTCAGAAGCCAGGGCTAGAATGAGGAGTTCAGCTTGAGGAATGTCACAGGAGATGAAAGCCAAAACTGTTTTCCAAGCACAGTCCAAAACTTTCCTTTCAAGCCTCTATGGGACTTAGCATTTTAGGGGATGAACAAGGCAGGTTTGAGGTCACTCAAAGAAACATGAGCCATCTGAGCATTTCAGTCACTGGACTTACTTTTAGAAGAAGAGAAAGGGAATAAACATGGAGCACTTGCTGTGTGATAGGCTCTGTGATAGCCACTTCACAAGCACTGTCGCATTTAATACTTTTTAACAATGTCCCTACAGAGCACACAGTATTATCCCACTATACAGATGACAGATCAAGGCTCAGGAAAGTGACTATTCTATGCCACAGGGCCAGATGCGTGACAAACACTACTGAAGTGGCTTGCAAGTGATCTGTCTGTGGAGATGACCTGGTTGGTAGCTGTAGATAGGGAACATCAACATCATTGCAGAAAGTTCTATCAAGCAGTGCCCTTTCTTCTAGAGAGAATGGAAGAGGTGGAAATAGCTCCAGGCAAGAGAAGAAGGTGTTCATAAGAGATTGGGTAGGAGGGAAACAGAACATCACAGGACTCCAGGAATAGGTGGAGCTCCCCAGATTAGGATCCCCAAAGAGCAGATATGCGGAGTTCAAACCCAGCTGCAGAGTAGATGATCTCTCTCTAAGACTCAAGGGTGGACAGGTTGGAAAACATTAGGTGGATGGTGCAGCTCAGCGGGCAGGGCTGAGACAGACTTTAGACCATGCTTGCATCTTAAAGGTAGTCACAGGAGACATGACCCAGCTGGATAAGGGATTCGTATGGCTGAGTCACCACTAACATAACAGGGCAAAGCTGTGACAGATAGAAGCTGACAATACAAACCTTTAGCCCATTTTGTTCACATGCAGAATGCACATATATATGGTGTGTGTGTGTGTGTGTGTGTGTGTGTGTGTGTGTTGGGGACCATTAGCATGCCTCAATCCTTGACAGAGCATCTTCTCTTGTACATCCCAGATTCCAGTTTGAACCCTCCTTTGAGTACCTCAGTTTGGAAATGGAATCCTAGAGATGTTTCAGCCTCGCAGCACCTCTTTCTCTCCCCTTCATCTGTGAGGATTCCTTTTAAACTCATGCCTGCTCTGAGCTTTCTCCTCATGGGATTAGGAGATGAGTTGGCTTGGTCTGTAATACAGCTTTCTCTTCAATTGCAGGTTGGAAATGTCTGTCTAGCTCAGTCATAATTATGCACACTAGTCTGGGCCAAATAGAAAAAAAACTAAGTGATGGAAAGGACTCACATGCCTGCCAGGTCGGTATTCACTCAGCAATAATTGCAGTAGAAATGCCTCCATCAGCTCAGTCTCTTTACCATCAGAATCATCTCCTGAGATATCTCTAAGAAGCAGTTAACCACCATCGATGTTAGCATTGCCCTCCAGATATACTTGTAAGTAGAATACTTATACAAGATGCTTTTTGGAGGAAGAGAGCCTCTGTTAAAAGTCTTGCATACTCTGTGCTCATGCTGGAGATTTGCAACACACTAAACAAAGGCTCTGAGAAATCCTGTAGTAAGGAAACCTTTTTAGTTCTGTTTAAGCCAGAATTTCCCAAGTTAGTTTGTAAAGTTTTCCTTTCTTTCTTCCTCCTCTCCTCTCCTCTCCTCTCCTCTCCTCTCCTCTCCTCTCCTCTCCTCTCCTCTCCTCTCCTCTCCTTCCTTCCCCCTCCCCCTTGAAGCATCTGTGGAATAAAGCTTTACTGAACATGTATTGGGAAACACTAGCATGACGCAACTGAATCATAACATGGGGTGGAGGAGGGGTGTGTGTGGGTGTGTCTTTCACTTACAGGGAATCAGAAACAATGCTGTGTGTTTGGAGGAGGTTGTGATTTTCATGGGCCTGCCTTTGAAGTCTGGAAATAACCCTTATAACTTTGTGATCCTTCCTTTAATCCTTTGATCCAACAAGTTTTACTTGTTGAACATAAATTCTGCATAGCCTTTTATTTATTAGTTCAGTTTCAAATGCTACCAACTCCATGATCATTGCAGGCAAAAAGTTCCCTTCTTATGAAATCTTCAGAGATATATTGTCTGTTACTATACTTTGATAAAACTTATGGTGAACTGACATGGTTTGCCACTACTTTTAGTTTCTTACCATCTCTTACTTGATATATTATCAAGTACTCCCAATTTACCTCTCTTTCACACAGTGTTACCACAGCTCTCCCCTGCTGACAAATATTATCATGGAAAAAGATTCTCCCACTTGTACTATATCATCACTTCCCACTGCCAACAGATAAACGATTTCTCTGAAATCATTTAAGCCTGTGACCTCAGCTATGCCTTTGCCAGTCCTGTTTCTTCCTCTTAATATGTCCCTTTTGTCACTCATCTATCAAATACCTAGTTATCCTTTAAGACTCAGTCCAGTGACTCCTGATGAATATTCCTTGGTATTTGCAGAAAAAGTTATCTGTTCCCTCTTCTGTATTCCCCTTGCATTTTTACTTGTCTACATTTTCAGCATTTTGCTCTTAAGGTAAAATGGAAATCATGGGAAAGACGCTTGTACCAAAGAGAATTTTGAAAAACCTGTTTCAACTCCACCTTCCATATCTTCTAGCCTTCTTTGATAAACTTCTACTATTGTCTTTATCTATAACTACTGTATACATGATGCTCTAAACATCAGGAGATGTATGTTATATAATTTTCCCTTCAATCCTTAAGACAAAAACAAATATTTTATCCCCATTCTACAGACGGTCTTCTCCAAGGTTGTTTGGCTCCAGAGTCTATGCCTCTACTTTAAGGCTCTGCCTCTGGGATACGTGGTGAGCTGTATTCTGTATCACTCAGTACACTCCATGTTCATATAATGGTTATATTTTATCCTCAGATATACCTTTCTTGACAATATTAGTTATTCACATTTAAACCAGAAAAGGTAAGTTTTATTTGCCCAAGGTCATATCATAGGTTGACAAAAGATTAAAATCCTCTATTCTTTCCAGTGTATCACATAGTCCCAGGTTTCTATCATTCAGGAGACAAAAGCCTGGGGTTTAGAATAGAGACCAGGAAGCTCTATTGTATCATTAGTAATAAAAGCAGATGTAGGAGTCATATTTAAGGGTGGAATGATTAACCATAAGAACACACAGAAGAAAGAGAAACATGCTAAACAACACCACAAGAGCACAAACAACAAATACAAACAAATCAGTCTTTTTCTTTCACTAGTAGATTTCAAGGAAAAGAGGAAGGAGAGAGAAAGAAAGGAAAGGAGGAGACATGGAAAGAAATGATTTGCATAGAAGAGAATTAAGAAATATATCAATAATTGCAATGTATGTATCTTATTTCAATCTTGATTTTTCTTTAAAAATATAGAAAAATCAATGAAAAGGAGATCATGTTAAATCTGAATACTGATCAAGCATTTGATAAGATTTCATCAAATTACAATAAATTATTGATTTTTAGGCATGATAATGCGATTATATTGAAAAAGGAAGCTCTAGTTTTATAGAGATAAATGTTAGATTATTTATTGATACCATGACAGATACGTTAGATATTCTTTTTTTTAAAGATTTATTCATTTATTTTTAGAGAGGGAAGGGAGGGAGAAAGAGAGAGAGAGAGAGAGAGAAACATCAATGTGCAGTTGCTGGGGGCCATGGCCTGCAACCCAGGCATGTGCCCTGGCTGGGAATCTAACCTGTGATGCTTTGGTTCACAGCCTGCACTCAATCCACTGAGCTACGCCAGCCAGGGCTGATATTCTTTAAAATAATCTGGGAGAAGGGTCAATGGGTAAGCATGTAGATAAATCTAGGTTGGCTGGAGTCTATAATGAGTAAATCTAGATGATGGGTATTTAGGATTCACTTTATAATTCTCCCTAAATGCAAAATTTATAATTAAAAACATTAAAAGTAAGTGATTAGGCAGATATGCCCATTTCAAGAGTGGAAGGATTGATAGATATTTTGAATGTTTTTATATCCATAAATTAAGATATCAAAAAACAAAACACATCTGTGAGCCAGATTCTTGTGTCAGTTGCCAGGTTCTTGTTCAACCATTCAGAAGAAGTTTGCTAGGTCTACTCATTTGGAAATAAATTGCAAGGGGGGAGGGAATTGTAGCATTTTTCATTGTGCTCTCTCTTTTGTTCTCATAGCAGCTTTTCTTTTGAGAGTAGATTTAGATTTACCCCTTGATTTATTCTAATATTTGAATTTCTGGCCTAGGAACAGTTTGGGGGTTTATATCAAGTGATCAGTGTAAAAGATCCCAGGAGAGAACCCATGTTTGCCAAAATGCCATTGTTGTGATAAAATTAAGAGTTTCCATGGTAATTCTCTGTACTCTGCTGCTGGTTGGTCCTAGACAAAGGCTGAGATTCCCCAACAGGAAGATTTTCCAAGTAAGATGAAGACAACATGAGCTGGGCCCAGGGAGGGCCTAATTAGATTTGCTTCAGAAAGAGAAGAGTCACCTAAACAGCCAATCCCGAGAGTAAACCAAAGTCAAGTTTCACTGGGGTCAAGGATGAGGTGCAAGGAGGCTTATTGCAAGGGTGGGCAGCAGTGGTGGAGAGATTTGGAGCTTAGAAGAGTTTTCTTCATCCTGTCAATGTCATGCTCATCCAAGGAGGCCTATTTAGGGTGTGGTAGGGTTGTCAAACAGGTGCAAGGCCTTGCAGAGGGAGAGTCTAGGCTGAGAGACCATGATTTTTTTCCTAGGTTACATTTCCCCAAACATAAAGGGTGAAAATCAAGGACAAGTACAGGTGATAGGCAATCAGGCCTTCCTTAGGCAATGTATGGGAATCTGGCATCAAAGGGCTTATATGGCTGTCTGGGTATGTGTTCTCTCTCTAACCCCAACATACGCTGATTGCCATATACAGAGTATAACTATTTCTGAGGCTCACTTTCCTGGTGGGAAGAAACATGCTGAAATCTTCCTAAATTGTGTCTCCATTGGGCTAGGATAGCACAGGGTTGAGGAGGATGGTGGCAGTAGTCAGGGCCCACAGCTGCGCTGGGAAGGGTTGGAGCAATCATGGTGAGCAATTTTTCCAGCTGCTGCTTTTCTGGCCCATAGGAAAATGCAAGACAGCCTAGCCTAGAAGATGAGGTACGGCTTCTTTGGCAGCCCAGTTGAGAACTGAGCCTGAAGGTAATGCTCTGGGCCAACAGCCATTGACCTTATGGCCTGGGCTTCCCTGAGTCAGGAGCTTCAGGTTCTGCAATATACACTCCACACTCTACACTGTTTACTTATCTGATGGAGCTGTTTCCTTGGAAAGCTGTGTTATTTCTATAATGCAAAGTGACAGAGAAAATAAAAACACCCAGCTGAGAAAAAGCCACAATGTTAATGTGAAACACAAACTTTCTGTTCATCTGAATCTTAGTTTATTTTAAAACAGAACCGTAACAGCTCAGATCCTGGAGACGGGGAGGGACTGTTGCCACAGCTGCCTAGCTCTCAGATCCTTCCCTGACTTGTCTGCTGGTCTTAATCCTTCACACTTTTCCCAGGAGCCAAGGTGGTATGATGTGTCTTTGCCCTCCCTGAACATGATTCGAAGACCAAGGAAGATCAAATTCTTAAATGTACAGTAGATGAGCTTGCAGTGTCACCGTATTCTACCCACTAACCCAGAAGTCCTCTGACTGAATAAAATCTTGGCCTAGGTTTCCAAGGAGCTTTGTTCTAGATGGAGCTGGCTTTTGTGTTTCATCTGAACCAAGTCTGGTCTCTGATCCCAAACTCTTACAGCTGGCATTGAGCAACATCTGTTGGCATCTTCTCTATCCTGTTTCCTGGTACTTGCCTGAAGTTTTTTTTGAATTAGCTCAGTTTTCTTAATTTTATTTTCTGACTGTTTTTCTGAACAGTATTATCCATACAAGAATTTTAGCCATATAAATCCCCGGGGAGAATCCTGTTATGGAGGCTGCTTCCTGTCCTCACTCCACCCCGAAACTGGAAAAACAGGAGTCTATGATGGAAAACGAAGAGAACTGTCCAAGTTTTTAAGAAAAGCAGGAAATTATTCCAGAAGAGAGGGTTTCATGAAGCAAGGGGAGGCAAGCTGTTAAATCACATTCCTCTAAGAAGGCAGTTTGGAAAAGTGGCCTCTAGGTTAAGAACTGGTGTCCTTAACCAAGTGGGTGATGGTCAAAGCCAGAATGCAATAAATCGAGAAGTGCATGGGAGTGGAGAAAAGGGAAAGATGGCCTTTTCAAGGGATTTGCTATTGAGCACTAGTTCTCAGCTTCAAGTGTACATTAGAGTCCCCTGGAGAGCATTTGAAAAATACTGATACCTGGATTCCATACTAGACATTCATTCTGGTTTAACTGGTCTTATCTTTAAGATGAAAACTGATTGAATTATTTGTAGACAAAGCATAAGTAGGTAGCAGAGAGGAAGAGATGAAAAGTACTAAGTGGGTGGTAGGGTAATGATGTAATGAGATTGCCAAGAAGCAGAAGCCCAGGTGGTTGACCTTAGACCTACACAGGTGAATCAAGAGCACAGGTGGCTTTCTTTGCCAAATGAGTGTTCTCACTTTATGCTTTCTAGTCCATGTCTTTAGAAGCTAGGTTATCTTTGGAGATTCTTTTTGACCCAAAACAAAGTGTCTAATGAGATTTCAGCTTGGCTTATACATACTCACTTCCCCAAGGAGCATAAATAAATGATGTGGGATACTCCTTCCCTGGACTTAAGTATAATCATAAACATATTTCTGATTGAGGTGGAAATAGTGAAAATTGGAGGTGGGGAAAGAGTAGACAATAAGAACTTACTAACACTAAATAGTGACTTGGGAAGGGAGGAGTGACTCTGTTTAGACACATACCTGAGCCCTTCTATGAGAACTTCTAAAACTTCAGGGACAATTCATTCCAAACCAACCTGGCTTTCTCTTAAGTCATCCAAGGAAGGTCAAGTTCAAGCTAGTTGTCTATCAGTCAGAGTCAGTCTTAATGTGTTGTGCTAGAAGAGACGAGGTAAGCCCAGACTAGAACAAATGAATGAGTTAGGGAAACCGAAACACAGGCAAATGGTGTTACTCCAGGTGGAAAGGCACAAAGACATTGTGCAAAGTCAAGCAGACAAGGTGAGCAGAGAGAACAAGGCTGACAGTAAGGAGGTGAGGCCCCACAATGGAGGTGGTTGGGTCATAGACACTTTTGTGGGTCCTGTGTCTTTTCTGTGGCTCTGTCACTTCCTTTGCAAGTGGGCATGGCCTGAGTCTTGGAAGGGTAACTATCCCCAGATTTTACAATAACTGGTTCACACCAATCATACTTAACAGAGTATACATTTTTAAAGAAATTAGTTTGTTTCATGTAAAGATCATGTAAAGGTGCCCAAGACAAAAGCGATGTATGTACTATAAAGTAAAAAGGAAGAGTATTTCTCCATCTTTCTTACCCTGTGAATCCTGCTCTCAAGAGGCAACCACCATTAATATTTTCTGGGTGGGGATTCTTAAATAAGCACTTCTGCAATATTTTTTAAGGGTGAAAACAAGATAATTTCATAATGCAGTGATAAATTAAAAAAATAAAGTCCTGTGAATTTCCAACCTAGCTGCTCAGGGAATGCTCTGACAAGCTCAATTTTTTGAATGATATCTCCAACTGATGAGGAAAATAGTGTCAATATATAGGAGTGATTTTTGAGGAACAGTGAACAATAAGAATAGACGGTAGGCAGACAAAGGTAGTCCCATTCTGTAAAGGTGAATAAAGAGGTATTATCAATTTCTGCAGCAATGCTTTTACTTGCTCCGAGGCCCATTTGAGAAGAGGTTGTGAAAGAGATCATTGGTGGGCATTTAGACAAGACTGTGGGGCTCGCCAGGAGCCAGCAGGCACGAGCTAACATAAATCCGGAATGAGGTCAAAACATCATTCGGTCTTTTAAAATAAGGTCTTTAGGTTGGTGGCTCAAAGAGAAGGAATAGCAATAGTGTGCCTGAAGTTTCTCAGGGCCTTCAATGTGATATCATGATATGCTTGTGGATGAGATGGGGGCATATGTTCTGGGTAATAGGGAAGCTGGGACAGTTTTTAGCTAACAGCAACCAAAGGGTGCTATATAATCAACTTCAGCTGTAAGTGGGACGGGTTTTATCTTATTTTGCTTTATTTTGACAACCTTCTGTGAAAACACATAGACAGTGTCTGGTACCTAAGAGGTATATAAGTATTTGCAGAGGAATGAAACAAGAATGAATGAATAAATGAATACATGATTTCACAAATCTGGGAGGGACACATATCTGGGTGATGGAATTATAAACAAACAAACAAAACCCAAAAATTCTCTCAAACAGTGGGACAAAAGGATCATCTATCTGCCACAATGTATGTGGGAATACAAGGACCTCTAGACAAATCTTAGCTTCTCAAGAGAGGTAGCTAAGTGTAAACTTTCTCTATTTCCCGAGCCTCCTCATTTCCTGGCTTTATGCTGTTTTAACATTGCAGTGGAGTCGGGGAGCGACTTGCAGAGTCCCACCAAATTCCTCTTCCTTCTGCAGTGCTCCCCAAAAGAACCTATGGTTAGCTATTAAGACTTCATCACTTTCCTATTTAACAGTCTCTACAGAAGGAACTCTTGAACTTCTCTAGGTTCCCACTTTGATTAATATGTACCCAAATACCACCTGGTAATCTTGTTAAACTGTGGAATTTGATTCTGCAGAAGAATAAGCTCCCAGACCCTTGGCCTCTGGGTATATTCCTGGGAAGTCATGCAACCTCTTTATTTATCCCCCTCTTAATTTATTTTCAAACCATGCAAATGAGATTCCCTTAACTATTTTTTGGAGGCCTTAAAATTGGAGCCCGAACTTTAATAGTTCATTAAATCACATTGGAATAGTGAGCATGCTGGTCTGGCCTGGGCTCACCACCCCAACTTTCATTTCTGGGGCAGGGAAAAAAATGTTCCCGTCTTCCCTTTTCCCAGTTCCACACCTATCCTCTCGCATATTTCTCCACTTCCATTAAGAATAGGCCCTTTGATGAAAATGTTTAAGATCCACTCTCTTAGCAACTTTCAAATGGACAACACAGAATTATTAACTATAGATACCATGCCATACATCACATCCCCAGGACTCGTTTATTTTATAACTGGACATTTGTTCCTTTGGACCCTCTTCACCCATTTTGAACACCCCAACCCCACACCTCTGGCAATCACCAGTCTATTAATTATATCTTAATTTTTTAAAAAATGGTACTTAGTTTGTGATGAAGCGGCCCTGGTGGACACTAAGGGGAACTCCCTGTCAAGAAGGCAAAGTAGGGGCTGGTCCTAAACTGCCAGCTCGTTGTTGATAGCACAGTCTCTGCCTGATTCATCCTCCACCCTTTATATTCTTATTACTTAAAGTGTGGTCCACATCTCTGGGGAGCTTGTTGGAAATGCAGAATCTTGGGCTCAGCCCTAAATCTTCTGAATTACAGTCTGCAGTTTAACAAGATGACCAGGTGGTATTCAGATGCATATTAATGTTTAGAAGTCCTGGTCTATGTTCACTAGGACAGGGCAGTGAAAGGGAAAGGAGTCAGCTAACATGTGGCAGGAGTGGGCAGGGGCAGAAGAGAGGGAGAGGAGAGGAGGGGAGGGGAGAGAAGAAAATGGAAAGAAGTCAGGTTGAAATTACATAAATCAATATGAGGTGAATATAATTTGTGACAAGTTTGAAATTGTACCTAAGTGCATACGGTAACATAAAATAATGCTACAGGTTTTCCCCCACTTTAATAAAAAAGATATCATAGATTTTAGGATGAATTACTTTCCTTGCATTTTTACATTTTACTTCCTGTCTTGGATAACTATTTTTAAATAGGTTAAACATGCCTCGTGCCTCCTTGGGTCAATATTTTAGCAAACTCTACATAAAAGGGGAAAAAGTGAATTTCTTCCAAGTTTAGGACACTTTATCAGAAAACCCATGTTGGGGAGCCCACTGGACCCATTCATGCAGTAACATGTTCTGCACAGCGGCTCCCAGGGAGCTGGGGTCTAGTATGGAGAGACAAACCTATCAACATTCCCACACAAACATATCATATCCCGCATGTCCAGTCATGTGCTCTCAGAGCTAAATGCTGAGAACAACAAGGGAGCTCCAGGAAAGAAAACTTGTCTTTGCTGAGAGTGCAGAAAAGGTCAGAAGGGATACTCTAGAGGGCAAGAAGCTTGAGGTGGGTCTTGAAGGCTGATTGAGGTTTGCTGGACACTTTAGAACAAGATGGCAGTGCATGCTGACAGGTAAGGGGAGCAGCATGCCTTGGGGACTGGGGTTGTAGGTGTGGCTGATGCTCAGGATGTGGGGAAGTAGGAGGTGAGGGAACAAGAGTCTGATGAGGTGAGTCTGATGACCATATTGGAAGGGTCTTGATTGACAGTACAACCAAGGAAAGGTTGGCATCATTATTTTCTTTTTAGAAAGATAATTTGAAAGGCAGTGTGAATGATGGATGGAAAGGGGTAAGGATGGGCAGAGGGTGATGGGGGCAATGGTGCTGGCAGATAGAAATACTGGCTTGAGGAAGACCAGTGAAGGGGCAGCTACACTGTTAAAATAAGACTCAATGGTCGTGAGCAATCAACTTTACACAGTGACCCACCATGGATGGAGAGAGCATCAGGAATGTTTCAGAGAAATTCAGGAAAGTTTCAGCCTTTACTGTCCCCTGACTTCTCCATTTATTGACAAATGATCCCCAACCATCATAACCCTCAATGCTGAAGTTTTGAGTGCTGGTTGTAGGAGAAATAAGAACACCTGTAAGCCCAGAAGCTGTTTCTGCACATTGTTTTGTTTTGTTTTTTAAGTAAGTTTTGCCCTTCTGCAATGCCCTTCAGAAAATCCCAAGTGTCTTCTACCACCTGGAAAGATGCTTCTCCACAGCCCAAGTTAGTAACTCACAGTGGTAAAGACATTCAAAGAGTGAATCTTCAGTCACCATTTTCATTGGGAAGTCATGAAGGTTTTCTAAAGGTGCATCAGGACACTGCTGCACATGGAGGAAGAAATATGCGTGGGAATGTGGGACAGGGGTTCAAAGTCTACTCTGCTAACCCTGACTCAGAAGCAAATGTCACTTGACTTTCTGGGAGACAAGTGCCTTGGGGTGGTGGGGACTGGGACACTTACCAACTCTTGTATTTGATGTTCTCCTAGCTTCTCAAACTTCTTACAGCCAGGATTGAAATTTGGCCTCTCGTCATTCTTCCCATACTCCGCAGTTTCTTAACTGGTGCTCTGTGGTTCTCTACAGCATCTTGGAATATTCTGACATTGAATGCAGGCTTTATGTGTATGCATATAGCTCTTTGACATTTACCTGACTGAGAATCCATAGTATTACAAGAGTGTCTCAAAAAATCCATGATGTTGGAAAGAGAAAGAATCATTATTGCTCTAGATATTAGCCCCTTCTCAGCCCCAAGCAAGCACATCATGTCCATCCCCATCAGTGTGAATCCACCAAAACTCCACTGTCCTGAGCACCCATTGCCTGTTTGGCCACCTGGAAGACACGTAGCAATGAGCACCTCCCAAACTTGGGCTTACTATCTTCCTTTCACATATGTGCTCCCTCCTTTGTGTGTGATAAGATACTGCATACTCTTTTTACCATCTGCAGCTAGCCTGTCACTAATTCCTAATAATATCACTGGTTTTTAAACATTTCTTTCTCCTTTTGACTTCCTGTTACTTAAAAAAACAGAAATCAAATTTTTAAACAGGGTGTGGGGGTGCTTGAATGAATGACCCCAGCCTTATCTCCCATTGTTAAGCCATTATACTCCACCTATACTGTGTGCCTGTTCACACCTCTCTGTCTCTGTCCAGCTGGTCCCCCTACCTGGAGCACCCTTTCCCTAAGTGGATGCTTGACAATTACATCCACAAGACTCGACTCAATTATGTGTTCTCTTTGACATCTTCCTGACTACCAAGCTACTTCCTTCTTCCCTGTGCACACAACATCTTTGGCATAGCACTTAAGACAATGGGTTTACTTCTTTTTTTCTGTGCCTCTCTCTCCAGCTGTGCCCTATGTTTCTTAAAGGCAGAGACTGTGGTTTATCTATTGTTGATTCCAGAGTACCCAGTGCAGGAGGGCTTGGCACTCTGAGGGTGTCAAATATGCATGTGTTTTGAATTGTATGAATCTCCATAATTACCTTTGAGACTCATCTGACTGATAAAAGATATGTCTCCTGAGCCAAAGACCCTATAGAACCTGGTTTGAGTAGAATATTGCATAAAACATTTTTCATCAAGAGTTCTTCCTGGGCCCACATGAATAACTAGGGACCATGATGGATTCATTTGCTGATTATTTCTTACCAGAAACTAGTAGTTCTTTAACGCCATAACCAAAATTTGTAAAGCTCCTATTTGGTGTCAGACTCAGTGCTACGTGCTGGAGGTGCAGTGGTGAACAGGAGAGTTATGTGCCCTCCCATCGTGAGCTCACATTCTACTTGTGTGTGGCCCTCTTGCCTTGTTTTACTATTGGCGTCCCCATATTAATCATGTGATCACTGTTGCCTGAACAAAAATATTTGGTCTGGATTTATTTTTATTTTTGGTAGGAATAGGGCTTCTAGCTTCAGGCATCCTATTACAGCTAAAATCAGGATGGTCTTAAATTACAATTATAGGAAAAATTAGGGTAATGGTTAAGAGATACCACAGATCATGTTTATTATACTTACTGTTATAGACTGAATGTATTTTTCTTAAAATTCTAGTGTTGAAGCCCGAACCCCCAATGTGATGGTGTTAGGAAGTGTGGTCCTTGAAAGGTAATTAGATTTGGATGAAGTCATGAGGGTGGCACCCCCATGATAAAATTAGTGCCCTTGTAAACAGAGGAAGTAATGCCAGAACTCTCTCTCTCCATCATGGGAGAATACAGCAAGGAGATGGCTGTCTGCAAGCCAGAAAGAAAGTCCTCACCAGGAAGCAAATCTGATGGCACCTTGACCTTTCACTTCCCAACCTCCAGAACTATGAGAAATAAAAATTCATTGTTTAAGTCACCCAGTCTATGGCATTTTGTTATAGCAGCTTGAGCTGACTGAGACATTTACTGTGTACCTATTACTGTGCTAGGCACTTCTCTTCATTTTTTTCTGTAATCTGAACAGGCCTGGAACTAGGTACAATTATCATTATTATTGTTCTGTTTATTTGACAAATGAAGAAATCAGGAACAAAGAGCTAAACCTACTCATTTGAGAAACCAAGGTCAATGCAATTCCAGAACCAGTATCCTTAACTTTTTCTCTAATTGGGTATCCAGATATGTAGAAATAGTTTATAATAAACCAAACCACTCTAACCATACTTGTGTTCAGCTCTATTCTCAATTAAAATATACAGGATGAGTATTTAGAAGAATTCCATCACCTAGGAATAATTCTGGCTTTAATTCCAATCTGAATTCCTTCCAGAGGAAAAAGAACATGTCTTCAAAACCCACAAGTGTTCATGGAAATAAATTCATTTCTTTACATGGATTTCCAAAGTACAGCTCTGGGAGAAGGAATGGGTGATCCAGTGGACAACTGTACACACACACGCTCTCTCGGGAAACATGAAGTTAAAGTCATGGAGGATGAGAAAGGACCCATCAGACAGTGGATTTACCACAAAGCCCATTATTGCATGTTGCTCATGACTTGTGATTCCTGGTGTAATAACTGTTCAATGAATATATTATCAGTTGAAGAATCAAGATATAAATTATCAACATAATTATGTCAACAAGTAGATGTTTATTAAACATTTGTAATCATAGTATGCAAGTGCTTTTCACATTTCTCATTCTTCGAACAACCCCATGAAACAGTAAATATTATTATTAACTCCTTTCACATGTGAGGAACCTGAGACTAAGGATAAGTCACTCACTCACGGTAACACAGACCTTTGATTTGAACTCAGGAAGACTACATCCAGCTTCTTAACCATGGTGCTGAATAACCCCCCTCACCCATGGCAAAAACACAACACAGGGTGGGGCTATGGTCACTGGGGATGGAGGTAACCCCTCCCAGGCAGGAGATTGGACTGAAAAAGAAAGCAGGCCCTGGAATCAGATTGCCTGGTCAGTGTGAGCTGTTCAGTAGGAAATTTCCTACCATCTCTAATTATTGCAAATGAATTGCAAGGAATACATGGAAAGTCCTCAGTAGAACATGGTAAGCAATCATGAAGGTTTATTATTAATTTTACCAGTATCATTATTAGTTATTTGAATGTAGTTCCTTCTACTTTGGACTAGGTTTTATCATTTGGAATTAGAGTGCTAAATGACACAAAATCTAGAGTTGCTCAGGGTCAAGGGTCACAAATGCCCAGTCCAAAATGCAGCCTATTAAAAGAGCCATAACTTTTCAGAGTTCGCCCATGCTTTCTATTTCTCTGCTTTGTTAATGAGTTGTAATAATCCTTTAAGAGAAAAACTTTAAACATATTTTCTGTTTATTTCAAATATGTCCTTCTTTTGTCCTCAAGGTTATGGAGTAAGTAGAAAAAAATATTCTGTTTTCCTTTCTTTCTCAGATCCTGCTCAAGTTGAGCAGGCTGGCTCCATGCCCGCCCACCTTTATTCCAGATGTTACCCTGGCGAACCTCTTAGGCTGTAACCAGGCAACCATTGGGAAGAGGGCCCTCCTGGATCAGGGCCTAGAAACAGAAGAAAAACAAATAGGAGGATGTCTTGAGTCTTCTACTTACTTTGGTTTTCCAATCTCATTTCCCTCAAACTTTTATTATTTTTGTAATGGAAACAGGGGGTTGGTATCTGGACTGTCTGTTCACACACCAAATGTCCGGCCTGTTCTGGTGCAGGGCTAGATCTGGGCTCCTGTTGGATTTGATCCTACAGATTCTGATTTGGGACTGTGACAGCCAAGGAAAACATTCCTACGCCCCCTCTCACCATACTGGAAAAGAAAGCATTGACCATATGGCTTTGTAGTAACAAAGTTTGGGGCCCAGCAAAGACAAGGCTCTCAGACAACCGAGTATCTTTGTACAGATAAACTAAGCATCCAAAATGGAATTTCTCTGCCCAGTTTTGCATCCTAAAGCATCTCCTCAATGCACAGCCCTCTTGCCCTCTGTGCCTCTTGCCTGGAATACAGGTTCGTCTTTTCTGGGGTCTCCCTTTGTGTGTATGGCTTAGAATTCTGGCCCTCCCTTCATGATTCTGTTGGAGACATCATGTTAGATATAAAAGTGGTGATATCATGACCTCATTCACACCTCTGCAGCAGCTCTGAAAAGCCTACAGCTTTGTTTCTCCAAGTGGAGCCCTGTTTTTGAGAAGCATTACTCATTCATTCAACACCTAACTTCCTGAGTACTTACCTTATGCCAAGCATTGTCACTCTTCCAGGTACTTTGAATATATTTTGTAAACAAAATAGAGAAGAACCCTTGCCATCATGGAATGTGTATTTATGTGGTTGAGGGAGACAGTAAATTAGCAAGTAAAAAATATTACACGTCAGATGGTGTTGAGTGCTATGAAAAAGAATACAGCAGGGATACAGGATAGGGGGTGCAAGAGTAGGAGAAGTCTGTGAAGGGTTCACTGAGAAAGTGGCCTTTGGGAAGAGATCAGTAATTGGTGGCAGATCTAGCCAAGAAGGAGATATATGCAGAAACAAGATTCCAGGCAGAAGGAAAAACAAGTGCAAAGGTCCTGAGGTAGGAACATGCTCGATGTTTTTGAGTTATAACAAGATGGCCAGTTGGCTGGAGTGGAGTGAAGTAGGGAGAAAGTAAGAAAACTTCAGTTCAAAGAGGTAGCAGGGGATATAGTTTATAAATTCTTTAGGACATTATGTGGATTTTGTTTTTAGCATGAAGTGAGATGAGAATTCATAGGATGGTTTTGAGCAGAGTAGTGACATGAGCTAATTTATTCTTAGAAGGATCACTTAGGTTCCTCTAGAAAACATTTCCTGAAAGGCAAGGGCCAAAGTAGGCAGACTTATTAGGAGATGATTGCAATAGCCTGATAACAAATAATGGGGGACTGGGCCAGAACGGTAGTGGTTTTTGCCAATGCTTCTTGTTTGATGATCCTCTCTAAACAGCCATCCACTCTCTGATTGAATTCCTCTAACCACAAGGGACTCCCTCTCTACTGAGATCACCTGGACCACTTTAAGGATGGTTAAATTTCAGTTATTCTTTTTAATGAGCAGGAGTCTGTCTTCTATAGGCTTTTTTTTTCTTTCTTATTTTGGTCCTACGTATTAAGTTTGTTAAAAGCAAACCTTGCTGATTTCCTTGAGATCATGTCCTCTTGGGCCTCATCTTCTCCAAAATCAGCATATACAACTATTGACTCCTTCACCATATGGCAGTGTTGCAACCTCTCCATTCTGGGCACCATCCTGTGAAGGTCCTTTAGGTCCTTTAGTGCTATATCTTTACCATCATGGTTGTCGAAACAAAGACTCTGATGTGAGTTTCTTCTCTTCTACAACACCTAGTCACTGACCTCTCCATGGCTCAGCTTAGTCACTTATTTATTTATGACAGTGTAGACTAATTCATCCCCATCATCTTCCTTTTGCAGGCATGGTAAGAGTTAACTTCTAAACAAGCTCACACCACTTTGCAGACAAGAGCAAACACCAGTGTCACATTATCCTTATAAAACATATCTTTCCATAATGTGGTCCAAAGCATAGAGAATATTTTTACTCTAGCATTTCCTGCCATTAACATTTTCCTTTTGCGATCTTCAGATAGTATTCTGAGTGAGTTTTGTGTTATAAAAAGCTACATAAACACTCTCACCTTGTAATCTACTGTAATGGCATTAGACAGCTATAGGCCTTTTGGTCATCTCTTCCCTCCCTCCTAAGTATAAAAACACTAAAGTGACCTGTCTTTTGGAGATGGATGAGATAATGTCTGTTAAGAATGAGCTGTGAGAGGCAGAGAGAATTACATCGAGGTGGTACTGACACTCTGAGAGCAAAATGGGTATACAAAGCTTGGCAAAATTCCCTTTCAAATCGGTAGCCTCCAAGCCATCACACATGCATTTCTGATGGAATTATTTTATTAAAATGAAAGTGTAACCCAGGTGATGGTAGAACAGATGGACTTGTGAGTAGCAAAGATGGAAACAATTTCTTCTCTATAAGTTGGCCCCGAGGGGTTCCAAAATATGTGCTGGATGAAGAGGAACAAATGCCTTTTAGACCAGCAATCATTTATCAATTATCAAACACCTATCAAAACCATGGACTAGGCTCTTTGCTTTGTTGTAAAGATAAGAATAGGAGTTAAGCAGGCCATTGTCCTTGGTGGACTTGGAATGGTTAAGAAAGGTATTTGCCCAGATATTCAGGATTTACAATACTAGAAGGAGATGCAAAGCAAAGACATAGTGAAAAAATAGCAGTGATTAATGCCCTGAAAATTATTTAGCAGTTCTCCAAGAACGTAAGTGCCATAAAACATACCAGAAACTCTAGCGATGTAGAAATAGCATGGGTTTACTGTCAAGCAGGCCTAATTCTGGAATCTGGAATCTGCCTTTGGCAGAAACTTCTAGGTCCCACTCAATACCTATTTTTCTCTTTTTTCTTAGAGGAAAAACAAAAATGAAAACATCCCAATTTCATGTAGGATGGCAATCACAACTAGAATTCAACTTTACTTCCTAGACTCCCTTAGATTGCGGTGTGGTTGTGTGACTAATTATTGTCTAAAGAGATATAAACCAAAGAGGTGATATGGAGGCTTCTTAAAGAGACCAGGCACAGCTGTGAAGTGTCTCCCGGCTGCATGAGATCAGACAGGTCTCTAAATGTGAAGCCATAAGGAGTAAACATAAGATGTGGACACAGCTGTGATCACTCCCTTGATAGGGCACTGTCTGTGATATCTACTGGTGGCCAAGTTTAAGGTACTGATAACACCACTGGAATTGTTGCTTATAGCCATACTAGATGGCAATGCTAAATATCACACAGTAGTTAGCTAAAATAAAAGGTGTAATTTTTTTCACTGAAGTTTACAGACTCCAGGTTAAAAACTTCTGAAACTGAGGCTTTAAACTCTTTCAGTGGAAAGGATGGTAAGATTAGGGAATCTCTTGGGTACCACTTAATTCTGACAATCCATGCTGTTATGATGCGATCAACTCTAAGGTCAAGGCCTCAAGTGACCTGAATAGAAATGAGGGCTTGGGAGTAATTATTAGGCAAGAAGGTTGGCACCCAGAACAGCAGGTACCCTCACAGACATGCATAGACATAATGTTTTACCAGCTCTCCTGGCCTCCTTTAGTCCAGTAGACACAGAAAATTAACCACCATAGAGCTTTGTAGCTGATAAAGGTTTTAAAATAGGGTTTTTATTCCCTGTTTACTGCACTTACACTCAGTGTCAGGTGTTAAAATAACTCCACTGTTCAAAAGTAGCCATTCACCAATTCCAGTTGGTCCTATCTTCTATCATTTTAAATATATTTCAGAAAAAGTTGGTTTGTATAGAGAAGCTTTAGAGATAGATGGAGAGAATATAAAATAACAATAGGGTTGTTTGTAATAAAAATTTTCTACATATGAGAATATTATTTTCAAAACAAACACCTGAAAGATTAATTATATCAGACTTTCATTGTTCAATTTACTCTTGGGGCTCCTTTCTAGGAACTAGCTCCAGAGCCATTTGTATGGTCACAAATTGTGATCCGTAGGCATATGGGACCTAATACACATGCTTCTTAGAGTCACGTGGCCATACCTGCCTGTTGAGTGCTAAGCTTCTTGCTGGATGGGAAGCTCCCATTGCCACCACCATTCTTGGCACTGCCATTGGTGTGACCTCCCTGAGGATGAAGTTGGGTTCTGATGTGGCTTCCCCTGAGCCTTAGGCAGTGAGAGGCCAGGACCAGTAGGACCAGTAGAACCATAGTGCCATAGAGGCTATGGCTCCTCCCTCTACTTTCACACTGAGATGCAGTTTTCTGTCATCAAGCACGAGTTTATTTTCTCCATGCCCAGATGGTCTGGGACTCACAACTCAGAAGTGTGAAGGTGTCAGTGCCACATGGGGAAAACTCGACTAAAGAGAAGTAGGAGACAGAAGGAAGGGACAGGCGAATACCAGTGTCTTTCTTTCTTTGCTGGGCTATTCCAAGGTGTGGTCAGTCTTCAGGGCCTATTCAGGGGCATTCTGTATGAACCAGCAAGCAGATACATTTTCTCATAATGCAATGGACAGTGTAGTAAAGTGTTACCTTGTATTTTCTTTCTTTCCTTGCCTCACTTCCCTTTTTCTTTCCCCCTCCTTGCCCTGGGAGTCCACCTCCTACTGAAACATTAACACATAACCTTTATGTTAGGCAGGCTTCTAGGGAACCTGATCTAACACCAGTCATCTTTTTCATAAGACTCATTCAAACTCAAGGAGCAAAACCTCCCTGGCATTTAGGAGAGGAAGAAGAGTTCCAGATATACTGGAAGAAAATTCCATAGGATGGTTTCATAAGAAACAGCGGTGGAAGGTTTGACCATCCCATGGGCTAGAAAGAAGACCATATATTTTTAGACTTATGTGCTCTAATATGTTTGTTTAAAACAAAAATACAAATAAAAGCCTTGAGAATTTTTACTGAAAACAGTCTTCCATTCTGTTACTCTGTTCTATTTTCCTTCATAGCTTTAACGAGTATCTGAACTTATTTTCCCTCTCATTAGCTTACAAACAGGGACATTCCACACAGACAGGAATATTATCTGTCATGGTTACAGCTAAATTCCTAGCACCTCAAAGAGATGAGCTAGAATCCTTATATCTCATGGTCAGAAGATATTTAAGGTATTGATTTTCAGCATTTATTTATTTATTGACTTATTGATTCATGGATTTGACACACATCTATGCAAACAGATTTATTTCTTAAAATTCTTTCCATAGAAACATTTTTAAAAGGGTCTGGATATTTCCTTCATGAACATTTATTGTAACTGAGCGCCCTAGAAGAACCATGTATTGTGTTCAAGCAGAGCTAATATTCAGCTGTTATGCCCTTGTATAAATGAACCAGTTGGTAAAATCATGAGATACTTCCATTTCATTATACTACTTATTAGTATTATTATACTAATAATATAGTAGTATTATTATACTAATAACTACTATACTAATAACTTTGAGAAACTATATAATTAACTTGTAATATTATTTCTAATATACACTCATTAGTTCATGTTAACTATCCTAAGGTGTTGCAATGATGATAGTTCAATAGATTTTCAAACACAGGATGATTTAATTATAAATATATTGGATAAAAAGAATACCTCAGACAGTATTATAAGGATTAGAAAACTCTGAATATAATTGTTAATTTAGCAGAAGCTGGAAAAGGCTTCTGCACCATGAATAACATCATTCTGCTAAAGAGACATTTTCTACCTAGTGATTCTGAAAGTATCTAATGGTGCTGTGAGAGTAGTGGCTATGAAGTCAGGTCCTTAGAGCAGTGTGGATATGGATTCTGACAACCCCATTCACTGCTGAGTAAACCAATGTGATGCCTCATAGGGGTGTGTGATCCCGGTTCACTGCTCCAGGTTGACTCAGATTGGCAGTGACATTGTAAGGAGGAGTCAAAGGGCAGACTTTTCAGGTCTAGGCCATGTGGAAATCAGTGACATCCAAGGGTGGTCCTAGGGGTACCACAAGGCCAGCATGCAGCTGCCCTCTGGATGCAATGAAGTACTGGACATCAATAACTTAATGACTCTCACCTGTATGCCAGAATCAGTGGACATGTTTTATAGCATTTCTTATACCCAACCATGGCCCAGTCAGGGACATCATTAGCTAGAGACCCACATCCAGCCCATCAGCAGTTTCTCGAAATCAACATGTGATTTAGAAATTATTTTAATGCTTTAATGAATGTTTTGCACCATGACATCCATGAATGGTTATGATGCATATTTAGTCGAGTATTTACAGTTCTATCAATTTTTGTTGTTGTTGCATTTTTCATAGTAGTAGTATTATTATGCCTTTTCCACTGCAAAAACCACTTTTAAAGTAGTTCAAGACTCACAAGGGGCTCAAAAATAGTGCAGCACTCCTGTGTGCCCCTTTACCCAGCTTCCACAAATAGTAATAGCACACAAAACTCTAGGATAGGGTCCCAATCAGGAAATTAACATGATATAATACAATTAACTTGAGTTCAGAATTTATTCAGATTTTACCAGGTTTTATATACACTCTTGGTGTGTGTATGTATAATTACCTATATTTTTAAGGGCTCTTTCCTTAGGGTCTCTATGCCAGCCCCACAGAGATCCAGCCATTGCTTGGCAGAGGCAGAGCTATATATGACTACACCCCACGTACTCACATTCCTTTCACTTGAGAATATTCATCCCATATGGAGAAATAGACCATGTTTATTAATCACTCCAGAAAGTATGTAATTTCATTAGCTCAAGCCCTGTCTCTGGGCATTGAGTCACAGGAGGGAACGGCTCCCCAGTGACCCAGAGCTCCAACGACATGCTCCATAGAGACCACACTTTGGGGCCAGCTGCTTGAATGCCCTGCTGGAATCCCAAGCAGAAGTGAGTAACGGCACGCCAAGGGCAGCTGAGCTGTCATAGCCCAAGCAGGGTTATTTGTGGCTTCCAAAGAGGGACTGTAACCTTTTATGTTATCCACAAATCTCAGCCTTCAAGAGTCAAGGAACAAAGCAACCATGCTGTTTGACCTAGCTAGCTTGTTCCCCACTTGTCCCCTCCTCCTTCTACTGCCACCCCCCTCCCAGCCCTGAGAAGCCTGCATAGCTCTCCCAGAGAAAGGGATAGAATACTGGATACTACCTTTAGCACTGCATCAGGCCCAGCTGGAAAGTCCAGACATCCCTTCTGATTAGATGAGGGAAGAAGCTTCAAGAAGGTTGTTGACAAAGTGGAAACTTTCTAATTTGAGGTCCCGAACATTCATGTTCTTTACAAGCAAAACAGAAAAGTTTTCTTGACAGGGGCCCTTTAAATGGCAGCTGTAGGCTGGGGACCCTCATGTCCACATCTGTGCTCTCTTATCATCCACCAGGCCCATCAGAACACCAGAGCTCAGCAGCCTCTCTCCTATGCAGGGACGTGTGGCAGCGTTTTCTGCTGTCACCTGACAGACAGCAGGGTTTGGGTTAACTTTTCTCTAGCAACATCCTTGATCTACTTGTATATTTATTCAGTTATTTCATTCACCAAAGAAGTCAAATTAGTGAAATGATGACAAAAATGGGCCCTGGAGTCATACAGTCTTGGGTTTCAATTCTACCTCTAACACGTACAGGCTGTTTGACCTTGAAATTAGGCTAATATTATGATTGAATTGTGTCCCCCCCCCAAATTCATATGTTGAAGTCCTAACCTTCACTACCTAAGATGTGACTTTATTTAGAGATAGTGGTTTTTATAGAGGTTATCAAGTGAATATGAGATCATTAGGTTGGGCCTTGATCTAATATGACTGGTGTCCTCATATAAAGGGGAAATTTAAACACAGACACTCACAGAGTGAGAATGCAATGATTTTATAACTCAGTGAGTGCCAGAGATTGTCAACAAACCACCAGAAGCTAGGGGAGAGGCCCAGGACACAGGCTTCCCTCACACCTTTCAACCCTGCCCACACTTTGAACTTGGACATCTAGTCTCCAGAACTATGAGATGATAGACTTCTGTTGTTTAAGCCACTTAGTTTATGGTACTTTGTTACAGCAACCCTAGAAAACCATCACAGCTAGTTACTCAGCTCTACAAGATTTATTTATTTTTATCCCTGAAATTCAAATGGTAACTTTAGCAGTGATTCTCAGTGTCGTTCTTGGACCAGCACCATCAGAATCATCTGGTAAAGTGAGAAATATAAATTCTCAGGTCCCAACCCAGATGGACTGAATCAGAAATCCTGGGGGTAGATTAAAGTAATCTGTGTTTTAACAGGCCCTCCTTATGAATCTGATGTTTGTTTAAGTGTGAGAATTTACAGTATTGTAGAAAGGATTAGATCAGAACAATACATTTAAAGTTCTTAGCATAGTGCCTGACACACGGTAAATACCTAATGTATAATAAACCATGATTAGATCTTTTCAAAACTTTGTAGAATGCCTAAGGTGTTCCAGTTACTAGAGGTGTAAAAAATATATAAAAGACAGTTGTTTGATAAACTGATGGAATTCACAACCATGGGTGTGGCATACAGACAATGATCAACAATATTGCTTGTAGGTGTCATAATGTTATTGTTTAAACTATGCTTTGGAAACACAGTAGATGCCCTGGTGCAGTGAGAAGTCAAGACAGATATTTTAGATGGATGGATGGATAGATAGATAGATAGATGTAATCAGATGTAGGAAGAGTCTCAAAATGTAATTCATTATTATTAAAGTGTTTGGCAATTTATTTTGCCTTTTAACTTGTATTATCCAAATTACTTCTCACAATACATCTATGGTAAAAGACACTATTAGAGGAATAATAATAGTACCTAGCTATCAAAGGCATGATATTAATACCTCACATATTATTGGGAAGATTAAATGATAAACCATGCATACAATGTTCTTGGAGGACTAGACACATAGGTAGCTCTCACTAAATCTTGCTTCTATTATTATTATTATTATTATTGTTATTATTTTCTTGCATTGTTTTCATTGTTCAAATATAGAACAGAGATTTAGAAAGGCAAAACAACTTGCTAGAAGGGATATAACCTGTCAACCAAAAGCTTCATTTCAAGCGCTCAACAGGTAGTCCCCATCTGCCTATTGCCATGGTGTCTTGCAGTTTATGAGACACTTAAGTTTCTCCCAGCCCTTGCTACAATTTCTATATTTTCCTGCTAGATTGTCTGCTTCTGTTACAGTGGTCCCCATTGAAAGGTAATAGCACATCACACCTCAGTGCTCAGTGGCTATGTGTTCTGCTGTTTCTGAGGGAACAGAAAGTTGAGCCCTAGGATTGTGGTTCTGGATGAGTCAACAGAACAGTGGACATTTAGAGTGAAGAGGATTGTGTCAGACTCCAAGATTGTCCAGAGACATGAGAAACCATTTAAAAATTTTTATAATATTTTTTCATTACCATTTATCCTACTTACACCACCCTGCCCCCAGCAATCATCACACTGTTGTCCATGTCCATGAGTTTTTTTTCTTTTTTGCTCGATCCCTTCACCCCCTAACTCCCCTTCCATAGCTGTCATTCTGCTCTCCACCTATGAGTCTGTCTCTGTTTCACTTGTTCAGCCCAAGTATTAACCAGTGGATGAGTGAATAAAACAACCATGAGACATTTACACAATGAAATACTACTCAGTCATAAAATAGAAGAAAATGTTACCCTTTGCAACAGCATGGATGGAGAACATTATGCTAGGTGAAATAAACCAGTCAGAGAAAGACAATTGCCACATGATTTCACTCATGGGTGGAATCTTATGAAGAAACCATTTCACTGTTTCCTTTAAGTTTGGGTCCAATCACCCAGCCAGAGTTGTTTTGTAGGTATGGGCTTCCGTTTTAGTTCCTGAGGTCTGTGAAGGAGAAGTTTCTGGCCATAAGAAATCTGGAGAACATGAACATTGAAATGAGACCCCGTGAGCCTAGAAGCAATCAGCTTGTGAACCAGGACAACTTTATCCTCCATGAATCTCTAATTTGAAGTCATGCCCTTGCACCCAAGGCCTTCTGAACTCTGGTCCCAGCTCCCTACTCCAGCATTATCTCCTGCCATTCCTTTCCACATGCCTGCTGTCCCAGTGAGGCTACACTATTCACTTATCGGAGCCCTAGGGTTCCAGGTGTCAGGTGTGGGCTGGGGGAGGCGTGCTCAGCAAGGGAAGGGGCCTCTTGGGTTGTTGTCACACTGTTCCTGTGGCAACCTCAGCTTCTTGTCCTAGTACTGAAGGAGAAGTAGAGACTTCATGAAGTCTTTATTTGTATTAGTTTTTCGATTTCCCTTCTTTCTATTCCTCCATTTTTTCCAACTTCAAGCCCTCATTCTTTGAGTGTCTTTTCATCTCTTTCCTCTGCCACTGCTCTTTGACTTCATAATTGGTATTCCGGGGAAGTAATGGGCACTTATGTATGCCCTACCCTTTCTGTAGCCTGTGTCTGTGACAGAACTTGGAGAGACAGTGTAAGCACTCCAACATGGGAGTGAAGGAGTGAAAGGCAATGCTCCTTTGTGCTTTAAGAGTGGATGCCAACAGCTTTCCAGCTTCAGGAGACAGACCCAACCAGGCAGAGCCAATTCTCACCCAATACAGGGATAGTCCACATCTGCACACAAGTATTTCATCCAACTGCACATTTATTGAGCACCTGTACTGTCGCTGCACCCAGTTAAGTCCTGTGGATGTGACTGATGGTGAGCAGAACAGACTGAATTCTTACCTTATTGATATTGATCTTGAAGAATGCCATCCTAGAACTCAAAATCCCTTAAAATTTAAAAAATAACCCTTTTGTTAAGTCAGAAATTCCTTCCTCTGCTGATAGGCCCATCTCTTCTGAGGGCCAAGAGTTCTTCTGGACTTCCTTTGAAAAAAAAATACGGAGGTAGGAATTAAAATAGCAAGAATAAAGAATCAGAAAAATTGAGTAGAACCAAGGCTCCTATCAAACCAATTAGGTGACCTTGGCCAAGGATAGCTTTTTATTTATGGGGTAAGTGATTTGATCAAGGGATTGGGCTCCTTGGGGAACCTGGTCATGATTGTATATCATCCTGGGCTCTGAAGTGGTAGAGAAACCTAGTGTTCATTCTTACCTCTTTTCGGTCTTTGACCATATAGTTATAGCAATGCTGGCCACTGTCATGGATAAACATTCAGTGTTCTATCATGATACATGTGCATTTCCTATCCACATCGAGTTCAGTTGGTGAGGGCACCTGCAGCCAGTTACTCAGCACCCAGGTTTCCATGGGTTTTGTGATCTTTAAGTGGTGGATTCCAAGGGCGCCCTGCATATGGACATTTACCCACCAAAGGAGGAAAAGAGAGAATGGAAGAATTTGTAGAAATGTTACAGGCTAAGCTGAAAGAGGTATGTATCATTTGCCCAGGTTCTGTTGACCAGAACTCATAGTCACACCTAACTATAAGAAATGCTAGGAATATAATCTACCTGTTTGCATAAAAAGAAAGAGAAATAGATTTCCTGAATGTTTAGCGGCCATTACTACAGGCCTCCTTAAGAAAGTAAAGACACATTTGGACCTTATTTCTAATAATTATATACAAGCACTAAAACACATAAAAGTGGTGATTATTTTTAGAGTTTATCCAAGTTCTAAAGTCACAGTCCCTGGAATAAGAACCACTGATATCACAGCTCCTTAGAGAAAGGGGTCAGATAATATGCGATGAGTACTTGCCAATGTCATTTGGGACTCTTCTCAGAAATAAATAGACCTTGGTTGAAGCCTCTGAGAATGCATCTTTGGAAAGTAAAAGAGGGAATTGCTGTTGGCATCAGTCACAGATGGCTATTACCTACTCACCTTCTCTAGTTCTAGCCCAGGGGATGTAATTTTCCAAGAACACTTGGCACATTTTTTTAAACAAATCAATCAACAGAATAACCTACAATGTGGAAGAAGGAAATAGAAGTGGAAAATAACAAAAAAAGATTTTATTTCCTTTATCTCATTTTATGTCTCCCTATCCCAAAGCTGAGCCAGTGAATGGAGAGGTTACCATAGGGTCTGGGGTTCATATCAGAAATCCCAGAGCATATACTCTCAAGGTTCTCAATCTAATGGCTCATCAAGCTTCTATCCCTCACCTCCATCTATGTATTGTGTAAAGAGAAGCTGAGCATAAGGCTGACTAAGTGAGAGGTAGGTAACATGGGACTTAGTCGGGGCCTTGCCAGTAAATGAGAATGTGAAATGACCTCCTTAATGAAGTGGACCTGAAGTCTCATTGCAAAAAAGAAAGATGGTTTAATGTACAAAGCATGAACTTTGGAGCAAGGGGAATTACATATGAATTCTAACTCTGTTGCTTCAACTTTCAGAGCCTCTGTTTAGCATCTGTCAAAGTGGGGAAAATAACATTTAACCCTCAGAGTTGCCGTGAAGATTAAATCAGAAAACTCCCCTAAAGCACACAACACAATGCCTGGTCCACTGTGGGCACATGATAAGTGTTAACACTAAATAGATATCTCCAGAGAGAGAACACACACAAAACAGTCTTTCAGTGAGTACATACACAAAAACACAGAAACTCAAGGGCAATTACCAGTAACCAATAGAAATCTTTGGGAAATATTATGATTATATTTCTGGAACCCATTATCATGAATGGGATGTTTCTAAATGTAGGTTGGAATGGTCTGTGTATATATACATCTTTAAATTATCAAAAAACAAGATCAAGCTGGGAGGAGAGCCCCATCACTCTCCCTGGCTCTCCCAATACGGAAGTGAGAAAGGCGAGGCAGGGAACTATTGAATCCATAACCCTCATCAGCTACTTGCTATGAGTTCTAGGAATTCCTAAACCTTTGGGGAGAAAGACAAGTACCTTTTGGAGGAAAATGTATCAAGACAGAACTGAAGCCTAGTACTACTCTGTCTGGAAGAATTCATGATTCTCCAGATTAAGTGGAATCTATGGGATATTTCATAAGTCTCTTAGCTCTTGTGTCTTGGAGATATTAACTTGTACTTTGTTAACCCAGTTACCTTATTCTGGGATCAGGGACAGAGTAGAATATTTTCACCTCAGGTCCTTCACTTCTATCTCTGTCATTCAGTCCACAATGCATATACTCACATAGATTTTTAAGGGTGATCCTTATTAAAGAAATAAAATCTAGGGGTTGACTTTGGAATGGTCTGATTTGTAGGTATTTTCTTCTCATTTCCAAAGGAAGAGAGAATCATCTATAGGGAATGAAAAAGGCATTTATAGAAGCACATTTAATTGGTAAGTAAAAGATAAGAGAAAGTGCCTTTAGTGAAAAGAGGTTGTTCTATTATCTGATTATCAGCAAACCACCTACTCTTCACCATCACTGAATGAGGTGGGCATAGCTTGATTCTTGGTGATAGAGACTTGGGGCTTCACCATCCAGTTTCATAGAGGATTATCAAGCATTTTGGAATGGACCACTTGAATACCGCACAACAGAGAGTGGCATCTGGAGTTCTGTGGGAAAGATAAACAGAGCCAGGAAGAAAACTTCTTTCTCTGCAGCCAGTCAAAGAAATCCCAAAGAACATGGTAGGAGGCAGGTACAAGTTTTAATTTAGGTTGCTCCAATGTCCTGAGGCACAATCTTGAATGCAGATAGTTTATTTGGAAGATGATTATAGAATGCACATGTGTAGACATGGAGAAAGCAAGACCGGAAAGGTAGAAAGGTCAATAAATGATCTACTATTGAAGATCTCTGAAAAGCTGGATAGAATATATTTCATAATTTTCCCACCACATGACTGATGACTGCCTCCCATTTTCCATGAGTTGATCAATGTTGTGGGGCAATAATTCTCATTCTACCACACACTTCTGCACTGAGCCTGAGAGTGGCCCAGCAAGCTCAGAGAGGATGAGCAATGTAGGCACTTTATGTGTGAAGCTGGGAACTCAAGTGGGCTGAGGGAATATGGGTGCTGGGCCTCAACAGCGTCTACTGTAACAGAATTAAAATACCAAAAGTTTACCTTCTCCAAATCTTCACAGCTAGTAAGAAGCAGAACTAGGATAGGAACATAGGTCCTCTGGGTTCCAAATTATGAGGAGCTCAGAAGATAGCTAGAAATAAAATTTAAATCCAACCCATGACATTCTGCATTAAAAGTGTGCTATGACTCATTCCCTAAGATAGAAATTGAGATCTCACTTCTATTAAGCAAGAAGAAATTGAGGGAACATAGAGTAGAACTCAAATTGTATGAAACAATTAAAATAATCACTGAAAGCATTAACAAGTGGAATTGACAGTGTGGAAAATTGAATTAGCTAAGCAGAAGCTAAACCCAAGAAATAAATCAAGAACACAGAGATTAATAACAACAAAGAAATGAAGGGAATGTTAGAAAATTTGACATTGAACATGGAGTGTCAATATGCATATAATAGAATCTCTTACAGATGATATGGGGAAGTGGATGATCAATACTATAGCAATAAAAAAGCATGATCAATCAGATCTTCAAATGTAATAACCACATTCATAATAAAAACATGCATCATCAACTCACTAAGAGCTAAATTACTAAAGATCTGTTCAAGAGACTTGAAGTAGAAGAAAGCTATAAGGAAGACTGAAATAACCAAATTTAGTATCAGTAAATAAGAACACTAATTATGAACTGCTAGTAGTTATAAAGTTTTTGTATAACACACAACTATACACTTAAAAAGATATGTCTGTGCCTGTTTTTCATCCCATCCACTATAGATTTTATTGTTCTCATAAGTTTAAAATTTGTGGAATTTCATGTATTTAATTTTTTATAATCCAATCTATTATGAAACCACTCCCCCCACATGCATATCAATTACTCCTATTCCTTTTAAAGTTTTATATCTGGGAAATGCCCTTGCTGAGGACAAGAGACATGTTTATGGAAAGCTCAGTCAGCATACTTCCCACTTTTGTTGCCTTTACAACTCACACAATGCAACTCTCTACCCCTGTGAACACCCAACACTTCTCCAATAGTATAATCACACACATTTATCTTTGCATTTGGTTTTTAGAGCACGTTTTAATTGGGATATAAATACAGCAGTAAAATTCATCTCATGTGGTGGAAATAGTCATGTTACCACCACCACAATCAAGATACAGAACAAGTCCTTTGCACTGAGAAAGCTCCTCATGCCCTTGGTGGCCATTCCTTCCTTCACCTTATGCCTGTGGAAACTATGAATCTGTTTTCTGCCCACTTTGTTTTGAATTTCCAGACTTTTTGTATTTTTTTAATCTGGCTTCTAGCATTCAATATGATGAGCTACAGGTTAATTTGTGATGTTGCATGTATCAGAAGTTGGTTCATTTTATTGCTGAGTACTATTCCATTTCATATATGTACTTTAGTCTGCTTACCCATTCACCCATTGAAGGACATTTGGATTGTTTGAAGTTTTGGGTGATCATAAATAAACCCACTATAAACAATGTACATAACTTTTGTGCAAACTTATGCTTTCATTTACTTATGTAGTTAGGATAGAAACTTCTGCATTGTAAGGTAAGCATAGTGTTTAATGTTACAAGAAAATGTCCAACAATTTTCCAAAGAGGGTGTATCATTTTGAATTTTTATCACCAAAATTGAAGTTGTAGTAACAGTGTTACTAGAATTTGGTGTTGTATTTATTTCTCCATTTTAATAGGCTTATAGTGGTATCTCATTGTGTTTTCAATTTGCATTTTCCTAATAACTCTTAATACTGAGCATCATTTTAGATCCTTATTTTCTATTTGAATATCATCTTTTGTAAATATCTGTTCAAATCTTTTGCCTATCTTTAAAATTTGGTTGTTATCCTATCACTGAGTTTTGAAAATTCTTTATATATTCTAGAAACGAGTAATTTTTTTATTAGATAAGTGTTTTTATAAGTATTTATTCCTAGCTTGTGGCTTGTCTGTCACCATCTGAACCGGGTCTTTTGCCCTTCCCCCAATGGCTTAAGTCTCCTGATACAATGTAGTGTGTTTGGGGCTGAATTATGTCCTCCCCAAAATCCATATGTTGAAGTCCTAACCCCCAGTACCTCAGAGGGATTCTATTTTGAGATAGGGTTTTTACAGAGGTAATTAAGTTAAAATAAGGCCATTGTAGTTGGACTTAATTAAGCTCTCTTGTACTTTTGAGAAGAGAAAATTTGGACACAGATGCACATGAGAGAAGATGATGTGAAGAAAAACAGAGGGAAAAGATGACCATCTGCAAGCTAAGGAAAGAGGCCTGAATAGATCCTTTCCTGTTCACCCTTAAGGAAAAACAAAACAAAACAAAACACCACTGCAAACATCTTGGTCTTGGACTTCTAGCCTCCAGAACTCTGGGAAATAAATTTTCTGTTGGTGCTTTGTTATGGTGGCCCTAGAAAAGTAATACAAGCTGGAAGATCTGGGTTTCTTTTCTTTCCTTTTCTTATTTTTCCCTTCCTTGTCTCCCCGCCCCCCACCACTTTCTCTTATTCTTCTCTTCTCCCCTCTCTTCTCCTTCTCTCTTCTAGCCTCTCCCTTCCTCTTATCTCTCTTCCTTTCCTCTCCTCCCCTCTCCTTTCTTCTCTTCTCCTCCCCTCTCCTCTTCTTTTGTCTCCTTTTCTTTTCTTTCCAACAACAACAACTCCGTCCTTCCCAGGACTGTAATAATACAGGATGATTTCTCCAGATTCCTGCTTGACCCCATTCTTCCTCTTTAATATCCAGGGAGGCCTATGGAAAATATCCTGAGTGAATGTAAACTGCCTTCATATACACCGCTTGTGTCTCCTGGGTTTCTGTACTCTCATTCTAGTTGTCACCCAGCCTTGAACAGTTTATCGGAAGTTTAGCTCTTACCCCCTTGTGCAGCATCCCTATTTCCCTCCCGTGCTGTGCCCTTGGCAAACCTCTGTGTGTGTTTTGTCTTTCCTTGGAAGTATCAGTCTTTATGGAAATTTCAGACTAATTGATTTCTCTGTCACCCCAGATCTGTGATGGATTCAAGAAAAATTATGATTTTGCAGAGTATCCAGCTTTTTCTAGTTTTCTAAATTAGGAGCAATCCTCTTTTTTATTTCTTGACTTCCTGAGCAGAAGCTAGAAGACTCTTTGCATTTCAAAATCCTATACATACTTTGTTCCTCCAAAAATGCCTTTCACCTAACCTTCCAACTCATATATCAAAAGTTAGGCCTCTCATCACTTCCTCCATAAGGGTTCCTTTTACTCCCATGAACAGAGTCAGTTGATATGTCTGTATATTCTAAATGCACACTGTGTACACCTCTATTGTTGTACCTGTAGTACAAGTACTTCTAAATATGCCTGCACCTTCCACGAGACGATGAAGCCTCTGAAGGCAGACCCTATGCCATTCTTGTTCATCTTGCTTCAGCGCTTATACCATAATTCCTACCACACTGTGAGTTCTCAGAACATGTCTGGTTCAATGAAAGGTCTCTAAAGGAAAAATGTTAAGAGGCGGGTCCTCCATTTCAATGGGCCAAGGTGACACTACAGAATTCCACATGGAGTAGAGACTTCCTGGATGCTTGCTTTTGATATAATTCAGTTGTTGCTTTCTCACAACATGTACCTACCAAGGCCCATCCATGACCCAGAGGAGAAATGCACTGACCAGGTATAGGCAGTAAGACATATTGCTAAGGGCATAGGCTCTGAAGTCAGGCTGCCTTCGCATTTGAATCTTGGCCACCACGCTCACCAGCTGAAAGATTTTCTGTAACTAAACAGGGCAAAGCTGTTTCTTTATCTGTATAATAGTATATTCCTCAGAAATACTGTTGTGAAGATGAAGTGTGAAACTTGGTGTAAAGTATTCAGCACATAAGGAATGCTTCAATAATACTTCACAATATTAACATTCTTATGTTGACTATCCAGGGCATGGATGCCACTAGTGTGGTTATTTACCTCCAAAGCAATGATATCTTTCCCAGAAATCTGTATTACCATCTTCAAAGGCTATATAGCCATGAAGTTCACTCCTGTAGAGCTCTCAGAAAGTGTGATGGTGTAACTGCATGTGTCAATTTGGCTGGGCAAAGGGATGCCCAGATAGATAGTAAAACACTCTTTGCAGGTGTGTCCCTGAGAGTGTTCTGTAAGAGATTAGCATTTGAATTGGTAAACTGAGTAAAAAAGATTGCTCTTATCTGTGTAGGCAGACCATCCAATCCCTTGGGGAGATTAAATAGAATAAAAAGGCAGAGGAAGGGTGAATTTACTCCCTGCCTTCTCCTAGGAAATCCATCCTCTTCTGCCTAGGACTCAGGCCAAGACCATCAACACTGGCTTCTGTGGTTCTCAGGCCTTTGGATTTGGACTGAAGGTTATACCATTGATTCCCCTGAGCCTCCAGTTTGCAAACAACAGGCCATCAGACTTTCCAGCTTCTATAATCATGTGAGTCAATCCCTCATAATGAATATCTATCTATCTATCTATCTATCTATCTATCCATCCATCTATCTAACTTTTATATTAGTTCTGCTCCTCTGGAGAACCCTGACAAATACAGGAAGGCGGATTCATTGAAAACACATTGAGTGTTACCGTGGTATTTGCCAAGTGCCCAAACCTGCTACAACTGGTATGAGATGATGGTTTGGAGCACAAGCTATGATGTTGGACAGACTTGATTCGTTTTGAAATCCAGCTCTGCCACTTAGAAATTAATGTGACCTCAGAAAAAAAAATTACATCACCCTGCAGCCTTCGTTTATCCATTTATAAAATTGTGCTGATTGTGACAGTATCGAACCCCTATGCCTGGTTCATAGCATGTGATCCAGAACTGTTAGCTATTGATTTAGTCCATTTTATCCTAAGACACTGTCACTTTGCGGCCAGTTGGCATTTCCTCCAGTGTGTGGAGCTGTCAGGCCTCTGGCTTTGCCCTTTCTTGCTTTTCCATGCTGGATAGAGCTGGGTTTCCTTTCTGGCACACACTCCACAGAGGGACTTGGGAAGGGAATAAAGACTGAAGAATGAACTGGTCAATTTTTCCACTTTGAAAAAGTTGCTCTGTCAAAGGCCGAATGGGGGAGTAGTTTGCAGTTGGTGGCTAACGTGGGGAGCTCTTTCCTGTCTGTGGACACTCATCAATCCTGCCCTTTGTTATAATCTCTGGCCTTGCAGGCTGGGACATTGGTTCCTCCCTCCGTGGTCTGGCCCTGACTTCCCAGTGTTCCCCGTACTACAGCCCACATTCTTCTATGGGAGAGGCTGGCACAGGGCAAAGCCAGAGTGTAGCCGGCAGGTGGTCTGGCTCAAGGAGCGGTGTCCAGTGGTTGCAGCTGCCGATCAACGTCTTGGGCCTGACAGAACTGATGAAGCCCTTTGTTCCTGCCAATGGGCCCTTCCTGGCAGTGATGGAGCGAGCCTGCAGCACAGCCCTGCTCCTCCTCTGCAGCTGCGGCCATTACCCTGAAGTGGTTCTATTGATCTGCTGATTCTCTGTCTCCTGCCTGCGTCCCTCTCCTCCTAGCTGCCCCCTCACATCCCAGGGTTGAGCTTCGAAGTACTCTGTAGCTAGCTAGCCTCACATGGGCAAGGTTTTTTCTTCAGTGGTGAATGATGATTTTGAAGTTAGACGAGACAACTGTACTAGTCTCCTGTGAAAGTGGATACTCCCGCAGGGAAAGAATTTTCAGACTGGCAAAGGATACATCTCCATTTAACAACTACATCTTCTGGATTTTAGCTTTGTGTTGCTTCAGGTGTTTGTATGATCTAGGAAAGAGGGATGATGTTAAAGCTCTGTTTCCAAGTTTGCATTTTGGAAGACAGCAGTACATTTTGCAAGGTCATGCCGGTACTTTATTTTAAACAATTACCAATTATATGGATCTCAATGCAGTTTACCTGAATAATAAAAACAATCCAGCATTTCTGTATAAGACATAGTTATAATTTCCTTAAATGTTTTCATTCGTATTTTATTTATACCACTCTTATGAGCTAGCTATTATCCTCATTTACAGGTGAGGAAAAAGAAATGACTTATAGTTCATAAATCTTGCAAAAGCATAGACAGGATGCAACGCTAGGTCCTCTGACACAATAACTTATTTTTCCCCACATGAAAGGTTGCATTTTGATGACAGTTGAGATTTTAGGTGTATGTCTGATGGAGCTGTGCTTTGTTGCAGGAAGGTTGTATTTGCTATTCCTTATGAAACTCGGCAGTCTTCATCTTTCAGGGGTAACGACCTGGGTAGTTAATCACTGGAGTGCTGACCCACCAGGAAGAGTTTCAACTGAAACATCCTCATTTAGTTCTTCTGTGGCTCTTACAACTATGTTCAGTATTTTGAGAGGACTTGAACTGTTGTGCTTTCATAAAAATATGAAACCCAGCCCTGGCTGGCATAGCTCAGTGGATTGAGTATGGGCTGTGAACCAAAGTGTCCCGGGTTCGATTCCCAGGCAGGGTACATGCCTCGGTTGCAGGCCATAACCCCCAGCAACCGCACATTGATGTTTCTCTCTCTCTCTCTCTCTCTCTCTCTCTCTCTCATCTCCCTCCCTTCCCTCTCTAAAAATAAATAAATAAAATCTTAAAAAAAAAGAAAATATGAAACCCAGATGGTGATTTAAGCATCTGCACAAAGTCCATGAGTAAAGTCTGAGGAGAATCTTTTTCTCCTGGTGAGATATAACACTAGAACCATAGCTGTGGAAGCCTGTCCCTGGATGCACCAGGCATCCGGGTTTCGGGAGGAACTAAGAGGACCCGAGGCCAGGACGCTGTCATGACCTTTAATTAAACTTATGATCAACTTACGTGCCTGGGTGGAAGGCACATTTAGGAGAGATGTATGTACTTTCCTTGGCCCCAGAATGAATTACTGCCTTGTTAGAATTAGCGTGAAGGGAGGTCTCTGGAAGAATCAGATTCTGATTATTAGCGAAGGCGGGAGAATGGCGCATCAGTGAGACAATCCCTGTACATAATTATTATTTATTACTATTGAACAACACTATCTGCTGTGCACCAATCCGGTTCATGGCCATATATAACATCGACATGCTCTTGGCCCTGCCAAATCAATACTGCCTATTGCAGACTGTGGAGATGACTCTTGTCCTTTATCTGCCCCCATGCCCCACTTTCAAAATGAGAGCTATTCAGAGTGGGACATAATTTTCAGGGTTTTTTTCATTTTAAGATGAATACCTACAGAAGTTCTTTGCTTTATGGCAAAGTTTGCTGGATTTTTTTAGTTGATTTACATGATTAAATCAGCATGTGTTTTTACTAGAAGAAACAACAGTAAATTTAATAGCAATTTTTGAAAAGGAAAGATGAGTGGGGAGGAATAGAAAAGATGTAAGACTGAGAAGAGGTCTGAGACCTACTGGTAAACCTGTTACTGTGTAAGTAGGAGGCTGGGTCCTTGTCCTGATTTTTCTCTTATGAGAGTTGGGGAAAGTTACGTAGCAATTGTTGAGCCCTGGTTTCTACATCTGCACCATGACAAGTTCAGACTGAATCAGAGGTGTCAAACATATAGCATGCATAGTATCACTCATGATTTCCAGGCCTATAACAGACATTGCTAATCAACTGTAGTTCTCTTTCTGATCAAGCCAAAATGTAATCTCTACACACCCATAATAAATGAGAGGTGTGTACTGATCAGAGCTAAATTCTAAAATGCTTGAATTACGTGCTCACTCAGGTTTCTAGGCATCCCAGGATTCTGAAATAGGGGCCAGCTTCCTGTGTTTTTTTATGCCCAGAGACTTCTATATACAAGCATTGAAGTTATCCTTTATATAACTCTCTCAATTCATTTCAAAGAGAGAAGGTATGAGAAAAATTCAACATGAAAGAAGATTATTAATGTAACACAAAATATTCATGTTAAAAGACTGTATTATTTATTCCATAGCAGATTTGAACCAAAACTACACTCTTTCTAGATCTATTCTAATTTGGTCTCCTTTCTTCCTCTTTTGCTTCAATAACTCTCACATTCTCTTTCTCTTTGTAGTTTTTGGAATTGATTCTTACTAAAAATTCATAATTGTGGTACCAGCCATGTTCTTATCACTTTGGGGGATGATTTTCCATGGGTTTTGAATAAATAATCTTAATCTGTATCACTTACTGCTTCCTAAGGAAAGGCCTTATAAATGAGTATCTGCATAAGTGCAGAATGAGAAAAAGACCCCCCTCTCCATAGGTAATACCAAATGTTAATTCCACTACTGTGTTATTCTGGAGGTGGCTACTGGATGGCTGAGTATCTCCAATGAGTGTTTGTTTTGCCATTCATTTACTTCTTTCTGTTATTGTGAGAAAAATATGTCAGTATACATGAGTAAATATTTTTTATAATGCCATCTTAAAAGAACACACATTTTAAATGAAATCGGTGTATTTTTTCTAATGTGATCAACTCTTTCCCCAACTCTCTTATGTAAAACAGGCTGAAAGCTATATCAGTAGCCTTCAGTTTTAAGGAGTATCTGTATTTCACATCACGTCTCTTCTGTTACCTAAAAAGAGAAGGGCTGGTATACTCGTCAAAAGCTGAATTTTGAGTAAAGACAGGGTAGAAACATTAACTGAAAGCACGAAGTTTTTATTTTATGAAATATATGCACCACCCCTCATAAAACACATTTACTCTCCTTTTTAAAGATTTTATTTATTTATTTTTAGAGAGAAGGGAAGGGAGAGAAAAAGAGAGGGAGAGAAACATCACTGTGTGGTTGCCTCTTATACACCCACAGATGGAGACCTGGCCTGCAACCCAGGCATGTGCCCTGACTGGGAATCAAACTGGCGACTCTTTGGTTCACACACCAGTGCTTAATCCACTCAGCCACACCAGCCAGGGCCACATTTGCTCTTATAGTTAAGCTTATTTTAAATCAGGTTAACCTAACCTAAACATGTCACATAAAAGTCCCATTGTTTTACAGGGAGGGAGGGGCCCCTGAAGGAGAAATTTCATTCCAGATGGAAAGGTGAGTGAGTGAAAGAATGAATCTCCTGATTGTGAATGAGAGACAGCATAATATAACACAAGGAGCCCCAGATTTGCACTAATGCAGACTTGTGTCCTAATTCTAACTCTGTTCCTTACTTGTGACCTTGAATGACTTTTCATATTCTCAGATTCCTTAAACTCTCTAAAAATGTTCTAGAAAACCATATGGATGAACAGGGTCAATGTAAGATCAATCTCTCTAAGGAGGACACAAAAGGTAGAAAACCAATAGATTTGATTTTACAAGTATATTAAACAATTAAACAACCATTAATAAACAACCATTAATAAAATTAAAATATGCAAATACTTGTGTCAGATGATAGCTTTACCATATAAACAACCTTTATGCAACAATAAAAAGTAAAATATCTACCACTTCATAGGAAACAACCTGAACTGTTTTCTTTAACAAATGTTTTTGCAATATTTGGGGAGGGGCATGGGGATTTCCAGGCTCCTCCCCTGCCATCACTACATCTAAGGGTAAGAGAGAAGAATCATTGCTTTTCTTGTTGCTACACCTCTGGCCATGCCCTCCTTATAAGCTCTACTATAGTACTAAGGAGCCAAGAATTTGATACATGGGACCACACTTTATGAATGGGAAAGGTGACCTAATTAGTTATAAGTCGGTATCCTCAGAAGCCTTTTATTTATTTATCTTTTCCAGATTCTGACTTCCGTGGAGTAAGCAAAACCATGGCAGGTTCACTGATCTTTTATCTCTCTTCTGTCCAGGTCTTTCCTTCCCTCAATTCCTCTACATAACAACATGGGGGTTTCCTCTCGGGGGCTGATTGGCTAAGTGATGCTTAGATTTGGACCAAAAATGAACAAAATCTTATTTTGCCCCTTCATACAAGCTGTATCCTACAGCCCAGATTCTACCTGGCAACCTTACCTTTGGTGTTTATATAAAAGAAGGGTGTTGATCATATAGATGTTGATAAAGCAGAACCTTGACAGACTTCTCATTTTTGGAGGACCCTGGCTCCAGCACGGAGGTGTTGCTCTTCAGGTACTATTCTGCTGTCCTAACTCAGGTGAGAAGGAATCACTTTTTGTGGGGGAAGTGAGGCCAAAAAGATGTTTTAGACAGGGCAAAGAGCTCGAAGCCCTCTGATGTTCCAACCACATTCCCACATCTCCATCAGCATCCCTCCGAATTTGGGAACATTTATAAGCCTCTCAGAATTTCTTGCACTTATTTTCTTAAGTACACCACAGGGTTTTGAGTAAGGGATCGTTTGAAAGTCACCAAAGATCCCTTTCAATTTTTCCAAAATGTGCTGTATTTGGCAAATAATAACTAGAGTTTTCAGTGTAAATTTTGGGCTTTATCTTTGTGCAAGATTTGTAAATGTGCACTTAAGCCACCATATATTCAAACTTTTTTTTACCTAAATAAGTTTGTTGAGAATGAACACAACAGCTCTTGGAAGCACACCTCCCATTATACTTTTAAAACTTCAATTTTAAATATATCCCATAATTCATATGGAAAGTAGATAAGTTATTCATAGTCCTTGACTGGGTTTGATCACCTACAGCAACATTTCCCAATACTATTAAGGGGAAATTTAATGGCATTTATAACAAGTTACACACCGTGACATGGGAAGGTGACAAGAAAAGGTACCTTCACCCAATGTCAGTTTGCATAGACTTTTCTCAATTAATCACCATTAATAAAAAATATAATGGACAAGGTCTGGCAAAAAAACAAACAAACAAATAAACCTCATTTAAGACAAAGAATACACTGAAGGCAACCAGCATTAAGCCATTGTCACCAAAGTCTCAGTGAACCAGATGGATTTGAGATCAGCAAAGGCTATTTCTAGGTCATGCTTCTCTCTCTTCCATCCAGTTGGCATGACTTGGAAAAAGCTAATTGAATGTGCAATCACTGGCCTGTGGGCTTATGACAGTGGGCTTTGGCCGGCCATGACCAAAGAGAAGAGGGCTGAGAGACAATGCAGATCCCAGTGAATGGGAGGACTTGGAATTATATAGTCATTGCCCTTCATATACTCAGTACTAAAATGTGTAATTTCTCATGACACATCCCTAGGGTAAAAACCAAGAACTATTTAATTACGCTAACCACTGAGTATAACGCTTTCTCTAGGAGAATTTAGAAGTCGGAGACTCCGAAATGGCCTTCAACAGAATTAAGGTTCATGCCCCTCCACCCTCTCCTAAGGGTCAGTCTGGATTCCAGTGGATCCTTGCACTCTTCATTCTGGGGAAACCAGGAGAAACTCCAGGGTGCCTGCCTTTGACTCAGCCTCTGGGGCTGAGGACTTCATCAGGATCCCTTCAATAGGCTGTTGGATAGCTGGGATTCGAAAGGTCCCCGTGACAGGAAATTCTCACTGTTATATTTGTGCTTTCCTGTTGGACCCGGTGGATTTTGTTTTCATATTATTATTTAATTTGCAGACAGGAAAATCATTTGGATCTGGAGTCCTCTTGATAACGCTGTTAATGCGATTGCCAGGACTTCCCTGTGTACCGTGCAGGCGCTGGGACACCGAGCGGCCGTCCTTGCAACGTCCCAGGTGTTGGCTTCGAGGGTGATCACGTGCCATTTCATAATCACATTTGTGAAAGGGCTAATTAAAAATACAGATGTCTTCAGCTCACAATACCCCGACAGCTGAAATACTTATTAGTATTTGTTTAATATTAAAACTCTATCTCCTCACTGCTCTCCAACAGAAAAACTATTAATAGACAGCAAAGCGCAGACAGCAGCACGTTCAGTCTTTTTTTTCCCAATAAAAGACCTGTTATGTATATAGAGAAAATATCTAGTAATTTTACAAATTGGTAGTTTACAGAAAGGCCTCTTTAGAGTAATTTGTTTTCCCTTTCTGAAGGGTTCGGAGGCACAGTGTTGTTTATCCAGGGCAAGAGAGCTTTAAAAGGCCTTTACCCATCTCTTTTGTTGCTGTTGTTATTATTATTCTATTACAGTTGTCCCACTTCTTTCCCCCTTGCCCTCCTCTGCCCAGGCCGTCCTTGCTCTACAGTCAATCCCCACACTGCTGTCTCTGTCCACCTCTTTAACACTGAGCTGATGGCCCATACAAAACACCATTTGTGCTGAAGAACAGAGAGCCATCAAGGGTCATTCAGCCTTGAGAAGAGGGTTCTTTGTACTGCAAATGTCAAACTGTTTCTACCTCCTGGGAGGCAGGATAAACAACTACTATCATAGCCACAAATGTCTTAGAGTTGTGTACCCCTAAGAACTTCGCCCTGAGACATGAAAAACCCTTTGCAAACAGGTTAGGTTTTCACATGTGAACCAGAACAAGTGCTTGTCCCCTCCTCCGGAAGGTAAGTACTTGAGGTTTAAATATAGAGTTAAAATAATGTTTAAAAGTACCAAATATGTTCTGCCAAAATAATACCCAGTTAAGGTACAAAGATGTGGAGAGAGGTGTTGAGAGCCCCTCCCCTCACATGGATTTTCCTTTCTGGCTTTACCTCTCTCTGTTGAGCTCTCAGGAAAACTGTGTGCTTTTCCTGTCAACTCTCCTTTCTTTCATTTTATTCATTCCACAGATATTGGGGGGCACCCACTAAGGTACTGGCACTCTTCTATACACTGGGATTCACCAGTAGGTAAGGCAGGTTTGGTACCCACCCTCAGAGCTACGCATAAATGCTGAGACACCGAAAGTCCTACCCTAGACATCCAATGCCAACGGCTGTTATTGGCTTTGAGAGAAGAGAGAGGAAATTCTAATTACAATGCTACTTTCCAGTCTTTATTTTCTCTACAACTTTTATTTTATTATTTTTTGAGTCTGAAAAGACCCCTGGCCTTTCTAGTAGAATCCACTTCAGTGAAATGTCTCTTGATTAACTAAAGAAAAATTTTTTTGGTCACTTAACATGTTTCATGTGCACTATGACCTTACGCATGAATAATGCTAGTTAAATCAGATTTCCTCACAATATTCAATAACTGCCACAAGCAATGAATTCTGGCTCAATATTTACTTATAAATCTGAGTGTCTGCCCCATGTGCCCGCATTTTGTGCTGTTCTCTAGAAGCCGCTAGATCAATGCTGCCCAACAAGGTGGCCACATGTAGGTTTCGCGAATACTTGAAATGGGGCCAGTCCAAAGTAAAATACACACCAGCTTTTTAAACTTTAATATAAAAAAGAATGCAAAGTATTGTATTAATATCTTTATATTGATTACTAATGCATTTTAAAATTACTCATTTAATTTTAATATCTAATGACTGATTGATTATTCATATTTTTATATTATCAATGCAATGATACTATATTGGATATACTGCGTTATGTAAAATATAGTAGTAAAATTCATTCCACCTCTTTCTTCTTACTTTTTAAATGGAGCTACCAGAAAATTTCAAGTTACACAGTGGCTTTCATGGCACTTCTACAGAGCAGCCCTGCCCTTCTTCCTCGCCACACTCCCTGTTTATTACTACATGAGATTTCATCGCCAATTTTTTGGCTGATTAGTCACTCTTCTCCTTCTGCCTGGTAACCTACAGCACATATTATGGGATATTTACCACATCCTATGTGTTGTGATGGATACGGGGAATACAGTAGTGAAGGGGAAAGAAAAAAGTAGCTTCTGTGTTATAGGAAACCCCATTGAAATTAGGAAGGTCATGCTGAAACCAGAAAAGATACTGGAGCTCGTGCTGCCTGTCACTTGCCAAACCCAATAAGCAGAGACAGGGATCGAACCTTTATGGGTGCTTTATTCAGATGGCCAGCCATCTGAGAAGACAGCGGCTTCACACCCAAAAAACCCATCTTACATTTTCTTTCTAGGCCAACATCTTTATAGCCAGGAATAAACAAGGTGTGGTGGCCAGGGGTGGGTGGTGGTCTGTCTCTCCCTGGAACACAAGGGCCCGGATGCCTCTGCTTGTCCGCAGGCAGTAATCTCCAGCCCGTGCCTCAGGAGGTGGGCTGTTTCTCCCAGGAGCCAGGATGGGCCTTATCTGTAGTTTCTGAAATAAAAGTTTTAACATATGTATTACTTACTAGGCTTATAACTATTTACCTTAAACTAAAATTTTCCAACTCTTGGGTCCCCTATCAATGCCTACTCACATACCTAGCTTTAGCAGCCATTAGACTGAAGCATTTGAGAAAAAGTGCAACCTATTCAAATATGATCCACACACACTATTACGGCCCACACTTAATCACATGTCTTGGGATCTTAGTGTCTACAGCACCACCAGCACAACGGTTCTAAAAGTTTTGCAGAAAATGTTTGGAAAATTGCTTTGAAAATTAATAGGTGCTCTGAAAAGAAACAGGCAAATAAAAATCTGTGGTCAAAGATACTTGGGGAACTCTGGGTTAAAAGAAACACAGCAGGTCTCTTTACTGTGGGACGTATCAAAGGCTTTGGTCTTCTAAAGCATCTTTATGAATTCCCAACAGTGGGGTAACATGAAGATTTCCTAAACATAGCTGGCCAAACATTTAGTTTCTGGTGGGGTTTTCTTTTCTCTCAAATAAAATTGTGCACAATAAACTTTTGGAGATGGTGTTCATCTGATTTCTTCATCGTCCTTGGTGTTGTTAACAACGAGCTACTGTGCTTGTTATTAAGCTGCCGCCCCAAGTAGCTCACAAACCCACACTTGGATTCTTTGCATTTTGTGTTGTTGCAGGAGCCGGAGTTCTGTAAACCGCATTTTTGCTTACCACCTCTCTCCAGGCGAGGCTCTGCCAGCACAGGGCGTGCGAGAGAGACTGCACGATAAAGAGGGACAGGCTCTTTGCGGTTTCTTTTTGCTTCCTGTTTCTCTCAGCTCTGTCCTAAACAGTGCTTCATCCTGACAGCAGAAATTCTTTCCTATCTCAACAGCTGAATCTCGTGGGCATTTTTTAATGACATTTATAGAATTAGTGTCATAAACCCTGTTTTGAACTGAATATATGTGCCCCCCTCACCAAAAAAGTTTGTATGTTGAAGCCCTAACTTCTGATAAAACTGTATTTAGAGCCCTGGCTGGCATAGCTCAATGGATTGAGTGTGGGCTGCGAACCGAAGCATCGCAGGTTCAATTCCCAGTCAGGGCACATGCCTGGGTTGCAGGCCACGGCCCCCAGCAACCACACATTAATGTTTCTCTCTCTCTCTCTTTCTCCTTACCTTCCCTCTCTAAAAATAAATAAATAAATCTTTTAAAAAGTCACTCGGGTTTTTAAAAAAAAAACAAACAAAAAAACCTGTATTTAGAGATGGAGCCTGTGAGGAGGTGATAAAGGTTAAATGAAGTCACAAAGGAGGAACCCTAATCCAATGGGGCTGGTGTCATCATAAGACGAGGTCAAGACACAAGAGCTCTCTCTCTCTCTCCCAGCCATATGAGCAACAGCGAGAAGGCAACTGTCTTAAAGCCAAGAAGAGAGCCCTCATTTAAGAGCTAAACCTCACTGGTAACTTGATCCCAGAATTTTCCAACTTCCAGAACTCTGATAAAATAAATTTCTATTGTTCAAGCCACCTACACTATAGTGTTTTGTTACGGCAGCCCAAGCCAGCTGAGACAATCTGCCTCCTCCCATCAGCGCTGGCTGGCTGGAGACTCTCCTCAGTTGTCGGAGTCTTAGCTGCAGGGTTACCCTCCTGTGAGTTTATGCTTTCATACCTCACATCTCTTTGCCTTGCTCCTGCAACCCTAGAGATGGTCGCTATTTTCTGTAATTGCTATTTTCATGTGCTACTGGGTATTCTCTTTGTTTCCCAATTATTCAACACGTAGCTCTTTGTCCATTTCTTCCAGATTGTTGAATTTGTTGGTATAGATTTGTTTATGTGTTCTTTAATGATTCTTTGCATTTCTGTGGTGTCAGTTGTCACTTCTCCTCTTTCATTTATGATTCTATTTATTTAGGTTTTCTCTTTTTTTGTCAATGAGTCTGGCTAAGGGTTTGTCAATTCTGTTCATTTTTTAAAGAACCAGCTCTTAGTGTCTTGATCTCTATCGTTTTCTTTAATTACTACTTCACTTATTTCTGCTCTGATCTTAATTATTTCCTTTTTTTGTTTTCTTTGTGGTTTGCTTGTTCTTCTCTAGTTCCTCTAGGTGTAAAGTTAGATGGTCTATTTGGGGTTTTTCTTGTTTCTTGATGTAGGCCTGCATAGCTATGAACTTCCCTCTCAAAACTGCTTTTACTGCATTCAATAAATTCTTAAAAGGTATGTTTTCATTTTCATTTGTCTCAAGATAGTTTTTTATTTCCTCTTTGATTCTTGGTTGTTTAATAGCATGTTGTATAGTCTCTACATATTTGTGGTTTTTTCCAGTATTTTTTCCTGTAGTTAATTTATATTAAGTTTTTTAAATTAAAGTAACTTGTATGGCTTCTGAGTTCTGTCTGGTCCTGTCTATGTACTTCCTCTCCCTTCTCCTCTCGGCCAACAACCTGAGGGGTAAGCCAGGAAGTTATTTGGATGAGGTCATACCAAATTGTTCCAACACCAACCCAACCAGTGCCTTTGGGCTGAGCTGATTTATCTCTGTCCTCAGGCCTCAGAAAAAGCTTTTCTCTAATTTCAGGGGAGAATGGGAAGGGTTTATAGGAACAAATTTAAAGGACACATGGACAAAAACTAGGGGGAGGGTGGTAATGGGAGGGAAGTAGGGAGGGTTGGGTGGGTGGGCTGGAATGGGAGTAAAAGGGAGAAAACTGTACTTGAACAATGATTAAAATAAAAATTTAAAAAAAAGCTTTTCTCTTTCCCCAGGAAGTTAAGGCCTGAGAAAAGTTTCTTCAGAAACAAACCTACTACCAGCCTACCTCTGCTGGCCCTTCCTGGTGTGTTTAGCCATAATGACATAGATTTGAACTTGCCACATTTGGTCTTCTCACTTGGAACCCAGATCTATTAACTTTGACGAAGTCATTGAGAGAGGTCACACTTCTATTTCCTGATTCTCCTCCTGGAAACACAGAGTTGCAATTGCCCCTGGCTGACTGCTAGAGTAGTGAAACTGTCTGAAGAGTTCAAGTCCACTAAGTTAAAGAGTGTTTGCTTCTCAGAGCCTGATGGTGGCTTTTAATTCATGTTTGCCAACACTGGCATTTCTTTGTATATGTGTGCATGTTTGTGTGTTGTGGGTCCATCTGTGTCTGTGTATGTACATTTGAGTATACATGAGCAAGTGTTGTTACAAAGGTGTATGAATGTGTGCATGGAAGTGCTTAAGCTATGTGGCACTGGACCTATGAGTTTTACCACTGTATTTCCAATACCTAGCACAGAGTCAACATATTTGTTGAATAAATGAATGAATGTATGAATGTATGTGTGTTAATGATAGCATGAAAGGGAGTGAAATCTGTCCATTGTTTTAAGGTAGATCCGTCTAGATCAAGTCTGCTTAATAGAAGTAGAATGTGAGCCACTACATAATTTAAAATTTTCTAGTAGCTCCACTGAATAAAATAGAAAGAAGCAGAAATTACTTTCAAAAATATTTTCTAATTAACCAATATATCTAAACTATCATGATTTTAACATAATCAATATGAAATAAGTATTAATGTAATGATAGAAAACAATTGTTACTGAAATAATTACATTCTCTAAGTCTTTGAAATTCAGTGCAAATTTGATAATCCCAGCACGTCTCAGTTAGGAGCAGCCGTACTGCAAGGGCTTGCTATCCCCATGTGACTCACAGCTACAGTATTCATTCGTCAGTGCCACTCTCGGAAATACCCTGTGGCTGGTGGAGAGTGGTATGGGACACTTTCTGTTTTCTGTCCTGGGGTGTTTGGAGGTCAGGAGTTTAGGGAAGTAGGGGCTACTTCTTGGATTTCAGAAACATGGGTTGGGAACATGGATCTCTGACACTCCTCAGATTGTTGCAAAAATTACACATTTTAGCTCACATCCTCTTTTCTATGTCCTTCATACCAGCATTGTGGGCTACAACACAATCCAGGGCACTATTCTGAAACCCATTGTCCTTTCCCTAAAACCTGATCATCTTTGCTGGAAATCTGTCTCCTGCTGTAGAACTTGACCCCCTATTCCAGGTCTATATATATATATATCTTGTTCTGGAACAGGCTCCAACCAATCTCTTTCATAATATATGTGTCAAGTTCAGTCATGAATAAATAAAAAATACAAAACACACACACACACACACACACACACACACACACACCAGGCAAGCATCTTTGACCCTCTTTTTCCCTCTCACAGTAAGCATCCTCATTTTTTCTTTATTACATCTGTTATCAGTTACTTTATATAGGTGTCTGAATTTTCTCCCCACATTTTCCTTGAGCCAGAGCTCCCCTAGGTTCACAGTCTTTTCACCCAGCCCTGTAAGAACCTCATTTTATGGTTGTGATAGTAGCGGGGATTCAAATGGAATTGGTGGGAGACCACATGTGTTCTCCTGCCCTTGCCTCATTGTCTCTCTTATTAGATAAGACAGGATCTCAGAAGTGGTTCCATTAGCTTCTGACAGTCTTCCCATTCCATTCAATGCTGTGTCTTTTGAAATTCTCTCAGCTGGTGTCATTTGTAACAAGCAATGGGGGAAAAAAACTTTACATATTTTTCATTAACATATTAACTGTTAACTATGCCAGTAAATTATGGATAATTTGATTTAATTTAGGCTTAATGGCAACATTTTTCCTCATTAATGAAATGGTTATTTGTTATTAGGAAAATATTTATTGAAGTGGAATTGTGTGATCTCTCACATCACTATTAAACCTTGTTAAACCATTTTTAATTTCAAGTTGGGTTTAATTAAGATTCATTAAGCATTTTATTAAATCTAAATTAAGTGCTAATGGAAACAGGGTTTGCCAAGGAAAGACAGTTGTGCCCTTTCTTCAGGTTCAGTCCTTCCAACCTGATACAGTTACAGAAGGACTTGGGGGAAGTGGGACTCCTGTGTTCCTGGCAGACTGGAAGGAGTGCAGGCTTTGTCAGAGACTCATCATGGTTCAAATTTCAGAGCTGCTGCTGACTCAGCACGAGACCTTGGATAAGTCACATCGTTTTTGTGACAATCTGCTTGCTCCTTTATAAAATGAGGATTATAATACCAAGTGCCTATTTATAGCTCTTTTTCCTTTCTCAGGTATCTGGAACTCCTTAGAAAAAGGAAGTGAAGAAGTAAATTCTCCGAAGATGATAAAAAGGAAACTGTGACTCTAAAAAATGGCAACAGACATGAAGCTGTCAGTCTGAAGCCTGAATTCAAAAGAGAGTGTAGGTGGAACAAAGGCACGGCCTACTTAGTGAGGAGATGGCCTTTTCTTGGGTATGGAAGTAAATTCATGACCTGGACCACATGGAGCAGTTGGTTGAAGTGAAATCCTTGTTGGCTCAACTCAGTAGAACTCATAGATAAACCCCATTCCCATGGACAGTCCTTAAAATGGAGAGATATCAGAGTTCATTTGTCCAACAGGCTACTGCTGAGGCTAAAGGAATGGTGGTCAACAGGACTTCTATGGCTCAATGATAGAGAGAGGCATTTCAACAACACACACCCAAAGCAATAGTGAAATACTGGGGCTATGGATAATGTGCTGTGTTAAAGAGATTGTGTAACGTGCCAGCTATTAAAAACCTGTTCTGTGTGACTTACCAACTTGGCATCACTTTCAGAATTCCACTGTGGGCCTCTACTGTGCTCTTGACTCAATTCGATTCTTGATTTCACTCTCACCTGAAGCTCCCAGATGAATCCCCTTCTTCTCGAATGCCTCATCATTAGAATGAAGTTCTATTCCCACCTGCTCAGGTGAGGTGGTTGGTATGTACCTTTTCAAATAGAAGCATTCACCTTCATTAGACTTTTCCTTCTCCTGGAGTGAGTCCTTTAGAAATAACAGGTTTTTACTTTTGACATATCTCATTTTTAGATTGAAACATTTTGCCATTTTGTTATCTGAAGATAGTATCTACACATATGGTCCCAGAGGACATTTTTACTTTCCACTATCCTTACCACTCTCCAAGCATTCAATAATTAGAATCAGAGGAAAATGAGATACTTAGTAACCTACAATGTCCAAACAGGGCAAAGAGTGGTACCTGAATGACAGCCTAGCACACACTTATGTGCACATGTGCATGTGTATGTGAACGCAGAGACATATGCTCATGTGTGTTCACTCTCCTAAATAACTTGCACTTGCCTCTCCAGGTCTATTCTCTACCCTTTCTCAGCCTGGTCTGTGACCCAGAAGTTTGACCAATATTGACAGCTTCAATGGATTCTCTTGACTTCTGGCTTCTGATTAGGGGCAGTGAATGGGGAGATCCAGCAAGATAGTTGAGAAGAATGAGAGTAAGGTGAAAGCTTATTTCAGTCATCTGCCTTCCTATGAGTACCAAGGCTTGCTGCATCCATTGGCCAAGAGGGCAGTTCCTGTGATATGGTCCTTTCCATTCTCTCCCCATCCTCATCCCTTCAGGACTACAGGTGGTAAAGGGGTTCTGCTCTTGCTCTCCCCAGGACACTGCACTGATGCTGGAGGTTTCTCTACAGGCTTCATACACCTTTTCAAAGCATCCTTTTTTAAAACTCTTATTAAGTTGCCCAATTTGAGTGTGCCCCCTGCTCTCTACTGTGATCCTGACTGACGGGCACACACAGAAACACTCACACTGAAGGTCTCACTCCGTGTATAACTAGACTGCTTTGATAGAAACTAGGAAATTTGATTGTCTTAGTAGCCAGTCAAAATGTCTCCAGCATTGTTACTAGTTGACCTCAGATATAATAAAAGTTCTGGGAAGATGAGCATATGTGATTTAATCCCTCGTCTTGCCTTTCTGCTCCTAGGAGCAGACCAGGCTCTGTATATTTCTGTCTCATACCTTCCTTTGTCTTCATTCCAGAAATGGAGAAGACCAAGTTGTCCAGATGGAAAGCAGAAATGCAGACAGAAGGTTGTGGAAGAGGAAACTTAAAATAACTGAAGAACTTAAAGAAAACAAGTGAAGATTTATTAGAAACAACTGCCACAAAAGAGAGAAAAAACACTTCCAGCTTAAGAAGAAAGAAGATGCAAGGACACAAAAACAATTGTGCAGATGAGAACCACTGCAAAGAGGACCAAAAGAAGGAAAAAAGAACACAATTTTGTAAAAAAAAAATGGGCCAAGAGAACAAAAGTCCAAGGTAAATTAGGCTGTCCCTCCATGGAGTGGAGCCCTGACTTTGTGGAGACAATCCCAAGTCCACCCTCATACTGCATAGCACACTCACTTCCAGTACCAGCCTGGGAGAATGTACCAGGAAGCCTTACTAGCCTAATTTACTCTGAGACTTACTAGCTGTGAGATCTCACCATCTCTTCCTTTTCTTTCTCTTTACTTCCTTCCTTCTTCCCTGCTAGCCTTCTTCTGTCTGCCTGGTGTCAAAGCTCTGTCTAGAAATTCAATATCATTGTTGTTTGTGGTGTTCATATTACTATTACTATTATTATTATTATTAGTTACCATCATTGTTGTTATACAGCTTTCTGCATTCTGTTTTTTCACAAAACTGCTGCCCTGAGATCCAAGAACCACCCATCCCTCTGCCAAGAACCTCACTAGGAGAGTATCCCCCCTCCTGAAGCCCAAGCAGAAGGGTTAAAAAAAAGTCAAAGGTAATATCTACAAAAGATAAGGTTTAATTTATTTTTGTGTTTTTTTTGGTAGTGGGTGTTCTTGATAATCAGTCCATCCATGTCCAGAGCTGAGGTTGAGTTCCACTACCAATCTGACTATTGATAACAAAGACCATCTCTTTAGGCCAACTGAATCTGAGATGGCATTCCCCCTTCTAGCTGACTGGAGAAGGGGATGGGTTTAGAGGCTCTGAAGGGCCTCCTCCTGCCAACTTAGACACACTATTTTTTTTCCAGCCCAGCTGAACGCTCTCATCTCTCCACTCTGATGATAAGCCCAATTATGGCTGAAGCTTTCATCTGCCTGGGTGGTATCAGGGTTTTTGAGACATGTGGCCTCAGTCCTTGTGTTTGGGTGGCATGTGGCTTGGAGACTCTGTTGAAGTAAACAGGTTTTATAAAATAGACAATGATGACCATAAAGATAAAAACATAAAAACAAGTTGTATGGGGCATCTTACTCTGTCATGCAAGTGCTGGGGACTCTGGAGAGCTGATGTCTAATTCTCATAGTAACCATGGGAGTTAGGGACTGCTATCCCATTTCTTAGATAAAGGAAGAGGCCCAGGGGGCTGAATATCTTACCCATAGCTACTGATAGGTAGAAATGAGTTTTCCCTTATATCTTGTGTTCTCTCTATCAATTAGAACATTTTGGGTGGGTTTTTTTTTCCTTATCACACATTGAGTACCTTTCAAGTCCTCAAGAGAAGGGAGAGAAGAGGAAAAATAAGCAGTCAAGCAGGGCATTGACTAGTCTTGCTGGGACTGTCCACTTCAGTGGAAATGAAAGGGAGACCTGCAGGAGGTAATGCTCAGCTCAGTCATCTGCTAAGATACCTTCCTGCTACCCAACCTGCATTTTGTATCCATCCTACCATGTCTCTCAAGATACTCTGGAGTCTTCCTCATGGAGCATGTTCCTGTCCTTTCCAGACCTCACCTGCTGAGAACCACATGGTAGGAATGCAAAACAAGGAGACAGGGAATTTCCAACCCCTCCTCTTACTCTTTCCACTATTTCTGTTCTAGAAAGTGAGGTGTACTCAGATTATAGCTATTATCACTGTTCAGCTCATTTTAAAATAATGTCAATGGGGTGAAAGTCCTTTCTTTTTTTTCTGGTGCCTATGCTTTTGCCTTCCTCTGTATCCCCCCAAATCCTCCAAGACTAGAAAGGTTCACAGCTGCCACCTCACTCTCTAGTGGGGTTTGAAGTTATTGCACATGTCCTAGAGATAAGATCCAAAACATGGTATCATTAAGACCACTATGCATTCCTCTAGCAAAGTTGTTCATTCATTCATTCATTCATTCAACAAATAGTGCTTGGGTGATGAAGTGATTAAAATTTCAGGCTGTGGAATCACATTGATTGAGTATGTATTCTAGCCCTGCCACCTATGTAACATTGAATAAGTTACTAAATCTCTTTAGGCTTTGTTTCCCTCTTCTGTAAAGGAGGGTTAATAACAAATAAGTGTTGTTAGAATTAAATGCATGTCAAGCACTTAGCACAGTTTCCCAGCACATGTTTACTGAAGTCAGATGGTTTGGCATTTGGGAAAGATGTTTGTATGCCCATGTGCATGTGTGTGTATATTTGTGGGAAGCCAAGAGAAACTGGAAATTTTTTGTGGCTCTACCTCTATATGACTCCTTACATTTATTGATGTGGCCTTGAGCAAGTCCCCTACTTTCTTTATTTCAAGGGATGAGACTTCACATAAGTACATAAAACTTTTAAAACCATTCTTGAATCAGGATAATTGCTCAGGAAAATGCTGCTTTGCCCTCTTTACTTCCCATCTTACTCATCCCTCAGGCTACAGGTCCAGAGACCTGTATCAGGGTTTTCAAGAAGCCACTATGACTTCCACAGCTACAGCCAGGAACATTGTCCAAAGTGACGATGTGTTTGGGGGGGGAGGGTGTGCATAGTCATAAGACATTCATTGACTTTTCTGAGAAAAATGAGCTCAGGAAAACCAAATGTTGGCCACTTTTCCCTTTTGACACCTCATCTTTCTCTCAGATTAAGCTAAGCTGGTGACCAGGCGCTGGCCTGGAACAGGCGGCTCCCCTGCCAGCTAGATCTGGAGAAATGAGAAAAACCAGCCAAGGGAAGCACAAGTGATTCTGGTGCTGGCTTCACCCAGGGAGGGGGTAGAACTCAGGCCCTCCTCCCTTCCAGGTATCACCGGGGAAGTAAAAACTAAAGACATGGGTTCAAGCCTAAATGAGTCCATGGTGGAAAGTTCTCCAAAGGCCAAAGGGATCTATTTGATTTTTTAATACAATTTTTAATTTTAAAATAACTTTAGATTCACAGAAACATCTCAAAGCTGATAAAGAGAGTCCCTGTATATCTTTTATTCAGCTTCCCCTAATGTTAACATCTTATATAACCATGGTACATTGGTCAGAACTAAGAAACTGACTTTAAGAAATCCATATTAACTGAACTCTAGAATCTCTATTTGGATTTCACTAGTTTTTCCACTATGGTCACTTTTTGTTTCAGGATCTAATCTTCATTATATTCAGTATATTTGATTTTTAATGTGCCAGTGTTTACATTTTGATCTAGAAATTTCTGTGTCTACTAAAAACGTCTGAAATTTGAGCTCTTCTTTTACCATTCTCCCTTCTAGAACAGTCTATTCCTAGCATTTTCATCTCAGCCATATGTCAAAAAACGTGGGTAAGATGTTTGGACCCTACTTGATACTCTTCTGAGAAATTGTTTCGAGTTTTTACTCCTGAACTAAGTGGATAGCTAATAAATGCCCTTGCCTGACTACTGCATGAATTATGTGTCAGGCAGTATGCTAAGTGCTTATACAGATTATCTAATTCTATGTTCATAGCATCCCCTTGAAGTTATAATTATTACTATTATTTTCCAGATAAAAAGACTGGGTTCAACAGAGGCTTATAGTTTGCCCAAGATAAAACATTCAGTAAATGGTAGGATGAGGATTTGAACCCAGTATTCTCACTTCAAGACAAATGTGCTTTCTCTGATGTTTCTATATTAAGGCCTCTGTTTTGCAGAGCTCTGCCCCAGAACTCCTACTGATTCTCTTTTCCGTATGTGGTGGAGTGGTTAACAAATCTAATGCGTGGTACCCTTTGTTGGAATTAGCTCTGGATTAAATGCTTCCAAGCCTCAAGAGGAGATATCAGTGACTCCAGCTGTGGGTGTGAAATAGTGAGTAAATCAGGAGTGGTCCAGCATGCTGAGTGGAAGAGCTGGTCTGCATGACCGCTCTCCCTCCACACACACACATTTACAAGAACCTGACATTTTCCCTCCTGAATGCCCAGCGTGCTATGCACACATTCCCCCAGTGCTGGTGGATATATCTCTGGGAAAAGAAGAAGCACGAACAGTGTGCCAAGGGATCGGGATGCGGAAAATCTGACTTGAGCAGAGGGAGTAGCACAGGGGCATTCAAGGGAAGACCAGGGAGATCGTGCAATCAGATCCAAGACTCATTTAATCAGCTTTGGGTAGTGTGTGTGTGTGTGTGTGTGTACACACACGAATCCAGTCCAAAAAAATAGAGGTAGGACAGATACAAACATAGATTGTGGACACTTGCAGGCACAGATCAATCCATTCATTAATGTGTTTATCCAATCATAGAACAGGCATTTATTAAACACTTTTGATGTGTTGGGCCTTCTGCCAACACAGTTTCAGTCTTGGTCTGCTCTTCAGAACTTCAGTTAAATCCTTTATGGGTGTGGCAATACGCAAGGCTCAGGAAACTCCTCTTTCTGGAAAATGACACCTATTTTTTTTATTCTGCCAACAAAGAAGAAGTTTGTTTCTAAGGAATGCAAAATTTCAGAGGAATCAGTTCACAGTGCTTTGCAGGGAAGGCCCATTCCTAATAGCAGGAAGAAAATGCAGCCCTCTTGTCCTTCAGTGACCTGGAAGTCCTCGTGGTAGAGCGAGTGTGCAGGGCTCCAGGGTCATCTGAGGCTTTGTTATTACACCCTCTCTCTTCCTTCCTGTGTATATAAGTCGGAAGTGAAAAATGCACACCTAACTGTCAGAATAAAGTGAGCAGTCTGGAGGAGATGCCCTTGGTGTTGGCTAAGGGGGCCCATGGTGAACATTGCCAGGTAGATACAGGTGTGCTTTGCCAGGTGTGGCCCACCACCACTGAAATAGACAGTGCTTAGACAAAAAATGACTGAACTATGGAGCCATCAACAGCAAGGACATACACTCCCTTGGGAAACATCCACTGCGGCAGTGAGGAAGGGAATAGAGACCCAAGAAAGCCAGAGTGGTGGGAAGCACACAGGTTGAGTAACCACACTACTCCTTTATATCCTCCAGAAATGAAGTATGTGCCAGCAATTCCACTCATGTGTGGACTGTGTACAGAAATAGGCACCTCAAACTATTTCCTGGGAAGGCTGGTCAGGGAAGCTGTAAAGGGGTGAATCTTTTCATCACCTGGAAGTCGGGTAAGACTTAAGGAAAGTGAGAAGCAAGAGGATCAGGGCAAAGAGGGAGAGGCCGTGTGGTGAAGGGGGCAGACATCTGCAGCATGTCGGCTCTTGGCTCAGGAAGATGCTCCCACAGGGCCTACACTGGGAAGGCTTCAATGCATTTGGAGCTCTCTGCTTGGCTCCGTGAGATGGGACCATATTAATAAGCAGAGGACTGTTCAGCTGGATTTCAGCAAGTATTTCCCTCCCAGGAAGAAAAATTTGAGCAGGGGCTGGTATTCACAGGAAGTGGTTTATGCCCTGTTGTTTATATAAAAATAAAAATAGGCTGGGGGTGTAGGAGCAGGGAGGAACATGTGAGGGTCCAGCTGTATTTGTCTCTGTCTGCTGGGCCATGGTAACCCTTGGAGGAGTCAACAGGGACTCAGCTGGGCTCTGGGTTCAGGGGTTGGATTGATTGATCAGTGATGACAGGATCAGTGACCCCGGCACCTTTTTTTCTCATCAGCAATTTACAAGAAAATTGACCTGATAGGCTTCAGTTTATTGATGATCCTGGCTGTTCCTTGACTAAAATATCTATGGCTAGACTGGGCCCTGCTGGGTTCAACACTGGAATGTGACCAGTAAGCTGGTCAACAGATGAAACTGGCCAAAGGATATAGTAAAAGGCAGCATCTGAAGAGCTTTACCATGTGTGTCATTTCTCACCATTCCAGCAACAGTGCCAGACATCACTAATCTATCATGGCACTCTTTCTACTGAGCTCAGGCATAGCATCATGGTCTTGATGAAAACAAAGCTCCAGAGAGCCACTACACATTATCCGTAACAGGCACTAAAGATGAAACCTGCTGGCTTTCTTGGAGATAGAGGTAAGTAGGGAGAATGGGACATTGCCATGCTACATGGGTATTCATTCATTCATCTCTTTATTGATTAGTTCAGAAAGTATTTACTAAGAGTCTATGATATACTGGGCTTCCTGCTAGACACTAAGCACTATAATGATACAGTTTTTCTGTGTAGTAAGTAATTCACTATTGTAGGAAGAGAGAGCGAAAGGAAAAAAATGGACCATGGGATTTCAAACATGTTGCAGGAACATAAAGGAAGATGTGGCCACGGCTACATGGAGGGATCATGGAAGGTTTCATAGAGATGGTGACATTTGAGCTCGGACCTGAATGAGTGAAGGGACGAATGAATGGGAGGATGGATGCATACATAGTGTGGTGTGTGCAGTTGGCAGTGTATAGGAGAGATATTTTAAGATATTGCACTTTTTGAGCAGTTCATAGGCTATGTTTGGTCAAATTAGGTAAGTGTTTTATGCTTAAGGTAGCCAGGCTTACTGATAAACACAAATGACGGTCTAGTGAAATAGGACAGAAAGATTCAGGGGAAAGAATATAAGAGTGGAAGATAATTTCTTTTCTGAAAGCTTCTTACAATGATCAAGAGAAGATGTTAATTCAAAGTTGCCCTCCACTGGAAAAAATAGGAAGAGAGGAATATTACTTTCTACACCAGGAGGAGCCATTGAGGACATCTGTTGACTTTTTTTCCCCAGGGTCCATTTGCTCTTCCTGTAGAAATTCTACCAAGATTATCTCCTGGAGAACCACGCCCTCTCCCCTTGAAACCTGTGTTCTCTAGGACTCCTACTCCAGTTTAAGGATGCAAGATGTGCCTAAGCCCCAGTCAGTGAGAACACTGAGTTTCCTTATGTTTTACTTTTGAATCAACCTGACAAGCTCAACCTTTTAGTTAGTATGTATAAATCATCTATACATCTATAGTGTCTATTAATATAGAAAGATTTATTATCTTTTTCTTTTCTCTCTGTCTTATCTCATTGGTTTTTATTTTTCTGCTTTCATTTTAGATAACTGAGTACTCTTTATAATTTCATTTTGTTTCTTTTAGTTATTAACTGCAAATCTATCTTTTGTTTTATATTCATATTGCTTCAGGTTTATAATACACATTGTTAATTTATCACAATCTACCTTCAAGTAATATTATATACTTCATGTATGTTATAAGACCCCTAAAATAGTATACTTACACCCTCTGAGCCTTGGTGCTATTGTTATATTTTTACTTATAAATAAGTTATAAACTCTGCACTACATAGTTATTATTATTATTATTAATTTTATTTATTGATTTGAGAGAGAGAGGGAGAGAGAGAGAGAGAAACATCAATTTGTTGTTCTACTTATGTTTATTCTTATAAATCTAGTATGTGCTCTGACCATAGATCAAACCCACAACTTCAGCATATCAGGATGATGCTGTAACCAGCTGAGCTGTCCAGCCAGGGTACATAGTTATTATTTTAATACTTATTTATATATTCAGGACTTAAACAATCAGCATAAAATCTTATGTGGCCCATACAGTCACTACTCCTTGTGCTATTCATGTCTTTGTTCAAATCATATGTGATGGGCAGAATAATGGCGCCCCCTTCCTCCAAAGGCACTCATGCCCTAATTGTCAGAACCCAAGACTATGTTTTAGCAAAAAAGACTTTGCATATATGATCAAGATTAAGGGCCTTTAAGATGAGGACACTATCCTGGATTATTCAGATGGATCCATCTTAATTACATGATTCTCTGTAAGTCAGGAACCTTTCTTGTAAGAATTCAGAGGCTGAGGCCAAGGGGAGATAGATGATAAAAGAATGGTCGGAAGGCTGTAACGTTATTGGCTTGAAGGAGAAAGACGAGTTCATAAGCCTAGGTATGTGAGTGACCTCTAGAAGCTGCAAAAGGCCAGGAAACTCTCTCCTCTGGAAGCTTCCGGAGAGAACACAGCCCTGCTGACATCCTGATTTTAGCCTAGTGGGACCCATATCAGAGTTCTGACTTCCAGAACTCTAAGTTAACAAATCTGTGATGTTTTAGGCCAGGAAGTTTGTGGTGACTTTTTTTTTTGTAGTAGTAGCAACAGAAAAGTGATGCCTCACGTATTCTATCAGTGGAGATGATACCACCCCTAAGTGGGTGAGGTTTGTCCCTGGGAGGGGGTATGGCATTTTAATCCTGAAAGCGCAGATATACACACCCTACAAATACAGACACACAGTGTGTCTGTTGTATAACATTTTCATGAGGTGGAGATTAGGGAAAATAACATCTAAAAGCCTCCACAGGGAGATGATATCGAAACACTGTTAAGAAACACTGGCTTACATGCGTATTTCCATTTGGTGTCACTTTTCTTCTGCTTGCAGTATCTCTTTTATAATTTCTAACAGTGTAGCCTCACCATCTTCAGGTGATACACACTTTCAGTACTGATACGTCTGAAAAAATCTATTTTTCCTTTATGTTTGAAAACATATTTTTACTGATTATCCAATTCTGTAGTTGCCAGTTTTTTCCTTTCAGTGCCTTGAAATGTTGTGCTGTCATCTTAGTTTCTTTTTGATATTACATTTGCTGCAATCCTCATATTTTTATTTTGTCTGTTTGGTTTTAGTCTAGAATCCCCTATGTGGAACCATCTTTTCTCCTTTTCTACTCTTCCTAGTGGGACCATTAATGTCGTGGGACTGTGGTTACAGTTGTCATTAATCCACAGGATGTGCCATTGTTCACGCAACCAACCAGAGCCCTTTCCTGGAGTGGATAAACATATGCAAAGAGATGTGGGACACCCCCCTCCAGATCTAAGGGCAACCCAAGGCAGAGAGCATGGGGTCTCAGAGCAGGAATAGAGCATTTCCATGTTCAAACTATAAACATCTCACTTTATATAGGGATCCTTCTTAGGAGCTCCCAAATCTGAGAGTCAACTTGAGAAACATGACTGTAGACCACATCCCCCTGTATCTTGCAAGAGAGTCAGTCCCTGGGCCTCAGCATTGTCAATTAGCCCCAGCTCCTTGGCTGACACTGCCCTCCCATACTCCTTACCCCAAGGGCCTTGGGTGCATTGTCTGTGGTGCCCAGTGATGTCTAGATGTGCCTCCAGGTTCAGACATTACCATCCCTGCTTTTTCTGGTTTTCATTTCCTTTTCTTGTCTGCAAGGCTTTTGAAATCCATATTGCAGTCACTTGTTGCCCTGTTTTCCAAGCTGTCTTGAGCAGCTGCCAGGGGCTGTTGCCAGAGGAGCTAATGACTAAGTCACTCTCCTTTTAGCCTCTGGCAAGACTGGAAATTCACTTGGGGATGGGGGTAGGTAGCAAAGGCCTAGCCATCCTGAACCCATCAGGGAAACCACAATAAAAGTGCCGACCGGAGAGTCAGTCACTCACCCTCAGAGTCCAGCGCTGAGCTCAGCTTGGAGGTGATGAACAGGATAGGGGAGCTCTACTCTGCTCCTGTGGAGCCACATCAGAAGAACACACTTGAGCAGACAGGCCGGCCCATCAGCATGGCCTTGTTGGGGGTGGGGCCAGTCAGCAGGGAAGAGATGCCCACTGTGTTTCTGAGCCGGGAGAAGCCATGGAAGAGCAGAATAACAACAGCATGTGAGCCAGAGCAGGCAAATGATAATAATGAAATAGCTAACACTTCCAGAAACTTACTTCTTTTTTTTTTTGGCCTTATCCTAAACACTTAAAAATATTATCTTATTTAATACTTCTAATAATCCTCACTTTCAAAAGAGGAAACTGAGGCAGAGACAGATTTTTTTTTTTAGTTGGCGGTGGCTTAATGTTTTCCTACAGATCTGCTCCTGCCTGAGCAATTACAATGTCCCATCATTGGTCATCCAGCTCTGTAAATGTTTTCCCAGGTGATTCATTGGTTCAGATGTATCCAGCACTTGTGCCGAGTTTTACTACCAATTACATGAGATTGGGCTTGGCCTTCCCCTGGCCCAGACTCCACATGAGATCTCAGATCTCAACCCTGGAGCATGCTTCCAGTTGCACTTCGAGATGCCAAAGACCCATCTTAAGCTGTGCCCAATTCCTGACCCACAGAAACTGTGAGATGATACATGTGCATTGGTTTAAGTCACTATGTCTGTTGTCATTGGTTACACAGCAATAATTAGTACAAGGCCATTTAGCAGACTGTGTCATTTTGGAAGGATTGGAATTGATTGAAAGGTAGAATTAAGAGAAATGTAGGAAAAGGGAGGAAACGTCCCAGGCTTGAGAAATGGTGAGCAGTGGCTATCCTGGAAGTTCCATGAAAAATAGTTCCAAACGATCCTGGAGAAGTCGACAGGGAGTTGATTAGGAAATGCCTTATAGGAGTGTGTCCATCTTAGAAAGCAAGAAGAAGGGGAAAAAGTGGAGAATCCAGAGGAATTATGAGACAGTGAGGAAAATGTACCTCCAGTAACATTTAGAAGGAAAGGAAGGGAAGATACTGAATTCATACAAGATGATCCTGATATTTTTGCAAAAGCAAGTACTCGAATTATCTGCTGAAAGTGAGACAGAAAGAAGGCTTCCCAGAGTAGCAGTACTATTGTTCTTTTTTTTCTTTTATTGATTCTAGAGAGAGAGGAAAGGAGTCAGAAAGAGAGAAAAAGAATCATCAATGTGAGAGAGAAACATCAATTGGTTGCCTGCTGTATGCACCCCGACCAGGACCAAACCTGTGGCAACCTAGACATGTGCCCTGACTGGGTATCGAACCCACAACCTTTCAGTTTGTGGGACAACACCCTACCAAAGAAGCCACATCAGCCAGGACCAGAGTAGCAGTACTATTGCTGACAAGTCATCAATAGCTTTACATGGCATCTGATGTAAGACTCACCATCTCCTTATGAGAGGTTTTATTGTTATCTGTATATTCCAGGGAAGGATTAAAATGTCGAGAGAGAGTAAGTTACTTGCTGATTGCCACCCAGTTCAGAAGTGGCAGAATTGGGAGACGGACCCATGTCCTAGTGTCATGGTGTCACACTAATGTTCTGGACACCTTTTTTTCCTTTTCTTTTTCTTTTCTTTCTTTCTTTGTTTTTTAGCAGATGCCAGGGGAAATGTGTGTTTTCTGCCAGAGGCTGTTTTGCTGCTCTATATCAAGTTCTTTGTAGATTGTTGCAGAGGACATGGTGGCATGGTGGGTCTAGCCTCAGAGATTTAGGGTGTGAGCAGGAAAAAGATGCAGGGAGAAAAAGAAAAGTTCTTTTGTTGAAAGAACATGAGGTGAACTAGCCAAGGGAACTCTTTCAGGTGGTTGAAGATACCCAATGTGCAAAGGTCATGGCTACTGGAGGATCTGTGCACAGGAAACCGTGGCTTCCCAGGGATTTCAGAATAGACAGCTCAGTAGAGAGAGTGTAATGGTGGGGGATGAAGGACTGAGCCCAATTACGAGTCATGGAGGACATGGAGGAAGACAGTGAATGGGCACATGTAGACAAGGGATGTACTCCAACAAACATGTAAATGTTTATAGATTGATTGAATCTTCGGAACTTCTGGAAAAATCATTTCCAGCCCTGAAATAAGAGTCTCCATGTGTGCTTCCATGTTTATGAGCCAAAAAAGAATTTACACTTTGAGTTCATTGTTATTCCCACTCGTTCAATCAAACAGCAGTCCAGTCTAAGATGGTACGATGGCATAATGGTTTTGCATGTTCAGATGTGCCATGGAGGTCCACCAGGAAGGGTGCAAGAGTTTCCTAGCTTCCAGATGAAGAGTGATGGTGTGCTCACCTTGACTTTCCAGGCCTGGAGAGGTGGGCTGTGATCCTGGGGTACTGAGAACGAGCCCTTATGTGCTACTGAGAGAACCACTGTGAAGCCACCATGTTTTTCTTCTCAATGCCTAGCTGTGTGTTTGGCACCAAACAGGGCTTTATGAAAGTGTATTGAATGAATGAAGGAGACCCTGGTCATGCATGTTCTGTCACTCAATCTCCTTGCAGGCATTTTAGATGAGCAGACTAAAGACTACCCTAAATTAGATACACACATGCATTTCACAGACGGAGAGTGAAAAGTCCAAATTCAACATACACTCCCTCCTCTCTCCCACTTTACTCACTAGTCACCAAGAAAGCCATTCTCCCCTCCTTCCCTTCCTCACAAAAGAGGGGGCAGCCCTAACAGCCTTGGCCCCTGTTTGCTTGTATAATTAATGTGGGATTTTTCCTCCTCTAGTAAAAAATGACCTTGTCAAACCAGAGATGACAAAATCTTGGTTACTGAGTGATTGTGGGCTCTCTGCTGGGATGGCATCTGGGCCCTGCACAGAGAAATCTAATAAAACCAGTGTCAGGGCTCCCTGGGTGCCAGGTCCCATGCTGCCTGACCCCACGATCCCAATTTATTAGCCAAACCCAAGGAAGCAGACAAACCTCACTGGCTCCAGACAGGAGACTTCCAAGCGGGAGCAAATGTGGGGGTTGGGGCTGGGCTTCAGCAAAAATGAAGGAAAATGACAGGAGGTGCCAGGATGACCAGGGAGTCTGGGGAAGCCCTATTCAGAGCATCTCGCTGCCTTGACAGGGCCGATTTCAACTTGGTGGAGGGATGTGTTAGAACTGCCCGTTGGGAAAAGAAGCTATTTCTTTTTTCTCTTTGCACTGTTATTAGCTGGGCCACGGACCACATGCCTTGCATAAGCCATGTTCCTGGGAGTCAGCAGGCGTCAGTAGAGGAATAGTCAAAGAATAATATTTGCAAGGGGAGTTTCCATGTTGTAAGTTGAGCACTTTGTCGGGTGCCAGGGAGTTTTAAATGTGCTGTCACTACGTACCCTTCTCCACAACCCGAACTCCCTGGGATGGGAAGCACTACTTAGCATTGTACACGCACGTCACACTTTATCAGCTGAATGACCTTGGGCTAGTTTCTTAACTTCTTTGCCTATAAAACAGGGTAATAGTACTCCTCTAGTAAGGTTGCTTGTGAGGATTACAATATGAAAAGGCAGACTCAAGCCACAAAAACAATAGCATTTCTCTATACCAGCAAAATTCAACTAGATGGAGAAAAGAAAGAAAGAGTAGTCAAATAGCCAGAAGAATTCTGTGTCTGTGAATCTGATTAACAAAAGATAATAAAACTTTTGGAGAAAATGCTAAAATTCTATTACAAGATATAAAACATGGTCTAATAATTTGAGAACTATTCTATGCTTGTGAATGAGATATATTAATGTTGTAAAGCTACCAATTATCTTTAAATTAAACTCTGAATTAAATGCCATCACAATAAAAATTCTAGCTGGGTATTGGGTATTTTTAAGGTTCTAGGGACTGGGAAAATGCATAAGAATGTATATGGACATGTAAAGGCCCTATAAAGCTAAGCATAAATTTTGGAAAAGAAGAGCAAAGAAGAGAGATAGGCTACACGAAATATTAAAATATATTGCAAAACTATAGAAATAAAAACAATATGATAGAAACATCAGTGGAAAGAAGAGGAAGTTCTCAGGTGGACACATGCAGATCTGAGCAGCTGGTTCATCGTGAAGATGATGAGGGGAGTCAGTGGATAAAGTTTCACCCATCATTTCTGACTGAAGATGCTGAAAAGCCTGGCCCCATGTGGATTATCAGGGGAATCCCTTCACTCTCACCAAAAGGGTCACCAAATAAGTTAAAGACCAAGGTGTAAAAGGTAAAACCCCAAGGTTCAAAGAAAACACTATTATTGTCACCCAGGAGTGTGGATTGATCCCTTAAACTAGTCTCAAATCACGTGTCTTTGTGGTTAAGAAATCCTGATTATCAAACACCGCAGACACAGTTAACAGACAGTTAACAGATTGGGGGGATTACTTGCAAATACTAAAACTAAAAAGGGCCCAGTGCCTAGAAGATAAAAGAAATCCCTACAAGTCATCAAGGAACAGGATAAAGGTAAAAGGCACCAACAGAGGAGATACAGAAGAGGCAGTGCTCATAACCAGTAAACACTTGAAGGGAATGCCAAAACTCATCCCTAAGCAGAGCAGTAGGAATGAAGAAAGAAGCAATGAGCTATTCCTTTACCCCATCATATTGACAAAAACAAAGGTAGGTAAGTAATGTTGAGAGGGATGTGGTTAATCACAATTTTGTGTCTGTAAACTAATGTATAGACTGATGATATAGACTGCTAATCATTCAGAACACAGCCCCAGAAATCCTTAGTCTAATGATGTTGTTATACCCTCTGATGGTACAATCTCACTCCTGTTTACACAGTGTTGCTGAGAAGATATGTGACACAAGTCCATAAGGCCACAAACAGAGGATGTTCATCATAGCCTTGTTTGAAGCAAGGCTTGGCAAACTGTGGTCCATGGGCCAAAGCTGGTCACAGCCCTTTGCCTATGTACTATCTGTGCTTGCTCTTACGCTACAACAGCAGGGTTGAATATTTGCAACTAAGATCTTCAGGCCCACACAGTCCAAAATATTTACTATCTGGATCTTTGTAGAAAAAGTTTGTTTACACCTAGTTTAAAGCAGCAGGGAACTACTATAGAAACTTGAGATTTTCACCACTGAGGGAAAAGTAAAATATAGTGGACACAATCTATGGAATACTATGTGGCTCCACAAACCACATAGTATGTGAAATGTGTACTTACAAACATGGAGAGACCTTAAAAAATGATGCTGAATATAAGAAAAATGAACCCAGTTTATAGTGCTATAACTTACATACAAATCAAAATACCTCCATAACGACCACATTACATTTTGCAAAGATATACAGAAGACCAGGTGTCACATAAAAGGCATTGTGATTGCTAAAATGAGGAGTGAGAATGCATGCATGAATAAAATACAGCAGGAGATGGCATGGCATAAGTCTGGTGATAGAAGTATGCTCTAAAATGAGAAGCATGACTTGCTCATGCCTTTGCACCTAAGACCCAGAAAAATAGGTGTGGAAAGTGCTTAGTATAATGTTTAGCAAGTTGTGAATTTTCAAAAAGCATTCATTGTAATTTTCATTATTATCATCATCATTTTACTACTCATCTTTTGAAAGTGAAATCCTAACCATGGAGCTAAAACTCAATGAAGGAGAATATGCATAAGGCAATCCTGTCTCATCAGTGAGCCCAGAACAAAGGTACATATAGTAACTCTCTTTAAAGGAACCCTTTATAGGTCAGAAGGGATCCAGTCTATGGCTAAAACCAATGAATTGACAGGGAGGGGAAAATGGCTTGTTTACTGCTTCAGCCATTTCTGCTCACCAAATGTTTCTGGTCCTTTGCTTTCCAGATTGCCTGTCCTTTTCTTGCTTTTGGCTCGTTGGAGCCATGTGACTCATTCTGGCTGAGGAATTCTAGTGTAAGTGAGGTGTGCTACCTCTGGGCGACAGTATTAACTGTTCTTTCTAGATCCTCCAGAGCTCTCTTTCCTGCTGGCACAGTGGCTAGCTGCATTTGAGATGGTTGTGGCTCTATAGGATCCTGGGGGACTACAACGATCAGCGTCCCCTGTAGTCCCAGAATGGATATGTTGACTGAAGCCACTGAGATTGTCGGGGCTGTTTGTTACTCCAACATAGCTGACTGATACACTTTTCAAATCCTCATGACTCAAGTCAAGGCATTCCCAAAGATTAGGACACATTGAATTGGAAAGGCTCTCAGAGGTCTTGTAATCTAGCCCTCCAAAAAGGGTTGATAAAGTGAATGCCTAGAAGAGAGGACTGAATCCCAGTGAAGAACAGCCCACACCCTCCACAAAACCTCCTATCATCTTAACCCCTTTGTTACCATGACTGAGATTCTTCTGTTTGGAGTCAAACTCTGCTGCCTTGCCACTGCCACCCATATGTATTAGTTCTATCCTCATCTGTCTTTCACATACTAATCTTTCAGGTAGGAGACTATAGATTGCATGTTAATGGTCCTGTAAAGATGTCCCCATCCTAATCCCTGATACTCGTGAACTTGTTATTTTACATGACAAAAGGAATGTTGAAGTTGTGATAGGGTTAACCATGTTCAGATGGAAGATTACCCTGGATTATTTGAATGAGCCCAGGGAAATCATCAGTGTCCCTAGTAGAGGGAGGCAAGAGGCTGAGCCAAGGGAGAAGTGACCACAGAAACAGAGGGTGTAGCGATGTGAGTGCTGGAAGGGGACCATGAACCAAGGAACCAGGCAGCCTCTAGCAGCTGGAAAAGACCAGGTAGGAATTCTCCCCTACAGCTCCAGAAGGAATGCATCCTTGCCAACGCTTTGATGTTGGCCCTATAGCACACATTTCAGGCTTCTAACCCCCAGAATTCTAACACAGAAATTTATGTTGCTTTAAGCCACTAAGTTGGTGGTAATTTGTCACAGCACAAATAGAAAACTAATCGAGTAAGATTAGTTACCATATTTCTTTTCACTTTCTGTTTCCAAACTAATTGCTTTCTGCTACTCCTGGCTTCATTTTTAGCATACTTTCCTGACACTTTAACAACTTGGTTTTACTCTCCAGTTTGTAAAAAATGGGACTCCTAGAAGTTTGGCTTCCTTTTCATTCTGGTTGTGAACTAACGAGGAAATGTATAGCAGAGTCAGCCCTACCTGGAGCTAGGCACTGGCGGGCCAGAGCAGCGTGACTCTGTGCAGCTCATTGAACACAGCACCTGCGAAGACTCTAACTCCTTTCCACAGTAGATGTCACTGTCACTTAGATCCACCACCCCAATCCCATAGTTGTTCAGTCGAGTTTTTAAAAATCCAGCATGGATTTTACCAAGTCCTTCAGATAACCAAGTATGAATCAGTGAACTCATGAATTGTGTAATTTGGACAAAACTAACCACATTGAATAATCTACATTGCCTTCCAGATTTCATGTCCTTGCCTTCCTAATAATTTCCATGTTCATGAGAAGTCAAGTTTGATAAACTTTATCAGATTTGAGAAACTTTATCCAGGCTTTTCTTTCAGAGTTGACAGCTAAAGCATGTGAATATCTAATGTTTCTTTATTGATTGGTATGTTCCAGGCTCTTTGCTAAGAACCAAATAATAATTGCCTTATTTAATTCTCAAAACACTCTTGTGAAAAAAGGGACTATTATTATTGTCCCATAGTAGAATAAGAGGTGATTAAGCAGCTTGCTCAATTTTCACAGCAAGTGAATGAGGCAGCCAGACTGAAGCCCAGGCAGTCTGACTGTGCAGACGGTGCCTCGAGTCTGTGCCGTGCTATCACCATGAAGACATTTGTGTGGCTCTCACTGGCCTCTGGCTTGGCTTTGTCTGATTCCAGCTCCAGAGGCAGCCTGGAGTGTGTGGACACTGTCCTTGGAAATGAAAGGACTTGTCAGCTGATTTTTGATGGATCACATTTCTTAGAATAAGCACAAAATAAATATTTTCCATTTGCCAAGTGATTATTATCATGCCTCTCTGGGCTGTGCTTTGGAGGGAAGAAAGGAAACAGGTTTCGTGGTTAAAGCCTGAGAAATACCTCTCGGGCAGTCACGGGTGAGGAGTTAGTAATGGGTGACTTCGGCCCCTATTCACGCTCACCTGGCACAGGAAGCTCCGGGTGGTTTGGCTTAAACTCTTAACAGGCTCCCCATTTGTCCTCCTGAGTTGATGGTCTGGTGGAGCATTTGTCTGAGGGAATTTGTTCCAGGAGACACCCAGCTGCATCTGAGAGGGAGAAAAGAAAGACAGAAGCATAAATCTCTGGCTTTCTGCCTCTTTCTTGGGGATCTGCTCTCTCCACCCCAGAAGTGTGGAAATGAGTAACTAGTGAGTCTCACAGCCTGGATGAGTGTCATACCCCTGGGAAGACATGTGGGCCCCCCCGAAGAGGGAACTGTTCTTTTTGGTTGAAACCATCCATATCCAATATTAAAAATTTACATTAGCCATTAAGCACATGGAAAAATTCTCAGCATCATTAATCATCGGGGAAATTCAAATCAAGGCCACAGTGAGGCATCAACTCACACCCGTTAGGTTGGCTATAATCAAAAAGACAGACAATAACAAGTGTTGGTGAGAATGTAGAGAAAACAGAATCCTTATACACTGCTGGTGGAAATAAAACAGGGCACAGCTGCTTTGGAAAACAGTCTTCCTGGTCCACAAAGTGGTACACATGGGTTTACCACATGACTCACCAACTCCACTCCTGGGAATAAACTCAAGATAACTTAAAAGGGGTTGGTTAGGTGTATTCTCTTGGGAAGTCTCAACCATCTTGATAATCAGTTTCACCTGGAAACCCCTGCACTATCCCTGTTTATTTTATATCATATTCCCTAAAGATAAAAGTCTGCCTTGAATTTAACTGTTAAAGAGGCCCACCTCCCATGCCCTGCCCACCCAGGCTGCCTCATTCAGTTATTCTGTCTGCCTGGTCCCTGAAGGCATTGGAATATGTGGCTGACTCTTCCAATCAGAGAGAAGCATTTTTGGGGGGACATCACAGAGGGAAGAGGGGACACTGACTAAAGACAACACACCAATAATTGTCAGCTATCAGAGATGCAGTGTGGTCCACAGGAGATAGAAATGGTGGGTGAGATATTGGGGAACAGATTTCAGGAAGCAGTGGTGGAGGCAGAAAGAAGACAAATGTTTCTGACATGAAAGAGAGAAGCATCTCACCGTCTGGGTCAGTCAACCGTGGGGCCTCAGTGGTAGAAGGCCATGAGTTCTAGGCACAGGAGAGGATGCTGCCTGATACTCTTCGGATTGGGGTTTGATTCCTGAAGTGTCTGGAGGCTTTTAACTCCTTGGAAACCCTTAGGAAAAGTGGTGATTCTCTTTCAAGGGCTTTCTCTGTTTACAATTATAATTCAGTCCCTTCAAGTAGGGTATTTACAGTTAACCAAGAGTAGGTTCTAAGCAATTTGCCAGACGTATGTGCACGGGTCTGAACTTTACTCAAAGGCAGGGCGAAAACTCTGTCCCATGGGAATGCTGGGTCCTCTCATAAACTTGAAAGTATCAACAAAAAGTGATGGGTGTCCTCTAATTCCACATGCACATGTGTCTGACCAATAGAATTCTTTCTAGTTGCTCTATTCCTTTACACTTTCATTCTCTCTGACCAATCCCCTCTCCAAATCAAAGTTAACTGATATTCCCCAATTATTGATTCTTCCTGACCATTTCTAAGATTTACTACATACATTGCTTATTGGTGTGTAGTTTGTGAATTTTACATTTCTATCATTCTGGTAGATTTGAACCTACATCTATGATGTTTTCTATTTACCAAGCATTTTCTTTGTGAGTCCTTGCCCCATCCCATTTCCTGTTTTCTCTTGGGTTGTAGTAGCTGGTTTTATATCTTGAGGTGTTTTTTCCCTCTTTTTTTCCTCTACTGTTTGGAAGGTATATTGTGCCAATTATTCTAGTTCTTACCCTTAATGTTTTGAACAAGCATATTATCTTAATGAAGTCCCAAGGCAGCCCACCTATCACCTTTCTTAGCAGGTTACGCCAACATGGACAAACCTTGAGAATACTACGCTAAGTAAAATGAGTCAGTCAGAAAAAGCTAAGAACCATATGATTGCACTCATGTATGGGATACAAAATTGAAACTTAGAGTCATAGTCAAATAACAATATGATGGTTACCAGAGGGAAGAGGGTGGGCAGCGGTAGAGGCTACATGGGGCCAAATATACGGTGACAGAAGATGATTTGACCATGGGTGGTAGGTACACAATACTATATCCATGTATCACAGTAATGTGCACTTGAAACCTGTATGACACTATTAATCAATGCCACCCCAATAAATTTAATAAAAAATAAAAAGGATCTATGAAATGTTTTAACTTAGGTCTTCCCACTCTCTATCTTCTACGTTATTAGTTTCCAGTATATTAATTTTCTCCCATTGTCCACTATCTCCTAAATAAGACATTCTTATTGTAATTATTACATTTGAAGGCAATTTTTAAAAGACTTACTGTTATGTTCACCACTTTCTAAACATCGCTTCTACTGCTTCCTTCTTGCATCAATTTCCATTCTTCTGAAGCACATCTTGGTAGAACAAAGAAGCCACGCACGATCTGTGCTAAACACATGATATATACCATTTTCTGTAACTGTATCAGCAACTCTACAGAATATCGATTATTATTCCCATTTTACAGATGAGGAAAGAGAGGCACAAAGAAGAAGGTGACGTGCTTAAACAAAATCAAAGAACTGGTACCTTTCAATGCATCCAGATGTTCTCTTCAAAGACATCGAGGAAGCAAAGTACAGTCAAATCAAAATATCTGGGGCTAATCAAGAAGCAATTAGGGGGTTGTGAAGTAATTATAGGCAAGCCATGGTGCTTAAACTCAAGTGATTTGCACAAGAAACTTACTTACAAATCACCCCTTATTCCCTGCTCTCCCCTCCCCCTCAAAATCCTGCTTCAGTAGAGAATTTTCCAAGCCTGAGGGTTAGATTTGGCTTATAATTAATCTGGAGTAGGGAAGGGTTCTGTGAGAGGGTGAAGGTAATGGTATTAAGTTGGCCAGCTTGGTGTTACTCCCAGTATTTGAATCTTACTGTGTAAGAGAAAATGTTTGGAGGTAATCTTTGTTAGTTGCATAGTAGTTAGCTATGCAGCTAGCTACTGCATAGTAGTTTTAAAGTTGTTAGCTGCATAGTAGCTTTTATAAGACTTATTTTTAGAGCAGTTTTAGGTTAGTAATACCTAAAATCAAGAAGGAAATCTCTGTTTTATAACAAAAACAGGTATCCCAAATACCTCCTGCCCCAACACACGCACAGCCTCTCCCATTACCAACATCTCTCACCAAAATGGTCCTTTATTTTTTACTTATTTATTTACCAAGGTTGAACCTACATTAACGCATAATCATCTGAAGTTCATAGTATACTTTAGGGTTTACTCTTGGTGTTGTACATTCTGTGGGTTTGGACAAATGTATAATGATATGTATCTATTATTATAATATCATACAGAATATTTTCACTGCCCTAAAAAATTCTCTGTTCTCTGCCTATTCATGTCTCTCTGGCCTCTGCTGCATAGGTTTGTAAGTTTTTCAAAACATATCTGAGTCAGAGCCTGGGCAAGACACATTGTAACAAAGCATATACAGGTTGACACTTGATGGCTGGTGATGCTTATGGAGATAACATTATAAAATTAGTAAAAAAAAACCAGGAGACTTTAATAACTTGCCATCATCAGTCATTGTCTTTGGTGGTGTTTGAGGTTGTCTGTGATTTGAAGCTCTTTGGGTATAATAATGACAGTAACTTTTAAAATTCACCCAAAGTCAATGTTAAACAAGCAGTTCACAGAGAAAACACTGATTGTTAGACATGTAACATTCAAATAATGTACTCAATTTGTCCATGGATTTCACACTTCTCACAAGCAGGAGATTTGCTTCCACAATTAAAGCTAGATCATTAAAACTTAGCCTGTTGGTGGTGACACATTTTGTAGCTCAAATCTTCTTTAAAACAAAACTTGCAGTTATTAGAACGGTGACAACGTGCTGAAAACACCCATATCCACCCTCCCTTGGCACCCTATTCTTTCTGGCTTGCATTTCAGCAAGTTGACACCCTGATTTTATAGGCCATTTTGGTAGATTGTCAACTCTGGAGACCACCCACCCTGAGGTGAGCTCAAGCAGAGACATTTTCCCCCAAAAGTGACATGTCTTACCTAATTCAGGTGACCTTTGCGTGAAACTTTCAACATCCATTGGGGCCTGCTTCTCACAGGCCCTTGGATGGAGTGGAAACACCAGGGTCAGGGGGATTGCCATCACTGAGGTGCCAAACCACATTCTGGTTTAGTGCTGGCCAGTTCTGAGACCTTGGCTACATGACTCACTCTTTCTTGTCCTTGGTTTATTCACCTGTAAAATGGAATTATAATACCTTCCTCATGAGAATGTTGAGATAGGTTAATAAAAGAAAGCCAAACTCTTACTGAATGATCAGTACATGTTAATTATTACCAGTTTATTGTAGCTGAATTAGCTGGGGGTGGAGGTCAATTTAGGATGGGTCAAAGTCAAGGCAAGGTCACATGGGTGTCTGTCAGATGCCATTGAGTTGGTTCTGACGGCTCATGATTCTATGAATGAGTGGTGTCCACAATGTTCTATTCTTTACAGCCCTGCTCAGCCCCTGTAGACTCATGCCTATAGCTTTTTTTATGGGGTCAATCCATCTCATATTTTGTCTCCCTCTTTTTCTGCTCCCTTCTATTTTTCCCAGGATTACTGTTTTTCCCAAAGAACCCTGCAAATGCATAGATGTTTTCAATGCTACAGATCCTGTCACTTAACTTTGAACAGAGCTGACATGCTCTCAGATCACTATGACTCTGTTCCCATTACTACTAACAGTGATTTATAATACTAATAATTCTAAAAATCACACAAAAAGGAAATAACCAACCAGCTGCACTATTAAAATTTATCCAAAGTTAAAAGTAAATGTGCTCACCTACTCATCCATTTCCATCCCTCCATGGTACCACCCTGGCAATCAGTTGTACCTCGTCTTCCTGGCTTTACAAATGTATCTATGTCTTCATCTATAGGTCTATATCTATATAGCTTATCTACATTTTCAAATATACATTTTGCCAAGGATCATGCAACAAATAATGACCTACTATTTCCTTATCTGTGAACATCATGAACATTTTAACCTATTAGTGTACACAAATCTTCCTCATTATTGCTCATGATTGCACATAACCTTATCTTGGTAATCTGAGCTTTCGTCTAGCAATTTTTATGTTCTGTGGTTTAATTACATTTACACAGTGGTCATAAGAAAGTTGTAGTTTGAATCAGCCTCAAAAAGTCTATTTCTTGAATTAAATATATTCATCAGCGTCAGGGGAGAAAATTAAGCTGCTTTGTGTTGCTTGGTTTCTTGATGCCTACACATCTTCTCATTCCCAGTATGTCATCGTCCGGTCAGCTGGGCCAATACAGACAGCTCTGCTTGGGAATAACCTCTGTGAATGCAGTCCCTGAAGTATAAACCCAACCAGGCTAAAATTTCAGGCTGTCCATACTCAGTTTTGTATGAACTCACTGTGGCAGAGCTTAAACTTCTACTAAACCCCAAAGGCCCTATAACAATGGACTGTTGTTGACTATTGCTAAGCATGTTCCAGAGTTTTCAAGATTTACATAAGCTTAAACATTCTGTCTTATTTTCCCTTTATTTAACTTGAATTTCACAGATTCTGTCCTTGCAATTGGGAGTTGGAAAATATGGACTGAGGACTCTAGAGAAGGGGAAGAATGCATGCACTCAAATGAATATATGTTACTCTGTAAACAGATGACCAATAGCAACCAGAAATTTTATACTGATACCACATGAAGCAATAGGGAGAGGAAGAGCAGAAGGAAGAAGACGAGAAGAAGAATGGGAATTTCTAGAGCACTGTGTCCAATATGGTAGCTACGAGTGACATGCAGCTAACAAGCTCTTGAAATGTTGCTAGTCTGACTTGAAATGTGAAAAATTCATACCAATTTCAAAGACAGAATGAGAAATATCAAGTATGTCATTAATATTTTTATAATGATTTATGTTGGCATGATAATATTTTGCATATATTGGGTTAAATAAACTACCTTATTAAAATTAATTTCTCTGGCTATTTTTACTTCTTAAATGTGGCTACCATAACATTTAAAATTACATATGTGGCTTACAATATATTTCTATTGGACAGCCCTGTTCCATTGCCTTCTTTCATGAATAGATAAGGGTCATTTCTTATTTATTGTATGTAAATAGCATCTTTAGCAGAATGAGAACAGTTGATACATTATTTATTTAAACATGCCTACTAAAATATCAATTTCCCAAAAAGCTTTTCTCACTCTCCCCGAAGTAAATCTAACCCTGCCCCTCTTGCACATGCGCAAATTATGAATTAGTGGATTCCAAATGAAAGCAGGCTCAGAGCACAGAGCACATGAGAGAAAAAGAAATTAATGGGATTCCTCTGTAAGCTCAACTTTGATTTAGAAAATCAGTGATTAACATGACAGCCCTTCTTGCTAAACAGACAAAGTGGAAAATCAGAGATGAAGCAATCTAAGTGGATTTAGCATATTGCTCACAGAGGTCTCAGATTTTGAGGGGAACGTGGCTGCTATTACCATTCTGGCACCTGGAAGTGCATACAGGTGCTCCGGTTTTTCATCACAGAGGCTCCGTTCACCTCCATGAGGCATTTTAATGGGGACCAGGGGCCAGGGAGGGGACTGCTGGCAGAGCTCTTTCCACTCACAGCTGCAGGAGCACAGAAACTGTGTCCAGGTGACAGAATTCCTTGCTTGGGTCAGGCCTGATTAAATTACCTGCTTCTGCGGTCCCATCTCTCCATGCACTGAGAACCTCTGTTAGAGAACACTGTCTTCACCCATCCTGAGCTTCTTTGGGTTCTCTTCCTGCCTACACCTCCATGCAAGCGGCAGTGACCAAGGAGCCTGGCTGTGCAGTGTTTGGGGAAGAAAACACTTGGCTGAATGACATCCACAGCCTGCTGCCAACTGCTAAATTGCAGCACCGTGGGCCAAGATCAAGGATACCTGTTACAGTAAGACCTCTTAACAAGAGAAGGCATGCCAATGACATACCTCTTTGTCAGAAACGATTAACAGAGGCAAGACAATAGTGGCGGTGGAGGGGAATGATCCAGGGCCCCGAATGGGTGTTATCACACAGCCTTATCTTTAAATACTCAGGAAAGTCATGTAAAATGTTCCAGAAAGCATAAATATTATGGCCTTAGGAGTCAGAGGCAGAGATCGGGAAGGGGTGGAGCACTGAAGTCAGCCTTGAGTGGGGTGGAACATGCTCTGGCAGTGAAGGGAAGGTGGAGGTAGCAGGCAGAGACATCAACAGTACCATTGACAGCAACTACTGGTATATTAAGTCCTTATTTTGCATCGGATACTGTAAGTGCTTCACATGTATTGGCTTGTATACTATTTAGAACCACCCTGCTATTTTTCTCTCCATTTGATAGATGAGGGAGCTGTGGCTTTGGGTGAGTCAGTTGCCCTGTATCACACAGCTGGTGTGTAGGTAGCCCCAGGCTGCAAATGCAGACCTGTCTGATTCCAAAGCCTCTGAAAGTTCCACTGGGTCAAGAGGCCAAATCACAAACACCTTCTACTCTCTTATTCTTCCCAAGGTTGGTAGTTTTGTGTGAGTATTGTTCATGTAATTATTATAAACCATGTTTGGCCGAGCCACAGCTCATAGAAAGTTGATTTTCATACCGTAACTCTAGTCAAGGAAGAGAGTGTATGCATGTAAGTGAATATATGATGTCTTTGTGAACAGATGGTTCTCAATTCAGTGATGTCTAGAGACGTTGCTGATGGCCACCACTGGAGTGCAGGGTGCTACTAGTGTGAAGTGAATGGAGGCCAGGGAAGCTGATACACAGCCTACAATGCATAGGACAACCCCCAGAAGAAAGAGAATTAGCTAGCCCTGCATGTCAGTGGCACAGGGGCTGAGAAACTGCCGCAGAGGAAAGCCCTGGTGACCTCTTTAGGCACCTGCCTTATCTGTCTCACCCAGGCCACTTTATAACTGAGTCAATCACTTATTCATTATATGTGTTTATATGCATCCCCAACTAACTAGCCAGCACCATGTTAGGTTCTACAGACATACATGATTAAAACACCAAATTGTATGATTCAAAATTTATCAAAAGTATAGTTGAAACCCATAGGCCCCCCATTTCCATGGTGTGTGATGAAGGAACTTTCTCTGAAGAGGTGGTTAATATTTTTGAGAATGCAACACACTGGGTCAGCCTTTAAATGTTTTTAAAAAGATAAGGAGAAAGATGAAAGAATGTTTACGTATCAGTTCCCAGACTTGCATTTGTAGTTAAACCCATACTCTTTCTATATCTTGTCACTATGTTATGTTTTTTATAGGGATTTGCTATGAAGTACAAAGAGCTTTCCTAAAACATTGAGAGATTTGTTTTAAATATATCTGCAAATATTATTGACTTGTAACCTTCAGACTTAAATGTGGGTAATTTTGAAAATTACATTTGTCGAAGTGCTTATTGTAGAGAACTATATTTATTCACTTAGGACCTACATACTGTCTGTGCTAAGAGCTGAAGCATGTTCGCTTATCTTAATTAAACCATCGACGGAGACTTCACTAAGTTTGTGAAGAACAGCGATATTTTCTTGCATCAAGCAAAAATGCAAAACTATCTCAGGGAGTTTAATTTTATAAGACATCTCACAATTTTCCACAGGGCTGGAAGTTCAATGGTTAGAAGAAATCAGAAGCAGTTCCTAACCCCAACAACTAACTTTCTGAGCAGGGAGACAAACATCAAAGAAATAATCACACAAAAAACAAATACTACAGCTGTCATAGCGGCAATGATGGAGAGCTTCACAACACAATGGGTAAGCAGAATCAGGAATGTGGCCTTGTCTGTGGGGCCAGGGGAAGGAAGCTTTTCTGAGGAAATGGGATGGGAGCGGAGAACTCACCAAAGTGGGCAGTAGTTACTCCAGGCACAGGGAGGAGCTTGTGTATGGGCCTGGAGGCAGGAGAGAGTTTGCTGGGCAGTGTTTGTGGAGCCAAGGGAGTGCAGAGGAGTGAGTACAGAGGGCCACGGAGTTTGGAAGGGCAGGCAGGGGGCGATGCACCTTGTGGGTCCAGATAGGCCCTATTACCAAGTTTCTGTTTTCATCTTGTGATCAGTGTGGAATAGCTAAAATGTCAACATTAAGAGAGCAAAGTGAGAAGTAGCTCTGGCTGCTGGGTGGTGAATGGATCCTTGTAGGAGCAGCAGGAAGGCAAAGAGACCATGTGGGAAATTACTGTGTCAACCAGTATAGAGATGCAGGTGATAGGGAATAGGATGGTGGCCATAAAAGTGGAGAAGAGCAGGGAAGTCAAGAAAGGGGAGTAAAATTCACAGGGCTTCATATGTATTGCATGGGCTGTGATGGGGGTAGATAAGAGTGATGAAGGTGTGGAGGACTTACTCCTGGATTTGGGGGGCTTTGACTCATACATTGGGGACACAGAAACTGTGGCTGCTGACTCAGCAGAAGTTTCAATCATGATACACCTGCACTGTCTCCTATGAACAGGAAAGGGGTAGAGCAATCTCCCTATAAAGGTATACATTATGGCCAGGTGCTTGATATGGCCTTTAAACCAGAGGAAAAGAACCATCCACTCTGATATAGGAGGGGAAGTCTGAGACCTAAATATTTAACTCAAGAAATTCAAGCCCTGCCAAGTCCTAATCACAACACAAATCTTTATGCCCCCATTTCTTTCTGTGCCAGTAATGGCATTTGAAAGAGGAAAGAGAAATCTACTGAAAAATCAAGATCCTTCTCAGTGAGCACACCGGTCAATCCTTGTTGGGCTGTCTGCTTCAGCTGTTAATTTGCACAGGAACAGCTTTTGGGCTGATTCTGCGATGGGTCTGTTGCCAAGATCAGCCATTGAAAGCTTACTTGCAATTCTGCTTTCTGCATGTGACATACTTACAGGGCCAACAAAGAGTGAATAGAAGCAGAAACTACAGCTTGAGAGGAAGGAGATGGGACAGTTGCCAAAGCCAAGGAAAGGAGCAGGAATGGCTAGAGGAGAGGTAAGGAGCAGGGATCAGCTTGAGCCCAGGCAGGGAACAGCCACTCTTCAAGGGGCAGGAGCTTGGCTCTCCAGAAAGAACTTTGGAGTCAGACCTGTGTTCAAATCCCAGCACACTGTAAATCTTAAGGCAAATCACTTCATCCCCACTGCACTTCAATTTCTTCTTTAATTCAATTTGTTGGGGTGAACATTGAGTAATAAGATCATATGGGTTTCAAGTGTACATTTCTATGACACATGATCTGTATATTTCATTGTGTGACCACCACCCAAAGTCAAATCATCTTCGGTCACCCTATATTTGGCCCCTTTACCCTTACTACTCCCACCCCTTTCCCTCTTGTACCCACCATACTGTTGTCTGTGTCTATGAGTTTTTGTTTTATATCCCACATATGAGTGAAATCACATGGTTTTTAGTTTTTTCTGACTGACTGATTTTGCTTAGCATAATATTCTTACCCCTGTGTTCATTGCAGCATTATTCACTGCGGCCAACACGTGGAGACAACCAAAATGTCCTTCGATAGAGGATTAGATAAAGAAGTTGCAACACATGTTATGGAATACTACTCAGCCATAAGAAGAAACACTACCATTTGCAGCAACATTGATGGACCTTCAGTTTCTTTTGGAAATGAAAATAATAATATCTATCTTGGACAGTTATAAGGAGGAAGTGATTTTGCCATAGGTGTTGAGCAACCTTTCACTGGAGTCCAAGACTGTTTGTCAAGCACCTAGTTTTCAAGAGTGAAAGGCCACCTGTGAGAGCTTACCTCTAGGTTCTTTCTTGCCTCCTCCACCCTCCTGGACCAAAACTACATGAACCCTGAGATGTCCACAGTCTTGGGTTCAATGCATTAGATGAGTTGGTAAGTTTCTCCATTGACCAAAGGCAAAGCAGCTGAGGCAAACATTTCAATGGACCTCCTGTGTAGGACACACACATCTTTCTGAGTCAGCTGGGTGAGGTAATGGGGTGTTAGTCACATGCACACTGAGTAGTTAGGGGATTTTAAACTACATCACTCTGATTGTTATTATTTCCTCTGTTAAAATTAGGTTTTTGCCTGAAATTGCTTAGTGACAATGCTCCTGGACTTTCTTCCAAAAGCTATAAAGATGGCCTCTCAAATTTAGAAAATGCTGAAATTGTTGGAAAGTTTTTTATTAAGCTGTTTAGAATTTAAAACAAGAGCTTACAGCGAAGCAGTTAAGAAATAAACAGCATCTCAGAGTGTTTTCCAGTTCATTCATGAAGCAATAACTCTAAATCTTGTCACATTTGGAAAAGGAGACAGATCAAGTGTCTAAACACTCTGAGTGTCTTTAAGGAAAACACTTCTCTCTCTGGCACAGTGAATCCAATGTTAACAACAGAGCTGCTTGGTGAGTTAAATCACAGCATCTTAGACCTGGGAAACCCTTTGCAAGTCATCCCTCAGTCTTTTTCCCAAGTCAACAAAAGTTTCCTTTATAAGAAAGAGGTAGAGTTTACCTTGTAAAACTTTTTAAGCTTAGTTGCATCCATTGCAAGCAAACTCCAGCCTGTTTCATTTCCAGCCCTCACTTCTATTTGCATCTGTCTCACCCAGGTATCTGAACAGACAACCACTCTCTCATCTGAGAAGATCTTCCCTTCTCTCTGACATGATTGGGTTCTCTCTTCTTCAAAAGCTTATCTTTCTTATATTCTACTGCATGAGAATCTTTGGAGAAACCATACTCTTACCTGCACTGGGTCATCTTGCAAGAGCATTCATCTTTTCCTCTCTTTAGTTTAATTTCTCCTGAATAAGTTCTCTGGTCTAAGGTCATATTTCAGGAAGCTTCAGGTGGACAATCAATGCTGACCATTGGCACCATAGTGCTGTCAAGTACTGAAGAGGTTGAGAAAGCATCCTCACTTTACACACGGGCTAACCCAGGATCAGAGAAGAGACACCATTTATTCGAGAACATGTAGGTACACAGCAGCATAACTGAAGACCAAACTGACCTCCTGACTCTCAGAGCAGTCTCTCCTCAATCATGATGGTATCTCAACCAGTCTGCAACTGACCCCTTTTTGTAGAACATGTCCTCTAATTTTTAATAGGCATTCAAGAATTTGTATTGAGTAGCGAATGGGTATTGAATGAGCAAACACAAATATTTTCTTAAGGACTGGGTAAACATTCATGCCATGCCACATGGCCACACTCATGAGCACAAGGTCTTGATCACATTGGTCCTATATGAATGCTTGTGGAAGTTCTCCGTGATACACATGAGTTTCTGATCTTGGAACTGACTACAGCTAGGTCATTGAGAATCAGGGAGCATCTAATCCTCTTTTGATTCTAAATCTTGTTTGCCCGGTTATCTAGGTTGTGAATATAAAAGTTAATTAGTTTACTCACTCAGTCAAAGCCAATGATTCTGGAAAAAGTAAGACAGCATGATGAGATTGAAGATAAGGAGACATACTCTAAATTCTCTTGCTCTTACTGGCTCACACTGGCCAGGGGCTTCCAGTTCCTGCTAAGGTGCCATCACTTTGAAAAGTGCTTTTGTCAGCTACCAAAACATCTCTCCTGCTTCTTTGACTTCTGAACACCCATCACTCCCCTGATACTCAGGGGTTCTAATATTCCCTTACCTCAGTGCTCTCAGCGGAAGTTCTTAGAAACATTTTTCTTCATTTACATTGGGCCTTTTCTTCAATACCCAGCAGGTATTTCTGGATTTGTTAGAACAAAGATAAATAAGGATGAGGTTCCATCCAGGAAAACCTAATACTATGATATGCTGTGCAACTTAGAGGAAAACTCTTAAAAATACTTGGATAATGGTTAGCAAAGAAAGAGCTCAATGTTGCCGTACCTTGGGTATAAACAGTAGAATGACTTCATTGATGTTCACAGTCTGGGGAAGCTATGGATCAATGAGTGGGTAAGTTACTAGATGGATGAATGGATGAGCTTTTGGATAGAGTGACCTATGAGCCAAAGACTTTTCTTATATCATCATGCAGCAACTGACTTGACTTTTCAAAACAATAAGCCTAAATATTTTCCTCAATGGCTAAGAAGGCAATGAGTTTGCCTCACACTTAACATCTTTTCTGGAAAAGGTCTGTTCTCTTTTTATTTCCGGAAAAGACATCCCATGGCCTTTCTCTTATCTCACCCTGTAGTTTTCTGAACCGTGTTTGTCTCTTTACGGTGACTTGCCTGTCTGTCTCCATGAGGCTAGAAGGTGCTTGATGACAGAGGCTGTGTCTTCCTTTGTAAATGTTTACCTTTATTTTTCACTTGCATATTGAATAATTTCAAGCTTAGAGAAAAGTTTCAAAATGTGTACAAAGAATTTCTGTATGACCACCTAGATTCTCTAAAATGATTAAAATTTTCAGCATTTGCTTATCATTCTATCTATCTATCTATCTATCTATCTATCTATCTATCTATCTACTATCTATCTATCTTATCTACCTACCTACCTATTTATCTACACGCACACAATTTATCCTGAAATATTTAAGTAAATGCTGCACACAATACTCCTTCACCTCAAAATACTCCATTGTGAATTTCCTAAGATCAACGACCTTGTTTTTACACAGTGCATTATCAAAGCCGGGAAATTATCAGTGACTTGATACTGCTATCTAATCTGTGGGCTTTAGACAAAGCCCCTCACAAAGTCCAGTCCCTGGACTGCTCTAGGAATCTAGTCCAGGATCACACTGTCACATTCACTTGTGGTGTCCCTTTAATCCGTGATGTCCCTTTGTTCTCCTTGAATCTGGAATAGTCCCTTAGCTTTTCTTTGTCTTTTGTAACCTTGACATCCTGGAATAGCACAGATTAGTTATGTGGTAGACTTGATTTGGGTTTGTCTGAGGTTTCCTGATAATTAGATTCAGGCTATGCAATTTTGGCAGGAAAATCACAGAAGAGATGTTATGTCTTCCTCAGTGCATCATATCACGAGGCACATGATGCTGTTTGTCCTGCTTCTCTGTGCGTGTGTGATGTTTACTTTAATTGCTCTATTTAAGTGGTGTCTGCCAGGCTTCTCCCCTGTAAAGTCTCTATTATTCTTTTTGTAAATAATTAGTATCTTGTGGGGAAATACTTTGGGACTATGTAAATATTTTGGTTCTCATAGTACTTTTATCCACTAATTTTAATATCCATTAATGATCCTTGCCCGAAACAACGACTATTATGGTGGTTGCCAAGCAGTGGTTTCCAATCCCATCTTTTCTTCTATATGTATTAATTGGAATTCTAGCATGTCTTTTTCACCCGTGTCCTCTTTGCCTCATTCAGTCTGGTCCAAAGAAGGCATTATTGTGTGGGTATTGTTTTAGTTAGTTACTAACTTGGTGCTATCATTAAAACATTTGAAGCAAGAACATTGTTTTAAAGAAGAAATTCTGCCGACCTAATTGGATGTGCTGTTCAATAAACTTTAAATGGATTGCAATTTAAGTGGGTGTTTCAAAAACTAGTGTGGATGAAGGCATTTTGCAAGAGTTGTCAGAATAAATAAACTGGTCCAAGACCCCTTTCATGAGCTGAGTAGAAGTTTCAGGGTGACATCTTCCCTCCTCTCTTGTCTTAAGGGGGAGGTGGCTCTCCCAGAGGTCGGGGACTGAGTCACACCAGGCACTGTTTTTTGCTTGTGGGTCAGCAAATGACCCAAATGAAACTTGGCATTGCGATGACACAAATGAGGGAGAGCAGACAATCTTTACAGACAGTTCCTACTTAATCTCTCTGCCCTTTAGCTTCCTGCTTTGTTGTTTCTCCCTGACTCATATACAGTGGCATTGATCTTGATGTTGCCCCATTTTCCTTCGACAAACATTGTCTCATGTCGACATACCTGGTGGGACCACAAACAGGGTTACATAAAGTCACTTTGTAGACGATACAATTAACTTCTCAGGGTCCTACCAACACTTCCTTCCCTGCTCTTCCTCTGTTTTCTTCAGTGCCTGGGGCAGTGTTTTGTTGTCCTAAACTTGACCCTAGCTGCTAACCAGTTTCTCCCATGACTCAGCCAAAAACACTGCCCAAGTCTTTACCTTCACCCCTCTGGGGTTTTGCATCTGGGCAAGTGGCTCTTGTTGCTGGCCAGCCTCTGATCTCTCTTCCTGGAATCCTTCACTGCCACATCTGTCAGTCTGAGGTCTCTGACCCCATCTGGCTTCTCTTCTGGGCCACTGGCCCTCTCCCAAGGACAGCCAGAACTCCCGAGTTAATGATCTAGGGTCACATTGCTTCCCTGTCTATCCTGACTTAATAGGGAAAAAAAAAGTCCATTTCCCCTTTGGTTCTCCCAAGGAGGTTAGAATTTCTCAAAAAGAATTTCCCAAAAAGAATTTCCACTAAAACCAAGGATAAAACAGAAACCAAAAGGTTAAACAAGTAAATAGGTTAAAGAGACCCCAAATTTCATACCAAATTTAATTTTGAGCACAAGTTATATTAAGGGGTCCAAGTAGAATACAGGGACCCCCAATATTGATGACTGTACTATTCATTGATTTTACCTTTAAGTGAAAACCCTTGGTAGGAGATACCCTTTTGAACTATTGAGTATTTCTTGGTCCCTCCTTAGAGGCCAGGGACCAAAGTATAGTCCCACAATCTCATAGGATGCCCAACTAAATTAAGACCAAGAATATGCCTATATAGTCCTGGCTGGTGTAGCTCAGTGGATTGAGCGTGGGCTGTGAACCAAAGTGTCACAGGTTCGATTCCCAGTCAGGGTACATGCCTGGGTTGCAGGCCATGACCTCCAGCAACTGCACACTGATGTTTCTCTCCCTCTCTCTTTCTCCCTCCCTTCCCTCTCTAAAAGTAAATAAATAAAATCTTTAAAAAAAAGAATATGCCTACATAGCCACAGAAAGATCACATGGGGCTCCTATCAAGTCTGGAGTAGAGCACGTTTTCCAATGAACATGTACTCAGGTTTTTTTTTTTTTTCAGAACATTTGCCCCAAAACTCTGGTATACCCCTGAATTTCTAATATTTAGGCACCAGAACTATAGCTTCCTAACTGGAAGGCTAGACAATAAAACCATTTGCAAATGGACAACTGTCAGGTGGCATTAGAAACTCATGGTCACCACAGCAGCCCAGGCCTATACCAGGCAGGGCGAACAGCGTGGCATCTGCCCAGTGTGCTCCTTTCTACATTGCTGGAAGGACTCGGGACACTTCATACCCTATTGTGCATAAAATCCCAAGAACTGAGGTCCCTAGAGGGTTGAGAGAAGACAAGTGGCAATATGGAAGCAGGGTTAACATGGTGGACAGTTGTCCCTGATAAGCTTGCCAATGGCCACATTATTTTTTTAAAAAGGGGATCAGGCCTTCCACTGCTGTCAGATTTGCACTTATTTTCAAACAAAAATTTGGATGTATCAATGAGACTTACTAACCTTGACACTTTGAGGACATTGTTCAATGGTTGAAGAGTTTACCTGTACAGCGGAAGCATGCCTTAACATACGATGTTGTTATAAAGATTAAGCGAAAAAGAAAACCTAGGATAGAAGCAGCCTGAACTAACTTGGAGGTGGTTTCATTCCCAGAGTTTCCAGGTAAGATCTCAGCCCAGCTGACACGTTCACTTCAAACCTGTGAGATGCTCAGCAGAGAAACCAGCTGAGCTCCCTGGACTTCCAAACTTACAGAACTGGGAGATAAAATGTTTTATTTTAAGCCTTTAAAGTTTGTGGTAATTGTTGTACAGCAATAGAAAACCAATACACATCCCTTCCTTCCTTCTTCTTGCATTAATAAACATTTATTCTTAGCACAGTATGTGCTGGGTACTGCTTCAGACACCCTATAAAAATCAGGTCATTATTCACAAAACACTTCTAAGAAGTAAGTTTTAATATCCCCATTTGCACAAGGGTGAGCATAGGGTTATAGAAGTTGGAAAACTGTCTGGTGTCTAACCCAAATCCTTCTGTAACACTATGTTATCTCCATCTTCATCTCTTCCATATAGGGTTTGGATTTTCCTCTGCCCACATGGTTGGGTGGCGCAGAATCTGGAGGCAGGGGAGGAGTGCAGGACATTTCTCCGGAGGTTGCCATGGAGATAGCACAAAGTGGAAGGCAACATCAGGAGTTGGGAGCAGCACTCAGAGACTCTTCTGAGAACCTTTGGTTACTGTCCAGCCTGCTTTCTCCATTCTCCTCACAGTCCCTCGAACTGCATTTGGCACAGTCTGTCGGAAGTCCTAGTTCTGCTTTGGAGCTCAGGAGAAGGGATTGTGATAGCAGGGACAACAATGAATGTTTAATAATGATTTCATTCTGTTCTGGGCATGAATTAGTCCTCAGAAAGCCCACCCCCTGCCTTGCCCAGGGTGGCAAGTCCTATTGGACCCCGAGGCAGAAGGAAATGTGTGTGCTCTGGCTTTAATGAAAGGAAACCCATCAACAGCATTTTCAAAATATACTTCACAGCTTATCTCATTTCCAATTGAGTGAGTGTCACATTGACAATTTCTCTTCACCAAGTGACAATCTTAAACAATTTTTAATGAACTTAAGCTGAAGTAAAATGATCGTAGATTTTATTTTGGTACAAATAAAACAATTAGACCAAAAAAACAATGTCAGTGTAAATATACTTATATTTCAATTTTCAATATTTTCCCAACTACTTTAATGTTCTGAAATAAAAATGAACCATTATTAAAATACACTAAAAATGTGTATAGAGACAAGTGTTTCCTTTTGCTTCAGGCTCAGTATGGCTCCACAAAGCAATGGTCTTTATTATTTTGTCCACCCTGGTTTTTTGGATTATTTTTGATTTATTAAAAAGATATTGCATTAAATTATTAGCATCTTGAGTACTGAGATTCCTGGCACCCTCTCAAAGTTTACACCTGAGGTGAGGGCCTCCCTAGCCTCACCCTGGCCCTGCCTGGACAAACACCCAGGATAAACAAAAACCCCAGGGTAAATGCCCAGCTTCTGGGTAAACATCTCCAGATTTTTCTGTCCATTGGAGAAAATCCTGACATCAGCTGCCTTTTTCTTCAGGCATATGTTGGCAGGTTTTGACATCTCAAAAGTCTCAAAGGATCTTTTTCTTGGTAAGTTTAGCCTATCCTAGGCTACCCTAGAAAACCACAGGGCTTTGCAAAGCTTTGGTTTGAAAAAGAAATCTTGCAAAGACTATAGTTGCCTCAGTGTAGCAGGAATTGTAACCTTAGTCTGAGATGCACTCACTGCAGTATTTGGTGCAGGGGTGTCAAACTCATTTTCACCGGGGGGGGCAACATCAGCCTTGCGGTTGCCTTCAAAGGGCCAAATGTAATTTTAGGACTGTATAAAGGTAACTACTCCTTAACTAGGGGCAAGGAACTTGGTGCTGCCACTGGATAGAAACAAGGCACTGGGTCGGATAAAACAAGGTGGAGGGCCCTATTTGGCCCACGGGCCTTGTGTTCGCCACCTGTGATTTAGGGGTGTCCAGACGACTGTCGGGGGCCAGTTTACATGCAGCATAAAGGAGCCTCCTGGGAAGAAGAGAAGGCAGGTGTGCCGTTTTCCACAATGACAGTTAATCACTTGACCAACAGGGTCTTTGATATTTTGCCAATAATAGAAAACAGCGTCAGTGCAAATAGATTCTGGGTCACAGAGATGACTGCTCTGCAGCCTGACACAGCTCGGTGTCTTTAGTCCCCTGTGTCCTCATCGTGTCCCCCCGTCCACCCCCAAACATGAGAGAAGGTCTTCCTGCACGAGTAAGGTGTCCATTCCAGGTGAAGGTCAATTCATTCAATTAATGCCCCCAACCCATTTGTATGCACAGAGCTTTAGTAACAGCTCAAACGGGCAAACACCGTGAGCGGGGATGGACACCGAATCATCACACGATGCCTTGTGGTATCGGCTTGCCAGACAGAAAAGATACTGCAGAAATGTATCACATTCAAATGTCAACTGGCAATCTCGTTTCAGGAACAAAGCACAAGATGCCACATGGAATTAACATTTTCCTTCACGTTCAGATGTAATGGGTAGTGGTGGTTTTTTCTATTCAAGTTGTGAATGCGTTTTGTATTACAGTTGTATATGATCCATGAGGATACACAATTAACACAGACCATTGTTTGCATGCATTGAAAGTATGCTATGACCGAAATTTTGTCGACACTGGATGTAAATGCAATTTTTTTTCCTTCAGAGAGGACCATTATATCACCCAAGCTTAAAAGCCTAGAACTCTATGCCAACTAGAGAATAGCAGTGAAGGAGAGAGAAGGTGGTCCTTCACCAAATGGGCTAATAGCTTGTGGCACACTGTCTCCTATCATTGATAGAAGAGAGTTTGGGGAGCCCCCAGCCACCTGGGTACCTTTGAACCATAACTGCAGCCATTGCTTAATGATGAAGCAGTTCTGAGCAGCTCTGTAGTCTCTTCACAAAGTGTTAGAGCAAAGTTACAACAGCTCTTGCTTCCCCCTTACACCAAACAACCTAATGAGGTTGTTAGCATCACGGTGAGAACCTGCGATCATCTTAGCAAGAAGGTGGGCAGGCCCACGTGTGGACGAGGTGTGGAACTGTCACGCTGCTGCGCTTCCACATTCCGGGAGCTGTGAATTTGGCTGGGCAGGGTCTGGGCTTCCAGCCAGCCGCTGAGCTGTCCAGGTAGATAACAAACTAATTAGGGGAGCTGCAAACCAATTAGCACTTGAGCTGGGTTGGCTGATGTTTTTTCAGAGATTTCTTCTTTGAGTGTTTTATGATAGGAACCAGCCCAATGCACCCTTCCCCCACCACCTAAATGGGTCGTCTCATCTGTCCTGGAAAGGGTGAGGGGTGCTTTTCAGCCCTAGGAACATTGTTAATTTCCAAGGGAGGTTTCAATCCTAAAACGTTACTCTTCCTTTAGAAGGTAATGATCCTCTCCTGAAAGGTGACTCATGTTCTGAGGCAGGTGCACTGGGTCAATCCCTGCACAGGTAGGAGAGGACAAAACAAAGCAAGCTTGCCTAGAAAACTGGAAGCTACATAGCTCCATGGCCAACACCATAGTCCCTGTGGGTCATCGTCACCTGTGATAACAGATTCCAAGATAGGGTGTGTTTTCCTTTCTTCTGAAGCATCCTTGCCCTCAGCTTCCGCTGATCACAGACACAAAACCCTGCTTCTCTTCTCCCTGATGAGCTCCGCCTCTTGCCTTCACTGGTGTGGGCGCCTTACACCAACCCTGCCCTGTTCGCTTCTGCCGGCCCTGTAGCTGGGGAGGCCCGGGACGGCTGCGCCCAGAGAGGAGGGGAGGGACCCCCCAGAAGGGGATCTTCCACTTGACTGTGTTTTAGTCTATCTTTTAAGATGCTGTGTATGCATCTGAGGAAATTATTTACTTCTGAAAGGTAACAACACACAGGAAATACATTGCTCATTAAAAATATCAAATAACATGTGCGTGTGTGTGTGTTAGCATATACAACCCTCTGAGTGGCAGTGAAAATCAGAAAAAAGGACAAGGGGCTGTGTCCTAGATTCCTTGCCACTCATATCTCTTATAGAAAGGTATGGTTCCGTAATAGTAATCACCTCTGAGTGTGTGAATCTAGATAACTCCCCGTGTGTGCAAATGTGTGCACACTGTGTGTGTGTGTAATACAGAATCGCAGTCTTACTTCTTGCACGTCAGCCATTCCTGCCTAACCAGAATTTGGCCCCTCCCATACACAAGAAAGGTGGTTTTAAATGACCTCCCCTTTGAGAATAGACATAGCATAGAGCTCAAGATAAGTTTTCCTCAGTTCATGGTTTGTGTGCAAAATTATACTAGTTTAACTTCCCTAATTCTAGAAAAACAGACAGACAAAAAAAATGGTGTGTGTAAATCCAGGGGCAATTCTCTCACCTTTGCATGAGCAGCCGCTGCTGTTCCTGCCTTACAACCTTAGCAAGCTAGTGAAGCCTGGAGAGTTTCGCATAGTTGGGATCCGGGCTTTGGATTGGGGGGGGGACACAGGAGACACTTGGGATAGAATTTAAGTGTAGTTCATTTCTTTTTCCAGATCCAACCAACTGACTGTGGAGCACAGCATTGAGAAAAGTTCTGAAACATGTTTACGATCATCCATAAACATGCTGGATTCTATACACCATAATTGTCACGGAGTTAGGAGGTGGGGATAAGATGTTGACAAGAGAAAGTCAACATAGAAAAAGCTGATTTATGGGTTAGACTGCATTATAACCCCTATTCTCCATGCTTCTCTGTATCCCTACATGTGCCCTGACCTCATCATAGATGGAGTACAGTTCCCTGAACTTTGACTTCGGATTTGACCATGTGATTTGCTTTGGCCAATGGGTGGAAGTGAGTCTGGGCCAACTCAGAGTCTGGGACCTAAGAGACCTTGCTTGTTTCTCCTCAGTCTACTACGTCTCTACCAGCACCGTAGGTTGAACATGACCCCTGGTTCCAGAAAAGGTTGAGCAGGAGAGCAGAGCAGCCCTGGCCAAGTCTCTCCGGCTAAGTCTCTCCAGCCAAGCCCAGCCTCGTCCAGCTGAACTCCAGCCACTCTACAGACTAACGAGTCTTAGGATGGTTTATTACACAAGAGGAGTTAACAATATGGTCCACAAACAAGCCTTTGGTTGCAAAATAAAAGTGTGGCTCTGAATGCAAAAAAGAGTCGTTTTCCAATCTAGCACCAAGAGACTTATGTCTGAGTCCCAGGGCAAACAAACACTGCCAATAAAATGGTAAGAGGTGTTTCATTAATAAATCATAATAAAGTCTCCGAACCTGCTAATGCCAGGCAAAGCAGGTTTTTAGCCCATGTTGCAGAATGTAATGCTCAAGGGGTTGGGCGTAAGGGTGTGGTGGTTTTAGACTATGTCTGTAAATTCTTGACACTCTTACTGCCAAAAGGTGGAATCTAATTCCCTTCCCCCTGATTCTGCACCAGGCATAGAAGTGACTTGGTTCTAATAAATACCTATTATACACTGCAATGATACTGTGTGGCTTCTGCAGCTAGGTCATAATAAGTGATACAGTTCCTCTCTCTCTCTCTCCCCCACCTGTTCCTCCAGCCCCCCTAGTACATGCATCCCTGGCCTTGGAGCTCAGACACCGGACCATGAGAAAGCCAACAGCTGCAAGTACACGTAAGGGCCACACTGAGGTGTTCCAGCCCCGGCCCCAGCTACATTTCCATGTAATTGTCAGCATTAATTGTCGCAGATGGGCATAAACCAGCTTCCAGATGATTCTAGTCCCTTGTCTTTGATGCTGAGTGAAACTGAGATGACCTGTCTACTGAGCTCTGCCCAAACTGCAGATCGAGCAAAATAAATGCCATTGCTTAAGTAGCTAAGTTTGCGGGAGGCGAGATTTTTATGCTGCCATAGGTAACCAGAACAAGGACGTGCCTTTCTGAGGGGTAATATTGGCACAAGGAGATACACAGCTGCAGACTAGCAAGCTCCAGCACCAGACAAAGAAAAAAATCACTTTCCAAGGGCTCAAGGAGGAGAAGCACCCACTTTCCCCACGACGTGAGGGCACCAGGAGCCGCAGCAATGAAAACAGGAGCAGAAATGAAGAACACAAAGAAGGCTAGGGAGTAACTGAGGAGTCCACGCTCACACGAATCCAAGGACACCCTGGAAGCAGGGCTGGTGCTTCCACACTCCCGGCTGAGACAGAACCGGAGGGATCCGTGCGTGTGACCTGCTTTTCTCCAAGACCTGTGTGGGTGACCCGCCTTTTCTCCCAGGGCTGCCGTGGAAAGGCAAGCTTGCACATTTGTTTCAGCTCTCCAGCCTCGCAAAGCCCTCACATACCTCATCTGTTTCAGTGCTCACATTAACACCTGCGAGGTGGGTATTATTATTCCCAGGTCTCGAAGCCCATAAATGGCAGCTCTGCCAGGAAACCGAGTTCTGGTTTGTTCCCCGCACCACAGCTGCCCCAACAAATTAAATCTTATTTTTAATGTGAGTCCACAGAGAGCTTCTTAAATTAACCCCGGGGTGAATTCTGTCCCTCACCCTAAACCCCTGCTGATTTTTCTGTCCTGTGAGTTCAGAGTTCTGCAGAGTAAGATCTCATTAATTCGACTCCATGAATGTTGAGTTTGGGGGAGGAACCAGACAGAAGGTCTCTCCTTGATAATATGGGCACACTTAGTTTGGCCATTGGCCCACATTAAAGTCTTCCTTTACAATGATCTCTAAGGCACACACTGTATAAATAAAAACCACCATGGCCATGTAAGCCTAAATGTTGGAAGTGGGTCTGCCTCGGTTTTGTGTGTCTGGCTTCTGTACCTGCTTGAAGAGCCAGCCTGCCCACAAGCGCTTGAGGTCATTCCAGCTTGGTCCCTTGCCTCTCGCGCATGACGCCCAGGGTGTGGATCCAGGATGCTGATTTCGGTTCACAGGCCTTACCAACCTTAGAATCTCATTCAGAGGCCAATCGGCATCCTGGCTGATTCAGATTCTCCTGCTAATGTTCAGAGGATCTCACATCGTACGTCAATGACGCTGACCACAGACACGGGCCCCAGACATCTGCCAGGCAGCACGGGCTGACCATAATAAGTCCACGACTGAGCCTGAGTCGGGCTCTCCATTCTGGAAGACCTCAGAGAACTCCTCCAGTAGGTCTACATCAAGCACTGTTTACTAGACGGCCACTGCCCTACTGGCACACAGGGCGTCTCTACAGAAACGCAGCCGCCTCCCAGCTCTGAAAATGCTCCTTTCTCACCTGAAGTGTGCTGGGGAGGGGGCAGGGAAGTGGTCTCCTCCTAAACTTTTTGGCATAAGAATTGAAGGGAAATTGGCCCAAATATCCATTTTTTAAATGCACATAAACTTTGCTCCAACAATTACGTGTTCAGGAATTTATGCTAAATCTGCCTGTCACAGAACATCTCAGGAGGCTTATGGGAGCTTCACGCCCAATGATGAAGTATCAGTAGCAACCTGAATACCCATAGAAGGAAACTAGTTGAGTAATTTTCTTCAATATGCGGGAAAGTGTCCAGTCTTTACAGAGAATGAGGTGAGTCTTTTCAAACTTCATACACCATATTTTCAAGTAAAAATAAAGAACAAACAAAGGAAAACAGCAATGACATGATTTGGAAGAGTGTATCAAATAAAACACAACGGACATACATGTTGGTCTCACAGAGAAAATTTGGGGAAAGATGAACAACTATAGCGGTTGCCTCTGGCATTGCAGTATGGGAAGAAAATTTACTTTCATGATACTCTTTGCCATTTGAAATTTTTGTTTTAATTACTCTTTTTACCATGTACATGTATTCATTTTTGCATTGAAGGGAATCAAAAGCTAAAAACAATATTGACACAGACAAGCTGGTTCGGGATGGTCGGTACGTAAAGTTTGAAAGCACGGATTTTTTCCAGCCTGGATCACCACAAGGCGGTCAAGGGGTGACCACACCTGGCCGAGCAAATGACATCCCAGTTCCTGGAATATTTCTGTAAGGACTAGATGCTTTTGATTCAAAGACTTGAGACAGGGGCAATTTTGACACAAAATTGTCCTTTAGTTGTTCTATACCCTACATTGGGCACGGTCCTTGGGTTGACAGACTGCATTCAAAGTTTTAATAATTCCCCTTTTCTCACGTTATAAAGTGATACCATGCAACGCTATTTTCCAATCAGATTTGGGCCACTTCACATTACCTGTAAAAGTTGGTTTCAAAACAGCTGTGTCTGGTGCTGCCTGCTAGTCAATCATTCTGGTAATTTTGTTTTTGTTTGCTGTTTTTGAGACTGTTATGGAACTCTTGACCCACAGTTTCCCTGGGAGAAAATTTAGGTGTCAATGAGGGTTCCAGCAGCTGCCAAGATCCTCGAATCCTCTTCCTCCAGCAACAACTCCTTCTCCCAGGGCCCCCACCTCCCCCCACTTCAGCTGCAAGAGCTCCCCTTTTTATTTATCTTGGGATTCAGAGTAAAATTTTATTTGAAAGATTGAATTCTGCTACTAAAACACATTTGGAAAATAGTTTTTTATTGCAGTTTGCTCATAATATTATTTCAAAATAAATAGAAAACAAGCAAATCCAACCACTGATGCTAGTGTTGAAGTATGAGACTTTCCTACATGCATCACGATTGAGGTAAGGGGGACAGCTGTGAATCTTGCAAAGAGGTGACTATTTAAACAGAGGAAGTAGGGTTAAACATTTTAGAGCCAGTATGCTTGGGTGTGGATCCTAGTGCTGCTCATTGCCAGCTATGAGCTGATGGACAATCACACTTTCAGTACTCTCATCCCCAAATATACAACACAGAAATCACCATGGCGGGAGCGATAGTCCATAGCTTTGTTGTGTAAGGCCGTCAAACACCTGAAGGACGCAGGCCAAGCCCAGTGCACAGTAAGTGTTGTATAAACATCAGCAATTGTCATTACCTTTAATCAGACCCTCCTTATTGGACTCACCATGATGTTCAGATGTGAATGTGTATGAAATATTGGGAACGTTAAAAAGTATTTGGAGTTTTAGAATATGCTTTGACTTTGGGGAAACCCAGGATATGGAAATCAATTACTCAACTTCTAAACACTTGAATTCTGTACACATTTTTTTTAGGAATACACTACAGAAGAGTGTAAAAGCTCAAGCATCTTAGTAATTTCTAAGACATAGTTGCCTGGGCCATAGGGGAGGTTTTGCACATACAATCAACCAAGTTTTTCTTAACATCCCCTAAAGCAAGATCCACCGTTCTTGTCCCAGACTGGAAGCCAGCCTTCTGGCAGCGTGGTGGCAGAATGGCCTATACTGAGGGTAAATTCACAGAGCGAAGAATTCTTAAGTGCCCAGGGGAATGTGACAAGAATAGACATCTGGACTGGAGACCCTCAGACCCCAGGCTTCATGTCTACAGTTTCTATGGAGGGAAGTTTCTTTTGGCAGGCCACGCCCCTATCCTAAGGGATTTGTCAGGCCCGCGGGGTGCACCTCTCCCTCCTGGCAAGGTCAAGTCCCACATTTCTAAGCCAGGCAGACAGTATCATTGGTGAATTAGGACAGAGAAAATATTCTTTCAGCTGAATCTTCCTTGATTATTGGAGAGAACGTGGCTGCTGGAAACTGCTTCTCCTCATTAACTCCTTGGAAACAGAGGCAAGAGTTTCTTGTTCTGCTTAACCCCCCAGGGCCCTGTTCCTTGCTATAGGAGGGATCAGACAAATGTTTGGTGGGTTATATGGAAGGAATTGATCCTTTTTAAAGATGTCCCCTTGATATTGCTTGTCACCCACATAGTGCAAAGCTTCATGATCTTTCCTCCTACCTAAACCTCGTGTCTTTCTTCCATCCACCTGTCCCGTCTCGTTTTGCTGTAGGCACGCAACATGGAGTAACAGTGGTTAAAGCTCTGAGTCATTTAAAACCTTGTCCTGCTCCCTAATAGCCATGGGGTGTTCATCACGTGCCTTCACTGTGCTCAGTTTTTGTGTGTGTTAGTACTCGTAGACATGCTTAGAACCAAGCTGGGCCTTATTATGTAAGAGCCTGTGGTGGGGCATGGGTGAAATAAGCCCCTGTTTTGCAGGGTCCTTCCTCTACAGAGGGCCTTCACCTGGGCCCCTTAATCACTCCCAAGAGAGTCGTCAGTATTTCAGGCCAGTGGAAAGGAGTGAGCCCTCAGGTCTGATTAAAGCATGCAAGCAGCATAGGGTTGGATCCTTACAAAAACGCTTGAAAATGGGAAATGACTATCATCTCTACTTGGCAGAAAAAGTTTTCCCCTCATTTAATGTTCCTGAAGATTTCAGTAAGCTCCGCCCTCGTGTGCTCCACCCCCTGCTCCTACACAGCCAATCAGAGCTCTTGTGACTACTATTCAGCCCTGGTCTCCTTGCCGGACCCCAGGCCTCCAGGGCTTTCATTCCACTCCCCATTTCTCCTTGCGTTTTCTACCTCCTCCCCATCCAAACTCTCCTCACCGACTGTCACATTCACTGCATTTAAGTTAAATCACTTAACAGCTTAGATAAACTTGTATATCTTCATTATATACCGTTAAATATACATTTAATATTTAAAAGAAAGAATGAAAGAAAACAAGAATGAGCAACTGATTGAAAGACAATACAAATACACAAACTAAGGGAAAAAAAGTCCATATTTTTACGACTCAGACATAACTACTGTAAGCCTGTAAACACCCTGGTGTTTGCATGTGGTGGCCACAGCTCTTTTATCTTGAGAATATGTGAGATTTATTTTATAAATTTAAATGTATACATATAATTTAAATATGTGGATTTATTAAATTTTAGTGAAATTGATGTGTAAAATATTGTAAGGCATGCTTGTATGCTTTTAAACTTACAATATCTACCCTTCTATGTCAATAGATACTTATCAACAATATTAACTTTAGTTGACTGAGCAATATTGTTCTGTATAAATATCCCTGATTTAATTTTACCTGTTGCTAAACACTAGATTAATTTCCTTTTACAGAAATGTTTTAAGCAGGGGAAGAATGAGGAAAAATGTACAGGGAATAAGAAGTATAATTGGTAGGTACAAAATAAATGGGGAGGTTAAAAATAGTATAGGAAATGGAGAAGCCAAAGAACTTATATGTGCAACCCATGGGCATAAACTAAGTGGGGGAATGCTGGACAGACGGGGAATGCAGGGTGGAGGGGGATAAAAGGGAGGAAAAAAATGGGACAACTGCACTAGCATGACCAGTAATAAATAAGTAAATAAACACACTGAAAAAAAGAAATGTTTTCCTATAATAAACAAAGCTAAAATATACATCCTTGTACATACATTTCTGTTCATATCCTTACTTATGTACTTCACATAGATTCCAACTGGCGCCATTGCAAGCCTGCTTTGAGAACTTGTGATACCTATTGTCTGAGGTTTCAAGGAGAAGACGATCTCTTCCTTGAGAGGATGAAATCTGAAGCCACACCCCGCCCCCACAGCACACACACATGCGCACACATACTGGTGGTAGGAGAGGACGCATGTAAACCTCAGAAGCTGACGGTAGCTCCCTTCAGACCTAGAAAAGAGTGTTACAGAGAATGTGGCCCAAAATGAATTAGCACAGACAAGAAATAATGAGACAGAAACCCAGTCCTTCTTCTAATATTCAAATCGTGGATCATACTGCACCTGAGTGAACTGTGAACTGTTTAGTTACATGAGCCATTGGATTCCCCTTATTGTTCGAGCCTGTCTGAGTTCAGGTTTATCTTCATTGTAACGAGGAAAAGCAAGATATGGCCAATTAATCCTGCAGGGAATACCAAACCATGGAAATGAACATTTCTAGACAGCTTTCGGATATCAAATCACTGTTAGCAAAGCAATTTCCCATATAATTCATTAGTTGTTTCTATAGATTAAACAGTGTGTCCCGTCAAAATTCATATGCTAACACCTAACCCCCCAGGTGACGTACTAGGAGGTGAGGAATTAGGGAGGTGACTGGGTCATGAGATGGACCCTTTGTAAACAGGATTAATGACCTTATACAGGCTCCTACAGAACCTTCTATCCCCTTCACCATGGGAAGACACATGAGAAGGCATCATCTACAAACCAAAAAGTGGGCATTCACTAGACACAAAATCTGCCAGCACATTGACTTTGGGTTTCCCAACCTCCAGACCTGTGAGAACTACATTTCTGTTGTTTGAAAGCCACCTAGTTGATGTCACTCTGTTATAACAGCCTGAACAGTCCAGGACAGTTGCAATGATGTTTTTGATGTTCCTTGCCCAGTTCATGGTTCAGAGCGGCCCTCAAAAACCAGTAATTCCCATAACCCTACTTTTATCCAATCCCCACCAGTCACCACAGTCAACAACTTACCTTAAGATAATCAATAACCACACACAAACGTGAGCTATAATCCTCAACTTTAGAGAACTCGTAAGTTAGGAAGATATCAGACAGAAAATACAGACAGTCGATTTACTTCCCAACCACATGCAAAGTGGCTCTTTTTGGAGGAATATGAATAGCCACAGTCCTGGGAGGTAGAGCACATTGCAAAACAAATACATCCCATCTCAGCGTGGGTGGTCCAGCCCACGCCAGACCTGGGGAGACAGCGCTAGAAAGCCAGGCATCGGGCCTGGCCTGTGGGCCTTATATTCCAGTGGAGAAACAAACACTAAAGTTAAATAGAGTGATTTAACTTGAATGAAACTGTGTGCTCGGAGATAACTTTGGTGGAGAGTGGTCATGGCCGTCCTTTTGGAATGGATGGTTTGTCAGTTGAGATAGGAAGTGTGAGAAAGGGCTGGCCAGGCCGAGGTCTTTAGGAAGAAGTGTCCAGGCATGTCAGCCAGCCTGTAGATCACCTTCTGCTGTGAAAGGGAAGGAAGAGAAGCACAAATACCACTGGCATCCGAAGAGGGCAGACGTGGCAGTTTACAACTTACAAGAGCCGGGATGTGGTCATGGAGAGAGGCCTGCAAAGGATCAAAGGTGTGGGCCCCCAGGGGTGGGGGTGTGGCTGGGACTGACTAATGCCTTTCAACCCTGGCCAGCAGTGACCACAGAGAGGCTGAGGCCCCTGACACCGGCATGACCCAGGCCTGGCAGATGCTGACATTCCTTCGCAATGTGGTTCCCACAGTGCCGGAGCTTTTCATTAAAAGTGAGCATTATTAGTGACCAGACCCAGGGGAGGGGAGAGGACACATGTGCAGAGAGTGAAAGGAAAGAAGGAAAGTGGGAGGAAAAGACAGCAAGCCATGGGGCGGTGCCAGGGACCCAAAGAGAAAGGTGTGGGGCCCACAGGCTCAGAGGAGTCGGGATAAACCATGGGCACTTCAGCTTCAGCTCCACTGCTGTTCCTAAACAAGGGAGTGTCAGGGCGCTGAAGCAGGGGACATTGAATTGGGGGGCATTTCAGGATGTGGGGACCTCACTTGCCTCCTCCAAGAGGTAGAGACTGTGTGTAGGTGGTACCACCTCAGCCTGGGCATCACACTGCTCCCCAGAGAACTAAATGTCTTTCAGTTCAACAGACCTTTTGCAAGAAGCTACTGGGCTCCAGGCACTGCAGCCAACAGGGCCTCTACAATGAGTGATCATACGACGTGTCATCTAAACTGGGACTTTAAGAATAAAAGGGAGTGGGACAATTCTCAACCCATTGGCATGTTTAGACAACTAACCTTAACTGGGTAAACTGGGGTAAGTGGTGGTTTTGCCTGTACCTCCCTTCCCTTACAGAGCTGCCTGACTTATTAATGTGTGATGCATGTTAACCATCATGCACTCTCATCTCGCCATTTCAGAGGTGAGCCAGTGGTAGGACTGAAGAGTCAAGAGTATTCTGGGGCTCAGCACTGATGCAATATAGTATTCTGTTTAGAGTGTAGGCCTTGACTTAGATACGCCCTGATTCAAATCTTACCACCACGGTTTACTCTGTGCCTGTCGTTTCACCTCTGTGAGCCTCAGTTTATCTACATGTGAAATGGGAACAATGACGATGACACCAGCCTTACAAGATATTATAAGTTTGAAGGAAAATAATATGTATAAAGAGGTTGCCATGGTGGCTGGTGCATATAAGCAGCAATAAATGGCAATTAATAGGATTAATTCTCAGGGATGGAGAGAAGCCAATAAAAAGTTGCATTAAGACTTTATTAAATATTATACATCTTCACCAGAACAGTGTCATCTTGTCCCCAGGGCCTCGTAGAGACTTCTCCTTTATGAGGAACACACACACACACACACACACACACCCCTACCCAAAGCATTTCTTCCCTTATTCCCCCAAGGAGAATGCTCTGATCAATTTTTCCTTCTGAGAGGCTGAGTGCAGGAGGCAAGGGGAGACCTGTGGCCATCGGCCCAATATCACATAGGCTCCAGTTCAGCCTTTCCAGGGAATCACTCTGGATTCATTCACCACAAAGTGACAGATGAGAACAATTTAGTAATTTGAAGGCGTGGGGAAATAACACACAGCCTAAGATGTTCCCAGTGCTGGTTTGGAATTACCGAGCATTGCTCATTTCAGCGTTGAGCAGACTGTCCCGTCTGATCCGGGGCTGGCCGTTCTCGGGAAGTCCTGAGACTAAACAAGAGGCTGAAACTCCAGGCCAGGGATTCCCATGCCAGTCGAGGGTTAGTCGGGGTTCAGACCATGCCTGTTGGCTTCTCGGATCCACCAACACCTATGTAACCAAACCCTACTTTCCTGCCTGTCTTCAATAGTTAGCCCAGTTCCTGTTTCAAGACACACCCATGAAATAGAACACATGTGATCAGAGAGCTGTTCAGAAAGTGTCATGAAGCACCGCAAAGGGCACAATGTAATTTGTCCAGGGAGAGCTAAGTAAAAAGGAGGGGGCACCTGAGGAGGGCCACCAAGGATGGGTGTGAGCAGGACATGTAAGGAAGAGAGGGAAGGAAGCACGTTGAGAACCCCAGAACAATATGAACAATATGAACACACGGAGACAAGGTGTGTCTGTCGGGCAGACAGACAAGTGTCTATAGGTGGGTCACATCTGGGAGAAGGCTTAGAGAAAGATGCTGCCTCACTTTGCTTATGCTGACAAATTAGATCCGTGCTTTCTCCATCACAGGCTGTGGTGTGCAGGCTCCAGAGTCTGAGATGCCCTTCCATGATCCCTTCCTCCTGGTTTTCTTGGCCTTGGGCAGTCCTCTCTCCACAGCGTAGGGCTGACTTATGCAACCAAATGAATGTTGTCAAAATTAAAGTGGCCTTTCCATGGGTAGGTCATAAAATATTGTTTCTACTTTGCTGTCCCTTGGCTCACTAGCTGTGGCAAAGCCAACTGCCAAACATAAGGATACTCAGCTGGCCCTATGGAGAGGCCAATGTGGCAAGGAGCTGGGGCCTTTTGCCAATAACCAGTACTAACTCACCAGGCAGGTAAGTGAGTCACCTTGGAAGTGAATTTTCCAGCCCAGCCAAGTCTTCAGATAGAGGCAAACTTGGCCAATAACCCAATAGTCCAGTTTCTACTTTGGGAGCCAGAACCACCCAGCAAAGCTGCTCCTGGATTCTGGACCCATGGAAACTATGTGAGACAACAAGTGTTTATTGTTTGAAGATGCACGTTTTAGGATAATTTGTTATGCCCCACAGGTAACTAATATATCCATCGACCACCAAAGTATCTCTACTGTGAACTCTAAATCAGAATAGTTCTATGTTCTTTCCTTCTGGCTGAAGCTTCCAAACAAAGCAATCTTTATCATGGACAGCACTGCTGTGAAAAAATTGAAGCCCTCCCAAAGTGGCATATTAAAAGGAAGTGTGTCCTTAGGCAACCTGGATGTTAAATGTTTGTTAATCCTAGCTCTGTACCTTTGCGTTTCCCTGCATGCAGGCTGCACTCTCCTCTGCTCAGGCCACTTCCTTTGTAAGGCCGCAGGTTTCCTTTTCTCTGTAACTTTGATTGGCATATGGCTTGTGACAGCAACAGCAGCAACAACTCTTATCGATCAAGAGTCATTTTCAATCTCACAGCACATTCGTGAACCTTAGTTCATATTCTCAAGAGTGAAGCTGATTGGCTCCACCTGAGTCGAGTACCTGCCCATGAGATTTTCAGGTAAGACGGAGAAGCAGAGTCGCCCAACACACACATGGGGGCCCTGGCTTCTCCTTCCGCATGAACCAGGGGAAGCATTTCAAATGCGTCTAGTACTTGTAGCCCCAACTAAGAGCTCCCCAGAAAGCCCGTTGCAAGATCAAGACCGCACAGTTGCTCCGTTTTTATTAACTCACTGGGGTGTGAAACCTTCCCTTCTGAACGAGAAGAGACATGAACTATCCTCCCGGCATGACAAAAGCCTGCTGGCAGCAAGGCATTAGGATTCATGACTCAAGCCCCATATTTCTACAAAAGCAATTCCAGACTCTCAAAAGCAATTATACATCTTATTATATCATCAGAATAAAATAAATATAAATCCCGGGATTACTCTGATGGCATAAACAACTGCTGACAGCCTGTGAATTGTATTAGGAAGACTTTGATAAACTTCCAGTTTTCTGCACCTCCTTCAACCCCATGACAATGGCTGCCGAGACGCAACGCACATCAGGGGCATGTGTGGTAAGTGTCTTGGTGGCAGAGGAGGGGGAGGGAGGTTGGGAATTTTAAAAAATAATATCAATACATCCGAAGCAGCAGGAGTCATGCGTGGGTGGATGGTGACTTTACGAGGGGAAAAGCCAGAACTGATCCTCGAGCCTGAAGAACGTCACGTCTCCCTTCCAGCCTCTTCGTAAAAGAGGCTGCAGGAATCCCTCGGACTTTGCTCTTCATGCTTCCCCTCCAGCCCTCAGCAAACAGGAGGCAATTCTGAATGGGTTATCATTTATTCAAGAAACCTTCACTGAGCATCCATGGGCCGAAGGGAATAAATGGGGTTACTATCTTGTGCAACGTACAGACTAGTGCAGGAGATAGTGAAACAAAGAACTGAAGTTCAGTGAGGTCACTGCTATAGTATGTGCATGAAAAAGTTTAAATGTGTGCCCAGCGAGGTAGACAAAGCTCTCAGCTCTGTTGTATTGACTTACAGAATGGGCATTGTTAAGCGCATTGAGTTACACGCCCTGCCCCCATCCCCCAAATTCATATGTTGAATTTCTAACTCTCTGGACCTCAGAATGTGGCCGATTTGGAAACAGGGTCATTGCAGGTATAATTAGTTAAGATGAGGTTATTAGGGTGGGCTCTTATCCAACATGACTGAAGTTCTCACAGAAAGGGGAAATTTGGACACAGAGGCATGCGCACTGGGAGAGTGCCGTGTGAAGATGGAGCAGAGATAGGGGTGACATTTCCAAAAGCCGAAGAATGCCAAAGATGGCCAGCAAACCACCAAAACTCTGGGAAGGGCAGGGATCAGAGTCTTCTTTAACCTTCGGAAGGAACAGCCCGGCCTCCAGAACTGTGAGAGAATACATTTCTGTTATTTAAGCCACCCAATTTGCGACATTTTGCTGCAGCAGCCCTACTATAAACTAATATAATCACAGTACTTTATAGGTTCTAAAGATGAAAAGAAGGGAGGACGTCTAGGCTGAGGAGCTGGAATAGGGACTCAGTTGCTTGAAGGAAATTCACTTTTGGGACTGTGACCAGATGCCCGGTGGCTGGAGTGCATGCCAGAGAGTGGTGAGAAGTACAGCTGTAGAGGAGATGGGGGTGGGGGTGGGTTGTTGTGAGGGGATGCTTTCTGAGGTTGCAACGCTTTATTATAAAAGCTGGTGAAAAGGGAGGGATCAGCCAAGGCACTGGAATAGCAAGAGAGCTATGATGTGCCCACAGTAAGCCTGGTATTAACGTGGGTATTCAAAAAACGAGTAGGTCAGAATTGGCTACTTCAGTGTTCCCTGGTGTATCCAGCATGGGTCTCTGCTAGGTAGCCTCTTGCATGAATATTCCAGTTGCTTCTTAATCCCCAAAAGAAGGATGAACCTGAAATGTAGGGTGCTGCAATTCTTCCCAGGATAGAAAGGCTGCCGTGGGTGGGGAAAAAGGGTACAGGGCCCTTCTGCTCTGTCTGCCTCACGCTCCTCTGCCTTTCACCTTTGCCCACTCACCATGCGCAGTTTGGAACCAAGGATTGCCGAAGTTCACCCTAAACTCAGTTATGCATTTTAGCATTTGGAGAAGAGTGTAGGATGTGTTCAGAAGCTAGCAGTGGGAACTAGAGGGTGGCTGGTGACCAGCAGCTGGGACCTTGACCTTGACTTGCCCTCATTTTGAGCTGCTCTTTCTTAAACATGCTTAATTTCTCCACAAATCACATTGTGGTGGGAGCCAGAGGGGGGCAGCCTTGTAGCAAAATGCCGGGAGCCTGCATTAACTTCTTTCCCTGGCAACGTAGAAGGAACTAATTTACAGACTACCTCCTATTAGTTTGGGGGGAAAATATAGCTAACAATAAGGAAGAGAATGCTATCTATTTCTTCAGCTGAAACATGCCCGCTTCAGTGGGGAACGGTTGATCTCTAAGCTCGCTGTTTTCGGGCTATAAAAGCTGTTTATTTCACTCTATAAAAGAACATTTGAACTTATATAGCTATCTAAGTTTAAATGTTTGGGAGGGGGCGGTGAAACGCAAGGGGAATTAGCAAAGCTAAGCTGAAACCTGATCTGTATGGGCTGCAGTGTTTGCATAGAAACTTCCTTCATTGGGAATCCCTTCTCCCTGCCCCCAGCACACCCACAGCAGCCCCCGTGCACAGGAAATGCATCCAGCTAAGTGCCATTCCAACATTAGCAGTCAATTTCAGCAAAGCTCTGGGAGTCAATCATTGCTCATGCGCTGGTGTGAGCCGCATCCATGGGGACCCCTTGGCTCTTAAAAAGCTGCAGCTGCCCAAAGGAGGTGACAGACGTTGACAAATCTGTGTTGTTTTTCTCCTAAAAACTGTGAGTTTGTGTGAGTGCTCTAAGTCGAAATGTGCTTCCCTTGGGTGAAGCGTGCTGCTTTTCTGCTGGCTCTGGGAATAGGAGGCCCCAGGTTCTGACAGATGAGCTAAGTATCCGCGCCGCCTTCTCCTGAGGAGTGCTCAGAGCCCACTGGGCAGCCACCAGGACTCTGACCGGGACATCTCCTTGGAGGGGGCAAGGCTTCTCAGACCTGAGTCCAAAAATCCTGTGCATCCTGTGCATGTTGATCCTTGAACTATGTGGGCCTTAGGAACACGAACCGCCTGCGCAGTCGAAGATGCGCGTATAATTTACGTTGGCGCTCCACGTACGCGGATGGATTCCTAACGCCAGTTGACCCTTGAGCAGCGAGGGTTGGAACTGCATGGGTAATTGAAAAAATTCCGTGTATAAGTGACCCAAGCAGTTCAAACCTGTGTTGTTGAAGGGTGAACAGTAGTTTATTTGGGAGGTGCAGAAAACACCTGTAGGGGGATGGAGAAGTGAGAAAAAGGGGCAGCAGCCAAAAAAAAGGTGTGCCAGCATACCACACTGTGGGCACCTGGAGCTCAGTACTACTGAGGAAACTCTGGCAGACTCTGAATGACACAGCGTACCCCACGTGGGGGGTGGGGCGGGGAGGACGGCCCCCAGGGGTGTTATTTCGAGCCCTTCCTGTCTGCCTGCGGGAGGGCACTGCCGCCTTCCTCCGCTCTGGAGAAGAGCTATGAACAAAGATTTCTAGACACTGAAGTGCTGTGGCCCAACGACTAAGGACGGGCACTGATACTGTTGCTGCAGGAACGAAAGATGGAGCAGAGGAAGAAAACTCAGCCCTCCTGCTTCCCGATCCTTCAGTTTATTTTAATTGACACACACGCTCCTCGGGTAGGTTCATCATTTCCATGGGGAAATGCAGGTACACTGGGTAATGTATGCCTCCCCCGTGAAACCGGGATCTCCGGAGGGCAGATGGATTCATTTTTTTAGTATGTTCTTTCCTCATAGTAAGATCATATCTTCTAAATGAGTCCATTAATGAATGAATTGTGCCCGTTTCTTTCATATTTGTCAGCGCTCTGTATTTCCCGTTCTCTTTGTGAGGCGTATATTATTGTCTCCGACTTGTGGACAAGGAAACAAGAAGAAACTTTCTCCAATACTGCCTTGCTAAGAAATTCAGAGCCAGGTCTAACTTCTAAGCTTACTCTTTTCCAGTATAATCTTCCGATAGAAGGGAAATATGGGTACATAAAGATCTGTGGCACATGTATGTAACTCTTAAAGATACATATTTTATATATATGTACCAGCAAGTTGTATAACAAGCCTAATCCTCGTTCTCATCTTTTCATACTCTCTTATCCCTTCTCCAATTTACTTAGTTCAGGGCATGTCAGATCCAAGCCTGTTTTAACTGACGTCTTAGTACGAAAAAGGATGTATTTTCCTAGGGGTGTCCAACTTGCTACCCATGGGCTGCATGCAGCCCAGCATGTCTGTGAATGCAGCCCAACACAAAATCATAAATTTACCTAAAACATGAGATTTTTGTGTGTGTAGTTATGTGTTGCAATGTGTTCAATGTATGGCCCGAGACAACTTTTCCTCCAGTGTGGCACAGAGACGCCAAAAGGTCGGACACCCCTGTGTCTTTTTTTAAAAAACCTTTTTGGCAAGGAAAAAGAAAGCCAACGTTTCAGATACTAGTGCCTGTGCTTCCCTTAAATGATTCTGTTCAACAAAGAAGTAAGGGCGTTTAAAGATTTGCAAAGTCATTATTTTTTCTTCTTCATTGTTCAAATCGAGTCAAGATTCAGTGGGGGGGGGGGGGGAGACTTCAGCGCTGTGCTGGTGTATATCCAACCGCCGGCTCTCGGCTCTCCCTGGGGGGGGCGCGGGGGGAATAAACCAGCAACCCTTGGTCTATAGCACACGGGACACCCCATGGTGTATATGCTGCCACTATGGCCAATTTCACACTGGCAACGTGAAGTCACGGAGTGTGGAGGCTGGGAGTAAGTGGATAGCGGCTCACACTCACACAGTATTTCCATTGCGTGAATACAATAGGTGTGAATAACCTCACAAGTGTCGACAGTGGTAAGATGTAGTAAAGAATCGGAAAGCAGTTCGTCGTGAGTATTTATTCCCTTTGTTTTTTTATACTTATTTCATTGTGAGTTTATGAATGCATTTTTTTAATAATGGCTGTGTCTAGTAACGGGCACTTGAAATTTTGAAGGTTTAACAATCCCCTCTGAGGACCTCCAGGATATAGGCTGACTCCAACACACCGAGTTAGAGATTCGCTCCTGACTGCATTCTTCCTTTGTGGGCTCCACACGGATCTCTGCCCTAAGTCCAGACCCGGAAGGTCTTCGGGTGATACTCGTCAGTGACACACGGTTCAGGACTTGGGCTGGAGAGCCTGGAGCGTGGACCGACTGTGTTGACGTCATCGGAGTCTGAGACCCTGTCTTTGTGTTATTCTGTTTGCCACCGTCCTGACCCCTGGTCCACTGCCTGCCCTTAGGGGCCCTGTGTGCCCAGAGGCTGACACCTGAAGATGGCATTGTTCAGACTCCTTTGACCTCTTGTGTTTTTTTTGTTGAATGCAGCCAAAAAAGAGGCTCTTAAGAAATGTGAAGGCAGGAGAAGAGAGGTGATTGGGGGTAGAGAGTATATACGGGCACCTACTCGCTCTGCCTCACTGCAGTTCTGACATGAGCCTCATATGACTCTTCTTAGGCAGCTGTGTCCCACGGTTCCCACTGGACAGCATCAGCTCCCTCCTCTTGGCTTCCCTTGTAGCTGGATGTCTCATCATCCCTCAGTCTACACCTCTGTGAATAGAGCTTCCATTAATTGATCTCCAGCTCACCCTTTTTGAGTGTGCCTTGTATGTAACCAGCACCCTATATTATATATACCAAGTGCATCTATCTGGTGATATGTTAGTTTGCATGAGTCTGTAGGAAACCTGGTAGCCTAATTGTTATTATCTCTGCTCAGCTTCAGTGTCAAAGACAGTCTGTCCTGTGGGACTTGTAATGAAACCAGGCACCTGCTAAGTCCCTTTTCTAGTCCCTACCCTGTTCATCTGGCACCACAACTCTCTCTGAAGTCTGGGTCCTTGCCTTGCTCTTATGCATACCTTCCTCGGGCTTCATGTCATTCCCAGACTGATATCCCAGCCCCATGCACAAATACAGTTGCTGGAACTTCCTGGAGTCGATAATAGGTCTTCCGACTAATATGAATTGAGTGCATACCGTGCACCATGCACTGTGCTAAGCAGCTCACACAGGATCTCTTGTACCATTATATAGCCCAACGAGACTGGCACCATTGTTATCTCACCTCTCCAGTCTATCACCTGCTGCCTGGGCAGGTCATTTGTCTGTCTGCACTCAGGTGCAGCCCCTACCCTTCTTCTCTCTAGCTGCTTTGGATTACAGGAACCCCATGGCCAGGCTCCCTTACTGCCAGCTACTGTCTAGGCACCGTCGAGGGAAGGACTGGTCAGGAGACAGCGCAGGAGAAAGCCTTGGTGATGTCTCCCTCGCACCACCTGGGGTGGCATCTTGGGCAGTGGTTTTGTTTCCGCTGTGGCTCTGGCTCCTGGACAGCCTGTCCCTTAATAATCCCAGCAGGCCTGCCACCGTTCTGGCTTCCACAAGGCTCCAGAGCTCCTGCAAAACTGCCGCCTTCTTTGACCCTCCAGCCCTCGATGAGACGGTGGCTTTCTACACTTGCTCATCTCTGGATTGTCTCATTTTTCCTTGGCCGTTTTAGCTCTTCTTCTACCTGGAAACTAATTCCCTACATTAACGCATCTTTGTGGAAATTCCTGGCATGTGATTTACTTCCTGGTTTCACCCTAATCGCCTTCGTCCCTTACATTCATACGTCCGTGACTCAGTGTGTGTGCACGTTGAATTCATTGACAGCGTCCTCTGCTATAGCTGTCATTCCCTTTATAGCATTAACTAGGGATTCCTAGCAATAACTAGCTATAACTAGTTGTAGTAACTACTGTTTGTTCCCTTTTCCTCACTTACTGTCTGCCTTCCCTGGTAGCCTGTAAACTTGGTGAAGGCAGGTAGCTTACATATTTTATATCTTGCTGTACGCTCACATTCAATACATGAATGAAAAAATTAATGAATCTTCATTTTACATAGAAAAGCACTCAGCTCAGAGAGATGGGTTGGTTTTTCAGACCCCCAGCCCAGGGCACCTCCTCCCTCATGCCAGCTGCTTGTCTCCGTGGACTTCAGATTTGTGACTCAGGTTCCTTGTGGCAGCAGCCACCTTATTTCCTCTTAGACCCCCCCGTCCACATCATCCCAGTTTCCCTAGCACTATTTGGGCCTGTTTTCCCCACAACCTGCTGTTTTATGAACTTCTGCACTGGCTTTTGGTTCTTCCATCGCATCCTGAACCCTGTGCCCCAATCTTGCTCCCATTGCATGGTGGGTGGCCAGTTTCTTTCCAGCCTTGATCTCTGTGCCCTTGAAACTGAGTTCCGAGATTCTCTGGCTGTATAGAGTCTCTGGTAGAACTGAGGTATTCAGACACAGGCCTCAAACACGTGACTTCCCACAATGGCTAATCATCAGAATCTCCCTGAAAGATTTTTAAAAACAGACTCCCAGGTCTAGTCACTTATTAGGTAAGACTTGGAAAATCTGTGATTTTAAGAGTGGCCTTCATGTTCTGTGTGTCAGCCAGACTTTAGAAAAACTCTCATTGAGAAGGATATCACCGGGTGCAGGTGGGAACGAAAACAAAACTCAACAACAAAAACAAGAGCTTTAGATGAATTCCAGGAATGGGGCTGCCTGATTTTCAAATAATGTGGTTCTTTGGAGCAGAAGGGAGGACGGCCTGTGCCCAGAGTTGTTGACTGATTGTGTCCTGGGCTTGCTTCCGGTCCCCGGTGTCCACGCTTGCCTCCTCAGCACTCTGTGTGACAGTCCCCGGCAGTAACCAGGCAACACTCGAGTCTAGCCTGAGCTCTCCGTGAGGGCTGCCGGATAAAGTGTAGACTATCCAGTTAAATTTGAATTTCAGATGAACAGTAAACAACAAATACCTTTTTAGCCTATATAAATATATGTTCTGAAATTCAGATTTGACTAGATGACCTGTGCTTTTGATTGCTATGCCTGACATTTGTCTACCATCAGGCAGGGTGAAGAACTAACCAAAACTGTGTTCTTTCCTAAGAGAGCATTTGTTTCTCTGAGTGACTCATGATAATGATGACCCTCTTTAATAGAATGGCCCCCTGCGAGTCTTAGCATTGATCATTTTGTACATTTTAATTTGATACCTAAGAGTGGATGTTTTCTGGGCTTCAAGTGCCCCCCGAAGACCATGGCAAATGCTCAGTGCTCTAGGGTGACTTGGGGGAGAAGCTCCATCTATTTCAAAAGAGCAGCATCAGTTCAGCTCAAACAGCTCAATTGTTTCAGGTGTCCAGTTTATTTTTTTCCTTTTTGGTTGTTGCAAAGATGTTTAACAAATTTGTCGAAAGGCATATCCCACCTCACTTTGCATTTCTCATAAATATGTATCAAACGCAGAAACTTTTCATGAGTGATGGGATTATTTTCTGTTCTTGGGGAAGCCTCTATGTTTGTCATTTATTTATTCATTCAACAAATTTTTTTGAGTGTATTATGGACCACATGCTGTTCAAGGTGTTGGGGGTGTTCAAGTGGAAAAAAATAGACATTTTTAAAGATTTTGTGTTATGGAGAAAATCAAGAAGAAAGAGGGGTAGGATGTGCCCCTGGGGAGGTAATTGGGTAGCAATTCTAAAATATTCATTAGGTGACATTTAAGGAACAATACTGAAAGGGTGATATTTAAGTAATAAAGAAGAACTACTTTCAGGATTTTAAGAACTCTTTAGTGAGTTTGTTTAATCTTTATTCACTTAAAAGATTATATATTCACTTCAAAGAGAGTACTTCCTATAGAGCCTGTCATTATAAAAACATCAAATTTGTAAAATGACATTGTAAAATGATTCACTTAATGTAAATTCCCCCTTTCAATCTCAAATGGACCAACTCAGGAATACACAGTGCATTAGAGTTGTTTCTCATTGACGTTTGGCCAGGCGGGGTAACGCTTCAAGTACAGGCTGTGGAGTGTGACTACCTGGTTTCCCCTCCTGTCCCCACCACTTAATAATGATGTTTTGTACAACGAGTTGCTTTAATGTTCTATGCCTCAGTTTCCAAATATGAAATCAAGGTAATGATATTGGATACCACAGTGCTGTGAAGATTAAGTAAGACTATGTCACATAGAAAGTTCTGGATGGTGTGCTGGGCAACTAGCTCTCCAGGAAAAAAGAAAAAGCCCCAATTGTTTTTTGCCAGTTTCCATGGTGCAAATATCCCCATAGTGGTCAATTTCAAGCTACTAACATTGTCTTTGAATATGGGGTGGGGAAGAGAGATACATGGGAAGCTCTAAGGAGCTAGTACATGAATTTCTAGGAGCTCTAGGAGCTGGGGAGAACACACCACATCGATGTTTCATTGTGCCATGTTAAGGATTTACTTCTGTAATTATACTAGTTTGAATAAAGTGTCTTTATGTACATATATTGATGGCTTTAGAGCAGTTTCTCAACCTTGCTATTATTGACCTAATGGCTGAATTTTTTTTTCATCGTGGAGGGCTGTCGTGCGCATTACAAAAGGTGTAACAGAATCCCTGACCTACCAGCCCCAGGAACTACCGTCCTGCCCCAAGGTCTCCAGATACTGACAGATGTCCCCTAGGGGGCAAAATGTCCCTGAATGAGAACCTCTGCTTTAGAGAAATACACACATAAGCTAGAAAGCTGTATCCCTAGAGGAAATGTTTTTAAAAGAAGGTAAAATGAATAAGATGCCCAGGTGGCTGCAAGGACACCCAAAGAGGATTTGTTTTTAGGTAAAGTACTGATTGGGCAAAGAGCGCATTGGGTCACCATTCGGAGAAAAGATGGGCTCAGGTGTCCCAGGTGGGTAGCAACACACAGACTGGCTGGAGGGGCTGGGGCGCAGGGTTTTGGGATGCCTGCCACTCAGCAGTCTGAGTCACACCGGCCTCAGCTCCCGCCTAGACTCTGTGCTTGATTAGCTGTGTGATTCTGGGCAAGTCACTTGACTGCACTGGGCCCAAGTCCTCACGAATGGAAATGTGATGAAGATTGACTTAAATGGGTTATAAAAATAATACTCACATCTGATAAATATTTATGAAAGAGGAAAGAAAAGGGTCCTTGTCAGCTCTGGATTTGGGGGATTGGTGGGTCTTGGGCAGGGCCTGACGGAGAGGGGAAGGTAAATGGGTGGGGTGGGCTGGGGAAAGCAAGTTGATAAAGTGCCTGCCCCGTCACACATGGCTGCAGGTCACTGCTTGGAAATATGAGAACAAAATGGGACCCAAGCTAATGACTTTCAGGTGTGCTGGCCCGGTTTTCTGGCCATTGGGGAATCCTGCCGAGGCCAAGGCTAACGCTCCAGGGCTGCCAAGGCAAACATCCAGGCCCAGGGTAGAGCCACCAGAGCCAGGGGCCTGGGGCCTCCCACCAGACTGCAGAGCACCCTGTGCCTGCTGGTGCCCGCACCTGCCCACTGCAGACAGAGCAGCCACTGCCCAGCTGCCCCTGCTCCCAGAAGTTCAGCCCTGTCACCTGCCCAGCCCAGGAGGGGTGCTGTCGTTCCCTCTTTCTCACTTGCAGCCTGGGCCCCAGGGACAGCCCTGCTGGTTGGAGTCAAGCATGTTCACGGAGAATCTCTCCATCCTCCCTCCCTGGACCTGTTCTACTCTTGGCACCCTCTACTCTGCTCTCCCTCCCTCCACACTCCTCTGCTTGGCACCCTCTCCTCCACTACAGGATTTCATGTGTTTTCTTCTTCCTTCCATCACCCAGCCATGGAGATGGACCCAGCTCAAGTTGCTTTCTGCCCAAGCTCTGCTCTGCTCACACGACACTCTCAATGAGCTGCAGAACACACCGAATGTCACAAATGCAGCATTTGTTTCTCCCGAGGACACAATGGAAGGTCGTCAGAAAGGTGGGCATGTAGGCGGGCAGCCAGCTCAGTTCAGGGAGGATACCACACGCATTCCACTTTATAGTCACCTGACCCTGGGCTGACAGGAGGATCCGTTCTGACTCCACGGGTAAGACTGCTGAAAAGTACTTCTGCTCGGGGCCTTACGGACATAGGTCAGAATCTAGATGCTGCTTGTTAATTAGCTGTGTAAACATGAACATTATTCAATCTCTCTGGCCTGTTCCCTCATTTATCCACCTGTAACGGTATATCCTTTCTGATTGTTAGGAGGATTGATGAGATTACTTATTCTTTCTTTCAATAGTGTTTATATTAAGCATTGACTATATTCCAAAAGCAGTGGGGGTATAGATATGAATACACTACAATCCCTGATCTCCAGGGGCCACATTCTAGGGGAGAAGCAATGGAAAATTACAGCAGGGTGGTACGTTATATGACCCTTACATATATGAATGGTTGAAACGAGGTAAGAGTGACTTTTTTTTAATATGCCACTCACAGTGCCGGTTCAGGACCTTCGCACTTGCTGTTCCCTCTGCCCTTAACTCTTCCCACCGACATCTGCAAAGCCTGTTTCCTGACACTCCTCAACTCTCTGCTCAGAAGTCACTTTGTCACAGACATCTCCTGTGACTGCTCTGTATAAAATAATACCTGCTCCCATGCTCTATTCTCCTTGTCCTTCATTTTCACTCTACTCTGAAGTATTGTGCTTTCCCCCACTCTCTTTCCCTCTCTAGAATGTAATCTCCGTGAGGGCAGAAATGATGTTTTGTTTCCTGCTCTAACTCTGACACCTAGGACTATGTGTGTAACGCAATTAAACACACCGATAAATATTTGGGGATTGAATGAATGAATCAATGAATAAAAATCGCAGTGAACAGAAAGGGGAAGACATAGTTCTTTCTGGGAGAGTCACTTGGAAAAATACACTCGGGAGAGATCTAAAGACTTATATGAATGGTGTGGGGAAGGGCTGAGGGAAAAAGCATGAACAAAGGATAGCGACGCTTGTTTTCTCCAAAATTTGCTGCTATTTTTGAGTAACTAGGGAACTGCTGATAGCATCAGAGGCCCTGGTAGGAACTGTGTGTGAAGAATAGGGAACAAATTTCACTTCATCCCTTTTTGGAAGACTGGACTTGATATGGAACCTAGAGCTCAATGTTATTTTTATTTTTAGAGCATAGTTCCAGGCACGCACACACATAAATGCTCAGTGCTTTCCCAGCATCGGCTTCTCCCTTCATCAGCCTATGAAGAACACACAGAAACCTCCAAGGGCGTAGAATACTCTCCTGGCCCGAGCTGGACCCCAGTCTCCTGACCTGAGGTGAGGGCATAACAGCAGATGAGACCTGGAGTAATTGGCATTTGGACTGGGTCACTCCACAGCCTGTGTAGTTCAATGTCACTGTGCAACTCAGAAACACATTGGCCCCTCCTCAGCATCCAGCCAAGGCCAGCTGCCCCCGTCTAGCTCACTCATCCCGTTTTGAAGTTCTTCAGTCCAGATGTGCCGTTGCTCAAAGTGTGGATGGATTAAAGCTTAATTATCCCAGCCCCAGTCCACTCTGCTCTGGTTACAGTAAATAAACCAGAGCCTATTTAAATGGATTTCAACCATGGGGCGAGCTCTTGCATAGGCATTTTACTGAAATAGTATTACTGCTTTGAAGAAGGCCCAAGTTTCATAAACGAGGCTTGTGGCGACTCTCCCCCTGCTCGGCAGACATGCTCGGAGAGAAGCGGAAGCTAAGCCCTCGCAGTGGGCTGAAGTGAGGGAGGCGGGAAGACTGTGGAGTGAGCAATATTTCCAGGATCTGGAGAGATCATATTCTAAGAAAAATGGAAGAGTGTCATGGAGATGTCTATTGCTTTTAAAATGAATTTTTTAAAATGACATTTCAGAAACGGACGAGCAGAGTTGCTGCGGTGTGGCAGCATGGTGTGAGGCGGGGATGTGTGTGTGTGTGTGTGTGTGTTTAGTGTGGTAGGGGAGTGATTATAGGCTTCAGGAAATGACATCTGAGGTCATCTCACGTGCAAATGGCATTGCAATTTGCTCATGATTTCAGGGCCCCATCACCTCTCACCCAGAGCAGTTGTCCTGTAATTAACCCTCGTGTCTCAAAGCTCACCCATACCAATCTACCCAAAGATTTCACCAGCAAAATCTAATATATAAATTGTATACATGGCTTTTTTGCTCAAAATTGTTTCCATATAAGCCAATATCCTTGCAGAATAATGTCCAAACTCCTTAGCCTGGCTTTATAATTTCCCCCCAAACACCTCTGTTAACCTCACATCCTGCACCCCCAGCATCCTAAGTTTTAGCGAGAGGGAATCACCAGGGCCTTCTGTCTACCTGCCCGAGACCTACTCATCCCACCAACAGGATGCCCAAATGAGCATTTCTTGAAAAAAAAAAAAAAGGGATGATGAACACCTGTCTATGTTCTCTCCTTTTGTCCCCTGCTTTTCCATGCTTGCCCCATTTTCAAGAATATGTAACTTCTGGAATCCCTGAGTACCCAAGTCATGTCAGAAGGGGAGACATTTAAAGCATGGATAAGCCAAGTTTACTTCTCATTTCAGGGCAGGGCGTGCTCAGACACAGTGGTCCGTGGCTTGTGAAGAGGGTACTGTGCTTCTGTGCTCCCTTGGGAGATTCCGAAATGGCCAATCAGGAGACCCAGGCTGAAAGAGAGCAATGAGGACCTCGCCTGACCCAGCTGAGGAGAGACACGGGGCTGCTGGTGTTTTCATTCCTGCAGAGCTGGTTCTGGGGCCACCAGGATCGGAGCCAGCTCAGATGACCAACGTTTCTGTACCTGCTGCAAAGGAAAATGCTGTCTGTCTGTCTGTTTGTTTGTTTGTTTGTTTTCAGAGAACGAGGAGGACAGCAACAGGCTATAAACTGGCTACTATTTCCAGGACTCTTTAGAAACCTATTTCTAGAACACAAATTAAGCCTTTTATCTGGAGTGAATGTTTTGGAAAATATCTGGCCTCTGTTCCCATCAGCTTGGATCCTGGTAGCCTGAGACACACTGAAACCATTAGGTTCACTAGCATGTTGACATGACCGAGACCCCCTGTGATTCTGAAGAGGCATTAAAACAAGGCTTGGGTGGTGAGAGCTGTTCTCTTGTTCTAACTCCAGGGCTCAGCGTGCCTTGGAATCCAGCTGAATGTGACAAGGTTAACTACAGTGGAACCAGCTCCCTGGAAGTCTAGAACTCGATCCAATCTCTGGGCCAGGCCACTGTCTTGGAAACTGGGAAGAAGAAGATGCAGCTGTGGGTGTGTAGATAAGTCAGGGTGTGAATTCAGGTCTTCTTAACTTCAAATCAGCCTGTGCACAAGCTGAACCCTGGTCTCTCCCTTAATTCCACACTGCTGCTGTTGTCTGTGTGAGGTTATATCAGAAGGAATCCTCCACACCCCAAGTCTGGCCCACAATCCCCAATCACGACTCTAAGGTTGTGTCTCTTTGCCTTTGGTTGATTTTAATAGAACATGAGGGCCTGGAAGTCCCTCTTATTTGTTTTATTTATTTATTTTAATGGCCTAAATTCAACTCCACTAAGAAAATCAATTCATTGCCAAGGCTGAAATTTACAATATGCCCACCAATACGATGGCTCAACAGGATGCATTAAGAGGCTAGTTAAACACCAAATGCAGCATAAATCTCAGCCTTATAGGTGTGCTGAAAACGTAAATAGCTTCCAAAGAGCTTCAATCAATACTAAGATATATGTGCCTGCTCAAAGTGTGCAAACAATTTAAAATTTAAATTAGCCCCTCCTTAGTAACCCACTCCCCCATATCCTGGGCTCTGCAATTTCTGTTAATGGCACCACATTTCCAGTATCTAAATATTGGTTTTTGAATTTCTATTAAGATATCACAATGGGGACTGAGGCGGCATCAGGGTCTGTGTGTTGGATGGAATCCAGAGACAGAAGAAACTAGAAAGACCTGAAGAAGGAGGTCACAGGGCAGGAGATAAAGAATGGAGACCACAGGACATCTGGGAAGCTACGATTAGGTAGCCTTTAGAAAGGTCAGGTAGCAAGTTGGTATTGAGAAATCTGGAAGCAAACAAAAAGTGTCAGTTCACAGAACAACAACAAAAAAAAGTGTCTTGGCAATGCCATTGGCCAGGGCTGGCTGGATTAGTTCTGGAAAGCCATGGACTCTGAGCATGGACACAAAGTGAGGGTCTCCCCAGGGGAACACCAGCCACAGTCGCCAGATTTCAGTGGCATAGAAACCAAAGCAGACCCAATGCCCACTGCCAAGTTGCGAAGTTATCATTTGCCTTATGCTGGGTTGCCTTTGAGGCTGAGGTGGGGCTGAGCTCCCAGGTGAGGCAGGGATGCAGGGCTGAGGTTCCATGGAAAAGCTACAATCTCTCTTTGCTGGCAACGGTTCCAGCAGCCCCTGCCTTCTCTGGGTTACAGGGCAGCGGTATTTTTATGATTTTCCGCAAAGGGATTCACTCTGGGCACAGCCCAGACCACTAAAAAAGAGAGCTTGGTATGAAGCTCTTCTTTCCCTGGGTTAGGCAGGGGTAGGAAACTTTCATTCATCTCTTTCTCCCAGGTGCTTTGCATAGATCGCCTCCCCTTGTGGATCAGAATCAGCCTGCCTGGGTTTCAACCCCTGCCCTGCTGCCCACTAGCAGTGCCACCCCATGCAAGTTATCTCACGTCTGAAAACTTCCATTTCCTCCATTGTAACACAGGAGTAACAATGAAATTTGCATCACCGAGGCGAGGGAGCTATTAAATAGCTTACCAGCATTTAGCCTGGACCATAATAATTTCTCCACTTATTCTCATATTCAGGAAGCAATTATTGTGCACCCTCTAGGAGCCAGCCACTGATTTTAGTGCTAAGAATACAATGGAGAACAATGACAACAACCAACCTCTGCCTTTAGGGAACTTAATGTTGTAGCTGGGGAAGCAGATAATCAAGAGTAGACAAAAGAACACGTGGCGTGTCAGGTGGTGAGTGTTACAAAGAAGAGATAAAGTACTGTGAGGCAGCTGACAGTCATGGGAGTGCTCTTTCAGCGAGAGCAGCCTGAGACAGCCTGTCTGAGGAGCAGACATTGGGGCAGAGACTGAGCGATGTGAGAGAGAAAGCTACACACAGTTCCAAACAGAGGAAAAAGACGTGCAAAGGTCCTGAGGCTTTTGGCATAAGGAGCATTAGGATAGTTAGAGGGACTGCAGCGGTGAGCAAGCAGGAGAGGGGTTGGAGCTAGAGCAGGTAGGTGGCCTTTGCAACCATGGTGAGGACTTCAGATATTCTGAAGAAGATGGGAAGTCATCAGGGTAGCTGAAAAGGGCATCTCCACAATGTGATTTACAGTCTGAAAGGGTAGTTGTGGCCACTTACGGGAGGTTAAAGTGGGGACCTCTTACAAGCTCCTTGCAGTTATCCAGGGCAAAGCTAATGAGGATGGTAAGAGTCCTGCCTTATATGGTTGTCACAGGTACATTGTCTGCTCAAGGTAAGACCACAGTGAATGTTATCTATCCTTATTTCATTCTTGCTAACTCTCCCTTATTTGCCTCTCTCTCCTTCGCCCCTGTGGCATGTTCAGGACCCCTTTCCATGCTTCTGTTCTCATCTGAGAGCATGCTGTGCCCCCTCCTTTTGGTGCCAGTGCTGCCGGATCATCGGAGAATTGGCCCAGCCTCAGGGAACACCACCACTCCCTGTGTGTTTGTGCCAGTGACTGGAGACACACATTCCAAAGCACAGAATGTGCTGGTAGATTTGGGCCCAAATGCAAAGCCACCTGGTCTCCTTATCTAGAGAGCTCCTTCCTGCCCATTCTCCTTGCTGCTCCCTGACCGTCCGGATGGCTGGGCTGACCTACAGGTGGCCCAGAGTGCCACGTAGAGGTCAGCAGGGAGAGGTTATTTCCAGTGCTGGGCAGTTCCTGTAACTGCTGAGTTCTGAGGCTTCACTATCCCCACCTCAAAGGACATGTCATGGCCAAATTAACGAGCCCAGGGAAAAGGTGGGAATGGACATATTCCAAAGACAATATTCTCTGGGAAGAGGGTCTGGCAGGCTGTGGACGGTTCCTTTAGTCTGAGCTGCCAACCTCCTTGGAACTCATAGTTCAGGTCATAAGCTGGCCCCGTCTTCTAAGTGTTGCTGCAACGAGAAGGGCTTGTCCCAGCTTCCCAGCTCCTCCTGGGGCTGACAAACGGCTGACACGGATAGAAGCGCAGGTCCCCTCTGGTGAGCTCACTAAGCTTGATTGTTGCTCCAGGAAGCCTCTTATGAGCAATGTCTACTATGCCGTGAGTTTACTAAGTCTTTCCATCCAGACTTCCAAATGTTCCTCCAGCCATTCCCCCTCTACCCCGAATTCCCTGGTGAGAGGTGTCCTTATTTTCCTTGTAATGGGTGAATGCTCCAGCCTCCTCCATGTGCCACCTGCTGTCCTCCTTGCCCCGTTTCCAGTGCAGACCTGGGCAACTGCTCCCCACAACCTGACTTCTCTGATTCTCCATGAGCCTCCAAAGAAATTACAGCCAAGTCTGTGCGACTTGCCTTGTATCTGCCACCACTCTACCCCACGGTGCTCTACAGTCTGGCCTGAGTCCTCAGTTCCCTGGAAGGATGCTGGCCCCTCATATACGTTTGTGCTTTCACACACGCCCTCTCTCCTGTCATTTTCATGACCCAGCATCGAGCTTGAGTCACTTTCTCCACGAAGCTTTCCACGAGTAGCCCAGGCTACGTAGCTCATACCTACAGGTAGCTCGGATATTTTCACAACTTTGTTTCTCATTTGCAAGTTGTTTTCCAATATCTGTGTACGTGGCATTCTCTTACACTCATTCATCAGCTCTTTGAGGGCAAGGGCTGGTTTGTGTTGTCGTCACCGGGTAACTGGGATTGTTGGGTGCAGTGTCCCGGAAGGTTTGGGCAAAGCTGATGAACAGAGAGTCAAAGGACCCAGTGAGCTGCAACCGCAGTGGGGAAAATCCCAAAACACATTATAATAATATTAGCAAGTCTTTTCTCAATCATTGACTTGCTTACTCTTCACATAAACCCACAAAGGAGGTACTTTTATTCCTAATTTGCAGATGCCAAACTGAGGCTTACTTAGAGAGATTAATTGAGTTGCCCCAGGCCTGACAAGTCACTTGTGGTGTGAACGTCAGACTTTAAAGTCCACTCTGTCCAATTTAACATATGAGCTCTTAGCTACTACAGAAATACCCCTTTCGCGGTGGGAGGTGTTAGTCCGCTGGCTTGTCTATGACGAGCTCTAAGGCCGGATTTGCCGTGACTGGGGCGCTGTGTAAGAGAGGCGAAGGCAGCAGAGTCTGCAGAGCATCTGCCTCCAGCAGAGTTTACAGACTTGCTGCTCTGGGATGTTGATAGTTCAAAACACTTAATATAAAAGCGAAGCGTGGGGGCACTGGTGTGATGCGGCCCAGTGCTTTGTTTAGAATTCCGAATCATACTTATCAACCTCACCGTCCAGGTCGGGTCCTTTCTTTCCCTGCAGAGAGCTTTCAGACACCCAGCTAATCTGAACTAATTGACAGTCATCATAGGGCCTTAATTTTGTCCTGGCTTTGACTGAGGGGCAATTATTTGTGGTTGAAAGCAGGGGGTGAGGGCAAAGGGAACAAAAGGGATGATGTCACCAAGGATCCAGGGACAGAGTGTGGACTCCTTTTCCTTAGGAAACTCTTCAAACCAAAAGTCCTAGTCCCCATTCCACTCAGCTCTTTGGACCTTCGTGTATTCATTCAACAAACACTCATTAACATGGAATATACCAGACCCTGTCCTGGGCACTGGGCCATGGTGACAAACAAGAAGGCAAGGCGAAGTCTCTTAAAACCATAATATTCATACAGTGAGAGACCAAAAACTAACCAAGTAAATAATATAAAAATAAAATAATTTTACATTGTTTTAAGTAGTATCAAAGAACTTAATAGGAGTCAGGGAGAGAAGATAATGGGTGATGCACAAATTTAAATAGAGTGGTCCTGGGCAGCCTTCCTGGAGGAGGTGTTCTGTAAGCAGAAGCCTGAAGAAAGAGAAGCAGCTGAGCATTTGAGGGAGGCAGAAAGGGGGGCTGCAGGCACAGGGAGTCAGGAGGCTGGCTGAGCAGCCACAGAGTTGAGGAGCTCTTGTCTGTGTGAGGGTGCGGGATATCAGGACAGAGGCAAGGTTACCTCTGAAACTTACTTTTTATGAATATCACAGTGCGCCTGCATATCGAGTGAGCAGGAAAAATGCTCCTCTCCTCCTCAATCTCTAACTACGCGAATTAAGTCTCCACCACCACAGCATTCTATTTTATCTGAGGTATTCATGGAAGTAGAGAAAGCACCGTTGGAGAGTGTCTTTGGTTCAAAGACACCAAAGACAGAAAATGATTCAGATGCTAACTCTGAAGCCAAACTACAGTCGCCAGGGCGTCTGTCTCAGGCCTTTCATGACCCAGAGCAGCTTCCCCAGCAGGAGGGCTGCCACTTTTTTAACAACCTAGAGAGGCAAGTGACTTCCTATGAAATCTTGATCTCCCGGTATGACACAGCATGGCTCAGAGGCAGTCAGGGAGGTCTCTTGGAGGAGGTGACGTCAGGATGTATACAGTAACAGTTGATGAAAGGGAGAAAGATGCACATTTCAGACTGAAGAAATAAGCTCCTTGGTTTGGGAGTGTGCATCATCCAGTGTGTGCGCACGTGGAGACAAGCCCAGGCAGCACAGTCTGTGCTGGAGAGAAGTCAAGGTTTGGGGCGTGACGTTAGAAGGAGACCAATGATTAAGGGTCTTTGAAGGCCAAGTCCGAGCACTTTCATCCTGCACCTCCCTCCCATCCTCTCTCTTTGGCGTAGACAGGACTGACCCCCCCCATTCTCCCCACAGGAGATTTCACAGCTGTCCCAATACTCTCAACCGTCTTGGGGAGTATAATTATTCCCATTTCCTAGGTAAGTAAACTGATGCTCCGGGGTTAGCTGAGGGGTGGGGGAAGCAGAGTCTGAACCCGTGTCCCACAGGTGTCCTACAAAGCTACACCCAGCTCCATCCTTTCCTACCCTGCGTCCTGCCCCATCTTACTGCCTACACATGTCCAGGTCCCAGCCAGCTTTGCCTCTGGGACGCTTTGAATCCCAACACAGGGCAGGGCTGTGGTTATCCCACTTTTACAGATAAGCAGACTGAGGCTCAGACATGGTGAACCACTGCTCCCGTGTCCCCCTGCTAGGAAGTGGCAAATGCTGTACACAAACTCAGGGACTTCCTGCTCCTAACAACACAGTCCATTGCCCCCAGCGCCTGCAGTTGTGAGTGTTAGATAATTATTAGTGTTAATAACAATACAGTTGTTGCTCTGGGGCAACATCAGAAGTGCAGCAGGGGGGAGGTGAGCGAGGCCACCGTGCTGCTCGCTCGGCCAGGTCTGCCGGGGAGCTGCCATTGACTTGTGCACCAGGGACCCTCCGAAGTCCTCGAGCTGTCAGCACAGATTCCACCAGGGAACAAGCAACACCCTGCGCTTCCTCGGGCCTCTCTGAAACCCAGCCAAGGAGCAGGCGCTGAGCGAACGCTCAGACAGCTCCCGGAGCCTCCAGCCCTGGGCATGGTGCCCTCGCTTGCTTGCGGGAGATGGAAACGGGAGGCCCGTCTGACTTGAAGACGCCTCATTGCTCCTGACACCTCGGACTTAAAACCCACCATCACTGTCATTCAGCATCTACCCTGCGGGGCCTGACGTAGGAAGAGAGGGGGAGAGAAAAGGGTAGGGGCCCGCGGAGCGAGGGCGGGGGCGGGGAAAGAGGCTGGTGGAAAGAATTAAGGGCCCACTTGTGGGAATCCTTTGGAGGGTTGGGCTACAAGCCCAGCTGTGCGGGATCAAAGGGAGCCCCCAGCACAGCCCAGGGCCAGAGGATCAGCGCCTTGCAGGCCGCGTTAGGCCTTGATCTCCCTCCCTTCTCAGCCTTTGGGGGTGAGCTGCCGCCATTGCCGGAGGAAAGGCTGCCCCAGGACGCAGGGCTCCGCCGGGCCTGCCCAGCCTTTTCGGGGAGCGGGCGCCCACGGAGCGCCGCAGTGAATCTGGGCTGCCCCGCAAATCGTGAGATTGAAATCACACCCGGAAAAAAAAGTCATTTCCTTTTGAATTCTCTTTCAGTCCCTCAAATTACATCAAGGAAAATGCATCAGATGAATTGCAGAGTGTCTATAACACCTGACCTTTTCCTAAACTCACTTTTGAACAAAGCAAGCCCAATTTCTGGCAGGCAAAGGTGTCTAGGTAAAACATAATAAACTTGTCTCGTTTTCATGGTGCTTATCTCTACAACTTTACTGCTTCAAACAGGAAGTGTTCATTGTCTCTCTCAAGCAGTGATGTGAAGTTTCTGTTTAAATCCTCGTACTTCGGGTTTTGAACTGCGAAAGGCAGTAACAGCTCAGCCGCGAGCAGATACTCTGAATGTCTCGAAGACATTCAGGATCAACTGATGGGAGGGAAGGAAACAGGGCACCCAGGATGACACGCCTCAGCAGCCAGCCTCTGAGGGCTCTGGGAAGGTTCCAGAAGCAGGACAGCCAGGCCAGGGGCTGTCTGGTAAGAGACCTGGCTCCTGGCAGCCACCAGGGCCCCCTGAGTGGTGGCCTTTCTCCAGAGCAAACATCCGTCTCTCTCCTCTTTGTCCTTAATGACCACAGCCAGGGGGGAGCGGCTTTAACTCCCAAAGAGGCTGTTTGTATCCAGCCTGTGAGGAGAGGCCTAAATTGGCATTCCACATCATAATAAAAAAATTCCCAGCAATTATTAAAAGATTCTTATCTCTTGCTCCCTACGTGGATAATGAGGTCCTTCTCTGCTGGACTGAGACAGGCTGTCTCTGCTCTCACTTAATGAAACAGGACCAAGTTTGCAAATGAGCCTGCCCCCGCTCTCCCCTTAACCTCTGCTTGTCGAGTTGTACATCAAGCCTCCTGGCTTCTGTCTTTCCTTATTAACAGCCCGTAATCTTAGCAGGGCCCTCGCCTGGGCACTTCCTTTTTGCATGTACAGATCTGGTTTTCCCTGGACGTGACGATGGGGGGGGGGGGGGTTTGTCTTTGTCTTTCTGGGGCTGAGGTTTTAGGGGGTCTGGATGCTCCTGGCTTCTCTAACAAGAACAGGGGAGAGGGAGAGAAAGAGGAAAAGAAAAAGTTTGGGCTGAAAAATCACTAGTACTTTTTTCCTGGGAGCTATTGGTGCTGGAAGCTGGGTTTAGTAATAACGGTTCTGACCGAAAACCTCTTTACCTGCAGGTATGGGATCCTGGGGTTTACTCCCCCAGACCCAGGCTACGCCCGAGGATGGGATCAAGTCAGCTGAGTCATCAGAGTGAAGTCACTGCTTTATAATAGACTTTTCCAAGTCACCCCTCTTGGACTCCCAGGGACTTTCCTTTATTTTGACCCCATTTCAACAAAAAAACCTTTTAAATAGGGATAACTCTTTTAAGTAAAGTGTTTGACAGCTTTTTCTTAAAGGCTCACGCCCTGCTGAGAAGGAAGGGGATGTGTGTGTTGAAAGGGCAGTTTTATGGACTAGGTGGCTCCATTAGGTCTCTTGTGTGTACGGCATCATTTTCATAACAAGGGTGCTGATGGGTTCTTTGCTCCCAGAAGGTATTGGCTCTGTCTGTCCGGTGAAGCGCAGTCAACACTGTAGCTCTCGAGATAGTGTTAATAGGGATATCACCAGCCACCCTTTCAGGAGAGCTTCAGTCAGACTCTTTGAGACTCTGTTCCAGTTGTCTATCTCTATCTAACAAAGTACCCCAACACTTAGTGGATATAAACAACAGCTGACTTATACCTCATGGTTCTGTAGGTCAGGAATTCAAACAGGACTCAGTGGGGCTATTCTTCTGCCCCTCCTGGCACTGCCTGGGATCTGTAGGTGGTATTCAGCCCGAGACTGGCTTGGCATGAAGATCCAAGATGGCTTTGCTCACGTGTCTGGAGAAGACAGGTTCTCTTAGCAGGTTGCCCAGGCTCACCTGAGCTCCTCTTCCCTTTGCATGTTTTCTCAGGGACTCTCCGGGGGTCTTTCCTGCAAGTGTTGAACTCCTGGTGTAATTGTTCAGGGATCCAAGGGGGAGTGTATCTGGAGACAGTGAGTGGAAGCTGCTGGCTTCTTACAGCCTGGGCCTGGACCCTGACTCTGTATCACTTCTGCCACATGCTGTTGGTCATACCCACCATTGTCTGCTCAGATTCCAAGGCAAGGAGCATACCTTAGGATCAGAGTTGAGGGAAAGATTCCAGGGAAAGGAACGTATCTCAGGATAAGAGCTGAGTTCCCAGACTGGTCCCTAGAGAAGTTACCAGCAACACATAGAAAGGCCTCAGAAAGATGCTGGATGTAGCCTCTTGATAGACAGTACCAAAGGTTAATGCCTTTGGAGAACCCAGAATGGGGCCAGCCTGCCAGTCCCGATATGAACTCAAGCTTAGAAAGTGACACTTAGAAAGTGACAATCACAGGAATAGGAATCCCAATATCCAAAAATGTTAAGGCAAAACAGGGTCTCCAGAGAGAGAGAGATCCTGAGACTGAGGCTTCATCTTTGCTGCCGGCCTATGAAACTCAGGGCAAAGACTTTAAATGGATGCCAGTCTCTGCTACCAGTTACCTGCACAGATGGCCCTTTGCAGCTTGGGAAATAGGGTAGTCCGGAGCCAAGGATGGCACTCCCACCCAACAGAGCCAGCCATGAGCGGCTGCCTTCTTTTGCTTAACAGGGGGCTCCTAGAGAGTCACCAAGAGCTACGGTTACCACTGCCTCTGTCACATGGGGTCCTTCTTCAGGAATCTGAGGTGCAGCAGTGCATCTCCATTAGAGGTCTCTCCTGCATATGTAAATGTTACTGTGCTCTCAGCACTTAGCATTTAGGTCTCGGCGGAATCCAGAAGCAGTAGCTCCTTCCTTTCTACCAAGTCACCTTTTCATGCCTGTACCACTGCCCCTGTTATTGCCATCTGTTTAGTCAGTTACAAGCACTCCAGAGTGGTAAACTTGAGCTATGGCATACACCAATTTTCCTTCCATTTCCTCTCAGCTTGGCCCCTGGAGCACATGAAAATAAACTAGACTTAAAAAGATGCAGATTCCTTGGATCCCCTTAAAGAGCTTCTGATTCAGGAGGCCTGGGTCGGGATCTGTATGTTCCCGTTTTCTTACTGGTGACTTTGATGGGTGCCATCTAGGTCAGACTTTTTCAACCAGCGTGCCACAAGAATTTTTAAAACATGCAGAACCTGGCCATTTAGTCAGGGCCACTGATCTCTTTTCCCTCAGATTATCCAATAAAAAAATGACAATAGCCAAACACAACAATAGCTCTCTAGTGTGAAAGCCCTGTCTTGACCCATAAATATATAATAGAGCTGAATCTTACTGGTATCATCGTATAATAAGGTTATGTCTGATTGGTTAGTTCTTGGCACCAGAAACTCTTATATACTAGTATAGGCACCTGATTTTTTAAAAAGTCACTTTGGAGCAAAAAGGGTAGGTAATTACTATTATTTTTTGTGTGTGTGAATCATTGGCAAAAAATATATTTTTTGGTGTGCCGCAGAGCCTTAGTAATTAGTTTATGTTTGCCATGAGATGAAAAAGGTTGAAAATTGCTGTTCTAGATACATTTTATTAACTCCCAGCTATGCTGGGTCCTCATTTCAAAGGGACAGGGCAATTAGCCCTCTCAGTTGGTGAGACCAGCTCAGTTATTGAGGAGACAAAGGCCCGGGGTGTGTTTTCTATAGCTAGAGGCTGACCCGTGACCTTAGCCAGCTGCCTTGCAAATGCCATTGGTCACCAGAGCAACCCAGCTGGAGAGGGTTAATAGTTTAGAGCAAATGCCTCTTCACTATTAGCGTGAGAGGGGAGGGAAAGACAACTCCATACTAAGAGCAGGCCATACTGGATCTGTCACCTCTGAACAGCATTATCATCTTTTAGGCAGAAAATATGTAATGGGACTAGACACCTCCTTGCCACTTGAGTCTGCCATCCCCAAAAGGAGTCCCACCCTAACCCCTTTATTTCAAGGATATTTTTGTTCAAACCAAGATGAAATAATACATCTATGCTACATAGTGGTTAAGATACAAGCACTGGATTTAAAGTTGGAATCGGGGCTTTAGTATTTATGAGTGGTATGTGAACAAGTAAGTACATACACCTCTGTGCCTCAGTCTCCTCATTCTGCAAAATTATGACAAAATTAGTACCTATCTTGTTTTTAGGATAAAATATGAGAGAGTATTTGTAAAGTACTAAACTTTGCATAGTGTGTGCTGCATAGTAAGCACTCAGTAAATATTCACTATTGTTATTAGTGCAATTAGGTTTATGAATGATAACTTCTTTCTCACACATGGGTCTCCTTCTGGCCTCCAACTTCAGTGAAAGGCACCATCCTGCTCCAGTTGGCTCAGACATAACACGGACATCTTCCTTCCCTATCTCCCTCCTCTCCAGCCCACAGCCACGATCCAATTGTGTCTCTTGTTATCCCCTGTCCATTCTTGTTATCATCCATAAATGAACCAACTAACTTTGTTTTCCTCACCTCTAACTTCATGACCGATATCACCCCCAGCTTGTCTCCCTGCCAGTAATTTCTCCTCCAGGGATGGTTCCCCAGCTTTGGTCCAGAGGGATCATTCTCAGAGATAAATCTTAGTAACGCATTCTGTTTAAAGAACTTCCTGATTTTCACTTCCCATGACACGTAGTTCAACTCCTTTGCTTGGTGTACAAAGTCCTTCACACCTTGCTCCAAATCTCCCTTCAGGTACTGCTATTACTTTCCCTCTGTGTAATATGTACCAACCAGAATCCCACGACTATATAGATGGACTCCCGTGATTTCCTCTGTGATATGTTTTCCTTTTGGTCAAGACATCCATCACCTTCTTTTCTCCATGGTAAGTCTCAGGTAATCCTTAAAGATCCAGTTGCAATGCCAGAGGTCCCTCTTTTTAATGCCCTTAGGAAGAATCAGTCTCTTCTTTCTATACATTCCCCTACTCATCTCAAAATAGGGATTTAATCTCACAAGACTTCTTCTCAAAGCTATATTGTGAGTACCTGAGGTTCAGGCTAATGCAATTGAGCGCTCAGGCTCTGAGGGCACACAGTCCTAGGCTTAACTCAAGTCCTAACCTATGGTGCCTCACTTCTTCCTCTATGAAATGGGAATAAAGTACATCTTTACAGAGTTATTGTAAGAATTAAATGAAATCATGCAAACAAGCTATGTAACATAGCATATCAATGCTAAATAAACACTAGGTTGCTTTTTGCTTGCTTTCTTGGCTCTTGTTGCCTGTAGGTCAGTCTTCCATGCAAGTGCATGTGAGTTATTGAGGGTAGACCCTTGTCTTTTACACTGCCCTAGCTCCCAAGGTAAGGCCTAGCACTTAACAGCTGCTCAGTGAATGTTAAAAATGAATTAATTCTGATCCTGAATTAATCATGAATATATCACCTGATATTCTACTATCTGAAATGTAGTAGGAGTCCTTCCTGATCTCAAAAACAAGGGCCCTGCCTGCCTCTGTATTCCTCGTTCCCATTCTTTATTCTTGTTTCTTTCATGCCCCTTTCCCTTTCCTACCTTCCTTCTTTCTTTTTCTTTCTCTCTTTCATTTTTAGTTCTTCCTTTTCTTAGCTGCATGAATGATAATTTATTAATTTATCATGAAAAAATAGACTGGTTATATGAATAAAAAATACTTCTATCTTAGTGATGAGACATTGTATTCTCATTTTCAAGGTACTTGGGAGTGTAGATCATAAATAAAGATTACATGACTTATTTGGTGAGGGATTAAAGCCCTCTGCCAACAGCCACATAAGAAAATCAGAAAGTGGATTCTCCGGCCCCGGTTCTAAGCCTGAGAAGATGGTACTTGCAGCTGATTGCTTGACTGAGATCTTATTAAGAGCCAGAATCACCCAGGTAAGCTGCTCCTGGACTCTTAAACCTCAGGGACTATGTGACTGACAAGGGTTATTTTTTTAAATAAAAATTATTATTAATATAGTAGAGTCATATATGTTAGTAGTACAAATTGAAATAGTGTAAAATATTATAAAGTAAAAACTAGAATCTCCTCCATTCCCCAGCCCTATACCCCAAAACCAATGTTACCATTTTCTTTTTTTTTAAAGATTTTATTTATTTTTAGAGAGGGAAGGGAGGGAGAAAGAGAGAGAGAGAGAGAGGAAACATGAATGTGTGGTTGCTGGGGGCTGTGGCCTGCAACCCAGGCATATGCCCTGACTGGGAATCGAACCTGCAACACTTTGGTTCACAGCCCGAGCTCAATCCACTGAGCTACACCAGCCAGGGTGTTACTATTTTCTTTAGACATACAATGGTTTATCATACCCTGCATTGGTGGATTCCAAAGCATAGTCCATGCATCAGCATCACCTGAGAACTTGTTAGAAATGTGAAACAACAGGTTTTTCCCCAACCTATTGAATCAGAAATTCCAAGGTGGGTTCAGCAAGCTGTGTTCTAACAAAATCTTCAGATATTCTGATGTGTAATAAAGTTTGACTCCATATCATTCTGAAGCTGCCTCTTTCACTCAGTAGACCTTAGACAACTTTTCATGTCTTCAAACTGACACCATGACTTTGTCCTATGTATAGGGTGGGCAACAGTAGGTTTACAGTTGTGAGTAAGCAAAACACAGAGTTTATTCTTGTACTATTATTTATTAGTAGTTATTGCACTATTTATTTGTATTATAACTATAAACTTTTGCCCATCCTTGTATATCCCACACTTCATTGGGCAATTCCACATCAATGTTTGCTTCCAAATTTCTTTAGTATCATAAGCAAAGTTAAAATAAAAGGCCTTATGTTATATGTATGTGTGATATACAGATAGCTAGGTAGATAGATTGATAGATAGGTAGACAGATAAATAGAATAAAAATTCTCTAGGGCAAAATTCCTAGAAGTGGTATAGCTGAGCCAAAGAGAACTAAATTTTGAATTAGGACAAATTTGATAAGTTCTCTTCAAAAACATGCACCAGAGTTTATTAGTAACTCTGAAACCTGCTAATCCTTGAAAACTGCTTTCATATTGGGCATTATTATTAATGTTTAAATGTCACTTTGATGGGTTAAAATCATTATTCCCTTTATACTTCATTTTTATAAGTAAAATTAATCATTTTCATAGTTATATTGACTTTTCTACCCTATCAACTGTATTTTTCACATAATTTTTTTTCTAAAATGAAGATTTCAGCAAAGAGCTTATTCTGACTGGTTTGGGGTCATTACAAGGTTTGAAAGAAAACTGCATTATTAGCAACTTGCCGATTGCCCTGAATGTTTTATTACAATTCCCAAGGCATGATTGATCACAATCAAAAAACTAGTCACCAATCAGCCTTAGTAATGAAGTCATCATCATATTTGCATATGTGATAATTCATGTAATCTTTTAAAAATTATTAAACCTTATTGGGCTGGCATTGGTTAATAAAATTATGTAGGTTTCAGTTTTACATTTGTACTATACAATATCTCTATATTATGTTGTGCATTTACCACCCCAAGTCAAGTCTCCTTCCATCACCATTTATTCCCCTTTACCCTCTTTTACCTCCTCCTACCCTCTTTTCCCTCTGGTAACCACCATACTGTTAACTGTGTCTATTGAATCTGTTTTTCCTTTGTTTAATCCCTTCAACTTTTTCACCCAGCCCCACAAGCCCTTCCTTTCTGACAGCTGTTCTCTGTATCTATGTCTCTGTTTCTGTTTTGTTTGTTAGTTTATTTTGTTCATTCAATTTCACATATAATTGAAATCATATGGTATTTCTCTTTCTCTGACTGCCTTATTTCACTTAGCATAATACTCTCCAGGTCTATCTGTGTTATTATAAAAAGTGAGATTTCTTTCTTTTCTATGGGTGAGTAGTATTCCATTGTGTAGGTGTACCACAGCTTTTTTATACACTTATCTACTAACGGGCACTTGGGCTGCTCCCAAATCTTGGCTATTCTATATAGTACTGCAATGAAATATGGGTGCATATATTCTTTCAAATTTGTATTTTTTTTCTTCAGGTATATCCCCAGAAGTGGAATTGCTGGCTCATAAGACAGTTCCATTTTTTAATTTTTAAATGTCACTTTGATGGGTTATTTCCAACAGTATGAGGTAATTCCGCACTGTTTTTCACAGTGGCTGCATCAATATGCATTTCCACCAACAGTGCATGAGTGTTCTCTTTTCTCCACATCCTCACCAACACTTGTTGTCTGTCTGAATTAAAGTAGTAATCAAAAAACTTCCAACAAACAAAAATTCTGGACCAGATGGTTTCACAGGTGAATTTTACTAAACATTGAAAGAAGAACTAACACCTATCCCTCTCAAACTCTTACAAAAAATTCAAGGGGAAGGAATACTCCAAAGCTTATTTTATGAGGCCAGCATTATCCTAATTCCAAAACCAGAAAAAGACACTACAAAACAAGAAAATTATAGGCCAACATCCCCGATGAACATAGATGCTAAAATCCACCACAAAAATATTAGCAAACTGAGTGCAGCAGTACATAAAAAAGATCATACACTCTGATCAAGCAGAATTTATTCTGAGGCACAGATAAAGTTGGTACAATATCTGCAAATGAATAAATGTAACGGACCACATAAACAAAATGAAGGATAAAAATGATATAATCATATCAAAAGATGCAGAAAAAAGCATTTGATAAAACTCGGCACCCATTTATGATAAAAACAACTCAGCAAAGTGGGAATAGAAGGAACACACCTCAACATAATAAAGGCCATATATGACAAACCCACTGCCAACTCATACTCAATGGGCAAAAACTACAGTGTTCTTCTTAAGATTGGGAACAAGCCAGGGATACTGGCTTTCACCACTTTTATTCAATGTAGCACTGATAGCCACAGCAATCAGATGAGGAGAAGAAATAAAAGGCATCTAAGTTGGAAAGGAAGAAGCAAAACTGTCATTATTTGCAGATGACATGACACTGTATATTGAAAGCCCTAAAAGTTCCATCAAAACACAATTAGAACTGATAAATGAATTCAGTAAAGTAGCAGGGTATAAAATGAATATCCAGATATCAGTTGCATTTTTTATATACCAATAATGAGCTATTGGAAAGAGAACCTAAGAAAATAAGTCCATTTACAGTTGCATCAATAAAATAAATAAAATAAAATAAATTATAAATAAAATAAAATAATAAATAATAAATAAAATACCTAGGAATAAATTTAACTGAGCATGTAAAGTACCTGTACTTGGAAAATTAAAAATATAAAAGAAAGAAATTGAAGAAGATACAAATAAGTGGAAGCATATACTGTGTTCATGGGTAGGAAAAATTGCATCATTAAAATGTCCATACTACCCAAAGCAATCTATAGATTCAATGCAATTCCTACCAAGATACCAATGGTATATTTCACAGAACTAGAATAAATATTCCAAAAATTTATGTGGAACCACAAAAGACCACAAAAAGCCACAGCAATCTTGAGAAAGAAGAACAAAGTTGGAGGAATCATGGCAGCTGAAATCAAACTATACTATAAGCCCACAGTAATCAAAATAGCATGGTACTGGTATCAAAACAGATATATAGATCAATGGAACAGAATAGAGGGCCCAGAAATAAATCCATGCATTTATGGTCAATTAATATTTGATAAAGGAGGCAAAAACATACAATAGGGTAAAGATAGTCTATTCGATAAATGGTATTGAAAAAATTGTACAAATATGTGCAAAAAATAAAACTAGACCACCTTCTCAGAGCATACACAAGAATAAACTCAGAATTAATTAAAGACTTACATGTTACACTTGAAACCATAAAAATCCTAGAAGAAAACATAGTCAGTAAAATCTTGGACATTTCTCATAGCAATATTTTTTCTCATATATCTCCTCAGGCAAGGGAGACAAAAGAAAAAAATAAACAAATGGAACTACATCGCAAAGGAAACCATCTACAAAATGAATGGACACCCCACTGAATGGGACAACATCTTCACTAATTATACAGCTGATAAGGGGTTAACCTCCAAGATTTATAAAGAACATATAAATCTCAACACCAGAAAAACAAACAATCCAGTTAAAAAATAGGCAAAACACCTGAATAGATATTTTTCCAAAGAAGACATACAGATGGATGGCTAATAGACATATGAAAAGATGCTCAACATCACTAATCATCAGAGAAATGCAAATTAAAACCACAATGAGATATCATTTCACACCTGTCAGAATGGCCATGATCAATAATTTAGAGAAGTAAATTTAGGTGAAAGTTATTGATTGTGAAAGATGTGCCAAAGGTATGAGTTATTGGGGCAGTGATTTTTACTACAGTGCATCTGGGTCCCTCATGGTTGGTTTGCTGAAATAAAGGGGCAGTCCTTCCAAATACCTCCATGAGGTCGGTGCAGTTATTACCCCTATTACATGGATAAGGAAATGGAGGATTACAGACTGGAGAGTTACAGTGTCATTTTCAAGGTACATGGGTGGGAAGAGGCACAGCAAGGATTTCATACAGGCCATTCTGATAGCAAATCCAGTTGCCTGATTCGCTTCGTAAATTTGGAGAAGTTCAGAGAGAAAGTGTCCAGTGGAGTCTCCTCTGAGCATTCACTTTCCATCAGCTTGGGTAAATGGGAGTTAATAAGAGAGATGAAAAGTAGGATGTTGACAGTGCAGCAGTTAAGTGGAAGAGAGGAGTCCAAATGGACAGGTGGTTATTTATGGGTGTTGTTGATTCAGAGCTCGGGCTTCAGGTCTGAGTCATCTGTTTGTCCTCCAATGTTCTGTGCTTGAAAGCAGTCGAGGTGCTGGCCCTGTGTCAGCTTCCCCGAGTCTGGTCTCTTTCCCCGAAATCACTGGCTTATTGTCCTATACAATAGCCGTGGTTATGAATCCAATATTCTTCATCAGGATCCTGTGAACATTCCTAGAAACACACTCCACACAAGTTTGGGGGCTCGAGTCCATCAGGATGGGAGTCAGCAAACAGGACCAGAACTGAGTGCAGAAGTTGACTGGAATCAGAAGTTTAGAACCTGTTAAATCGTTCTGTTAATTATGTGTGACTCCTTTGTTGTCTTCCCCATTTTCTCCTTCACACCTGAACAATGAACAATGAGGAAAGCGCCCTTTCTGCAGGCAGGTGTTCACCTTTAGCCTGAGAGGTCAGCAGTGCTTACCTATCATTGTGGTCACCCAAGAAAATGTAAATACACATTCTCAGGATGAGAAAGCTTGTGACATAACCTCAAGTCTCCCCTAATCTAGAGGATTCCATGCTGTGGCAGGAAGCTGGAGAAGATGTCTGAGGCAGAAAATGGATACTTCCAGCGTGGCTACAAGCAAAGGTTTGAGAGGCAGGTCGGCTTGGGTGTTCCTCCTGGCTCCACACTCTCCAGCTCTGTACCCTTGAAAAAGTTTTGTATCTTCTCTTGCCTCACATGCCCTAACCACAAAGTGGGAATGAAACATGGACCTTTGGGTTGCTGTGAAAATCAAATGAAATTCTGCATCTAGAGCACGTAGCACTTGGAGACATAACAATGGCTGAGTAAAGGCTAGCTCCCTGTGGATGCTTTGCTGTTGACAACTCAGGACTTCCCCATTCTCCTGGCTCCTCTCTGTCGTGACAAACTGACAGACAGTGGCTCCAGGTCCTGACTGATCCCTTATGTTAATGGCCCTGACTCCTAAGACAGCTTCCCAGATGCTGTCAGACCTCAGCACGAATTGTTGGCTTGGACTTCACTCTTTACAGAAAGATGGGTCCTGTGTGGGATGGATCTCAGCTTCCAGAATTCACTGTGGGGTTTTTTTTTTGCTCATTTACTAGGTGGGCTCCCGTTGGCCTGAGGGAGCTAATATGTTTCACAGCCTGTTTTGTAGATTGCATCTGGCCAGATGTTCCTCTGTGTGGGTTCCCTAAGCAATGTGGGAGGGAAGGAACACCCTCGTGTACATGGAATTTCAGCCAAGAGGCCTGGTGTTGCACCGTCTTCTCCCTAGAACAGCCACCTCCTTTGTTGCTCTCAGGGAGCAAGACTGTATTCCAGACTGAAAGTTCAGAAGGAGGCAATGGCTCTGAGACCACATTTTCCCCTTCCATTAGGTACATGTTACTGCCTGCTTCTTTTGATGACACAGACTTTAGTGTCTGGGACATCTTTCAAGAAAGGAGCCCAATTATATATCAACTACAAAACACTGTAATAGATGTTCCCCATAGTGACCATGGAAGGGGTTATGTCTAAGGGCCAGGGAAACCTGCCCGTTTGTTACAGACAGTCCCATCCAACATCTCATCCCGTTCTACCCGATGTCCCATCAGCAGCCCTCCATTCTACCCAATTTGAATCTGGAAGTATATGAACATCTTGGTTATGGCTCAGAGTCAAGACATCTTCCCCAGGGGCCCATTGTAAACACGTGGTATGCATGGGGAGCCTGTGGGAAACTGTATCATCCTGACTCAGGAGGAGAAGGGCAGCTGTAGAAAGTCATCATCAAGATGTCAAATACCTAATGAACAAGGCTGCTAGAGTCCCAGAAAACAGGTAGAGGAGGACTTGGGACAGGCTGAGAAAAGGAAATACTAGAGTGGCTGTGCTTCCCTCCCTTGATTGAGGAACTTGGGTTCTAAAATCCAAAGTGCGCTCCTGGCTGCTGGAGATTGTCGGGTCTGGTGGAAGGTGAGGGAGAGGTCACCCCCTGGCCCTGCCTTGCAGGGAACAGTGCTTCATCAAAGATAAGAGGTTTCAGTTTCATAATTTCCCATACCACGCCAGCCTAGAGAGGGTGAACTGAGGCTGGGGATAGGAGTCCCCTGCTGCGGGCAAGGGATGCAGCAACATTAACAACAAAAACAGAAAGAATGGAAGATAAGGGAGCTCCTTTAGGTGGTGCACGTAAGATATGCTAGTTGCGCTAGGTTTGTCGCAGGCATCATCCTATTTCGTTGTCACACCGCCAACTGGACTAGAGCACTGTTACTACAGATGAGAACATGGATCTTACAGAGAGGAACTGACTTGCCCAAAGTCACACTGTCAGAAACAGGTGAATCCTCTTTGGATACCCAATTCTTGCATCCAAAGCCTCAGTGCTTCGCCATTACATCACTTTGCCTTTTGGGAGTTATTAGTCTCCCAGTTTATCCCTTTCCAGAAAACATCTTTCCAAAAGTCAACTGGGCTAAATCTCTCCTCCCTGGGCTTATTGCACCAATGAAACTCTTCCAAGTTTTGCTCTGGTTATTCTTTCTCCTCTAAAGCTACCTCATTCCAGGCTGTGTGTTTGGCTGCCATGTTGTTCCAAAAATCTTAAAGCATAGGAAACACTCTCCCTGCAGAAAAGTTAAAATAATGTGATCGTAACATTAAATAAGCAGCGATGTATTACTGCTACTCATAGTGGTGGTAGCAGAAATAGTTGAGAGAGTAGTAGAGATGGTAGTAGAGATGGTTGTGGTAATAACAATAATTAATAATAATAATAGTAACAATGCAGTCATAGGAATCACACAAAAAAACAACTATACCCAATATTTATGGAACACTTGCTATGCACCAGTTCCTGTTGTGAGCCCTTTATGTATATAATAACTCATTCAATCGTCACCACATCACTCAAGGCCTGACCTAAGATGAGGTGAGAAAGGCTCCTGGGGACAAAATGCAAAGAGGTGCTCACTGTCAGGGCTGTGAAGAGAAAGCCACCCCCGTAAATGGGGCACCCCAGGTGCCCCACTTGCCTCACCCTAGTCCCAACTCTGCCCTGTTGTGTTGGTGGGATATTCACAATGTACAAACCTCTAAAAACATAAAGTGGAACTTACAGGATGTTGGTTAATACTTTGAGGTCACACAGACAGCAAGGGACAGCATTAGAATTCAAATCCAGGGCCCATTTACCTAAGTTATGGTTCCTTTAGTTTCCCACAGTCCTTTTGCAGGGAACTTGGTAATAAAGTGAGTTCCAGACTCTAGTACTAGAGTGTTTGCTCAGAATCTCAGAATTGCTTAGAGAATAGTCTTAAGAAATGTCACCCTGGCTGGCGTGGCTCAGTGGATTGAGCGTGGACTGTGAACCAAAGCATCACAGGTTCGATTCCCAGTCAGGGCACATGCCTGGGTTGCAGGCCACAGACCCCAGCAACTGCACATTGATGTTTCTCTTTCTCTCTCTTTCTCCCTCCCTTCCCTCTCTAAAAATAAATAAATAAAATCTTAAAAAAAAAGAAATGTCAAAGGAAGAAAGAGTGAGTATGGAGGAGAGGAGACAGAGAAGGGATGAATAATATAGGGATGAAAGAGGGATGAAAAAAGGAAAGGAGGGAGGAAAGGAGGAGGGAGGGAAGTACGTAGGTTGGCTAAGGTTTGTTCAGAAGCCAGTGTGGGGAACAACATTGTCTCTGTCGGAGTGTTATTAGGCAGAACACTCTTTTTTGTTCACATGACAGAAACCCAGTTCATACTACTCAGGCAAAAGCTGGAATATATTTTTCTATGTAGAATTATAGTGTGTAACAAAAGAATAGCTAAAACCAAACTTTAAGTCAGGCATAGACCTAGCTGGCTTCAAGGATAACTGAAAACTGGGAATTGAACTCTCTATCAGCAGCAGTAGCAGCAGTAGCAACACCAGTATCACCAGCATCGTCTTTTCTGCACACCGTGTGGTTTGTGCTCAGATGGAAACTCAGGGGACCTCCACTGGGATGTCACACTGGCACTCTTGTGTTCAGTATGCAGATGGGGCCTCATTACCTGTGTGGTGACAATCATCTTACCAGAAAAAAATATGATAAGGGCACAATTTTTGTTCTGTAGTATTTCTAGGGATGGAAAATTAATATCTGGTGATAAACCAGCAATAACAAAATTGTAAAGCTATGACATGAGAGGATGGATGGGAATTTGACAAGTAAAAATGTAAAACCAGGACTTTGAAAGGGGGGTCTGGTATGGGCAAATGCCTGGAACATGGAAATTTCAGAGCACAATCAGCCACTGTGTTTGACTGGATTGTAGATTATAAATCATGATGGTTAGGCAGAGAAAGGAAATGACAATATTGTGGTGGAGAACTTTGAATAGAAGGATGAGGAATTGTATTATTGAATGTTATTGATTTGTTTATTCATGTATTCACTTAGTTATTCATCAATAAATATTTACAAAACACCTACTGGGCACCTACTAAGTCTGTAGTTGCAAAGGAAGTCATGAAACATGAATAGTTCCCAGTTTAGAGAAGTTGCTCATGTAAATAATGGAGGTGAGGAGCTGAGAACATCTTTTATTGCTCAGATGGCATTAAAGTGTCCTTATTCTGGGACTTTATAGAATATTGCCATAGTGACAAGGGGGAGGCTCTTAACTTGCCTCTGACTTTAGATAAAAAGACTGTTGTGTCAAGGAATCAGGGAAACTCTGAGGCCTTTTGAACAGGACAATGACATGATCAAGCCCAATGTGGAACAACTCTGATAAATCTTACATACTCCAAAGCTTCCCACATGGTTGACAAGCCTTGGCCAGGCCTCCACCACAAGGTGACTTCTGCATCTACCTAATCTTGCTTCTTGCTCCTCCCTTCCAAAAGTCGTCATCCCTAATAAAAAAAATCATATGACAAATTGTGTCTCAGCATCTGCTTGTGGAGGGCTCAGTTGGTGACCCTCAGAATCTAAAGCAAATACTGGACATGTAAAAGGAGACAATGCCTTTTTTGTACAAAGACATTGAACAGCCCCAAGCTAAGTATTTTATTTACTCATTGAATAAAAGTCAAGTGCCTATGTACTGTGTGTTTCAGGTTCTGTTTGGGGCTCTAGATTTTGATGTAGATGGAGTTGGTGTTGCTGCCTTTGAGAGCAATAAATCAGGGCAGTGGAGCTACCACAATACATAAAATGTTAAGGAGAATAAGAGTATGTTAAATGTAATACATGATACAGAGGTTAATAACTTCTGTTTTCCTTTCAAGAATGATAGAAGGGGAAGCATTTAAAGAGATGAGGTATTGCTTGAAACACTATGACTGAGAGTGCTGATGCTCATAATGTCTGGGTTCCCCTCTACCCCTTGGCATTCAACTTGACTGCATATCTCATCCTTCTTGCCGATGTGGCACAAAGTAATTATTATTGCCCAATGTACTGTGAGTAGAAGTGATGCACATCACTTACACCATCCTGGGGCATAAAACTATTCACTGGGGGTTGTCCACCTTATCTTCCTCCACACTGCAGGAGAATGGAGAGGAAGGCGGGGACTCTGAGCATAGCAGAACGAGGAGATGAAAGGAGCCTGGGTGTCCGAATGACTGCAGGGCACAGAGACCCTACACGTCGACCTCCACTCTACTCTGGTATAAGCAAGAAGCAATCTTTCTTGTATCAAACCACTGAGATCTTAGAGTTCTTTAGTTGCCTACTCCAACTAAAATATAAGGTGTAGAAATTAAGGGAAACTTTTCTTCTTAGCATGAGAAAGTCTTGACTACATTTAGAGGCTGAGAGATGGTGCCATGGAAGATAAACTGAGAAAGTGAATGAGTGGATAATCATTAAAGCAAGTTCCCTGTGGTTATAGGAGCAGGTGACCCAGAATGGAGCCTCTGTCCTCCTGTGCTTTGTTGCCAAAAATGAGAAGAATAGTGGTCATTTTAGTGGTTTTACTACTAATTATTAACTAGAGAGAAGTTATAAGTAAGGAACAGGGATAATAAACATGAAAGTAATGAAGATTCAAGAATCTTCTCATGTTGTTACACGTAGGGTTATGGGAACATAAAAATTTACAGGATGGCACAGATGAGTTTAGGTCCTGGCTTTGCCATATCTTAGTTGTGAAATAGAAAAACAATTTATTCTGAGATTATTCATTCGACTGGGTTGTAAACACAGGTAGACTGGTAAACGCCTCACATGGATTTCATGTGTATGTTTGAAGACATAATGAAATGTCATATAAATTGCACTGGGAAAATGTATGGAATATTTTGAAAATCACAACAATAGCTAATCTTTATTGAACACTTACTCCATGTCAGGCACTGATTTAAGCAAAATATAAGCATGAAATCATTTATTTCTTGTAACAACTCAAGGAGGTATGTTCTTTCATCATCCCCAATTTTATGAATAAGGAAATCCATTTAAAAACCATTACTTGCCAGTACTCATCTGTGGATAGAAAGAATATGTGTGTGTGTGTGTGTGTGTGTGTGTGTGTGCATGTGTGTGTGTATATATCTTGTCATTTCCTTGATAATCATATTTTGTTTTAAAATAAGAAGAAAAAATGAATGTTACTTGTTAAAACAATGAAAATATTAGGTTATAATCCTTTTGAGACCACTGTAAGTGTGTTTCTTGAAGGTAACATTTACTGAACCCCAACCTTACTAATCCTTTGGCAAAGGCTGAGGCTATTCTCCAAGATATCTTTATGGCATATACCCCTCTAGGGAGCATCAGCCAAGTTGGAGCAGTGGCTGCTCTTAGCTCTTTGAACCTCCAGTTTGGGTGGTAACTAGGTCAGGGTGCTTCAAACCCTTCCAGGCTTCTCCCCCTAGACTGTCTCATAGGTGCTCTTCCTGCCCCACACCATGGATAGCTGAGCGTTCTTGGAACTTGCCATTCCACCAGGGAATCCCTGAGAACCTGTGTAGAACACATGTCAGAATTGTCCTGCTACATGTCAAGGGAGTTGGGATATTGGCGTACCAATTTCTATCCCTGAATGTTTAGGGGTTGGTCTAAATGCATGAACACCTTGGTTTTTCAGGCTGTCCAGTGCCGTGGGCCAAGGTTCTTCTTTGGCCACAGGACACCTGTGGCAAAGAGACACAGTTCCCTTTGGCATCAGAAGAAACTGTCAGCTGGTGACTTCTGACGTGAGCCAAGGTGACAGGGCCAGCCACCAAAAGAATCTGCTACACATGTTAACAAAGTAAATAAAATGATCCATTTAAGGATTTTTGCATGTAGGAAGTGCTCAGTAAATGCTAGTCTCATAATGAAAAGGGCAACATTAGTACTATACTAACTAGTGCAGAACTCATATTAAAATTCAAGTCTTTTGAGTCCAATTCTCAGAGTATTTTAATTAATAAGAAAATCTTAAGGCTTCTTTTTAGTTGTCCTCCTTCCTCCAGCTCTTAGAGCTGCTTTGGCTAATGCTTAATTTCTCATCCTCTAGATAGGAATAATTAAATGGGAACCATTTTGCAGACTAAAATTTCCATCTCTGAAATTCTGTACTTTGCTTCAGGAAAACCCCCAAACTCCCATTAGCCTCTGTTGTTCCCTTATTTCTTTACTTGATGCCACTTAAGGCTCTGGGGTCAAGAGATAGACATCTTGTGTGTACGAAGTTTCCCAAGAGGTGAACTACAGTCAAAGTTTGTTACCCTGGAAGACTTCAAGCCCTTTTAGCTGCTCAATGGAGAACACATCCCAGGATGCAGATGGGTCTCCAAGACAACTGGGGTTTGATGGTTCACTGAAGGATGGCCAAAGCAGCTGCAGGTTGGTGCTCCGGAAGCCCCACATTCCTCTGCAAGAGCTCTTAGTTCAGAAATACAAAACATATTTTCTACAAACATTTTTCTCCTCAATTTTTAATCACACATATATTGTAGAGGAAATGTATCCCATCTGGGTTGTTTTATTTAATAATTCATTTATACTTTTTTTTTATCATCCAAATAAAATTTTGAAATTTACTTGGTGTTGCACATTAACAAAAATACCGGAAGAACATATTTGGTGAAAGGCAATGCTTCTGCTCCTCATGCTGCAGTGACTTTGGGTCACTAAGGCGGCCTCAAAGTCCACACAGTGAGTCAGCCATGTCCTGAATTCCTTTGAGGGACAGTTCCAGCTCCCTTGGTGTCAGAGACAATGGGCTTGACTCATCTAATTCCATTAATCACAGAAACTCGGCAAAGAGAAGAGCATAGTCAAAAGAGGTTAAAGGACCTCAGATATCAGAGTCTCACCTTACTGTTATTTTACAGCTGAGGAAACTGAGCCCCAGAGGGAAAAAATTCTTTGCCTAATGACACATGGTTAATTAAAGTCAGATTTGGGGTCATCAACTTAGGTCTCTGGAGCCCAGAAGCTGTGTAGCAGTGTTCTTTCTACTCTCTCTATTGTAGAGTATCAAAGCACCAGTGCAAAATTAGACTGCAAAACGAACATCCTAAGTGTATTCAAAAGTCACAGACCATTGTGGATTTGGGTGGAGGGTAAAGGGATAGCAGAAGTTTTAAAAAGAGGTTCCCTCCTTGCAAGTGTACAGACTCCAAGAGAGATCAGCTTCATGTTATATTTTAACTATTTCCTTGATGATAATGACCTTGGGAATGTTACTTAACAGCTCTGAGCCTTTGTTTCCAAATCTGTAAAATGGGTTAAAATTTGCACCTATGCATTGGATTTTTGTGAAAATTAAGTAAAAGCCTGGATGTAAAATCACTTGCTGTAGTGGCAACACCAGAGTAAATCTGCAAAAAACAATCATTTTTCTTACTATTACTGTTCTCACCATTACTCAGTGGTCCTACTGAGTAATGGGCAGTGTTTCCTGAACTGTGCTTTCTGACATGCTATTTCTAGGAGATGTGGATTGGTTTTACAAAAATAAATATGAGGAAAATAACTCATGTTTTCATATGTTTTGAAAGTATTGCATATGACACAATTTTCTTGGAAATTCTTAGTGCAGAAAATGCAATCGGTAAATTCTCTGAAAGGCACACAGGAGAGCAACCTGCCATATTGTGTTGAATGCAAACATTACCAGAGGTCACTGACTTCTTCTTCTAAGAACACACATAAATTTACACTCTATGGAAGAGCTTTCTGTTGCACATCAGTTTGGGGAATGAAGGTTTGAGAGTGATAACAGGTAGATACAGCCTGCAATGTGCAGAAGATCATGACCCATCATGACAGGACGTGTAAAGGTGAGTGCTAAGGAGCATTTGTCTTCAATGGGGACACTCACAGTTGTCTTCATGGAGAAATATTAACACAGGAAAGGGTTGGTTGAAGATTAAACTGAGGAAGTTCCTGAATACAGAATCAAAAAAGTGCTAAGGAGTTCCAGAGAACAGCAAAATCCAACTTCACCCCTCCAGGTGTGGGTGTGAGTGGGAAGAAACACTGGCTGGAGATTTGGGGACCAGCTTATCTTCTTCCCCACTACCCCCGAAGGGCAGGAAGCATCCTGGGTTCATTGACAACCTCTAGCACAGGGCCGAGGACTAAGTAGGACTCAATAAATGTGCACTGAGTTGAGACCAGATCTAAGTGGATGTGAAAAGCCATGATAAGGAATCTGGACGTTATTTGGCAGACAATGGGGAGCCGTTGAAGCTTGTTGCTCAGGGGAGTGACATGTTCAAAAGTGCACTTTCAAGAGATTGGTTTGACAGCATGTGGGGGATGGAACCAAGGAGAGAGAAAGTGGAGGCAAGAATCAACCTAGAATCCATGCACGATTTCAAACAGGAAGCAACTGAATGCACAGATGGGCAGTAGGAATGGCGGTGCTGATGAAAACGTAGTGGCAAAAGTAGAAGATTAACACAACTTCCTTTAACTATAATTCATTTTTGAAGAGTCAAAAGAGGAAAATTAGCAAGGATTCATAAATGATTTCACACTGTAGAGAGGAAGTGACAGATCTGGAGGCTCTGAGGCTTGGACACCTGGAAACGGAGAGAATGACTGTTGTGGGCAGACAGGAGAAAGGGAAAATGCTGGAGCAGATTGAGTTGGGAAGAAAGACAGCTCAGTTATGGCTCTGAGTTGACTCTGAGCTGCTGGCAGGGCATCTGAAGGCACAGACCAAGAAGCATTGGGAATGCATGATGGAAGCCTGGAAGAGAAATAGGAGGGGAGATGGAAATGTAGGATCCACCAGCATAGAGTTGAGATCAGAAGCTCCGTGAGTATGTAACAGTGTTGATTTAGAGACTTGGGATGAAGAACAGAGAAGGTCAAAGACATGGGCACCACTATTCACCATTGTCTACACCTGTGGTCCGATGCAGCTTGTTCCCTGCCCACTCAAAGGAAGATGCTTCCCACAGGCACACCTCTGTCCAGTTCCTCAGTCAACCCTGTGGGACTGATTTAGTTCCCCCCAGAGCTGGAGTCTGGACGTGATCTTGCTTTTTTGTGTGTGGGAGGAGCCACAGACACCCACCAGTCAATTGAGTTATTTCCCTGCCTCAATAGTTTTCTTAGGAATGCAAGCTCCAAATCAGCCTGCTTGGATTTGAATCACAGCAGTAAGGGAGTGGAAGAGGTTTTGAACCTGTCTTTTTTTTTTTTCATTTTTCTGCAAATTTGGAATACATATAGTGTCTATGTGTCTGGTTATGAAGAGTAAATGTAAGGTATTTAGAAAGTTCTTGACGTATAGTAGGAGCTCAATATATTGCAGCCATTACTATTATTTTTTATCACAGCAGACATTTGCACCCAGTGCTGATGCCTGGGCTTATGCCTCAGTTTTCCTACAATGATTAAACACCTGAAGCCCCTTTTCCCTTGCAGAACTTGAAGCACATAGTTTAGCTTATGCTGGGCATCTCCTCGGCCCCCTACCTCTTCTCTGCAGACAGCACTACACACATCCCCACTGTCTGGACATAGCAGCTGCTCCCCCCCTCCTGTCACTTATTCATTTAGTTTTTGAATCATCTATTCAATTTCACTTATTTATTGAGTGTCCACTTTGTGCTAGGCATGCTCTCCACAGCCACCAGATAACACTACCTGGAAACGGAGGTATCCATGACTTTGTCTTTCTGGATACTGTGACACTGTGATTTTCCACTGCAGCCACTGAGAGAGCAGGGAGTTCTGGAACCAGGCCCTCGCGTGCATTTCTAGTTTGCTCTGAGGCTGAGCCTTCAAACTCCTCCAGTAAAGACACTGTGCTTTCCTGGGTCTTCCCAGACTTGTGAGCAACTGGTGGGCACGGAGTAAAAACCCAGTAAATTCCTGCTCGTGACTCGGGAAGATAAACAGAAAGGTCAGCATTGCTTTTATCCCTATGATGACTCAGCCTAGAAGACGTCTTTCTCCCATATCTGTTCACATCTGCCCCGATACCTCATAAAACCTTGCCCCAGCTAGTCATTAACGAGGTGGCAACATGGATATCAGCGGCCCAGGGGAGGCATTCTGCTTGATGTTCTGCATGAAGGAAACGCAGACGTGCTCTTTGTGAGGGTATAGGGCTCACTCTGAACCCCTGCTGGACAGTCCCTCCTTGTAAACTCAGACATAAAGTCATGGGAATATGACCGTACGGGGGAAGCAGAGCAGTGGAGCGTTGGGGTGGGGGCACACGGCAGGAGTGGAAGGATGCAAACAAGTACAAGGGTTTCATGTGTAGCTGACATTAGATGGTGAATGCAATCCCCATTAACGGAATGCCCCTACTCTGTGCTTTGTGTGTGCGTGCGTCCCAGCTTCTGCGCCTCCCTCCAAACTCTGACTGTCAGTGAAGGGTGGGGACGGACACTTTAATGTAGTAAATGTACATCCATGCGTAACTGCACATGCCTTTTCCCTCTCTGCTCTTGTACAGCACTTAGTACCATGCCTGGTATATGGCGAATGCTGAGAAAATTCATTGAATGAATGAATGAATGAGTGAACGAACAATAAAAAACTAGGACCATTTAACAGGGAGAAGGGACCTACCACTTTCATTTCTCGTTTCTTTACATGACACCGGACCGAGGCAAAGGATGGGGATGAAGCACTTCAGAGCTTCGCTCTCGGATGACTTTACAGATCCCTGTTGTTGATGGGGCTGATTCCCACCATTTCTGGGGAGGTGACCTTCTGCCACCAAAGATGGATTAGCCCCCAGCACAGGGGGATGTAGGGAAGCCAGACCTCACTCCTTGGCCCAGGTGTGGCAAGTTCTTCTCTGACACCCCCCACTCTGCCTTACACACACACACACACACACACACACACACACACTCAGTGGTGGGAAGCAGAACCTGCTTTGGAATGGAGAAGGCCGCTTTGTCCCGCCCAATGGGGACCATCTAAATCAGATCAACTGCAGCCAAGCTGGGCCATCTGAACATGTCTTTGGGTTTTCCTGTATGAATTAGATACCAAGCATTTCTCTACGGTCTAGAAACCAACTGCAGTTCAGTGGAAAGATCACTGAAGTTGCAGTATCAATAGCACATAGCTTTCGAGCGCCTAGTTGTATGGGGCACAGGACTCCGAGTAGCAGAAACTGTTACTCTTGTTCTTTAATACATTGAGCAATAAGGCCCAGAGAGCTAACCTCCCTCACCTGGGGTTCCACACAAGTCAGCGCCAGAGCTGGGACTGCATCTGGGCAGGGGGCCTCAGGAACAATACTCTTAAGCCCAGCACTAAATAACCATGCCTGCACTCACATCTAACTCCAGCACTAGTCACTGTGGTTTTAGGTCTGTTACATGCACGGGACTCTATTTTCTCATCTATAAAACGAGAAACAACAATCTCATGTCCCATAACTGTAAGGATGAGGTGTGCAGAGTACAGGTTAGTTTTCTCCCCACCATCGTGGTCACTAAGACAAACTCATGCGGGATGCTCCTGTCACAAGTTCGGCACTCTCCCTCTCCCTGCATCGGAGAATCGTTTTTTCCTGGCACAGGAAGGGCTGCTGAGAAGCTGTTGCGTCTCTGGATGAGGGAGAAGCCATTCTCAAGGTGCGCCCAGGGCAAGCTCATTCACAAAACAAACACTCAAGGAGCTTCAGCAAGAGGCCTGGGCAGCGGCAGCCACAGCGTCAGGGACTCCGCGGTTGGTTTATTAGAACCTGGAGCCCCTCTGGAGGCCTGCAGGGAGTGGGGCTGCCGGGGGGAGCAGTGCAAAGGCCAGCTGGCTCTCCGGCAACAAAGTCAACATCGCCCCAGATGTCTGCCCTGGGGTTGAGGCCATTAGCTCCAGTTTACCTGCTCACTTCATTTTTCAAAATTAGCCACAAAAGCCTCCCATGGAAACACAATGGGAAGCATTTCTTAGTGGGAGTGGGGGTGGGGGTGGGAAGAAAACAAACTATACCTTTTCCATGCACTCGTGTGGAGTTTCTGAGTGTCCCCCAAGAGCGCTGGAGCCTGGACAGGCATGTTCCTGATTGCTCCCACATGGATGCTGTGGGAGCCCCACTTTTCTTTCAGCTCCCAGATGCACCTCACCTAAGGCCAGGCTGCTGTTGCCACCCTTGCCTGGGCACCCCAACACTGAGCCCAGCAAGGCACTGACTTTCTCATCTTCTTGCTCCTTTTCCTGGGGGATAATATTACAGTTTAAATTCCTGGGCTCACTTTGAGGGTTGCTTAGAGATGGTATTAGCTTTCAACCACCTGATTTAATCTTTTCTCTCACTCCCACCTTCCCCCACTGCTGCTCAGACAAGGCAGAGGGCAAAGGGGAGAGGTGAGGAGGTTAAACGCTTGTCTGCAGTGACATCTTTTCATCAGACTGTGCTGGGAGCGGGGCCAGACAGGAGTGGCTGGGGTGTCGGTGGGGCCGTGATGGGCTGTCTGACTGTGTCTTGGCTGCCTGTACAGCCCAGTGTGAGCTTAAATGGGAGAAACAGGGAAGGGGGAGTGCAGGGGAAATAGGCTGATGAGAGGAAAGATGAACAAAAATATAAATAGTAAAACACGAGGCTGTGCAATGGGCACTGTCTGGGCAAGGTGCATTTCTGTCCTGGGCAAGTGCTTCTAATGTACAAATCCATAGGAAGTTATGCAACAACCTACTATGTGCTAAAAACAAACAAACAAGTTTAAAAAACCTATCCCCAATAAAAAGGAATTGAAAATATTTGTTAAGAGAAGACCCGAGTGCAACCCAGGATGATAGAATGCCCAGCTAGGATTCTTTGGTTTCTACTTCGAATCTTTAGGGAATCCACAAAACAGGAGAGATGCCAGAAGATTGGAAGCTGGGCCCATGGAATGATTTTATTTCTATGTAATTTAGTTATTAATTAAGTGAACTATTAACTGTCTGTCCCTGCTGGAATATAAGGCCCACAAGGAAAGGACTTTTGTTCCCATCTCCCCCTTCATGTATCCTAGCGTGTAGAACAGTGTCTGCTCCCCAGTAGGTTCTGAGTAATATTTGTTGACAATGTGAAAAAGGGGAAATAGAGGTGGGCCGCCCCTGCAACAGCAGTCTGCACGGCTGCAGGGTGCATGCGAGCCAGGTGATACACGGCTCCCTGTGTGACCTGAGACTCCCCTCCAAACTCACGAGCTTCTGTCCTCTCCTTGCTAGGTGTGCATGCTGGCATGTGTATCAAATATATTTTCTTATCCCCACCAAAGAAGGTAATGAAAGATCCTAGTGTCTCCCAACTACCCATCCTCCTCCTCCTCATTTTTCTCAAATCATCACCCAAAGATATGTTTATTGATTTTAGAGAGGGCAAAAGGGGGAGAGGGAGATGGAAACATCAATGTGAGAAACATCGATCAGTTGCCTACCATACACACCCTGACTGGGAATTGAACCCACAATGTAGGTTTATGTACAAGATGATGCTCCAACAAACTGAGCCACCCGGCCAGGGCACCATCCTCCCCCTTTTAAGAGCTCTTTCTTTTATAGTCTTTATCTCTGGATCTCAACTCAAGCTATGTTTGAGAGTAGAGCAGGATGAATAACAGCCCCCCAAAATATCAGGTCCTAATGCCCAGAACCTTTAATTATAAGGAAAAAGCATTTTTGCATGTAATTAATTAAGGACCCTAACTTTGGGGGAGCATTTTGTATTATCAACATGGGTCCTAAATCTACTCACATGTCTTTATAAGAGGGAAGTAGAGGAGATTTAATAAACATCAAATCTCGTTTGACAAGGGCAACGGGAAGATGGAGGCAGGGATTTGAGTAATGCGGCCATAAACCAGGCAGGGCTACAAGCCACTGGAAGCCAGAAAAGGTGAGGAATAGATTCTTCCTAAGAGCTTCCAGAGAGAGTGTGGCCCTCTAAACACCTTAATCTGGGGCCAGTGAAACTGATGTTGAACTTCTGGCCTCCAGCACCGAGAGGGAATGCATTTCTGTTGTTTAAGCCACCCAGTTTGTGGCAATTTACACGACAGTCTGGGGAATGAATACAGGGAGCAATGCTGACATGCATTTTCCCTTGGAGCAGAGGCTGGGGCTAGCTTGGGGCAAGCTGGCCAGACCAGGAGAAGGGCTGGGACAAGGAGCAAGTGGCAGTAAGGTAAAGCCAGCTGTTCTAAGAGATAAATACAAAATCATAATGCTGTAACACATCAGACATTTATATGTTGCTCGTAAAATCTGGTTGGCAGCAAAAGTGAGGATGGAGTGTCTCTTTCATGGGAAGGATTTCATTGACGGAGCCTCAGCCATCTTTAAGATATGATTTCTAGGATTGCCTTGGGCACATCCAGGTGTCAGATGGAGAGAGAGGAAAATTTCAACTGAAAAGTTTTTACACGTCAAGCTTGTAAATGGTGTACCTCACTTCTACCCACGTCCCAATGGGTGTAACTCAGTCACATTGTAACAGAAACTCCTCTGAGTTCCAGCACCCACTGCCAAAAAGCCCACGACTCCCAATGCCAGAGTCTTATGGAAAGGAAAGGAAGTATTTATTCAAAAATTATACAGGTTGAGAATAACGGTGGAATTCTGTTTTAAATCCCAAAGTCCCTTAAAACTAAACACCCATAAACACACACAGTCTTGCCTCCACTTGCCAAACTAGGCCAGTCAGAGGTGCCGTCTCTCAGGAAAAGAAATAGAAGTCTATAGCTTAGCTGGGCAGATTCCCATTTTAACATTCCAGCTTCTCCCAGTCATCCATGCTTGGCTAGGCTCCCGCTGTTAATCCAAACTGCATGGCCCCTCCTCAAGTAGGGCCGGTGGGGTTCTTCTTCATTCTTTCAAACTGCATGGCCAAAAGAGCATGGCTGCCCTGCACTTGTGTTTAAATTCCAGAGCGGATCTTCCTCTGTAACCCCATTTCCAACTCCTCCCACAATGGGCTACACCCACCTGTACTCTGGTATCTTCTGCTTTTCTCAGCTGCTATTGTTAGGCTGGGCGGGCTTGGCCCGTAATGTAGGAGAACTGCCTTCCTGCAGATGCAGCAACTGGGGGTACCGCCTCCAGGATGCATCATGGGTAAGAGTCACACATACATCTTCCTGGCTCCCAGCATGGACAGCTATTAGCATTATTAAAACATCCGCTAAGTTCTTTAGGTATGCAAAGTAACTCGCAATGGCCCTGCCCTCTTTCCCCTTACCCCAGCCATGACAGTGGGGATTTGGAGGCTTCTCAGCCTGTATCTCAAGTTCTGGACCTCGGTCCACAGCTGTTACAGCATTACCCAAAAGAGGCCAAGTAATCAGGTTCTTGATTGGGTAGCCACATTTCAACAACAACAGTATTAAGCCGGATGCCTGATGGACAACTAGACAAGGCCTCAATGAAAAGGAGAAAAACACCTACAAAGGCAAAGGGGTTAAAATAAAAACTAGGTAATTTAACTCAGAATTAGAAAAGATCTCATTTTCATTTTAACACTGATGCAAAATATTATACATTATAATGTAAAATTCATGCTAACTCTTAAGACAGAATAAAAGCAAACTTTTCTTAATTATGCACTTTTGGGGAAGGCCTCTTATCCAATAGACATATGCGTCCACTCCACTCTGACTTTGAACTGCTGAGAAAATAACACCGACTTTGGAATCAGAGAGAACAAGGTTCAAATTCTAGCTCATCTACTTACTTGTGTGGCCTTGAAAAATTATTTCACTCTTGCCTTATGTTTGGAGACAGGGTTGTTACTGGAGGTTGCCCAATCTTCAAGGTAAAAAACCAAAATGAATAGAACTACTTAACATATTTATTCCTGCACCTGCAGGAGTGGCATGAGCAGAGATCACCCCTGAAGCCTGATGAAATGTAAGAGAGTGACCAACAGAAACTAGAACACAACATGCCTCACTTCCTGATGGATAGGCTTCCCTTCTCATGGGAATGATACAAAGAGGCACTTGTAGTCTGGTGAGTGCCACCTAGGGGATGTACTTGGGAAGAGCCTATGGTGCAAAGGGATGAGATCATAACTTCAGTTTATAAGAATTAACTTCAGTCTATATGCTCAAAAGAGCTTCTAGGTACTGCTTACTTGTTGTTTCTCTTACTGGTTCAAGAGGATGTAGGTAATTAATCATGAAGTTGCACATCCTCAGTCTATCTCTATTCAACTCATCCATCTGTAATTGAACAGAAGGAATTATGATGTAATAAAATTTTTAAAAATTCTTGTCTTCTATGAAATATTAGCCTAGAACTGGAAGAATCTAGGAAGTTTGTTGCCTGTCCATCCATCTCTTTCTCTTTCCTTATTACTACCCAGAAGGGGTGTGTTCCTCCTATGGGACCGGCCAGAGGGGAAGCCAAGCCAGAAGTCAACAAACAATCCGTAAGAAAAAGTCAGTGACTCAATAACACACACACACACACACACACACACACACACACACAAATTACCCTAAGAATTGAAGGTAACAGAACAATCTGGAAATGTCTATAAAATTAAGTTATGTTAAATGCGATTAAAGATTAAATGATATAATAGAAGATATTAAAAAAAAACATGTTTTTAAAAGAACCAAATAATACTTCAAGAAAAGAGTAAAGAAAATAAATAGAAAAAAAGCCTTAATGAACAAATCAAAGACTAGAGTAGGCACAACTGAAGAGAGAATCTGTGAACTGGAAAACAGATCTGAATGCGACACAAAGACCGAAAGGTGATTGGTACCCAATGTCTAGTCCAAATGGCAAACAGTGGCCAACAGGGGTGAAAAATCAATCGACTAAGAAGCCGGAGAGCTGCACTAAGCAAAATATGAGGTGGGGTTTACACCGAGGTGTTCAGAACTAGGACTGGGAATGTGAGTGGGAGCTGCAGTTTTATTTATATTTAATGCATAGTAATGACATTCCTGAGCCCTAATTCTGTGTGACCATGATCTTTTTTCTGTACTATGTGGTGTCTTACAGAGTTACTTTGACTGGTGTTGCTACTGAGAGAGAATAAAATTTGCAATACTTATTCACTTATTTTTCCTTTGAACATAGATCTGTAAATTGTTTTAAAACAACATAATATTAATAATAAAATTACATTTTACATGCTTTCCTGACAGGTGTTTAGTCAGGGTTAGGATACAATATTTAAGGCTGAGTTACTATAATTTCAATGGCAACTCCATAAATCTCTCCCTCCTTCACTTCTACAGCTGGCAAGGCCTCTCAGGGGGCTCCAGGTGTGTGGGGAAAGAGGACAAAACAAGTAATTCCAGGAGTAGGTCTCAGAAGATAAGGCAAGATACAATGCTACTTAACTCCTAGTTCTTAACTAGTTCTTAACTCCTCTTTTCTTTAAAGAGGTTGCTACGTGCGAGAAAAGATCTCGGTCACCAGGACTTCAAACAAACGTTTTCTGCTGAAACGACTCAAAGACCCCTCATCCCCACCTCACTGCATCAGAGCTGCAGCTTCCAGCCCTTGCTCTGCTCTATTTGCCTTTATGCCTCAGAAGGCAGAGAAATCATAGCCAAAGCTCAAACTGACAAATGGTAATAAAACTGAAGAACTCCCAGGCAGGATTTTGAGCTTGACCTCAGAGCTGTTGGTCAAGCTGGAGATATATTTTTAATGTAAATATTCCTGGTAACATGAGCTTGGGCCTTGTGCCAGCAAAGTTTCTCAGGGGCCTTTTCTTGCTCCATGCTCTGTGCGTTAAGTTTCTCCTTCTTAGAGCCTTTTCTTCTCTTTAGGAACAAACTTGGTATTATGATCCGTAAAGAAGTTAGCAACCTGATGACTTTTCCAAAGCCAAAGCTGAAAGGCCATAAAACGAATTTCAGAGTTTCAGTCGAGGCCCTTAGGAAATGGCTTCTGGTCTAGAGTTGACAAATGTTTGTGAGCATTTGGTTCTAGACTGTTGCTAAGCATTAGAAAAGGTCTATTTGCTTAGGCACAATACATTTTCAAATGGACTTGAGGTGGCTAAAACATAAGACCTATAAGGAAGAGTATTAAATTCGTATTCATAAGGAATCAGAATCTTTGAGGAATTAAGTAATTAGGTTAAACCTAAGAGTAATGTAGTTGTGCCCAAGCTGGGTAGCTCAGTTTGTTAGAGTGTTGCCCCAACAGGCCAAGGTAGCAGGTTTGATCCCCAGTCAGGACACATACAAGAATCAACCAATGAATGCATAAATAAGCGGAAAAACAAGTTGATGTCTCTCTCTCTCTCTCTCTCTCTCTGCCTTCCTCTCTTTTTCTAAAATCAATCAATCAATAAGTAATTTTTTAAAAAAGAGTAATGATGTTGCTATGGTTAATATATTTGAGCTTCTTGATGGTCAGGCTTAAAAGTCTATCAAAAAGGAGGAGGTAGATTGATTCCTAGAGAGAAATAATAAATTCCCATGGAAAGTGCCCTTATAATGACATTAAAACCAAGACAGGAGTGTTTCTTTAAATGGTTATTTGATAAAACAGCTTTGATAAACATTAAGGGTATAATCTTGACACAAAATTTGGGTAAGAATGTCTTTTTTTAAAGATTTGATTTATTTTTAGGGAGGGAGGAGAGAGAGAGAGAGAGAGAGAGAGAGAGAGAGAGAGAGAGATCAATGTGCAGTTGCTGGGGGTTATGGCCTGGAACCCAGGAATGTACCCTGGCTGGGAATCGAACCTGGGACACTTTGGTTCCCAGCCCATGCCCAATCCACTGAGCTACGCCAGCCAGGGCTCAGAATGTCTTCTAAGAGACTGAGCTCTCATGGACCAAGTTTACAATCTCCCATGAGAACATCTTGTAAAATAAAAAATAGAGTTTAGATTATTTAGAGTGATGGGTGACTAGGTTGCCTATTGATTTATATTTCTTCAATGTTTATTTTTTCTCTTAGATACCCTTTCAAAAGAAGTGCTAAGCAGATAATATGGGTGCTTACTTCTTAATTTGATGTCTAAAGTTTTAGCCTGAGTAATACTACTAACAGAAGCACAAATATCTCCCACATGTCAGAAGCTTAACCCAAAGACATTTATTCCTTGCTCACCAAAATGTCAAGTGGTTCTTTGGAAGGTAGTCTTCCTTCCAGCTCTAGGGTCTCCGAGTCCTACCTTAGATCCTCAGCACCAAGCCGGAAGACAAGGGGAAGAGGAAACAAGGGGAAGAGGAGGATTGCATGGGACCAGACCTGAACCACCACATTTCACTGGTGAGAACTCATAGTGCTGTGTGTCCAGGAAGAAGAAGAAATGGGGTGTGGCACATACACAGCAGTCTGTACCAGTTTGTTTCAGTCTTTCTACCTTGGCTTTGTCTGTCTTCCTGTGGCAGTGGCAACCTGATCCTGCTTTAGATGTAACAGATGTGTAAGCCAAGACCTTAGCAGTTAGCCAAGAATAAATCATGGTAAGAAAAGTCCAACCAGTGAAAGAAGCATGCAGCACAACCCTGGTAGACAAGTGAGTGTGCTCTTATGGAAGAAATAAGAAAAAAGCCTCTTGGTTCACAGAGTGAGAAATGGGAGCAAAAATGATGATCCTGTAGCATGTGTGTGCAGCGTTAAAAATATTGGATTTAATATAAGCTCTCAATTCTAAGTACAATGGAAAGCTGCTGACGGGTTCTGCGATGTGATTTGTGTTTGTAAAAATTCACATTGGCTCTACTGAGAAGAGTGTATTTGGCTGACAGAGAGTAGAAGGGACACTTGGGAACTTCACTGTGATTGAAAAGATCAGTTATACAGATACAATAATCCAGGTAGAAAGGAGGGAATTCTTGAGTATGAATTAGGGACTAGTGATGGAATCGGTTGAAATTTAAAAAGACTTTGACACTGAGAAGACCTTATAAGAGAATTCTAGACAGAAAGATTATGCACTTTGAGGGACCTCCTTTTAGAAAAAAATAAACAGAATTTCAAGCACAAACTCGGGTATAAAAGGTAACATTTATGTTGGAAAGTAAGTCATAACAAATTACTGGGCTCCTGAAGATCCAGTTTCTTTCCTTCAGATTTCTTCAGGCAGCTTACCAGGGATGCTTACATCAAAAGCTGCCTGGTTATGGCTGGTATTTCCCTCCACACCTGGAACATTCTACAATTCCTAGAAATTCACAGAGGCCCATGAAAAGCATTCTGTCATAACTATAGCAAACTCTTATAGCTTTGCAAAAAACCTCTCTCTGGGTCTGATTCATCAGTTTTATCATCATTTGGATCTGGCGGTGGCTAAAACAGTGGAAAATACATATTTTTTATTACCTAGGAACAAAACAGAATACCCAAAAATGAGGACCAAAGAAATTTTTTAAAGAAGAATACAAAGAAGAGAAAATCAAAGCAAAATCCTCAGGGGCTCCAGTATGAGTAACCAAGAATAAAAGGAAGAAAGAGATGACAAAGGACACACACTAGGAAAAGGCATTCAGAGAGGGACAAAGAAAAGGAGGCGTGTAGGATTGTAGAAGCCAAGATTGTCCCAAACATGGAATCATCAACTTTGTTGAACTCCGTTTCGTGATCCCTCAATGAGACAGAAAAGTGAAGTCAGACAGACTTCACTTTTGAAATTTATTACCTGTGACTCTCCCCTGGAATGGAAAACTCCCAATGAACAGGGCCTCCTGTCAGTGTTGTTCACCTCTGTACCCCCAGTACCTAGAACAGAACTTGGGGACATAGCAGGCATTCAGTAAACATGTGCGTGAATGAATGAGTGAATGAATGAGTGAGTGAATGAGTGAACAAATGAATGAAAAAATAGATTAGAAGTGTCCATTTTATTTAGTGACATGGTAGCCTCTCATGGTATTGAAAAGAGACTATTTCCTGGAGTGAGAGGAGTGAAAGCCAAATTTGGTGTGTTTGGAAAAGTTAGTACAATTTTAGAAAGTGAATGCAGTTGGGCAGACAAGGTTGCTATTTAAAGAGGGCACACAGCAAAAGAGTTAAGGGAGGAGTAAAGTAAAAAAAATACTTTTTTCCCTTAAGAATGGAGAGAGTTAAGCAAATGATATTCCAGAAGGATCCACAATACAGAGAGGTCAAAGTTATTGAAAAAAAAAAAGAAAAAAAAAAGCAGAAATGAATGACGTCCTGGCACAGGTGAAGGAAATGAATGACGTCCAGGGCACAGGTGAAGGAAATGCCTCAAGTAGAAACAGAACCTCTTAGAATTGCTTTGAGTCTGGGTTAGATAGAATTGCCTTCATTGTATGCACACCGACGTGTGGGCAACTGCATGATTGTTTGTTGCATGAGTTATACTGAACTCTGCTTCGAGACGCCATTGAGGCAACTGCAGGGAAGAGCAGCTAAGAGATACTTCCCTACACTCCTTCCTTCCAATAGGACAATTTTCTATTAACCCCTGATGGATGATTTATAATGAATATATTTTATTCTTTGAGTGAAAATAAATTGTAACAATATTTCTGGAAAAATGTTCATATGATATGCTCCTCTCTGGGGCTGGGTCTACATAGTCTCAGTTGATTGCTGAGGGCCAGTCCTCTCAGCGTCTTTTGAGGGTAGCGTTGATTGTCTGCTCAAAAATGGCGTTGCTCCGAATTGTCTAGCAGTGGATAATCCAAACACCATTTATGTTGTGAGACACAAGTTTAAGAACTGTTATAACATGTGAAAAGCATGGCTGTGTACCAGGAAGAAAAGCTTTATGGTATCTATAGGAGTGAAACCCAGCAACATTCTCAATTCTTCGAGACTCCTCACTTCGTGGTAACCTTGGTTGCCATCAATACTCACACTGATCTTACACCGTCTTTTAACTAAGAGATTAACATTATTCCCAACAGCAGAAACACACTTGACTATGGATAAAAGTGAATTTTAGTTGAATCCAAAGTGGATCCTTGAAACTGTATTTATTCTTCTGTACACACAGAGGCACACTTTGGTAAGCTTCAACTAGCACTCTTTTACAAAAATAATAAGAAACAAGGGTATGAGAATTATTTATGTTTTCAGTTCTGATCTGTATGTTCCATTCCATGTGAACCATGAAAATTTTTCCAGTTTCAAACCTCAGGGCCTTCTGGGTAATGGGAGCAGTGAAATTCTTCTGTGTTTATGTTCAGTGTCTGGGAAAAAGTAGAACCTGCTCGAAGGGATCATTTTGTATAAATGTTCTTTTCTCGTTAGCTGCCATGCTAAGTCTATCTCCACGTCACAGCTAGTTTCCGGAGTGTCACTCTGTAGCCACCAGGACAGTGCCCAGACAGGTGACAGAGGGAGCTGTTTACAGCATACAAGAAGCTTAGCCCACCCCTCAAAAGGGCAGTGGTGTCATGCTCCCCTCCCCTCCCATGTGTCTGCGACCCTGAAATTGAAAGCGGATGGAGTGGGGTGCCTCGTGGGTGAAACTCTTCATTTAACCTACCTGCCCATGGGTGACCTAAAGCCAGGGAACACAAGAGGAAAAAGAGTGTCTTAGTTGAAAAAGTTTAGAAAGGACACTTGAGAAAGTTGTTCACAGGTAGGTGTGCTATGCACTTTTGTATGTGAATACGAGTCGGGTGCAGCTTGCCGCTGAGTGGAAGTATGACTGACAAATAGTAGAAATCCCAACCTTGTGGCCTTTCCACCTTTGCTTTGCTTTGGGAGACACACAAATCCATGAACGTACCTTGCAAGCTCCTCGGAATGTCTTAAACACTGTTTTTTTCAAAGAGCCTTGCACTTAGTAGGTGCTCAGCAGGGGGCAGTGTGACACAGTGGTTTGGAGCTTGGACCACATGCTGGCTGTGGGCCTCCTCTTCCTCATCTGTAACATGGGGACAGTCAGACTTTCAGAGTCCTTTGTGGGTTAAATTAGATAATAGATACCTAGCGTTGGCACAGAGGAAATATTCAATAAATGATAACATTTGTTATTTCTACTTTTCAAATAATTATTATGAAATATATTCCTCCAGCCCAGTATTCTCATCATCAGGAAAGGCTTCTAACTTACAATGTCCAAAATGTACCTCATGATCATACCCCACCTCCCAATCTGCTGTTTGTCCAGTGCTCTCTGCTTCAGTCAAGAGAGCAGCATTCAGCAAGTTTTGCAAACTGTACGTCATCCTTAACATAACCTTCCTTTCCTCCATCTTGTCTGATCGGTGACAATGAGCCCTTTCATTTTTACCACTTAACTATCTCTTAGAATAGCCCATTTCCCCTCATTGCACCACCTTCCCCCACCCAACAATGTTCCCTACCTTGGAGAACACAGTGCAATCCTGCCTGGTCTGCTTCTCACATCCTCTCTTCTCACCCCACCCCACCCTCCACCCCCAATCTGTTCTCCACATTGGCAGAAAGACAGCTCTGTTAGGAGCACAAATGTGTCCCTGTGCCACCTGCAAGGAGCCTTTCATTGCTTCCAAGTGCTCTTAGAATGTGGACCAAAGTACTCCCACCATCACTCCAGCCTCAGCTTGTCACTACTCCTTTCCCTCCTCCCTTCTCTGGGCTCCACTCACTCCAGCTTGTTTCGGTTCCTCCAAGGGTATTAATTCCCCTGGTCACAGGACTTTGGCAGCAGTTGGGCTACCCCTCCCTTGTCACCCCCATCTCGGTCTGGTTAACCCTCCCCATCCCTTAGTTTCCTTGTTCTTCAGAGAAACCTTCCAGAACAGATCCATCTCCCTTTTTATTTATGCTTTCATAGCACTTATAGCTCTTGTTTGTGAACATTTGCCACTATTATAACATATATTTTGTGGTTATTTGATTCATATTTGTTTCCCTTTAAGGTATAAGCTCCCCACAAAGGCCAGGGAGGAGAGGGGAAGACATAACCTGTTTTTGTTCACCTTTGGATCTATGCTGTCCAGCTTAATCTTAAATGCTCAATATGTGTGTGCACATGTATGTATGTGGCTGTGTGTATAGATATAACAGCCTCTCGCACCTCAGGTTTTAATTCACTGAACTTCCTCCATTTCTCCCCAGCTGTCTGAAACCCAGTGAAACCCAGGATTACATCCTGTATTGATGACAAAGTAAAGCTGAATGGTAAGTTGGGAAAAACTCCTCTCTAACTTTGCTATGGGGATTTTTATTCAGTGAAAGCCTTTAGCACATATTACCCAAGGCCAGACTTCTCTTTGTTTCTATTTGCATTCAAGTTCCTAAACTCCCTAACTTCCTAAAAATAGCAGGTCCCTGGAGCAGAAAATCAGAAGGAGGGGATATTAGCTAGGGAGAGAAGCTGGAATAATTTCTGTGAATAGAGTAGGGAATGATCTTGGGCCCCCATTAAGCCAAATATCAGGTGATATTTCTCAACAAAGGCCAAGAACCAGGTAGAAACTCCAAGCCAGAAAATGACTCAAAGAAGACACTTACTGACACATAGGTTAAACCAGTTGTACAGGATTGTAGAGAGATGGAGGGAAACTGATAATTTAGAGAGCCTTGATTCAAGGGTATAAGCCTTATGTAGGCATTAACCCAGCTGGGTGGGTGGCAAACAGAAGATTGTTTCTAGAAATTTTCACAAACCTGGGTATAGACTCCTTTTAATATTCATGAAGAACAATGCTTCCCAATCTTAATGCGCACACACATGATCTGGGGATTTTGTTACTATTCACAGATACGGTGGGTCTAAGGTAAGACCAGTGATTTGTAGTTCTAACAAGCTCACAGACGATTCCAATACAATGCTGCTGGTAGAGCACTTTGGCCAGTCTTGGAACAGATCCTTAAGTGACTGATGCTGTCTGATAATTCCGATTGCTGGTATAAGCCATAGCCCAGACTGATTAGTATGCTGTCATCTCTCCCAGTTGCTCTGCCACTGGGGACTCCTGTCTGCTCTGCCGCTCTTAAAATGCAAGTCAGTCTTAATCATCAGAAAAGCAAATGGGACCACCGTCAATCTGAAATGCACCCAGGTTAGGAAATAGTTTCTTGATAGATCCTATTGTCTAAAACCTTGGGTTGCACCATGACCAAGACAACGCCCAGGGCTCTTTGAAACCTGGGTAAGAACAGAAGATACTTGTTAAACTGAGATATCTAGAACAAATACCTAATGAGTACTGGGCTCTCTCCACATGTGCTATTCCACTTAAACATCATTGCAGCTTTATGAGGAAGGAACTTTTAAAATTTTCTTCTCTATTTTATAGATGTGGAAAATGAGGTCTGAAGAGATTAAGAAACTTTCCCAAATGTGTGCAGCTGGTAAATGAAAGAGTCCAGATTCTGACCCATAAAGTCCTACTTTATATAGATTGTTCTTAATCTACCTGCCATTAAAAGTTTTGAGAATCTTTCAGAAAATATCCTTCTCTTAATCCTCAAATTTTCCGCTTTCATTGCTATTTAAAAAATCCATCTAATCAATGTACACCCAGTATTGAGTATGATTCCCTAGGCTCTGATTCTCAAATACTGGGATTTATTTCTTCAAAAAAGTAATTCAGCATTCAATCCAAAGAACTACGAATGTTTGATGGGGTGTTTCAAGGAGACTACATCTAGGGTCACACAGTGCCCAGTACTAATACTTGACCCATTGATCTTACAACTGCAGGATGATTTGCAGATTCTCTTTGCTGAGATTCTATGTGCTGACAGGTATGCAGTGTTTATCATGTGCCAAGAGACACTATCCTAAGCAATTTACATACACTGCCTTCTATAATCTTTCAAGAATGCCCTGAAGCAGACCTCCACTAATATCCCCCATTATAGAAATGGAAAAACTAAGACCCTGTGAGGGTAAATGCCTTGCCTTATTACAGGTGGAGTGAGAATTCAAAGTGGTTTATCCCACTTTGCTGTGCTGTCTGTCGCAGTCTGTCTGTCTGGCTGTGCTTGTTTTCCACTGCTCAGATGATGCAGGTCTTCACTACCTGACATGAGGTGAGAGCAGACAGGCATGAAAAGAGATTACTTTTGTCAGGAAAGGGAGCCCATATCAGAGAATGGGGCTCAACACATGGATGTTTGGGAAACAGATTTCCACCTGTAACAAGGAACCAGTTTTCATCTGGCAAAGCCATCCAGCAAAGGAAGGGGGTACTTCCTTTGCCTGTGGGCAGAAATGAGTCCCTCCATCACAGATCAATCAAATATGTCCTGGGGACCTGGATGGTCGTAATGTTGCAGGAGGGGTTCAGGGATCGAAAGCGGTGTTGGCAAGGGTTTCCTTTTGACATGACTCTCTGTGATCCTGTGATCTGACTTCCATCCTCAAACACTCAATCAGCAAGCAAGGGCCTGATCATTTACAGTTATATAGTGAGAGGTTTCCAGGAATGATTTCCCTGTAGCATTTTAATAAGTACTCTATAAATAATAATTTATTGAAGTTGCCTACTATGTTAGAAAAGGAATATATTAAAGGAGACTGGCTAATTGATGCTGGCAGTTAAGTTCCCTGAGTCGAAACCAATCAGTTTATCTACATGACTCTAAAGATTTGGGATGAAAAGTGCTCATTATGTTCCAACATCCTAATACCCAAAGATCCAGATGTTTCACAATATATTGACATGGCCTTCCAGGAAACCTATGTGCAACACCGAGTTGAAAATGGTCTGATACAATTAAAAATAAATTGGATCAGAAAGAGCCTGTGATAGCCTGTACTTTTCTTTGGCTGAGAGCTGAAGGAAGTTGAAAGATGCTGCATGCTGCGTGACCCAAATCAGCAAGATCGCTGGTTCTAACTTGGATGACCACACAGTTTGAGTTGCCAGCGACTGTCCAATTTATATCTGTGGTCTCAGTGTCATGTTCCACAGAGCACCCTTTCCTTCCCCCAAAGTGTCCTGGTTTGGGCAATAAGTTACATAGTCACTGTACAACTAATACACCTAGTTACAAGCACAGAGAAAAAGACAGGCTGGGCCTCAATCTATCTGGGAGCAAAACAGGCCCTGAGGGAGGCCCCCTGTCAGGTGGTGAGGGGATTACAGAGCAGGATGCAGAGCGACCTCAGGGAGGAATGCCTTCTCACCATTCCTCAAGCATTAGTGATTCCAAATTCCATACAGCTTGTTTCTACTGCTCAACTTGCACGTATGTGTATGTCCCTGTGAGAAGGCAAAAGGCAAAAATCAAAAACCTATGGTCTCTGTATCTACGAGACTGTTTTTTTAAGACTCCACCTATAAGTGAGGTCATCAAAAGGTACAAATTTCCAGTCATAAAGTAAATAAGTCACAGGCATGTAATGGGCAGCAGGTGACTGTAGTCAATAATAGTGGATTATATACTTGCAAGTTGCTAAGAAAGTAGACCCTAAAAGTTCTCATCACAAGCAAAGAACTTTTAACTATGGTGACAGATGGTACTGTGGTGATCATTTTGCCATACGTACAGATATAGACCACTTAAGTTGTACGCCTAAAAATGGTATAATGTTACCTGTCAATTATACCTCAGAAAATTATGGTACTCCTTTATTTATTTCCCAAGTTGCCTTAATGTAGGATAGCTAAGGACTAAGACACTAGAGTGAGATATAAGATATACAAAATCCTCTCAAGATTTTACCTTAGCAGGGAAAAAAATTAGTGTGAACCAGGCTTAACAACTTGGTCTCTCTAATCTTTCCTCAGGATTTTATAATAACTACTAACATGTCTGAGCATTTGGTTAAGTGCAACTATTATTTTTAATACTCATGGAAATCCTGTCCTACAGATGTTACCACTATCATCATTTCTCAGGTGAAGAAAATGACATTGGAAGAGATAAGGCAACTTGCCCAAAATTCTACACTGAGTGAATGATAGTGTCCCGGTTCTAACCCAGAAAAGCTGACATACTTCCCCTGACTAATGCTCTGTTCTGAACAGGACACTGCGTACAGTTTGTTGATGAATATTTACAGAGGTGAATGGAGCAGGGAAGGGAGTAGGCAACAGCCTCTGCTGTTACAAATCTCATGGTGCCCAGCGTGGAATGGCCAAGCTCAACAAGCACAGATATGAGGCTGAATACAAATGTGGTCCCAGAGAGTACAGATGCCTATGGAGAGACATGTGCCCCTTCAAGGAAATGATCAAAGGGGTAGGAAAGACTTAGGAACTATTTCTGAAGGGTGAGAGCGTGTTAAAGATATAGAAACTATCTGGCTGGCGTAGCTCAGTGGATTGAGCGCGGGCTGCGAACCAAAGTGTCGCAGGTTCAATTCCCAGTCAGGGTACATGCCTGGGTTGCAGGCCATGACCCCTAGCAACCATACATTGATGTTTCTCTCTCTCTCTCTATCTCCCTCCCTTCTCTCTATAAAAAATAAATAAATAAAATCTTTAGGGAAAAAAAAAGATATAGAAACTAGAAGAAGACTATGCCTGGCAGGGGGAATACCCTGGAAAATGGCATTGGCCTGAGGAATAAATGGTGAGTCTGGGTTCTCAGGTAATCCATTGGCACTGGACTGCTGTTACAAAATTCAAATGCCTTACTTAACATGACTTACATGCACTTCCCACCATGGTCTGGGCTCCCCACTTCCCATCACACAATTCTCTCCTTGTATTCCACTCTCCATCCACAGCTTTTTATATCATCTCTAATTCTGTTACGTTAATTCAATGTAATAATTTTGTTCACGATTTTCTTTCACACTAGAATGCCTTTTCCTGGATGCTTTCTTCATCTACTTTAGTGTTGCTGACCTCAAACATTGCTTCTTCAAGGAAGCCTTCTCTGATAGCCTGGGCCAGGCAGTTTCTCTCTCCCAGGCAGTTTCATAGCTCCCTAGCATGTATCCACTGCTATCCACAGTGCTGGGAGCAGAATAAAAGCTCAGAAATAAAAAGAAACAAAGTAAAATCACCCGGAAAGAGATACATAGGTTGGACACTTACAGTTTTGAGAAAGGGTTCAAGTCCAAAGACTGTTTCTACAGTGGTCTTAGTAAGAACTAGTGGAATGTCTACGTGGATAGCATGGGGGAGGGAGGGGGAGTGAGGAAGAAGGAACTCTAACATACTCCTGGCACATGAACAGGAATCTCCTCCCCCAAAATCTAGGAGGACTTAGAATTCCAGATTTCAAAAGATGGGGAACCTTGGAGTCCATCTAAAGAAATCTCCTCCCTGCACTTCTCAAACTTTCCTTGCAAGTGATCAGCCATTTCGCCACAAGAGAGTTTCTCCTGTTATTGAAAAATCTATGCTAAGAATTACATTCAATCAGTCATCAATTCGTCTATCCAATGAGCACATGTAACACACTGTGTACATTGGATAGCACACTACCAGGATCCAAGGATGGACGAGGCTCTTTTGCTATCCTAGGAAATATGGGAGACTAATAGAGGAGACAGAGCCTTGAAACAGAGGATAAAACCTATTTAAGTACTGAGTCTCCTCTTCTTATTAGGCCCATTTTGGCCTCTGATAGAGCAAAATTGACCAGTCAGCCTCTTTTTATGTGAAAACATCTATCTTGTCTCCCCAAAGATTTGGCTACACGTTCTTCTGATATGAGGCAATTATTTCATATTTTCTGCATTAGTTGTGGCCACTGATAATCTCATGAAGATTTATAAAATGTCAACTTGTTCTTTCCAAATGTACTTAACTAGTAGATGCCTTCTTTAGATGCGTGTGTTGAAGTGGTGGTTACGGAGGGGATGTGTAATACACAGATGCAAGGGGAAATTCAGGAAGAACAGACAGAACTGTTCATGTTTCTCAATTTTAAGTTAAAAGACAGAGCCTCTGGAACTGGATTTTCTGAACTTTGGGGAAAGTGTGATGTAATAATCCTTCATTCCTTCTTTCTTTAGAAATGAAGAGAAATGAGTGGTTTGTTCAGTTCTTGATATATATAAAAAAGTCAACTTTAAAGCAATATTTTATTAGAACCATAAGTTTTGTTTGAAAATTTTTTAAATTCAGAGTTTATTTTCCTTTGGTATTGCTGCAGAGAGTCAACAGGAATTAAGATAATTTTTTCTTGCATTTGTGCCCACTTATTAAACACACATGTGAGCTGGATTTCTTGCTTAGGTGCAAAAGGGATTAGCAGCAGGGCAGAAGGTGCAATTTGGTCCATTGACCTGTTTCCCTGCCCTCAGGACTCTTTCAAACAGCTGTGAGAAAAAGGAGGAGGAGGAAGGAGGTAATTTAGCAGTTCGTATCCAGATGTTCATTTCAAACACACCCTGAGCAACTTTTGCATGGTTTATTTCATTTTCTGAGACCATTTTTCACAAGCCTGTTTTCTCAGCTGGGAAACTTCTGGTGTAGTCTTTTCAAACAAATATTGCATTTGGCATTAAAAGAAAAAAAGAGCTTTTGAGACATTCAAAGGACAATCTGTTTGCCTTGGTCTGCAGAAGCAGGACTACAGGAATGTGGGCATTCTGTACCACCAAAAATATAGGTAGAGGAAAGTTCTGCTCTTACATTCCTTTTATATGGAAACCCGAGGGTTCTGTTAGCTTGATAATGGTGATGTTCTGTCATCTTTTGGGTTGGCCTCAAGTGTCAGAGACAATAAACCTGATGGGAAGCAAACAGAGCCAGTGGAAGAATTCACTCAGATTAACACTAAGCCAGAAACTTCCACATGGCACTTTAAACAGCATCCCAGTCTCACAAAATTCTGGACTGTTCTTGTTCCACCCACCTTCTTAAGTAAAATAGGAAGAACTAGAAGAAAAACAGTTCCGAATGTTAATGAATCTCTTAGGTAGAATCCTATAAGATACCATCCTCATGGCTGGTCCCATTCACCTCCAGATCAAGGTCCTGGCCAGAGACTATTCCACTAGAGTCATAGGATTTGGGGTCTAGGACAGCCCTTATCCCCACCAAGACTGGAGCTGTTCCCCTGACCAACTGTAGGAAGTGAAACCAATCCTTCTTCAATAGTTTCCTTAAGTTAAATCAAACCTGGTAATAGCCTCAGAAAGGAATGGAAAACCCAAAGGGCTGGGTCTAAATGGGAAAGCCAAGATCTGCTTCTTTAGGGAAAGGAAATGATGTCGTGAAGATAAATGGAATCAGGAGAAACCATGCAGCACAATTGTGACGTGAGCGAAATAGACCATTCAAGGATTTAAAACCTGGTCTCTGGTAGGTGTCTAAGCCTGCTCGAGACTCGCTTCTCCAACTTTGAGAACTGGCCACCTAAGACCTGTGGACAAAAAAGGGGCCACACACTAAACCTGACAAACTTAGGGGAGGCCTGCGTGGAGGGCCTTCCAAACTCAGAGACCTAAGGTCACCGCATAGGATGGTCTGACGTTAAAACTCCCTAACTAAAAGTGAGTCATGGCAGGTAGTCATGTCCCAAACCAGTATCTTTCCCCACAAAGGTCAATCTTTTACCTTACCTGGGCCTGTCTGTTATCTCATCATATTATGCCTTTGGAATGTCAGAGTAACCCCTTTTTCCAGACCCCTCAGGGCGCCATCTCCATCAGAGCATGAAGCCACAGAACCCCTCATGGTCATCTTATTCTCCCGGATACCATCTCTGTGTGCCCGGATTGTTAAATATTAACTGTCTCATACCCACCACTGTCTACCCATTTTACTTTTTATCCATCTCAGAGATTTCCCTGCTCGGCGTTCTCCCACCTCCCTAATCTATCACCAGCGGATTTCGTGTAACCTCCTTACATCTTTTCCTTTGATTCTGATGTGTACGTGATAATACTGCCATTAACTAAAGCATTTTCTCAGTCCCTTGAGGTTTTGCTTCCCTGCAACTGCCCTCAGGTTGGCTCCACAAAACTCACAGAAGTTCACTACAGGTTGGAACAGTTTCTTAATGCCCACAGACCCTAGACCAGTGTTACAATGGGCCTCAAGTACTAGACATATAACAGGTCCTCACTGTTGGTTCTCTCTCTACCCCACACTCCCATGCTCAGGAGAAGAGTAACAGAACGTTAAAGTCTGTGTTTCTGGAAGGGTTCTTGTCGAAAGGAAGGCTGTGCGTATCTCTGGGATGCAAGACATCTGGGAGCCCAGCCAAGATGGCAGTGGCGGAGGGGGTGGGAGGGAGACCTTGTTCCCTGTGAGACACTGATTCTACAGCTCCATATGGCACATGTCCTCTGATAAAGACCCCACTACTGCCTGAGCAGCTCCTTCTCATCCGGCAAATGGGAAAGGAGCCATGTGGAAGCAGGTAGGAGAGGCTGAGAGTCTTACCTTCCCCATCTCTACCACATCGACCCTCAGTGGGGAGGGGACTCGCCCTGCTGGGCTGGAGCTCCTTGGCTGGTGCTCCTTCCAGGTGACTGAAGGGTTTGAACCCCCACATTTAAGACCTGCACCCCCAAGACGAGCCCCCAAAACATCTAGCTTTAAAAATCAATGGCACTGGCGTCCAGAGGACCTACAGGCCAGTGGGAACTGGGAGGCCGCTCTTATAGGTCTCACTGGCTCAGGACTGAGTCCCCTCCAGGCCAGGGCAGAAACAGCCTTGGAAAAAAGGGCCTGGACTTGCTGTGATTCATTTGCTAATCTTCCAGCATTTGCCTCAGAGGAAAGGGCCTGGGGGGATAAGCTCCAGGATGGAGGTGCCAGGAGAGCCGTTTTGGGGATCTTTCTCTATCTTGCTAAAGCAGGCAGGTTGCCTTTTAAAAAATTAATTTTTTTCTTACTTTTTTTCCATCCCTCTTTTTCTCTCTCTTTTTTCCTCCACAAGGCACAGGCTGACCCCCATCTCTTTCCCCTCCCCCACCATTGTTATACTGTTCCTGCTGTAGCTCTGCCTCCTTGTGACTACCACTCACCAGCACCTTCCAGACCCAAACTTCTGCACTTGCCTGAAGCCCTGATTTTTGTGGCTGTCGCTCAGGGCACACCACCAGATCTCCTGGTCTGGTGGCCAGCAGGGCTTACATCTGTGCTCCCTGGGGACTGCAAATGTTCACAGACTTTCAAAGCTGCTGCCTGAGGGCCTGGCCTCGAGTTAGGGTGAATCAAGGTGCTGACTGAGAGCCCCCCACTCAGGGACACTGTCAGTCAAGTCTTGGCATAGTTTCAACTACTGGGAGCTGTGAAACATGAAATAAGCTGCTTGGACCATCGCAAAAGGTTAGAGAGACCACCCAGAGCTAGGCAAGGTTAAATGGCTTTATTTCCTGTAGGAGACCACTACTTCAAAACTGGGAGAAGATGCCCAGGAATCAGATGGTTATACAAATCTGTTCAGAACAAAGAGATTCAATAGTTACAAGAACTGAGGTGATGGCCAGATCCCTGAGAGCACTTAAGAGACCAAGTCTGGGAGGGAAAAGGGGTATAGAACAGAGACCCAGGGACACAGCACTGAGGAATGGCCACCGCCACAGGAAAAGACCCTGAAAAGACAATGAAAACAAAAATTGATCAGGAACATTTAAAGTGGAAATTAATAAGAAGGAGGCAAAGAAATTTCCTAAAATAAAGCATAGGGAGGGTTTTTTTTAAGTTTTAATATAACTCAAAGTATAAAATACCTTCAAAATAATGACAGTTGTCTAAAATGACATAGTACACCAAGAATTCCTGGGAAATGGGAGAAGGAATGAAAAATAAAATGTGCTAAATTTCTCGGTTGAAATAGGATAAAGTCAAAAGCTATTGTTTTTTCTTGACCTTGATAATTAGAGGAATATCAGATCAAGTATGTTATTTTGCAAAATGTAGCAGAAACAAAAACAGGATGATTCCTCCCAAATTACTGCAGGAGATTAAAGAAATCAAAGCAGAGTTCAACCAGCAAAAGACAGGAAATATGGGAAATGGTAGGAAAGCACAAAGTACAGAAAACATAAAATAAGGTCATAGTAGGAAGTACAAATTTATCTCTTAGGTCAATTGATGTAAATGATTGTAATATCACAGTCTTTAGAAGCCATCAGTTCAGGTGAGAAACAAAAGTGAACCTCCTGGAAGATACAGTTTTTTAAGTGTCTCAGAACGTTTAAACGTATAAAGTATTTGGAAAATGTGTATCAGGAAAATGCAAATAAGAACAACATAGATATGTCAGTATTAATATCAGACAGAGTAGAATCCCAGGTTGAAAAAAATACAAAAATGGAACAAGAGTTAATTTACTTGAGGTTATATTCCATTATGAATAAATAACTATAATATACTTTGCTCTTCTCAGTAACAGTGTATTAAATAAATATGTAAATTAATCTCTTAGAAATTCAAAGGGCAATTTTTGTTTGGAATACATATATATATTTCTCTCAACTAAACTTATCATAGAGACAAAATAAATTGGGATAGATACGGCTGTATTAATACAATAAGAATATACCAAACTTGTACATTACACCTAGAGAATGAATACTCAGCTGACTGGCTGTGTTTCACATTTTTCCTCTCTGAATTTCAGTGAACTCCTCCTAGGACCAACTTTAATTGTCTTTGGGATGTGATTTCCATTAGAATATGGAATTATTTCTCCACTTTGTCCTACCGTATAGTCACACTTCTCTGATGACATTCTGAGCTCAGTTCTGTAAACATGCTCCTACATGCTAGTGCGCAGCCTTTCCTAGAAAGATCCTAAACTCCTTCTCTGTGAATAAGGACAAGCTCTCGAGAGACTTGTGGACTCTCTAAGGACCTATTTCATAAGTAAACTCTTGGGAATATTAGTTTAATTACCTTCACAGAAATCTCTAGGAAAACTGCCTTGTACTTTCTTGTCCTGTTAAACATCTTTCCAAGATTTAACTCCCACACAGACTTTTAGAGGAACTCATTCACATCACTCGCACTAGAAGCGACCTGTCGGGGTGCACAGTCGTGTTGTCCACCAGGGTCCTATCAGTGCCTTTGCATTGCTCACAAATTGCCAATGGACTCTAAGATCAGGACTAGTACTGGCTGATGGTCCAGATGGGTGCTTGCTGAGTACATCTAAGTCCTCAAAATTATCATTATTTTTTATCCTGGCCACCATAATCTTAAATACCTTTTGCTATAAGAACAGTTATAAAACAGCTCTCCTCTGGTTACTTGCCCACATGCCAGAATTGGGATAAATCTACTTAAGATTTTCTGACACTGATCAGAGTGGAGTATTTCCGATAAGTTTTGCACCAAGATCTCTTCTTCCTATCATTATCATCCTCCTCTTCCTCCTCCTCATCATGTTTACTACAAATTATCAGCCATGAAGAACACTTTGCATGCATTATATAATTTAATTTTACAATAATGTTCAAGGTGGATACCATTAACATTTCCACTTTACTGATGGATTAACTGAGTCTCATGTTCAAGGCCACAGTACAAGTACATAGCAGAGCTAGTATTTTTAATATCTCTTAAGAAGAAATATTAAACATCTTCTCTGTTCTCCAGTGACCCTACATGTGGATTCCTATTCAATCTCATTAACTGGGCTTCTCAAGTCATTTCTGGGATGTCCACCTCTTTGACGGCACCTGCAATATGTTTGCAGCTTCTCCTTACTTCAGTTTTTCAATAATGGGAAAAATACAATAAAAAATAAACTGTTAAAACAAAGAAATAACCTCTCTTTTATAAAGAAAACTACTTCTCTTGTGTCAATCTTTTGAACTTTTAGCTCTTTGTCATTCATTTATTCATTCACTGATTCCATACATATTTATTGCATGTTCTCTGTGAGTCAAGCCCTCTATTGGGTGCTGGATAAATACTAGTGAAGTAGGTATCTTTGAAGACCTTAGTGGATTTAGCATGTAGGGAAGAACCAACAGGCAAATTAAGAGGTGCTACAGACTAGTATGGTTGCTGTAACAGAGTCATGGGCCAGATAGGGGAAAGAATCATACGTTAGAATCCCACCTATGAGGCTCCTTGGCTCATGTCCCACCAGCCTGGCTAATCCTCCAGGCATTCCCGGACACATTTGAATATTCAGGATGTACACATCTTAGGTTCCCAGTGTAGGGTCCTGTCAGACTGGGAACATTGCCAGACACTTCATGGTTGGTATTGTGGACCAAAAGAGGGTAGAAAAAGACGATGTTTTATATGTGACAGAATAGAGATTTCACCCCCATCCCCTTACCCATTTTCTGGGACTGAGTGCTTACCTGGCTGTCACATTTAGGAGCTGGGGTTTTTGCTAAGCTAGAATTAGAGAAGTGTGTTTATGGGAAAAATAAGTGGCAATGATCTTGTTGGGATAAAAAATACAGGGAAATTTTAATCTAAGAAGAGGTAAATATTAGCAGATAAAAGACTTGCTAATCTTATAAGATATGTCTGTGGGAGGTTGCTAAGGAAATTTCATTGTTTTTTTTTTTTTTTTCCAGGAGGGCTTCATTCAACCTTTTGAGTGTCTTATCTGGCCTCTACTCCTCCCAATGCAATATGGTCCCTGGAGTGGAAAGTAGTGACAACAGTAGCTAATTTTTGGATTTGATGCTTGACTGAGCATGTATGTTCAGACTATACCAAGCATTTTACAATTAATTCATTACATCCTAAAAATAGCACTGTGGGTAGATACTATTAGCATGCCCATTTTACAGGGCAAGGGAGACACAGAAAAGAAAGACAGTTTGCCAAAGGAACCAAAGAAGTGAAAGGAGAATTTAGAGTCCAGCGCTCCACGAGATTATATATTGTATTCTATTGAACAAACAGCATTCTGTATTATTGATTACTGATTGTATTTTTAAATTTCTAGCAATAAACAATACTGTACCTTCATGTACTTCTAAGGTACTAATTAAAATGTCAAATAGAAACAGTATGTCATCATTGGGGCCTTCCACCAAGAGACATATTATCAAAGATGCATTTTTCAAAAGGGTTTGCTTCAGAGAAAAAAAAATTTTTGCTTTATTTTTTCATTGTATTTTTTCCATTACTATTTATCTCCTTTATCCCCTCTTCCACCTCCACCCAGCCACTGAGCAATCACCACACTGCTGCCCATGTCCATGAGTTCTTTTTTGCTCAGTTGCTCCACACACCAACCCCCTGCTCTGTAGCTATCAGCCTGCTCTCTATGAGTCTGTCTCTATTTTGCTTGTTAGTTCAGTTTGTCCATTAGATTCCAAATAAGAGTGAAATCATATGGTATTTGTCTTTCTCTGATTGTCTTACTTCACGTAGCATATTATTCTCTGGGCCCATCTATGCTGTTGCCGAGGGTAAAATTTTCTTTTTCTTAAACTTAATCTTTATTGTATTTTTTTCCATTACCATTTAACTCCCTTACACACCCTTCCCCCTAGTAATCAGCACACTGTTGTTCATGTCCATGACTAAAAGTGTCTTCTTTTTTATGGCTGAGTAGTATTCCATTGTGTAGATGTCCCATAGCTGTTTTATTCAATTATCTACTGATGGACACTTGCACTATTTCCAAATCTTGGCTATTGTAAATAATGCTGCAATGAGCATAGGGATGCATAGATATTGTTTCATTAGTGTTTTGGGTTTCTTCAAATAAATTCCCAGAAGTGGAATCACTGGGTCATAAGGCAGTCTCATTTTTAGTTTTTTGAGGTATCTCTGTACTACTTTCCACAGCAGCTATGCCAATCCGCATTCCCACCAACAGTGCAGAGGGGTTTCCCTTTGTCCACATCTTCTCCAGCACTCATTGTTTGTTGATTTAGCCATTCTGACAGGTGTGAGCTGGTGGTATTTCATTGTGGTTTTAATGTGCATTTCTCTGGTGATTAGTGACATTGAGCATCTTTTCATATGTCTATTGGCCATCTGTATGATATCTTTGGAGAAGTGTCTATTTAGGTCTTTTGCCCATTTTTAATGGGATTGGTTTGTTTGTTTGTTTGTTTTGGTGTTGAGTTTTATAAGTTCTTTGTAATCTTTGGATATTAACCCCTTCTCAGATGTGTTAGTGAATATGTTCTCCCTTTCAGTGGGTTGTCTTTTCATTTTGTTGATGGTTCCCTTTGCTGTACAAACTTTTTAGTTTGATATAGTACCACTTGTTTATTTTTTTCTTTTGTTTCCCTTTCCCAAGGAGATACATCAGAAAAAAATAATTATAATACAAGCTGGATAACTTGAACCACAGACAGTGCAGATGTATGTGTTGAGGTTTGTTCCGTGTATTTAAGACAGGACTTCCATGAGAGAATTTCTGCCTTGTAGCAGTAGCCATTCCATATCCTCTCAACAAAGGCCCACAGTGTGCCTCGTGCTATGACAGGTGGGAGAGTTGAATCCTTAAAGATGCATAGGTGTGTCCCCGATAAGTGAGGTGCAGAAGGATATTGTCAACAAAGGGAACTACTGTGGAAATAGTGAGGATGTGACCAGCCATGGCCGCCTTAGAGAACGGCAGAATGAGCGGTGTGCCTTGACTTAGAGTCTGAATGGGGTGCACTGCTGCAGTGTGAGCCTGGACAAAAAGGTGGCGGTGTGGAGGAGGGCCTTTAGAACTTCATTCTGGGCGTCACAGCGGTCCGTAAAAGGGTTTTAAGCACAATAAGTCATGTTATTGTTTGTTTCTGTTTATGGTTTATTTGACTGTTTTTTTAATTTCCTTTATTTTTAACAAAAATCCTTTTAAAATATTCTCTTAATGAGTGGAGTATTGTGTAATTGTTATAAACACATTAATCTACAGAAAAATTATAAGTAATATTTTAAAATTACCTAAAATTCTATAACCTTTAAGAAATTTCCACTAACACTCTGCTAAACATCTCTCAGAATGTACACATATAATTTCTTTCTTTTTTTTTTTTAAGATTTTATTTATTTATTTTTAGAGAGGGAAGGGAGGGGTGGAGAGAGAGAGAGAGAGAGAGAGAGAGAGAGAGAGGGAGAGAAACATCAATGTGCGGTTGCTGGGGGTTATGGCCTGCAACCCAGGCATGTACCCTGGCTGGGAATCGAACCTGGGACACTTTGGTTCCCAGCCCGCGCTCAATCCACTGAGCTACGCCAGCCAGGCACATATAATTTCAATAAATTGATTGATACTATTTTATAAATTTATTAGTCAGCCACAGGTATGACAGCTTTTCCATATCAATACGTAAAGGCACACATGAGCCTTTTAATGATGATAGAGTTTTTTATTTTGTGGAGGTAATGCAATTATTTACCCTGTCTTTATTGATAAAAAATGTTCCTCTAGTTTCTGAACAACATAAACAGTGCTTCAAAAAATGGCTCAGAACACAATGCAACAAACCCGGAAAGTGATGGATAGATTAGAAAACATCAAATAGATTGTTTAAAATTAAAACCAACAAACAAAACTTACTTCTTCAACCTGCTGTAGAAGGGGAAAAGAAGGGAGGGCCACATCCAATACCTCAAGTGGAGGTTTATTTATTCAATAATTCAGTCCTTCATCTCTTATTTATTGAACATCAACAATGTATCTGGTCCTGTCCTTATAATGGAATACAATGGCAAACAAGTCCGAAAGTATGACTTTTATTATAGATTACATTTAACAGGGGAAACAGAAGATAAACCAATAAATAAATAAGAATATATTATTAGGTCACTAAAAGCTCTCTACAAAGAATTGACATAGGGTGGTATGACAAAGTAGGGGACCCCTTTAGTTGGATTATCTACAAAAATGTCTCTAAGAACCAGTCATTCGGGCTGAGAAGTGAATGACCAAGGGATGCAGGCAGGTGAAGATCAGGAAAGGAGAATTCAGGGAACAAGCAGAGCCCAAAGGAGAAGCAAAGGCTTACAGTGGGAGATGAGCCTAACAAGTTGAAGGCAGAGAGAGACGCACAGGCCAATGCAGCTTGCAGATATTGAAAAGCAAGGAAAGTGATGCGAGGTGGAAAGCACAGACGAGGTCAGGGAGACTCTTGCAGGCCATGTAGGAGCTCATATGTCACTCTCACATTGGAGTTTCAACCAGAGGAGACACTTGATCTAAGATTTTTTAAAAAATGCTTTGGCTTTCCTAAACTATAAGCTTCTTTAAAGTAAATCATCCTGGTCAACAACAAAACCTGGAAAATACCTGGCACATAGTAGGTGTTACATCAACAGTATAAAAAATTAGTAAATATTATGTACAGCATCCAATGTACAGAACACAGGAGAGGAAGCAGGGATTCGTTTATTCATCTGACAATATTTATTAAGCATTTAAAGGTATTGCAATAGATACCATGGTTTGGAAACCTGAAGCCTAGTTCTCTGCCCCTAAGCAGTTAGTTGGCAAAACAGATATAAAATAAATAAATAAATAAATAAATAAATAAATATTGTATTTTACTTGTAACTTGAAACTTTATCTCTGTTGAAAGAAGATTCATGCTGTTTTCTGACATTCCAGCCTGTGAGCTATTCATTTTAGGTCAGAGACAAGCCTCATTTAGTAGCTTCTATTTTCCTTCTCAAAGAGTAAATCAGGTCTTATACTTGACCAGAAAGTCTAAAAGGAAATGGACATGAAAATGTGGAGCTCAGGCAAGAGGGTTGGAGATGGGGCCTTGGCTATGTGGAGACCAAGTACTAAATCGAGGCATAGGCAAGTGTGTGAAATACTTGCCATTATTTGCTCTCTTTGTCCCAGTCAAATTTATTGTTGCTCACTAGTTTCCCGAGAGGACTGTAATAACATTTAAAGAGCACATGCTCTGGAGTTGGACCTTCTGGTCGAGCATCAGAGCAGGGTCACCAGTAGAACACCTGCGACCAAATTACTCTACCTCTGGGAGCTTCAGTTTTCTCATCAGTAAGATGTGGATAATCAACACTTATTTCGTACAGTTGATTAAAGGCTTTAATATATTTATAGCCTCTGAGTCATAGTAAGGGCTTAATAGATATTATCTACTGTGTCTATTATATTCAATTGAAAACATTTGTTTATTACAAGGCTGTAACTCCTTCTAGACTATCATCCATTGTCATCATCTGTATATTACCAATGGCAATCACAGTATTTTTTAAAAGGTGTGTTTAATAAAAATTTTCCTTGAATTAATCTTGCTAGAGTCTCTGCTTATCTAACATCTAGGAAATCTCTTCAAATCTCTTCATTACTGAAGACATTATATACAAAAAGGGCATAGAAGTGTGAATGCCATGCTCTTCTGTCTTGTTGCATATCATCAGTAATGTTGGGATCTCATATATCCTTTCAACAGGGTTCAAGTTGAGACATAGAGGATTTAGATGAATTGCATGTTACCTGAGAATTCAGGGTTAGATGGAATCCATAGTGCAAAGTGTGTCTAAGAGGCACCCACACACTATCTGTATCATCTGAATCACAGTCCTATGGGTCAGATGCTTATTGGAAATGAAATTCCTTGACCTCAACCCTGACTTATGGATTCATGACTTATTGGTGAGGGGTGAGGGAGAGAACAGCCTGCTTGGAACTACTTCAACAGTGGCTCCCTTTATGTGCCATAAATTTGTAAAAACAGAGGAAATCAAGAAGGAAAAAAACCTTTATATTCTTGCTGATGGAAATTATTTCTAGAGGTCATGACATAGGCTGGGTCTGTGAGATCCTGGAATCAGTGTTTGTCTTCATGTTGCAGAGTGTTCCTTTTCTGAGAGGACATGGGAAGTAGGAAGTAGACAGTGCCTCTTGGTGGCAGTCCCAGTTGGCCAAGAGCCCCTTCTTCTGGGCAGAACTTCTTTGGGGCCTAAGGAACCTAGTCTCAGCCTTGACCAACTCACCCATGAGATGGGTCCTCTCTCCTCCTCCCTTAGGGAGAGAGCCTGTGATTGTTCTGACCCTTGGTGTCTGCCAACTACAGGGGCTACAATTCAGCTGGACTGAAAAAGAAGAATTTTTTTCTTTTCTATTTTTTTCTCTTTCTCTCATTTCCGTACTGAGTTTCTGCCAAGGCAAACTGGTACAAACCAACACCATCAGGAAAGCTCGAGATGGAGCCCAGTTCTCTTGAACACTTCATACCCAAGTGGATTCTTGCTCTAAATCTGTATCCAACACTTAGCGAAACGTGGATTCCTGTAAAAGCCTTATAAAAAGAAACATGGATCAAAGACACCTTCCATGTGTTGTCATGTTGCATTCAAAATCCATGTGCAAGACGCCAGCCACAACCACCAGCTTGAAGTCAGAACCTCCCCCCAGACTCTTAATGCAGGGCCCTCCCATAGGGCCCTTCCACCAAGACATCCTTTGAGGTCCTTTGCCACCTTCAGAGCCTGTGTTCTCCTGTGAGAAAGGGTAAGAGCAGCACCACCAGAGGCTCTTTTCCTTGGCAGCACTCTGTGTCAGCAAAGCGTCTCCAGCAAGCATTTCCGTGGGAAGGTCTTCCATCTGGAGCTTGGCAGAGAGGGGAAATTTCCTTTGAGGTTTTGCCACCCCTTTTCCCTTCATCTCTCCATAGGTGCAGCTTGGAGAGGCCCTGGCTGATTTTAGGGATGATGCTAGTGTGTTTCGTGTAGTTGGAACTGCTCTATTTTCCTCAGCATGTCTGAAAGGCTCTCAGAGAGAGAATGTTGTTTGTTTTGCCACCACCTCCCATCTCAGTGTGCAGCAGGTCACAAGATGTGACAAGTTCATGCGCTAATTCCTTCCTTTTCAGTTAATAGAATAACACAGATGGGAACACATCCTGGAATTAGACATACGTTGGAGCAACAGAAGGAAGATAAAGGCAGCCTGGACCATTTTCAGGCCTTCACGAAATACAAATTATTTTCAACAGCATCATCACCCTTGGCTGGGCAGCCCAGAGAAGCGACTTAATGACAGGAAGGCACAGGCCTCTGGCATGAGCCCTAGTCTCAATTCACTCATCCTGCAAAATGCTCACTCTGTTAAAGAGTTAATAACACCAGATAGCAACTTCGTTGCTTCCCAGGAGATTTGGGCAGCAAAACCAAGGTGGCAGTTCTGAAACCACCCAACAGATTGTGAGATGATAAACAGAACACTGAGGGAAGAGGGATGTTGAGATAGAAATAGAGCCATGAGCAGAACTGTAGGGACTTCTACTGTCCATCTTGGCCTTTGTGTTCCTTGGATATTCAGGTAAAGGGCCATTTCAAATGTTTTATCCATTGCCAGATTATGACCTCACTTTTGGTTCAACAGTGACAGAGAACCTTTGGTAATCAAATACTTTGGGCTACGAATCTAAGAGATATTTCCAAGCCTCAGACTGCCACTGACCAACTATGAGTGTTTGAGTAGATCATTCAGCTCTCCCTAAGTCTCTAATTTCTCACCTGTGAAAGAAATTGGGGCAATACTTTCCCCTTTACTCAGTTGTTGAGAACAGATAATGTCTAGAACAGTGACTGGGACATACGAATAATAGCTACAATTTTTGTTATATTAATATGCATCAAGCATTTTGCCCAACACTTTACAGGCATATTTCTAATTAAACTTCACTAAAGTGCTGTAGGTACATGCTGTTGTTATCCCTTCCACCACACTACAAATGGAGAAACTGAAGTTTAGTGACAAGATTCTACAACCTACAAGTGGTGAGTCTCAGTTTGAAACTAGCTCTATGGCTTCAGAGTCCAAATCCGGAACCACATTGTAGGTGCTCAGTCAGTGTATCTGTGATCATTTTCATCATCATCACTGCCACTAACCAAACCATAAGGAACTAGAGAGTTTGCACACCAATATTTTAACATCAGTTTTAAGAAGATAATGTTATTAGTAGATTATGGGGAACAATTACAAACTTGGAAGAAAACTAAAAGTTTTAGAAATCAAGGAAAAGGAGAAGGACACATGCTTCTGGAAAGTTAAGGCAGGTTAGATCCAAAATGAAGGTTTATGAACATATGATAGATATTTTCTGCTTTGAACCCCTACTTCTCTTTTTTCAATAACAGCCTCCTCTCTCTCTCATGAGACATAGCTTTTCCCATATTCCATATGGCTCTGATGGGATGGCCAGTCACAAGACACTAGGCCACAAGAGTTAGCTGCCAATCATGGGCCTTATCTACTGAGATCAGAATGTAGGCTGAGCCTATGATTTGAACTGGTCAATCAAGATCACTCCATTCTTTTTTATGGTGGAGTAAGATTCCATTGTATATATGTACCACTACAGTTTTATCTACTCGTCTATTGGTGGGCACTTGGGTTGCTTCCATGTCTTGGCTTTGTAAATAATGTTGCAATGCAGTATGGATGGACCTAGAGGATATTATGCTGAGTGATTAAGTCAGACAGAGAAAGAAAAATACCATATGATTTCACTTACATGTGGAATCTAAAGAACAAATTAAATGAACAGACAAAATGGAAACAGACTCATCAATACAGAAAACAGATTGATAGTTTCCAGAGGGGAGGGGGTTTGGAAGGCTGGGTGAAAAAGGTGAAGGAATTAAGAAGTACAAATTGGTAGTTACAAAATAGTTACAGGGATATAAGTACAGCATAGGGAATACAGTCAATGATGTTGTAATAATTATGTATGGTGCCAGGTGGCTACTTGAAATATCAGAGATCACTTTGTTAAGCATATGATTATCTAACCACTATACTATATACCTGGAACTGAAACAAAATCATATTGAATGTAAAATTCAATTGAAAAATAAAATTAAAAAAGGATCATTCCAGAAGCTTTTGTGTATTGATAATTGAAGAATGAAAGTGTCTCTGTCTTCTGCCTTTGCAAAGCTGACATGACTTATGTCTGGAGCATTCTGTAGCTGTTTCTGTTTTCCCCTTGTCCAGATAATTGGAGGAAGTTAGCAGCCAGAAAGAATGCACTCAATGTAGGAAGAAGCAAAGGATATAAAGAGAGGAAGGAGGACAAGGGAGAGGGAAGGGGAAAAAAAAAAGAAGAGAAAGGGAAGGAAGGGAATAAAGGAGAGGAGGGCGAGGACGCCATTATTTTCATCTCAGGATCCACTTACCTCTGAGATCAGTTCTACTCCTAGGTTTCCATGTTGGGTTTCCAGTATGGAAGTATTCATGGAAGGAGACAGGTTTCCACAGCACGCACTAAATCTGTCAACAGTGAAGTCACGATGAAATGGATAAGAGTGATTTCAGTAGTGATCAACATGTTGGGGCCTCTCAGACTTTCTAAGTTCCTGTCCCCAGAACATTTGTTTTTGCCTCTCCTGGGACATATAGAAGCACATCCCAGTGAATTTCCAATTGGTTCTTTATTTTAGTTGCATGGTGTGATGGCAAGAGAAGGAACTTTAAAAGCAGACAAACAATAAATCTCATTTTCTATATTAGCTTTGCCAGAATGTAACTCTATGGCCATAAACAAATTCTTTAAGCTCTCTAAGCCTGTATTTTTGTATCTTTAAACTGGATGTGGGTACTTGGGTGTGAGAATAAGGTTCCTAAGCAAGTCGAATGCTTTAGCAGGGACAAAGCCCCTGGCATAGTTCCTGATCCATATAAGCACTCTGAAAATGCATGTTGTGTTCCATGTAGCTCAAATCTACTGTCCCCCACCCCATGAAAATAGTGCATAGTAATTGAAGATAGGTACCTGAAGTTTTGGGGGGAGTCTAAGGACCTTCTGCAATTCAAAATAATGCTGCATCTCTTTCTGATGGAAGTTGCATATGATTGTGCTATGTAAAATGTCAAAAAAAAAAACCCTCTGAATAAGTTGAAAAAAATTAACAAAATAGGTGAAGAGTCTGATTTGTTCATTAAATGAACAGCTACACTTTATATGTTGTTATCACTTCTCCCTGCCTCTTGGTGCCTGGTAGTAACCAGCTTATAGCTCTCTCTGCTGTGGGGTTGGTGATGATGATATGCTAGGCTTTCTCTGACCTCAGGATGCATCTAGCAGCAAACACAGCTGGGCAGGTCCCAAGGCTTTACCAGTGACAGTCCCTTTTTAGCTGATTTGTTTAAAGAAGGGAAGCAGCACATTATTGGACATTTAGGGAATTTTGTAGTTGAAGTTGTTTTCGTGCCTTTCTTACTTTCATATCCTCTATATCAACATATTCTGTAGAGCTTCTTTTCTCTGTCTGTCTCCCTCCATCCCTCTCTCTCTTCCTTCTCCTTCTCTTCCTCCTTCCCTTTCTCTTTCCGTCTTGCTCTCCCTCTCCCTGTCTCTCTCTCATCTTTGTGCCCTAGTTCCAGACAATGGGGAGAAAACCAATGAAGAAGACTAAATGAGATACAGCCTTCTGCCTCAAAGAGCCCCAGTCTCTTTGAGGACACAGAGCAAGAGCAGTTTATGATCCCTATTTCTTTAGCTGGCAGCCAAGGAGGTGGAGTCAAGACCCATGCCAGGATGCAGCACTGGCTTCTCAGCCTTGGAGAGGTGACATTAAAGGGTGTCTATGTCTCACATGGTGCCCAGATGCCTCCCTTTGTACCCTGTGAGCCAGTTAAGAGGGAATTATCTTCCTGTAAATGCAGAGAGCCTTAATGCCTGGCAGACCCTGGATGTAAATTTCAAACGATGTGATTTAAATAAAACTTATTTAAAGTGAAAGTTGTGGTCACACTGAAGACACATCCCATCTTTGTTTTTTTTTTTTATTTCGTCTTAAAAAGTTTATATGGAATTCCTTTCTTTCCCATTTGTGACCCCGTTGGGTGTAGGTATCCTGTTGGCTGACTAGGAACATTCATGGAGAAAATCAGAACCAGGGCCTCATCTCTTCTTCTGAAAACGGCTTCTCCTTTTCAAATAAGCCTGCTGGTAAAATGTTTACCAGTATGACATTTCACAGATGGAGAATGGGATCATATGAACTGCAAGAACGGGGATCTGCCACCTCATTTGAGCAACACCCTTGATACTTCTGGGATCAGGAGTATGAAACCCATGGATCCAGAGAAGGAAAGGAGTGAATACAATGCAGGGTTCCAAGAAAAATTATAGCAAGAAAGAGTTTGGATCAACTCTCCATTTGAATCCCAATCTTTTGTGGAAGATATTTATTCATAAATTTCCGTTTTGAATGCAAAGGTAATTTTTTTCCTCCTGATCATCTAGGGAAAATAAATCAATTTTCACTTAGCATCTACTGTGTTCCACACAAGAGAAAGAGAGGAGAGAGAGACGACAGAGGAAGAGAGAAAATATTCATTGTTCATAGCGCATGAGAGTCTAAGTTCAAATTCCCTCGGCAAATTTGTTGTTGAGGTTTCATCTCTATGAAGGGATTTTCCTTACTAAGCATTTCCAGGTCTTTTTCAGTCTCTGTTTCCTTAATTTCCTAATTTTACAAATTGTCCCCAAGGGACCAGGACTGAGAGGACAAAACCAACAGACTGAGGCAGTGTGGGATTTGGTTGCCAGGACTCAAGAGGGCCTTACTCTTACTGGAGCCTCAAGTTCAACAACAGTCTTAGTAACAAAACACAAACAGTTCCCTTGACACTCATTTGAAAGGGGAGGGTGGGATGTGGGAGCAAATGGCTTGTCTTCTAATAGGACTGAAAGCAAAATTCAAGTGAAGTCAATTAAACCTGTAAGTAGAGTAGTTTTCACAGGACATACCCAGCAGAGAGGAGCAGTCATATTGAAGATCAATCAGGGGAAACTGGAAAGCATTTCCAACTAGACTCATCAGGACTCACAATGGCATTTTGGAATCCTAGAACTGGAGAGGTTAGCAAAAGTCTATTAAATGTAGATGTTCTGTCCTAGTGAGTCTGGAGTCTCTGGAAATTCCTGTCCCTATTCATTGGTGAATTGATCCAGAAGGCTAAGAAAGGCAACATGGCTGGGCTTCACAACATACTTAGAGAGCAATGGAGTGCCAGGGATGTGGTACTCCAAAGCCCACAAAAGCGGGCTTTGTTATAGTGTCTGGAGTAGGTAGAGAAAATAAAATATTCAGTTCAACCAGAGACCTGACAGGGCTTGTCCAATCCTGGCCAGTAACCAAAAGGCAAGATGAGCTGGGGCGTAGGGAACTTCAAGGTTGGGTTGAATGGGCTAGCCCTCTAACCTTGGGGGTGGGGGTGCAAGAGAAGACAACAGAAGCCTCAGCTGCTACTGGGTCAAGCAGAGCACACCATCTGAATGGAGGCAGGGAGAGCAGGAACCTGGCCAGAAGAGGCTTGCAGAGAGAGGTGGCCGAATCTGGTGCTGTGACTGGCAGTGCTATAGAGAACATGTTAGGTGATTCATAAGCATTTACTGACCACTTACTATGTGCCAAACACTGTGCCAGAGATACAATGCTATAAGACAGTCAAGAGGGGGAGAGAGACAAGGGAAGCAATAGTTCCAAAATCATGTAGTGAGTAACATGAAAGAGAAGGGCAGATAATGATAAGGGCATGCCCAGTTAGGCTGTATTGGTGGGAAAGACCTCCTTCTGACTCTACTGACACCATCCTGGCTTAGGACACCACCATTTTTAACCTGGGCACTGCAACAGTGCCCACCTAAAACCCTTGAATGGCATCTCACTACAGCATAGGTACAATCCACATTCTTTGATATGGCCAGCATTGTTCTGCTATGCCTGACTTGTCTCTCCAGATTTATCTCCCTCTACTCTGTCATGCCACCTGAAATGAGGACAAGATACTTGTAGGACACCCAGGCAAAGGTATGTATAAAAACACTAGCTATGTAAAGGAGATAACTTGGGGTGACAGTAGGAAAGAAATTGCACTTTCCTGAGTACTCCAAGAATGTGGGGTAGGCAGAATTGAATGATGCCTTTGCCCCCCTCCCCCACCGAGATCTCCAGGGCCCCTTCTTTACACTCATCTACTCCAACCTATTAAACACTAATTAGGCGCTGCTCTGAAGGGATTTTGCAGATGATATCAAGGTCCCAAATCAGTTGATCAGAAAGTTATTCAATGAAACTGATGTCGTCACAACAGCCCTTTAAAAGCTGAGTGTTTCCCCCAACAGCACAGAAGAGGAAGTCAGAGATTCTGTGCATTATTGCTGGGACAAAGGTGGAGGGACCAACACTGGAAGAAGTGTGGGCAACTTCTGGGAACTGAGAGTGGCCCCTGGCTGACAACCAGTAAGGACATGGGGATTTTAGTCCAACAACCACAAGAAAACCAGCTCTTCCACCAACTGGTGAGCTTGGAAGAGGACCCCTAGTATTAAATGAGAAGAGCAGCCTTGTTGACCCCTTGATATCAGCTTGGTGAGACCCTGAGCAGAGAATCTATTTATGCTGTATCTGGACACCTGACCTGCAGAAACTGTGAGGTCATAAATTTGTGCCGTTTTAAGCTGCTACCCAGGAAAAGAAAAATAATACTTGAGGCGAAAAGGAAACTTAGCTTTTGAAAGGCCTAAGTACATAAAGCTTAAGTGAGCATCCCCTCCATCACTTACCAATGACCTGTGTAGAGTTTCTAACCTAGACCCCAGCCAAAAGCATTGAGGAGAAGCTTATCACATGTGCTCTTAGGAATAGGGCAGGGATTGTTTCTACCTTCCACTGCCACTTGCAGTTGAAAATCTGACTTCTTGCAATATTGATACTTGAGTTCTTCTTGACTCTGAAATAGATATAGAAGTGATAGCGGACATTTAGGTTACCTTTGTGAATAGCTAGGATTGGGTAAAAGATGAGAATGGGCTGAATGTTGGTGTTAGAGGCATGAATACTTCTTACCTATAGTATCAATAAACAAGTGAGCAAATCAATCAGTTAATAAGGCCACTTCCAGATCAGCACTTCTACAATTATGAAAATTGAATTGGAAAACATTGGCATAGGCTAAGGCCTGAAGTCCTGGTGGTGAATGGAGTGAGCGCCAGAGGGACATCCATGGCTGTCTCTTGGCAGATGGTGCACATGGGAGGCCTACATCATCTGTTAGAAGGGAACTGGACTAATGCTGACATTTGACCTGTGGCATTGTTCTCCAGATATACACAGCCTGAGTCAAGAAAACCCCGGCCAAATGAGCATGCTGGTCCAGAGCCCAATCACCAGGCCCTGCTTATTTTAGAGAAATTTATTACCACAAAGAGAAAAATTGTAAAACTCAGACTTAAGTGTTGAAAAATTAATTAGGCCTTTGGCCCTCTCTGCCTAGCATTTGTAAAGACTTTCCTTGTATACTTAGCTTGTTCAGTGGTGGGGGTTAAATGTGTGTACCCTGGAGATTAATACTCTCGTTGGAGTGTTGTCAAGACGGAAAACTGTTAGAATCAGGAGCCCATTTCGTATTTCCAAAGACCATAGCAGAAGGGAACTCAGTCGGCTGGGTGGTTTTCAGGAAAGGCTTCCTATTGGAAGCAGTATTGGGAATAGAGGAGGAATGGCTCACGGACCAGGCTGGGGAGAGACAGGATGACCTTGTCAGAGGCAGCATTAGGTGTAAGTCGATGGCATGACTGAATGGCGTGGGTTCAAGATGCTGAAAGCCAGATTCAGAGTGCTTAGAAAAAACCCTAGCCAATGGTAGGAAGAGAGGATTTGAGTTTGGAGTTAAAAGTGGAAAACTAGGTGTGAATCAGGACAAGAGTATCCTTGGTGTCTCCCTAATGTCTGGGCTTTAAGGTATAAGCCCTGAAGGGTCTTTACCAAGGACACGGCACAATCACTCTCACTTCAGCATGGTATCTGCGAGGTGGCAGTGTGGACAGTAAATCAGGAAATCTGGGATGAAACCCCATTTCCTGGCTTTGAAAATGTCATGAACTGAGATAAGGAATGAAGTTGGGGGTGCAGGCTCCTTTTAGTTAGCTCTGGACATGTTGAATTGCAGTTGGCTTGTTACACTTGTGAATATGCCTCGTTTCTGTTCTCAGGACTGGACTATAATTAGAGATTCAGACTGGAGAGTTGTCATAGTTAGTAATACAGAATCATCAGCTTGCCTAGGGCTGGCAGGGAGCATGTTTTTTACTTTTGTAAATCAGGATTCTCCTTTAACTCATTTTGCATTGGCCAGTCTGTCTTGAACTTTTGTTAATAAAGTCATTCACTCATTCATTCATCAACCATCAAAATTTTAATGAGATACTGCTGGGATGGGCATTGCGCCAGGCATCACAGGTACTTTTGAAAACAAGATAGACAAAGTCCCAAGCCACATATAGATCCAATCTTCAAAGAGATAAAGACAATTACCAAATCATTGAAAAAGCAAGTATCAGGAAGTGATAAATTCTATAAATTTATATGCTGTAAGTGCTATCAAACAGATTAAGGAGCTAAAATAATGTCGAGGTAATGACAGTCCTAATTTAGGTAGATTGGCCAGGAGAATTTTTCATGAGGAGATGACATTTGAGCAAAGGCCTGAATGAATCCAGAAGAGAGCCAAGTCACGGTCTAACGGAAGAGAGGCCAAGTTCAAAAGGGTCAAAGCCAGGAATGAGACATTCAAGGAAAAGAGAGAAGGTTAAGTGCAGCCAGAGTCAAGTGAATGGCAGGCAGAGGTGTGGCAGATGAGTATTAGGCCAGCAACTGATTATGAAGGGGGTTGGAGTCAGGGCTAGTGACTTTGGGTGAGATGGAAAACCAGTGGAGGCTCCAAATAAGTCAGCATGACATCTAATGTGTATCTGAAACAATTTCACCATTATCTGTGGTGAATGGAAACTGTGCTGAAGATTAAAATTATATTATTATTATTGTTATTATTATTATTGACTTATTTAGTCACTCATATATTCTAGACACATGTTCTGAATGCTTTCTCTGTGCTGATAAACACTGTGCTAAATATTGGGAGCTTAGAAACTGTGAGACGTGATTTCTTCCTTCACTTGAAGTGTTACAAGCATATGTGCATATATTACACTTTGCACTGAAGTTTCTTCGGTGTACTTCCCACCCGACCTCAGGGAGAGCAGGTAGACTTAGTAAATGTTAGGGACCTTGGCATGTTTTCATCATCGGTACAAGACCATTCACTTGGTTTACTCTATTTTATTATTTGGTTTTATCCCATTCCTTACTCTCGTTCTCCTCCCCTAATGTCCTTCATACACTCATATATGTTTTTGGTTTTTATAAGTTCTTTCAAAATGTGTGTTCCAGATTTGTGACAACTTTTGTTTTTCTTCCAAAGTACACATGTCAGGGAACAAGAGAGATTATAATGTGTTTGATTGTGTGTGGAGGCCAAGAATCTGTATTTTAGAGAAAAAAATATCCTCAGATATTTCTGCGACCTATCCAGTTTAGACCTTTTCAAAATGGGAGGTACTGAGGCCCAGTGGTATACCAGTAAACCAACACTTCTAGGCAGAAACAGACCCTGACTTGTAGTATTTGCTGATTTTCATGGTGTAAAAATTCCCTCCGTGACCAATTTCAAGCTAAGATTTAACAACCAGGTTTCAGCAGTCCAAAATATTTGGTTGGGGGCATTTTCATCACACTGTTATTTAGTTCCTCAATTCCAGCTGAAGAAGTGCACGAGAAGGACATTGCTCTGTTTCTGAAATTAGGCCATCCCGGGTCAGCGCGTCCTTCTTCCCACGTCCTTACATAAAGAGCAAGTCAGATGGGTGGGTGTTCCAGAAACCCTGATGAACCCATCTGGAACTGAGTGACATGACTGCATTTTCTTTTCAAGGATAGGTGAAGAAAGTTTGTTATTGGGTCAGCTGTGAACCCTATTGTTGGAGTCCCTTGTTGCATGCGGTAAAAGCCACCTCTCTAATCCTGATGTTGTGAAAAATCTGTAGCCAAATTAGAGGGGTGAGTTGTGGCCATTCTAAATATTGCCTCAGAAATGTTTAATTCCTTGAGTTACAGTGTTTATTGGAGCCAATATCTACTATTGGGCAGACAGCAGATCTTGAGAATAGGAGATGCTTGAATTTAGAAAGTCCATAAAGAGAGGAACTGAATGCTTTCTAGGTGGTCCAAAGGGGGCTTTTTTTTTTTTTTTAATTATGCAGTTTCCACATAGGTTGTGCCATCTTTAAAACAGAGGCATTTTTAAGTGAAAATAACAATAATGTTATGGGCTAAATTGTGTTTCCCCCAATAAATTATATGTTGAAGTCCTAATGTCCAATAAGATGGCATTTGGAGGTGGGGCCTTTGGGTAGTAATTGGGGTGAGATGAGTTCATGAAAGTGGAGCTCTGACTTGATGGGATACACGTTCTATGAAAAGGAACACCAGAGAACTTGCTTACTCCTCCTGCCACATGAGGTTGCCGCAGAAGGCAGCCACCTATGAAATAGGCACTCTGATTGGGAATCTTAACCATGCCAGACTTTGATCTTGGACTTCCTGGTCTCCAGAACTGAAAGAAAACACATTTCTATTGTTTAAGCTATTCAGTCGATGGCATTTTATTACAGCAACCTGAGCAGATGACGACAATGACAACTACTACTACTGCTACTACTACTATTGCTACTAAGATAAGCATCTTATGTGTATACATGCCCATAATCCTCACAATAACCTACTAAATTGGCTTTAGTATTGTCTTCTCATACATGAGAAAAAAGATTCATAGGAGTTAGGGAACACATGTACGGCCATACAAGATGGCCACTGGGATTTGAACCTGTCTTTGCCCATTCTTCATTGCTTGGCCTTACGGGTTCCCAATAGTTACCATGGAGCCTGCCATAGTGTGTGCTCAAAATACATTTGGTCATATTGAAAATGAATGAATGGTGGTTAGATTCCCAAGACAAGAAACGGAATTTGGAACATCGGTTTTTGTAGCCTTTAATGTAGTGAAAAACCATGTCTATGATGTCACAGCAAATTTTCTACTATGAACCTTAAAATTTAGTTCTTAGGAATATGAAAAAATGGAGTGTAAGTCTAAGGTAATTGTCCTTTTATACTGTTATACTTGTCATAGTGCCAGTATTCACATATTTCCCCTAGGGGTGGAATTAAAATGCCAAATTTTCACGATTATGAAATGATTGCAGAGTAAGTGCTGAGGGAATAATCATGAAGTAGAAAGCAGTCTGTATACCTTCCCAACTGGACAAAGGCAGGCTTAATGCTTTCTATTATTTGCAGAGGACTTGCTGCATATGAGTTTTCTTCCTAGTCCTGATGAATGGACTATTTACCTCCTGATTATCATACGATCCCTGATTGGCTGTGACGTGTCTTTTGGAAGGAACACTTGTGAATGCATTAGCACTATTCAGAAGGCAGTTGATCCCAGTTGCCCTAGTAAAGTTACATACTGAAGATCAGTTAACTTTAGTATAATATATGTGTTTTGGATAGAAATAGACAATTTCCACTACTAAGATCTCTTCCCAGTGGGTAGAAAGGATTCTGCACAAGAAAACTTCGGATAGAGTGTAAAGAGTATGAAGTTTAACTGTCTTATTTATTTGTTCATGACATGTAAAAGAGAAAGCAATAATGGGAGAGAAAATCAGGTTCTGATTGTATTGGTTTAATACAGACAATTCATTTTTTATATTAAAAAAAAAAGCTTCAGAGAGAATTGCAGACTTAGAATCCATCCCTTGCTCTTTCTTTTCCCTTTCTGTGGGATGCAGCCAGACCTGTGAGGAGCGTTGTAAAAAGCCAGCCAGAGATACACAGGGCTCTCTCCTGGGGCTGACTTTGATTTTATCCTTGCTGACCACAGTTGAAGCAGATGAAAAGGATAAGTGTATTCTGATGGAGTTCTCCGTTCGTTCTCCCTCTGGGGCTGGTGGGAGGGGACACATCCATTTGTCCTGTTTTACAAGTGCAATGCCTTTTTCTCTTAAAAGGAAGAGCTTGCCACATGTCATCTACCCCACCATTAGTCAAACAGTGGAAAGAACTCAATACGGGCTAAGAAGTACAATGCCCAAAGGGACACCATCAATCCCTTATTACCACAACTTCCTCATTCTTGAGTTGTTTATATTGATTTATCTTTTGCTCAGGTAGAGTGACTTAGAGTAATTTTCTCGGCAACAGAACACGGATTGCCTCCGTACTAAGCCCACGCCTGTCTGAGAATATTTTCCGTCTGCTCTCACACAGTAATTGGGTATGGGAGATGGGGCCACCGTTTTTTCCCCTCAAACTCTGTCTTTTCTATTTATGCAGACACTGGTATGGCAGATATAAAAATATAAAGCTACTATAATTTGCTATATTTAAATCAACCTACCTTTTGTTCACACTTTCATTTAGGACATATGCTTTATATTTGAAATGCCAGCATATTACCTGGATAAATCTTGGCTTTTATTTGTTTTTATTAATTTTCCAGGATTGATGAGTCATTTTGGCTAGCAGATTGTTTTGTTTTCATTTTTTTAATTCAAGAATTTTTCTTCTGTTATTCCTGTAGTTATTTCTGATCTATCTTTTCTCCCTTTCTCTGAGATACCTTTGATCTATGTGTGTATACATACACTCATATATTATCATATGTAATACACATACATATATATTCTCATATATATTTCCTGTATTTAGACTTACTGTTTGTTTGCTTCTAACTTTCAGAGTTCTTTTTTGCTTTCAACTCTTCTGATACACATTATTTTTAGCATAAAATCTGTTATGTATCACTTTTACCATGGGCCCTTAATGTAAAAATCAAGAAAATAATGATACTAATTCTCCTTTTACTTATCTTTCCTATCTTTTGATCATTTCACTTAATGTGTGCTTACTTTTGTTTTATAGATTTCATGTGTTTTACAGAACATTAACCACACACATTCTAAAATTTCAATTTTGGAAAGTTTTTCTCTAATTCCTGGGACCACTAAACTGTGGAGGTTGTTCTCGAGCCCATCTGGAGAGCCTTTTTTCCAAGATGGATTTGCTTTCACAGAAGACCGAAGAGAAACTTTACCCCTCTCCTGTGTCCTTATCTCTGGTATATTTTCCCCTGGGCTTTTCCTTAAACGTGCATAATACCTGAGTTTCATCATATGATCAATAAAATGGTGTTAGCACAGAGAAGGCAAAGGCCCAAGTCTATTCTGTGATGTTTCTTGTCTAGCTGCAAATATAATCTTGTACTTGTTTCAAAGGAAATTTACTACCTGGAGTAATTTCTGTGTTCCAGGATATGATCCACAGGAACAATCCTCCAGAGAAGACATGTTTCTGTAATAAAATATTAAATAACAAGCCATTCAAGGTGCTGAGTGTGTCTACATATCACTGCCAGCGTAATCTCTGCCTCATTTAAAAATAAAGACTCCCTCTTTTGAGATATATCCCTTAGCCTAGTCCCCTGTGGTTGTTGAGGTCCAAAGCAAGAATGAGAATATCAAGCATTCATTGACGTGTGTCAATCTTGTTTGCTAGTGACCTGTACATGATATAAATGTACATATAACAAGTAGAAATAACAAGTTAAAATGTAGTTTTAATAACTGTGTGACTTACAGTGGAATTTGCCTCCTGTGTTTTATGTAGGTAATGCTTCCAGGTGTTATTTCCCCTTTTTAAAAAAATATATTTGAGTTCTGGCTCATGTGGCTCAGTGGGTTGAGTGCTGGCCTGTGAACTGGGGGGTCACTAGTTCAATTCCCAGTCGGGGCATGAGCCTGGGTTGCCAGCCGGGTCCCTGGTGGGGGGAGGGGATGGGCATGTGAGAGGTGGCCACACATTGATGTTTCTCTCCCTCTCTTTCTCCTTTTTCCTCTGTGTAAAAATAAATAAACAAAATCTTCCAAAAATGTTTGAAAATTTACCCACACTTTCTTTCCTTTATCTCTAAATGTGATCATCTACCTATGTAATAATGCCTCTTGCCATGAAGTACCCCATAAATGGTGCACATTAATTTCACCATCAAAATCCTGTATTCTGTTTTTGAATACCTTTTTACAACCATCACCCCCTGTTTTTTTTTCTCAGGACCTACTTTGTGCCAAGCTTGAGAATTTCAGACTCCTGACACTTCACCAAAGAAAGCTATCCATAATCCGTACTGCTTAGGAAAGAAGTGAGGAGGCGCCATGCTTTCTCTTCCTGGAAAACAAGTTCTTATTTGTTTAGAGATTTGTAAATGGACCTAAACTTCTCTTTATAATTTTTAAAGACCCAGTTGCAAAGAGAACATATGAAGGTTCATCTATCTCCAGGAAGTCTGGTGTCCTAGAGAAAATTCGACTTTCTTTCTCGCTATAATTCAAGGTAAGAGGCATTGATGGCCAGAGGAGATCTGGCTGAAGCCCAAACCCACTCCTCTGACTTCAGAAGCAGGGAGGCCGCCCTGCACTCCGAATGGCCCATCCAACAATGATGAGACCATGGCTGACGGGAATTATCTCAAATTTGTCAGGAATGAACACACACTTGCTAATGGCCTATTTCCTTCCCCCACATGCAGCCCTGCAGAGGAAAAAGGCAAGAGAGATCGAGACCCTTGGCTCGGCTTATGCCTTTTCTCCTCTTTCCTTTCCCAAACACCCTCTCCTCTCACCCCAGGATCCTTCTTGATTCTTGAATTCCCATCAGGTTCCACGGGAAGGGGAAATACTATTTCTTAGACTTTTTGTTGGCGAAGAAATTGATGCTATCTGTCTCCCATTGTTCTACCCACCATCCGGTTTGGACCTGACTGAGGGCAGGAATGAAGGTGTGCATCCAGTTGTGTCCCATGTCCTTTGTACAAGTCAGTACTTCGCACAGAGATACTATTTCAGAGTCTGTTGCCATTTACTGGAAATGTGGGTAGCAACTTCAGTGCATTGCCCAAATGAGAGTCCTTTTGTATTCAAAGAGCTACTGAAAAGAAAACCTCAGGAAAACAAATAAGTCCTCAGTATCTTTCAGATGGTTATAGGCACAGAGGATAGGAAATCAACAGAAAGAGAAGCAGGGTCGAGGCAGCGATTCCCCACCAGTGACAATGGTTTTGCCAAATCGTACATGTAACCCCTATACACCACAGTCAAACCATTACTCCATTGTCACAGAGTAGGTGCTCAACAAATATTTGTGCATGTCAGCACCATATCTCCAGTGTACCTGCCTTTCTAGGTACGTAACTGGATCTTAAGAGGGAGTAACTAAGTGAATTTAGCCTCGAGAGGTAAAGTGTAGTCTTTAGATGATGGGAGGATGTTTTTAAAGGAAACTTTTTATTTGGGGGTTATTTTAGATTAAAAAAAAAACCAGCAAAGGTAGTACAAAGAGTTCTCATACACCTCTCACTGAGTTTCAATTTTCCCTAAAGTTACCATCATATATTACCATGCTATATTTGTCAAAATTGAGAAACAAACATTGACACTTTACTGTAACTCCAGACTTTATTTGAACTTCACTTGTAAAATGTAGGCCCATGGTATTATTAATTTAATGAAACATATAATACAGTGTTGTCCAGATCTATATTGTTAAAAATCACAAAAGAAAAGGTAGTGAAAAGTACACTGTATCTGACTGAAGGTTGGCTGCATTTGAGAAGAGTGCTAATTAGACACAAGGCAGTTACATTCTGAGTACAGTCCACTCTTAGGAAGGATAAGAACTCTAAACCACTGCTGTTTGAAAACTGGAGCTGGGCAGAGGTGAGTACCCACTCACCAACTGCATTATCTGTGACTCCATGTTGGGCAGGGTTTACTGCAATGCCAAAGGTTTCATGTCGAGGTAAAAAGTGTCACCCTTCTAAAGCATTCATCTAATGGGAGAGGGAGGGGGAGTAGTATGTGAAGTATCAATGGCCAATGAATCCGCAACAAAAGGAGGCAAGAACATAGAATGGGGTAAAGTCTATTCAATAAATAGTGTTGAGAAAATTGGACAGGTATGTTCCAAAAAAAAAAAAAAAAAAGAAACAAAACCCTAGACAACCTTCTTACACAATATATAGGGATAAACTCGAAATGGATTGAAAAGTTAAATGTAAGACTCAAAACCATAAAAAAAAAAAACAGAAGAAAACATAAGCAGTAAAATCTATGACATTTCTCATAACAATATTTTTTCCTGATATATCTCTTTGGGTAAGGAAAACAAAAGAAAAGATAAACAAATTGGGCTACATCACACTATAAAGTTTTTGCACAGCAAAGGAAATCATCAACAAAACAAAAAGACAATCCACTGAATAAGAGAAGATATTCACAAATGATACATTTGATAAAGGATTACTATCACACATTTATAAAGAGCTCATACAACTCAATACTCAAAAAACAAACAGTTCAATTAAAAAATGGGCACAAAACCTGAATAGAAGTTTTTCCAAAAAGGACATACAGATGGCCAATAGACATATGAAAAGATGCTCGACATCACTAATCATCAGAGAAATGAAAATTAAAACCACAATGAAATAACACCTTACACCTCTCAGAATGACTATCATCCATAAATCCACAAACAACAAGTGTTGGCGAGGATGTGGGGAAAAAGGAACCATCATGCACTGTTGGTGGGAATGAAGACTGGTGCACCCACTATGGAAAGCAGTATGGAGCATCCTCAAAAAAAGTTAATAATGGAACTACTTTATGACCCAGTGATGCTATCCAAAAAAACCTGAAAAACTAATTGGAAAGAATATATGCACCCTTATGTTCATTGTAGTGTTATTTACAATAGCCAAGATTAGGAAGCAACCTAGATGTCCATCAATAGATGAGTAGATAAAGATGCAACACACACATGCACAAGCACACACACACACACACAAGAATATTACTCAGTCATAAAAAAAGAACAAAATTTCACCATCTGTGAGAACATGGATGGACCTAGAGGGTATTATACTAAATGAAGTAAGTCAGACAGAGAAAGACAAATACCATATGATTTCATTTATATGTGGAATCTAAAGAACAAAATAAATTAACAAGCAAAATGGAAACAAACTTTTAGGTCCAGAGAACAGACTAACAGTTGCCCAAGGGAGGGGAGGGTGTCATGGGACTGGGTGAAAAAGGAGAAGGGATAAAGAAATACGAATTGGTAGTCTCAGAATAGTCACGGGGATGTAATGTTTAGTATAAGGAATATAGCTAATGATATTGTAATGACTATGTATGGTGCCTGGAAATATTCGGGGGAATGTGTTCTAAAGTATGATTGTCAACACAATGAACTCCTGAAACTAACACAAAATTATATTAAAAAATAATAAAATGTAATCCATAAAAGAGACTTAAAAAGATATACATCCTTTTATAGGAAATAACATTGCAGCAATGTTGCGTGGGTCACTGGCCAGCAGTGATCACGGAACGCTGTGGATGGCTCATCGAAAAACACACGAGAAAAAAACATGCACAGAGACAAACTAGTTTCTGTGGGGAAGTAGGGACGAAATGGCCACCCCCCTTAGTGGGGAGTGCCCTGATTTACCATCCATACCTGCTTTTATGGGGCTCATTTTGCATAATAATTCAGGTAAAGTACAGTACTTATCAGGGGGAAGTAAGGAACTATAGAAAACAAGGAACTCTGCTGGTCTATTTTGAGTCGGGGTCAAAGAGCTGTAAGACTTTGAGGAACAAACTAACTTCCTCCTTGGACCCCTCTCATTCAACTGAGAGCATTCTAAACAAAGAAGGTTTCACAGTAATTTACATATTCTTTCTTAGGCCTGATCACCCGGGGAATCTGCTCTTTTCAGCACAGAGCTGCACCACCCTGTCATTGTTTCAGGCTTGGGTGGAGCAAGGGAACTAAGGCAACCAAGAGATAAGGAGATTTTCTCCCAGACGATGAGAACTCAGGCTATGTCAAAGCCGAGGAGCGAGGGTCCATCACCCCCTTTTGCTGCAGCCCCCAAAGTCCTTCTTTTGGGGGGCATCCCAAAGTGATCGTGCCTGTCTTAGGTCGTTCTCCCCTTGGGGAATCTTACCCGTCTTTGGCTAACCGACCAAGCTTTTTGGGGTTCAGTTATGAATAAAGCAGCAGAAGCAGCATTCCTGCCAGGGAGATAAGCTTTTGTCTCCTTGCTGGCTTACGGTTCCAAGGGCGTTTCCTTAGCCTTAGCCTTAGCCTTAGCCTAGGCGGGGGTTTTAGCTTCTGATACCAGTCAGGGCGGTTCCCAACACAGCAAAATATAAACATTAGGTTAGAACTGTCAACACATGGTAATTTGTTAAAATAAATTGATTTGGAAAATTTCAGTGTAACTATTTTAGAATACAAAAATCCATGTGGATAAAAATAGAATATTTAAAGAATGCAATCAATAAGCACAATTTAATAGATTCATATAGAAGATATCATCTTAAAAAACTATAAATATATGTCCTTTTTATGTCCTTGAAACACTGTAAGAAAAGAAAACAAATATACTTAGCTACAAAAAACCTTAATAAATTTTTAAAAGATGGAATTTATAGGCCTGATTTTCTGATCATATTCTCTTCTTCCCTAAATATGAAAAGCAGTAACAAATGACGTCTGTCCTTCAAAAACATAACTAGCTCACTCTCTTTAGAAACATTTGTAAGCAGCACCTAATTAAAGAAGGGAAAATGTGAACCACAAATTATTTATAAGAGAATTAATGAGGAAAACAAAACAAAATCTGTGAGTCACAGTGAAAGTTGTATTTTTTCAGAGGAAAACATAGAGCCTGAATTGCAGTTTTAACATTATTATTAAAAGAGGAATCCTACATATTTTATACTTCATACAGTTTACACTTTATACATTAAAAATCTTATACTTTACACAGCTGATTTCAACTATGTAAAGTATAAAAAGAACAATGAGCAGTTTGCAATAAATATTACACAAAGTTAATGTGAAGTCAAGGAATGATTTGTGATGGGCAAAGTGGACCAGCAGTTGGGAAAACCCTCTCTAAAGAGCCCATCTTGAACCGAAAATTGAAGGAAGTAGAAAGGAAGCCATGTGAAGATCCGCGATGATCCACTGGCACGGTCCCCCGGCCAGAGGGACTTTTCTCCTGGGTACCTGTGATTACTTAGCTTTGGTTTATATTGAAGTAGCCAAGAAAGCTTATGTAGGCAACCAGAAGAAATAAAAAAATTTCTTTTTTTTCTTATTTTTTCACCAGTGAAAATAGCTTCACAGTTTCTTATGATTATGTAGCTAATACTTTTTATTGTAAGTAAAATATAAAATACTAAAAACGAATGGTCTCTTACAATCCTGTTGTATCAAGATAACCAAAATCAACACATTATTAGTCATCTTTTCCTGCATATCTTTGCATATGTGCATAACACACACAATAATAAATTCTTTCTTATTTTAACTATTTAATACAGTTTTTCACTTCCTTTAATTTTTGACATGTGCCTCCCATTTATTTTCTCTTTCTCGTTTCCCATCCTGTTCCATATAACTAATATTGATGACATGTTGCTGTTTTTCTATAGCTTGCTCAATGCTCACATCATCTAGTACTTATCGTTGCGGTTTTAACTGTTGATAACAGATTTAAGTATTAATATGGATATAAGTAAAAAAGGTTTCACCACTATTTCAATTTTTAAAATGATCACGCTCCCTAATGTTTCTCTGTGTATTGATTGCCTCCCTTCACCATCGTTCATGGTAATTCTTTCAAATCATTTGGCCTGAATCGAACATCATCTGTTAGACCATAAACTCCCCTATTGTGGATGTACCACAGTCTACTCAATCTGTATCCTTCTGAACAGCATTCACTCCTTCACCCCAGTGTTTGTTACTCTTAAAAGTCCTACGATGAATACTTATTTCCAGGTATGCATTCTTGTATATTAGTACTTTTATTTTCAGGATTCTCAGGAGTGGGACCAATGGGTCAATAAATATGTATATTTTAATTTTTCAAGATCCTGCAAAATTGCTGGGCAGAAACTGGACTACTGATTCACATTGACATCAACAACATATAAGTTCCATAGTGCCTATATCCCTTTTAACAAAAAATGAACATTTTTTTCCTCATCTGGTGGCTATAAGGGACTACCTTGCTCTTAATTTTATTTGCATTTTACTTACTAATAAAGAGATTAAATATCCATTCTTTGTATGTTTGCAACTGTCTGTTCATATATTTTGTCCACTTTTTCCTGCTGGTTTCTATGTATTTTTTATGTCAGTTTATTTTTAATATATTTTAATCTTTAATGTAGCACATGTGTAGCATTTATTATTTTCTTCACTTTGCTTTAGTACGAATTTTTAAAAATAGTTAAACATGGCAGTTAAAATTTTAAGCAATCAAATGTCTGCCTTTCTTTAATACTTTTGAGTTTACTACTTTAGTTATAAAGGTTTCTCAGACCCTTAGGTTTTAACATACTATCTCTAACTTTTAATTTATTAGTTTAAAAAATATTTGTTTTCATCCCACAGAGGATTTTTTTATAATATGGCATGAAGTAGATGTCTAACATTTCTTTTTGGTGGAAAACCAGTTGGGCTGGTGTCATTTATTAAACTTCCACTGAATCTAAGTACCAATTCTTTCATTTGGTAAATGGTCCTATATGCTCAAATCTGGCTCTGGCCACTCTATTCTGGTTCTCTGATCCCGTTGCCATTTTTATGCCACTATCAAACTGTGTTTATTAGAATGGCATTACAGTATATTTCAGTATCTGGCAGGGCAAGTTCTTTCTCACTGTTCTTCTGAGTCTGAAGCTGAAGGTCAGTATTGCCCTCCATCCCGATCTCATCCTTCAGCTTCTCCAGTGGTTTTGTAAGCCATCCAATCCCTTCTATAAAATCCTTTTTGTTTGAAAACCTGGAGTGGTTTATGTATTGCTGGCTGAACCCAATGGATGCAATCAGAAAATAGCAAGGTAGCTGACTATTCAGTTAGTATATAAAAAAATCTGGTATCCATATAGCCGGCAAGAGATAGTTATAATAATTACTTTTCAGGGATATCATCTTCCACAGCAATAAGGAATATAGTGTGTCTGAGCATATATGTAAAGACACATGTGAAAGACATTCGTGGCAGATCATCTTAAGTACTGATAATGAGAACATTTGGCATATTAAAACACATTAAAATAATAGTGGATTGTGCAGAATGCAAAGGATAAAAATAAAAACATGTCAAGCCACAGACTGGATGATGAACGTGGCCAATCAAATAATCTACCACATTTTAGAATCTAGTATCTAGTTCTCAGGTTTGTGATAAAGGATATTACAAAGAATATAGATAAATAGCCCAGTGGTGAGTTATATAAGATGAAGTTCGGAAAGGCCCCTGAGTGCAGCAGCTTCTGTCCCTATGGAGTCAGGTTATATCTCCCTCCCAACACATAGACGGATCCACCAACCCAGGAGCTTGCCAAACCCTCTAGGGATTTTTCTGAAGGCTTCATCACATAGGCAACATTTGTCAATTCAACCACTGCTCTCCACTGCCCTCCCCTGAAGGATGAGGGGTAGGACTGAAAGTTCCAAGATATTCTTATCATCCAGGAAATTCCAAGGGATTTAGGAGCTCTGTCGGAAGTGGGGTCAAAGACCAAATATTGGAACTAAAGGTGTTCCTAGTATCTTTGCCACTCCAGAAATGACAAGGGTTTTAAGAGTTCTGTGTCAGGAATCAGGGGCAGAGATCAAATATATCTATTTCTTATTATGTCACAGTTAGCCAGAGCATAAGAAAAGTAGCAACCATTACTCAAAATATCCTCAAGCCTGACACGATGGACCACTTAATTTGGAAATTTCACTGTCCTCTTATTTCAAGTTGAGAAAATAGCCTGAACAGTTCTTCAGCAGCAGCTCTTCTACATCACAAGGAAGCGAATTCATGCAAAGGGCAGGAATGTATTTTCTTCCCTCAACTCTTCTACATCTGCAGCCCAGTTTTGTCTCTAGCGATTACCATGAGCAAGTTGGATGACCTCTGAAAAGCTCAGTGTTCACATGTTTAAAATGGAGAAATAAATCTTACCCATACTGCTTTCATTAAAAGCAAATGAAATAGTTAATGAAAATAAGATGTTTATTAATGAAATGACTGACACAGCAAGGACATGATAAATATCAGCTAGTGACGTTAGTCCCTCTTACGTGATGTTGATACATCAGGAAATGCAAAGCTTCACATTTCTGAATTGGCTGCAAAACAAAATCACACCTTTTGGATGAGGCTGCGAGTGACCGCCTGGTTTCCCATTGCTATCACAGACCCTGGGCCCTGGAAACAGCTGCCAGACATCTACCAGGAGTTGGGGCAGACTCATGGTTGTGTTGACATAGCCCAGCCCACAGCTGGAGCCTCTGGTGCCTGCAGCATTCCTGCCTGAGTCTTCTTCCTGAGTGAAAGAAGTTCGCCTACAGCAGGCATCAGGCCACACCATTCCCTGGAATTTCTTCTGCTGCTTCACTCTTTTATCTTTGCAACATGGCAACTGAGATTCTGTGACCTATAGGGCCACTTCATAGCAAATAGACTCTGCTCTGGGGCACCATCTGAACCCTCTGGGGCAGGTTCCCACCCCCATCCTGCCCCGACCCAGATACAACCCTGATTGCTTCCGTGGAGAAGGTATTGGGAGGTACCCCATTAGCTTTCCATATTTCAGGGGCCTCTGAGCTGTCAGCCTGCTGAAGACAAATACGGTGGGGCCAGTGGTGTGTGGGAGGATGCAAATTGTCCAACTGGCTGCCACCCAGACTGGAGGCTGGGAATGTGGGCAGGGACACAAGAACCTGAGGAGGATGGAAGGATCTCAGCTGTGGAAGGAACTGTTCCCTACCTCCCGGGAGGGTGTGGCCTGTCAGGATGTGCGGGGCTGTGAAACCAGAGCAGAAGAACTGGTCTGAGGGGGAAAATGTAGCCAGCATAGTCCCTGGGCCTCCTCACACTTCTCGTTTGCTTCATACACTCGGCAGATGTTGCTGTGTCAACTGTTTGTTGATTCAGGTCTTCTTGCTCGTCTTCCTTCTGACCCCTAAAACAATCTACCTCTTCACTGTCCTCCCCTGCCTCCCTCCCCTGCATGAGGCAGCCCCCTGATTCTCTGAGACCTCATGTTCTGCACATGTTTTTTCTTTATCTGTGTCCATCACACCCACCCCCTTTTTCAGTATTGTCAGTTCTTTCACTGTCGCCATCATTCAAGTGGAATTCCTACGTCTCCTTTGGGACCGCCCCCTCCTGTGGACCCTGTCTCAGTCTGCCTTTCAAAACCAAATTCTGAAGTCCTAACAAAGCCTGTGTGCTTTCTGAAGATTTTCCCAATTGTCCTAAAAGGTTATAATCTTACCGTACTCGGAACTCCCATAGAACCACTCGCATTTCATTTGTGGATGTGATATATTTATTTGCATTGCCTGGCAGGAAGTTCCTAAGGGCAGACACTGAAACTTAATTATTTTTGCATCCCTAGCCCTGCAAAGAGAAGATTGAACACTTATTGCTTTAGATGAATAACAAGATGTATATTTATATAATGCATCATATATGGTAGAAGCATGTGAAAAGATGGTAAACATTATTAGTTTATTAGGAAAATGCCAATTAAAATACCAATGAGATACCTATACTAGAATAACTAAAGTGAAAAAAATATTGACACCACCAACTGCTGGCAACTTTATAGAGCAATGGAATTCTTTTGAATTGCTCTTGGAAATGCAAAATAATGTAGCCATTTTGAGAAATAGTTTGACAGTTTGTTACGGAGTTAAACATATACTTATTATATGAACCAGCAATTTCTCTTCTAGGTATTTACCCAAGAGAAATAAAATTTTATGCTTATATATATATTAAAAAATGGTACAGTGATTTCATTCAGAATCATCCAAAAATCACCCAAATGCCTGTCGATTGCAGAATTGATAAACTGTGTTATATCCATGCAGTGACTTATTATTCAGAAATTACAAAGAAGTTAACTGCTAATACATGCAACAGTTGATAAATCTCAATATGTGACGCTGTGTGATAGAACTTACATTCAAACAACTTCCAAATATATGATTTAGTTTAAACGATGCTATGACCTAAATATATTCCCCCAAATTCATATACTGAAGCTTCATGCCTACTGTGACGGTATTTAGAGGTGGAGCCTTGGGAAGAGGTTAGGTCATGGAGACAGAGCCTCATGAATGGATTAGTGTCCTTATAAAACAGACCCAGAGAGTTCTCTCGTCCCTTCTGTGATGTGAGGACACAGTGAGAAGACATTTGCCTGTGAACCAGAAAGAGAGCTCTTACAATACACCGAATCTACCGGTACCTTCATCCTGGACTTTCAAGCTTCCATAACTGTGAGAAATAAATTTGTTTTGTATAAGCCACCCAGCCCATGGTATTTTTGTTACAATAGCCCCAAAGGGTGAAGACAGGTAATACTCTGGAAAAGGCAAAAACTATAGGAACAGAACAGATCAGAGACTGTGGAGTTGGAAGTAGTGGAGGATTTGGGGGACATTGTAAATGTTCTGTATCTTGATTTGGGTGGCTGTTAATTGTCCACTTATCCTCCCAAAGTGGTAGAACTGTATAACAAAATATGATTTTCACTGTATATAATATTATACTTCAAAATAATGTAAAAAGAAGGACATTTTGTTCATCATCAGTGTGGTCCATAGAGAGAAAAGAAGGCTAGGGAAAACTTCTGTGGATCAGGCTGACTGGATATTCTGTCTGTTGAAAATACTGGAGGCCTTCATGCTTCAGGGAAAGACACATTCATTCATGAATCCATCTGTCTACCCATTCTTCCCACCTGACTCTCACAACTCCTAGCACTAACCCAGAGGTCACTGAGCTGGTGAAGCCAGGGTATGGCTATCACAGTCCGCCCCCCGCCCCCGACTCCCCCGGGTGCAGGGTTGGAGGTGGTAACGACAAACTCTTTTACAGATGTGAAGGAAGTTAAAGTGAGTTGCCCAGAGTTATCAAATAATTTTTTGTCCAAAACACAAATCCAAATATTTGAGTGACATAAATTATATTGAGCTTTTTTACAGTAACCCAGCCCAATGGACCCATGGACAGAATTCAATAAAAACAACATCTGTCAAAAGACTGACATGTTTAATTTTAAGACAGTTAAATCAGCCTTTCCTTTGGAATCCATGCCCCCCACGTACATCCTTTGATTAGAGAGTTTATTAAAATGTATTTTAATTATTTGGTTTTAACTCAGTATCCCCCACTAGGCCTTCAGGGTTCTTGAGGTCAGGCATTTTAACTTACTGACTTTTGCACGCCGGGTACATAATAAAGTAAATGCTCAATACATTTCTGTTGAAGGAATACAAGGATGAAAGAGAACTTATTTCTACCACCATCCTTCACCGTCTGTCTTCTACGTCATAATTCATGTACTTCCACACGTCTATAAATTTTGCAGACCTACTCCAAGCTATCCTGCCTCTCCCATGCCTGAAGAAATAGCCCTCCTGCCACCACTGCTGTTCCTCTTAAAACCCTACTTCCATGTCCCAGACAGAGGGATCTTTCCTAATCGTTAATCAGATCCTGACACTCCCAGGCTTCAATCCACCAGTGGTTTCCACTCGGGCTTAGAACAAACTCCAGATCCTTTAGTCGGTCTTTTAACACCCAGCAATTTCTGGTCCTCTCTACCTCATGCCTAACCACTCTGTCTTTGCCCAGAAAGCTGCAGACCACTGGCTGTATTTCAATGCCTTAGACATGGTTGGTAGGATCCATCTCAGAGCTTTTGTGCAAGCAGCTCTCTCGCCTTAGAATGCTCTTTGCATTACTGGTTTCTCCTCATCATCATGTACATCTTCACTTTAATCTCTCCTCCTTGGAGAAGCTTTACCTGACCACACAATCAAACCTCACTACCACCTCACCTGGTTCAACTTCTCTGTATAGCATTAATCCCAAAGGGATATGTGTATTATTTATTACATAGTTGATAATGGTTCTGCTTCCCCTCCTGGAATGTATGGTGTGAGAGAACCAGGACTCTATATTAACCTTTGTCTCCCCACCCATCACTGACCCATAGAAAATATTTAATGAACCCTGGTTGGGGGATGGAAGAATGGGTAGACCGATGGATTCATGAATGAATGTGTCTTTCCCTGAAGCATGATGGCCTCCAGTTTTTTCAACAGACAGAATATCCAGTCAACCTGATCCACAAAAGTTTTCCCTCACCTACATGCACTGAGATGGGTGCCAGACAACCCCACTGAGGGCTGACTTTATCTGATGTGTGTTATTTGATGAAGTAAATAGGGGGGAAGAGCAAGGAGCCAGACATAGCCTTCAGCAGGGTGGGGAGGGAAAGTTTTTTTAAATGTGGGAGGGAGGAACAAAGATGGGAGTGTTACACACTTTCTAAGTCTTATAGTTATCCCTGATCTATACAGCTCCCAATTCCCTCTTAGATGGTTGTTGGAGGCTGTTTTTTTTTCCTTTTTATCTTTGTGAGATTAAGTCTTTTTCTTTTACCCTTTCTTCTGGCCTATTCAGGACACAGTGCCTTCATTACTATAGAGAAGGCCACGTAGACTTTTCCTTCATTAGGCTGGTGAGGCCAGCCCCAAGCCATGGTCAGGCTTGGCCTGAAACACGTCAGTGCCACCTCAGGTCCAAACCATGACTCGCCATTCTGAGGCCCCCAGAACTTCATATGGTCTCTTTGCCTCTGCCTTGTCCATAGATAATCATTCCTGAGTGTTTTGTCATAGCTTAAAAATCAGAAGAGACATTTTTATTTTGAGCCATTTTGCTCTCTCAGCAACTGAGCTGAAAAAAAAGAAAGAACCCTCCACATCTAGTATGAACTACAAGTGCACCTTGGCAATGTTAATATTAGAATTTTCCCAGAGCCAAAGTCAGGCTGAGCAGGTGACCAGATGCCAGAGTTTTTTCAGAGTGCAGTTTCTGGAGTCAGATTGCCCACGTTCAAACCTCACCAGCTGAAATTGGGCAAGCCATTTAATACCTTCATGTCTCAGTTTCCTTCCCTTTACAGAGCCTCACAGTCCCTCTCTCGAGTTGGTCTGGTGAGGATTCTGTGAGCAAATGCACATGAACCATTTGCAACAGTGACTGGCACACTGGATGTGCTTAGTACATGATACATCCATGAAAAAGAATCACTATTAAGTGAATGCATTAGATTTTCTTTACTTTTTTTTTGCCTGAAATGACACTACATTACTCCCTGCTTTGAGGTCTCCATTGCTAAAAAGTATAGTACATAATTTCCTTCATCAATGGAAATTGTCCTGTTTTGATTTTTTGTTTGTTTGTTTGTTGCTGTTATCCAGAGCCTGGAGGTGGTGGTTGAGGGGGAGGGGGCAGCAAGATGGGAACATGCTTTGCTTCATCCACTGGCAGCTGGAATGAAATTCTAGCAGTCACTTCAAATCCATAGCTGGTAAGCATCCAGCAGCAGAACTCAGCAGGAAGTAAACAAGTTACACCCACTCCTTCTTCCCTCTGTTATACATCTGGGGCTCACAGCCACCCCCACCCCTGACTCTAGAATACCCTCATCCTACACAGCAGGTCAACGGACAGAGAACAGTACTGCTATGAAGGACGATGTAATTCCTGTGGCCAAAAAAAAAAAAAATGATTGAGGCCAAGGCAGCAACATTTCATGGGGGTTCAAGAAATCTAATTCTAAAGAGCCCTTGGGAGAAGCCAGTGTCTTCCTCAAGGGAGACAATGGTGAATTGTATCATTTCGATCCACATCCATGAAGGATGTCTGCAGCTGTTTGAATTAATTCTGAAATCTCAGTAGGAGTTTGTGTCTTCATGATACAATTCCCCACACAGTTGGTTTAGCTGGCTGCACCCCAGCCCTTCCACACACCTTGGCAATGAGGACATTTACAGGATAGAGTCATGTTTGCTAAGCGAAGCACTCATGGACATACCCAGCTCTTCTCAAGACTCATGCATCTCTGGAATTTTCCTCCCTGCCTGAAACAAAACCAAACTCAACAACACCATTGGAAAACATGGGTAGGCGCTGCACATTGAAGATCACAGTCCTGGCCCCAGTGGGTAGGGTTACTATTAACTCCTGCTTCCCAGCCTCTTTAACTGAAGCTCCTCAACTCGAAGTCTAGCTGCCCCCAACCCCTGAGTCAATCCAAGGTCAGTCATTGGTTCACACACACCCACTGAATTGTCATCTTCTGCAGTGTTCCCAGTGGAAGTACAGAACATGCATCAGGCTTTCCAGTAAAGCAGTTGCTACGTACACAGGAGTTCTCAACTGCAGACCCCTTAGCTTGGTCCCTGATTCATTCATATAGTCTTACAGTCTCTTCTCTAGGACCAGGATGCTATGCCTTGACACTTTTTCCCCATTTTTAAAAAAATATGGTAAAAATCACATATTTATCATTATAACCATGTTTAATTTTACAGTTCAGTAGTATTAAGTACATTTGCATTGTTGTGCCATCATCACCACCATTCATCCACAGAACTCATTTCACTTTGCAGAAACAGAAACTGTATACTCATGAAAAGGTAATGTCCCAATTCTTCACTCCCCAATCTCTGACAGTCACCATTCTACTTTTTTAAAAGATTTTATTTATTTATTTTCAGAGAGGGAAGGGAGGGAGAAAGAGAGAGAGAGAGAAACATCAATGTGCGGTTGCTGGGAGTCATGACCCGCAACCCAGGCATGTGCCCTGACTGGGAATCGAAACTGCGACACTTTGGTTTGCAGCCCGCGCTCAATCCACTGAGGTACGCCAGCCAGGGCACCATTCTATTTTTTATATCTATAAATTTGACTTCTTTAGTACCTCATGAAAGTGGAAGAATACAGTATGTGTCTTTTTGTGACTGACTTGTTCATTCAGCATAATGAACTCAAAGTTTATGTTGTAGCGTCAAAATTTCCTCCTTTTTAAGGCTGATATTTTCTTTTATGTATCTACCATATTTTGTTCATCTATTCATCTATCAGTGGACATTTGGGTTGCTTTAGCTCTTGTGGATAATGCTGTTATGAACACAGAGATACAATGATCTCTTTGAGACCCTCCTTTCAATTCTTTAGTGTGTGTACAAGAAGTGTAATTGCTGGATCATATAATTCTATTTTTAACATTTTTGAGGGAATATTATACTGTTTTCCATAGTGGTTATACTGTTTTATATTTCCACCAGATGTGTACAATGATTTAAATTTCTTCACATTCTAACCAACACTTATTTTCTGTTTTGTCTGCCTGTTGGTTTGTTTGTTGATAATAACCATCTTAGTGGGGTGTGAGGTGGCGTCTCTCATGGTTCTGATTTGCATTTCTATCATGATTAGTGATGCTAAGCATTGTTTTCACGTCTGTATTAGACACTTGTGTATTTTTTTTAGCAAAATGTGTATTCAAATTCTTTGGTAATCTTTTGGTGGAATTGTTTGTATTTTTTGTTGTTGAATTTTAGTAGCTCTTTATATATTCTGGATATCAATCCCTTATAAGATTTGCCAATATTTCTCCCATTCTGCAGTCTTCCATTTTACTCTGTTGATAATATCCTTTGTTGCACAAAAGTTTTTATTGATATGAAATCCAATTTGTCTACTTTTTCTTTTGTTGTCTGTGACTTCAGTGTAATATTTAAGAAAGTATTGTAAGTGTCAAATGTAAGGTCATGAAGATTTTGCCCTATGTTTTCTTCTAAGAGTGTTATTGTTTTAGCTCTTTCACTTGGGTCTTTGGACCATTTTGAATTGGTTTTTGTATGTGGCATAAGGTAAGGGTCCAATAAGTTTTGCTATGTTTGTTTTTGTTATTGTTCATCTCTATTTTTAAATTTATCTTGTGAGTTATTTGATCCATTGGTTGTTTAAGTAGGTATTGTTTAATTTCCACAGATCTGTGAATTTTCTAGTTTTCCTTCTGTTACTGACTTATAATTCTATCCCACTGTGATCAGAGAATATATATTTCTAAGTCCACTGAAACAATTTATGACCTAACATATGATCGATCTATCGTGCATAATACCCCAAGGATCACAATTGAGAAAAATGTGCATTTTGTTGCTTTGAGTACCTAGTTGATTTCTTATGTCGTTCAGGTCCTCTATTTACTTAATTCTCTTCTGTCTAATTGTTTTATTCATTATTGAAGGTAAGGCATTGAAGTCTCCAACTATTATTATATATTGCCCATTTCTTAAATTCTTAAAATTTTTGCCCCTTATATTTTGATGGCCTGTTATTAGGTATGCAATTGTTTATAATTGTTGTATCTTCTAGCTGCACTGAAACTTTTATTAATACATAATGTCCTTCTTTGTTAACTTAAGGTCCATTTAGTCTACTATTAGTATAACCTCCTTTGCTCTTTTTTTGGTTATTATTTCCGTGGAATGTCTTTTCCATCCTTTCACTTTCAACCAATTTGTGTCTTTAAATTTAAATTGAGCCCTGGCTGGTGTAGTTCAGTGGATTGAGCACAGGCCTGCAAACCAAAGGGTTGCAGTTTGATTCCTGGTAAGGGCACACACCTGGGTTGTGGGTCAGGTCCCCAGCAAGGGGCATGAGAGAGGCAATCACACATTGGTGTTTCTCTCCCTCTCTTTCTCCTTCTCTTTCCCTCTTTTTAGAAATGTTTTAAAAATTAGAAGAAAAAAGATATGATTAAATTGAGTCTCTTGGCCCTGGCTAGGTAGCTCAGTTGGTTGGAGCATCATCCTATTATACCAAAGGGTTGCGGGTTCGATTCCTGGTCTGGGTACATACAGAAGGTAAGCAATCAATGTTCCTCTGTAATGTTGATGTCTCTCTCTCTCTCAATTTGTTCTTCTCTCTCTAAAAGCAATAAAAACCATATTCTTAGGTGAGGATTAAAATAAGTAAGTAAGTAAATAAATAAATAAATTTGAATCTCTTGTAGAGAGCATATATTTGGATTATGTCCCTCCCCATATTGTCAATCTTTGTCTTTTGATTGGAGAATACAATCCATTTACATTTAAAATAATTACTAGTAAGGTAATTTATTTATTTTGAATATACCCTACAGCATTATATTCCTCATTTCATCTATTACTGTCTTCCTTTGTGTTTCATTGATTTTTGCAGTGAGATATTTTAATTCCATTCTCATAAAAGAATTAAGAAAACTATAGTGGAAGTGAGTCCTCCCTGGTGGTCATATGGAAGCTGCTGTCTGCGATCAGACAGCAAATGCTGTCTCTCTAGGCATCTCCAAAATAGCAGAGGAATGGACAACCAATAACATGATGTCATGTCCATAACAAACTAGAATTCTTGCGATACGTAGCTGGGTTTTTCTCTTTCTGCCCAGGATATGATGCCTAGAGGTCTTAGATGCCTCCACAGTGTCATTATTTTTCCTGCTAGACTAATAAGAACATATCATTCATTCTATTATAATTCTGGTGTCTTTCCCATGTTGTTACTGGCACACTCTGTGCTTTACAACAACAAGAACACAAAACATCCCCTGAGAAACCTCAGGTTAAGTTTATTTGACTTTCTTGAAAAAAAAAAAAAAAGAAGAAGAACGCCAGAACTGAAGCCGGTTGTGAGAGGCGTGTTTTCCTGGCTGAGTTCAGGGAGGCAGTCTGTGGCAAGACCAGAGCTGGGCAAGGCTGGCTGCCAGTGGGAAAACACAAGTGACAGCTTCTCCCCCATTATCTGTATGAAAATGAGCTGAGTATGAAAATGGGCTCATCTGGTCTGGCACTGGGGCTTGGAGCTGCTCCTCCTCATTTCACAGAAAATGCAGGAGGTTTCTGGTACACAGCAAACTCCCCAAACTCTGTGGGTTTGGTGATTTTCCTAACCTGCTTGAGTTCACAATCTTTGGGGTTTTTCCAGGGCCAGGGAATGATTCTGAGACGAAAGCTGGTTTCAGCTCAAGAGAACACATTTGATTGTGACTGCTAGGCCCCGCAAAGTACGGAGAGAACAGGGAGATAGCTCAGATTTGACTGGTTATTAATGGCAGTCTGTAACATGAAGAGTTAGCTCGTCAAAGCAAGCCAGAACTCAGATTCCCTAGGGGGACCAGACAAGGGACTACTGTATTCGTGAAATGTGTCTCAATTACTCACAAAAGAGAAGGTTAAAGAATTTGGGAGTCAGTCAGGGCTTGAAACTTCACTGCCCTCAATGTAGCTCAACGTAACATGAGGAAGTTTCTCCTGGGGGTGAGGAAAACAGAAGTATTCGGGGTTGGATAATGATGAGAACAGTGATTATGGGAAAATTCAAGACAGAGACAACCTGGCTACCTGATGTCTCACCAGTTTGCTTCATTTAGCAAACAGAATCTCTTATACTTGCTAGCACCAGGACTGAGCTAGGTAAGTGGAAAAATGGATGAGTTATAGTCAAATGATAAGGCAAAAGCAAAGTGCATATATTCTGAAAGGGGAAGCCTTCAATAGCCCAAGAACAAGAACCTGCATCTTAGGTGAAAGCCACATAAGGGTTGCAGGAAGACAACCATGTAAACGAGGGAATCAACTTTTTGAATTTGCTAAATGCAGGCTCTGTGCCTGAAAGTTTCCGATGGATCTCAAAAACCAGGGCATTCTGAGTTCTGATTAGAACCATCCCCTGTCATAGTCAATAGACTGAGACTGGAATCTGGAGTGGAAGGAGATCATTGGATTGCTTAGCTTTTGCTGCCTAACAGACCACCCCAAAACCTCTATAGCTATAAACATTTATTATTTCTCATGACTTACTGAGATTCATGACTCTCTGGCTGGGGGGTTCTTCTGATTGGGGTGGCTTGGCTGAGGCTGGGTGGTCTGGGATGGCCTCACTCACACATCTAGTGGTTGGCACAGAGTCAGTTGGGGCTACAGGGGATGACTTGACCACATGTCTCTCATAACCCAACAGGTTTGCTTAGGTTCATTTATATGACCTTGATAATAAGGGTCCCGAGCGTGCCCAGAAAGGACCCAATGTGCTATCAACTTAGGTCACATTGGCCAAAGCAAGTCATGAAGGCAGTCCAGAGACAGTGTGGGAAAGCACTTTCCAAGCCCGTGGATAGAGGGAGGAGAATCATGTTAGTCATTCTTACAGTTTTACCAATGTTTTCATTATTCCATCTATCCTGGTTACTTCTGACAGAATCACCTCCTCCTTCCATCTACAACTGACCTGAAATACATTCACTAAAAAGGAATCTCTCCAACATGGGTAATGAGCATTCAGAGATTTCGACCTCATTAGTTATTCAGATTCTCTCATGTGTCAGAGGTTGGATTAGATGGGATTGGCCAGCATTTTCCTAACACTCAGCATTTGACAGCAAGGGTATACCAGCTTCAGAGTTAAGTCACAAGCTCAACATTAAATTTATTTTCCATAGGGTAATTGCTGAAGCTACTGCTTTTCCAAGAAGAATCCTTCTGGAGCCTTTTGTTCTTTTGATTGAAACTTAATCAGCTTCTTGTTTGACAAAAATGACAGGCTGCGTGAAAGGGGAAACAGAGTTTGGGTTTTACCAATCCTAATTCCTATCAAACATCTGAAGAAAATAAGCATGTTCTACATAATGTGCTCCGCTTCATGTTTTAGATTCAAATTTGTCACTTAAAAGGGGGAGGGGGGCCACAACTGTTCACACTTTGAGAAAAACAAAAGAAAGTTAACTCCTTCTCTCTGGGTTTTTTCACATGAAGTACTTTTAAAAGAGCAAGGCTATCTTGGTGTTTCCATCGGATTTGGTGCAGAAGAGGTATGGGGAAGTAAACGTTCAGGACCTCATGTCCAGAGGATGTGTCCTGAAATTTGTTTGCCTTCTGATCCAGAAGCTCTACTCTGGAGATAAAGTTTACTGTCTCAAAGGTTTCACCCAGACCTTGAATTGTGTCCCCAAGCCCTAGCACTGAATTTGATTAACAAGAATGTCTAATTTTGTTACTGGAAAAGCACTGGATTTGGAAACAGAAGACATATCTTAAATATCTTGGCTACATATTTAAGAGCTGGTGTGATCTTGAACAGATTAAGCACATCCTCTATGTTTCTGTTTCTACATCTACATTAATTCTCCACTTGAAAAGTGGTTGGGATGTTTCAATTAGACAATGGGCATCAATGTGCAAAGCTGGGGCCTAAAACTTAGGAAGTATTTAGTGAATGCTAATTTTACACTATCTTCTTTCTATCTTTTCTTCCCCTTCCATGTCGTTCCTATTTTCACATTCTGGGAAAGAAAGCAGGCTAGCATATTCTCCTCTTTGGATGAAAGAATAGATATATTAAAAAGCCATTTCGTGTGTCTCTGTGACAGAGAATATGGCAGATAGTCAAAGCAGTAGGACTGTTTTAGAGCAATTTCAGGAATCTGCTGGTAATCAGTCAGAGGCAGGCATATGGCTCTGTCTCAGAGACAGAAGTGGAAGCCCACCTGCCCACGACCCCATGACTAGTAAGCAACAGAGCCTGTGTTTGATCCCGGCAGTATAATTTCAGAATCTGTGTGCTTTTCCATGAAGCTATAACTCCTCCCTAATATAAACTGATCCACTCATGTATTCACTTATTGTTTGAAAATATGTGTTGACTGTCTATGAGTGCCATGCTCCACGGTGATTGTTGAAATGAAGCAAAGCTGCTAGAGAATCACGGAGGAGGCGACAGTGAATTTCATCTGGGGGAGTGAGGCAGAGCTGGACTCAAGTCTCAGTCTCATCATTTACATGGATGTAATTGCAGTCCCCACTTTTGTTTAATGGGTGGCGGGGGGCTGCTCTCTGATCTACCTCTCAAGTTTACTGGGAGGACTAAAACCAAGCCAAATGTGAAAACACCTAACTCAGAGTTTAACATGTGGTCGTCATTCAACAAAAATTTGCTAAGAGACTTCATAAAGGGGGAAGGTCAATGTCACCGTGCACAGGGACATTTTTGGAAGATCTGGGAAGAGATGGAACTCAGGCTAAAGACTGGAGGCAGGCAGGGAACAGACATGGAAAATCAAAGGGTGGGACCAGAAGCAAAGCTTGAATGTAGGAGACAGTGGCAAGCCATTCTGAAAGTACTGCCCAGAGCTGATCCCTCACCCTCACAATTATGACTACGGAGCCATGGTTAAGTTGTTGAATATCTGTGAGCCTTAGTGTCCTCCATATATTATAGAGGTAAAAATGTCTACTTCCAAGTGGGGTATTGAGGTTAAATGAGGTCAGCATGCAAATACCATCCTGGTGATATTTGTATTTAGGACATATGTTCAATGAACAGTGTCCAATATGTTTATGGACAGCAAGCAGCATGAGGAGTGGGAGGAGGCAGATATTTTAGGGTCTCCATCAGAGTATCCAGCTCAACATGGTAACACTGACTTTTCTCATGGCCTCCGCTAAGTTCTTTGGATTCTAAGTCAAGGGTCAAACCACAAGAATCTCTGCCTCAGTGTCTCTGTCTCTGATTTGACTGGATACATTTGATGCCTGGGGTGCCCTTAAAATAGCCATTTCTTCTCAAACACACAGGAAATCATGCTTTTTCAGCTTGAAATAGAATCCTATGTCACAAGACTTCTGCTCGGATCGAAACCTTAAAACCAAGGAGGAGCAATGCTTAGAAAACTTCCGTGAGTGCTTCTTTCTTCAGTGCTCCTCACAAGTCCTGTACCTGCGTTTGACTTCAAGGCACATTGTTTCTGAGTTGACACGGCCTGACACTCCCAAGCACAGAGTGACAACTGCCTCCACAGTCCACCCTCCATTCTGATCGTTTCATGATGTAATGCTTGTAATGGTTTAGAGATATGTGTCCTCCACCAGACTACACTGGTTAGTAGTAAAGACAGATACACGGTTTAATTCACCTATTAGTTCCAAGCCTGGGCAGAGACAACTCTCTGTAGGTAATGCCTGGGCAAATTAATGAATGTAAACAACCAGCTGCAGAACCCTCTTATTGGGAGACACTCCCAGGGCAGCTGGTGTCCCAGAATGCAGGCCCCAGGACCTGGGTTCTCAGGCAGAAGGGAGAGATACACATGTCCAGGTAGATGAGAGCTTAGGAGCTGGACGTCTCTATCTAACAAAATATAGACAAAGTCATAAAGCTCCAGGCTAACACCAAGGGGAAGAAATGTTGAGTGTTGCTAAAGATCTGGGCCCACCTGGTGACCTCCATTTGTTGTCTCCGGTTCTGCTGGCTGTTCCCCAAAGCAAGGGGAGGCCAGGCATGGAGTTCTGGGTCTGACATGAGCAGAGTGGGCAACATGGGAGTAAGTGACATGAGGAGGTGGGAGGAATCTCCTCCTGTGCCATTGGGTGTGCCTGTCTACAATCCTGTTGTAAGACAGGGGATGAGAGATGGGGGGAACTGAAACAGGAGAGTTTAGGGATATGATACAAATTGACAACAGACTCTTGGGCAAGTGGCACTGAATCACTGAATTCTAAGTGGAAACTTTTGTCGTGTACCACAGAGTGAGAATCATTTTTGCTTCTAACAGAGATCTTGTTCCCTTTGGTGTGATGACATCTCCTAAGATGTCTACTTCTCCTTGGATTACGGGGAATGAAAAAGAGAGGAGGGAAGGATGGAGCGTGCGAGAGAAGAAAGGAAGGAGAGAAAAGGAAAAAGAGTGAAAGAGTGAATTTCCATAAAGTCATACCAGGAGAAAAGAAAAAAAAAAAAAGATCACAGCAGCCGAAGCTCTTTTCTCTTTCCTTTTTAATCTTGGTTTAGATGTTCCCCTGGTAAAATCATTACAAAGGCCGTTTATTTTTAAAATTGAAAGATTGAGAAGAGTCATAATGAGATATTATGTGTAAAAGTTGCACATAAATTTCCTCATGTCATATTTTGGGCTCCGCTAATGCATCCCCTTGGCAGGACGGAGGGAGGTTGATCATTTTAGTATAGATTGTGTGCGCCTTGGAGATATTGCCCTAGGAGAGAGCTCCTGGGTGGCTGACTTGGCTCCATGCTGATTTAGAAATTAGCTGGGCTTTTATTGGCCACACTAAATTGTTCTCAGGAAAAAAAAATACATTTTTATTACAGAACAAGGGACAGATGATTGAAACAAGCCTTCCTTCTCCTCCCTTTTGAGCTGTGTTTTAGACTGTTAAGTATACTTTCTTCTCTGGGGTTCTTGCTGCCATTGAAGGGGGGCACGCAATATCCACCAGTAAAGAAATTACCTCGTTCTGTCCCGAGGGAATTCCTGATCCCTTAATAATGCTCTGTTTGAGTTCTCCTGAGTGTGTGAGTGGGCAGGTGGAGGCAAATGGAGGCTCTGTACAGTGTTCTTAATTCAAGTTTCCAGAGTAAGAGGAAACGGGGTGTTGTGCCCTGAAGAAGGTGCTGAGGAAAACTGAAAATCTGGTCACTGGCCACTGACTCCATGGTAATATCAGAAAGACACACAGCCACAAGGTTCTACCAAGAGAAGCTTATGGCAGAAGCTGTGTAATGGACTTGCATTCAAAGCTGAGCCAATTGGAAGTGGCTGTGGAAGCAAAGAAATCAATCATTTCTAGACATCACTGAAACCAATCCTTATATGGCACCTTTCTCTCGACTACCAGCCTGACTTCGCTCTCTGACTTCCCCCTCTGATTTGCCATGGGACATCAGGTTCCACCTCAGTTCTGGAAAGGGCCTGGAGGCATCCGAGTGCCCACCGCTGCCCTCCTGCACCACAGTCCTCCTCCTTTCAGGAACAGCAACTTGCTTAGAGTCTGCACCCACTCTCAGCATACCCCCACCTCGCCCCCAGAGTAATCCTGTGTTCATATGGATGGGAACAACTTCTGGAAAATTTCTAATGATTAGTTTCATGTATTAAAAGCTCAAAGCCAAGCACACAATCATATCCAAAGTAAAGTAGTTGAGTAACACAGAGCAATCAGGGTGTCTGAGGAATGAATTCCTTAGCCAACTGAACCATCTCGCTAACCCTTCAAATACAACCCTTGATCTTATTTTTTAAATAATTCTAAAATGTATAGATGTACCTCCATGCATTAATACAAAATAAGATGGAGCACTTAAGGTCTGAACTTGAGATTTAAGTCAGAACGGAGTATGATAAATGTGCTGTCACATTCCAGATTTGGGCCCTTGGGAAAACCACATATGACATTTACTAGTTCTGTTTCATTATCTGTACAATAGAGATAATCACAGCCCTCTCAGTGAGGATTAAATATATATGTATGCACATGTATATGTAAATATATCACTTATATACACATAAAATATATGCATACATATAATACACATAAATATTACGTATGTTTATATTTATACACAATATGTGCATATATAATACATAAAGTAATATATAAAAAGCAGTAAGTACCATGCCTGGAACTTACCACTGAGAACTCATTAAATATTAGCTGTTGTCATTGCCCACCATCAGCTCTCCTTAGCTGAAAGGTAGATTTATTTCCCCCTCAAGCTAAATTCTACAACAGAGCCAAGTCTCACAAGAAGTTAGTGGTTGAGCAAAGACAGAAAACATAACTTTTGATTACTTATCCTCCTCCACTAAACTTCAGACCACACTGCCTCCTATTAAAATTAATTTCTGTTCCCTTTGGGTAGAGATTTAAATTTGTCATGCCTCCCTAAGCCACTGGACCCCAAGCCCCATCCCTGATTGTTCCTTAGGGAAGCCAGGACTGCCTGGTAATTAATCCACTGCAGGCTCCCCTACCAGGACTGGGAAGGAAACACCGAATTCTACTTGGTTTCTTTCTAATTAGTACCAGAGAGCGGGAGAGGGACGGGCTGAGGATGGAAAGGGGCTGAGCTAAGTGGGGTGTGGTTCACATGTGTTCCCAATCATGACCACACAATGAAAATGTTTTCTTTCTGGGGCAATCAGACAAAATCTTGGAAAAAGTAACTTTTTCCCCCTCTATGTACAATAATAACAATATCCCAACTTTGAAACTTTTTTTTTCTAATCTTGGCACAGCTTGGCTTCCAAAAGATCTGGAAAACTTCCAAGCTCTGATGGCCTGTGCATGACCCTTTTCTCCAAGGACCAATGCATTTATTCTATAATAAGAAGAAGCAGCAATCTTATATATGATACATATTATATGCCATGCTCTGTTCTAAGTGCTTTACATTTATTGACTAAAACTCAGTCTCCATTAACAGCCCCAGAATCTGGGACTATTATCTCCACAGAGCTGATGAGGAAGTTGAGGCACAAAGAGGTCTCATAATGCATCCAAAGTTAATCAGCTAGTACAGAGCAGAGGCAGGATTCACATGCAGGCTGTCTGGATTTCAAGTCTGTGCTCATCCACATTGCCCATCTCTGGCAGGCAGCCTCCATTGTGGAGGGGTTAAGGCAGAGCCAGAGGGGCAGGACCTGACGGAAGAGTCAAAGAGGAAACACACAAAGATGAGAACTCTCAAGACAGAAGGCCACAGCCCTGGGCAGCTGGGCCTCAGTCAGTCTCCCTTTTGCACTGGGGCTCTGCTTTTCACCACTTTGATTGACATCCAGACTTCATTCTCTTACACTTTTGACCTGGAATTTCATTTCTAGCCTGCTCTTCCCCCAGGTCCTGACCTTCATATCTTCAGCTCCGGGCAAGTACCCTGATTCTGACTTCTAATTGCTCCCTTTGCTTAACTGCTTAATTTAATGTTCAGACCCTGAATTGGTCCTTGGTTCTGATTAATTGTAGCTTGAGGCTCTGCAGCAGGGGTCTGAATCCCTTCCCAGCCACTAGAGTAGCCAGACTTGACCTGGCTAAGCCTTACATTGGCTAAGCAATGGAGGATGCCACACCCACCTGTTGAATACGGAGGCTGCCGTGAAACATACTTCATGAGCTGTTGCATATGTCGCAGACATGACTCTGCCAGCAGGAAGACCCTCAGGGGCTGGCTGTCATCTGCAAAAAGGCAAGATTGAATGGATGGATAGATGGATGCCTGGTCTCTGACCTCCCCTGATTCCTTCCAGGGTTAGTATTCTTGGATAGTGGTGTTCGGGAGCCTGGGGAAAGCACCATTCCAGGAACAGCTGGCAGTGCTGGTATTGTTGAAGCAATTGATGGCTTTTAGGGGCAGAGATTAAGTTTAGGCCAGGGAGAGAAGCACAGGTCTAGGATACAGAGCAGTGATTCAAAGATAATGGGTCTGAGCTAACTGAGAAGAAGGGAAAGGATTTAGTCTGCGAGGGATATTGATGGTGGAGATATTCCAGCATGCAGTTCCCAATAAATGCACACAGTTCAACTCAGAGGCCTGATCCTTCCCGTAAGAGTGGAGGGTATTGGGAGTCATATTAATCTCTCAGAGCAGCAGGGAGCAGGGGCCTTGCTCCCTGGGTTCTCCAGGCACATACTCAAGTGTAAACTCATTAGAAGTGACATGCAGAAAGCTTGGAAGGAGAGAAGGTACACATCTCATATATGCTGGCCGCCTGCTGTATGTGTTCAGCTGTTTTGGATATATTCATTGGCATCTTAGATGGGGTTTTTAGAAATCACATACACACATACATCTGTCTGTATTCTAACTCACCCAATAAAAGAGCCACTCATTTAATTTTAAAATTACCCGATGAGGTTATGGCCACTATGATTATCATTAGCCAGTTTTACAAATAATATAACTGACGCACAAATAGTTACATGTCCTGTCTGAGGTCAGTGACAGGGCCAATATATGCATCTAGTCTGGGCTCTTAGCTCTCTGCTCTACTGCGATCATGATCTCCAGGACAGTCACTGCCTTCTGCATTCCAAATCCTGTTGTCGACCCCCTGCCAGGCCATTGGAAGGGGAAGCCTATAGCAGCAGCATGGCCTGCATGAAGTCATGGATGATTGGACCACCAGAGTGAGCCACATTCTTGCTCTTGGAATTCAGAATCAGCCCATGGAGGGAGCAGACATGGGAATGCGATGTAGGGTTAGTGTAAGCGTTGACGACTGGGCCAAACACAGCCATGTATATCCCAAAGTCCAGAGAAGAGGGAGTTATGAGCCCTCCCAACAGAGCTAAAGGATGGGTGTATGGACAGGGCAGAATGGAGGCCAAGGCATCTTGTAGCACCCAGGGGAGAGGCAGTAGATTCACTCCCTGATTTCAACCTCTGAGCTCTGGCTGATACATGTTTTCTGTTCTTGGATGGTCATGTAAACACTCAATATTGACTAAATAAAACCATCATTGACTAAGAGATGAGCTACTTTACAGATGGAGACTACACCTGAACTAGTATGACTGACATTAAAATATTAACAAATAGCCCTGGCTGGCATAGCTCAGTGGATTGAGCTCCGGCTGGGAACCAAAGTGTCCCAGGTTCGATTCCCAGCCAGGGTACATTCCTGGGTTGCAGGCCATAACCCCCAGCAACCGCACATTGATGTTTCTCTCTCTCTCTCTCTCTCTCTCTCCCTCCTTCCCTTCCCTCTCTAAAAATAAATAAATAAAAAATCTTTAAAAATATTAACAAATAATAATGATAATTTATTGATTATTTACCATGTAATAAGTATTGTGCTAATACTTTAGATGTTCATCTCAATTAATTCTCATGATAATCCTATAAAGTAATTACTGTTCGTATTCCTATTTTAATGAACAGGGGACTGAGATTTATGGAGGGGAAAGAATGTATTTGTTCATTTCACATGTATTTATTGAGTGTCTGCTCTGTGCCAGTCACTTTTTGAGGGCTTGGAATAGATCAACAAACAAAATAAATTAAATATCTTTGTGGCCTTGTTCAGTTAAGTTTGAGAGGGGAAATCAGAAGACAAGCAATAACCATAACAAGTAAGTTAACCCAGATAGGACAATAGATAATGGGACATGCCATGGAAATGGATGAGACATGGAGACAGATGAAGGCTCCCTGGAGGGTCTGTGTGGGTATAAGTGGTGGATTGCAATTTTAAATAGTGAGCTCAGGATGTGCCTCATTGAGACAGGGGTATTTCACCAGAGGCCTAAAGAAGGTGAAGGGAAGAACCATGCTGGTATCTGGGAGAAGAGCATTGAAGGCAGAGGGAACAGCAATTGGAAAGGCTCTGAGACAGGATGGAGGACACAGAGGCGCAAGTGGATGGAACAGAAGGGCTGAGGGGGTGAGAGATAAGGAAGGGAAGGAGGCCAGAGAAGTAGTGGGGAGACTTTCTAGGACCTGAAAGGCTGTCACAAGGACTCTTTATTCTGAATGAAACGGTGACCTATCAGAGAGTTTCGATCACACAGTGACTTCTGCTGAGTCCTTAAAAGGACTGCTCTGGCTGCTGTTGTGAAAAGGGTCAAGACCCTAACCTGTAAGCTTCTACAGGTAAGTGGTAGAGCCAGAATTCAAGCCTCTTTTACTCCTAGGCAGTGCACTCTATTTCCTCTTCAGCTATGAAGGTTCTACAGCAAAGGAGGGCTGTTTCAAATTATTTTCCCCCATTATGTCTTTCTGTCTTTGTTCTGACATGAGAAACCTCCGCAGACCTCTTACTCTATTGAACTGTCAACAGCCAGTTAATATCGATGATGCATAAGGTTCTTACTGCTTTTTGCCTGGCACTGAACTAAGTTCATAAACATACTGTCTCAGTGGAGCCCCGCAACAAAGCTAGGAGGCAGCAGTACAATGGTGATCCAGCCATGCAAATGAGGCCCTGAGTCGTAGAAAGTTTCCTTTCTCACCTTGACTACCAGGAAACTCTCCCTCTTAAAGATTTCCCAGAAGACCTGCCTTGGGATAGGAATGGTCTTTCAAGCAACTTCTCACTGAGAAGTCTGCCAGCTCCTTAAGACCAAGTCACGTGCTTTTCTTTATTAAGCTCTGTTCCCAGGACAGCATCCTGCACATGGAAAAAGTCTAATATATTTATTTTGGATGATTAACTTATATGAATAACAACTTTTAGCCTAGTTAAAATAGATCTTAAAAACACCAAGTATTTTCTTATAAGGTAATCTTACTTTCATTATAAGCCACAAAGGAGTGTGTTGAATATGAAGTGCTTGGATACCACGGGTTAGTGAAATTCTGAGTGGGGAATAAATGTACGTTTACATTAATACATACTAGTCCATGGGACATCCTCTGCCGCTCCTTTCAGTAGGTTATTTACTCAATCTGGGTCTCATTTTCCCCACTTGTAAAATGGAACTACTACCAAGGTTGCTGTAATCATGAAATGACGTCATGCATATAAAACATTTACTTAACTGACTTGTCAAGAGTAGGTGCTCAAGAAACGTTACCTGGTTTTTTGGTATAAGCTTAGAGCTCCTTCTCTTATTCGGGGGATGCTCAGGAAGAGCTGAGCCAGACAGAACCAAATCTGCTGGGAGACAGATGGCCCACTACGGCCTAGGCCTGTTAGGTGCTATAAAGACAGTGATATATTGGTAAACAACCAGCTCTTTCAAACAAAACCAAACCAAAAACATGCTGGTAGCACCTGCTCGTTTCCGTGGTGTCAATACTCCCACTATGGCTGATTTCAAGGCACCAAGGAGATGTTGCTGAATGTGGCATTGGGAAGATAATGTGCTCAGTTGGCCCTTATGAATCAGGTTCCAGAATTCACTGTGGCTTTTTCTCCCACACTAGGTTTTTTTTCTTGCTGGCTCAGAACGTACTATCAGCCCGAGAGGGGCAAGGTCAACTTCTACTTTGCTCCACAGACGGAATTACTTTTGCGGCCCATGTAAATAAGGCAATTTTTACTGTATTTTAATAAGCACTTATGGAGTATTCTAGTCTAAGCACATTATACACCCTAACTCATTGAACCATTAGGGATCCTTGGAGATAGCTATGATTTCTATTCCCCTTTTCTGGATGAAGAAACTGAGAGTAGGAGAGATTAAGTAACACAGCTAGTAAACAGCAGAGCCAAAACCCAAATTAAGTGGCCTGGCTCTGAGTCCACTCTCATATCTGCCCTGCTGGCCCGGGCACAGGACTGTGGTGGATCTGCTCCAGGTCGCTGCCCAGAAAGCAAGTCCAGAGAACCCTATGGGTCACTCTCAACCCTCTCTGCTGGCTTAGGACCAACCTAGGAGCTATTTTGCTTAAATGCTTCCTGCTTCTGTAAGCCCATTCTACTCCGGGTTGATTGCAGGCCAGTCAGCCTTCACAGGAGTCTGGGAAGTGCAGCCCCAAGTGCTGCACCAGGACAGAGGGTGCAAGGAGCCTGGGACAGAGGTGCTTTGGTAAATATTGCTTTTGCATCTCCCATGGAAAGTGCAGTTCCAAAGTCTTCCTTAACTTGTGTCTTAGAGGCCTGAGTGGAAACCCCTGCTACTTCTGGGACTCGGTTTCCAAAGGTTATTTTGGCAGCCAGAGCACAACAGCTGCTGAGCAATGCAATGATCCAGCAGCCCCAGAGGAGGAGGGTGCAGGGAGGCCTGAAGCCCCTGTGCCAAACCCAGCACCCACCAGCTGCCTCCCTCCCCCTTCCATCACAGCAGAAACAGCATTAACCCCATCACCACCAGTGGGCCCAGGCTCAGAGAAGGAGCTGGGTTTCCCCAAGGCTATGCAGCCCATAAACACATAACTAGTGTCTTCAACTCATTTGCCCCCTTTCCCTCTGTGATATTTTTCTTTTGTTCTGTCTGAGCATTTGCAACACTCGGCTGAGCTTTCTCTTCTCATCTTGTTTCTCTACCAGTCCTGTTTCCCTTTCAGCCTGCAAGCCATAGCCACTCACATCGCAGTCTAACCAGTAAGTTATAATAGAGAGAAAACATACGTTGTAGCAAGTTAAGTGGATTCTAACATTTGGTGGAATCTAGAATGATTCAGAAGCCCCTTATTATGTCATTTCTCTATCTTTGCACAGAGTCATTAGCATTCCTGGGCACCACAAAGCATGAGCAAAAACACAGTCAGAGTCCCACTCCTTGGTAGGCAGAGAGGGAATGTCTTATTGGTATTGCTTCTATACCAAAACAATATAATAGAGGTTTCTAGATTCCTAACCCTAGGACCCAACTCAGCATAAGGCATTTGGGGCAGGGCCTGGATTCCCAAGGACAAGAAGCTCTTAAGCCAAGCAGAAAACAAACAAAATGACACAGACACAGACAAATACACATGAATAAATACAGCAGACAAACCCACATATGGGAAGGCCCCCCTCCTACTCCCGGGAGGCAGGCTCCCTGAGGCCTTACAGATGTCAGAGCAGAATCCACGTTCGAGGTCCAAGTTGTGTGAACCTAGTGCCCAAACTCGAGAAAATGAAATGGAGAGACAAAGAGATGAGAACATTGGAGAGAATGAGAGATTTTGGAACTGAAAAGAAGACCCCCCACCCCCACTGCACACCCCAAAACAATTATAATTTCCCTCTTGTTTCACTGAGATTAGCCCCCTGTGTAGCTTTTTAAAATTACTTCTCCAGCTGTTGGCTGAGTTGACAATTTGCACAGCCTCCATGGAGGTGGCAAAGGGCTGGCATGGGACCTGGTTCATGAAGAGAAGGGACATGGGACTAAGTTAGCTGGTGGGTGGGTGGGTGGGAAGAGAAAGAAAGGACAGAGACAGAAAATCAGGAACAGACCTATACCTTCAGAGAACCATGAGTCTGCTTTTGTGAAGGCCATGTTAGCATGTCCTTGGTGAACCTGCACTCACGAATCTAAGCAGTGGTGGACTCAAATAACTATCATCTCTTAGGTTTCTCAAATTAATTGCCACTGTTAATGTCAAAACATAAGTTTTATTTGGTATTCAGGGGCTTTTTAAAAAGAAAAATATATAATCACACTGTCATAGCACAAGAATGATTTCATATCTGTGTTTTCCATTGAAATCATATATAGGTGAACACATTTTAAATAATTATAAATAAAAATTTATGTTTTATTTTTATTGTCTTTTTCTTTCATTTAACTTCAGAGTTTACATATTTTTCATGCTTACAAGAGACTTCAGAGTGACCAATTTTTAATCGATAGTTTTCCAGTGAGTGGAAATTCTGCCATTGACTAAGCCATTCTCTTATTATCAGACTTTTAGGATATGTCCATAATGTATCTTTTCTCTGTAAACTCAAGTATTGGTTCTGGTGAATTATGTAATTAGGATGAATTCTACTGAAAAGAATAACTGAATAAATAAAAATGAATGTTTTGCATTTTCCACTACATATTGTCGTGTTTACTCCAGAAAGCTTTGCATTGGTTTTCAAAGCAACATTGCCAAAAAAAAAAAAATTGACCAACCTCACAAAAATATTGCCAGATCTTGGAATTACTGATTTTTTAAAACTTAGGCAATTTTAAACCTCCAGTTTTTACTTTTTGTAACATCCAATACAATAACCAGAAAACATTTTTTAAAAACAGTCTTCATAGCCCTGGCTGGTGTAGCTCAGTGGATTGAGCGCGGGCTGGGAACCAAAGTGTCCCAGGTTCGATTCCCAGCCAGGGTACATGCCTGGGTTGCAGGCCATAACCCCCAGCAACTGCACATTGATGTGTCTGTGTCTGTCTATCTGTCTCTCTCTCTCTCCCCCCTCACTCCCCTCCCTAAAAATAAATAAATAAAATCTTTAAAAACAACAGTCTTCATTACATTGACTCTGAGAAAAGAACTCCACTTTATTCTACCAATCCCAGAGAATCCCACCCAGACACAATGCAATTTGGAACAAATGGAAAAGGATGCTTGGCATTGAAGACTGTCATCCCTGCTAGAGTGTTTAGGGATGTGTTCCTGGTGGCTCAAAGAAGATTACAGAATTGTTGAGTGTAAGGTAGGCAGTTTGGAAGAGCTCAACTAAAATTCTCTAGTCTGAAGAGTCAGGGTTTGGTGCTATAACGTGGAAACCCTTCCAAAACGTTAACAGAAACATCCGTCTAGCTGCTTGGAGCTGCTTTCTCAAGGATGGGCCGAGTCTGCCAAGATAGTGATGTGTAGTGTTTCAGGGACTCCTCTCCAGGATACCTATATGCATATCACCATTAAAGATTGTCACTGCTGTTGATGATAATAATAATAATAACAACAACAATAATAGCTAGTATGTACTGTTTACTACATGCTAAGCACTCTAGGATAGATTCTTATTTAATCCTTACAACATTGTTACACCCATTTAGGGGATGACAAAAGAAAAGCACACCAGGCTTAAAAGACACTCAGGGTCACAGGGCTCATCTGTGGACACAAACCCAGGCCATCTGGTTCAGAGTCTTAGATTGCCTCATCCGTACTGTAGATCACCTCTTCCAGGACACATTCACTTCACCTGTCTTCCATTTCTCCTCCTTTCCCCAGAAACCTCTACAAACCTTTCTTGATCAACATACATTTTGGGGGTAAGTGGGGGTGTATGGTATCTCGTAAGGAAGTGTCTTCCACCTTTATCAGCCAACCGTGAATTTAGCACTGACCTTGGTCATCTCAGACCTGTCCTCTGAGAAAATGAGGCTGCAGGTGCTTGGATGCTCCTTCATGCTCTGGGATAGGTTTCGTCTCCTTCTCTATTTAACGTTCTTCGACTTGGGAGCCAAATTGTACATTTAAAGATTTCATTGTCTTTTCCAGAAAAATCACCTGATCCTTATGCAGAAGAAGGGCCCGCTCTGCCATACCTGGCTTTTTCTCAGGGACATGCTAGTAAAACCAACTCCCAAGGTGCTCACAACAGATAACATCACTGAATAGCAGCCAAGACCAGAGGTCCTGTCCAAACTCCACTCTCTGGTTGGTGCAGCCTATACAAGCACATGTTGCTGCTAATGGCGCCGGCATTACAGCCAACATTGATCCAACTCTACCTCCATCCCCAGGCCCTAGGAGTACTCTGTGTTTTCAGGAAATGTTTGAGAATACTTATCAGACTAAGAAAGGTCTTGAATGAAGCCATCACAATGTAGTTTGAATAAAACGGTGAAGAAAACATATTAAATATGTGAAATGCGCCACATTTGTTTACCTTCCAAAAGAATGAAAATTTAGAAGTTTGTAACATCAGGGCTACAATTCAAAAGAAACTAACTTCCCTACCCCCGCCCCTGAGTTGCTATTTTAATCAAATTTACATGGAAATGACATTATACCTTAAAAGGCTAAAAAAAAACTGACTAGGTAATATTCTGGTTAATTTCCTTTTACACATATTTTCAACATAGGGTCAGAGCATCAGAAATGCCTGGCTAGCTAGTTAAATGCCCATTGCTGGCCTTACTCCAAGCCTACTAAAACAAAATTTCTGGAATTGAGGCTTGGGAGTTGAAGATTTTAAATGTCCCTTGGTTATTCTTATTCATTCTAAAGTCTGAGAATCACTGCTCCAGTGTATCTGCCTCACATAGCCAGGCCAGGCTCGGATGAACTGGGTGTAATCTCAAATGTCAGAAACAGTGAGCAGCAGCCTGGCATAGATTCCCTTTGTAAAGTCTGGACAGGTGTCTGCCCCACTCTGGGTCTCCCTATGTTCCACTCTTTTCATAGAATTCACTTAAGTCAGGAAAGCTTTGGGTAGATGACACAAAAGACTTCTAAGTGTCTGAACCTGTCATTGTATGAAGATTTTTATGAATGGTCTAGAAACCCCCATGATGGTCTTCTCTCAGGATGAAAGTGAAGGGGCAATGATAATTCATCCATGGAGGTGCTGGGAAACCCATTGCTGGGAGGGAAACACGGAAGGGCAGAGGCGAGGTTAGGTAGAAAAAAACAGCCTGGCTGACTCCCTGTTGGGAGCAGCAATTCACTTCGAAATCTTGGAGTTATGTTTTCTTATACAAAAGTAAAATTAAGCCCTGGCTGGTGTAGCTCAGTGGATTGAGCGTGGGCTGTGAATCAAAGTGTCGCAGATTCGATTCCCAGCCAGGGCACATGCCTGGGTTGCAGGCCACGGCCCCCCAGCAACCACACATTGATGTTTTTCTCTTTCTCTCTTTTTCCCTCCCTTCCCTCTCTAAAAATACATAAATAAATCTTTAAAAAAAAAGTAAAATTAGACTTTTAAGAAAACTTATATGAGTCATCCTTGATCTCAAAAATGTCTGTAATATGACTACATTCATAGTATTCAGGCCTGTAAGTTCATTGACACTGGTTATTTACTTAGAAAATAGTATCACAGTAACTGTAAGGGATCCCTGAGCTCCTTGATTTGTTTAGCCTTTGTTTTACAGGCATGCAGGAGTGGACAATTATTGTAATTTTGATTCCTTCACATGGGGAATCCTGCCTGCCCTGCATGCAGCTAGTTTCCAATTTCACTGGAAGGAGGTTAAATAAGCAAACTCAACAACACCTGTAATTAAGTACTCATTCATTCTTGTATTCATTCACTTGGAATTTACCATTGTTTAATTGAACACTTACTACACAGAGCATAGATATTCTTCTACTTTCTGGGAAAAAGAGTGGTGAACCAATGGGTGTAGTTCCTGCTTACATAGAGCTTGTGGTCTAAAGGGGGAGTATATAAGTAAACAGGCAATTTTAACAGGGAATGAGTGCTAAGACAGGAGCATAGAGTCTCAATGGGAGGAAGCCAACTATGAGAACAAAGAAGAAGAAAATCACAGGCAGAGGACTCAGCAGTCTTTGGCAACCATCCAGGTGAAAGAGTGGGACTGTAAGCATGGAGAACCATTGATCTCCTATGATGTGTATTGCTCATTTTTCTTTCTAAGTATTGGAGATTAAGGGGAGCCTAATCACTCACTTCAGTTAATGGATTTTAACCAATTAATCAATGAACATAAGGCTAAATGTGAACCAAAATATATTATGATCTAGTAAAGCTGGGTCTCTTCTCTCACTCCACTTTGAACTTAACTGCTCAGTGCTAGGATGGTCTCTTAGGCAGTTTAGGCTGCTATAACAAAGTAGCATAGGCTGTGTGGCTCGTAAACACGAATTTCTTTCTCATATTTGTTGAGTCTGGATATCCAAGATCAGGTACCAGCATGGTCAAGTTCTAGTAAGGGCCCTTTTCTGGGCTACAGACTGCCAACCTCTTGTTGCATCTTCACATGAAGAGCAGAGAAGGAAAACAAGATTTCTTGTGACACTTATAAGGGCATTAATCCCATTCATGAAGGCTCTACCTTCATGAGCTCACCTAATCCTAATTATCTCCCAAAGCTCCACTTCCTAATACCATTATATGAGGGGAGAGGTAAAGTTTCAATATATGAATTTTAGGGAGACACGACATTTAGTCCATGACAGTGAGAAACAGAAAGAGTCTTCTAAAGGACAGTGACATTTCACATTTCACATTCCCCTTTACAAGGTCAGGCAGTTATTGGGCCACAACTTTTCATGCCTTCCTGTATTCGAGTCCTTTAGCTGTGTCCTCCCATAAGACTCTGGGCTTGATCTTAAGTTAATCTTTGACCAACAGAACATAATGTAAGTGCAGAATGCTAGATCTGAGCCTTGGTCTCAAGAAGCCTTACATTCTCTTCCATACTCTTTTAAAAATGCTGCTACCCTGTGAAGAAGCCGAGGATACATTTCTGGAGGATGAGAAACTATGAGGAGAAGAGCCCAGTTGTCCCATCCAAAGTTATCCTAAACCAACCTCAGCCAGTCGAACTCCCAATCACCTATAAAAGTCCAGCCAAGATGGGTAGAGTTGTGTTCATACCTATCCCATAGCTGACCACTGATGTGTCAGTGAACACAGATAAAATCAGAACCACCCGGTTAACACATAACCTGGCAAACAATAAACACTATTGTTTTAAACCACTGAGCTTCAGTGTGATTTGTTACACCGTCATAACTAACTGATAAACTTCCTGAGGTCTAAAGATCCAAGAAATATAGACCAGACAGAAAAGGACAGATATTGGCACTTTTATTGCCAGGAGTTCGTAGCTTTTTACTATGGCCCAGTTCACACCAGGTTCTCTGATTTAATCGACCATCAGAAAGAATGAACACATTGAATTATGGGTCAAATATTCCCTCTGGAACTTCTTGAGTCAGGGTCTGAGGCCAAGCCTTACTTGGAGGAAGAACTTCTTTCTTCTGGTTACCAAAGTCACTCGCCATATCTGCTAACCCTCTGTATGGACCAGTCCTCAGATAAGCCACACTTCAGAGAATATAATGTCATCTGGGGTCTTTGCATTTGTTAGGGCTGAATAAACAAACAAAACTACAGAGAGACTCAAAGTAAAGCCAACTAATATACTGTTCGTCTTATTTCTCCCTTAAAACTGTACCCATGCTTAAGTGTAACAAAATATATATAAAAACAAGCTGTCAGGGTTCTGACACAGTCGATGCCGGGAGGCAAATGTTTCTGCTAAACTCTTGATGGAGCCCTGGGGAGAGAAGGAAAGGGTTCCAAACTGGGAGGGATTGGCAGCTGGGCTGGGAGCGCAACCTGACTCTCCCTTCCCTTTCACAAAGAAGGTTTTGTTTGGATTGTGGGGCATGGTGAGTGACTCCTCTAGAGCCAGGGGGATATGCCATGTTCTGGGGGAACATCTGGGCTGCCAGCTCAAGCCAAGTTGAAATCCTATCCTGGCCAGAGCTGTTCTAATAAATCAGGTGTAGGTGTATTTTTCCAGGATGTTCAAAACCACATCTTACCCTGAGAAACAGGGTTTTATCCATAGGAGTTTCATTCCAAGGGACAAATGATCCTCCTAGGTTCCCATGAAGCATATGTTTACCAAGGCTTCATGCCCGAAGAATGAGATCCAAAGCCTGAAAGCAGGGCCTCCACACATCCTTCTTCAAATTGCGTTAGGAATCTTCACCAGCAAAACCTCCATTCTGATACGCGGACTCAGCCCATGCCATCCCCACCTTGTGCTTATAATAGTCTCAAATATTTGATCCATCACTCCGAGCTGAAGGATTTCATTTTTACATTCTTCTTTCCCACTTCCCAAGGACATTTTCTCATATTTGTTGAGTCTGGATACCCAAGATCAGGATACCAGCATGGTCAAGTTCTAGTAAGGGCCCTTTTCTGTGCTACAGACTGACAACCTCTTGTTGTACCCTGACACAGTGAAGAGCAGAGAAGGAAAACAAGCTTTCTTGTGACCCTTATAAGGGCATTAATAGTCTTTATAAGGACTATTAACCTGACATAATAGTATTGTCAGGTTCTTCTCTTCTTATCCCCCCTTAATATTGTGCTATTCCTAACAGTACTAATAGTAACACTTCTATTTTCAATACTTTCATTTTAACATCTACCATAGACTCCAGGGATACAGTATATTATTACATTACAAATATCAATATTTGCACTTAAAGACCTCTTAATGTGTAAAGTAATCACACATGGACCCGTTTAACTTAATACTATTGATGAAGTTCTAAGGATGTTAAATACCATTCCTGCATCTTATGGTCTGCTAATGAGGTTGGTGGAGAGAGTGCTATTATTTGCCATTGTAAGTGAGGTAGCTAAGTCATGGTAGGGCTGAATCTGGGATATATTCCCAGGACTTGATGGGAATCCTTAATAGTGGCTCATTGATGGTCAGGCAAGGGGCAAGGGCCAGGACAGGTCCAGTGGAGCAGAACGTCAAACAGGCTGATGGGGAGAACATCATGCAAAACAAGGACCTGCATTCTTCAGTTCAGAGCTGCGTCAATCCTGGACACTAGGCTAAAGACCAGAGACAGTGTGGCTCTCTTGCAAATTATAATACCTAATGTAAAACTGGTTTAGGAGCTGTAGTTCATGGAAAAATAACTACTTAAAAATAAGTTTTATAAAATGTGAGAATTTGGATGTCAGATGATGGAAGTTTTGGGCATGCTGATTTCAAGAGGTAACAAAAGTCACAAAAATAGGTATATGGGTATCTGAGTAGGTCTATTAGCATCATCCTTCTTTTGTAACCTACTGTATAAAATGTCTGCTATTTGCTGTCACAACATTTAGTCTCTTCAGTTGCTCAGTGTCCTGATTTTACTTTGGGGTACCAGTCTCTTTTTCATTCTTACATTTGTAACTAGATAGGGATGAACCCCATCCTCAGCTGCAGGTATGGGTCCAGACTGTCTTAAATTCATCATGTTGACTTTATTTTTTTTATCGCTGTCATTGGTTCAGAGATGGGCATATAATAAGTTCATGGCCAATGAAATTCAGTGGAAAATTTTGTGTGACTTCTGGCATGAAGAGATCTCTCATGAACCCCTTAAACAAACATTTTTTGAAGAAACTGGGTGCCTGATCATGTACTAGGATTAAAAGATATTGATGGAGAGAAAACATGTACTCTACCCTCTCCATACTTGCAATGAAGGAGACAAAACTGTGAATAAATAATTACAATAACTAGCACTGCATCAGAGGTATTAATGGATTGCAATAAAAGCAGAGAGAGAGAACTATCCTTAGTGTCATGTTTGAAGAAAAGAGAAGATAAATAGGAAATCACTTCACCTATAGACATCAGAATCACTTCCAGTGGGATGGTGTGAGCCTCAGCATTTTTCTGGCTTCCCGTTGGTTCCAGCCACTTCTTTCCTGGATACACTGATGTATTGGGGAGTTTGGGTCTCTGCTTCAGAAATATCCATTTCTGATTAGGCCAAGTAATTTATTTCCCAGACCTTGCTTTGCTAATATGGAGATGTTTGAGGCCTTAGTGAGAAATCTCATTATCTGACCAAATAATGTTTTTTCAAGGAATGAATACCAGGGAGGATATTTTAACATCAAATGCAGAATTAATAAACAGAGAAATATAAAAAATAAAAATGGAAATTGAGTTAAAACTAATCAAATAATATGTTAAAATGGAAATACCTGATATCTTCTGGGAAGTTTGCTAAGCTGACTTTGAACTTCAAAGAATAATACTACAATAGCAATAAAATAAAAATACAAGCCAAAAGCAATAATATTAATGATTTTGAATGGGCAAATATTGGAATGTTAACGACAAAAAATAGGTATATATTGGAACTTAACAAAACATAAGTAATTAAGTCTCTCATTGATTTTCCTTTTATTCAGCAAATATTTATTGAATATCTAAGTGCCATGAATTGGTAACTGACTCTTGAACTAGCAATCAGAAACTGAACTGGAAAGTTGACCACTGAAGGTTATTTTTTTGAACATTTTATTTATTTATAATTTTTAGAGAGAAGGGAGGGGAGGGAGAAAGAAAGGGAGAGAAACATCAATGTGTGGTTGCCTCTTGTGCGTCCCCTACTGGGGACCTGGCCTGCAACCCAGGCATGTGCCCTGACTGAGAATTTAACCAGTGATCCATTGCTTCACAGGCTGGTACTCAGTCCACTGAGCCACACCAGCCAGGGTGAAGGTTATTTTTTAATAGAAAACTAAGACTTAGACCAATTTTTAATTTTCAGTAATTTTTTGTTATCACACATTAATAACAAAATATGTATTATACTACATGGTCACACCTGATTACTGGGAAAAGTTCATAGCTATAGAGGGGCCTGGTCATTCCCTTGACTTTACCTATAATGTGTTTGATGTGCTTTAGTACATATGTATATAAGGTGAACTTGAGCCCATTTTCCATTAGTTTCTGATTAAAACTCAAGTTGTGAAGTCATCAATATCTAAACTACAAAATATTTAAACTTCCTAAGTATCTGTAAAATGGAGGAATAATATCTGAATTTTAGTTATTAAAACAATTAGGTAAGACACTTTCTAAATATATATATATATATATACACACACACACACCCACACACAACACAGTGCTTGGCGCACAGTAGGCACTCAATGAGAACTGAATGAGTGAGTGAACAGACAAACAAAAAAATATATGACCAGATTTCTTTCTTTATTTGGGGAACCCCTTTTTCACCATGGAAAAATGTTAGGCACATTACAGGCATGAATAGATGTCTCGAAATTCATGGTATATCCTTAATTCTGGGTAATTTATTCTGTCTAATAAAAGTTATACAGTAAAATTATCACAAAATGTGATTTAAATTGTGTCTTGGTATGCTTTTTTATACTAACAAATTTATTTTTCAGGGTAGAGTATCTGTATGCATATAGCCTATTTACATATTTAGATATATTTCCTATATATAATCAGAATTTGAATTACTATGCCAGTTTTTAGCTGAATATTTTAATAACCAAACTGTTTCTTGATAAGTTTGCTATTTTTATCTATGAGAGGGCCAATTTGCTTATATCCACTTTAAATTTATTTTAGGCCAAAGGGTATATCTTTGCCTTAACAAAAGTTTTTTTAACAGTTTACATAAAATACACTAAGACAACTTATTATGGCTTATGAAACTGGTTTTACTAATTTGCAATCACATTTCAAAAAACTTTCTTTTATGAAATACTTGAATTCAGTTATCAACAATAAATATGTGATACTAGCAGCAACATTTTAAAACAATAGATCCTGATGTTCTAATTGGCACCTTATTAGTTACGAGTCTATAATATGTATTGTTATATAAGGTTTAAGCAAGGAGGCAAAGTAGGAAGAGGAGAAAAATATTTCAGTTCTTTTCAATTTCACCACATGCTTTTATGTCATTCTTCAAATCTATAAACCATTGTTTTGTGCCTCATGGATCATCCTTAAGGACTACACAGAGTTCCCAGTTACACAGAACCACTTACTCTTACTGTTAAAGTCTTGGTGTACTTTCTCAATTCAGACAAACTTCTCAAGGTTTGGGAACGAGTAGGTCATAAGACTTAGCTTCTGTTATCTGGAAACAGGAGCAAGATAACAAGCAAAGTGACCTGTGCAATTGTCTTTCTCATAAGAAGTTGAGTCATGTTTTTCTGATGTGCTAAAATAATGTTTTTAATGTATTAATAGTTAGTAGCATAAGTTGTTGCCCTTGTGTGAACCTCTTCAAGAGCCCCCTTAGGGTGGATGAGACAGCATGTGGTAGGCAGGTTGCAAATATAATACAAATATACAAATGTTTCCCCTCCTTGTGTCCGCTCCCCTTGCAATGTGACTTTGTAATTCCTCCCATTAAGTAGTGGAGCCCATTTGTCCACTACTCAATCCAAATGATCTTGTGAGTTGTTTCAGCCAATAGGATGCCCTGAAAGTGACATTCTACCAGTCCTGGGGCTAGGTCTCAAGAGGCTTTACACATTTGCTCACACTCTCTTGAAATCCTTCTCTGCCATTCGAATCAGCGCAGGTTGGCATCCAGATCATGTCAGACCCATGGCCCAGGCACCTTTTATTCCATAGCCACCATTTAGTAACCCGTCCAAGTGGAGCTATTATAGATCAAGCAGCCCCTAGCTGACCAACCCAGAGGCAAATGCCAGAGCAAAGCCAACAATGATCAGTGGACCTTAGCCTAGATTACTAGAAACATCTAGCTGATAAAAAGAGACATTGTTGTTCACTAATCTATTTAAGTCACTCAGTTTTGTGGTTTATTGCTCAGCAACACCTAGTGGGTATTAGTAGTCATCAGGATATCAAAGGCTGTGGGAAGCTGATCTGTAGGAGCAAGAGGGAAATAATATTATTTCTATGGCTGAGAGTAAGCTCCAAGGACAAGTGGTGTGAAGAAAAGAGAGAGGGGACAAGAGGGGAACGTGGTCCATCAAAATGGGGAGCATATGACTGTGTGAGCGGGCCTGGGACACTGCATGGTGACAGCGTGGTGAAAAGGTTTTAAGAATGGCGGGTTAGTGTGCTGCCAGGAAGTGAGCTTCTAATCCACCCTGGCTCCTGCATTTTCAAAGTGATCTATGAAACACATTAATGCAGCACATGAGTTGCTAAAGGTCCTGTTGTGGTTGTTTGTGAAAACTAGCAAGGGGGTTGCGCATTTCCACTGGACAGAGTGATATGATAAAATGATAACACGCTTGGGGGTCAGAGCCTGGATTGCTGGACCAGCCACAAGAACATGAGTCTCCATTTCTGCCCTCATGGGGAATTCACAAAAAGTACTACTGAGTGTTAGGACTTCCAGGGACTATTCAGCCCATCAGGTTGGAAGGGGACAGGTTGAACCTTGTTTACTTTCATCTCTAGTGCAATGGAGAGCTGCAGCTGACCTCTGAATAGCATTTATCTCATATACAGAGTCAGGGGAATGTATCCACACAACTGAACACCCAAGCCTTATAGCATGCAGTTCTCACACCAACCGTACAAAGACACTCTTGGTTGTCCCTGTTGTATTGGAAAGGAAACTGACTTGCAGAAATGTGGAGAAACATACTAAATTTCACCCAGCTGGTGAGTGATAAATGGTATTTTAAGTCCAGGATTGCTTGACCCTAGCCCAACAATCTTTCAATAACACAACTGCCGGGACCATTCACACACATCAGGTGCAGTACACCCACCAGCTGTTTGGTTTGTTGTTGCTGAAATGTAAGCATGATACCTCCCTTAGCAACTGAAAAGGTCCTTAGCTACCGGTGATGTTTAACAACTACTTTTCACATAAAGGCTTCTGAAAGTCATAGAGGGTTCATAGAAGCTTTTTTTTTTCAAGATGGTGCAACAGGAGGAATCCCACTGCTGTGATCTGGGCAGCTGCCTGGAAGGAGCTGGTCAGATGTTGGCCCTTGGGAAGTACTAGGGACACTAATTACCCACATGGTTGAGACACTTCTTTCACTGGAGCCGGGAGTGTAGAATCCGCCCCAGTACCCAATGTCTCGGGGGCAGATACAGGTATTTGGAAACTATGGATTTCACCTTTAGTTTTGGGATGTCTGAAGTTCACTGGAAATTCCTTAGAGAAAACTGAGAGTGTCAGTGGGATGAGTAAGCAATCTAGTTAATAACAACAAGAGCTAATATTCATGATGTTCCAGGCACTATTCTCAACATTTTGTGTCTATTAACACATTTAATCCTTTTCTCATCCTTATGTACTACATATGGTATACACATAGCTAGCCCCCTTTTTTTGTTCATAAATGAGGAAACTGGGGCACAGCCTGGTTCAGGAACTTACTCCCGGTTATACGGCAAGTGGTTCACCAGGGCTTTTACACAGGCAGTTTAGTTGCATAGCACAGAGCATATTATTTTTCAGGTAGAGAAACTGGATTTTTTTCACGTGTGCACACACATACCTCACGCCATTATCAATGTGTACTGAACTGAATTAACAGAACTCAAAGGGTATAATCATAAAGCAATTTTGTTTTCCCCCGCAGTCGTCCTTTCAAACCTGCACAGTGTGTTTGGCCAGACCATTCCACAATAGTGTGTCAACTTCCAGCAGCCCACACCGCTTCCCCGTTCCCTCCAAAATTAGAAAAGGAGCTCCAAAGATTGTAACCACCTAAAGCAGCCTCTGCTCAGAGATGAATATGCCAGTCCAGTGCGGTTAATCGACTCCCTGAGCGCCACTCCAAGTTAAAGCCTCTCCCCTCATTTGATGCCTTAACAGTTCTGGAAATCCCCTGTTGGGGAAGAGGGGCTTCTTCTGACTTCTTTACTCCGCCCACCCCTCCATCGACCACCACTGCCTGGTATGGAATTTTATCAAATTAAATGTATTGGGGCAACATTGTTTAATAACATTGTATAAGTTTGGGGGGCACAGCTGTTTAAAACAATATCTGTATAGTCTATTGTTTGCTCACCACCCAAAGACAAGGCTCCTTCTGTCACCTTTACCCTAGTCTTCCTCCCCGCACCTCACTTCTCCTGTTGTATTTATGAGTTTCATTGTTCATTTGTGGCTTTTTGTTTTCTATGCCACAAATAAGTGAGATCATATGGCTCTTGTTCTTTTCAATCTGACTTATATCACTTAGCATGATACTCTCCAGATCCATCCATGTTGTCGCAAATGGCAGTATTGCATCTTTTTTATGGCTGAGTGTATATGTACCACATCTTCTTTATCCAATCATGTATCAGACGACACTTAGCTTGTTTCCAGATCTTGGCAATTGTGAATAATGCTGCAGTGAACATAGGGGTACATATATTTATGCATAAGCATTTTCAAAGTTTTCAAGTAGATACTCAGAAATGGGATTGCTCGGTCACATATGGTAGCACTACTCTTAATTTTTGGCGGAACTTCCATACTGTTTTCCATAGTGGCTGCGCCAGTTTACATTCCCACAAGCAGCGTGCTACTCTGTCATGGTTAGGATGGAGAAAGGAAGGGGAGGGAAGTGAGAGGCTCAAAAATGCCTTAGTCAAAGAGCACCCATATATGTATTTGTTTTCTCCTGGCCATGACAGGTGTTTAAAATTAACTTTCTCTTGAGGGATGTTTTTGGGCTTTTCTTCTCTTCTTCTTTTTTTACCTGTAACTCCTTCATTCCGATGATGTACTCTCCAGGTGGCCCTGTAAGGGAGCCCTTTAGCCCAGGGTTACTTACCTGGGGTCCTTCAATTTGAATAGAAAAAAAAAAGCTGTTTATTTATTTACTTACAGTAATCTCTAACTGAAATTTGCTTTCATCTATCAATTGAAAATGTGCACTCTAATTGAAATTTAGCATTTCCTTTGATTTCCAATGCAGTTTTATCAACAGTATTTGACTCTGTCACCAGTAAAATCATAGTCAGCTCCCTATTATGTTGATTGTGAAAATATTTCAGAATGTTTTTTACACTTATCATTGCTTCAAAATTAAGGACACTAGAGTCATTTTTTAGAGTTGATACTAGATCTGATCATTCAATGGTTTAAGACTTCTAAATTATTTTGATAACTCTACTTAGATGTAATTGCTTTCCTTTGAAAATCAATGAATTTCATGTACGCACTTGGAAACAGTCATCTGAGAAGAGGTCATGCATAGACAGAGTCTGCCAAAAGGGTCTACAGCACAAAAAATATCATTGTTTATCGAGTTTCCCCACTATCATCTACTCTCTTTGCTAATGTCCTATCTCCCTTCCAAGCTGCCTTCTTGCGCAAGGTCCCTTTAATGTGATAAAGTCCAGTTCTTTTTCTCCTGCCCCCATGACTGACATCTCCTCTGTGGGAAACACCCTGTTCACCTGCACTCCCCAGTGGAGCAGGTGCTCCCTAACTGCAGCCCCTACCCCCTCTGAATTCAGGTCTGCTAGGCAGCTGGTGTGTCCCAGTCAGCCAACTGCCTATGCATGTGTCGGTGTGATCCCACAGCAACAGGTAAATTGCTTCTGCTCTGAGTAGCCCCAAGGCCTTCAGCCTATGCCCTTGCCTTCCCAGCTCTCTCAGCAGGAACCCTAGACCTGCCATTCTTCAGGAACCTGGGAACCAATACTTGGCAGAGCAAGACCCAGCAGGAACCAACTCCATTGCACGGCTAATCTCAGTTCTCATTTGTCAGCACGCACGCCTCACTGGTTGTTGGAACCCTCTGAAATATCACCCCTGTATCCAGGGTAAACAGCCTAGCTTACTAATTGGGTCTTTCCAACCTTTTCCCTAGACTTGGAACAAGGGAACTCCATCCTCTCCTCCTCCTCCTTGGAATGGCAGAAGGAACATTTCTCCAATACATTTTCCCAAAGAAATGGTCTCTTTACTCTAACACCTCAATTTTTTTGTACCTTTCAGGTGGTTTTTGAACCATTATATATTGAGGGTCCATATTAAATATTCATTCATCTCCATCCCCCCCCCCACACACACATACATTGCCCTACCTCTGCTTTCTTAGGACTTTCTGTAAGACTAGACTATTCAGCTACAGAATTTTCAACATTAGCATCCTTGAAAAGTCTGAAACCTGAAGGCAGAGAAAACTACTGCTTACCCAAGGCCCCCAAGCTAAAGATAGAGTCCACTAATCCTGAACTGGCCAGCTTGTGTAGCATGGCAGTGTCCCCTCCACGTGAGAGGCTACTCTCATGCCTCCCCCATTGGCACTTTCCCTGCTGTCTGGCTGGCTCCCCACTGGCACAACTCACAATCCCTGCCTGATCCCCACAACAGACCAGACACAGACAACCAGGCAGGAGCACCGTGCACCGATTTCCTGGGGGACGAGTCCATCTCTCTCACGTCCAAGTGCCAACTTAAGAAAAAGAAGCCTGCCGCATGGGATCAACAGAGGGAAGCCCCCTGCTTTATTCTTTGTTAATGTGTCATGTTTTGTTTTGTGGGGTTGACTCATAGAGGCCACTGCCTCGCAGCTGCAATCGTCCTCACTCCCTGGCATTTAGCAGGATCTGCTTTCAGGAACACGTCCCGGGTTTCCTTAGACAGTAAACAGCCACTGATTGCCTTTTACTCCACCAAGAAAATGAGATTACTCCTTGAGGAATCAGCAGCTCTGCCTGTTTGCTTGGCTGCAAGGCACCACGCAGCTTGCTTAAAATTAGCTTCCCCCATAAATCACTTGCACAATGAAGTGCCTGCCTCTGCCCTCTGACATATTTGTGTCTCTGTTTATTTTTAATGATGACATGGCTTTTTCTGTCTCCATTTGGCTCTTTATCCTTCACACTCCTGAATACTAAATTCTATGCCAAAAGTGCAAAATCTAAGAAATGGCTGGGCAGAAAGATCTCCCTTTCTGCTAGCATGAAGGTAGGGGGAAACTGAGTTAGCCTTGGGAGCGATCTGAAGGAAATTGCCCCTGTTCCATTTTGATCAGATTGTTATGTCCTAAACATGTTCTCTTAAAAAAAAGCAAGAGAGTACTTCTTTATATGCATTTGCCAAAGTCAGTGAATGTAGATTTCATTAAGAGTTTCATGTTCCATTACCTGTATATTTTGCATAAAAGAGAAAAAGAATGGCAAATAATGAACTCCTCCTAAAAATGTACATGCAAAAATATTTAGGAGGAAGTGTACCAGTGTTCATAACTTACTTTGAGATGCTTTCAAACTGTGATTAATTAATTGCTGGATAGAGAAATGTAGTAAAAAGTTAATGGTGAAAGTAATGTTTTCATTAATTTGTGGTAGGCATAAGGTAGATGGTATATAGAAAGCTGTTTACTTTCAACTTTGCTGCAGATTTGAAGTTTTTCACAATAAAATATTTGAAAAAAGCTTATTTGGGAACCTGGGCTGATTCTTTGGGGACACATGAGGTCTACAGCTTCCAAAATCCTGTCCTTAATCCAAATTTTATTCCTTAAAATTCATATTTTCATACATAAAGCTAGAAGTCAGAAGTTTACAAGGAAAAGAGGATCATTGGCTCAGTGAAAAGTCTAAAATATGGAATATTCTAAGAGACATATTTTACTAGTTAGACATGCGGGCACCTCCTTCAAATGGCATCTGACTACAGAAGCTCTTGACTCAACTCTTCAATTCACCACATAAAACACAACGAAAAAAAGGAAAGTTCATATCATGACCAGAACTCATATAGGAGAAATTCAAACACCTATAATTCAAATGGGCCTAGGATGAGAAACTCCAAAAGGGATGGACTCTTAGTTTCCTACTGAAAACAGAGAAAATTTACTCCAGAAAACCTGCATCAAATAAATAATTGAGAAATTCTTTTCTAATTCATGAATGCTACCTTTTTGAGGCAGAGTATCTCTACTTCCTTAGCACAACTTTTAGAGACTTCAACATCCAGAAAACAATAGGAGGATAGGGAAGGGGAGATTTTGGCCCATATTGCAATGATACCCTGCAGAAGTACACTGATTTGGCAGGACTGTAGACAGGGGAATGCAGGGGAGCAATGCATAGTAGCAGTAGTTGTTTGTCATGTATTTATCCTTTCGAGCATTAGCTGGAGTTGAAGAAGCCACTTCTGTGCACCAGTACACAATTATATGAATGCTGATTAGATATTAGGAATCTGTCTGGATGTGCAATTAACTTGCCCTCTGGGCCAGGAAAGTATACTCCCATGAAAGAGGGTGGGGAAACCAAACAATATTTTTCAAGTATTTAATCAGTTGTAAGAATATGACAATGAAGCCTGCATTCTATCTAGCCAGTAAAGAACAGAATCCACAGAACTTGAACTTAAGATATGAACGTGAAGTGCAATGTGAGAAGTTGTCTTAGAATGCAGATGGAAAGGACTAAAGGAGAGAGAGACACAGGATGCAAATTGTAGGCTTGAGTGTGTTCCTGAGGAAGTACCCAAACAGTTGGAAAGGAAATAACAATAAAAGTAAATAAATAAAGTCAGAGAAACTATTTTAGAGGACATTGCCAAAGAGTTCATAACATTTCAGGGAAGTCAATGAAAAGAATCCAAATGTGGTTTTCTGCACACTAACCATGATGTAAAATGGGGCAAAGATAAATATAATGAAGATTAGAGAGTTTAGGTAACTTGATCAAACCCGAAAGCTAGCCTGGGCTCTCAGGAACTTACTCTAGAAGACTTCATTGTAAGAATCATAAATCAGAGATATCAAGTCTATGTTGCAATTTGGAAAGGTCGGAGTGCCCTAAGTGATGATTTTGAGACTCCGTTACTCAGAGTTGTCACTTCTCTCTGAAGCTCATTTCTTTGTGATGTTCTTGGCTTATTACCAGGCAACAGCTTTGCTCTACTCATTCATCCATTTGCCTTTTTAACAAACATTATTGTAGTGTGGCCTCATTAGACACTTTAATAAATGTCTCTGACCTAAAGAAGTACAATAGAAGGCCCTGTGGTAAACAATTTCAACACAAAATGTGAAATACAACATCAGATTGTTGAGAGAAACAGAGAGAATGATGGTGAAAAAGAGAGAGACTCCACAATCAATTATTGTTTGTGTTTTACATGGTATTTTTCCTTATTATTTACACACATTGTTTTCTTTATTCTTGTTTCCTTTTGTATCTCTCACTTTCTATTTGGTTCATTTTATAATTTCCATCAGCATCATCTGCTAATGTTCAACCACCTCTGTTTTTCTAGGTCTTAAAATGTCTTTATTTTACCTTCATTCTTGAAAGATATTTAATGAGTATGGAGTTCTAGGATGAGTGTTACTTTCTTTCAGCACGTTGAATATATATCATCTTACTTTTTTTTCTGGCTTTTATTGCAGCTATTGAGAACTCAAGTCTCCATCTAAATGCTACTCATTTGAAGGTAATTTCATTTTTGTTTCTCTCTGCTTCATTTAATTTTTTTTCTCTTTGTATTTTCTTTTCTTCAAAATAACTATGGCATGCCTAGAAGATTTTTTAAAATTTTCTAATTAAGATTGTATGTGTTTCCTGAATTCTTGGATGATGTCTTCCGTCACTTCTGAATACTTTTAAACCATGATGTCTTCAAATAGTATCTCAGTTTCATTTACTCTTTTTTGTTTCTGGTATTCCTCTTACATACAGGTTAGTTATTCTGTATTTGTCCTCTATATTGTCACTATTCAATACATTAGTCTCTAGCACATGTGGCTATATAAATTCAAATTTAAATAAAATTAATCTAAATTGAAAGTCGGTTCTTCAATCTCAATAACCACATTTTAAGTACTCAAGAGCCATTGGGTTATGATATTAGATGGCATAGATATAGAATGGTATTATCATTACAGGAGTTTCCATTCAGTATCATGGCTCTACATCTATTATCTCTTCTTCTGTATTTTCTACCCTTTGTTTTCTCTTCATGCTTCATTTTGCAAAGGCCTCTAGTCACCTGTCTTCTTGTTTAATGATTCTCTATTCAACTCTGCCTAACATGTTGTTAAACTTATTTATTCAGTTATTTTCTCTCTTTTTTTGTTCTAGAATGCACATTTTTTTCTCTTTTTATGATTTTTGATTTTCTGCTAATTTTTAAAGCTTAACTTTTATTGAACATAGTGAGCAAAGTAGTTGCATAGTCTGTCTGGTAATTCTATTATTTGGACTCCACTGAATCTGTCCCTATACTTTATTATTTTGCTATGGTATTTCCTCCTGTATACTCATATGTCTGGCTATCTCTGATTGTGTGCTGGGCATTGTTTTTGAAAAATTATATTTAGTAATAATTTAAGACTTGACTAAAATTGTCTTCATGAAATGGAGATTTTCATTTGCTTAGTCAGGATCCCAGTCATATTATTCTTGGCCATTGTAATACAGTTTAATACTTGAGTTTTTCTGGAGAGTAAAATAATCCGAAGCTGTCACCCTTACTACCAGGCTATATAACCCTTAGAGTTTCAGCCCAAAGGGGCAAAGGCTTATCAAGTCTGGGCTCTTGATAGAGTCTGCATTCAACTGACAGCCCAGTCTGTCAATTAACTTTCTGGGTCTGCATACAATGAGGGAAAAAGCAGCCTCTACTTCTAGACTGAACTCCAAAACTCTAAAAGGTCTCTACCAGGTAGTTACTCACTATCTTGTTAGCTTTTTGATACTTTTTAAAATCCTCACCTGAGTATATGTTTTTTTTTAATTTTAGGGATGGAGGAAGGGAGAGAGAAACATTGATATGAAAGAGGAACACTGATCAGTTGGCTCTCGTACATGCCCAGATGATGTTCCAAACCAACTGAGCCACCAGGTCAGTTCAGCTCTTTGATACTTTTAAAACATGATATTTATCATTCACTCAGGCCTTTTACTCTTCCTCAGGGGAAAAAAGTCCAAATAACTTAGTTCACCATTTCTAAGAATGAAATTACTCATTGTTATTTTAAAAGTCTTTTTCTCTGGAGTATGGTGATCAATACCAATACTTTCACCTAGGTTTCTCTAATTTACTTGAGGGATGTTATATAAATACCACACCTTTTGTTTTCCAAATATTCCACTGAGATCATCTCTACTCATTAAAGGTCTATTGGTGGTTTTTGTAGTCACTCACTCACTCATTTATTCAAGCCTCTAACATTCGCTAAGTACCTTTTATGGCCAGAACTCTGATGTGCTCTGGAAGTATAATGATGAACTAGATATACAATATATATTCTAATGGGACAGACAAAAATGTACATTAGTTAATAAATAAAATTATTCCACATGGTGGTGTTGTGAGGGAGTGAAATTTTATAAGATGGAGAGAGAGAGAATAATGGAGAATGGACATAGGACCCATTTTAGATAATATTGTCAGGACAGTCCTCCCTGAGGTGATAATTAAAGTTAAACCTCATGAATGAGAAAGAACAGCAGTGAGTAGAATGGATAAAATTCACGTAAAAGAGACTCAACATTTGGAAATGGTAAAAGACGTCATTGTAGCGGTTAGCAGGAGTGTCTCTCGGTAAAGATGATGTATTTATGCTTTTTCGGCAAGTAGATCCAATGTCCATCACTGCTTTCTATAGCTCTCTAAATGGGTTCTGAGGCTCACTAGCCTTGACATAAAGACAGCATCATGGAGTAACATTAAAACATTTTTGGTAGATGAACAAACCTGTTGTTCCTCATTTCTTAGAAAAGACAGGAGGAAATAGTTGTAAAATTAATAATCATAACAAAGCAACAGTTACACTGTTGTTTTGTAAAATTGAGAAAGTCCTTCAATCTCTCTGATATTTAATCTGCCTATGTAAAATAAAGTATAGTTCTAAGTTATCTATACAATTCTTTCCATTTTTATACATCATAAAAACATTTCACCTTTATTTTATCATGAGACAGTTCCTGTTCGATAATATAATTTAGTGGAGTTTCCCTATTTTGTTATAGTCTCTTTGTTGCCTGGGGAGGTTTTATAATTATATATGGTGCCCTTCTTTATTGCACAACATTTGATTTCCTAGAGGTTTTTTATTTTATTCAGTAACATGGAAAATGCTCCCAAATTTCAAAAGTTTTTACCCAATATAATCTGTAAATGCTGTCACATGCCTAGAAATGAATATGAAATAAGGCTCATATAAAGCCTCTAATAAATGCCCAAGGAAAAGGTCTTGTCAGATATAGTTTGGGGGTCTCCCTCTTAAAAACACTAGTACTCAGAGGGAAACTCATAACCTTAATGCATATTTGTGAATATAAGAAAAATGACAAATTAGTGATCTGAGCATTGAGCTCAAGGATTTTAAAAGAAAAGCAGACCAAATCCTCCCCCTAAATGTACAGAAGCTACTAGTAACAGAAGATTAGAAAATAAGAAAATGGAAACGCAAAACAATGGAGAAAATTACCAAAACCAGAAGCTCATTCTTTGGTGTTAATAATAAAACAGACAATTTCCTAAGACTGTCCAAATAAAAAAGAGAAAAAGCACACACACAAAAAAACAAGGAATTTGCACAAACAAGAAATACTATAATTCTGTTTGAAACATGGCATAACCACAGATATACAATGAATTGACAATATGTAAGAAAATTTTATGAGACTTAAATAAACACTAACATTGATTTAAGACTAAGTACCAAAATCATTTATAAGTAGCTAACAGAACTTTCAAAAACAAAAATCTTTTTTTCTAAAACTGTTTCATAGAATAAAAGTAAAATTAAAAACCTTGAAGAAATGTCTTCTAACAAATCACGTAATGTTTATATCAAAAAAAGAAAGAAAAGATATGAGAAATATATATATACACACATACATGTATACCCATATGTCAATATCTTGTAAAAATCTAATTGCAAATATCCTAAATCAACAGTAAAATATTTTCACATCCATCAAACTCCTATAAATTAAATTTCCAACATCACCAAATGCCACTGAAGTTATAGGGGACCTGGAATATTCATACATGGGGAGAAGGAGTGTAATTAGTCCAACCATCTCTGAGAGCTATTTGGCAACATCTAGCAAATTGGAATCTGCAAATGTACTTGTAGCTCTGTGTGTCACTCCACACAAAGATGTCTTTACTGAGCCATTAAAGTAATAGAGAGTAATAGAAAACTATATAAATGCCCAGTAATAGTAGAATGGATTGATAAATTGTATGTATCAATACCACAAAATACTATAGACCTTTATGAACAACACAGTATTTCTCTATGCCTCAACAGTCATAAATTTCAAAAATGCAATATCAAGTGAATAAACCAAGGAGCAAGAGAATTATACCATTGGCACAAATTTTTTAGAACACACGAAGCAATGCAATTTACTGTTAGTATATATGTAGATATACACAGCATATTTATTCTTAAAAAATAGGAAAGATCCACACCAGCTATAGAAGAACAATTGCCTTTTGGGAGAGAGAGTAGAAAATGAGATTGATCAATAAGGGATACAACGTGAACATGAAGTCTGTCTGAAAAATATGTATATCTTTAAGGATTATTTGAAGCAATTTAGGACCAATCTAAGCATTTTAATATCTGAATGGAGGGTGTCTACAAGATGTAATATTGGACCCCATTTCACAGAGTAGCTGTAAAGACTGAGTTAATGCAAATAAAGAGCTTAAAGGACAGCATCTGTTCTCTATATGCTCCCTATGTGTTGATTGTTGTAACTGTTATTCACTTGAGACTGAATTTCCAGACAGCAAAGCTCACTCATCTATGACTGTGTTTCTGTGTGCAGCACAGACACTGGCACAGAGATGTTCAGTAATTTGATTGGTTAAATACACACATCTTACATTCTTCCTCTCATCTCAGCTCCCTCACCTACGTGCATAGGTGCAGGTGGATAGGAGGGGATAATGAATTGGCATAAACCACTGCTAGAAATTTTAAGTCTTAGTATTTTACTCTCACAACCAGTTCCATATGTGACCTGGTTAATAGTTTCAGGGCAAGTGATTACTTTTAAATAACCAACCAGTAGAGTTTATATATGTTTTGAGATTCTTGGAAGAAGGTTGATTATATAAATGCCAACTGCATTAGTATTGATTTCTCAAAGAATAAAAATAAAATCAGCAGAATTGACTATTTATTATTCCTTCTATTCTTTACCATTACAAGAACTTTGTAGGAATGAAGATTTCAAATTATTACAAAAATTATCACAGATAAAGCGTTCTTCAGTTTATAAGACCCTAAGTAGAAGAAATGGGCCTTGGCTGACTTCACCCACATGCTGAACTTCATAAATATATAGTTAGCACACGATCCAGATACTTCAACTTCACAGAGTTCAGGAAAGAACAGCTTTTGTTTATGGGGAGTTTTCTTATGTGTTGAATATAAAGTACCAATTAAAGTGTAATCGGAATAGCTGTTTGAGTTTTTGGCAGCATATCAGATGGAGTTACGGAAAGTAAGGCCTTTCAAATGATAGATATGATTTTGCAGAGGTCACGATATGGTCTGGATAGGGCACGACTGGCATGATTTCAAACCATAAATGCATGTGAAGCTAGTGCAGTGAATCATATCCCAGGGCCCAGATCCTCATTGCCTTAGGAATGGTTTCTCCATTCCCAAGTCAGTACTGGTTTTCAGAATACTTTGCCTGGAACCCAATCTCTGCATGCTGAAGAGGTCCACTCAGGCCTAGAATAGCTAAGGTGCTCAGGGATTTTATGTTATACTTGCCACTGTCCACATCTTCGTAGATTCTGGTTTGGAAGCGCACTCCACCCCTTGGGGCCTGAACCTCTCTCCTTCCCTAGATTAACTTCTCTTGTCAAAACTTTCCATATAACTGGGTTCCTCATCTTCAGAGCTTTTACCAATTCGTAATTATGCACCAAGGGAATGCTGGAAAGGTTTGGAACTAGTAATAGGAAGGAACTGAAGGGCATTATGCAAATGTAAAGAAATGGTAAATAAATAGGAAAATAAAAATCAATGAGGCAAGTGAGAATTGGTGATACAAACATGGACCGGGAACTGCAGAATTTGGTGTTGGGTAGAACAGCCGAGTGCCGCAAACAGTCACTTTAGAGTCTCAGTTAAAATCTGAAGAGAGAAACCTGACCCAGGGTAAAGATATAGTCAGTGACTAGCCCAGGTTGTAACAGCTTCCAAAAACCAAAAACATGCAATTGACCTTGTAACTAGGATTGCATATGGCACCCAGCCAAAACCCACCAGCCTCTCCAGGGCAAAGAGTGACAGCTTTGCTGCCCTGCAGCTGAAACAGGTTGGAACCCATATTAAACTGTGCCAAGGAGGGTCTGCCACTAAGCTGAACACCTGTAATTCACCCATCTGTGTCCCTCAAGTCCTCACCCCAAAGTAAATTGATTCTGAGTTCTAACAGCTGTCTGGGGGACTCTGATGGGCTGTTCACAGCAGGAAAGGCTTTGGGAGATGACAAAAGCTGTGGGTTGTGTTTTCAAGGTCAGAATCCAGAGAGGAATGTTCCTTTGATTCTTTTTCATGTGGAGGGAACAAAAGTAGAACTGGGTGGGATTCTTAATTCAAGTAACTATGAGACGTTATTCATCCCATAATCTGATTTGAAAATAATCGTGGTTGATGAAAAGGAGAAAGTTGGGGCAATGATAGTCCCTTTCATGTAGAAGTACAAAGTAAAGAGTAGGGAAAAGAGGGTACAAACTTGGGAAGTAAAAGTAGCTTGCAGTGTTTCTGTGATGCTAAGGCACTGTTAAGAATGTTGTAAATACATATTCCCTAGAAGTCTATCACATTCATGGCAATAATAGAAAAATAGATATGTATGTCCTGGTAGTGATACATTTAAGATTGCTTGGAACAGAAGAAAGGAAAATTCATGTACTTATCTCCTACTATGAGTACATATATTCTTAAATGCCAAGTGCTTCTAGCAGCAGACTCTTGCCAACATCAGCAGCCACTGATACTTTCACTTACAAATAAGTGAAGCAACCGTGTTCTGTGCAGGTTCTATTTCACAGTAAACAGAATCTTAAAGGCTGAGTCGCTGAGGCTCCCTGGTGACTTGAGCTACAATCCCATTTTTTTTTTCTTTGCAAGCTTATGTACTTTTCTATTTCTTGATTTTTTCCTGGTACTCTGAATACAGGACTACTGATTTACTGATTCTTATTTATTTTTTGGATAATGTTTTATCTGCTGTTACTAAAGTAAGGAATCTTCATTTATTTATTCTTTTGGGGACCAGTCACACACTCACTAATTTAGTTAACAAATGGTTATTGTCCCAGTACTGGGAATATAGTGCGAAGACAGTCTAGGTTTCCAGGCTGCTTCTCAGCAAGTGGTGACTCTCAAGATACCATTTATGTTTTGCATGCATGAGAAAACTGGAAACAATCCCCATGCCTTCTTGAATAAAAGTTTGCTAATTTATTTTAAAATTTTATATGGAAATTCAAAGAATGGCCAAAGGAATTTTGGGGGAAAAAAACACAAAAAATTAGAGGGCTACTTCATATATTACTTGATTTCAAGATTTTCTATAAAGCTACAATAGAGTATGGTAGTGGTGTAAATATGGACAAAAAGTATAGGCCAATAGAGCAACAGAGAGCCCAGAAATACACCCACCCACATGTGATCACGTGATTTTTGGTAAAGGTGCCAAGGTGATTCAATGGGAAAATGAAATTTAAGAAATAACATTGATATAAAATCCATGTGGGATAAACTTCAAACCTTCCCTCACTGTATACATTAAAAAGTCATTCCAAATGGATTACAGATCTATATAAAATGTAAAGCAACCAAAGTTCTAGGAGAAAATATAAAGAAAATCTTCAGACACTTACATCTGGCAAAACTTTCTCGACAAGACGTGATATACACTAATCATAAAAGAAAATAAAGCGATAAACTGGACTTCATCAAAATTAAAGATTTCTTTTTCAAAAAGTTCAATTAAAAAGCACTAATGTCTGAAAGAAAACATCTTTGATATCTGACGAAGGCATAGTTAAGGGTGCAAAACCTTTCCACAGTTCTACTTTAAGTCTCAGATGTGACTCCATAACGATGAGATTCCAGTCCTGCCCTTCACACTTGTGTGATCCAAGGACAAGCAGTGTCAACATCACCTGGTAACTGTTGAAACTGAGGGCTCTCAAGACCCACCCTGGACCTGTTACATCAGAATCTTTGTTTTAACCAGGTCTCAGGTTACTAAAACTTGTGAACTCAACTACTTTTGACCACATAGGAAACCAGCTTCCTGATTCTGGTACCTCTGAAGGTATAAAAGTGTATCCTGGGAATCTGTGGACCATGCCGGGAAGCCAGGTGGTGTCACGGAGAGAGCACAGGATTCCATTCAGGCTACACCTGGATTTGAATCTGTGCTCTACCACTTGCTAAAACTTTATGTGGAAAACTATAGGCAGGTCATTTATCATCTCTCAGCCCCTGTTTCCTATCTATAACAAGAAGATGACTCTATCCTCTTTATAAACTTGAGAGAATTAAGTGGAATAACATTTACAAAAACACCCAGGACAGTACCTGAAATGGTGTGAGCTCCCCGTATATGCAGTTCTTTCATGTGGTCAATAGAAAAGCACTTTATTTTATAAATCACAAGTCAGTGCCTCAGAGCCAGTGGAAAGCTCTGCCATTTCCCCACATCAAGGACCAGGGTCATTTATTTGTACCTCTTTCCACATGTACTTTCTCCCTTGGCTCAGCAGTCTCAGCGGATGAGGGAGGGCAGGCAGTGTTAGGAAGAGCCCTTGCGTTTGGGCTGTGGCCCCCCCTCCCGTCCATCCACATTTCCAACAGCCCACTTAATAACACGAGTAATAACGGGGTTCATTATGCATGCAGCTCTGCAACCATTGCTGAAGAGAAAATTAGTTTGATGCCCTGAGCGACAGTTGAAAACTAAAAATACCTAAATAAAATAAAAGGCAAGGAAAATGTATACATATACATACACATAATAAAGAGCTCAATGAGAAAAGTCATAAAGACGCAGGTCACACAACTTACTCTTTTCCTGACACTTCCTGACTCTTCAGAAAGATCGTGTTGATTACTAAGTCCGTTTTCTTAGCCAAGGTTCCCTCCTCCCTGGAATTGAGTGGGAAGGTAGGGGGTCTGAGGAGCTCAAGCATGGGTGCATATCCACATATACAGTTCAAATACTTTTTGCCGTAATTTTAGATTTACAGAAGTGTTGCAAAGATAGCACAGGGCTCCTGTCTAACCTTCACCTAGCTCCCTCTAATATTAATGCCTTATGTAACCATGGTCCATTTATCCAAGTGGAGAAATTAATATTTATCTATCTATTAACTAAACTGCATGCTTTCTTCAGGTTTCCCTTCTTTTCTTTGTTCGGTTCCTGGATACAGTTCAGGGAACTGTTGCATTTAGTCCTCATGTCTTCTTAGTCATCTTCAGGCTATGAAAGTTACCATCATGGTACTTCTGAGGAGTACTGGCTTGGTATTTTGTGGAAGGTGCCTCTATTGGGGTTTGTTTGGTGTGTCTTTTTTAATCAATAAACTGAGGTGATTGACATTTGGAAAGAATAGCACAGAGGTGATATACTTCTCATCACATTTTATCAGAGGCACGTGATTTTAATATGTTTTATAATGGATGCTGCTAACTTGAATTACTTGGTTAATATTGCATTTTCTAGTTTCTCCACTGTAGAGTTATTTTTTCTTCTCTCTACTCTATTCCTTAGAAATAAGTCATTAAGTCCATCCACACTTGCAGAGAGAAAAATTAATTAAACTCCAGTTCTTGGGAGGAAGGGCATCAGATGTTAAAAGCAGGAATGAACCAACTTGGGGGGCGATCCTCTGAGATGATGCCAATCCCCTGTCCTTCCCTAAAGTTATGCATGCTGGTTTGGCATTTGTCAGTGGGTTGTGCCTGCAGCAATTGTTGCTGGGTGTTCCAATGGTGATTTTTATTCCCCTCATCCTTCTGCAAGTGTCAACTAGAACTCTTTTGTAAGGAAAATTTTTCCCTCTCCTCCATTTTGTTATGTAGTCAATCATTTATTTATATCACTATTAGTTCTTGGGTTTTTGTGGGGGTTTTTTGCTTTCTTTGGGGGTTATAGTCCACTATTATCATTGTTTATTTTATTGCTCAAACTCTTCTAGCATTGGCTATTAGGAGCTCCTTCAGGTTAACCCCTGCATCCCTTTGACGTAATCCTGTCCTTTTGTTCCTTGAGCACTTTCTTACTTTCTGGCAATGCAAGATGGTCCAGACTCATCTGTCAGTTTTCCTTTTCTATCTTAGAATCAGCCATTTTTTTTTCTCCAAAGAGCTCTGATTCTTTTCATTGGAGAATAACATTTAAAAACCAAGATCTAGGTGGTGCTAGGTGAACATTAATTGCACAGTTGTTGAGTATACACTTAAGGATGGGTATTCTGCTATCTGTTTACATATCCATGGCCTGGCTAAATTCTCACCCCAGTCCTCAGTAAGGGTGACTGAAGTACATTCCTTTTTTTCTCCCATGGAACCTTTTCTTTTTACAATAAGACCCTAATCTTCATCCTAGCTGTAGGCTGGTCCTCTCTGCATAGAATCTTTCCTGTTCCTCACATCTGTCTTCCCAGATGTGCAAATGCTCTCCCTTCTGCCTGTAATGCCCTCACTGCTCCTGCCTCTTCTTTCTGCCCTCTCTTTTTAAAAGGGGCAGGCACATACACAGATGTGCACACACACACACATGCATGATCACATCCACACATTGGGACGCACTATTTTTCCTCCTGCCTCAACTCTTGCCACCAAATAAGCCTCCCGAGATGAGGAGCATGAAACAGATATTTGTGGTGATTCAAGAGGGCCATTTCAGTGGCTACAATTAGAAAGATCAGGGCTTGGAACAAGAGCTTGCTCAGCTTGAGGTGTGAGCTCAAGGCATTTTCTCAGTAGGGTTTTCAAGCTGGTGAAAAGCCTGATGGGTGTGAACACTAGAGCCATTTATGAAGTTATTCACTTACTCATTTATTCTCCCCCCACCCAAATTACAAAGGGTTTAAAGTGCATCAGGCAGGAATTACACAGGGGCTTGGATGACAAAGTTGTGTACAGTCCTTTTTGTCCTTCAAGGGGCTGATAGTCGAAGGGAAGCAAGCACGGCGGACACTGAGTGCTACAGGTGGTCTTCCAGCAGCCTGCAGCAACTTCTGGAAGGAGGCATGTGGAGCAAAGGCATTGTGTAAAGGCAAGATGCTTGTTTAAAGACATTAGGCCACTATGGGGCCATGTCAGGGTGGGTTTTATAATCTGGAGTAAAACAGATGAAGCCATGGAGGTGAGAGACATCACCATGTGACAGGACGTCCATAAAGGCAATATCATTGTTCTCAAATGATGAGGATGCTTGTCTCCTCTTTTCTAATATTTGGTGGTTTTTGTTGTTCTTTTAATCTTCTGGGACATTTTTGTGGTGACAACAATATATTTTGTCTGAGTTTTTGCCTTGTTTAATGTTTTGTTATAAAACACACACATGCACACACAAGTACACATCCCACACTTTTGCTTACTTTTCTACTTTTTTACAAAAAACATATACTTTGCTAGCATACATCCTGCTTTCAATAGTACTTAAAATATCTTAGCTATTTCAGTATGATTATTAACCCTCTCAAACCTGAATTGTCATTTGGGAAAAAAAATACAGTATCTGTCACTGCCCTGCGGAGACAAGGTATTAGCTCATTTTCTTCTCTACACACACACGCACTCATGCACACACTTCTAGGTTTTAAAAATTAAAGTTTTAGAACTAGATTTGTGTTATTACAAAGCTAATTGTACATTATGTACCTTCTTTCCGAAATGCTAAAATTTGCATTTATTATTTTAACTAGGCAGAAAGCAGGAGGGTCTGCATATTTTTAACTGTTTTCGGTGCTTTATGGAGTTTTTTAAATTCATTTTTACATTATGTGACATTTGTCTCTTGTGCCAAACAACAGAGGCACATTTTCAAGATTTATTTATTGTCCCCTCTTTCCACATCTCTGCTCCCTGCCTAAGAGACAACCACTGGCACTGGTAACATAATTTTTAAAAATTTTATTCCTTACAAAGAATTTATGTTTTTCCTTGAGTATAACTACTTGGCTGCATACATATACAACAAAATGAAACAAACACACATTCCTGTGCACACACACGAGTTCACACAGCCTACCCCATTCAGACTCATGTAGCCATGCTACTTTTTCTCCTAGCCTTTCATGTTTCAAGTGTAAAGGCTCACATTTGGTTGACTTTCATTCTTTCTTACATATTAAAATATTTATATTGTTTAAAATTTGCTTATAAGTTTTAATGAATTCTAGCCATATGATTTTAACATTTAAAAATCTTTGTGGTTAAAAATGGGCTATGAATGTACCTGGGACCATCATTCTGGATTTTTAGCTGGTTCTCAGTAAATCTTTTCAATTTTCAAATGTAGTTTCTCCCTCATAATACAGAATTGTTTAAAATACAGATATGATTATTGTCTCTTTTTCCATTTTTTCAATCATTTGCACTCTTATTTAAAGAGGACCTATTATTTCCATTTTGGTTTTTCATTCTTTGTCTATTCTGCAATTTTCTCTTTTGCCATTGTAAGCTCACTGATCTTTTATTTTTTTCAAATGTTTTCCCAAAATATCCACCACATTGCTGATTCATTTCATACAGCATAAATTATACTCCTTTCTGTACCCAATATGAATTTCATTATTTTTTAAATTCTACCAACCCTTGCTCAAATTTATTAGTTTGTCTTTTGAAATGTCCTCAGGTGTCTATTTCTGTAAGACTTCTATCTCCTTAATAATACTTCAATTCCCAAAATTTAAAGGTTATAACTTTCTATATATTTGAGTATAATAGTTTCTTGAAATTTTCTTCTGGATACTGTAGTAGATAAATTTTAATAATCTACTTTTCTTTAAGATTTCTGAAACACCTACCCAGCCAGCCCTATTGAGTTGCCTTTATGCCTAAATGTAAATATATGTATCTATCTATTTTTTTAAAGAGAGGGAAACTTAAATTACTTGTAAAGAGTAATTGGATACCTATCATTTTTTAAAAAATTGTGGTTTTTATTGACAATATTATTGGTGAACTAATAATACTATTTAAATATGAACTTATTTTAGTTAATAGAGGATTAAATATTTTACATTTATTAGTTGTTGGAATTTCTTCTTCAACCAATAGCCTGTTGATACATATTCCCGTTTTTCTATTGAACGTTCCTAATTTTATAATTAATTAGCTAAAATTCTTTGGTTGCCAAGAATCATAATACTTTTTCTGAAAGAATACCTAGTAAATATTTTGTCCATTTAAATTTTTCACTGCTCTTTAAAAAATGTATAATTTAATGACATTTCAGTGCTTTCCTATACTCCAATTCATGAATCTCTTCCTTTCCCCTTAGAAAATATTTCCATGGCTCAGGACAGGTAAAATAGCATTTGTGGGAACAATGATGAAGACCTGAGCTAAGACAGTAGCAATGGGGAAAGACCAAAGACTAGCATTGTAGTGAGTGTCATTAAGGGGGAGAAGCACATGGTGACCGATTAGAATTACTGACTGAGTCATGGTGAGAAGGGAACTGACATCCAGGTTTCTACCCTAAATAAGCAGATAGATGGTGATACCATTGACCAAACAAGAAAACAAGCAGAACACATTTTCTAAGGTGTGGAAGCAAAGGCACATTTACAGGCAGAAACAAAAGAAAAGAAATCAAAAGAGAAGATAAGAGGAAAAGCTTAAGGATAAGAATGTGCAAATATTAGTTGAGGTTTGAGTGGGGACAGGTCATAGTAAGATTTAGATCCTGTGGGAATCAGAACAAGGATGTTGTCTGGAGATCAACCAGAAGGAAAAGAGAATTAACAAACTTTTTTTTAAGAGGCAGGCAATATGTCGAGAAATGTTATGTTCATGCCAATATTTTTGCAAAAAAAAAAAGCTGTTATTCTCAGTTTTGCAACTTAAGTTCAGAGAAGCCACATCAGCTGCCTGTAGTGTGGCATCTATTTTTTAAATATTGTATTTATTTATTTTTTAGAGAGAGGGGAAGGGAAGGAGAAAGCGAGGGAGAAAAGCATCAGTGTGTGGTTGCCTATTGTACACCCCCTATTGGGGGTCCAACCTGGCATGTGTTCTCACTGGTTTGCAGGTGACCCTTTGGTTCTCAGGCCAGCACTCAATCCACTGAGCCACACCAGCCAGGGTGGTGTGGCATCTATTTAAATACTTGGATCTCTTTGTCTCCAACACCATGGTTCCTGTCATCATACTGCCTCTCAGTAGGATTTCTGCTTCCCACAAGGTCCACCACTACACATCAGGTAGGATCAGGTAGGTGAACCCCTCCTGGATCCATACCTGTCACCCATTCCCACTGCTGGGGAAGATGGCATCAGAGCATTGACAGGAGGCCCGTTATCTTTAGGTTAAAGTGGATTTGTGATCATTACCCTGTGCTAAGGAATCTGCTCATTGCCCTGAAGACAGTTTTGTTATCTCTCACTGCATATGTGATCATTACCCCGAGGGCAGAGATGCAATCACTGCCCTGCAGGAATACCTATCATTATGGCTTGGCAAGTGGAAAAGGGATAATTAACTTGCACAAATAGATGGGATCATTGCCCCACAGATAGAACTGGTACTGCATTTCTTCTAGAAATGCAATCTTTAGTGTGCAAAAGACAATGTGTTAATTACATTTATGGTAGAGATACGCTGGTTATATTGCCCATAATGATAATATCAATTGCATTTCAGGTGGAAATTGGTATCATTGCATTGCTGATAAACCTGTTATAATTACATTGCAGGAAGAGAGGCAATCATCTCCTTACATATGGTGCATATGGATATGGGACCATTATAGGGCAGGTAGAGATGCAATCATTATGCTCTAAATAAACCCATTTTCATGGGATGATGTGGTGCTAGTTCTAGGTATATGCCTTAACCAGTGTTACAGTTCCCACTTTTATACCCTGAGACAGCTTGTGAGGAAATCTGGGATAGATTCCTTAAGCATGAGAGGCCATGTGAGTAGGGAGGCTCTGAGGATGAAAGACCAAGAGGAAAGAAGGAAATACAGCCAGGCCCCAGCCATTGTAGCCATTCCAGCTGAGATGCCAGACAGACCTATGAATGAACTATCTTAGATCATCCAGGTCTTCCAGATCTTCCAGCTCACTGCAAGCACATGAGCGATGCCACATGGAGCAGACAAGATGCCCAGCTGAGCCCAGCCCAAATTACAGAATCACAAACAATGTATTGTCTGTTGTTATTTTAAGCTACTACATTTTCAGGTGATTTTTTTAAACTGAAATACCTGCGTACACTTTAATGATATATAATCAATCCATAATGTTATGATAGCCTCCTTCACAGAACTGAAGTGATGACTTCTCTGTTTTCAGTGCAAAGCAATTTAGTGGTAATAGCTACAACTACCCTGAAATTATCTAAAACCTCATGAAGTTGATTTACTATGTAGCCATCCAAAGTGCCTGATCACATGTCTACTTGAGACATGATGAGTGCATCTCTACAAGCAATATAATGGTAAAGGTTCTTTTTCTTTTACCTTTTTTGAGTGCATGCGTGTGGGCATGTTTTCAGTGGAATGGGCATTTACATTGCAAAAAAATTGAAGTTGCTTGTCCTGCAGTTGTCAAACCTAGGTTCAAATTTCAACTCTATTCCCTGGTACTTGAGTGACCATTAGTACACTTAAACTCTTGAAGCCCCCTGTGTAAAATGAGGGAAAGAATTTCAAACTCACAGTGTAGTTGAGAAAAGAAATATGATAAGTTATGCAAACCATTTGCCTTAGTTGCTGGCACCTGTAGTAGCATTTAACCTGTAACTCTCACTCATGTTTCTGATGTAATGGACAATGATCTTACTCTTCAAGCACTAATCTCAGAGAATTGTCAGACAAAAAGACCAGGACTTGTCCCAGTACAAAATCCTGGTGATCCCTTGCTTTAACTTAATAGCATAGTAACAAGCATTCTTTCATTTTATTTTATTTTGTTTTCTGTTACATGAAGGTCCATTCAATCAATCATTCATTTCTTTATTTATCACATGTTGTATTAACAAATAACACTTCATTATTTTATGTTATACTGTGGTTGAAATGGATAGGTTATATTGGGATGAAAAGACATACTTGCCACTCAGAAAGAAAAAAAAGCACAGAGAAATAAAAGGTATTGGTCAAGAAGGAAGTAGAAAGCAGTAGCCTGGGATGTCCTCTAGCTTTGAAGAATGTCTTGTAGAATGGCTAAACTTAGGAAAAATAACATAAGATATTGGTGAGGATGTGAAGCATTGGGGTCCTGAGGGATGTGGGTGAATTTGGTATCCATGGAGACACCTGGCAATTACAGATGCTTCTCTTTGGTCTTTCCATCCAGCTGAATGAACAGACAGAGCTCTCCCCATCCTTTCCGGCCACAGAACCATCACCAGGCTGGGGGACACCACAATCCTTCAACTGAAAGCTCTATTTCCTAATGTTCTCACAAAGAGGTCACCTCACACTGACCTCCCAGTTATGGACTATTTCTTATTCAGGCCTGGAGGACTTTCAGGACTGAGTAACCACCCCAGCCCAGTGACAAGCAGCATGATCTGCTGTTAGACTCTTCTCACTCACTGGGTAAGGGCTACACTGCTCCTGCAGCTGGGTGTCCTCCCTCAGGCCCTCTGGCATTGGCTGGGGTCAGGCCAAACCCTAGTGGTTAGCTCCCTGAGGCTGGCCTTAGAGAGAACATAGGCTGTCTGGATAGAACTCTGGAGACAGTGTCATGGGCCAGAGACCTCTGATCTGCAGGCCAGCGGAGTCACCACACAGACAGATTTACGAGTCATAGGCAAAAGGGCTGGTGTTCGTGTGGGCATCTCACAACCCCTTCCTTTTCACATGACCATATCCCTGGCCAGATCCTCATGTCCTTAGATGGCTGCTGCCTTTTGGTAAATGGGCAATTGAGAAAAATGAGCACATTTATCATGGCCTTGTGGTTGCCCATTTTGAACCACCCTGGTCTGAATTTAGTAGCATTGCCTCAAAGAGAGCATCCTCTCCTAACCAGCTAAAGTTTCCTCCCAGGGGACCTACTTCTAGGATTAATATGCTGAGAAGGCTGCAGTTTTGTTTTCAGTGTGGATGGTGTGTTTTCAAGGAGGAATATGACACCTTAGAGTCAGATTAGCCCATTTGAAGTCTTTTATCTTCTACTTACTGATTTTCTAAATTTGGGCAAGTAATTTCACCTCTCTGAGTCTCATTCTCCTCATTTTTGAGACCAAGTGAGACAATATATGTAAAGTTCTCTGCAGGCATCTGCAGAGTTCCAATAAATAGAAGAAATTGAAATTAGTATTCATGCTTGAAATGGGGCCATTTTTCAAATTTGGAATTTTCACATATTAAAAATGCAGATCATTGACAACTCTACCCCTTTATCCTCTAATTTGATTAATTCTCTAGTTCCTCTATCTAACTTCTAAATTCAAGTGATCATCTTCCTCTACGTTGCTCAGTTTAGATTTTCACTGTTGTTCACAGCTTATAGAGAGCTGGGCTGGAAGGCCTACCAGACCTCCTGGTCGCTTCCCCTTCCTCTCCTTTCCCACTGTCATTAGCCACGCCATGCCTTGGTGGTCCCATACAAGGATTACTGTCACTTCACAACTCCTTCTCCTCCAATGATATTCCACACAACTTCTTATCTCATTTACCCTAATCTCATATGGCCATACCATTTGTGCCCTTTCAGGATATCACTTTCTTATTCTGTGGATCTAACTTTTAAATGAATTTCTGGTTTCCAGATCAGCCTAACAACTCTGAAGTCTGTCTCCATCATTCTTTTTGGAATTGTCTTTTATCCCTTCTCCCTTCTATGCCTGTCACCAACCTTCCATTGACAACCTTACATGAGTATTTTCTTGTGAATACATGTTTGATCACAGTTTATTTGGCCTGTGGATGGACATCTGACTCAAGCAAGATGAATCAATTAGAATCTGTCCTAGAAATAGCCATTATTAAGTAGAGAAGATAAGAAGGCCAAGGACAGTTCTTTGGAACCTTGTCAAACCTAAGTGAAAACAATCCAAGTGTCCATCAATTGGTGAATGGATAAACAAAATGTGATACATCCATACAGTGGAATACTGCTCAACAGTAGAAGTGAACAAACTCTTGATAAACACTACAACATGGATAAACCTCAAGTCATTATGTTAAGTGAAAGAAGCCAGACATAAGCACTGCATATTACATAATTTCATTTATAAGAAATTTCTAGAAAATACAAATCAATAAGAAAGAAAATAGATCAGTGGTTCCCTGGGGCTGAGGTTTGGAGTGAGGCCTGGCAGCAAAGTGACACAAAAGGGGATTTTCTGGAGGATGGAAATGTCCTAAAAATTGAATTGGGTGATGGTTGTGCAACTGTATCGATTTATTAAAAATCATTGGATTAAACATTTAAAATGGCTGGTTTTCATGATACATAAATTTACCTCATTTTTTTATTTCTTGAAAAAGCAGTGACTAAATGAGATCTAGAATCCCACAGTAAGAATGTGGTTAAAATAGTTGGAGATAGAGTTGTTTTTCTTCAGAAACAACCTAGAATAATGTTATTCATTCCCATTAAGCAATGTATATTTGATTTCTATTCAGCATGCAGTGAGCTGATCATTGTATTTTCTTTCTTTCTGTATATTCCAGTTGTGCCTTTTGATTTAATATCTTCATTGTGCTTCCCTAATTAGGTGTTTGCTCTTTTCCTGAGACCATGTCTTCAATTGGCCATGATCAGTTTGAATTATATTCTTAACTCTTAGATAGTATTAAGACCACCCTCTTTTAAATGTCTTATAGTGTATGCCAGTGAAATGAAGAAACACATTCTTGGCTCCCTTTTACAAATTTATAACTAAAGGGATAGACTAGGGAAGACCAATGATTGATTCTAAGAAATACCAATTGCTCTATTCCTCCACCAGATAATGAGTCCCTACCCAGAGGGAATCAGCTAGTGTTAAATTTCATAATGACAAACAGAAATGTGCAGTATCGTTATCACTAAGCCAACACCATTAAAGGCCAGTGTTTATTGACACTTCAGGTGACTGGATGATACCTCTCCAGGCCAAGCTAATCAGAAGAACCTCTCCATTACCTCTTATCGAGATTAACAGCACCCACGGCTACCCAATGAAGGTGGAAATTACTGGGCAAGCACTGACATTAGCCAGATGCTGGCCTTCAGTCATAATGCATGCACTCACGAACAGATCTGTAGATTCAGAAATCCAGCTGATTGAGGTTTTTGTTTTAGCCTGTTGTTTGCAAAAAGCCTAAGCCCTTAAATGTTTTGCTATTCTCTCTGGTCTAGTACAGAAGTGATTATCTTCATGTATATCTCTCCTGCCACTTTTGCTAGATACAAAAGAGATCAGAACGCTATTTAAAGGTCTTTTTAATTCTTGTATTTCTTAGAATCCCACAGCAGTTGTTTTGTTTGGATAGGATTTGTTTACTCAGCTCCAATCATTTGAAGTCCATCTCCCTAATCTGTCATTTCTACATACTACCAGCAACCATTGATTAATTACTTTTTTCTTGAAATCAACTCAAATTAAAAATTTTCTAATTTAGCCACAAAAAAAAGAATGAAATTTTACTATTTGCAATAGCATGGATGCATCTAGAGGGTATTATGCTAAATGAAATAAGTCAGTAAGATAAATACCATATGATTTCACTTATATCAATTTTAGATTGGAATCAATCTAAAGAACAACTTAAATTAACAAACAAATCGGAAACAGACTTATAGATACAGAGAACTGACTGATATTTGCCCAAGGGGAGTGGGATTGGGGCACTGGGTGAAAAAGGTGAAGGAACTGAAAAGTACAGATTGGTAGTTATAAAACGGTCCTGGGGATGTAAAGTACAGCATAGGAAATATAGTTAATAATACTGTAATAACTACGTATGGTGCCAGTTGGGTACTGGAAATATCATGGGGAACATTATTTGTAAAGTATATGATTGCCTAACCAATATGCCATACATCTGAAACTAATATGAAATAACACTGAATGCAAACTGTAATTGCAAAATTTAAAAAAATTAAAAATAAAGAAATAAAACAAGTTTCTATTTGTCCAGAAAGAAAATATAATCTCACTACCATTAATGAAAGATAAGATTAAAAAACACATTAATATAAACATTATTAGTTGCTCCTTGCCTACCCAATATGCTTTCTATCCTTCTGTATTAACAGAAAGCTTCTATAACAACAGAAGCTTGCCTTTTTTTTTTAAGAGTAGCAATGTGCCCAGACAGAAAACCACATTTCCCAACTTCCTTTGCATTTAGGTTGGCCATGAATACGGTTCTGGCTAATAAGATTAAGAAGTTGCTCAAGGGGTATTCTTGGAAAACCCTTTAAAAGTGGGTGAGGCAGCCAACATACCTATATTATGCCTTTGCCTGTTCTCTTTCTCCCTCCTTAAAGGAAAATGGGCACAGTGTTAGAGATGATATGGCCATCTGGGGTTAATGAGGCACCAATGATGAGGTGGAAAGCTACACTCAAATAATGACTAAGCAGAAACCTAAATGGAGTAGGGTCTCTAGTTATTGTGCAAGAAAGAATGAACTCCCAACTTATTTAAACAACTTTTAAATCAGGTTTGCTCTTAATAGAAGCCAATGCAGCCCTGAGATATTTATTGCTGTTCTATTTAAATTGGTATGGACATAATACTTTAACAAACACTCCGCTAATTGAATGCAGTGTGTGTAAATTGTCTTTCCTGAGGACAAAGATCATTTTTATGTATCACTACCTCCCATCAGCCAGAGCTAAGCTTGTAATGGCCCAAAGTGGCATTTCTCCCATCTGAATATGTATTATGTGTGGACATTCTTACATTCTCTCTGTCATTGAAGATTTAAATGGTTATGGGATGAATTCAGATTTGTTGAAATATAAATACTTACAACACTAAAGGGCCAATGCATAGTCAGCCTTGTGTCCAAAGGCTGCTTTTCTGCATGGGAATGTCAGCATACAGGTGTCCTTATGGTTGTTCAAGGTTATAACTATAGCTACTACTTCTCTCTGAGCTTTAAGGAAACAATGTCTTTGGTTACTTAACCCTTTGCTTGCTTTTAGAATTGGGATTTTAGAATCAATAAGCCAAAGAGCAGTAATCTATATGGTCAAAGGTTCTGAACAATCTATGTTTATTTTTTATCCCAAGCAATGACTAGCAGTGAATGTAATGTTTTTGCTTAATGATAGGTAATAGAAATTCTTTGAAAAACACTGCAAATAAGGATAATAGTAACAATAGCTACCATTTATTGAATTTGTTCTATGTACTAAGTGTATGTTCATATTTAATCTTTAAGAAACCCCATTAGATAGTTATTATTATTGTTGTTATTGTTATTTGTTATTATCTCTATTTTACATTTGAGGAAATTGAATCTCAGAGAAATCAAATCCCTTGCCCAAGATCACATAGTGAGTAGCAGAAATGAAAAGTAAAATTCTTTCATCTGTTAACCTTAAACCAGAGGTTTTAAATTTAGCTATCCTTGATAGATCTAAGTGTAAAAATACCCTGACATCACTGTATGTTGGCTAAGTTCTATTAATTATTTATGCTGAAATTATTATAATATATTGATGAATATGTATATTAATTTCTCATATTAATTCAAGAAAACCTTTAATAAACCATTGATAAAATGAACCAATGAACTTACTGACCCTGAACAAGTTATTTATTTATATTTATTTTGTTTCCAACACATATGGCTTTAACCATATGCTAGACACTGTCCTAAGGATTCTACAAATATTACCCATTTAATTCAAATTTCAACTTAATGAACTAATTGCTCCATTTACACAAGAGGAAACTGAGGTATTTCTAAACATTCAGCTCATAACCCATGTGAATTTAACTGATAAATAAGTGACCACTCTTTAAAGACAGACCTGTGACCAAATGGTTTCTTCCCAGATACTGGACAACACACCCTTCTTGATAAAGTCTGGGGTTTCTTTGTAACAGTCTGGCAAACATCTCCATATTCACCCACTACTTTCAGCTGTCATGGGAGACAAGGCACAATAACAGAAGTCAGGTGGCCTGCACTGCATTGACCATGGCCTGAACTAGAACCTGGTCCTTGGTCAACTTTGGGAATTCAAGCCCCAGTGCTTCAAGCACACAGTCTTAGGAAGATCAACAGCTTCTCTGTATTAGGAAGCTATACCTTATTGCTGGCAGAGGAGTGGTAAGAATTACTTTCTTGGGGGTCCTCCCAATGTGTACACACATGAGAACTCACTGGATGGTAGCATGCTGTATTACGGGGCAAACACATTTTTTAGTTATTATTAATGTTTGCTTAGATCCTTGTATCTCTAACTACTGATGGACTTCACTAGCAGAACCAGTATGTTGGCATTATATAAATTCACTCTGTCCAGGTCAATTGAGCAGCACATTTTTGTGACAGGTGGTGTTGGTTCTCTACCTAGTTCCCATTTACTGGACTCCTGTCTTTATCTTTTAGCTATGGGAATGCTAGTGACTCACACTAACACCTTCTTCTAGAGAATTTTTCTCTGTTGGTGGGGACTGCCTTATCTTGCCAGGGGGATGCCTGGGAAGTTATACTCCTCTCTCTGCTTTCCTTGGAAGTTATACTTCTTTTTCCATTGCCAGTAACTAATGATGGTGTACAACATTTTTACTTCCTGTGCCCGGGGGTGGTCTTTCTTGTTCTCTCGCTGCCTTACAGTTTCCTCTTGCAAGCAGTCTTTTAACAGATCACTTACACAAGGTTCTGAATCTATCAGGGCAAAACTTCTTAGGATTCTTGTCTTTAAGGACTGAGGGTCCTCCCCCACCCCCATTCTTGGCTTACATGGACTCACCTAAAATGGCAGAGGTCTTTGATGGCCTCCTGACTGAACATTTTAATTATTTTCTTTTCACTCATATCCCTTTCAAACAGTAAAAACTGTTTTTGTTGATCATAACTATCCAGGCTTAAAACTCCTGCAGAAGAAAAAAGGACAGAAGTAAAATCCCAGAAGACAAAATATTCAGCCTTCCCTGGAGAATCAGTGAGCAATAGAGATAGTATTTAGTTCAACCAGGAGCATCAGAAACTAATCCACAATATTTTACAGTGAGGGCCAATCTTAGTACAAGGAAATAAAGAGATTTTAACTAGAAGTTACTAGCTACATTTAAGAAGGAAGGTCGAATTGAAAGAAAATTGATTTTGGTGATGGATAATACATTTTCCCAGATATCCCTGAACATGATACTCATAATTCTTAAAGAACCCAGAAATACATGGGACAAAAGGAAGTGACATAAGTGCACTCACTTTAAAATTGACCAAAAGGCTTCCTGTTTCCAACCATCCAGCAATCTAAAGACTGGGAACATTTACGTAAGCTTTTTTGACTCAAATGTTTTGCTGCTGTTTGGGCATGAAATTTGTTTCCTATCATCTGTCGGCTTCAGTCTACACTTTAGCTCATGAAAAAAGCAGAGTGATCATTAGCAGTTGGTCTGTTATAAGTGGAAACAGAAGACACAATAAAAAGAAGCTCTGGAAGGCATTTTCTATGTATGTCTAAATGAAAGTAAGTTTCACCCTCAAAAAATAAAGGAAAGAATTTGATATGGTGATATTCCCAAACTACTTTTTAACATAATGAAATATCTTCCGGCCAAGATGGAGGAGTACGTAGACACATTGTGCCTCCTTGCACAACCAAAATAAGGACAACAAAAATTTACAAACAAAAAACAACCAGTACTGACAGAAAGTTGAACTGTATAGAAGTCCAACAACCAAGGAATTAAAATAGACACATTCCTCCAGAACGGTAGGAGGGGCAGAGTCAGATGGAGAGGGGTCGAGGCAAAACAAGCGGCAGCTGGTGGACCCAGTGAGGTGGCCAATTGTGGAGGGGCACAGCATGCAAGGTGGCTGCTGGATCAGGTGATCCCACATGCATGCACAGATAAACCAGGTGAAACTGGAGAATGAGACAGACTACAAACCCAGGGTTCCAGCTTGGGGAAATAAAGCCTCAAAATACAGATTGAAAACACCTGTAGGGGTTGAGGCAGCAGTGGGAGAAACTCCCAGCCTCACAGGAGAGTTTGTTAGAGAGACCCACAGGGTCCTAGAGCATACACAAACCCACCCACCTGGGAATTGGCACCAGAAGGGCCCAGTTTGCTTGGGGGAAGTGGTGGAAGTGGCTGAAATCTGGCAGAGAGTGGAGTAAGTGCCATTGTTCCCTCCTGGACCCCACCCCCACATACAGCGTCACAACCCAGTGACTGGGTTGCCCAGCCCTGGTGAACACCTAAGGCTCCACCCCTCAGTATGTAACAGGTGTGACAAGACAAAAAAAATAGCCCAAATGAAATAACAGATCAAAGCTCCAGAAAAAAAATACAACTAAGCCACAAAGAGGCAGCTGACCTATCAGATGCACAGTTCAAAGCACTGGTGATCAGGATACTCACAGAATTGGTTGAATTTGGTCACAAATTAGATGAGAAAATGAAGGCTATGCTAAGTGAAATAAAGGAAAATGTACAGGGAACTAATAGTGATGGGAAGGAAACTGGGACTCAAATCAATGGAGTGGACCAGAAGGAAGAAAGAAACAACCACACAGAAAAGAATGAAGAAATAAGAATTCAAAAAAATGAGTAGAGACTTAGGAATCTCCAGTACCTCTTTAAACATTCCAACATCCAAATTATAAAAGCACCAGAAGGAGAAGAGGAAGAGCAACAAGTGGAAAAGTTATTTGAACAAATAATAAAGGAAAACTTTCCTAATCTGGCAAAGGAAATAGACTTCTAGGAAGTCCAGGAAGCTCAGAGAGTCCCAAAGAAGTTGGACCCAAGGAGGAACACACCAAGGCACATCATCATTACATTACCCAAGATTAAAATAAGGATTCTAGAAGCAGCAAGAGATAAGGAGACAGTTACCTACAAAGAAGTTCCCATCAGACTGTCAGCTGATTTCTCAAAAGAGACCTTACAGGCAAAAAGAGGCTGGAAAGAAGTATTCCAAGTCATGAAAGGCAAGGACCTCCATCCAAGATTGCTCTATCCAGCAAAGCTTTCATTTAGAATGAAAGAGCAGATAAAGTGCTTCTCAGATAAGGTCAAGTTAAAGGAGTTCATCATCACCAAGCCCTTATTACATGAAATGTTAAAGGGACTTATCTAAGAAAAAGAAGATAAAAAACATGTACAGTAAAATGACAGCAAACTCACAATTATTAACAACCACACCTAAAACAAAAACAAACTAAGCAAACAATTAGAACAGGAACAGAACCACAGAAATGGAGATCACATGGAGGGTTAGCAACAGGGGAGTGGGAGGAGCAGAGAGGGGGAAAAGGTATGGAGAATAAGTAGCCTAGATGGTAGGTAGAAAATAGACAGGGGGAGGGTAAAAATAGTATGGGAAATGTAGAAGCTAAAGAACTTGTATGTGTGACACATGAACATGAACTAAAGGGGAAGAATGTGGGTGAGAGAGGGTGTGCAGGGTGGAGGAGAGTGAAGGGGGAAATAGGACAACTGTAATAGCATAATCAATAATATATTTTTTAAAAAGAAAAAACATAATGAAATATGATTTGCTTGTGTGATTTCGAAATTTAGATAATAAAGTCTCTATGGTCAAGACTGGCTCCTTTAGAAATTGTCAAAATAAAAAAGCAAATTATATTACAAATTAATTTTAATAATTTTCAACACTTATTTACCAAGGGCTCATTTAGGGCCAAGAAGATTTTTTTTAAAGCATCAAATCCCTTGCATGTGTGTCTCAGTTGGTTGGAGCATCATCCTATACACCAAAATATGAGGGGTTTGATTCCTGGTCAGGGCCCATACCTAGGTTGTGGGTTCAGTCCCCCATGGAGGCACATATGGGTGGCAATTAATATTTCTCTTTCACATCACTGTTTCTCCCTTCTTTCTCCCTTCCTATTTTTCTAAAATCAATACATATATTTAAAAATTGTATAAAGCATCAAAAATGATAAACAGATGCAGAGTAGGAAGCATGATGCCACTTTTGGCTGGAGAATAGAAAGGTGCCACAGAGGAAGTAATAGATGATGCAGGCCATTCAAACTAAGTATCATTTAAGTAGGTATAAATAGATGTTAAAAGAAAGCTGTCAGTGACAAGAAATAGCAGGGCCATATGTTCATAGGAAGGAAAGAGTAGGTAATGTTCAAGAAAGAGAAAAAAAGTTTTATCCAGCATTTAGGATACTAGAGAGAAATGTGGGGAGATCATTCTGAAAGGTATGTAGGAGCTATGGGAAGAGAATTATGGGATTTAGTGGTTCAGTGAATGTCAGTGTGTGTGGGTGTGTGTATGGTGGATTAAAATTAAAAACCCCTCCCCTTTAGCTGTCATCCTGCTCTCCATCTATGTATCTGTCTCTGTACTGCTTGTTCATTCAGTTTGTTCATTAGATTACACATATGAGCGAAGGGGGTTGGTGGTTAGGGGGTAGAGAGATGGAGCTAAAAGAGAAAAAGATTCATGGACATGGACAGCAATGTGGTGATTGGGCAGGGGACAGGATGATGAAAGGGGGTATTAAGGGACTAAATGGTAATGGAAAAAATACAATTAAAAAAGAAAGAATAAAGAGACCTTAAAGGTGGAACACCAAGCAGAGTGATGTGGCGATGATCTACTCTGAACAAAGGAGGCATGAGCACACAGGAGATAGTGGAAGTCAAGGGAAACCAGAACTGGAATGGAAAAGAAAAGACCAACACTGCCAACCACTACAGAAAAAATGGGAAAGAGATGGCCAAAGCAAAGTGATTGGAGTTGGCAAATAGGAAATACTTTGGTCAACCAAAGCCAGTACTTACTCTATATTGTCAGAGTTTAGGTTCCTCCAAAAGCCAACCTCAACAGCAGGAAGTGGGTAGTGGTAGTTTGTTTGGGAGGTGATCTCAGAAAGCACAAGGGAGTGGGTGGGGACAGTGAAGCAGGATGGGAAGAAAGTCAACAAAAGGTACATCAGTGAACAAGTGTTACCTCTGGAGGAATCTGTAGAATGCATCTAGAATTGTTCCGGGGTAGCAAGTATTTACTCAGTGACTCCAGCCCCCAGTAGGTTAGGTGTTGTCCCAGGAGCATTAAATCCTTTCTGCTTGCTAAGGGCCTCCCTATCTGGGTAGAGCAACTCTGTTGGTTTCTCTCAGGCAGAGAAACAGATAAATGTAAGCACTTAAATTATACAGGAAATCACCCACTGAAGCCTTGGGCAAACCCAGGAGTACTAAAAGGGATTTGGAATATGAGTATTCATAAATCACCTCTCTAAGTATCTACATGGGCTAGTATTTGCGACTTCCACCTTCAAGGTCACCTCATAGTCTAAGATGGCTGTTGGAATTTAGCTATCATATCTATTTTGTGGGCAAGACAAAACACAAAAAGGAGCCATTTTTATGAGTCCACTTCATTTAACCATCCTTCTTATAAGTATCACATAACATCTCACTCACCAAAACTTAGTCATATGGCCAGATCTTGGTAAAAGGGAGGCTAGGAAATGTAATATTTTAGCTGGAAACATTATTGTTCCACATAAAAATATGGTTTTGTTATTAAGGGGAGAAGGGTGAATAGATATTGGGAGGCAGCCAGCAGTCCTTGCCATGCCATATAAAAAGTGTATTTAAGTCAGAGTTTTAATTTCCTTCCTTTCTATTTATCAGTCCTGGGACCCACCCACTAGATTTCTAGTTCCTTGAAGATGGGAACAGGGTTAAGTTTACTGTGTTATTATTCATGGTGACTCACACATTGAGGTTTATTTTTCCCCTAGCACAGTCTAGCCTACTTGATCCCTTTTGGCATTTTAAGTAAGGAAATCAATATCATTACACCAATTAAAGGGAAGAGTGAAGATGTCCAATAGCCAGTTATAATGAAAAGTCAGGAATTCCCAAACCTCAATTTTGGGCTTCATCAAAGCAGCAGGTGGCCCTAGAGATGGAAATTGTGGGTTATTTGACATATTTAATGCTTCAAAATAGCAGACAAATGCACCACACAGAACCCTTTTAGAATAGAATTTCTTTATTTCCCACCATACACCCCTTCACACACAAACCTACACCACTGTCCTCTGCCCTTTAGTTGGGGTCTGAAGGTATTTTAAAGAAATATTTTCCCATGATACTGGGTATGACTCTTTAGTAGCAATGGACTTGGATCCTGTAGACCAAGATTTGTGACTCCATTTTCTTGGTCACCAGCAAGCAAGCATTGATGAGCCATTTACCATCCGCAAGCTTTAGTCCACTTATTTTATTCTCTCCCTATTAGTCAATTTATTGGGGTGACACTGGTTAACAAAATTATACAGATTTGAGGTGCACAATTCATTTTAAAAATAAGCGCAATCATATTGCAATATTGAAGAGAAGGGATATTTGAAAAGCTCCTGCATAGCTCTTAGCATAGTAAATCATCAGAATATGAGCTTTAACCTGAATCTCTTCTCTTGTGCCCAAGACCACAGAGGATTCTGACTTGATTGTTGGCTCCTTTGGCATTGGGGAATCACTGCTGCTACTCAGCATACCTGTGAGGAAATTCCCCAGACTCCTGTGGGTTGTCCTCCCCAACTCTCAGGCATCTGGCCTTGACTTTCCCCAGAATCCAAACGAGGCCTCCAAATGACAGACCCCAGAGGGAGTATCTCTGAATGGTTCTTCCAAGCACAACGAATCAATTTCTTCTCCTTCCATATTCTGAGAATTAGCAGAGAGCACATGCATATTTCAGAGTTGCTTCTTAATACAATTATAGTTCATTTAGCCAGCAATTACAGTAATAGAAAGATTGGCAACCACTGCAAATCAAGTTTAAAGGAATTGATGGCCTGAACTGCTAAAAATTCATTTGTCCATCTCTAGTGGTAGGCATGATGGGCTTGAGACCCTACCAGGGGAGTGTGTGGTGAGGGAGAGTGGGCATCCCAGAGAGTGGGGTAAATTGACTAACCATGGGGACCATCTTAGGCCCTGACAAGTAAGTCTTCACTTCCTATGGCTATTAACTGTACCAAACAAGAGATCTGGACACTGTTTTTAAGAAACCACTGTGAAAAAACAAATATGTGCAAAGCACTACAGTGGAAAGGTGATGATGTGGATGAGGAGCTCTAATGTGTAAGCAAGCCCCATACCACCTAAGCTCCTAAATGCATTTCCACTAAACTTTATGTAAGCCATTGAAACCAATTGCTCACAACTGTGTCTCATTCTCTTAAATTAAAATCCATGTCTGAATTACTTCCTTTTAAATACTTATGCCCAGATATCTAATTTCAAGTGGCATCTGGCTTGAAGGCCTTAGTATATATTTGTTTCTTAGTAAATAGTCATAAAGAAAAGTATTTTAAAACTAAAATTTAGTTTTTAAAAATTATTTTAAAAACTAAAAAAAAACTGATGATGAAAATAAAAAGACAAAATAGTGTCAGAAAAAATGAAAGATTAAGCAGCATTTGTAAGGTAGATATATCTAGGTGAAAAAGGAAGGAAGGGAGGGGGGAGAAAGAGAGAGAAAAGGAGAGAAAGAAATAGGGAGGGAGGGAACGGGAGGGAGACAGAAAAGGAAAGAAAAGGGAGAGAGAGAGGAAGAGGAGGAAGGGAGAGTGGATAGGAAGTCAGTAAGTCCCTTCACTGAAGAAAAATCAGGGCATACAGGTAAAAATAAAGTCATAACTGACAAAGTGTTGAAATATGAGCAGCAAAAGGAATAACTTTTCCAGTCACTGAGGCAGAAAAATACATTCATATTTCACCGAATACTTTACTGTTCATCATACTTCACTGTTACAACATTGGGCTTTCTGTCACCCCCTTAAATAGTTCTTCCATAACATGATCAGCGTGAGCTTTCTACACATGAATTTGACCATGCAGTTCCCTTGCTTAGAACTCTCCACTGGTTCTCCCTGTCCACCCAGATGAGTCCCAGTTTCCTGAGCAAGACACGGACTATACTTCTCTCTTTTGTCTTGTCTCCTGCAACTCCTAACTGCTCACTATCTGAAGAACCCTTCAAGAAACATGCTGTGTGGTCCACCACACATGCCCTTCCTACCTTCTATGCCCACCTAACTCTTACTTTTCATTCATTGCTTCTTTGATTTTTTTGCATGCTCTGGACAGCCTTCCCCTGCTCAAGTAAGGATAAATCTCTGTGTCCTGTGCTAACATACAGCCAGAGCATACTTCTGTTGTGATGCTTCTAGTATCAGGCTGACTTTTTCTATGTTGTTCTTTGTTGTTTTTCCCACCAGGTTATGAGTGCCCTCAGAGTTGAGTCTGTTCTAGCATTTCACATGGTAACGAGTCCAGATGCCATGCTGTGTAGGTATGACATTGTGCTTGTTGACCCGAAAGGGGGACAGTAACGGGGTCATATATAAAGCACAGAAAGAGAACTTGGGGAGAGAGGCAGATAAGGTGAGGACTCCAATGTTGCACCTGGTGTTTTGAGGGCCACCTGTCTTTCCTGAGTCTCCAGAAGTTTGGGAACTTCTTAGTCAGTAGTTCCCACTGAGTCCTTTCATCTCTAATCTTCCAGACCATTTAGAAAGAAAGGAATCAGAAACGAGACCTTTTGTTTTCATCTTGGTTGTATTGTTTTATCGCCATCATAGATCAGAGGGATTAGTGGTGGATTGCAGCAAGTGGAAAGGTCTGGAGGCTGGATTGTGCCACTAGAACTTCTCAGAAGGCCAGTGTGTCTGGGACAGAGAAAGCTAGGTAGGGGGAAAGCAGAAGATGCAGTTAGAATGGGATCCAGGGGCCATTAAGAGCTTTGACCTTTATTTTGGATGAGAAACAAAGCCACTGAAAGGTTTTGATCAACGAAGTGACAAGATATGATTTGCAATTTATCAAGACCACTCTGGTGGTCTTGGGTGAGTAGGGATGGGGCTGGAGGTAGATCAGTTAGACAATTTCTGCAGTTATCCAGGTAAGACATACTGGCAGACCAAGGTGGGAGCAAGGAGAAGAAGGGAAGTGGCTGTAATGCTTTAAATACAGAGCTAATAGTATTTCCTGGTGCATTGCATATGATTGGTACTTAAAGGTAGATAGGCTATGAAAACAAGGAGCAACCCAGGAAAGAAATAAACAGCAGAGATGATGAAAGTGATGGAAATTCTGTATCATTCTAAAAACTGTGCAAAAAAAAATAAAAATAAAAGGCAAAGAGGCCTTGTCACTTCACAGGCCATGAAAGTGACAAAACCAAAGACCCAGAGAGGTGGCTTAAGCAGGGGAGACCTGCTTATGCATCAAAATCCCTAGTTCCCTATGCTTTGCCAAAGAACCCGCACCGGTGGTGAAACCTAAGGTGTCCAATGGATCAGGAAATAAGGAGTCACCCGGAGGAGACACTTGAGAAGGCAGTATGGCTGACACACTGCCATATCTTAAGAATGCCTACCTTGAGCTTTAAACAAGAAGCAAAATTGCTATTTCCAAGACCTGAAATATATTGGTAAAAGGATCCTAATCAACTGACCCAGATTCACCACTGGCGCAGGAAGAGCAACCTGGCAGCTACAGCTACTCAGAGCTGAAGAAAAGGGCAGCTGAGTCAGGGCCAGGACCTGTTGTTCAGCTCTGGCTTTCCGGTCCCTGCTCTTCTCCCTTAGTCCCGATGTCACTCATCAACACTGTGTTTAAATAGCTGAATTCAAGCTCCAGCCCGTTTGGTCTCCCTTATCCCAAGGTGAGATTGTCTACCTTCTTCTCAGTCCTCACCCAGCTCCAGCCTGAAGCTACAAGGTAACTGCACAGAGAATGACATACAGCTCTTCTCTCCTCAGACACAAGCCCAGTGAAGTGAATCCAGAGAACGAGTTCCACTCTTTATATCACCTCCCATCTTCGACCCATGCATCTTCTTCTTTGTCTCAGGTGGGAGTCCTCTGTTTCTGGTCACAGTCCTTTAGAACTTCACTCCTTGGGGAATTCTAGGTCAGTTCAAGTATGAGGGAGAAATTTAACTTTTTTTCTCTCAGCATATTGCTCTTGTTTTATTTTTAATTACAGTGAATTACAAGGTTAGCCCTGCTTTTTGGGTGCATTTTTATTGTTCAAGCACAGTTGGGAAAGTGGAGGGAGAAATTTAGATTGGTATAAATATAGCCATTTTTGGGGGGAGGGAGAATGGGTGGGTAATTTAATATTCCTGGTTGTCTTACTTGCTCTTGAACAAACCTTATTATAACAGAGCTCTTTCAAGTCTCTGGAAACTGTGCACAAACAGCCACACACTAAACCTGACAAGCTCAGGGGAGGCCCGCATGGAGGGCCTTCCAAACTCAGAGACCTAAAGTCACCACATAGGATGGTCTGACGTTAAAACTCCCTAACTAAAAGAGTCATGGGAGGTAGTCATGCCCCAGGCCAGTATCTTCCCTGACAAAGGGCAATCTTTACTTTACCTGGGCCCATCTGTTATCTTATTATACTATGCCTTTGGAATGTCAGAGTAACCCCCTTTTCCCAGACCCCTCAGGGCACAGTCTCCATCAGAGGAGGAGATCACAGAACCCCTCATTGTTATCTTGTTCTCCCAGATACCAGCTCTATGTGCTGTAACTAATTCATTCTTAACTAACCTATATCCACCGATGTAAAAGAAGTATGGATCTATCCATTTATCCAATCTCAGAGATGTCCCCACTTTGCTTTCTCTTGCCTCCCTGATCTATTACCAGTGGATTTCATGTAACCCCCTTAGGTCTTCCCCTTTGATTCTGATGTACAAAATAAAGCACAAAACTGCCATTCTCCGGAGCATATTTTCAATCTGTTGAGATTTTGCTTACAGGCAATTATTGTCAGTTTGGCTCAAATAAATTCATAAAAATTCTCTACAGGTTTGGGTATTTCTTATGTCAACCAAACTCAGAAGCAAAGATATATACACATATATTATATATATGTACATTTGCTATAATGTATGCATATGTATATACATAGTTTAACTAGTTGTATACTTACTCTTCCATTAAATGAGATGATTTAGTCATATTTGAAATTATGAAATAAGAAACTAACATGAAATTAGGTTTGTTATAGCAGGATATAACTAAAAGACAATGAGTTGCTAGATATTTTGATTGTTTTTCATAGCAATCCTATTTTTCTTTTGATGTTTATTGATGTTTATCTAAGCTTTGTAGTAATTTCATCATTCCTAGAAAATTTTATTTTCTATATGATGTACGTTTTATATGATGTATTTTCTATATGATGAAACATATGATGTACGTTTTATAGATGAGGAGACTGAAGGTTGGTCAGAATTATACATCTTAGGGTTGAAATAAAATATATATCTGTTTGAGGCTGGATCCTGACTCCTACAGAGTTCACTAAATATTATTATTTTATAGTAAGTGTATTTAAAGCATTGGTTTGGGCCTGAGCACAAATACAGCCCAATTATTTTTGCACTTACTTTCAAACTGAATGTAATTAAATTCAGAGCTCTTCCCAAAGGAAGAGTTCAGAGTCTAAATCTTCGATAAACTGTCTCTGAATGTGTTTGAAAAGACAAAGACTCTGCAAACTCTCTTCTTTTCAAATATAGGAAGTGGTTCTGCTAGGTTCTTCTTTTACAGAACTTTGTGTCTCAGCAACCAGAACTCTTTGGTTGCAACACACAATAGACCGCGAGTCACTGGTCTTTCTAAGAGAAGATAATGAGGAATAGGTTATTCATTTTACTGAAGAATAAAAAAATGTCCAAATATTGTCTCACTAAGAAAACTACATGACAAATAGACAAATAATATATTAATAACGAACCAGATTTCTGCTACAGTAGATTGGTTTTGCAATAAAGTGTTGGTCCACGTAATTTTAGTTAATTTTCTTATTGATCCATTTACCCAAAGTTGGGGTTCGGGGACCATGTCCTGGTGGAGGCACTTGTCTTAAAGATGGATCCCACACTCAGAGGCTCTGCCTCCCTGCCATGCAGTAGCAGGGTGAGGGCTTCTTAAATCCTTCTGTTGCAGCCTTGCTGAGTGAACTGCTTGTTACTGAAAACCATGGCAAGAGGACTCAAAAGCCAAGCACCAAACCACAGACCACTGTTATTGCCACCACCCTAATCACAGAGCTTACCAGAAAGACATTTTATCTTAGATAGGGGCACTGTGCCAACACCCGCTTATTCACTTGGCAAACATTTTGAAGCCTATTTTACCAAGGGCTAAACCTTTATAGACCCTGGTTTTCCTGGAGCTCTTTCTAAGGAAACGTCCTGATTACAGTATCTATAATCATTGTTCTGTGACCTCTAATCCACTCCTCAACTGCCTTTTGTCATCACAATGAAACATAAGCTTTATGATTCACAGTCGATTACACTGGCATCTCATTGCTCTTTGGTAAATTCCACCTTGACTTTGAGCTGGAAAGACAGGAACCTTGAATAAATGGACAGCATTTCCCGCCGTTCATTGTAGTCAGGTATAACCATGTGACTAATTTCTGGCCAATGAGAGGTAAGCAGTAGTTTTCAGTTTAGTTTGTTGGAATGTCTGGGGAGGCTGTAAAAAGTAGGAGGACGCCAGTGTAAGTGTTGCAGTATTTCCTTCCTACCTTCCCCCATCTTTGGTCTTTACAAATATGATTTCAGGGTATCTAGCAATTGTCTTAGACAACAAGGTAACAAGAAGCCTCACTATAATAACAGTGCAGAAAGGTAGGATCCTGTGTCCCAAATATTTAAGTCTAGATTAGGCAAAACTATTTTAAAGTGAAAAAAGGGACAATTAATTGTTACTTGAATCTGAGGTAGGGTAAGGAGTTTAAGTGAAAAAAAAGGTACAAAAAACTTTTTCAGTTTATAGAAAATATTCTGTATCATAATTCTGGTCATGGTTATTGAGGTGTATACATTGGGTAAAATACATTTAACTGTATACTTAAGGTGGGTGTATTTTATTTCATATAAATTGTACCCTAATATAATTTGTTCACAAGAGGCTTCATAGGAAATATTGCACTTAATTTTACAATATTAGAACTTTTCTTCTTAATTTGGAACAAGAAAACAATGGTCACAATCATCACTACTGTAATACTGGAGTCTTTCAGTGGTGATAATAAATAGTAAGCAATATTTAAGGCTCTAAAGAAAGCTGCAAAATAATATTGTTCATAGACTTGATTTATTTGTTAAATTCAGGGTTTTAAAAAAATTTCAATATGCTTACAATATTAATTAAACCAAATGATAGCATATAAGATTGCAAGGATATTCAGTATCAGAACATAAATTGTTATTTTGTGCATTAAGAGATGATAGTTCAGAAATCATACGGATATTTTGACATCTCTCAAAAAAAGTTGCTTGATAAAGTGTAGCACCTACTTCTGGAAAAAATATAAAAACAAAAAATATCAAGAAAAACATATTTTAATAAAATAAAAATGTATGAAAACCCTTGACTTGATCAAACATCATTTGAAAGTCAATAGCACTCATCATATAATTTGAAATTTATCACCCATCACTACTGAAGTAAATAAATTGTTCTACAGCAGTTATTTTGTGATCCTAAACAACGCAATGAAATATAAAAAAATTAACAATATAAATTTTTGTAGTGAAGGCATGACTCTAATTCTTCTGGAAAATAACTAAATTTTCTTAGATGAAACCAAGGAAATCAAACTCAGAGCTCTAAAAACTAAGAATTCTGGTTCTTGATATCCAAGCATTAACCAATGTGAAATGTCAAGTACAAAAAAAATCCCATTCACAAGGAGCCAGCAATGCACATGTGATATACAAAGAGAGCAAATAAACAAGAAAATACTTGAAAATAATAGAAATAAAAAATACTCAAGATTAAAGAAAATAGTTTAATTGTGTGTATTATATCCTCAATGTTTGTCATACATTCTGTGCTCAATGAATAACTGGATGAATAAATGTAAAAGAAACAAATGAATAGATGACAAAAGGACATTTGAAGTTTGTTAACAATATATTAAGATTTTGGTTAACCACTTGGAAAAAATGTTTTTTAGTTAGACATAACTAACTGAAAGTAATGTTCTTATCTCTATTTTTGATATTCATAATATGTTTTTGATACTAAAGATTTATTGATACTAATGAAAATACACACTTTTGGTAATCACTCTTTTTAATGAATTAAATAGAATTCTGACATAAGAAAAAATCCTAAAAAATAATTAAAATGTTTGGTGTCATTTTCTTTTTCATTATTTGCATAGGAAAGCCTATAGTGTTTCAAGTTTCCTATGATGTTGGCCATTGGTTTAAGAAAACCTTGTTTTAGATTTGTAATTATATTTTGATTACAATTTCAGTAGTAGTATTTTTGTTATTGTTCATGTCTAAATAATGAATTTTTTCTTTTCGTCACATGCCTTTTGACATCTCCTAATAGGATCTTCTTATTCTATTTTTAGAAATCAGAGTATAATTGTTTTTTGTTTTCTGTCAGTGTTTAAAACAGTATTATATCAGCTTTATTAAATTAATCAAAAAGCCCATCTTGTAAGGTTGAAATGATTTATATAATTTTGAATGATTTCATATTTAAAATTCTCTATAAGAAAAACCAGTGATTATACTAAAATCAAATACAACTGAATTAAGGCAACAAAAACATCGAAAGGAGAAATGTCATTTATTGTATAAAAATAACAAGTATAACTCACAGTGATGATATAATAATTACAAAATTTTATTTGTCAAATAATATAATATCTAACTGTATAAAGCAAAACCTATAAGAAATCAAATGAGATAGGAAATAAAATAATACTAACAACATTAAAATAAGAAATATCAAATACATGCAAATAATTTCACATATGAGGTTATTTCTAACACCAATATTTATAACAGTGATAAATTTAAAGGCACAAAAGAAGATTGCTTAAATAATTATGATAAATCAACAATATCAGATGCTGTACAATCTTTAAAAATCATGTCCTAAATAATATTTAGAGATATGAAGATATTATTGTAATATTTTATTGTAGTCTGTGTGAGGGATTTTAAAACTACAAAAAAACTATGAATAAAATAAATAATATAAAACCACCCAGGAATGATAAAATATAACTGTTTCTCACACAGGTCTTAGTTTTACATGACTGGGGTAACCACATCTCTCTCTCTCTCTCTGCCCCTCCCTCTGCCCCTCCCTCTCAACTCCATTTGATTCTCCCTCTTCATTCTGATAAATAATCACTATTAAAAATTTAATGCATATCCCCTGGCTGGCGTAGCTCAGTGGATTGAGCGCGGGTTGGGAACCAAAGTGTCCCAGGTTCAATTCCCAGCCAGGGTACATTCCTGGGTTGCAGGCCATAACCCCCAGCAACCGCACATTGATCTCTCTCTCTCTCTCCCTCTCCCTCCCTCCCTTCCCTCTCTAAAAATAAATAAATAAAATCTTAAAAAAAAATTCTTTAAAAAAAAAATTTAATGCATATCTTTCTACTACATATCATATATCAGATGGAACTAATACTGCACAGTGTTTCTTTGTTGTTTTTAATTTGCATTAATGATAACACACCATATTATAATATCAACTATTAATATTTTTTATTTTTTTAAATCAAGTTTCTGAGATCCAGTCACATTGAAATAGGATAGCTCTAACTGTAGCTATTTAAATGTAGGTAATATGCATTTTAATATTTTGTGCTTTGCCTTACACCACACTACATTACAGCCTTTTACTTTATTCTTTTCTATTTAAAGTCATCCTTGCACATACCTGCTTGTGCACGTGGCCCAGAATTTTCTAGGATGTGTATACTTAGCAATGGAACTGCCAGCCTCGAAGGTATATCTATTTTCAGTTCTGTGCACACTGCCAAGTTGTTCTCCAGAATGGCTGTGCCAACTCACACAGCAGGGTATGAAAGGTCCCTTTCCTCGCAGCCTGGCTAAATCTGGATTCGTCACACTTTCTGAATCTTCTCCCGTGCGGATGGGAGTCAAATGTATTCAGTGTTGTACTGCATTTCATCTTACTCGTTTTTAGTAAATTTGTACATTTTCTAATATACTTTTGGTTCCAAGGCTCCCAATTCAACACCTTGCCCCTATGAATTAGGGGATATCACTTCTTTCCATTTTTTAACAGTTTAAATATATTTTAGATTTCTGGGTATATCCTGGATAATAATTATTTTTCTTGTATGTGTGAGGAAAATATTTTCTCCTACATAATGGGGCCTCCTTTTGCTTTACTTGGTTTATAGTTTTGTTTTTCAGTTCATAAGTTTTTTATTTTGATATAGTCAAATGTCTCTATTTCTTTTTTGTCTGTTCTTTTGTGGTGTATACTTTCTCTTTCACATTTAGGAGATTCTTCTCTACTTTCATATCATAAAGTTCTTCCCATTTAAAAGATTGAATCATTTTTTTGTATTTTACATGTTTTACTTACAAACAAAAAGTATTTTGACTGTATATTATATATGGAGAAAAATGAACACAACCCAATGTACTGAATATTTCATTATTTTCCCAATTTTATAATGTCACCTTACTCATATCAAGATTTGGATATGATCATTTCATTTACTATAATTTTATAATGTCTTAACGGGTAAGAAAGCCAGTTTACCCTCCATTTTATCCCTCTTACTATTTCTAAATTCAGAATTGCCTTGATTTTATGAATGTTATTCCATATAAATTTTAGAATTAGCATGTCACATTTTATAAGGAAAATTCTTGTTATAATTTGAACTGGCATTGCACTGAACTCAGTGATAACTTAGGGGACAAGATGTATGTAGTCTGATTTCCTTCTAAACTATCCCTTCGATCTTGAAAAGATCATTTTCGAAGACACAATTCTTCTTACATGTATAATTAATTTATTGTGCTTAAGAATAAGATTTTAAATTTTCCTTTTCTTACTGGTTATTGTTGGTATGGAAGAATTCTATTGATGTTTGAAATATGCATTTTATGCCCAGGTACCTTTCTGGACTACCTTAGTAGTTGTACAAAAATATATATGCTCCTGAGTTTCCTATGTAGATAATCATGTTCTGTAAATAGTGGCAATTAAAAAAATCTTTCTTTATGTTTCTCTTTCTTTTGCTTTTCTTTAACATGAGCTAGGAATCATAATAACTTGTTGAGCAGAACTGGTATCATAGTCATTTATGTCTTTTTCTGGCTTAATGGAGATGCTATAAATGCATACTATTGCAGGTGCTGAAATCTGAAGGTCAGTATAACTTATCAGGTTAAGAAAATTTTTATTTCTATTCTGTTAAGCTACTCAAAATCATAAATGAAAGTTGATGGGGTTTTTCCTCACTTCATTATATCTATTCAAATAAACACATTTCTGTCTTCTCTTTTAATTAGTATAAAACATTGGAATATTCTTTAATGTTGACTCATCATGACTTACCTTAAGTGTCTGAGTTGTCCAAATCTGAGATAAATTTTACTTCTTTGTATTTTTAAGTTATATTTAGAATTTTAAATAAAATTTTGAATTGTAACCTGCTAACACTTAACATTGAATTTTGCATGAATGTATAAATTTTGATGACCTATATTGTTGCTTTCTTAAAACTTCCTTTGCCTGGGTCTAGTTGATGCTTTACCACTCCCTCAAAATATTTTAAAAATCTTTTCCTATTTTTTCATTTTCAGAAACAGTTTGTAAAAGAGAGGATCTATATTTTTCTTCAGTTGTAGAATCCTCTTAGATCTAGTAACTTCAAAATTTCATACTACAAATTTTATATTTTATTATTTATTTAATGTCTTTAATGTTAATCCTTCAATGATTTTCTTTTTCTTATTGATTAAATTTTAGAAATACATTTTTCTGTATTTTTATTTTATCAAAGTTTTCATATTTAATGACAGTAAGCTATTCTGTTATTTTTTAATTTCCCTTGACCCACTGTAATTTATTCCTTTCCCATCCTTTTAATAGTTGATCATTTACTCTTATTTTTTCTGATCTTTATTTATTTTCATGTGTCTTTTCTGTGAAACTGTAGTTTTATTGATCTTATGTAATATATATGTATATTTAAAATTTGTATTTATTTCTATTTCTCTATTTATTATTTCCTTCCTTCAGCTTTATTTTGTTAACTTTTAAAAATCATTTTTTAGTATTTTTAGTTGAATTCTGAATTCACTAAATTTGAAAGTTCTGGTTTCTAGAGGATTCCATTAAAGATCTGTTTCCCTTTAAATGTCAGTTTAGCTGCATCCTTCTGTATCTGATGTACAATAATCTCACTTTTATTATTTCCTAAATTTTTCTCTAATTATGGCATTTGCTTTCTTTTCTTTTTACTTATGATGCTCACCAGGCTCTGCAGAGTTACTGATGTTTTAATCTTTCAATTCTTTCAAAGCTCTTCATCAATTGATTCATGTCTATTCGCTTAGCCTATGAGCTCCCCAATGGCAGAGTTTATCTTCTTTTAATGCCCTGCCTCAGGCCCAAGCATAGTCCTGGGCATACCCATGGAAACAGATAAAATACATGTCAATCCCTCAGATCTGTTCCTATATAGATTCATTCATGAATTCCCTCATTTATGTAATAGATATTCCTTGAATTCCTAAAAAGAAGATAATGGGGAATGATCTAGGCACTTAGGTTTGTTGTGCTCTGAATATTGTTGGCATCTATCCCTCTGGGACATGAGCTCATGTTTAATGAGGGAATCTAGATAAAGGCCACTATACAGATGACATTTTTTTATAATTCTCTTTAATTTCATTTTGTTATGTTGACTACATGTTGGCACAATCAAAGTTCATATTATGTATTAATGGTGCAACACTCTGTTGGAGCATTTAAGGAACGGGACGGTGGGTCCTTTTTAGCCTCTCCCTGTATTGGAATGTACACACATGTCTGGTTGATTTCAGCTGGGGTCTACTTTTTGCTCTGCTGCCATTGGAATGATCCAGGATGCTTTTCAAAACACTGTTATCTGAACACATACCCAGATTCAAAGAGATAAAAATAGAAAGTCAGGCGTGGTCCTGGGCATTAGTATTTTCTCAAAGATTTCCAAGTAATTCTATTGTATCCCCAGGCTTATAACAATTGAAACATATTTATTGTTTAAGTAATAGCTTAATGCCTTTTGCTATTCTTATTGTCTACTCTATTGTCAGGTTTTATTTACCATTTCTCGTGTGGTTTCTAAAGAACTGAAATTAGCTGGAATATGAAAGTTGGGTGCATAGAATATGCAGGCATTGGTGAAATGGTTTTCATTTCATTTTAAACATGCTTGTTATAGAACTGCCTATCTTTACATGTGCCTGAGATCAAGAGCCGGTCAATCCCAGGGCCTTCTCCATATCTGAGAGCAAAGAGCAGTGTCAAAACCTGAAAGCCTCTGTAGCAGATAGACAGGTGAAATCATTATAGTGGATGTTTCCTGAAGGTTCCAGAGATCTCAGAAGCCTGAAGTAGCTCTTTAGTGCCTGCCCTGAGTACCTGGAATCCTGCAACTGTGGCCAAGGCATGAGGATCAATATAAGAAAAATATGTTTTTATATTTCTGCTAATAACAGCACTTTAGAGCCTTGGTTATTCATTCCCAAGTACCCTAACATGGGGCCCAAGGGTGAAGCAAGAGCGAAGCTACCCTGTCTTTACTACTTGGCTGTGGGACCTTAGTAGATGAGCCTCTAGTATGCAGGACATGGAATGCAATGGGCTAATAGCTCTTTGCCATACTAGTTCAGCTAGAACTACTGTTATCAACTGAAATGAGCTGCTAATTGTCTAAATTCTACAAAAGAATTACTAACTGACCAATATAGGAGTAGGAGTTAGTGCACTCTGCCAACCAGGGGCCCCTCAGAAGTCACTGCATGCATATTTTTTCCCTGCAGTGACGCCTGTGCCATGAGGGGCCATCTTCTCTGGATGAAGTCACTATCTGCTGCATATCCTCCCCAATAAGCTGCTATATCCTTACATGACCGTAGTCTTTCCTCACAACAGGCATCTCCAAAACCCAAACCGTCACAGAGAGGGTGCATTTTATTTTTTTATTATTTTTTTTAATCCATTATTTTTATATATTTTTTAATTTATTTATTTATTTATTTATTTTTTATTTCAATCATTGTTCAAGTACAGTTTTCTCCCCCCTACTCCCGTTCCAGCCCCTCCACCCAACCCTCCCCCCTTCCCCCCATTCCCCCCACCCTTAGTTTTTGTCCATGTGTCCTCCAAATTTGTTCCTGTAATCCCTACCCATTCCCCCCTGAAATTCCCTCTTCAGTCTGACAGTGGCCAGAGGGGAGAGGAGAGGGTGCATTTTATTGAGGTAATTAATACATTTTTGAAGAATCAAATCAGTGTTAACAAAGGCAAAGCTTCATCTGGGAAGAATCATCTGGAAGGTGTTGGATTTCTTCCAAAAGATAAACCCTGTCTCCCTCCTGAATCACTTTTTGGAAAAATGTATAATGATATCTTTGGGGGATCAAATAAGGTCATTTAAAAATGGTATAATTCTAGCTAAATAATTTGTTCTACTTATGATTCGAACCTTCAATTGAACATTCTGTACTTTTTCCGAAAGAAAAATAGCATTTTCCTATATAGATGTGGCAATTTGAGGAAATTCTCCCATGTAGCTAATGTAAACACGTTTTATGTCATTGTTGAGTCTAGGACACTGGATTCACCAAATTATCCCTCTTGTAGAAATTTATTTGTTAAGTAAACTGCTGTCCACACCACTTCCTCAGCCTTGCCCAAAGAAACACATTGCCTGAATAATCAAGAGACTTACCAACTTGAAAGGAAGATGAAAGTTCATGCCACTGAGCCAGCCACCAACAGAAGCCACCCTTTCTGCTAGAATTTGGTTTCATTTTAACTATGTTTGTTGGCATTATTTCTGCATCTGGAGTTATGTTCTTTTTTCCCCCTCCAAATTGCAAGCCGGCTTTGATCTTATATCAATGAATGTATTCCTAAGGGTAAGCAAGAAACATGCCAGAAAGCACAGAAAAATATTACCCAAAATGTCTATCATTAGTGCGCAGAAGGGTAATTTTCACATCTGTAACTATTATAACCCAGGGTTCTCAAGTTTCATAGATTGAAGAGCTTTCATTTTATCCATTGTCAATCCAAGGCGTATTTGCCGAGAAAATTTTGAGCTTAGATTTTTAACCTTCTGCAACTGTTCCATCTGCAATGAGTGGTCATAATAGTCACTGTGGCTGGGTTAGGGAAATGGAGTCTGATGGACTTAGGGACATTACTTTGGAGAATGGGATGCTTGATTGATATCCAGCTGGGGACTTCCGGTCCTGCCACAAAATGTAACTTCAGTTGGCCAACCCTGGTGTAGTTCACCCTGAAAAAAAGACCAGCCAGCCCTCCTCCCATGAAATGCCTCAGGGGTCTTATCAAAAGGCCGGCCGAGATAATCTATCTGTATGCCCAAGAAAAGTTTGAAAACCCCTTTCCTTAAGTTTATTTTGACGCCTTATAACGCCTTAAACTTTGGATTTTAATAACAAGAGATAAACACATAAATCTGACAAAAATATTTCTTCCTAGAAGAAATCATGGAAGATTTATAGTCCTTATTTCACTAGTTATTAAAACTCCTATTTGTTTTGTCCTTTGAGTATAGAGTTATTTGAACTAAGAATAATGTGTTAACTTAAAGGAGGCCAATTATCAATTTTTAGAACAGACCCACTCTGTAATTTACTAACTTTGATGATTGATACCTCTCCCCAAAACCTTCCTTAAAAATAACTAAGTCAAAAGACTGGCATTATTATTAAAGGAAGGAATATACCAGTTTTTTTTTAGTAATTATGATTTCTTTTAAAAGACTATGCTTTTTTAAAAATATGTGTTTTTTAATATAGTAGATGAAAAACTATACACACGATATTCATCTCAATATTGTCCAAAGTTAGTGTGTGTGTGTGTGGGCATGTGTTCACCCTCAGTAACTATGGAAACAAACAAAATAAGTCCTAAATTGGGGAAATCTTTGTTTCCCAGCAGGGAAGGGAGAAGGAACTCACCCTAAATAAGGAAGTCACAAATGAAACAGTAAAAATGTTTTGAAGAAGACCAAAATTGAGTCAAAAAGCTAAGTAACTGAAACATTATAAATCATGTATAATCATAAGTATAAATCATATAATTATAGAAGCATATACAATCATGCCTTTAATTTTCTAGGCTTTGCAGAAACCTTTTTTTCCTCTTCGTTTTGTCCTTTCAGAAGCTTAGAACCCAACTTACAGACCATTTACTTTGATTGACAGGCCTTCATGATACATGGACCCAAGTGTGACTCATACCTAGCCTCCCAATTCCTAACCTACACATTCTATTTGTCTCAATTTATTGAGTTAATTATCATGCTGTAATGTATTCCTTCTAACTAACACTGACACGAATTCATTAAGGAAAAATGAAGGTCATAACTAAACAACTAATGTGTCATGTACCTTCGTCCATCTATCTAAATACAATGTGTAGGATTTTAATTACCCAGAGATGAACATGCCTTTTCTGCACATACAATGCTTATGCTGATAACATTACGTTACTTTCTTTCTAGTCTCAAGGAGTGTTACCAACACTATTTTGATCTCAGGAAGGTATTTTATCTCCTCCAAGGAAATTAATAACCTCTGGCTCCCCTTTGAGGCCTACAACAAACTGAGACAGGCAGGGTCTCGGGGTGGCTTCGTCAGAATAGACACTGAATGAAAGGTGTGAATGTAAGTAGTTCACCGGGTAAGTCTACTGACCATGTTAGAGCCCGGCTTTATGGGGCACTTCTGGGTGGTGGTTACATTATACCTGAGAGAGGTCCTACAGGAAGGCCAGCAAAGCTGGGCCCTTTTTCCAACAACACCTGTGTCTTATTCATTGAGGGCTCTTACAAGGGGTGTTGACTCCCCAATACTTGCAGTCTGCCCTGTGTGGGAATGAGCCTACCTGCAAGTTCTCCTTTCATTTGTAGGCATGCGCAGAAGGAAGGCTTTGGTAGGAATAAGGAATGCCCAGGGAATCTGAGCAAAACACGGTCAATGACTGCTCTGTAGAACAAGGCGGAGAACTGGAGACAATGTACCTTCAAGAGAGCACTTCTAATGTTCACCTTTTGCGTAATTTAGTAAGCGACACTCAGTTTGCTTTGAAGAACTGGCAGATAGAGAGCTGTGGTTCAAAGTAGGACCATTGGTATCTTTTCTTAGATACCAGTTCAAGACCGTATTTCAGACACACTTAAGCCTGCCACTGTGGTATATTCCTGCTGCCTCTATTTAACTGTGTGGCTTCTGGAGAGCCAGTTACTATCAACAGTGAAGCCAGTGGTGGGACAAGGCAAAACTTCAGGAATGAGCCCTTCCTGCAGTTACTTCGTTCAGTACCCGCTACCAGACACAGGCAGCCGGATTCCATCTGGCTCCCATGCATTGTATGGAACACTTTTCGTCTTTGCCCCAACCCTCTCCTGAGATGAACTTATGGCTAACTTTTCTTAAGGCATTCTGTCCTGATGCTTTTATATTTCCAACAGTCAGCTTCTGTCAAACTTGTGGGAAATAAAGGATTTTACAGATGCTCAAAAAAGATCAGAGGCACAAACCTAGTTAAAAATTCCAAAATCAATGTTTAAAAAAAAGGATGAAAAACCCCAGGAAACCCCCAGGTTGTCTAAGAAGTCCTCAGTTCAAAGGTAATAATTCAGGGATGAATCTGAGGATCTGAGTGTCAATAGGATCTTGGTTTGATAGGGAAAGAACGATCTTTATTAGAGTGCCGTGGGACTATTTGACTTTATGACCGTTGTACAAGGTGAAACTATAAACTAAAGCTTTGGGGCCAATGGAAGAGCATGCAGAGGAAAATCATTCATCCTGCTTGCCTCCGATGCCCACTCCTTAATCTTCTGGAGGATACAAAGCAAACTAGAGAATAAAGATGTCAGCAGTTTATCCAAAGATTTTATTTGAATACACAACCAAACTGGTAGGGTCTAAAATGACCAGTTGAACAAGGCAATTCTATATCGGTATTTCTTGACTGTGTATCTTGAGGCTCTTTGCATTTGCATATGGCCCTTGGGGTTCTGCAGAAAGAGTAAGGCTGGGGTGCAGTTTTTATGAAATTATCTGGAACCTGGATTGTACATCTCACTCTTCTAAGCAAATGTACTTCAAAGCAAATGTCTTCACATATAGCATAAAAATATTGGTCTGCCTGATTTTGTCTCAGGCCAGGTGGAGCATTCAGACTGTTACAAGGTATTCATGTTGGACATACATATTCCAGGAATCTGTTGAAACCGCTCTGGGTCTCTGGACCTTGTCTATGCACCATGTTAGTCCAGCTTGTAGAATGGATCTCGGACTGTTTTTCAGCAAAATTCTATTCTCCCCTAGGTCTGAAACCCTGCCATGAATGTTAGCTCTTTGGCTTTGCCTTGTAGCTCTTTCTCTAAGACCTAGGTTCTCCCCAAACCCCCAGCCTCTGCATAAATAGGACACTTATTTAGGTATCAATAGCAATATCTGGCTGATGTGGAGTTTTTCTGTTATCAGGGTATTCCTGGAAGCATTTCTCAGGATACCAGAGTCCTCGCTCTCATAGCCTTCCCTAGGTGTTGAAATCTGTATGCACCATGCCCTTACTCTCTAACTGATCTGCACAGGACTGACTAGCTACCCATTTGGAAAAATCCCTGCAAACCAGTGGACCAGAATTCCTGATTGCCCATGTTGTTCAGGTTTCAGCATACCTGATGCTTCAGTGCAACTTGTTTATGCCAAAGCTTGCTATGATGGGGAGATAGAGTCCTATGATTGGCCCGGGCTAAGGATAACAAATGCCTTGTATCAATATGTGTGACTGTATTAATACCTTGTATTAATACTTTTGTATTAGCACTACTCCTTGTTTCCAAGCAGGGCTCTAGCAGTTTTTTTCTAATCAATTAGTGTGCACTTGCACATCTAAGCCAGGCATAGCCACAGAGTTCTTACCTTATCATTTTACACAGCTAGTGCCAATAGGTCACAATTAAAGAAAACCCTCATTCTCTCCCTCATGGTAGCCTTACACTAAAGCAAGGACTTCTGTGGAGGGACAAAGTCCCTGGGGACATGAGAGGAAGAAAAACGTTGGCTGGGCCACATGGAGGGCTCCTCAGGAGGGAAATTGTTATTATGGTGATGGTCCAATGACACTCAAATTCTTAGGTTGGCTACATTCAATTCTTTAGAAATCATCACCCAGCAGACCAAGGTCAGAGAAAGTGGTCTGATGCAATGATCCGAATCTGAGTAGTCTCAGGTTAGCAATATAAGGGGCCACCAGTGAGTATGTGGGGAGGCATCTCATCCCTTCCTACTGAGTGTGAGAAAACCACACAGGGTGCCTCTCCCTGCTGCTCTTGTCCTGATGACGAGCAGAGCTTATGAAGAGCCCCATTCTTTTCAGAGAAGGCTTTTCACCATCAGAAGTGACTCTCCATCATGGAAAGGAGAAACATTCTGGAACAGAACCAAAACACTGGGTGGGTCTTATATGATTTACAAGTTCACCCGATTTATAATTTTTTTAAATGTAAAGTCTACCTAATTACCCCAAGATCTTCTGCTCCTAGCTCTTTGTAGCTGGGGTCAGTAATGCCGCAACACCAGCAGACTCTGTATTTTTTAGATCATGAGCCAATATTGGTCAATCAGGGCAGTGAGAAATGATCACAGTTGCAACATATTCCTGGGTTTAGAACAAAGGCAGTGTCATTCTCAGAGAATAGAGACACTTACCCTCCTCTCTTTGTATTCATAACTTTATCCTTGAGGTTGAGGAACATCTGCCTTAATTCTGTCCCTTTCTCTACCACTAATCATCACTGCTTCACCCCAATAGGAAAAAGGTCCTTTGCCCTGAATGTTCAGAGCCTGGGATATTCTTCAGGCCATGTTTTCCAGTAGATGGGAATACAGCACCTAAAAGACCTGAAGGCAGGAAAAGTCTTCTGCTCCATGCTTCTGTGTGGTGAATGGACCCAAAGGTGCTCAGCTCTCTGCTCTGCCTGGGGCTGGGTAAGACTGACACCGACATGGGTGCTTGGCCACTCAGGGCTTAAAAAGGGGAAGCAGGAGGCCCCATTTATGCCTCCTGACTTTAAGAAGGTTTGTAAATTCATCTTTTTACAAAGAAACTCTGTGTTTTAAGAGAGGGGAAGTTTTAGGCATTTGCCTAGCTTTAAATAAACTGTAGCTTTGTTCCTGTTTTGCTTTTGATCCTTGTCTGAGTATAGGCCCAACTGCTGGGCTCCTTGCTGTACTCCTCCTCATTGACTTAAGTGGCTGTTACCAGAATGGTGTGCTGTGGCTCAGGTTATTGAACCACTTCCGACACTTTCTGCCTCATCCAGATGTAATCAACAAAGAAGGAGACTCAATCAATCTCAACCTTTGGGGGAAAAAAAGAAAGAAAAAAGAAAGTAGCCATCATATGTCATAGTACATTTATTTGATCAATGTAAAAGAATATGATTGATGAAAGACATATGCTATGAATACAGGAGAGGGAAATATTATTATAAGTGCCAAATATCTGTCATTTCATGCCTGGAATACAAGCTTCCACGGATGCAGCAACAATACGGCCAGAACCAGATGTATCCTGAAGGAATGTTCATTTCCTTCATTACTCAGAATATAAGGTGGTCATAGGCCACTTTTGGCCTACAGCAGGTGGGTTTACGTTTGTCGTCCTTGGATGATGGCACCCTCTTTCACTCTTAAACATGTCCCGGTGTGGACAGCGTATAATATGGTTACCCTATGAAGTTAGTTCTGCCGCATCATAAGTCTAAGTCCCAAAGTCTTAGTTTGGACCGTAAGACTTCCTAACACAGGCTAACCTTGTTTATTCTTCTATGTCTCCAAAAAAGTGGCCCCAATCTGTCAAAAGTTGACAAAAAATTTCAAATATATGAATACAAAACTTCGTATATACATATACAGAATAAAACTTCTAAAATATATGATTTTTCAAGTATAGTTCAGTATTATATAGCCTTGCAAGGTTCTCAAATGCAAGTGTATTACGATTTTGGCACATGATACAGCATGAGAACACAAAATAGCTGCTTCTACAGATGTGTGTGTGACTCAGGACATAACACCAAACTCCTTGGTTGTGTATGGAAGTGTCAGAATATCTGCAGAAACATGAAAACAGCACCCAACTCAGTGTGCACATGCACACACACAAATACAATTCCATTAGCTAAACTATTAGATTTAACATTTACACCCAATTTAACACTTATAATAAAACCGATGCACATAGAAATTATTTCTGAAACAAGTTTAGCAACGTCTTCTCCAAAACTCCATTCTGAGGTCCCAGAATAAATGCCCTTTGGTGTTGCAGCTGAAGCCCCAGCCAATTCTGCAAATGGTTCTGGAAAATTGCCTTCAGAATTGACTCTCCCTGGGGAAGGTTTACTGGTAGATGGAGCGGGGATACAGGAGGAGGTTTTGAGACCCAGAAAGAGGCAGAGGAGGAGGTGAAAGGGTAACTTGGAACAGGTGGTTTCAATTTCTCTTTGCCCAGTAGTCCTGTTCATTTTTAACAGCAAGAGTTTCCATTCGTGTAGAGAACAATTTTGTATTAGTCCATTCTAACTTGCAAAATCCATCAAGGCGAGGGTCTAAATCTCAGGCACTACCCTGTGGGGAAGTTATTCCCTTTAAGGAACAAAGATTTTTTTAAAAAATATTATTTTGGAAACTCCGACTCAACACATATCTGAGGACATATTACATAACACCTTCCACTTTTTATGTTTTATCAGGCTTTCAACATTAAAATTCACCAAATCAAAATATATAAAATAAGAGCAGGTAGGTATCATGATTAGATTCAGTGATTAACAAATTGCTCAGATGTGAGGAAGATCTTATTCAACTGATGCAATCAGGAAATAACTGAAGAAGGAAACTTCACTTATTATTGACCCAAATAGATGGGTAGATTTTAGCAGGGAGGGAGAGATTCTGCATTCTTGGAGGAATTCTCCCAGCATGGAACACAGCAATAGAGACTTTAAGAGGCTTGTTCTGAAAGAGTAAGATTACTTCACTAGATTAAAATTACTTGGGAATATTTCTAAAGTACCAGAAAATGTTGACATGTTCATCATGTCATTTAATCATTTAAAAAATACTTTGTCCAGAAAGTATATAAAATATTTTCTGATCACACTATAACAACAATAGACATTAATGAGAATTTAAACAACTTGACATTAAAATACATTAATACCTCTCTCAAGAACAAGAAGGCAAACATTGGAAAATGATGAAAGGAAGGTGCTACTAATTCAAAGTTATGATCTACACCCACAGCTGTTCTATCGGGTAGAGTCACATTTGTATGTAGGTCCATTGAACAATAAAGGACTTTTTAAAAAAACCTAAATATTAGTATTTAAAAACAACAAAACAATCTTAAAGAAAAAAATATGTAAAAGTGTAAAATAGTTAAATTGTTTAAAAGCAAATAAACTATATATATGTAACTATATAGAGAACTATATATGGCTATATATATATATATAACTATGTATATATCCTTACCTAAGAGACTGAAAGAGAAGAAAACAACAACACAAATATATAAAATAAAATTGACAGGTATTAGGTTATAAAATTGTTAGATGTTGGGTTAAATAAATTGTAAGAATCTTCTACATCCTTAGGTGCAAATTTTAGCATCAAAGAAAATAATGATTTTAATAAAAATATGTATTACCAAAATATGCTTAAGAAATTAAAAATCTAAACAGACCGATAACCCTGGGAAAATAATGGCAGTAGGGGATGGAGTGGGAGGGTTAAAGGTTCATTCAGGGTCATTGTGTTTTCCATTGGGTTACTGGAATTTCAGGGAAATAAAATTCTCATGATATAGTACTTATATTCCATATGCACTGAATTCCAATTAAATTTAATCATTTAGAAGAAACAAAATAATGAGGAAAGATATAGAAGACTTAAAAAGCATAATTAAAATTTTAATTAAATGGGCATAGAGGAGGCATTACACTCAGTAGTTCAAGAATACACTTGAACTATTTTATAAAATTTGACTATGGGATAGGTTATACATGAAGCCTCAACACACATTAATAGAATGATAAGATTGAAATTATAATATCTGATCACTTAGCAGCTATATTAGAAGTCCAAATCACATGAAGTACTATGCTTGGAAATTCAAACCAATCTCTAAGTAACTTCCATATCAGAGAAGAAATCACATATATATCAGAAAATATTTATGCTAAGGACTTAAAAATATCCTATATATCAAAACTAGGGAGTTATAGTTAAAGCGATATTTATAGGGAAACTTTAGTCTTAAATGCAAACCTTCACTTAAAGAATAAATAAATGAGCCATCATACAAATTAAGAAGGAGTATGTGTGTGTGCATTCACATGCGTGTGTGAAAAGATGCTCTGGAAACACATTGGGAAGTGGACAACAAAATAAAACTACAAAAAGGAGGAGGAGAAGAAGAATGATAAATGCAGAAATTAATGAATAAAAATGCAAAGAAAAAGAATCAGAAACAAAATTTGGTTTCTTAAAAAGAGAAAAAAGACTAACTTCTCACAAGAACTGTTGGGCAATGGCAGGGGGTAGGCGGGAGGTGAAGAAGGAATAAATGAGATAATGGAAAAAGGGAACAAAACTAGAGTTTCAGGGGAAGTAAAAATGAGAAAATACTAGGGAAAAAACTTTTGGGTTTTCAGAAATAATTTTGAACATTTAAATGTGCTTTTTTTTCCTATTAAAATGTTTGGTTTTATTATGTCTGAACTCATGTGTATGCATTACATAATGAGAAGAGTTTGTACTTAGGAATTATATCCTCTGCTGAAAAGAGTTTGCAAAAATCCTGATTTGCATGATTTAAACTTAAGAGTGTTTAAGCATATTACTATAAGACTGATAGAATAAAAAGCAGATGGAGGACTAGAAGTGGACTATTTTGGACATATTTTTTGTCATAGATTTTAGAAGCTTCTGCATTAAAAATCACATAACTGACAGTATATGAAATTCTTAGAATGTTTCTGTCTTTGAAAGAATGTATTGCTGAATAAAGTGAGCAAGAAGCTTGCTCTATTTCAAAAATATCATTATAATGTAACTCCAATTGTAGTTTTTTAATAACTTTCTTATTGGTATTCTATTACAGTTGTCTCAATTTTACCCCCTTTGCCCTCCTGCACCCTTCCCACCCCCTGCTCTCACAGTTAATTCTCACACTGTTGCCCATGTCCATGGACCATTCCTACATGTTCTTTGTCTAGTCCCTCCCCTCTTCTTTCCAGCAATATCCCCTTTCCTCTGCCCTCTGGTCACTTTCAGTCTGCTCCATGTTTCTGTGCCCATTTTGGTCATTAGTTTATTTTGTTCATTAGATGCCACTTATCAGTGAGATCATATAGTATTTGTCTTTCACTGACTGCCATATTTCACTTAGCATAATATTCTCCAGTTCCATCCACATAGTCACCAAAGGTAGAAGTTCCTTTTCCTTTCTGCTGCATAGTATTCCACTGTGTAAATGTGCCACAGTTTTTTGATCCACTAATTTACTGATGGGCACTTAATATTTTTGCTGATATATCTCCTAGGGCAATGGAAATAAAAGAAAAAATAAACAAATGGGACTACATCGAACTAAAAAACTTCCACGTGGCTAAAGAAAACATCATCAAAATAAGAAGGGAACTGACTATATGGGAGAACATATTTGCCAATGATATATCAGACAAGGGTTTGATCTCCAAAATATATAAAGAACTCATAGAACTCAACACCAGGAAGAATAGACACTTCTCCAAGGAGCACATACAGATGGCCCATAGACATATGAATAGATGCTTAAGATTACTAGCCATCAGAAATATACAAATTAAAACCACAATGAGTTATCACACCAGTGAGAATGACCATCATTAATAAATCAACAAACAAGGGCTGGTAAGGTGTTGGAGAAAAGGGAACCCTAGCGCACTGTTGGTGAGAACACAGACTGGTGCAGCCACTGTGGAAAACAGTATGGAATTTCCTTAAAAAACTAAAAATGGAACTGCTTTTTGATCCAGCAATTCTGCTGCTGGGAATATACCCTAAGAATTCTGAGTTACCAATTGGAAAGAACTTACCCACTCCTATGTTCATAGCAGCACTATTTACAATAGCCAAGTGCAGGAAACAGCCTAAGTGCCCATCAGTAAATGTGTTTTTAAAGGAACTTATTAATTTCAAATTACTAGTGCTAACTCAATTATATATTTAAAGCCTGAAGAGTCCTATAACCTTTAGAGAATAAAGAAATCAATTTTACTATATTAACCATTTACCTAATTAACATTAAAAGTAAAAAGGAATAAAAGTGGCTGTAAGATGAATCTATGACCCACATGGAAGAGTCCTGTATCTGGTGAGTAACAAATAGGAATATACATTTTGCATTTGATATGTACATGCCATTCAGAAAGATGAAATGCAATTGAAAAAAATCACAATAAAACCATAAACAGAAGAAGCCTAGAATGAAATCTAATAAAAGGTGTAGAAGAACTTCATTGAAAATACTTACGAACTTTTTTTAGACACCAGAGAAACTAAGATAACTGAAGAGAGAGAATGAGTCGATCACTAAAAAGGCTCAATAGTAGAAAAGCATCACTTCTAGTTCATCTATAGGTTGAAAAAATATTTTAAATGTAGTTATTAAAAAGCAACTTGGCATTAAGTATAAGGAAACTTAATCATAGCTTGGAAATTATACCTCCACACCTATTACTATAACCTAGAATGATCATAAATGAACATAATATATGTACATGTAGTTCCATCATAACATTATTTACAATAGTAAAAGTCAGAAAACAGCTAAAAGTAAAGAAATAGATACATATGTTAAGACCTCATGTTCCCATTTAGTCATGCTGTTGAATATGTAATGACTTGGAAAATACTTAAGATATGATCCAAATGGGAAAGCTAAATAAAACAAAAATATACACAATCCCAATTCTGTAAAAGTCAAGTCCATGTAAATACTTAGAAACATTTGAGGAAAAGTATTAAAGTATGTTAAGAATTCACCTCTGAGGATTAAAACTAGTATAGAAAAAAGTTTAGCTTCTGTGTTTTCTACATATGTTTATATGGATAATATTTATTTTTTTAAAAATTCCTCACACACACCCTAGCTATTGTGGGTTAGATGATTGGAGCACTGTCTCATACACTGAAAGGCTGGGGGTTCAATTCCCCGTCAGTGCACATGCCTAGGGTTCCATCTCCAGTCAGGGCATGTGTGGGTGGCAACCAATCTCAATCTCTCTCTCTCTCTCAAATCAATAAACATATTTTTTAAAAAATAAAAAAGATTCCCCTAGCTGGCATAGCTCAGTGGATTGAGCGCGGGCTGTGAACCAAAGTGTTGCAGGTTTGATTCCCAGCCAGGGTACATGCCTGGGTTGCAGGCCATAACCCCTAGTAACCACACATTGATGTTTCTCTCTCTCTCTCTCTATCTCCCTCCCTTCCCTCTCTAAAAATAAATAAATAAAATATTTAAAAGAAAAACAAAGAAAAGCAAAAGCCTTAGCAAATACCTTCTGAGTAGACTTTAAAAAAAATAAAATAAAAATAAAAAATAAAGAAGATTCCTCATACAAAAAAAATGTATTACTTTTATTTCTACTACCGTTTTAAAAAAGACTTCTTTAGGAGGTCAACTTGCTTCAGTTTAAATGTGAATCAGGATTTGAACTCATGTTTGTCTGAGCACAACTCAGTACTTTTTCCACCATAGGCCAGTAGCATCTCTACCCACTCACAGTCATTCTGTTTGCTTCTTACCTCTGTCAGCCACTCTGCTAATATAGATCAATCTCGAAGACACTCCGCAGGACAGAATAACTGCAGTGTTTATTGGGACCCCTTCAGGAGAAAAGTACCTATCTTAGAGATACCTAGTGGAAAATAAGGAATTTCAGAATACAGGGTAGAAAGCAGAATTCTGTCTTCACGCAAGTCATTTTCCAATTAGCTTGCCTAGGAGTCACATCTGCCAATCCTACCCCACCCCCAAATACCTATTAGCCCAGCCTAAACTATCTACCACCTAACTCTTAGAGTTCTAAAATAAGAAGTTGAAAGAGTGGAAAGAGATTTGAAAGATTATTAATCTATCTAATTGAGGATTTCCTTTTGAAAAAAACCACTCATGAGATATTCTCAGAAGTTACCAAACAGTATTAGTTGTCAAATGTCATATTTTCCATGCTTAGCCTTAAATCTACATCTGGCCATTGCTAGGTCATGGTTATCCCTCCTCACACATTCAGAGCTTGGGGAATGTTCGGTCCATGCCCATGATACCTGGCTTTTCCTTCTTCTGAGGAAGCTGAATTACCCTGCAAGGTCTTTGTAGAATATACTGTCCTATATTATAATTGGGTAGAATACCTTAATTGGGATTTTGAAGAGAGAAAAATTATCCCCACACCATCCTCCAGTCTCTTGCATTCGGAGAAGAGTTTAAGGAGGAAAGGACTGTCACTTTGGGGAGGCACCTTCCACCCAAGCCTGCGCTCTGGTTTAGACACCAGTGCAGATAGTGAACTTTGGATATGCCGATGGGCTGTCCATCAGTGTATTCATTCCTGAGAACAGACAGAAGTACATAGGGGAAGTAATTCTACCTGAGGAAAAAAGTTTAAGTGCTGGAAATTTTATTTACAACGTGACCTTGGGCCAATCCCCATGTTTCTGTGTCAGCAGGTTTCTTTGGGTTACATTATAGAAAACCCAACTCAAAATGGGCTAAAGTGGAAAAGGAATGTGTTGGCTAACTGAACCAAACATTTTAAGATTAGTGGGTCATCCATGGTTATATGTATGAACTCCAGTAATACTGCTATATTCCAGTCTCTCTTTCCCCCCTCTTTTACTTCAGCTTTCCCCTCAGTTGGTGTAATACTGACGGCAAGATGGTTGTCATGCCCCCCAATTCACATTTATTCTCTCAGCTACCCCAAGGGAGAAGGATTCTCTTTTATTATCAGTTCCAACAGAAGTTCCAGAAATTAATCTCATTAGTGATCAGTGAAGTAATTTTTGGCCAGTCTTCAAAGGTACGAGAAGCTAGATGGAGAGAGTGGGTAGGTATTGCTGCCTTACACATGCTATGGGAGGATGTCCCTGAGATTCATAATACCTGGATATCTGGAACATTCCAGCATGACAGTAACAGCCTGAGGCGCCTGGATTCTCTACCCATGGTCTCAGCTTTCTCACCTGTAAATTAAAGGGGTTAAATTACATCATGTGGTGGCCTACCCCCCATGAGTCTATAACTCTGGTTCTTTCAGAAGTCTTCATTTCTGGTGGTTTTGTGTTTCTGGCTTGTGTGCACTTCCACAGCCCAGACCCTAAAAGCTGAAGCTCAAAGGTTGGAGCCTGTCCTCAGTTACCTTGGAAACCTGCAAGAAAAGCCAAAACTAGATTGTATTTACTTCTTTTTTATTTTTATTTTCAGTTGGATAAACTCTTAACCTTTAAGAGTAGGGTATTGATTTTCCTGGCCTGGCTGCTGAACTCTAGTAACACAAGACTCCCGGTCCCCGGGGAACTGCCATGCGTAGCATGTCTAAAATGTGGCTTGGAGCTGCAGAAACCCAAGCGGGGTCTTCCATTTTCCACAGAGACCAGGAAATTTCTGATGTTCTCCTACATATTCCTCTGCTCAATACCAACCCCTCTTCCTGCTCCCCACCAGAGACCATGCAAATGACACATAAATTGCCTGAGTCTGGTTGCCAACATTCTAAATACTCCAGAGGAAATGTGACCACTCTGGGTGCCTAACTTTGCTTCGAAAGGTCATGGGCGAATGTGGGCTATAAATGTCCTGGCATTAACATTGGTCTGCTACCCCTGCCCAGAATAACCAGTACTCAGACAGCTTTACTAAATCTGCATTGGTTTAGTTTTCCCAGCTTTACGATGTAAGCCTCGAGGCATCAGAGGGTTTGCGAGGGGGCAGTTGGAGGTTATACGTAGGGTAAACATCTACTATGTTGTTTGGGGCAGTCGTGGTTTTGTGTCCGTCTTTCCTGATGCAGTTATAAACAGAACCAATTTTTATTCTCCAAGTGTTCTGGTTTGAAAGATAAATTATATGGCCACCCTAGATATAAAGGGCTTGCTCAATGTGGCACAGCTAATCAACTTCAAGTTGAAAATTGAGATCACCCAATTTTACTACAGGGTTGTTTTCCCCTGAGCAGAAGGCACCTCTTGTGATGAAGCTCTACCCTTGTCCCTCAAACCACAGCTTAGAGGACTGAAGGCCCCGTCTTCTCTCTACACAGGTTTTGGGGGTAGGGGAAGGGCTTTCCCAAGGTTATACCATTAGCACCTGAGAACTATTAGTTCTGCTGAAATGCAAACATACAAATTTTAGCACATGCTAACAACTTCCCTACTGTAATTGGACATGATTTTTTATCTTTCACCAGGAAATGTGATTGCTGCTTGACACAGGAACGTAACTTAAGGCGTTTGTTGAAGGGAAGGGGCAAAAACAGACCTTGGTTTTAGGATACAACTTTTGGCAAAATGCAATCAGAATCCTGCATGTATTCACATGGGCACACACATACACACACCCATGCCTGTTTTATCTCAGCAGCTGTGCACATAGGAGTTGCCAGAGATGAATAATTCATTAATCACCCTGAAGAAAATTAGCCAATAAACTCAAACTCATTAGCTAGATCTGGATTAAGTCAGAAGGCAATTCCTTGGATCTGGAGGAGGATTTGTAGAGGTGAAGTTAGAACACAGTATTAAGAAAGCAGGTTGACAGATTGGAGGCCCTAAATTAATCCACAAAGTTGCTACATAAGGCTCTTTTCAGAGACACCACTGCCCGCTAAGCAGACAAAAATACCCGCTATTACCCTTTTTTGTGTTCTGACACCAACTCCAACATGAGGGGTTGAATGTTGGAATTGGTGTCACCCCACCATCCAACAAGCAATTCTCTAGACACCAGCTGGGTGTCCTACAGTTCACTCAATTCTTACACTCTTTACCGGGGTGTAGCATCAGATTCCACAGGTTAAGCGTTCAGTCCTACAAGACTGCTTCCCCACCTTCAGATGCCTGTCACAAGCCCAGGTGTGCATGTGACTATAACTGGCTATAAATCAGAGGTTCCCAAGACACCCTCCCCAAGTTTGATTAATTTGCTAGAGTGCTTCACAGAACTCAGAGAAACATTCACTTACTAGATCCTCTGATTATAAAAGAATACAACTGAGGAACCGCCAGACAGAATCAAACAGTGGGATGGAGGGCTCGGGTGGAGAGATGAAATTCCATGCCCTCTCCAGGTGTGCCATTCTCCCCAAATCTCCATGTGTTTGTCAACCCAGAAGCTCTCCAAACCCTGTCTCTTTGGTTTTTACGGATGCCTCATACACAGTCATAGATAATTAAATCATTGGTCATTGGCAATTGATCCAACCTTCAACCCTATAAGGGCTTTCCAAACATCATCTCATTAAGATAATGAAGGGAAAAATTTTTTAAAGATAACACAGGAAACCTTTATTGCTCTTATCACAGGAAATTTCAAGCATTTTAGGATCTCTGTGCCAGGAATGGGTTGAAGATGAAATATGTATTTTTTATTATAAATGATAATATCACAACCTCAGAGATATTTGGTTTGCACAGCACTGACCGTCAAATTCCTAGCCATGTTATGCCTTCTGTCCTGAGGGCTTTGAGGAAGGGCCAAGATCTGAAATGATTTCCAAGCCATCCCCAGGTAGGAAAGAAGGAAGAAAATCAAATCAAGGAAAGGGGATTTGAGTTCCTAGTGCATACCATTTATTCTTGTTAAATAGGTAACTGAGTTAGAGGACAGGCGACAACCCAAGATCCCCTGAGTAGTTAGTATCAGACCAGAAGATTGCACCCTTATTATGTGACAGTCTGCTCTCACTGGCAGATCCTTCCTAGACTTTGTGGTAAGTCCAGCCTCCTAGTGCCTGGGGATGTCCTCATGTGGTAAAGAAGTGGAATGAAATGATACTGAGTTTAGAATCATCTCTTCCATGTATCAGTGGTACGCCTTTGGACAAGACATTTCCAGTCACTGTGAGCCTCAGTTTCTTCATTTGTCAAATAGATACAAATTACTCCTTCCTCCTAAAGTCACTGTCAGGTTTTAATGAAATTATAATGACAACAAACATCCCTAGTGCTTACTATGTGGCAGGCATTGTCATGTGTGTTTAATGTGTGATAGTAGATGATCTTCACAACTTATCTTTAAAGTAGTTACCAATTTATAAAGGAGGAAAGTAAAACATAGGGAAGTTAAGTTAAGCAGAGGAGATTCAAACCTAGACCATCTGATTTTGGAGTCTGTACTCTTTTCTTCTGCCTTTTCTCCATAGCACACTAGCATTTGGAAGGAATTTAATAAATGTTGCTGCATCCACTGATTTTTGTTCATTCCATACATAAGAACCCAGGACAGAAAATATGCAATCTTGGGCACCTAATATCTTGAGTTTGAGCTCAAGATAAAGCAGTTTTTTCCATGGGCCATCCCCATTCCTGTCACCTGTGTTAGCAGGTAAGGCTGACAGTCTTCCTCTTGGAAATCAAGCATAGAGTTTAGCATAGCTTCAGTGCGCCAAAGAAAATGCAAAATCATCAGATCTCATAGAGTTCTTTTGATGGATGCTTCAGGCACTAAGACACAGAAGCATGTGATAAGACCTATCATGGCCTTGCAAATAATAGAGGCTCAAATCAGATTTGCTTAGATGAAATAGAATTTACATGATCAACCCCAATGGGCTGTTGGTTCTGGGATTATCTCCCAATTGCTCTCAGACTAGGGGGTGGGGAAATACTACCTATTGGGGGGATCCTGCTGCCATGACCCCATTTCCAAAGATCATTGTGAAAGTTTTGCAGATTGGTCCAGCACTTAACAAGTAATGACCACAAGCAAAGGGGAAATGGCATGGACTCTTTTCTTTTTGGGGTGCAGTGGGGTCATGTTGTCCTTCCTTCTGGTTTTCAAAGTATGATATGAGATGGTTCTTTGTCCCTCTTCATAGATACATCAGTCTGCAAGCTCAGCCAATATCCCAGCCAAACAAAATCCACATGCAAACTGATGCCAGCCCTCCTGAATTTAAGCATAGCGCATCATGCGTGTGTCTGCAGCATGGAGGTCGGCACACTATATGCATTATCTCATGAGATCCTCACAACGATCCTGTCGTCAGGCTGCACCATCATTTCCATTTCACTGAGGAAAAATTGAGTTGCAAGAAGATCGAACAAAATATTTAGGGGACACAGAATAAATTGTGCAGCTGGGCTGTGAGTGCAGGCCAAACCTCCACCATGCATTTTTCTTTAAATAAGATATATTCTTAAGTTAAGCTCTGTCGTTTCTACACACTTCTACTGAAATGTGAAAGTATCTGCTATAAGAAACAAATTAGGGGTGATTAATTTATCACATTTTCATCTTCCATGACATATTGGATTCAGAACTTCAACATCATAGGTCCTTGTTCTGAGGTGGGAAGAGAGATGGGAGTGGAAAAGGGTAAAGAGAATTAAAGAAACATAGAATCACTGAATTTCTCATTTTGTCTGAGCAGGTGCTACTAAAGCGAGCGCCCATTGTCAAGGAATCAGGCAGATGAAGAGTACACAGTCACTAAGGTGCGTGCGTGTTTACTAGTTATGGTAATAACTAGCCGTGTAGATTTTGGCTTATATTGTTGTTGTTATGTATACCATAAATACAGAATACACATTTATTTGAAGTGCCAATAGAACATTCACCAAAATGGAAGACTTGCTAAGCCATGAAGAAATTCTCAATAAATTTCAAAGTACTGAAGTTCCATCAAGCATTAGAGAAATTAAGCCAGACATCACTTAAAGAAGATAAGAAATAAAAATATCCAAAATGCTTGGAAAGGGGACTTGTTTTTAAAAATCAGGTATAATTTACACTCGATACATTTTATCCATTTTAGTGTATATTTTGAGGCTCTAGACAAATGCATACAAGCATGGAACACCACCATAACCAACATGTGGAATAGTTTCATCACTTAAGGTCCTCCTACCAAGTGCCTTTTATGTAGATACAACCCCCCCCCACCCCCACAACGCTGTCCCCTGGTAACCACTGGCCTGACTTCTGTCTCTATAATTTTGTGCTTCAAATCTGGTTTCTCTGAGTCTGGGATAATGCATCTGAGGTTCATCCATGGTATTGAGCGTATCAACACCATGTTCCTTTTAATAACTGAATAGTATGTTAGTGCACAAATGGGCCACCGCTTGTTTCTCCATTCGCTAATTGAAGGGCATTTCCGGGATTTATTTCCAGTATTCAGTTTATGAATAAAGTGGATATCAGAATTTTTATATACAGTTGCTGGGACTTACGGTAAGTGCATATTTAGCTTAATAAGAAGACGCCACCCTTTCCGGTGTTCATGTGTGTTTTGCGTTCCCACAGCAACGTCTGAGAATTCCCTTTGCTCCACGTCCTCACCTGCACAGGCTATCAGGGGTTTTTTTTTTTGTCTTTCCAACAAGTATGTAGTTGTGTCTACTTGTGGTTTTAACTTGTATTCAACTAATTATTAATGATCTTTTATGTCATTTATTGGTTGCTATATCTTTTTTGGTGAAATGTTTGTTAAAATGTTTCGCCTATTTTTAAATGGGGTAGTTATTCTTGTTACTGAGTTTTGTGAGTCCTTTATGTGGTTTGAATATCCTTTATTAAATATGTATTTTCCAATGTTTTCTCCCAGACTGTGGCTTGTAATCTCATTTTGATAACCAAACTGAGCAAAAGCTTTTAATTTTGATGAAGTCCCCTCTATAAATTTTTAAAATTTTTATATTTTGTGATATCTGTGTCCTACCTAAGAAATCATTGCCTACCACAAGGTTGCAAAGAATTTCTTTTGCTTTTCTTTATGATCTTACAAAATCATGCTCCAATTTCTCCTTACCATTGTTTATGCAATTATTATCACACGTCTCCTACAAATGGTATGAAACACAGTGCATCACTAACCTTTTTCTTTAGTCAACTGTTCTTGTGTGCAAATCCAAGTTTCTTATTAATATGTTTCTCCTCCCTGAAGAACTTTTTGGTATTTCTTTCAGTGCAGTTTTTCTGATACTACAGGGGTCGGCAAAAGTAGGTTTACAGTTGTAATACAAATAAATAATAGAATAATTAATAAATAATAATCCAAGAATAAACTCTGTGTTTCGTGTACTCACAACTGTAAACCTACTTTGTCCACCCCTGCAGACTCTCTTGATTTTTGTTTGTCTGAACAAGTCTTTATTTCTTCTTCATTATTGAATTGGGGGTGGGAGGATGGGCAGGGCGCCGTAGTCCAGGTTGACAGTGTTTTTGCTTGTTTTTGTTTTGTTTTGTTTCAGACCTTTGTGTGTGTCACTTGATTTTTATTTTGCTTATGTAGTTTCTGATTTTAAGTTGGCTTTCATTCTTAGATCCACTCTCTGTATATAATAGATTCTTTTTTTTTTGGTGTCTTTCAAGATTTTCCCTTTATCTTTGAATTTCAAAATGTTGAATAGGATGGTAAAGGGTGTGTGTGTGTCACATGAGCATGCATATTGCATATGTGTTTTCCAACTTGTCCTGCTTGGTGTTCTCTGAGCATCTTAAATTTCTGGATAAGTGTCTGTTCCTTCTGTGATTCCAATTACATCAATTACATATATTGGGTGCACAGTAAGATACTGTTCCACAGTTTTGGGATAATTTGTTCTTATTTCTCTTTGTGCTTTTATTTAGATAAACTGTTCAACAGCTGTTTATTATGTCCACATTAATTTATATTCAATTTCATGTTTACAATTTCTGTCAACTGTCTTCCAGTTCATTGAATCTTTTTTGGGCTGTGTCAAGTACACCAATAAATTCATTAAAGACATTCTTCATTGCTGCTCCCATGTTTTTTATTTCTTTTTGATTACTTTTGAAGGCATAAAAGTGTCCTTCACTCTTGCTGAAATTTCTCACCAATTCAAGTATGTTGTCTATTTTTGCACTAGAGACTTTTGTATACTAATAATATTTATTTTGTGTTTCTGATTGTTCAAAACATCTGGGTGATGTCTGAATTTGGTTCACTTGAGTGTCCATTGAATTAATACTATAAGTTAAGTATCATAAGAAATCAAGTTAAAGGACACTAGATGAATAGCTCAAGATCACACAGCTGAGAACTGATACAATGAAGTCAAACAGATTTTAGATTTTATCCTCTGTCCAGGATAATGTGATGCTCCATAATATGGATACAATAAGTGGATGCCAAACAAATGATATGATTAAATTACCTGCTGATCTTAAGCATGCAAATTCTTCCCAAAGTCTCCCAATAGAGATGTCTCCAATGATGTTAACTTTGGGACACAGCTGAGAGGAAGCCAATAGGACCATATGCCTAAGTTCTCATGGTGCTAAACTATTACATTTAGTTGGTGTCTCCTTGGCCAAGTGAAAGTATGTTCATGTCTTTACTCTCATGCCAGGCTTGCTCATCTGGAGCAGTCAGAGAATAGAACAACATTTGACATTAGTCATATAGATCCATATCTCACCCTAACTCTTCACTGGGAAAATGCCATTTGTTTTTTCACTGAATAATCTTTTATCACTTACATAATAAGCCCTGTGATTTGTCTCTTTACTTACTAAAACAAACAAAACTTGCAACCCTGTCCTGTCCCACAGCCAGGGATCCACTGGCTACAAGCCAATATTGTGGCTCTGAAAGTCCAGGCAGTAGAATGAGCTGGGATGGGACATGTGGGGTTTTCCCAGCTCCAAGGGCACAGCTGTCCAGAGTGCTTGTGGACCAAAAGTCTTAGGGAAGGGTCAGTGTTGCTGCAAATACCTTCTTCCCATGCCAGCCAGTAGGCAGTACAACACACAACAAAGCCTCTCACATCAGGTCCGCAGGGCCCGGGGCACCCACTGAATCAGACACATCACCTGCCAGGCAGGTAGGTAGAGAAGAAAGGTTAGCCCCACAGGTGTCTGCAGTATACATGAGTTGCCCTAAGCAGGGCAAGTCTGCCTCTCCAGAGTAGCCACAGGGGCTGTGTCTCCGTGGCCCAAGTTCCAACAAGAGACAGCCACAGGCCTGACTGGCCTCTTCAATTCGGAGGACAATTCAGAAGAGGTATCTGATACCAGAGGTCTCAAACAAGTCAATAAAAAGGTTTCCCAGTCTTTGACCTAATAAATATTATTCCTGAGGAAATAATTCCAAAGAAGAACATGCAAAGATGATATTTATAATGGTCTAAGTTTATAATGTTAGGGCCATGGCATACCTATTTAATGGACTGTCATGGACCTATTAATATAAATCTGCCCCATATTTAAAGTTCCATAAAAAAAGAAACTAGAAGTGAAAGTATCAAAGTTTTAATATACGAGAATTTTCCAGAGAAATAAAGGTCACAAGCATTCATATTGACAGGATATATTAAGAGTCCTGTGCAATAGGAAAGAAATGTCTAAACCTCGGTGCATTACTGTAAAATTTTAAGCATTAAGCATAAAAGGGTGATCCAAGAACTTCCCAAGGTGTAGAATGGTCCCCTACACAGTAATAAGAATTAAGCTGACCTCAAACTCTTCATCAGCAACATTGGAGGCTTCATGCTACTTTAAGTCCCATGATAATGTTTTATAGATGGGAACTTTATTAGAGAGCTATATCTAGAAATATAATGTGTAAATATTATATATGATATGTAATATGTGTGATATAATATACGTGTATGATACAATACATAGAAATACAGAGGGTCTGGCACAAATAATGCTCCTTTTTATTACAAAATCTTTTACTACAAAATCATAAGTATGTAACTCTGTAACATAACAATGTCACACTCAAGCGCACCATATGACATTTTAGATTTAATGTTCAAATTAAAACTATATATTATTGCACCCATATTATTGCCCTACCACCACACTCAGGCAGGCCTTACTTCTGCCAGGCCCTGTATATCCATATATATTGTGTCTGTGTGTACATGGAAAGAATTAAAAATACAAAAATAATTATAAAAATAAGAGCTTATGAAACAAATTCATATAAAATGTAATATAATGGTTCTTTTTATTGTTTCATACGATGAGAAGTGAAACTTTCAATACTAAGAGTACCTAGGATCTACAAAAACTCAAAAAGCCTTGCAAATCCTATAACAGGAGGCCTAATAACCTAACAATTATAGGGAAAATTCCACTCCAATAGATTTGTATCTCCATCCAAATTATATATGATTATATGTAAGGAACTAACGAAGAGATTTTTACATGTGACAAAAAAAATTAAGTTAATTTTAAGCTGCTGTTGGGATTTGAGTGGTGAAACTTAATTACACCTTTCACCTCTCCCCAAGTTAGTATCCAATTAAGAAATAGACACAAGAAGCTGAATGATATTTTTAAAAATTGTCTTCATTTCTGATAGTACTGAACTGGATTTATGTACAGCCAACTGGGTCCCTTAATAAACTCTTGATGGATTCGCAACCCAGAGGTGAGGGCCAATCACTGGCAGGGTTCAGTGAACAGGAAGTCCTACTGGAATCATAGCTTTGTCTCCTCTGGATGCAGAGAGGGCCCCTATATATACTTCCAAAGCTGGGCTTCGCCCCTGACCCAGGTGTGCGTCTGGGTCCAGAATGTCAACAGCCAATGTGGGCCAACTTGAGAGAGAAATCTCAGAAGGAGCTGAGCTGCAGGTATTGGTAGGTTCTTTCTTTCTGCATCATTCACCACGAAGTCAGACCCTCTTTCCTGGCAACAAGGGCATGGGTGGGAAAGGGAGAGGCCAAAAGTATTTCTCCCATTCATATTCCTTTTCCTGTAGCACAGCAGTACTCCAAATGTGGTCCTTGAACTAGTAGCATCAGCATTGCCTGAGAGCGTGGCAAAAATGCAAATTCTCAGGCCCCAGCCTGGACCTACCAAATCAGAAACTCTTAGGGTGCAACCTAGCAATATATGTTTCCACAAGCCCTCCTGTATGATTCTGATAACAGTTATGTCTGAGAACCACTATGCGGAAGCATGTAATGCAAGTACAGTATATGTGTGAGTGTGAGTATACTTACATCTATAAATGGAGGGTAATCAGTCTACCCTGTTGATTTGTGTAAGCATTAGAAATAGTGCTGAGCATGAAACCTGGCAGCTATTAGACCCTTCATAAGTAGTAGTTTCTGTTTATAATTATTACTGTTATTTAGTTACTTATTTAACAAATATTCATTAAGTGCTCACACTGTACCAGATTCTAGTAAAGCCTCTGAAATTGAAATGCTGAAGAAAAACAGACACAGTTATTTTCCTTAGAAGCCACTAGTCCTGTAGAGGAGATAAATATTAATCAAAATAATCACAAATAAATGCAAAATACATCTATAATAAGAGCTATAAATGGCAAGAATACAAATTTATTCATGTGGGCCACAGGGAGTTTGGTTTAATCTTGGAGGAGTCAGGTAGCATAGATTTCCTGAGAAGCTGCCATTTGAATTCATGTCTGAAGGATAAACGGAAGTTGAATAAGCACAGGGAAAGCTAATCAAAAATTCCCCAAAGAGTGACAACAGTTTCTGCAAAATTCCTGTGGCAAATAGGAACATCAAGAAACCAGAAACGATCAATGGTTACTGAGCGCAGAAAGCAAAGGAGAATGTAGCTCCAAATTAACTTGGAAAGGCATATCCCTGAGGAACTGTGGGATAATGTCATTTCCCAGCAATCCTCTGGCTGTGACTCAACAAAGAGCCAGGTGAATACCAGGTGTGCAGTCGAGCCTCCCTCAGTCACATCGACTGGCCACACCTGGTAGGCCCCCAGCATCTGACTGCCCACCATGACGAGGGAGCACAGAGCCGACAGCACAGAGTGCCTGCTCATAACTTATGCAGAATAAGCCAGAATGAAGAGAGGAGGGACTTGGTAGGACCAGAGTGTCCAGGATGCCTCCAGGAGCCAGGAGGAGGAAGTCCTAGGGAAAGGAAGGGGGCAGAGAGGCAGGGACACACTGCTCTCTTGGGAAAGGAGCAAGTTCTACCCTCTCTGACCTCGGTTAAGGCAATGAGTTGTCCAAACTTGCTTGAGTGGCCATCCCTGACACTGGTAGGCACACAGCAGGTAGGGTCTCACCCGTTCAGGTCCTAAGCTGTGACTTCAAAACTTACCTGTCTGGGGCCCATTGCCTCAATACCGCAACTCACTCTGGGAAGAGCTGAGCAATGGCTTAATAAGCCACCCCTCACAAAGTCAGAAGGAACAAGGGAGGCCTTCTTAACTCAAGGGAGAGGGAAAGGCAATTAACATTCACTGAGCACTTATTACATGCCAGGTGCTGAACAACCTTCAAATCTCATTCATGCTAGAAGGGGAATAACTATAAAATGGAGAAAAAACATTAATTTATAGAGAAAGGTAAGGGACAAAAATACAAAAAAATGTTTTTCTCTACTGTTGTTGGTAGTAATGCGTGTGTATTTGCAAAATATATTGCATTCTAATTTCCGTTCCTGGCTTGAGAAATTTTGTCAAGATTATTGTCCAGCCACATGCACCATGAAGATATACTGAGGGCCATGAGACAGCCCTTGTCACACCCTGATGCTATTCTGACCATGCCACTGTGGGAAGCTTAGCCTATATGTGGAGCATAGGAATATCCCCAGTGTGGTGGAGTCCATAGCCATGAGGTCATGCACCTTTCTCATTTCCTCTCTCTTGTGAATTTCAGCAGTACACTTGGAGGTTGAATTAGCAAAGCACTTTGCTACCCATTCTTTATACTATGGCTGTGTCCTGAGAAACTCTTGAGTCTGGAAAAGGGATGAATTAAACCCTTACTGTTTTCCATAGAAGTTCTGAAGCTATTTACGTATTTGGCCCCTGGTCCTCTAGCATCTGCAGTGACTGGTACTGGTTGGCATGTTTTTTCCTTCGATCATTTTTATTGCCAGTGTCCACGGTTGCTGGAAGACTTTCCAGGATCCTGTATGCATATGGTTTTTGACGGAAAAATGTCTCCCTTGGCACGTCCTTGTAGGAACCACATATATCAAAACCCAGCTCCCAGACCACCCTTCCAGCCAAACATTCATAAATGTCCAGGAGGGAAAGAAGTTATGCAGGAAGACTATATCTCTTAATAAAATCTTGAAAGAGTTTCCATTTCATTTCTCATAAATCCTCTGTAAGTGAGTGTCGTACAATACTTTCTTAAGAGGCAAAATTGCCTCCAAATCTTTTCCTGGATCGAGACTACAGGACCATTTGTACCTGTCTGACACATCATAATCCATCTTTGGCTTGACAGTGGGAGACACGATTTTTTATTTCATTTATTATATTGTTATTCAAGTTCATTTTTAATAAATAGGCTTTCACTGAACACAGCTTCTTTTTAATAGAAAATTCTAATAAAGTTTAGCATAAATGCCACATTTTCTTCATATGGTAGAACTTGCTTTAGAATTCTCTGTGCTATACTTTTGCCCTCTAGAAAGTGGTAGAAATGTGGGGGAGTTGGCATAATTCTGAGTGTAAACTCTGCAGTTAAACAAACCAGGTGACCTTCAACTACCTCCATGTGACCTAGAGCAAGTCACTTTACTTCTCTGACTTCTCTGGGCATGCCTTTTTAATTTAATTTTTGGGTGACATTGGTGAATAAAATTATATAAGTTTCAGGTGCATAATTCTATAACACATCATCTGTATATTATATTGTGTGTTCACCACCCCAAGTCAAGTCTCCTTTTATCAGCATTTATCCCCCTTTTACCCTATTCTACTTGAATCCACACCCCTTTCCCTCTGGTAATCACCATACTGTTTTCTGTGTCTATAAGGGTTTTCTTTTCTTTTTTTGAGGGGGGGGAAGGGGTTAATCCCTTCACCTTTTTCACACAGTCCCCAAAGCCCCCTCCCTCTGACAGCTGTCAGTCTGTTCTCTGTGTCTAGGAATCTGTTTCTGTTTTGTTTCCTACTTTATTTTGTTCATTAGAGTGCTTTTTTTCCTCATCTATAGAATGGGGATAACAAAAAAAAACACTGTAAGGATTTATTTAAAAAATGACCTAAAAGCTTAATGCAGTGATGGTCCATCATATACATGTGTTAAGTTATATTTTATTATTTCCTTATAACATCAAATTTAATAACAGCCTCAGGTTCTTCTGTCTAATTCTAGTAACAGTTGCTATTTTTTTGAGCACCTACTATATGCTATGAACTGCCAAATACTTGATGTGAATTATCTCATTAGAGACCCACAATAACTCTGTAAGCTAGGTGTGATTATCATTATCATTTCACAGATGAGGAAAAAATTTGAGAGGAAGAGACATGAGTCGTCACTTACGGAGGTCACTTGGCAGGTAAGCAGTGGAATTAATGTCAGTCTCTACTGTGATGCCCTGCGGGCCCCCTCAGGGGCATGCAGCACATCTCAGACATTGAAGTGAGGACTTGGCCACTAGCGGGTCATTCCATGACCCACTGAAACACTGGGAGGTGCCTGGGATTTCAACTCTGTCCAGTCTGCACTCAGAAAGGCCAGAGAGGTGCATGGCCTTGTTCAACTGTTGCATGTGTTCTGATGGCTGGTTTCTTTACTTGTAAATGGAGTAAGAAATGCTAACAGGCTCTCGGAGACCTTGGGGGAGGCTATGCTGTGTTGTGGTTTGAGCATGCAGGTCCTGGCATCTGACTGCCTGCAGCTCACCCAGGACCATGCTCCACTAGCTATGTGACCTTGGGGAAACTACTAGATCTTTCTTAGCCTCAGTTACTTCAGCAACACTCTTTCTCTTATCAACACTAGAGAACTAATGGCATTGTTATAATAACTTCAACAGAATACGACTGAAAAGAGGGTCAAGAACATAGGTTTGCCTATTTTGCTTACGTGAGAAATTCTTCATTATACCACAGTTGCACGTTGTCCATTTTAAGGAATTTAATTTAGATGGCCATGGCACATTGCTAGATACAGTGGTCCTAAGTGACAATTATGAAGCCACCTAAGGCTCCTGCATCACACATGGCAGCATTGGTGATGAAGTAGAAGTCCTAGGGGGTGGTGAAGCAAAAGAACTGGCTTTTGAGCCCAAAAATGTCAGTGCAGCCCCCAAGTGAAGCCAGGGACATTTCACAGCTAGGACACTTCCTTAGAGAAACAAGAGCCTTGTGTTTATTCTCTCCTCAAGCAGGGTCTGCAAACTTTTTCTGTAAAGGGCCAGATAGTATATACAATTAGGGTTTGTGGACCAAGAAGCAGTGTCTTCAACTCTTCCAACAATTGGGCCACCACCCAGCCTAACACAAACAGGCAACAAGAGGATTTGGTCTGTGGGTGTAGTTTGACAACCCTGTCCTGGGGTGTCGCGGCTGAGAGCATGTGTTCTAGAGCCAAACCACACCGGGTTGTTTCTACATTTGTCACTTTGTAGCTGGGTGACCTTGGGAAAGGGAGTTATTTAAACTCCCTTTGCCTTAGTGTCCTTCTGTGTATAAATGGAATAAAGATACCATGGGGTGCTGGGGGTTAAATGAGTGAATATGTGTCAGGCACTCAGAACAGTAGGTTCCACACAGTAGGTGCTAACTTGTCTTTATTGTTACTACCACCCTCCAGTTTTTCCTTATTTCTCTGTTTTGTAAAACACATGTAGCATCAGGGTTTGTCTCTATGTGTTTTCATGAGTCTCTTGTGTCTGAACCACCTGGGACAAAACAAAACCATCTGTTACAAATGCAGCTTCCTGGGCCCTTCCCCAGACTTGCAGAATCGTGCCTTCTGGAGGTGGGTCCTGGGAATAAGCACTTAATGTTTTCACTTTGCTAGTCGTTGCTCTGTGCATAAAGTTTATGGTCCACTGCCCTCAGATTTCCCCATATCTTCCTTCTGAGCAAGATCCCAAGCTGGAAGACAAATAGAAAGGAGGGAGACCCGTCACTGAATTAACGTGAACTCCAATCCACCAGCAGCCTCGCTCGAGGCTCAAAGCCCAGTGGTTGAATACACACTTCTCAATTTCCTCCAAGGCTAGGAGGGCGAGTAGTAACTGATGATTGGGAAAACCAACCACTGTCCCTGTCCAGACTGTGTGGTTGAACCCAGGGGAGCTAATTCCATGCAGAAAATGAACTCAGTTGAACCTTGTGGATTTGGAACTCAGCGTGGAAAGGCTGACCTTATAGTGTCCCAGGCCTCTTTCCAGAACAGTGGGTTTGGGAGACACACAAGCACCTCTGGACTTCCTGAACCTCCACGATGAAAAGCAAGTACCCAGCATGCAACTGCTTAGGGGGAAAAATCCCTCGGCGTTACTTTTCCTGAGTGCAACAATTTTTTAGATTAATTAATTTATTTATTTTTAGGGAGAGTAGAAGGGAGAAAGAAAGAGAGAGAAATGTCAATGTGCAAGAGAAACATCAATGAGCTGCCTCTCACACTCCCTGGCTCACAACCCAGGCACATGCCATGACTGGGAATCGAATCAGCAACCCTTTGGTTCACAGGCCCGTGCTGAGTCCACTGAGCCATACAAACCAGGGCTTATTTTTTAATTTATGCAATCAAAATAAACACATGGCAGTATATGACTAGTTTTTTAAGGTAAAAACTTTATTTTTTTTAATTTTAGAGAGAAGGGAAGGGAGGGAGAAATAGAGGGAAAGAAACATCAATGTGAGGAATGTCTATCGGTTGCTTCTCAAGTACAACCTGACCAGGAGTCAAGCCAGCGACCTTTTGCTTTATAGGATGGTGCCCAACAACTGAGCCATGCTGGCCAGGGCTTAAGGTAAAAACTGTAAAAAGTACCAATTTGTATAAGGTGAAATTTAAAAGCACTCTTTATATCAGTCCCTCTCACCAAAGATAACTGTAATTATTCTTTTTTTCTGTGTCCTTCTAGAAATATCTTAAGCATATACAGAGAAACTTGCTGGGTGTGCTTGCTAGAAACACATTTTGTTTGCACTAATAGAATCATACAGTATGTACTCTAGGTAACTCACTCTTTTGAGTTCAGTTATACCCTGGGCCAAAGGTCCATTTTAATTCCAAATACCCACTTCTGACACTTCTGTCCTTTCTAATACAGCCCCCCCCTTTCTTCCTTCCTTTCTGTACTGTCATTCTTTGTATTACTTAGAAATGAGACTAATGGATGTGTTACCATCACCCAAGTAAGGACAGATGCCTACACATAGAGAGATATTTCTTAAAATATCTCAGCATAGGCTTAACTCTCCTCCACTCTGTACATCAACCTAATGATTCCCTGGGCTCTGTCAGCAAACACAACCATATTGTTGCCCACACCCTCTTTCCCTGTTGCTCTTGGTTCAGTTTCCAGAATAGTTGATGTGACTACCAAACCAAGAGTGACAACTTAACTTAGAGGTGCTAGTTTAAAGGTATACCCGGGCCCTGGCCGGCTGGTGGGGCTCAGTGAACTGAGCTCAGGCCTGTGAACCAAAAGGTCACTGGTTTGATTCCCAGTCGGGGCACATGCCTGGGATGCAGGCCAGGTCCCCAGTTGGGGTCATGCGAATGGCAACCTATAGATGTATCTCTCACACATGGATATTTCTCTCCCTCTCTCTCTCTCTCTCTCTCTCTCTCTCTCTCTCTCTCTCTCTCTCTGTCTTTCTCCCTCCCTTCCCTTCTCTCTAAAAGAAATAAATAAAATCTTTTTTTAAAAAAGACATACCTAGGCACCCTGTCTGCTGGAGGTCTCCCTACTCACCTCTGGTAATTCATAAGGAGGTTTGAAAAGCTGTTGGGTAGCAAAATATTGATTTACTCACAAAATCAGCTCCATCCTAAAAGCCACTGTTCATTTTGGGAGTCAGTAAGGTAAACATCTCCCGTGGAGAATATGAGGACTTCCAGAGGACTGAAGACAAGCAAGTAAGTACTATCTGGATTTATAAGAAAAGAGAAAATGCAGATTTCCTCAACCGTGGATCAGAAGGCCTGATAAGCGTATCAGAAAGATTTGACAGTGGGCAAGTGAAATGGAGCCTTGTGAGACCTTAGCACAAGAGGACCCAGCATGAAGTTACCAAGACAGCGCCACCCTCAGTACCCCCAAAACCACATTCCCTTCTTAAGTGCAGTTACCAGCCTGGCAGACCAGGAAAGTTCTATAAGTACAGGGGATCAGAGTTCAGCAGAGGGTTTTACAAATCATCCGTGAGGGAAGGACGGCATTTCATTTAGTTTAGCTTTGTGTTCAGATGTCTAGCTGGCCATGGGTCATTAGTGGTGTACCTCAAGATTTGCTGTGATACTTCGGGGACCCTGTGGGTGGCACACCCTCAGGGAGGGGACTGCTGAGAATTCTCCTCCTGGAAGAATGCAACAGTCCTTAGGTGAGACAGTGGGCTGCTTAGTACAAGATACGTGCTTTGGAGCTGATAGGAACAAGCAAAAATAAATCTTGGCTATTGTCAATGACGGAAAGACACAAATAAATGGTGGTGGGACACTTAGGGAAAAGGATGGAAGGGGAGGGTTGCCTTGGGGCAGAGGCAGTTCCCCTCAGGCCCTTTCATCTCCCAGCGTCATTAGTTTGGGTGAATTTCATAGAGAAGAAAGGAAAAGCTCCAGATACTGTAGAAGGAACACTTTATATGCTCTTTAGGAGGCAAATCTGTTCAACAAAAGGGAGCAAATAGAAAGAGAGTTCTGATCAATTTTCAAAAGTCCTTCACAAAGAGCAGTGTAGACAACGGGACCCCATAGGGTCAAGCAGACCAAAAGGTCACCAGTTTCAGCACCTTCTGGGAGCTTGACCTCTTGCCTCTCCGCAAATAATGATCTGAGTGAAAGAGCAAGTGAGTGAGAGTCATTCATTCAATGCACTCTCACTAGATGCTGTCTGTCCCGAACCTAACCTAGTGACTTGTGCTGGGCAGATAGAAATGTACGTGACACCCCTTGTCTTTAAGGATCCTGTAGCCAAGACTGTGTTCCTCAACAAGAGGTACACAGATGACCTAAATCGGAATCATCTACATGCTTGTGTTAAAAATGCAGCCTTTTGAAATCCACCGTACACTTGCCAAATGTACATTTTAACAAGTTTCTAGGTCATGGTGTTGAACAGAAAGTTTAACGGCCACTGCTCTGGAGGAGGCGTGTGAGAATCTGGCTCTAAGTAGGAGAGTGACTGTGTGTATGTGATGGTGGTGAAGATATGTGTGTGCAGACATTGTAATGGTCATGAGGACATGCTGTAAGAATCTGCATTTGCCTATGTGAGTGCACGCAGTGCAGGGGTGGCGGCACCTGGGAGAAAGCATATTTATACTTGTGCTCAATTACCTAATCAGAGGAGAGCAAAGGACCAGACCCTGAGTTTCTGAAACTAAAAATAGCTCGTGCTCCATCCAGAGCAAGCTTAAGGATCTGAGGTATGAAGTGTCTAGACTTCCGCATGCAGTCCATGATCCAAGGGATACAAAATAAACAAACTTTTTTATTCTGTCAATGTGTTGTAGCAACAGCATTTTCAGAGGCCCAGGGATCTGGGCTTGTGTTCAGTCTGTAATTCTTACTACCTGTGTGACCTTGCTGGAGAATCATGATTGTGGAACCTTGATGCTCCTCTCCAAAGAAGGAGGTAGCAGTACCGATCCTGCAGAGTGTTGTCATTCTGGCATTGCGACAGGTAGTGCAGCCCTGATGACCAGATGTCCGAGACAAGAAAAAAAGCTCCGAGTGGCATGGCTTGAGGAGTGAGATTCAGCAGGTGGGAGGATTGGCCTCCAAACAACACGGCTCTGGGGACCTCCGGCCTAAACTTGGGAACTCACAATGAAGGCGGCTGCATGTGTCTTCCTTCCTCTGATGAAAGCCTGACCTTTCCTGTCCCTTAAAACAAGAGCCAGCCATGAGCCTAAGACTTCCTTAAGCGATGCTGTGCTCCCTGTTAGCACAGTGCTCGAACCCAAACTGGACGGTGGAGATTCGTGCCCCATCCACCAACAGAACTTTGACTTTGGCCGTCTGTCATCTCCCAGAGCCGGGACCCATGATTCGGACACCCTAGATTTCTCTAGTCTCCCAGTGTCTTATTGATTGTCAGAGTCATGATGACATGCCCAGAGTGTTGCTCTTGTCCACTTGTACCACTAACAATGGCTCTGAGGAGTGGATCAGAGGTTGCCAGCAGAAGGCCATGCACACAAATACAGGTTTACATCCAGCTCATCTCCCCAGTGGACGTGCCACAGCAGGCCAGGGGAGAAGCGGCCCTTGCCACAGGCCCTTTCTCCAACGCACCCCAGAGCATGATGGGGGCAGCACTCAGCTCGACTTACCATGTTCCAATGGCTTCCTACCTACCAGGCTGCCATATGTTCAGGATCATTCTACTGCCAGATGTATGTCAAAGTGTTCCTTTTTAAAATGTAATTTTCCCCAGAATTTATTGGCATCCTACAATGCTGCTTCTTGGCTACAGAAGCAGCTTTTCTGCCATTTGGGCCCAAAATAGAAACCCCACACAACCTTGACAGTAATCGTGGCCAAGGAGAAAGAATGCACATCTATTTCTAAGGCGCCTGAAGGTGAGTTCTTCTTTTGTGCTTCTGCTGCTCTGAAGATAAGGTCAACAAAGCATGACTATCAGCCTTGTTGGTTGTGTAACTTCATTTAAAAAATCGATACCATCACAAATATATAATAAGTACCAAACTATTAGATATCATGGATAAAGTTCGTTGATTTGAATTTTTTTTTTGTTTTCCTTTTCAAATCCTGAAACTCAAGATGGCAGTCTTCACAGACCAGAAATATAATAATACTCAACTCGGCTCTGATGACGATAGTGTCCATGTATCACCTCAGGATACCGATGTCCACCTCCACATCACTGCTTCCCAAAGCTGACCTCTGTTTTCCCTTCGGTTACCTGTCAAAGCTTGCTGTGTTTCTGGGTTGTTCCTTTGTTAGATGGTTTATTTGTTCAAGTCGTTTTATATTTAAAAGCATGCTACTCAAATCTGCAAATAAAAAAATGATAGTGTTGTGTCACTCTGCCATTGGGAAATTCACTAGTCTGGGATTTATCACTGCCAAAGCCAAGTGAATTTAAGGTGGACCACGCACACAGCAACATTTGGGGACTTAAGACTATGTCCACCCTATTCACACTTATGCTGTCTCTGCTGAGGATTTTGCTGGGGACTAATTCGGGGACCTTAGGGCAGAATCCGGCTGCCAGCTGGTGTTGAAATGGAGTTCTCCCTCCAGAGTAATCAATTATTGTTTCCCAAGACGAGCTCATGGAATGCCGCCAGCACAGTGGGCTGCAGAATCTTGGAGCTGAAGCTCTTCCCCAGATGTACAGGTCATCCCATGTGCATGGGGCGGTGACAAGCCAGAGAGGTGGAGAGAGAAAGGGTGACTATTGAAAGCAGGTCTGATGTAAAGAAAAGTTGTGAAACAGATAACAGTGATACTACACATATTACTTATAAGTTGCACTTTCTTTACCATCAACTGGGTGATGGCAAAGAAATCATAGGCACATTTCCAGAGACCAGTGGAAGGAATGGATCTTAGGCATAACCTATTCCAATTCCCTAATTAATAGGCAATAGCTTTGATGGAGAAACTGTTATGTGTAAAACACTCTACAGCTGAAAAAAAATAACAACCCAAACTCTTTCCCTCTTTCCTCAAGAACTTACCAGGACTTGAGTAACATTCTAAGAAAATATAGCCTATTAACAGATAATAATAAAACAAGGTTATGTATGATGACGATTACTTTTTTCCTTTTTCCTTTGAGCACTTTCTAGGTATGTTAAGTACGGTATGGACACAATTCCCATCAATTACCTTTTTTAAAAACTTTAATGACCTTTTTAAAAATTAGTATAAAAATAGGTGGTTTTTATTATGATTCCCACTTTACAGATGAAGAAATTCAGGTTCGGGACAGTGCTGGAGCTAGTGGAGTGACAGGCACTTGCCTTGGGTATGAAATGAAAGGAGAATCTTTCCCCCTGCCCCAAAAAACCTCAGTACCTCAGTAATCAAGATTTGAAAAAATCAGATGTAAAAAGTTCACAATGAACAAAACATCAAGTTTTAAAATAAAGATGGGGTGAGTATGGCTGAATTATCCCCTTGCCCAATTCAGGCTCCAGTCTGGTGTGGTGCTGGCTCAGAGTGTTGGTTAGAAGATTTTTCAGAACTCATAAGACAGTACGTGGGGCATATGGCCTAAGAGATTTCATGTTCCAGCTTGAACTTTCAACCACTGCTCTCCAAGTGAGAAGGTCAAGGGTCTAGTCTTGCTGATGTGAGTCCTAGGCAGGAGCTATCAGGGGAAGCCTCTTTATCCCAGATCTGCAAGTGGGTTAAGATAGAGCAGATGTGCAAAGTCAGGAGTAAAGTGGCAGCTGGCCAAGTCCTATCCACTGGGGAGGAAAATCCAGCTGGGCTTGGGGAAACTGATTATGAAATACTGAGATTGAAATGCCATTGTCAGGAGCCGGAGAATATAAGCTGAGCATGCAAATAGGAGTCAGGACTGGACACATCTCTGAGTTAGGAAATGGTGTTTATGAACTCCAGAAGAAAACTGATGTGTAGGTGAGCAAGCACATCCATGATGGAGTTGCTGAGCATCTTGGACCACAGAGCTGGGGCTCGAAAATCACTCCAGGCTGGCAATCTATAAAACCAGGACTTGCAACTTAACATCCACCCCATGCTTTCCTGTCTCCAGAGAAAGAATGATGGCCTTATTCACTTACACAATTCTACCCACACACCTGCCCTCCCAAATATTTGACCCCTGGAAGGGGGCAGGGTAGGTTGATAGCTCCTTGGGGACAGGGTGGATCCTGGCTTATGGACACAGAAAGATTCCTTTCTGCTGAACCTCTGGAAGCTTGATAAGAGCATTGCACAAACTAGGGCCTGCTCCCTCCTTTCCATTTGGCTTTGCACAACCTTAATCGTCCGTAGGTGCTCAGTCAATTGGGTTCGTCTTTAGAGTGGCAAACGCTAGTGTGCAGAATGGAAGGACAGACCCAGCAAGGGGTTCAGTTGGGGAGTGAGGGGAGGAGATGGATTTCCAATTGAGGAAATATGGAATTTCACTTACAATCTCACGGAATGCAAAAGCTGTTGGAATTCCATGCCAGAGGGCACCCCCGGGGAGCCCTTCCCAACTGTCCTCACATTACTGCCTGTTATGGTAATATCCAGATTAATGCAAGAAATGTTTCCCCAGATACCCAGGTAATCTACAAAACATGTTATTCTGATTTCAGGGGGAATTCATCTAACAGCCTGGAGACATGGGGCTCTAATTGTCTGCTTTTCTCTCCGGTCCCTCGACCTTCACAAAACAAGTGACTTCAATGAGGAATATTCCCTTTTATGTTGTATCACCAGACTTCACAGCCCTCAAAACTACATGGAGCACCGGAGCCCCTCTCCCTCTGGGTCCACCTCCCACACGAAGTGCTTAGGCATGGAGCCAGCTAACGTGGCTTGGCTAGTGGCACCTTGAAATGGAAGTAAATCCCTAATCTTCTGATTTATTGTTTCCTTTTCTTCAAACAGAGGGGAAGGCAGCAATGCTTGAAGTATTTAGGCAGTTAGTCACTGTACAAATCCATCTCTTGTCTCACCCCCAGTTCAGGGGAATAATATTTTTTTCCCTGGGTTACATAAGGCATGATAGAAAGCATTTCGGAACCCTCTTTGCCTGAGGACCGATTTCTTGCAGTAAATCTCCAGAAAATCTTTCACAGTGTCTAAAATGAGCGCCCAGGCTTTGGCAATAGGTTTCACATTGTGCGTGAGCTCGAGTTCACTCATGTGTTAACCTCACCATCACTTCCTCTCTTTTCATCATCTCTCTGTCTTCAGTTCCAATGCAGTTTCATTCAAATCACAGGTGCGACTGTCTGTGTTTGTGTAAGTAGAGCTATGGTTAAGACCTGGGGATTTTTGATGATAAAGCTCAATGCTAAGTCAAAAATGTTTTTAAATGCCATGGGAATGAGATGAAATTGAACGTGAACTAGACAATTGTACAATTAGCTGAAGGACTGAGATCGTTACCAACTAGAATTTCCCAAACACACGTAGTCCTGGTGGAACAAGGCAGCTGGAAATTATATTAGCCCCTTATAGTTTTTTTCCATATTTGTGTTAGTGTATCAGTAGATGCTGTCACTAAATGAATCAGAGATGCACACAGGATCCAAAGGTCAGTTTGGCACATCTGTAACTTAGCCCTGCTTATGGTTGTATAAAACAGGGGGTAGTGATCATTTGATAAGGCTAAGGTGGTTTTTGTTTTGGGGGTAAATGCCTGATACCTCTTGGCTTTCATCAGATGTTCTGGGTGCAGGAACCATGGCCCGTCTTTTCTAAATTGGCCCTTAAACAATTCTGTACTCATGCCTAACTTTAAATTCATCTATTTCCCATCAGCTCATCTCTTGACTCATCTTTATGTTCTGGATCTCAAAACCCAAGGCCACAGTTCCTGGCTGGATGATCACAGATTATCTCATTTTCTACCCTCCGTCTCTTAATACAGCTGAGTCTCAATTACCATTTTGGTTGTCTGCTTCTGGACTTCTCTCAGATCTGCTTCTTGCATCTGGGAATGCCAATTCCTGTCACAAAAGATCTAGTTTCCCTGAATCTATGGCATTCCAACTTATAAGTGCCCACGTGTATGAATAAACATTAGAAAGTTGAGTAGACTCACTATACACACACACACATACACTAACTCTTAATCATAAACAGAGCATATCTGGACAATGACTGACTGAGACATATTTGCCTTTGTAAATCCTGAGGAGTAGTCCCCATGTTTGTGAGTTAATGTTTCCTAATCCTGGCAGTGAGGCACTCTAATACCTAATTCTAGGAATATGGTTCATCTTTGCCTCAAAATCAGGGACACATCAAATTCCAAAGCTATTGAGATCCTGGGTTACCATTTGCACTTTTTTAAAGTTCAAGTTCATCTTGAACATCTCTCTTCTACTCTGAATTTCAAATCAGCCACCTAAGAGATTGTGGTCACCTACCACCCGGCCTCTAACCCTAATGGACATTTTAGGATTCCAGCAGATATTCTGCTGTCCTTCTATCTTCCCTGCCTTCCTCCAACCCTCCATCCTTCCTTCTCTTCATCTTCCTCCTCCCCTCTCTTCTCCCTTCTTTCTTTCTTCCCTCCCTCACTTCTTTCTTTTTAGTCAATAGACATAGCATGTTAACTATATACTTTGTAGGAACTTGCAAATCTCATTGGAAAGAATTCCCCCACCCCCAGTTTACCAAACACACACAGAGTAAGAAAAATAGTTAAAAGGAGTATAATGTTGAGCAAGAAAATGAACAATACAAATAGGAGACAGCTCCTGTAGTTGAGAGAAAGGGAAACAAAATAGCATCTGAATCAATCTTAGAATAAAAATTAATAACATAAATAATGCTAGCTAGTAATTTTTTAGTATTTCCATTATTTGTATAAGGCAAGGTATTGCTCTACAGCAATCACTGCTCAGATACATCCAGTTCACCAAATAGTAGTTGTCCACATGATATGTGTGGGTGTGTGAGTGCGGGAATGCCTAGTGGGGTTCACTTTAATTTCTCCAAAAACTTGTTTCTTTGTAAGGTGGGACTCATCTTTAATTCACCAATGAGGAAACCAAGGCTTAGAACCACTAAGTAATATTTAAGACTAGTAGGTGTCAGGGCTGAGTTTGACTTCTCTGGGAAAGCAATGATCATAGACTTAGAGGGCAATTCTGGAAGCATCTGTGGAAGTTCATGAATGCTGGAATAAAGAATCAAAGGCAGTGCAGAGCCCTAGAAAGTGTTTGGGGGAGAAGTAACTCAATGACCTTAGTCTTTAAGAGGATAAATTCAGCCAAAAGAGCCAGATCTATTATGATGGAGAAAGCAACAAGAAATTTAGCAACTGACAGATAGCATTCATACTAATACGATATTCTCTCTTCGTCATTTCAATTATTCAGAAACAGAGCACATGACTTTTGTCACTTGGCATGGAAATTTTTCTCTCATTTATTTCTAAGAAAACCTTTTTTGTTTTTTTTCCGTTGTTTGCCCTTAAATCGGTTCCTCAAAATGGTTCCTTCCCTCCAATTTTACCTACTAAAGTATGTAATAACACTCCAAAAATTCAAAAGAAAGAAAGAAACTTATCAAAGCAAAATAGTAGTTCCGTCTGATCTCACACCATTTCTGAGGCATCAGTATGGGGCTAGGAACCCTGTACTAACTAACAGTGGAACATGCTCAAAATTTCACTAACAGAAGGTGAAATTTTGCTAGGAGCTGAGAATGATAGAAAGATGGCTTCGTATTTATTATTCGATGGAGATGGTTCCTGGGGGCGGGGGAGGGAGGATTTCAACTGACCTGAGTGGAAGAAAGCCCCCTTTCTGCCAAGGCTCTTTGTAAAGTAATAGGATGGGGTTTCTTTTTTAAAAAAAAATTGTTGTATTTTTTCCATTACTGTTTAGTCTTCTTATACCAACCTCCCCACCGCTTATCCCAGTGGAAGGCAATCCTCTTCCCAGAAATGTTAAGCCCAGTGGTTTCTCTAGGAAAAGGGAAGAGAAGAGTCAGGGATGGATGGGTGTGCTGACTAATCTACATAACCAGTGTCCCAGGAGGGGCAAAAGTTGAAACCATTTATTTATAATTAGAGATGCAGTGGGCTGTGTGACTTGAAATTTCATGATTCAACGTTCTTAGTGAGAATGCTCAATAATAATTGAGAAAACAATCAAAAGCTCGAGCAAGAAATATTTGAATTTATATCAGATATCCTCTTCTCAAGCAAGACCAGCACAGGTCTTCTAGTTACCACTTTGAAGACTAAAACATAACTTTCAAATTCTCCCCTGAGGCCGCCCTCCATCCCTAGAGTTGGTACTGTTTGGGGCAAGAGGCTCCCAGGCCAGGATGAGCCAGACAGAGGCAGGTCTGACTCCTCTGGACTTTCAGTCAGGATTGACCTGTGAAGAATGTGCCCCTTGAAATTCCAGAGTCTGGAAACAAATACAACTGATACTATCTGCAGCAACAAGAATTAGAGACCAACTCAATGTTTACCATTAGAAAGCATTTTTAGACTTTGGGTCCAGAATTTTAATTGAAAACAAGAAACAGGAAAGCATGCTTACAATCTGATGTTAAATGGGGGAGGGGTGAAACAGAATGTGAACCTCCTGATTTCAAATGTACATGCCAGTGGACAGAACTAGGAGGGAGTTTGAAAATATGTAAATAATCAATTAAGGTTTAAGACATTTAAGACAGTACAAGGAAATGTTTGGTCAAGTTTCATTTAATGTTGCTGTTCTGTTGATTTTCCATTTGTCAAGTGGATCGAAGAACCACCCATTATATAGAATTCAGTTATCATCAGTAGATTGGTTTTGAGAGAGCTGGGTGTAATCTTCAGCCATTTCTCCTTTAAAAAATCTGTTATGTAGAGTAAGTTAACAATGTACAGCAATTAGCATAGTGCCTGGCACATCATGGACCACCTTGTCAGTTTTGTTTTTGTTGTTATTATTGTTACTTGTCTCAAGTAGAGTTAAGGTGACCATATCCTTTAAACTTCTCTACCCGATTAGGCTTCCCCAGTGGTGGTCAGCCTCAGCACCGGGTATTTCCCCCATTTCATTACTAACTTTCCACTCTGGTTTTCAAAAGCTTACCTCAGTGAAGTTTGACAAAACTGGTCAGTGTAATCCATTGAATGACATTGCAAATTTATTAGAAATAAGAGAGATATGCTGAGAGAACATACATTTCATGAGATACCTACCTTTGCCACCACTACATATGTTATCTAACAGACTTTTCTTTGTTTGCTGACATTTGAGATGTCTGTTATCCTGGGCATCAGAGTCCATGAGAGTTTCAGGTCCATCAGCTCTTCCAGGCCTCCTTCACTCTCTTACAAGGGATTTTCCTGCGACAGAAAAGTCCTCAATGAAAGGTCGAGATTCATGGGTACGTATCTTCCCTGCCCTCCAGCGCCTTTCACTCTGCAAACCAGCTGGTCAATCAAATTAAATATTTTCTTCTCTCTCAGCCTCTCTAGAGGCCAAACATTTCACTAAAGACTGCTGGCAACCAGGAATCAGAGCACAGTCTATTGTTAGAACAGAGTTTCCAGTTGCCAGGAGAGCCTCAGAGGAGGCTGGGATCCATTCAAGAAGCACAATGGCTAGGCTGTTCCCAAGCTTTCCTATGATTAAGGTGCATGGCCCTTGGAGTGCCAAAAAAGCATTGTCAGATTCTGGTACCCTATAGGGGAGTCTGCCTTGTGGACTTCAAAATAGAAGCATCATCCACCTTCCATTAATTCAGCATACCTTTATGGATCATTACCATGTTTTACTGACCCTAAGACACAACTGTTGTGTTGGTTTGTTTCACATTTAAACACCTCTAAATCCAGGTGTTCAGGAAAGTCAGACAGTTGAAGGACATACTTATTATTGCCTGTGCAGAACCATCAACATATTTTTTTTTACCATCAACATTTTCATAATAAGTGTCTGTCTTGGAGGAAAATTCCAAGGATAAGAGTTCAGTTCTCTTTTAAAAAACATTTTTTTCACCAATATGCCTGAAAGCTCAGAAGGCAATAATGTGTGGGGGGTGGAAACAAAAGACCCAAGCAACAGAGATTCTGAGTCAAAGAGTTATTCACAAGACTCAGACTCAAGTGTAAAACACTTTAAGAAGACCAGAACCAATTTATTGTGCAATTATTCCCCTTTTCCTATGTGCATGGGCATGGTATATGGCAACGATCTATATCCAAATAAGTCTAAAAGGATATTTAAAATAAATAAGAATTACATCTTTAAAAGAAGAATAGCCTAGTTTAAAAATAAGAAAATCTGTTTCTAGAATAAAGTGCATTCTATTATTCTCCTGTGGAAAATAGTGTGTGCTCCAGTTTAAGGCCTACACAAGTCAATGGTATGAAAAAAAACAATGTGTACATTACACTTGGTTAATTATCCAGAAGACATTAGATTAACCAATACAGTGGTCTTCCTGTAAGTATTCTTACACTTCAACAGGCAGGGCTGACGAGGATCCATGGTCGGATGAGTCTTCTACCTGATTGAGCAGCAACCTCCTCTGAAATGAATTTTGGAGCAACACAATTTGAATGGGCCACTAACAAAAATGCACTCAAAATGCACTGGCTTAAAAAAATAAAGCAATAAGAAAAAGATCACATATATTGAACATATGATAGACATTGTGCTAGGCATTTTGTATGCATTAGCTCATTCAGTCCTAACAAGAAATCTGTGAGGCAGCTATCCATATCCACAAATTACAGATGAAAAAAATTGACCAGAAGAGTTTTCTACTGGCTCCAAGTTACACAACTGGTAAAGTACAAGTATGGGGTTTGAACTCCAAATACTGTGTTCTTTATTATATATTCTTAATACAAAGTATTGAATTATCCCGTAATCAATCTACGCCACGAATCATCCCACACACAAACACACAAACTAAATTGCTAAACCCACAAACTAAGAGCCAGTAATGAAATGTTTATATAAGTCAAAAGAAATATTGAGTCAAGTAATCACATATTTCATCAGAGAATGCATTAAAACATAACATGATTGATGATGATGTAAAAGAAAGTGATCAGTGGACCTCAGGATCTTGACATTGTGTGATACATGAGCCAAACTTGTTATGGAAAGTCCTGAAATTGTTTAACCTGTGTGAGGGAGGGGTGGGAGGTCATGCTTTTCAGGTTGGTGACAAATTTTTCTATTTAAGAGAAAAGAAAAAACACTTCCCTATGCGCTGTATTCCCACCCCAACATAAGCTCAAGATTCATGGGGAAGGAAACACTTTTATAGTTTTCATTTAACATCAATGAAGAATGCATTCTGATTATAAGGTTTTGGAACTTAAAATAGTCTTTATATAGAATGACCCCGCTTTTAAACACCTGGTACAAACACTGTGTTATGAGAAGCTGATCTCAACCACAATTTTGGCCCCAATAAGCAAGAGGAAAAGTTTGAACAGAGAAATCACTCAATAGGTAATATTACTTTTTAAAAAATATTAAAAACAGTCAGCCATGAAAGGCTTCAGTGAGGAAAGTGTAAACTAGCAAAAATAAAATTATTAATACACAGTACAGATGTGAATGTGTGGTAAAGCTTATATGTGCATATTTTACGTGAAGTAGTATAAATCAAATTCTTCATAAATGATGTTGTTAGAATGGAAACCTGGACTTCCTTGTCCCATGTCATCTCCATCACCATGTACTGCCTCTCTGCTGCATTAGAGAACTTTCATTTGCAAATGGACATAGCCAATACTTGGCTGTGTTAAGGAAGAGGGGTATAACAAACTCAGGCCTGGTTGAGACTGGTATGAACCAAGAGAGAAGGTCAAATACATGAAAGAGAAAAAGCAACAGGTTCTAGGTACATGCACATAACTGGAGTTAGCTGGTCTATAGACCAGAGAGACTCATGGAATGGGGATCTCATTCTATAGCTTCAGATATAAACAAACCTGTGCAGATGCTCTAGGAAAAAGGTTGTAAAGAACCAGGCAGAGGGTCAGGGTTTGGCTACATGGGCTTGGCCTCAAGGAGCTCAGAAGGGAAATAGAATGCTGACCAGAGAACATATTTGGAAGTCCAAATGCAGGGTTTGGCCAAAAAAAATGGAGTATTGTAGAAAAAGCTCAGATAAGCCCACATATTGGCTTCCACTCCAGCAGCAGAATGAGTCATTCTAAACCTCTACGTGCCTTTGCAAAGATAAGCACTCTGTTGACCTGAGGTTATAGTAGGGACTTCAGTTGTTCCAAGTAAGAAACATGTTGCTGGACCATTCTGAATTAAATTATCTCAGACCTTATGTCTTTATTTGATGTACCTTCTGGAGTTGCACCCCTCTGCTCTGTTCTCAGCTGACCTCTGGTATATTGGTAGAAGACCATACATGCCTTTGCCATGTGCTTTGATGGAGAAAAGGCAGACTTCTCTCGTCTTTGAATTCCTACCACTGATACACTAGTATCCGGAATTTCATCTTCTCTTTGGGTGATTATTAATTCCCAAAGATCTTTTTATCTATCTCTTATCTATCTCTTATTCTGCCTCTCTTTCTTCCTGTTAAATTTATTTCTATTTGCAATGATGTCTGAGAGGGTGACCCCTTTAACCAATATATGATTTTCACATGAGAAATAATTCATCACATGAGAAGAAATGGGCAGCTAAGTTTTCAAAATAGAAAAGGAGAAAGTTTGAAAGCACAGAATTGAGGGCGAAGGAAAGAGAAGGCAACTGCTATGTTATTTGGGTTATATGGAAGGCTTGTAGGAAGTGAAAAAATAGCACTGCCCCTGTCCTTTTTGGAACGGCTATTGTGTGCCAGGCACTGTGCCAACTGCTTTACATGTGGCATTTCATGGACAACTCCCTCATGTAGTTTTGGTTTTCTCCATTTTAAAGATGAGGGAATGGATAATCTGAGAGAGTAACAGAGTTACTCTGTTAGTGAGAAACAGAGATAAGATTCTAACCAAGTTCTGTTTCTGCTGCTCCAAATCTCTCCCTCTGTCCTCTACGGTGGCCTCTCTCCAAAATATCCCCAAAGACTCACCCTGACTCCTGGAATCACAAATAACAACTCGAAAAATTTTAGATTTCCTACACCCTAACCCTCCCATTTAACGGATGGGAGGCCAAGCAAGTAGTGTGAGTTGCACACTGAGCAAGGCCCTAAACTAGGCAAGACACCAATTTTATTCTCTTTACTTCCACTCAAGTCTTTTTATTGGGTCTCAAGGGAAGAGTCAAGACCATAACTGAGGGAGGCTTGCAAGCCTTGCCCAGGTTTTTCATGTCATCCTCCAACCATGCTACATAGGGTTTCCACTGTTGACTTTAGGAACTTTGCACTCAGACATTTTCTAAAAAGTTATCTCTTCTTGCCATCTTCTTTAACACCATGCTCATTTGTAGAAAAATGTCAGTTTCTATTTTTTTGCTTTTGTATTTATAAAATATGGGATAAACATTGAGTTTACACAAACACTAACAACACTATCCAAAGAAACCATTTGTCTCACTTTGCTGTTGTATCCTTGCTTTTAAGTTTGTGTTCTCTCTCACTTCCCAGTGTTATTAAACTTTAAAAAGAAGTTTTTTTTCGGGTTTAGAAGTTTGCTCATGAGTGCTCTGAATATGTTTACTGGGAAAAAATTTAAATAAAAATCATTGTTCAGATGTCACTCATATCAATCATTGCATATCTATGCAACAGCAGTAGAGTAGAAATAATTGTAATCATGTGCCCTGTACCTGAAGAATGGGAGGAGTAAAGAAAAACAACATAGATCATTTAAAGAAGAATCTGAGGGTGTCCAGAATTTCCAAAGACCACTTCTGTCCATCCGTTTTTAGAGAAATCTCAATGACTATTCCTTCCACAATGTTTCAAATTACACAACACCCACATCCCTAGTAATCATCTCCTCCCCTCATCACCATAAGCATACCCACATGATCCCACTCATAGCTCACTTTACCAACTCTATTTTCATACCAGACACCCATCCTGGCAGCAGGATCAGGCTGCATCAACAGGGGTTGAAGTAGTGGCAAAACCAATCCAATGCCAGATCTGAACTGCCTCTAGGCGTAATGTGGGGATGACTTGCAATGACCACATGGAATTTGAAAATTTGTTCCCAATAACTTCTCCCCACATAGACTTTGCCCATACACACTTTAAGGTCCATGAGAAGAAATGAACAAAGAGTAAAAAAAAAAAAAAAAAAGCTCAGGGGCATATGGGTTTCACGGAATTCCAGTCATGAGCCTCTGCCCCAGGTTGAGAAAGATAACTTCTAGCCATCTAAAAAAACTTGTGCTAATTTGGTGACCCTGTAAACTACTATAGCAGGCAGGGCTACAAAAACTCTCTCGTCTGACTACTAAGTCATTTTCTTGATAATAATTTTGCCCACCTACAAAAAATAAAAAGTCTCACATTCTTTCTCTCTCTCCTCCATGTGCCGAAGAACTTCAAAAGCACCGAGTTCAAAATCCTTTGTCTTGTTTAGCTGCATTCTCTTTCTGCAAGTGGACAAGTGCTTTGTCCTATTTGAGTATGAATTTGAGAGGATTCCTATTAGACTTTGCATGGGGGCCCATTTTTACCTTTTATGACACTGGCTGCAAGGTGATTTCAAACCTATTCTCTAACAAGACCAAGTACCAGCTGCAGCAAGCCACCTTGTCTAAGGTGTCTCTTCTCAGAGTAGCTGACATCCAGCAACTGGACAAGGACAGGGAATAAAGATGACCAATTTCGCTCAACGGATCACACGCTGATGGAAAATAATATTCCAGCACTCTTTTCTGAGTTGTCCAGGGCTTTGTCAAGTCTACTTCTCCCTCTGCCCAATCCTGCTTACCTTCTTTCCTGCACCAGGTGTTACCCTTAATAGACATCTTGCGTCCCAGCCTCTATCTTGCTGTTGACTTCTGGATGACCCAGTGGCTGATGCCTACACAACCCTTTATCTCTCTCTTTCTCTTTATCTAGATCCAGCCTAGACTGTATGACTCAGCTTGGCTCTGGTGAACATACAGACAACACATAGGTGGATCATTATCACAACCAGCTGCAGCTGGTGCCACTCAACCTCCAGTATCTCAGGTCTCTGGGCACAGGCTTCTATCCCAGAGGGTGAATGCCTGCTGTTCACCCAAGTTTCCAGTGACTCTGCCCTACTGAATTCCCAGCTCCTAAATTCAGGTTTTCTCATAACTGATTCCCTAATATTTATAATGCTCATTATAAATGTGGTATTTATAATGCGTATTATCTTTTTTCTGTATTCTTTTTTCCCTTTTTTATTGTTGTTTAAGTACAGTTGTCTCCATTCACCCCACCCATGCTCTCCCCTGCCACACCGGCCCCCACCTCCCCCTCTCAATCCTTCCCTGCTTTGGCTTTGTCCATGGGTCCTTTATCCATGTTCCTTGACCCTTCCCCTTCTTTCCTCTATTATTCCCCTCACCCTACCCCTCTGGTTACTGCCAGTTTGTTCTTTATTTCGATGTCTCTGGTTATATTTTGCTTGCTTGTTTGTTTTGTTGATTCAGTTCCACTTATAGGTGAGATCATATGGTATTTGTCTTTTACCACCTGGCTTATTTCATGAGTGCTTTTTAAAAAAGATTTTATTTGTTTATTTTTAGAGAGGGAAGGGAGGGAGATAGAAAGAGAGAGAGAAACATCAATGTGCGGTTGCTGGGGTTCATGGCCTGCAACCCAGGCATGTACCCTGACTGGGAATCAAACCTGGGACACTTTGGTTCACAGCCCATGCTCAATCCACTGAGCTACACCAGCCAGGGCGTACCTGGCTTATTTCAGTTAGCATAATGCTCTCCAGTTCCATCCATGCTGTCACTAAAGGTAGGAGCTCCTTTTTTCTTTCTCTCTGTATTATTCTTTTGTATAAATGTACCATAGTTTTTTTCTTTTTTATTGTTGTCGTTCAAGTACAGTTGTTTTCATTTTCTCCCCACCACTCTCCCCCAACCCACCCACCCCCGCCTCCCACCCTCAACCCTACCCCTCTTTGGCTTTGTCCATGGGTCCTTTCATTCCTTGATGACCTTCCCCCTTCAGTCCCTCATTATCCCTCTCACCCTTCCCCTTTGTCTTTTATCAGGGGTCTCAAACTCAAATGTCTGTTGAGAATTATCCAATAAAACTAGTGATTAAAGCTGGATGTGTATAAGACAATAAATACTAAGATGTTTGTTTTGCAATTAAGCAAAACAACTTCCTGTTTGTGTTGCCTGATAAGATTCTGTATGCATGAAACAAAACAAATCCCATGGACCATCAGTGTGCTGCCTCTTGCTTTGATGTTTACCACGTGACTAGTTACTAAGAGGCAGTCTGAATCCTTAACTAAGTGGATCTTCACATTTCCTTTACCTTGTAGATGAACTGGTCTTCTAATGGCAGATGCTCTTTAAATATGCCCTAAGTTCCTCCCTCCTCTGTCCTGTGACAGAAAGATTTCAAATCTGTAAGGGAAATTTCCCAGTAAATGGCTCGTGGTTGCCCAATGATCAAAAAAGATCAGTCAAAGAGATAAAAATGGATAAAAACTGGTTCAGATTATAACTCCTCGCTGCATATTTCATGATAACCCAAACTTAGGTCCCCCTTTTTTTCTCAGCAATATGAAAATCCTTAAGCAATAAACACATCACATGTTGAGTTCTGGGTTGTTGTCTATAACTCACTATTTTTTTTTTTACAGATAGAAAAGAGCTGATGGTTGCTACATTCCCTGAGCATCAGTCACTATTTTCAAATCTTCCAACAACTATTATCAAGTGATTCATTTTTATACATTTCATTTATTTAACAAATATTCATTCATAGCCAACTTATGTCCTCCAGTTGAGTTCTCTTGACAAAGCTACCGACAATATGGTTCTCATGCCACCCCTCCTAGAAAAATTCCACAGCAGATTCAACACGTCTTTAACTTTCAAATGTTCTTCCCTATGTCTCCTCCATTTCATTTAGAAGGACCACATTCACTTAGTTGCTCAAGACAAACACTGGGTAGTCATCCTTGATTGCTCCCTCTCTTTCACTATTCATGTCTATCCACCAATTTATCCATGCCCAGATCTTTCAATTATAACATTCAAATTTCTCTTAAACTCATGTTCCTTTCTCCATCTCCATTCACCACTCCAGGCCAATCCACAATTTCTCTCATTACGGCAATGATATCAATTCTGAAAACCTTTGCTTCCTCTCTGGTCCTCCTAAATCTATCCTCCACTGAGTAAGCAGAGAAAGGGATTAACTTAAAACCGAAATCAATTTATGTAACTTTTTGTTTGATTCAGTTTAATAGCATCTAGTAGCGCTTCAAGCAAATCCATATTCTATGTCATGGTCTACATAGTCTCGAGTGATCTAACCCTGCCTAACCCCTCCTGTCACTCCCTACCCACTTCATTCAGTCCTCTGTGGCCACATGAACTTCTAGGTTCCCCAACCAGCCAAGCACTTTTCAACTTCAGTGCCTTTGTGTTTGCCGATCCCTCTACCTGGAATGTCCTTTCCCTAGATTTTTCTTATTCTTCAGATACTAACTTTAATATCACCTCCTCAGAGAGCTTTTCCCAGTGCATAATATCTAAAATAGGTCACTTGTCCACACACCGTGTTATCCTTCATTATAACACCTGTTGCTTTATTTTATAGAATTTCTTCTAATTCATGATTAATGAATTTGTTTGCATATTCAGTCTCTGTCTAGACTAGACTGAGTTCCAGAAGGCAGCATTTCTCTTATTTAACATATATTCCTAGAGCCTAAGACACTGTCTTTCCCATAACTTTTAGAATGAATGAAACTTCTTCCTCCTCAGACCCCCTTCTGCAGGCCCCCCATTAAACTTCATGGTGGTGCCACCAGGTTTGATCTTCTTTCCCTGTCAGTGCAATTCCATCTTCTGTTCCTGCTGTCATGCCTTCCTCTCCATCCCCTATGTCACTGCCTTAATTTAGACCCTTGTCATCCACACTTAGACAACTCTCATACTCTCTGAGCAGGTCTCTTTGGCTCCAGTTTCTGCCTCTCTATCCTCCATACCTTGTCAGGGTGACCTTTCCAATATGCAAATCACTCCCAAGTTTAAAACCTTTCAATGGCTCCCTGTTGCCTACAGGATAAAGTTCAGACTTCTTAGCCTGACATGCCAGGTACTCTTAGATTTGACCCTGACTTCCTTCTGGTTTCATCTCTTAGTCTTCTCTGAAAACTCCCATCTTCACAGTCTCTGAACAGTCTTTCCCTGCCTCCTACCACGTGGTCCATTCTACCTCCTAAATACCTCCCTAATTCATTCATTTCTCTGCACCTTCAGTTACCAATCTCACTTATTCCAGTCTGGATGACCACATCCTTCTCTTTAATTGCACATTGCCCTGACCAATCCATTTTCTAAACAGCAGCCAGCGAACTTTTACACATCCAATTTAATCATGGAAAAACCTGCCTCATCTCCTCACATAAAATCCATCCATGGACAGAAGTAAACAGGTTCTGCAAAAAAAAAAACGGCACCTGGGTATTTCTTTAACCTCTTCCCACACTTTCTTTCCCATTGTCCTTCTCCTTCCTGCCCCAGGGGCTTTGCTCCTCCTTTCCTCCTCTACGTAAATACTAAGGGATGCTTTCTCTCTATGTATACCTTTTTCATCTCATAGCTCAATTTTCTTCCTAGCCTAGGCCAAGATGCTCTGAACATCCTCTCAAAGCTCACTGTGTGTTTATTATACACCCACAAAGGTTTGACATATGAGGGAATGAGCCTGCTCCCAGAAAAGACATAATGAATTTCAGACAGTAAGTCTGAAAAAAAAGTAGGAAGATTGGGTCCCTGGAAGCACCACATCAGTCACTGTTTTTTTGGTTGTGAGAACTCTCTGTTCAGTGAAAGGTGCTAGAGGTTTTAAAATCATTGTTACATATTTTTCCAAACTTTCTAGGAGTTTCATATAGCAGAAGGAGGCTGCAGTATGTGCTCAATTCAATGTCTGGAAAGAATTAAAATCATGAAATTCTGTTTATTTGTTTAGGTTTTGTTTTTTAAAGTTTTCAGTATATCTTCATCTCTTGGGGGTGGAGTCATTAATCAAATGGATTTTTCATCAACTTCCGTAACCTATTCATTTGTTCATTCATTCCATCATTCATTCATACACACATTCAGCAAACAGTCACTGGGTACCACCTTCTGTCCTAGGGGCAAGGAGGAGAAAATGGTCTCAGAACTCTTTGATCATGAGGCATGGAGGAAAGAAAAACTACATTTGCATCCTAAGAATCTGAGAGGCCAGAAAGCAGATAAAGGTCAAGTGTTTTTAAATCCAGAGCAATAGAAAACAAAGGCAAGTTTTATTTGCCTTTTCTGTACCTGCCCCAGGGAGAGTGAGGCAGGTACATAAGAAGCAAAACCACAGTCCTGGGGAAAACCATTCAGCAAGAGAGAGTTTACTGCAATAATTTCAGCCAAGCCCGTGGTTGGAAAAGCATCCGTTTGAGGGTTTGGCGGGTTCCTGTAAACAAATGAATGAGATCAAGGCCTACTAGGCAGTGTCACTTGGCTCCAGAGTGATATTGTATTTGCAGAATTAAAGTCAGTAACCAAAAATACTGGGGAGTGGGGTCCTTGCTGAGGGAAGACAGAAACAAGTGCCATGGAAGCGGGGTTTCTGCAAAATTCTAGCTATGACAAAAGACTAGAGGAACAGACAGGGATGTGGGAAGATTCCCAACCCTGTGGACTCAACTAGCAGGACACTTGTAGCAGGAATGCCTAAGACTCATCCAAAACTGGATCTATCATCATCTGTTAATTCTAAGCACTGAATACAAGTGAGTGAAGACCGTGGATTAGACACTCAACTCTGAGCAAATCTGGCTCCAGTGGAGGCAAGGTGAGGCTACAGGTGCAAGATCGGGGGAAACAGAGTGGACACTGCACACATCCCATTGCCCCTTTGCTGTCCTATCTTCCTGCAGAACCCTCAGGGGAAAAATCATTTCTGTGAATCAAGGCCTACTGCCTCCATTTGTAAAGACCTGCCTTCTGTCCTTTTTAAATATCACTGTTAATACCCCCTTGTGGCACTGTCTTGGTCCTTTACCCTTTCATCCAGATATTATTAAAAACTAGTGTCAAAATGGAATTCTCCAAAGACCTTGTAAAAGTCAGCTGTGAGGCTGTGCTATCCAAGAGATCGGCCCCAGCACAGTGGCGAGCCACTTCCTAGGCTGTGATTTCTGCAGCTAACACTTTCACTTTTCACCCCCATGAGGGAAAACCTAGAGGTAGTCCCCATCCCACTGCACACTTACTGGCCTTGAAACCATTCTTAGAATACCATTCTTTTGCAACTTTCTATAAGCTTAAAAATACTTATTTCATCTTTTTATGAATACAGGCTCTCCATCTTCAACCTCAAACCCTCCCCCCACCCAACACAAGTATACACGCAGTAGTCTTTCTTTTGCTACAGACATTTTGAGAACATCAGGTATAGGACCTGCCCTGGGACTGCAATCAGTGGTCCCCTTAAGACTCATGAAGATATTTTGATGCACAGATCAGAGTATTTTGAAAGAATGGTTTTAATTCAGTAGTTTTGATGTGGAAGCAAAATATATAAAATTGTGTCACATAGGTAGGTGATGTGTTGTAGTGCTATGAATTTAATCCACAGTAGCCAGACACAAAAGATAATTACATTTTTTAAATTAAATTAAATCAAGCTTCAATATGGTTAAAAGAAAAATCAATCTTTGTTAAATTCAGTGACCCTTCCATCTCCCCAAGGTCATGAGGCGGTAATTGTTGTTATTATTATCACATTATAATTAATTAAATATGGTAAACATGTAGCACTTGCTAAATTTCAGGCACTGTCTTAAGTGTTTCATCTTTACAAACTCACTTATCATCACAACCACCTTATAAAGTCAGTACTATTATTTTTATCCATTTATAGGTATTGAGGCACAAGAGATCTTTAGCCCAAGCCCACAGAGTAAACGGAGCAGCTGGCATTTGAATCCAGGAGGCTTGTTCTAGAATCCACCCTCTTAACAGCCAAGGAAAACCCAAATCCTAGCACTTAGAAGTTATCTAGGAAAAAGGAGAAGGTCTTACTGCTAAGCCAGGGTGTCTGCTATCATCAGCCTCAGTCTCCTGCTCCCTGGGGTGGCTACTACACCTGAATTCTCAGACACCTTTTGGACTCTAGCCCCTCATGGGGACTTCCCCAACCACAGGCCCAGCCACAGAGTCTTGGTCAAAGACCGTGGCTCTTGATGTCCACTATCTCCATATCCCATCAAGATCCTCAGCCCAGGGCACTGGGTGAATTCAGGGCATGAGCTCTCATGAAAATCCTCAGTTACTAACTGTTCCCTAATTCACATACCCTTTTACACCAGAGCCACAGCTCCCCTGTCCTTAATCCAACATACCAGCTCTACCTTCTCTCCTTCTGTGATGATCCAGAACCATTTCCCCACGGGAACCTGAAACACAAAGGGCATTTACTTCCTGTGGGTTGTGCATTTGGAAGTGAAGTGGGCTGGGGTCCCTCTTTCCGAGGATGGAAAGAAGAAAATACCTGATTTACTCAACCGTGGTGAGTGTGCGTTATTCTTCCTCATCTTGAACACTGATATACGTGAAGTAGGCCTCTTGGAGCCACACTATAGCCCTCACCCCATCGCTGAACCTGAGTCTATCTTTCACCTCCATCCCACCATCCCGTCATTACTGAGTCCCTTGTCACCCTCACCCTCATCTCCACCCCACCCCAACATGCACCCCACACCTTAAGGAGAATTGTAAAAATTGCAACTGTGTTTTGAAAAATGGTAAACAAAGGAAAATGATCGAGCAAAGATTCTTTATCTTGCTTTTTCTATATGAACTGTTCCTTCAGGCAACCAAATAGTTGAGGGTTGGAAGTATCCCTTTAGAAAAGTGTTACCAATAATACAGGAAGGTAGGTTGATAAAATAACACCACTTTGCAAGTCTTAATGAACTAATAGATTTAACCAATGATCGCGAATGGCTTCCAACATCACCAAGAGAGGCAACCAGGAATTCATCACTTCTTGTCAAAATAAAAACAATAAGCCTGCACCCAATCAAGTTTCTAAATCCAAGCTGTTCAGTGCAGGAGTCGCTGGCCACAAGTGGTGACTGGGCACTTTAAATGTGGCTAATCTTGAGTGAGATCTGTTTTAAGTATAAAACATGCACCCCATCTCTAAGATTGAGTCCAAATAATGTAAAATATCTCAATAATTGTGTTGATTACATTGAAGTGGTAACATTTTGGATATATTGGGTTAAGTAAATACATTAGTAATACAAAAAAAAAAAAATACATCTTGAAACTTCGTCCCATAGCTTCTTTCTGAGCCTAGAGCCTCATTTTGATTTTGGAATAGTGGATAAAGTTCGAACTGAGAAGTAAAGGTCAGAATTGGGGTAAAACTTGGCAGCAAGGTGAAGTTTAGAGTCAAGTTCTATTTAAATGCTGATTATGTATCAAGTTTTATCAAAATTCCCCTGCTTCAAAATGGGGATATACAAATACCACATGCTCGGGGGTAGTGTGGTTAATAGAAGGAGGTGGAGACAAAAAAAAAAAGAGTCTTCAAGAAATAGCCGAAGGCAGTAAGCAAAGACGGCTAGGAATAGTCTGAACTGTTCCAATTTCACTGACCTCCAGGCTTCCTGTTAGCTCCCACTGGCTTTGGCCTTGAATTCCTTGTTGAAGTTTCATCTTCCCACTTCCCAGCTGAGCCCTGGGCCTCTGCCTCATCCCCACCTCTGCAATAGGGAATGTTGCTTGGGTATTTGTCCCAAGACAATTGCAAAATTCGGAGAAGCCAGAAAATAACGCATCTTACTCAGTGTGACTATCACATGAGCAGCCAAGCTCCGCGCTGGGTTGCAGAGTTGCAGATCTCTGTTGCATTCTTAGCAGAGGGAGCATGACATGATGGGTGTGCTGCTCAATCACCCGGCCTGGCTCTGGATTCCTGCTCCATTGTTGACTAGACTTTCCAAATCAGGCCCCAGCTTTCCTAGACTTAAGCGGAGAATGAGTTAAGATAATATCTACAGAGCACCTTCCGAAATCCTGGCTTAGAGGTGTCTTAATGGTAACGCTCATGAAAATTAAGTTTCAGGGGCTCTCATGTGTAGCAGCCCCTTGCAAAGCCCTGAGAGGGTGCTTAGCAAGTTTTATTCGTAATTTTGGATTGTGTTTCCTGAAGGGCTTCAAATATTAGCTTAAACTCAGGTCCTGCAAAACAAGAATCGGTGTTTGCTTTGGACCATTTTGGTTCTTAAGAAATGTATCCATTTATCCTATCTCCTCTTATGTCTCTCTCCATTTTGCCCTATTACCCCTCCTTGCCCTTCTAGAGTCAAATTGTACCAGTGCTTCCCATTTTCTGACTTTCCTAGGCCATATATATATATATGTGTGTGTGTGTGTGTGTGTATGTGTGTATAAATGATAGGCAGAATAATGGGTCCTCAAAAATGTGCACTGCCAAGGGACTTTGCAGATGTGATTAAGATTATGAACCTTAAAATGGGAAATTATCCTGGATTATCTAAGTGGATTCAATCAAATTACATAAATTCTTAAAGGCACTAAAACTTTCCTGGCTGCAGTCAAAGAGAGATGCACCATTGTTGGCTTTGAAAATGTTGGAAGTGGCCATAAGCCAAGATATGTGGGCAAGCCACTTGCAGCTGGATAGGCAGGGAGACACATTTTCTTGGGAAGCCTCTAGAAGACATTCAGCCCTGATGACACCTTGATATTAGACCTCTGACTTCCAACACTGTAAAATGATAAATTTATATTTCCAGTGACCAAGTTGGTGGTGTTCTATTCTGGAAGTCACTGGAAATGAAAACAGTGTAAATACCTATTTTTCTCTTTACTCTTGCAGTTCCTGGTCCCTTATGATTGACCTGTGATATCTCTTACTTTGCTCACTTGTCTCCCAATACTGTCTCTTCTTTGGGAGTCACATGTGGTGGGAACAGGACTTTTTCCTGCGTGTCACCCCCTTCATATAATTGTATGAGTCCTCCACTGAAATGCATTTGTTCAAATTCCAAGTTAATTATATTTAGCATCCTGATATATTAATAATCCATTACCATGAGACAGCTATTTTTTAGGGGACTACACCCTGAAGTCAGTGAGAAACTCACGGCTTTAGCCTCATTTTTTTCCTACACATGTGACCTTTGTCAACATCACCAACCTTTCTGAGCTATGTTTTCTCTCTCAGAACAGAAGACTCACAAGGTATTCTTCTCTGTCCCCTTGATTATAAGCTCTATGAGGATAGCATCCACCTAGCAAAAATGGACACTATACAGACCCTTAAATTTAAAATCTGTTTCATCTTGCTTATATCTTGCTTTGTAATGCTGTCTTCTGTGTGTTTGTAAGACCCATGCAGATGTTAATGTGTGTGATGGAGTCACTACTTATTCAGTAAAAGTGTATTTTCCTAGAAGCTCTGAAAAGGATCTAATTAAAGGTTGACACCTCACTACGGTGGTGACCTGAGGGTTACATAATGATACCAATGTCAGCACGTTGTTGCAAAATGAAGTGGGATAACTCATGAAAATTATGGGGCCAGCACATGGGAGACTTTCTATGATGGAATCCCAAGTCAAGAAGTAAGCATGTCACTTTTTCTTTTGTCAGAAATGTGAGTGTATTTGAATAGTTATAAAATCACCCCTTAGCCTTTGCATTTGCAAAATGAATTATCTGAATTCTCTTAGTGGATCCTCTAAATGAGAGTCTATATGCAAAAGTGCTTTGGGAAGGTAACCAGTGCTGGATGTTACTGTAAATTCAATTTTCTAATTACATATTCATCTTTGTAAATTTTCTATTCCCAGAATAGAGGCACCCTGTTAGTAGACTGTGGTATGAAATGATATGACCTGTTGGGAAGAAGATCTAAGTTTTAATTTTTTTTATCAGGTTCTTCCCCCATAACATCTGAAGTTTACTCCTGGGATGCTGGGAAAGCCTTATAGAAAAACTGGAATGAACTTGCTCCCTTTTTGTCTTCTTAGATGAAAAGGAGATAAACAGTGGTAAGGTTTGAATTTGTCTTTTCTTATCTTACTTTGAGGGGTCAGTCACTGTTGAAGAGTTAATGGTGGGTAATTGTGGCTTTTGACATCAGGGCAGAACTGAGATCAAACCCCAGACCTTTACCTGTCTCTTGAAAGATAATGGAAACATCGACTAACCCCTTTAATGCTAAACTTTCTTTAGTACAAAAAAGGAATGGTAATCACAGGATCTGGAAGAATGTTGTGAGAGTGAAATGATTTCTGTGAGAGAGGATAAGGTGCTGCCTACACAGCAGTGCTCCATGGGTACCATTTTTTTTTCTTTATTTGGACCACTGTAATCAGATTATTCAAACCAACTAATTATTTGCCAAGTATTATGGAGAGACTGGTGAAGAGGTCACAGTTCTCCCAACCATGAGCAAGCTCAGCGTCTAGAAGGAGAAAGAAATGAGCACACCAACAGTGATCATCTGGTTACATAAATGCTCGAGTACTGTGATCGGAGAACTATCACACCAAGGTACCAGGTACAACAGGAAAGACATCTCAATCACATGCGAGGGGTCAGTGAAGGATCTCTGGAAAAAATGACATCTTAACCAAGACCTGAGTGATGCGCCTGAGTTACCTAGGTAAGAGATTGAGGGGCTGGGAAGTTTTAGATCCCAGGCAGAGGGATTAGATGTGGATATCAAGGGTGCAGACATAACAAGGAATGGTGTTTTCAGAAAATCCAACATCTTTATGCAAGGCAGAGGATGGAAGGAAAACATTAGTGTGTGAGTGGTAGGTGTATTGGGGAAGGTGCTGAAGGGTGAAGCAGCAAGGTAGGGAGATTATAAGAAAACCTAGTAATGATAATCAGGTTTGGGGGATTTAACCCAATGGAAAGCAGTGTATGATTTCATATGGTGGTCCAACAGAAGTAAGGTCTATTTGAATGTGGTTGGTAGGGTAATAATTCGGGTGTAATAATTCATAGTTTTAATTTGAACATTTCACCTCAAGTGTTATATTGGGTGCTTGAGTGTGATATTGTTATGTTACAGAATTACATACTTATGATTTTGTAATGGAAAAGGGGCATTATTTGTGTCGGACCCTGTATATGACAATAACATGACTAGACTTTCCCTTTAAAAGGACACTTCCACTGCCCTGAAGGAAAGCTCTGAGATGAAAAGGAACCCTTCCCCCACAATCATTCTGCAACTATTTGAGCTGGTCTCAACCCTCGGCTCATGCAAAATCAAACTTCTGGCTGGGTCTGAGACACCTCTGTTCACTGGCTTGTGGAGAAAGCAAGGCTGACTTCTCACCCTGCCACTATATCTGGCGAGAGGTCGGGAGCCATTGTTCAGGAGAAGCTTTCTGGAAAAGATCACAGACCAGTAATGTGGCAATGACTAGCAGCAGTGTATCCACCCCTCTGGCCTAGAGTGTCAGAGTTTCCTTAAGAACTAAGTGGCTTGCTCTTGGCTGGAACAGATGGTCTTCTAACTGGAACAGGGGGGAATCTAGCTAGACAGAGAAAAAAATAACAACTGAAGATACTAAATTAAAAACAGAAGAGGTGGACAAGTCCTCTACAAATTGGGATCTGATGTTGGAGCATCAATGACCCCTGGCCCTGCAGAGGGCTCCTGGCTCTTTCAGTGAAGTGGGCAAAGCTGGGCTCGCCCTGGGGAGTCAGAGAGATGCAGAGACAAGAGGACAGAAAAGGAAGCAAAGGGCAGGGCAGCCCCTGCTCAGCACTGTGAATCCATAGGAACAGTGAAGGGTGTAAATCGTGGATGCCATTTGGGTTTTGTAGGTAGAGTCTTTTGCTTTCATCCCAGGATTTCAAAGCCCCTCACAGCCATTAATTAGTTGTGAGCAATTCAGCCCTGTCAACTTTTCACACGTAATCAAGGGCTGATATATATCACCCCAAGGGATCTAATCGATAATTCCTCTGCACTCTCTCTCCCTTTATCCTTCTCCCAGGCCAGTTTTTATTTCAAGCCCACTCCCACTGTTTTTTTTTTCTCTTACAGCATTTGATGCCCTTGCCCTCACCTCGCTCTTCATTTTCTCTCTCCTCTTCCAAGCATTCCTTTCCTTCTCAGCTCCCTGGACAGTGTTGGGGGAATTTGAGGCCTGGGCACAGAAGTCTGTGAGTCCTAGGCTTTCACAGTGAAAGGCCCAAATGAAGATGTGTTCAAGGTCATAGTTTTCCATTTCTCAAGGGAGATATTGGCCTGTGAGTAATTTGTCTGTGACTGCTACTCAGCAGTCGGATGAACCACTGCCAGGTGCAGGCCTCGGTGGAGCTGTTCCTCCCCCTCTCCCAGACAGGCCCGTGATTACGAAGGAAAGTGAAAATACAGTTCTGTGTCTTTAAATTGGCTCAAGCACCTTCTCATGCCCTCAATAAAGTCAAAGCTCTATTCCATGGGAATAAATCACTTGGAACAGGAATGGTAAATCCACTGTGCATGTGTTGTCACTCTGATCTCCACACCCATGCAGACATCAATAATCAATAATCAAGCATTGTACATTCCTCTCCCCACCCCAAAACCAACCTCAGATCCAGAATTCCTCTCAAAAGGAAATAGGGACCCAATTTTCCTTTGCTGTGGACCCTCATAACTGCTGCTCACCCATTCCGTTTCTCTTTTTTATTTTGCCCATTCCTTTTATTTTGTTTTTAAGTTTAAATTTTATTATTTGTATATCTTCTACTATAATATGTAATACCTTTTAATATAATGTTTAATGCTTACAGTTTTATACATTATGTAACATATTTATAGAATGAATATCCATACCTAACAAAAAATAAGATATAAAATAATACCAAGACTTGCATTTATCAAAAGGTTTCTATCCATCTCACACTACCTTTTAGTATAATGTTTAATACTTACTGTTTTATAACATGTTAACAGTTTTATATGTTATAAAACATATTTGTAGAATGAATGTCCATAAGTTACTAAATGAAAATGAGAAGTAAAATATTACCAAGATTTGCATCTATCAAAGGGTTTCTCTCCATCTCACTCCTCTGCCTCCGTCCATGAATTAACTACCATCTGAATTTTGTGTTGGCCATGCTCTTACTGTTATATGTGCATACATGATTGTATCACATAAGTACACACACACACGTGTGTGTGTGTATATATATATATATATATATATATATATACACAAAATTTGCTTTGCTTCCAAGCTTTCAGGAATATATACACTATTTTAGATATAGCAATGGTTCATATATTTTTATGGATGAAAACTTACAGGGGTGTCCAACTTTTTGGCATGTCTGCACCACACTGGAAGAAGAAGAGTTGTGTTGGGCCACACATTACATTGCAACATGTAATCACAAAAAAATATCCTAATGTTTTAAGTAAATTTGTGATTTTGTGTTGAGCTGCATTTATAGCCATTCTGGTCTGCATGTGGCCTGCCTGCTGCAGGTTGGACACCCCTAATGCAAAGTATTCCATTATGTAAATGAAACTCAATTTTTTCCAGATGCTATTAGTATTATTAGGCTTTTCCAATCATATCTGCTGTGATATTGTGATTTATAATAAGAAATATATATATATTTGTATATATTTGGTCTTTGCCCATGATTCCTGGCTCACAGCTCACAAAACCCTTGGATTTTCCTGAGGAGACCAATCAAGTTGTCTTTTATTATGTTTAATGAGATGACTTTTGGAGGGCTGGTGCCAGGAGAAGCAAGCACTTGATCAGAGGGTTGGAACTTTCAGTCCCACTATGCCCCCACCCACTTCTCCCCCAATCTGGGGAGGGGAAGAGGGGCTGGAACCTGAGTCAATTATCGATGGTTAATCATTTAACTAGTGATGTCTAAAATGAAGTTGCTATAAAAACCCAAAAGGACAGAGCTTCTGGGTTCGTAAACACAGGGAGATTCAGGAAGAGTGGCACACCTGGCAAGGTCATGGAAGCCCCTTGCCACATGCTCTGCCCTATGTATCTCTTCCATCTATTAATAGTTCTTCCTGAGTAATAAACTGGTGATCTAGTCAGCAAAATGTTTCTCTGCATTCTGTGAACAGCTCTAACAAATTCATCAAACCCTGGCGGGGGGCGTGGGAACCTCCAATCCTGGTCAGTCAGAAGCATAAGTGACAACCTGAGATGTGACTGGAATCTGAAGTTGAGGGGGAGGGGTGCAGGAAACACCTGTGGGATGAACCCTTAGCCTGTGGAATCTGATTCCACCTCAAATCCAAAGTGTCAGAATTGAGTTGAATTCTAGGACCCCTAGCAGGTGTCCCAAGAATTGTTTGGTGGTGTGGGGGAAATTCCTCAACACGCACACTGGAAGTGGGTCCAAGAACCTAAAAGACCTGATGTGAAAATTCTCAAACATTTTTCATGGTTCCAACATACAAGGTTATTTTTAAGGTATGTACTTCAGAGTAGAATTCTTAGGTTCTAGAATTTGTGAAGTTTCAAATTTACCAGAATTTTTGCTCTTTTCGTGTGTTTTTTCTTTGTTCTATGTTTTTCTATACTGGTTTAGAATTATACACTTCATTTCTAAGTTTTTAATGGTTACTCTTGGGATTTTAACATATATTTAACTATTTAAATATTAAAGGTAACCAATATGTTAAATTACTGTAACTAATTAAAGGATCTTGGAACTCTTATAATTCAGCCATTGCCCTCTCAAGTTAAATATACTCTTGTCCACTATTTAAACTTTGCCCTTTTAAACCCATTAATTAAACATTATTTTATTATTATTGTATGGAGATAATCACTGTTTATGTTTACATACATATTTATTGTTTTACTTGTTCACTTATTACATCTTCCTCCAAAGTCTTTTGGAAATGTTTTCCCCTAAAGTACATTCTTTATCAATTCCCTTGCTCACAATGTATCAGTAGCAAACTCCCTCAGTTGTCTGTAAATGTGTGTATTCTAATCACAAAAATCAAGGCAGAGCTTGATATTTAAACAGGAGAATAAGGTACAATGAAAATAATGCAATTTGAAATAAGAAGACTGGGGTGAGGTTTAAGTGTGTCCTTTTTTTTGGCTTTGGATAAGCTACTCAGTAATATTCATGAATGCATGTGTGAAATAAACATATGGTGTATATCTGCTAATTGCTTGGTTCTGTCCTAGATGTTCATGATTAAAAACAGGAAGTATGGTTTCTGGCTACAGTGAGCTCTAGAAGGAAATTCAATCACATTAGTCAGATAGATAAAAGATAATTCTGTAAATGGAGAAATAAGAAAATTTATTTATAATTTCTACAAAAACATCCATCGGGACATCCATCTGGGTTTGGTTTGCAGAGAGGTTGGTGAGGTTTGGTTTCCTGAAGGCCATGTGAGTAGGAGTAGGAAAGGTATTCCTGGAAGAGGAAAAAAGAGGAAAGAAAAAGAGAGAAAAGACTCAGTAACAAAAATTAGAAAAACATGCATAGTTAATTAATAACACGAAAATGGAGCAGAAGTTTGAGGTAGGAGGCTGTTAGAGAGGAGGCTGGAGGTTTAAGGATGGACAGGTCAGGAAGGGTCATCGATGCTGCGCCAAAGTGTTTGGACTTTACCTCGTGGGTCAGGAAGGCTCATTACAGAGGTGAAATGGTAATGGCAAGGTCATATTTGTGTTTCAGATGGCTGACTCCAGTGAGTGTGAAGAGGCCAGACGGGGGGGTGGGGAGGAGAGACTGGTTTCCCATCTGGCTCTGAAACCATGTTATACTACAGGCAAAAGTTGATAAAGATTTTTAATGAATCAGTGATACTACTGATGGACAAGAAGAGTCCTGCCTTAGAAACAAAGATACAAACGCTTCAGCATTTACTGTTAAAACCTTATGAGCAATGAATCAAGAAAGGGGACAAGAAGGAGTAAAGAATAATCCATTGATTTCTAGCTCTGCTGTTTGGTAGATGGGACAGCCACTAACTCACCAACTAAGGAAATTTAGAAAGAAATGCATCTTTAAAGCAAAGGGATAGAGTTTGTTTTGGAACATCTTGGGTTTTAAAGTTAAACATCTTTGAACATTAAAGTTGAAAACATTGAAACTCTTGTCTCCAAGACTTCAGTTTTCTGAAACAGGAAGCCATAACATTAGCCAATCCTAGGGCACAGCTATGGCATAGGAGTATAAGAGATTATTGGAGTTGTAAATTATTGATGGATGCTCTCCATGAGAGGCTCTATGGTGGCAAAAGTCCCAGCTTGGGCTCTCTAAACTCTTAGAACCAACAGGGCAAGGAAGGAGGTATTTTATTGGCCAACACAGATGTAATGTTTTTTCTCCCTGAGAAATGGGTCTCATTCAGCTTAGATGGCCCAGTTTAAGGTCTCTTCCATTACATGCACTGGGATCTGAGGTGGTGCATGCATTATCAGGCATTTGGACAGGCAGAAACTTTACCTGAAGCTGTGATAACCAGAGTTCATGAGGAGTCTTCACCCATCTGCTTGGGAATTGTGTGTGGTTAATAAAACATGGCCAGGGAAATATTTTAAATGCTCACTTTGACATTCCTGCAATGCCTGTAGTCAGTCCCTCATCATCAGAACAACTCCAGCCATTCTCCCTGAGGCACAGAATATGTTCAGTTAATCAATAAATACATCTCCCCAACTCATGAGCACATTGGAAGTTCCCTAGAATCCCTTTTTTTGTTATGTTATCTGTATGCTCATCAGACTTTACCTGAAAGCCTTCTTTCATCCAGAGTTTCTTCCTATTAAGTTATTCAAGGCTTAGAAAAATGGGGCGCTGTCTCTCTTTTCTCAGGAGCAGGAACCCAAGTTAATAGTCCTTGGATCTTCACTGCCATTGAAGCATCACCACTGAGAAAATCTCCGTATGTCCAAGGTCATCCTTAGAAACATTTTTCTGGCAGATCCAAATATGACTCTCATCCTTTACCTTTTGGGAAATGCAATATGAATTGGGAATGTTGATGCCCCAACTGATGTTTTATCTGACCAGCCTCCAAGCAAGAATTTATCCTCTTAAATATTGTGCTTTGATAAAAGTTCTGCTGAGGATCTGTGATTATTAGAGTTTCTAACACGGTACTTCATAAGCCATTACATAAAACACTAATTATCCAATATTTCTACCAGCAGGGTCTCTTGTACTAATTAAATTAACACTGAAAACTGCTAACAACATTGATTAAGAGTCCAAAGCACTGTATAACAGTAACAATTAGAACAAAAATTACATCTACTCCTCTTTTATCCCAGGAGATTAATTATCATCCATTCCTAATAATGAAGGCTCTCACTGGAGTCTAAAGGCTTTTGTGGTTTTTCTCCATTTTGGCTCCCATTGTAGAGCCTCTTTTGGGGAGGGCAGTCTTCAGTTTCAAACTTGGCTTTATATCTGGTTGAACTTGTTGAAGCCACAGCCCTGCCACTTAGCAGATGTATAATCCTGAGCAAAGTAAGAACGTCTAGGGGGCTCAGTTTCCTTTTCTGTAGTTTGTTGATCAAAATTGTCCCCATCATTAGGACTGTGACAATCACCATACGAGAAAAGTCCTGTAAAAGCGTTAGTTCTGAGCCTGGCACACGAAAAGATTTTCATATGAAGACTCCTTTCCAATTCTCTTTCCATCAGAGGCTCCAAGAATTTCCTTCTAATCCAGCCTTTTCTAAACCAGTCTATGCCCTGCAAGCCCTAACTCCTCCCATCTCCTCCACTTCTGCCCCCAATTCCTCCCCTGGCCCACCTTCCTCAGGTACCCTGTTTGCAGCACCCACATCCTGCTCTCTCACTCCAGCTCAGCTTCCCTTTCTAGGCTTCTCTGCTCACCCCTCCCACATGCTTAGGCCCTAGAACCTAAGCCCTCCATCTAATGGACCTTCTTACTCAGCCTCAATATTTGCTTTCCGATACATTGGATTTATAGAGTGTTTGCCTGAATTAAAATGAGAAATTTTAGAGCAAACTGAGGCTTCTCAGCTGCTAAGCTCCATCATGTACTTTAAATAAAGAAAGGGGGGAGTGTGTGTGGAGGGGCACTGGACGCATCCACCTACCCCCGGAATTACCGTTTCATCCCAGGCTGCTCCCCTTCCAACCCAGCTGGTGCCTCCCTGGCCCCACTCACCTCCCCCAGCTAAGTTAACAAAGCAGTTACTGCTCATCCACAGAGCTCCCTCTAATCGACTCCCAGTGAAATAATATTTGCTTTCCATGCCTACTTTGAATCCCACTCACTTTGTTAAGAGATTGCCTCTGGCTGTCTCTGCTGGCCTAATCTAATAGTTTCTAGTTTGTACAAGCAAAGTGTTTTCAACCACCTATATAAATAACTTAAGCAGAGGAGGACACTTCTGCAGCCCTGGTGCAGGGCTATAGGACATGACAGATCCCAAAATGATACCACGGCTGAGTTCGTGGGGGAGCCCCCCTTGCCGAGTGGAAGCAATTACCATATTGTATCAGGCCAAAAGGACAGTCTGTCTTCCTACGGAAAGGCTGAAGGGAAAAGACATTCTTGTCTGGTTTCTCCAATGTAGGAGACCATCCAAAGTGCCTCCACCTTCTCCATGCCTCTTCATGCTGCCCACATCCATGGAGCAGGGCAGCCAGAGCAAAGTAGTGTGAGGTGAAAGGAGCTGAATCAAGCTATTTTTTTTCCTGTAAAATATTTAATGCAATCAACTTTACTTTTTAAAAAATCATGGTAAAATACACATAACATAAGACTCACCATCTTAGCCATTTTTAGGTGCACAGTTCAATGATGACGTTAATATAATTCACATTGTTGTGAAACCCATCTCCAGAAGTTTTCCATTTTGCAAAACTGAAACTCTATACCCATTAAACAGTGGCTTCTCATTCCCTTCTTTTCCTGGCCTCTGTCAACCACCACTCTAACTTCTGTTTCAGTGAATTTGACAACTCTAGGTAATTCATATAAGTGGAATCAAATGGCATTGGTCTTTTTGTGACCAGCCTATTTCACTTAGCATAATGTCTCTCAAGGTCCATACATTTTGTACCATGTGTCAAAACTTCCTTCTTTCTTAAGGCCAAATAATATTTCATTCTATATACATACCATGTTTTGTTTATCTATTCACTCATCAGACACTTGGATTACTTCCATATCTTGGCTGTTACGAATAATGATGTTGTGAACATAAACATACAAAAGTCTCTTTGAGACCTTGCTTTCAATTCTTCTGGATGATACTCAGAAGTGGAATTTCTGGACCATATGGTAACTCTATTTTTAACTTTTTGAGGAGCTACCATACTGTTTTCCATAGCAGCAGCACCATTTTCCATTCCTACCACCAGTGTGCAAGCATTCCAATTTACTCACATCTTCCCAACACTTATGTTTGTTTGTTTGTTTGTTTTGATAGTAGCAATCCTCATGGGTATGCTCAAGATATATATTTTTAAGTATATTAAATAAGAAAAATCAAAAGCAGATCAGGTTGGGAATAGAGTTTCTAATCAAAGTGAAGGGACATTTCTCTCTGTGGATGGAGTTATCTTCTGAGACAGGGGTTGGCACATTGCCGCCACAACAGCCTATTCTAGTAAGTAAAGTTTTATTGCAATAGAGCCATGCTCATTTTCTTGCCTAACGTCTATGGCTATGGTCACACAGCCAGAGCAGAGTAGAGAAGTTACAGCAGAGACTGTATGCGGCACACAAAGCCTAAAGCATCTAACATCTGGTCTTTTACAGGAAAGGTTTGCCGACCCCTGTTCTGAAACTGGGGTGTGTCATGAACCCCTTATCAGCACTGCCAAGTGCAGAGAGTGGGAGGGTGGGAGAGCTTCACTGAGTCCAGCTGAGGATGGACTGAAGGGGCAATGAAGGTTTCTTGGTGAGCTGGAGCTTGGGCTGGGCCAGGGAAAGTATCAGGATTGGGTGGGCTGAGAGAAGCAGGACTGGCCCTTTGGGGTTTTGGGGAGATGGCCTGTGTCCACATGCAGGGCCAGCAGCTCTTGGTGTAGGATTGAAGAACTGTAGAGAACTTAGAGAGGGTGTCTTGGACATGATGGGGACAAGACCACAGGCACACACTGGAGTCCGGTCATGGGGAGCAAACGAGGTAGTATTAGGCATTTGGGTTTGGCCTTGAGAGTAATATAGTGTCCTGGAAGTTTTTATGACCTAGGAATTAGATGTGACCCCATTTTCACTTTGGTCGCCCTCCCTTTTAAAGATCAATAGAAAGTGGTTCAAACCTCCATCCAAAATCGGATGGATGGTCCAGTGTCCCTTCCAGTCCCTTGGACATTCTTGGGTTCAGGGTTACAAGTGTCTTGAGTTTTCTGAGCAGTTTGGGCACTCAGTTTCTGCCTCAGCTAACTATGTTTAGTTTGCATACAGGGTGGGGCAAACATAGGTTTAGTGTTCATATGGAAAATAACACAACAGTTAATAAATAATAATGCAAATATATACCGTTTCCCATACTCACAACTAAACCTACGTTAGCCCTGCCTTGTGTAATCTTACACCCTACATGTTTAACCCATTTTTTTCACACAGCAGCACCCCACTTTGGACATTGCCACTCCCTCAGTTCTTTCACTCCCCCAAAATATCATGTGCCCAACGCATGGCTGCATAATAGTGACAGTGCAATAATAGCATTAATAGTAATAATAACAGTATTGCCAGTAGCTGTTCCAAATATTTTACATATTAACTCACTTTCAACAAACAGATGTTTGTTGTGTTTATCTAAATAACACTGAAAAACCACTTATATTGAATATTAGACAATTTGAGCATGTTTTTCAAGAGAAACTTAGCATGCTGCATGCCTGATATTTCTCCTAGATCTCTTCTCTGCTCTTACATTTGCCCCTCTCCTTTTCACTCTCTCAGAGATTACCCAAATCCTGTTACTGTCTCATCTAGAGGATCTGAGCTATTTTTGTATATCACAGTCTCCTCCAACATCATGCCTGGGGTCTTACTTTCCATATCTAAACCAAGACCTGTCAATCTGTCCTCAGTCTGCCAATACCCCTTCAAAGGGAGGCTCAGGAACCAGCTGGATGATGACAAATGTGGCCCTCTCCTCCTTACATAATAGGAGCAAGGCTTTAGGAAAATACATTTTCTAGGGTATGTGATAGGCATTAGAATCTAAAAGTAGGGACTCCATGATGACTGTGCTATCAATGAGAAATCAAGTTTTAGGCTCCTGCCAAACAGAGGGAGGGGTCGGAGAAAATGAGAAGAATTCAGTAGGTATTGACTACATACTGTGTGTCCCAGTCACTGTACTTTGTATGACCATTCTGTCTTCAAGAAAACTCCATGTGGTTGACAGTATTAAGCAAGTAGTACAGGTGAATAAACTAAGGATCACAGAGCTTCAGAGATTTACCCAAAGTCATATATGAAGTTAGCAAAAGACTAGGGATTTCAGTCTTTGCTCTTTCTCCTGTATCATGCTCCTTTATCTAGGTACATAAGAAAGAGGTTGCCTAAAGGCTTAAAGGGCGAGCCTTAATTTGCTCTGGCTGTCTCTTGTGACCCTTCAGTTGCAAACACCAAGATCTCTTATTCTCCATGTCTGACTCTTATTTTCAATCACTCTCATTCCCATAGAAGTGAGTATATCAACCCTCCAATGGGACTTAATTGCAACATCTGTTTTTTTCTAATTTCCCTTTTAAAAATCAATAAATGGTTAGTGATGCTGTTAATAAAGTGAAAGCAGATTTCTTCCTATTATGAAATTGATATTTGTAGCATTTATCATGCACACCAAAAAAAAATCACTGAGTTTGTGAAACCATAAATACTTGGGTTTAAATACCTGTGATCTTAAGAGAAGACAATGTGAATAATTCAGGACAGTCCTTTCACAAGGGTCAGAAAGTCCTGAGGTCAAGTTCTAACTGTACCATTTCCTACTTCAAAGGATTTTTTGAAGATTAGTTGAATTAGGTCCTTAAAACCACAATGTCTGCTCCTAATAAGTAGGAGATGCTGCACTAGGGTTAGTCACAGATGCAGGTGGACTAGTCCCCTTCTGTGACACCTCACTCCTTGAGTACACGTGTTGTCTCTTCCCTTCCATGCACCCCCATTCTGTTCTGGCTCTAAGTTAAAGAGAAAGAGTGGATGAGTATTTCAGATGAAGGAGAGGCATTAAGAAATTACAGAAGAGCATAGATACATTATAGGCATCACTGGAATTCAATCTTACTGAAGACCAGTGGCCCTAGAGGCACCAGAGAGATGAGGCTAGAGAAGTTAGCATGAGCCAGATCACACAGGGCCTTGTAATCCAAGGAAAAGAGTGTGGACATTACATCAGAACAATAAGGAGCCACTGACAGTTTTAGCAGAAGAACATGGTCAAGACACTCCACCTGTGACTGTGGGGGCATATGTCTGGAGGCCAGAAGGACATTTAGTAGACTGTTGCTGAATCCCAGGTAAAATGTGGTGTGGGTCAGGACCAAGGGGGTTGGAGAGGAGGAGATAGGCAAAAAAAAAATGCAAGAAAGATGGAAAAGGCAAGGGTAAGTGATTGCTTGGGTATGTTGCTGAAGATGAGAGAGAATTGATAGTGACTTCCAAGATTGCTATCTTGTGAGGCAAGAGGAATAGACAAGGAAAGAACATGGGTGTTAGCAAAGAGGGAAAGATCAAGAGGTCACCATTCCAGTTTTCCTTCTCTGCTCCATCTCTTCCTCCACCTCTGCCTCTTTCCACACCACCCTCCCTGCAGGGCTGTAGCCTGTGTGAGGGGCTGTGAACATTGGTGCTTGTGTAATTAATGATGCTGAGTTAGAGGCAGTTTCCTGCTGTGATGGCTCCAGTCATAGCTGCAAAGAATGATGGGATTTCCCAAAAGAGAGAAGCTTCAGTGAAAGGAGGAAATTCTGCATGGGGTCTGTGGGACTTTCAGAATTTTCTGGCCCACAAGTCCCTCTGTCAGGCCTTGGCATGTGATCAGTCAACTGAAAGCACAGAAGTCTCAAGGCTTCCAGAAATCACAAGGAAGAGCTCCAGAGAAGCCTTCTGGGTTGTCAGGGGTTTCTTCCTTGGTAATGGGTTACAGTTCATTCTAAGACACAGACCCAGAAATTGACCATAGGGGACAAGAATGAGGAGAGGAAAAATTCCTCCCCAAGACAACCCTGAGGACATGGGCAAAGCAAGGAATGACATTTCCCTCTATGTTCTCCTAAAGTTTCAGAATTTCTGTGCTGACCACAATTTGCTACTGCCACCCCTGTCCCCCAGATTCCTTAGGTAGAAAGAAATAAAGTCACATGGTGCCTTGGAGGTAGCAGGGTATACTTTTTTGCCCCATTTCAGACCCAGTCTGTGACTTTAAGCAATGCTTCTGCTCTCTGAGCCTCAGTTTCTTTTTTGGATCTGCAAAATCAGGTGGCAGTAGTGATTTTTATTTCACAGAGCAAAATGTAGGTGAAATGAAAATGCAGGGCCTGGCAAAAAAAATAGGTGCTCAATAATTATTAACTCAGTTTTTCATTCAGTACCTATTTACTGAGTGCCTACTGTGTTCCAGACACTGCACTTGGTGCTTAGAAACAAAACAGAGAAAGATTCTGTCTACATGGAGCTTATATTCCAGTGTGTGTATTCAGGAGAGGAAGGAAGGCAGATACTATTTAACAAAAAATAAGTTGATTATCTATTTTGTTAGAACATGGTAAGTGCTATGAAATGAATAAAAAGTAGAGCAAGGTAAGGGAAGGGGTGGCAGGAGTAGCGTTGAACAAGTCATTTTATTTTTCTAAGGGTTTTGCTTCAACTATATATCAGATACTATAATACCTACCTACCATGGTATTGTGTAGCATAAATGAGTACAAATTACTTAGAACTGTATCTAAACCTTGCTAAATGCTCAAGAGTAATAATTTATATCATCATCGTCATCATCACTTTGCAGGATTAATGGAAGGGGTCAGGCTTTCTTGAGAAGGGGACATTAGAGCAAAGATGGGAAGGAGATAAGGGAGTGAGCCATGGGTGTGTCTGGGGAGAGCATTCTAGGCATGAGAACCACACAATGCCAAGGCCCTAAGAAGGAGTAGGGGTACCATAGAGGATGTGCCATTGGTAGTCTTCCACCTGACCCCATCAAGGGGATTGGAGGGGACTCAGATAATCAGTCCCTCTAGAAGAAGCTGAGGAAGGGGAAGAAGCAAACTGGAGGTGGGCGATGCTGGGAGAATTGAGGGTTGGAGAACTTGGCTATTGCCAGATCAACAAAAAAGAGGGAGAAGCAGCAAATCTCCCTCATCCCCACTTCTGTGAACTGAACACTGGAACTTGTAGCCCAGCTGGTTTTGGTGCAGCCTGCCTGCATGCTGATGCACTCAGGTTTCTGCTTGGGTGGGTGGGTGTGAGTGAATGTGTCTGGGGTGCCTCTCTATGTATGAGGTTATAGGAGTATATGGACATTTCTGTATCCTCTGTGTCAATGTGCATCTTTGTATTCAGCTGTGTCTATCTGCGTGTGACTATGTACCAGTAGTGTGTAGCCTTGTTTGGTTGTGGGAATGTGTCTGTGTCTCTGGCACGTGTGTGTATGTGTTTGGATGTGTGTGTTTATATATTTAGAGGAGTGTATGCTTAGTGATTTGGAGTGGGACAGCTCTCCACACTGAAGAGATGTGGGCGATGGAAGGGGAAGAGACAAAGTCACCATGCTTTATTTCATATCCATGTGTGACCCTCAACAATGACGTGATTCACCATTGGGGTCTACGTGCTCTATCCCACCATCCTCTCAGAAATGCAGTACTTGTCAAATGCTAAATATACTCCAGTCTCAGACTTGCCAGAAATTTAAATAGTCATATTCCATGGCCTTAATGGGATATTAGGGTAATGAAGTCACTCCTTCATCCATATATCAAATTGTTAAGTATTTATAATGCTGGACCCCATGTTAAGTGCTGGGAATGCAAAGAAAATGGGCCATTGAAGGTTATAGGTTTTAGAGACAGGTTGGAGTTTGAGCTTCAGCTAATGTCCTTTACTATCTACATGACCTGAGCAAGTTATTTTCTTTTTCTAAGGATTTTACTTCATATGCAAATCAGATACATTAATACCTACCTCATAGTGATATTGTGAGAAATGATAAATGCCAATATCCACAATGGTAGCTAGACCCCAACAGATGCTCAAGAGTAAGTCAATACCATGGTCACTGGCACCATCACCATCATTTTCGTTATTACTGGTTATGGTTTTTTCCCTCACATGGCACACTATTAAGTGGAGCTACCTTTGAACTCCCACAGTCTCTGACCCCCAATCTTTATATGGCCTTTTTCCTACCTTCACTGAAGTCATTATTCATAAAACTGTCATCAGAAGGGTTTGCCTGATGACTCACCAATCTGCTTTATTTTCCTCCCTGCACATATCCTTATCTGAAATTATACAATTTCCTTCGCTTCCTTGTTTCTTTTTCTGTCTTCTCCCATCAATGTACATTCCATGGGACAGTAGTGACCTTACTTTGTTCACTTGCTCTGGGGTCAGGTGAAAACTTTGTCTTCTGTGCCTAGGACAATGCCTGGCACTAAGAAGGCGCTCAGTGAGCATATGTCAAATCAATACATGAATGAATGCATGAATGAATGAATGAACATGATCTATGCCACTACGGAGACTAACTTTGCTGGAACCAAATTTTTAGTGTAGAAGGCTTCTCAGGGCAGACAATATTTGATTAGGAACACTGGCAGTATATTTCGTCTAAAGGCATACCAGGCAAAGGAAAGACCATGAGCAAAACTGTGCACTTGTGATTGGATCCCAGGAAACAACCCCGGATGGCCAGACTTGCTCCTAACCACCCTGGCAGATGCTGCTGAAACTCGACACTTGGCCTGGGAGTGCACAGAAAAGAAGAAAACCCCAAATGTATGACTCTGTGTAATCAATCCTCTTCAGTCTTCCAGACACAGAATACCAGCACTCATTTGCATATAAATGGTCATAATTTTTTAATCATAGATAAATGCCACTCTGTTTGCTTGTTCTTGTGCCTCCCTTGATGGAGAAACAAGAATGACTTATGATTCATGTGTAACAGCAATTAAAACACATATGTACACAATATTTCCTTGCTTCTTGCAATCTATCTCAAGTTCTCTCTCTCTCTCCTTCTCCCACCCAGGCATGGCAAATGACAGAGAGAATGTCATCTTGGTTGAAAGGTGGTAGGTATATGTAAGAGCTCTGAATTCCAATGATTTGCTTTCAAATCCTAGGTTCTTCACTTGCTTTTTTTGCCATTTTGGACAAGTCACTTTATCTCTCTCTACCAGGTTGATCATTTGTGATATGACAAAATATAAAATCACATAGGTTTGTTGCAAGGAGGAAAAGAAGTGATGTACCTAAAGTACTAACAAAGCAAGCCCTCATAATGAAAATTATTATTTTATTATTTTTGCCAAATTGAATGTGTGTGTGTGTGTGTGTGTGTGTGACTCAATTCCAATCAGCAAGAGAAATCAAAGGTCTTACTCTCTGACCAGAGCAGAAGAGAGTGCAATGAAGCTACCATATAGGAATGTTGATACAGATTGGACCTCAACTGATGCTCACATTGAGAAAGTTCATATTTCATCCCTGGATCAAAATTTGTTTGGAAAACAGACTGGCTATAACTCAAGAGAAGACCTAGTCTCTGCATGTCACTGACACTTGACCCCAAGAACTAGACCAGCACTGGAGAAATCAACCATCAGTGAACAGACATCTAATGGACGTTTGTTTTAAAGACAACTGTGTTGGTTTTTGTTCCAGTTCTTGACTCTTGTTCTGAGATAATCTGTGGGGGAAAAAAGAGTGGGTGCAGGTGGGGGTGGAACAGACACTTACTGGGTCTTTCCTACAGATGTTTTTCTTGCTTCATCTCATCTCATCTCATCTCATCTCATCTCACATCATCTCATCTCATCTCATCTCATCTCATCTCATCTCATCTCATCTCATTCTCATACAACCCTATGAGGCAAGAGTTATTATTCTAATTTGCAGATCAGGAATTTGAGGCTTAACAAGGTTAAGTAATCTGCTCACAGCTGATAAGGGAGAGCACAGATTTAAAGTCAGGCTGCCAGAATACTTCCATTTGCAGCAGGCTTCCTGTTCTTCATGGAGATAAGAAGTGTGGTATTCTTTGCGAGACCTAGTTTAAGGGCATCTTTTTGCCAGAAATTATCTCCTAAGAATCTAGAAACACTTGACTACCTACCAGCCTTCTGATGGTAGGAGGCCCACTAGCACCAAGAACTCAACTTGTCCAAACATCTAAACCCAACTAAACCCAACATCTCCCTATTCCCCCATTCTTACACACCCTCTTACCATAGATCTGCTCCTCTGACATTTTTTACAAATTGTCTGTCACCACAAGTCACCCTAGAATCCTCCCATCTCTCACCTCCCAACATCCCACAAGTCAGTAAGTCTTATCTACTCTCCCCTTGAAAGTCTGTTAAATTTTCTCTCACTTCAGCTCCACCACCCAGCCTATTATCTCTCACCTGAATCAGAAAGACACAGCCTTCTGCCTGGTGTACTTGCCCTGCGTATTTGCTTTCCTGTTCATCTTTTTTGCTCTGCCAGGGTTATTGTCATAAAAACAAATGTAATCATGCCACTTCTCTGCTCAAGAACTTTTTATGACCTCCCACTGTCTACATGTTAAAGATCAAGCAACATAGAAAGGCATCTACAAAGTAACTCATTATACTCTCATCTTGTGTCATCTCCTACCCACCATCACAGAAATTTCTAATGATTTTTCTAAAATGCAATGCCTTCTCATTCCCCCATTTTTTTCCATTTAAACAAATTCTTTCTCCCATGTCTTGTCTTTCAACTCCTAGTTACCCTCCAGCCCCACATTAAACATATAATCCCTCTGCACAGCACTTCACACACACTACCATCATTGCACTCACAACATGATAATTCTTACCCACACCTACCTCCCTCAGGATATCATGAGCCATGGCTTACTAGAGATAAACATCTTTTCTTATTCTTCTTTGCCTCTTTAGCACCCCGCCTGGGAATTTTTAGTCAGTGAGAATCATACTGCAGACACTACTTTGCATGTTCACATTAAACCTACCATAAACATATTTCCACCAAGCTATGCAGTCTTTTTAATTAGCTTTTCAATTGCTGCATAATATTTCCTCCTGTTGATGTGCCATAATTACTTAAACATTCAATTCAGGTCATTAAATTCAACAAACATATGCCAAGTACTGGAAATGGGTCAGGTACTAAGTTAGATGTTAGATGCTGGAGACACAAGAGGAAGAAGATGTGGCCTGTGTCCCCCAAGCACCCCCATTCTAGTATAGACAAATAATGGGTGCTGTAAGAGAGGTGTGTCATGAATGGGTTCTGATTACCAAGTAGAAGGGAAGTTTTTAGTTTTGTGTGGAGGTTGGAGACAGTAGAAGACATAGGTGACATTTTGTCTGTGCTTTAAAAGTTGTCTAGGAACCACAGAGAAAAGTAAAATAAATAAATAAGTAAGTAAATAAATAAATAAATAAATAAATATTTAAGTCCTCACAGCTTCTAAGAGACAGAGTTAGGTTTCAGCACAAACAGTCTGGTTCTAAGACCCCATGGTCATCTTTCTCCTGCTGGTGAACTCCTATTCATCCAACAGAGTGTGGCTTCAGAGCTGGCACAGAGCCAGCTCTGTGCTCTTTGCTCACCTCAGCTCTCTTTCTGTTGAGCAATTATGCATCTCAAAGCTGGGTTGTGTTAACAGATTTTTCTCCAACCCACATTTTCCTTCAATCTGATAACTGTGGTTTTGCAGTCTGATTTTTTTTTTAAGATTGCAAAAATGGGTTCAGTAATGTGATGCATTCTCATCCTTTGTTCCTGTTTTCTACAAGACTGGCAATGTTACCAAGAAAACACTATTCTAGAGTAAATCCCTTGGCAAACACTAAGTTCTCGAAAGATTTTGAATGAATAAATGATCAACCAAAGGCTAAAAAGCGTGAGTTGGCTTGGTGGAAAGTAGAGAAGAATTAGTAGAAAGTGAAAGGCAGTGTCAGGTTACATTATTGCATTTGCAGAAGTTTACACAAAAAGTATCTTTTTTTGCATAAGTTAAAAAATTAGTATTTTGATGCCATGCCAGACGCGACGCATTACTGTTTATGGAATCAGCAGAACCGTGTTTATCAGGAGCTATGAATCAACCCTATCCTGTGACTCACTCATCAATCTAAGAAATTCAGTTAAAAAAGGGAAAACAACAGAAATTGTATGCACCATTTTCTATATTAGTTAAAGTCTGGAAACAATCTAAAATGTCCACAACAGGGAGTGGTTAAATAAATTACAATATGTGAACTGAAAGGAGTATTATGAAGTCATTAAAATGGTAATTAGAAAGATTATGTAGCCACATGGAAAAACATTTACTATATAATATTAAGTGAGAAAAAAAAGCAGAATACAAAATTAAATCTAGGCCATCACTGCAATTATGCAAAAATGTGTGCACATGAATCAAGACACCAGGGAAAGAGGCATGCATGTGACCGGTTGTTTTCACTGCTGTTTTTTCTTTTAAAAATGTCCTTGAATTTGATATAATGTGTATTCATTCACTCCGTGTATGCTGTCTAACCTCTAGGGGGAGCTCAAGTCTTCCCCTACACTTGCCTCCTCTATCCACCCTGGGAAGATAGAGAAGGTCTCCAGCCAGAGTCAGAGGTCTCCATCAATGAGGTGTTCAGGGGCAGTGCTTCTGATAGATGGTTTAAAGGGATTATGAACAGAACTGAACTGGAGCAAACCTTCCCTGGGCCCTTTTTTCTCTGTCTTTTCTGTTCACAAATCTTGGTCTCTCTTTTGGAATGATTGTTCTTTTGGCTTTTTTCTCTTCTGGCCCCGCACATGTTTTTCTTGCTTCTCTATATTAAGAGGGATTCAGAGTGTCCTTCACCTGGAAAGCAAAAATCATCCATAGACCCCTTAATAAAAAAGCAGAAATTACTCTATAAATATCTTTATACAGTGAGAAAGATATACATCTGTGGTCCCATAATTTCTATCCTAAGAAATAGAATATTAGTTAAATAATTTAGGGTACATTTTTACAATTAAGTACCAGGAATGTATTTTAAAAAATAAAACATGTATATGAGTTGATAAAGTTTTCCAAAATATGGTATGCATTAGGGGAACAGAACAAGACACAGAATCATGAGTATCTCTGTGTGTATGTGTCTGTATGTATAAAGTATCCATTTGTTCCTGAGAAACATTTGTATGTGCTGGAGTGAATAAGCACTGAACAGGTAAGAACAGGTAAGAAACTGATGCTAATAGTTACCTAGAAGGAATAGAAATTAAGGGAAGAACAGAAACCTTTACTTTTTACTTCACATAATTTTATATTCTTTTATTTATTTGCAATGTCCATATAGTAGTTTTTGATTTATCTTTTCAAAGTGGGATTAGAGTAGGACCTAAGGCTATGGAGGTGGGGATAAGTAATTTAGAATCAACATATTCTACATATCTATGCTGTGCACCTGTACTAAGAGGCCAGCGCATTTCTCAAATATATTCCAGCTCACTGTGACAAGCAACCGGGTAAGGGTTTAGGTACAGAGCTAGAACACACAAACCTGCCACCACTACTACTGTTACTACTATGACAGCTAATATTCTTATAAATAATGATAATAAATGCAATAGCAATAAACAAATGTTAAAAAATGAAAATATTCAATAATAGTGCAATAATAAGTGAATGCAAAGCAAATGATCCAAAATAAAAGTAAATATTCAAAGTTCACTTAAAGAAAACTATATAAAATATTGTACTTTTATAAAATTAGGGCAGGAAATTTCACAAACAATTTCATTTTAACCAAGTCACTTAACCAGGACAAAGGGAATGGAAAGTCCATTTAAAGTAGGGTGGGGCCAGTCGCTGCTTGTGGCTTCATTTGGCTTTCTAATATAAACTGTGACTAAATGAGCTTTCGCTGGCTTTGAGCTGCAAAATTTGCCTTTCTCAAAACCATCCCTTTCTTCTTAGATTTTGAATCCTTGGTTCCTGCCCTCCCTGAGGTTTTAAAGCCCAGGGACTTTGCTGTTTTAAATTATTGCTTCTGGTTGGGGAGAATGGGGAGTGGGGAGTGGGGAGTGAGGAGTGGCTGGCAGCCCGAGGCAGAGGGGCAAGTGCAGATCCATCGGACTACAGTCAAGGCCAGAGCCCTAATGCGGCCCTGCCCTAGAGCAGAGCTGGGACTGATCACATTTCCATATGCAGCCTCAGGAAAGAACTGTGACTCGTCAGGCTTTCTGGGGGAGCAAGCCTCCCTTCACTGAGGCCCCCAAATCCTCTTCCACTAGCAGAGAAGTGTTCTTAGAAAGGACTGGGAATGTGAGAAGCACCTTCTATGCCAAACAGGGATACTCTATATGAAGGCAGTCACAGCCAAAAAGAGGCACACCTTCACAGGGGACCCTCTCCTGGCACATGTGGCCCAGCAGTTGCTCCTCAGTGTCACCCTCTAGGGAAGAATATGGCATGGAACCGAAGCTAATCTAGGGATTTTTCATTGCTTCCTTGCCTATAGATTCCTTTCCTGCCCAAGCCTGGGACAGAGTCCATAGGGATGGAACTCAGACTAGAGGGAGCTGGCTCCCATGTCTGGGTGTGTCAATCCACACATCATCATCACTCAGTGGTTCCCAGGGCTCTCACCACAGATTCGTTGACACAGGGTTCAGTGTGGAGTGATTGATGCTTGATTTGCTTCACCATAGGGTTGGTATGGATCTAATCGGTCCAAAAAAAAAAAGTTGGTTCTAGCCAACACACAAGATCTTCATCTTTCAACATCTCTTTCTTGGAATTCAGAGCATCTTTCCCCATAAAAATACTCTTACAAAGGGATGGTTGGAACCACAGTGTAGCCCAGAAAAGCATTTTGAGTTGCCATATTATATAAATGCATAGCTATGTGCAAATTGCTGTCCTTTGACTAAATAGCCACCTTCAATAGTCTAATAATCTGCATGATCTGGAACAAAATATTGAATTTCAATGCTTTTTTTCTGCAAAAATGGAGTGAGTAGCATTGACCCTTTCAGGCCACTGAGGAAATGAACACGTCGAAATGCATGAAAGTGCCTAAACCAGGATTTTGTGGGTATGTTCAGGCTGGTTTCCCCCTCTGCTGCATCTTCTAAGAGTTCCTCAGGTACTGGCACATCAGAAATAATCCTAACTTTAGCTAACTGAGAGCTTCTTAAATCATCAACCAAGTGTCAGCATTAAGAACCAGTTTTCTGTGTTTGAATCAATTTGCCTTAATGTTTTGCAAGCACCCAGTGCCAACTGACTGGTCACCAAGCTTATCCCAGATCAGAGTCTGCAAATCTCCATTTATGAAATGAAACTTGTGGCTAACTTATTTTGGAAGGGAACTCCATTTCCCTCCAAATAAGTAAATGTAATTGTTATATTTCCATTTCTACCACTCTGTAATGTCATAGGTAAAAGACAACATGCTAACTTGTTACCTACCTATGTACGTGGGAAGAACTGGAGTGAACAGTTGCTCCAGGTGTTACTAGCTCTGTGATCTTGGGCAATTTATGCAATACCCCTGGGCACCAATTTCCATATATGAGGAATAGGGTAATCATAATTTCTACAAAGTTTTGTTGAAAGATTAAGTTATATGCAACATATACATGCCTGACCCAGATGGCATATTATTGTTGTTGTTACTGACTTTTAAAAATGATCCATTACTTTATTAACTTTTTTCCTACATTTTCCACGACATGAAGAATGTGACTCCTACATCTATTTGATTATTCTCCTTGGCCATCTATACCAAAATTGATAGAATAACAAACTTTTAAACATTTAAGGCAGATATTTTTTTAAATGCAATATCCAGCCTAGATCATTGAATGTAGTAGATTTAAAGAATGTTCGCTAATAGGTTGAATAAATGATTGTATCTAATCCCCCATTTAGTATTTTGAATGCTCTCTGTAACATCCTTGGCAAATAGTCATCACACCTTTATTTGGACATCTCCAGTCTCCAGAAACTTAAAACTGCCTTAACTGCATCTATAGTAGGTTTAACAGATACGTCACTTGTGAAGACATTTTCTACCCCTAAAGCCATGCCAGATTTCACGCATCGCTCAGAGCACCAAGATGGGCTTCAGAATCCTTAGCTCCAGCTAGATTACCAACAACGCAGAATCCTCTCCCAAACCCTGGCTATTAGAGAACTCCGCTTTATACCGAGCGTTCTGTCTCTCACCTTTTCTGTGTCCCTCAGAGCCGGACATAAAATGTCTGATTTTTATGTTCCTGCAAGAGATTCCTCAGAGATCTGCAGGCAGCTCTTAGTTATTCAAATCCACCCTCAGTAGGACACACTCTTTTGCCATCACCACACACAGACTCCAGAGACATGACAAAGATATTGGGGAGTTCCTCACAATTTGTTCATGAAGAGGGAGGAGGAGATGCCTCTTGGTCTCTGAGCTATCATTAAAATAAATACCATTGGCTAAAAGGCAAGAGAAATTTGGGGGACCACCCAGGCAAATGACACTTGCTCAGCTCCACCATACCATCGCTAATTGGATATTCTAACACTTTCTGTAGCATTTCATAGAAATGTTTCAAGTTCAAGTGATAGGGTGTCCAAATAAGCATATCGTGGCTGTTCACTCTGGTTGGTCCTGGGGAAGCACCACCACCAGTATAGCAAAGGATTTTATTTCCTCTTGTCCCAAGTTGGCCTCTCCCCTCCCCTCCCCTCCCCTCCCCTCCCCTTCCTGCCTCTCCTCTCCTCTCCTCTCCTCTCCTCTCCTCTCCTCTCCTCTCCTCTCCTCTCCTCTCCCTTCCTCTCTCTTTTACCCTATTTCTTGATTTTCCTCTCTCTGTGTCTGGATGGGAACACAGAGGGTTTGCCGGACCTCAAAATTATGAAACTACTCCCTTGAAATAGCCACGGTTCAGTATTTAAGCACAAATCCAAAGGGTTTCACTTGAATTTGTTTTGGATCAAGCACCTCCCCTGAGAGGTATAAAGTTCCAGGGGTCATGTTTTATGGCTTTGCTTCAGGTTCAGTAAGGACTTGTTGTAAACGGTGACACAAAATCATGAGCTTGAACTTCCTCAGAAACTAGGGGCAGTCAGTGTCTTAGGAGTTTGAAAGGTGAGCACTGTAACTATCTGTAGGATCATATTCTCAGAGAGAAGTTATGTTTACATGATTCTGCTCAAACACAAAAAGCCTTTTTATGAGGAAAAAAAGGAAATGGTGCTTAAACGTTTGGTCTACATCAACCCACTCATTCTGCTCGGGAAGCCTCAACCTTTTGTCTAACGAAGAGAAACAATCATTACTCCATTGGCCTCTGCTGAGTCCTTTCAGGAGTCAGATAGCCAGTGGCTAGAAGCACTTTTTCAGCGACTCAAAGCACTTCCCGCCCAGCAGCTGGGACTCGGCTCTGCAAAAATTCTGCATTTGTTTCCTATGCATGCTATAACAAATCAGCCCAAACTTAGTGGCCTCCAGCAACACAAACATATTATCTTACAGTTCTGAAAGTCCCAAGTCAGAGATGGGTCTCACTGGGCTAAAATAAAGGTGTCATCAGTGCCATGTTCCTTCCAGAGGCTCGGGAGAGAATCCATTCCCTTGCCCAGTCCAGCGTCTAGAGAACACTGGCATTCCTTAGCTCATGGCCTCTTCCTTCATCCCCGAGGGCAACAGCATAGCATCTTCTCTGTCTGAGCTCCTTCCTCCACCCATAAGGACCCTTGCACAGTAATATTGGGCTCACCTGGATAGTCCAGCACAATTTTTCACCTACAGATCCTTAATGTAATCACATTTGCAAAATCTCTCTTTCTATGTTGGGCAATGTATTTCCAGGCTTCAGAAATGAAGACCTCATTGAGGGGCCATGATTTTTTCTACCATAAATGCTGCAACAAAATTATGAGCTGGCTCTGGATCTAGGAGATGAGGGGGGCAGTGAAGGAGAGGGCCCTCAGCACGCGTGGAGGGTCTGCTTTCTGCCTGGTTTATTACTTTGTCATCACAGAATCCACGGGAATAGAGGGTGATGGGCCCATTTTCAAGACATGATGACTGAGACTCAGTTTGCATGGCATTTCCAAGACACAGTCATTCTGAGGAGATCAAAATCCACTCAGCTCTTTCCAACAGCACCATGCCACTGGGTTTACCACACGTATCCGATGTCAGATGTGCTTAGCGAGGTTTTATGATTCAGACATGGGGTTGTGCACAAATATTAACTTACAGTTGGTGACTTCTCAAAGCTCAAAGTTGACATTTTGATGTTATTCCTCAAAGGTGAGACTTACCTCGTGAAATCATTTTTCTCTTTAGTGGGAAGTGAAAACATTCCTGTATTTTTGGCTGAGCCAAAAGAAATGCTGTTTTCAAAGCGTAAGTAGTTTTCACCTGTGAATACTATATTACATTTCAGTGCTTTAGAGGGGGTTTTAAGGAATATCCAAAAACATCAAAAGGTAAAATGTTTCTATATGGAAAATTAGTTTTAAATCTTTTAAATAAAAGGTTAGGCAGGGGTGAGAGTGGCAGTGTAGAATTAAATAACTGGTATCCTATTCCCCTGCCTTGTATTTCTGAGCCAAATTGTATTGAATTTTTGAAGAAAGAGGCTTGGCATTTCCACAAAATTTGGAAGAAAGGAAAAAAAACATCTCATAGAAATGCTGCAAAAATAAATCATAGCCAGGCTTTGGGATGCCTGGCCAGAAAGAGCAGCCCCTTTCACCCCAAATTAGCCTAAGAGGTTTTCTTTGAAATAAAATAAACCTTTAAAATTTTGAATTATTAGAGTAATTCAAATTACATCTTTAGAATTCTGAGGAAGGCCAACAATACATTGTTTTTTTTTTCTCCCATTTTTCAATCATACAATATGGTCTTCTACCTGGTTCTGGGAAGGGGCGTGATGGACAACATTTATAGACTTATTTTGCTTTAAAAGCTTTACATTTTGTTCCCATGCCAAATTTAGATTTGAGCATGTGCAGAAGGCACCTCACTTCCAAGAGTAATTGCCGATTTTATAAATAAGTCAATACTTTACTGATTTCAGTACTAAGGCGGAAATCTTAATGACCACCTGGCCCATTTGCAGTATTAACCAGAATATTCAGCTTATTTCAAGGCCAAAATCAAATCTCAGAAGTAAAGGATACATTTCCAGGTGAACTATTATAGTTTGGAGTAAACATAAGGCATCAGAAAGATGAAACCTGAGGGGATTATGGTCCCGACCTGTGAAGGGAAGGGTTGCGGGGGGCGGGGGTAGTTAACAATTTCAAAAGGATCTCCTAATTGCCCATATCATCATGGGAGCCTCACAGCCATGCTTTGACAGAGGAATAGTCACCCTGTCAGCAAGGAAAGAGAGGCTCAGAAAGCAACTTATGTGGCTTTTCCAAGGACACCTCACTAGATCTTCCAAGTCAGCCAGGTCTCTGACAACAAGTGTTTGCTTTGCCTCAAATAAATACGAATATATTTACCCTGTTCTAGTGAAAGAGAAGGGAGGCTGAAGTCTGCAAAAGGACATAGAGACTTTGCCAAGCATCCTTACCTGTTAACACTGAAACACTCAGCTCAGGTCAGAAGCATCTCCGGCTGGGCATGCTCACCGAGGCACAACGGGTCCCCTTTACAAGGACTCAGTGTGCAGTCGACAGCTGAATTGTCCTGACAAACCTCATGGAGTTTCTGCACCCCCACACCATGGCTCCTGCAGCACTCTCAGGTACTCCTTCTCAGCATTTGAACTCACATGTTCAAATTAGTTGATAGCGGGAACATCAACTAAGAGATTATTTCAATCCAGAGCTGGGGTTCATCTCTTTGCATGCTGCTAAAAACAGAGGGAAGTGTACAGCTCAGAATCAGACCCTAGGAACATGCTGTGCTATGTATATATAATGACTATTTTATATATATGTATAATAAATAAACTTTGCATTACTTACTATATATGTATTATACATATATTTATACAATATCTTTTATACATATGATTTATTTTGTTTCTAAATATATTTTATTGATTATGCTTTACAGTTGTCCCATTTCCCCCTTTTATACATATATTTTATAAAAACCTATTTTATAAATACATATATAAAATAGTGTATATGTTAATACTTGGTTATTGAAACCAGTTAGTCTGTATAAAGGTGAGTTTGTTACACATATATAACATATGTATTATATATACATGCTGCCCTACATATATATAAATATATAGAATATGATATATTATATATAAAATAAAATAACCTTCATATAGGGTAGTTAGTATGATGTCCTCCCACAAAACTTGCTCCATGACGCTAACATTGCCACCTGGTTGTGAGATGTGACCAATGACGCCTATTTCACAGAGTTGTACTGAAGATTAAATAGCACACAGTATTTCAATGAAACTTTGCTTGCTGGTTCCTACTGCTCTTTCTGATTCAGGTCAAGTCTCACCTCTTCCAGTAGCTTCTTGTGGTTCCTGCCCACTCTCTGGCCCTGCCAAACTGGTCAACGCACCCTTTTGGTATATTTTCCTTCTCACGGCATACACTACGTCACACTAATTATCTCAGACTGTGAGCTCTTTGAAAGCAGGAATAATGTGTCATTGGTCTCCAGACCTTCAGCAACCACTCCAATCCTTAACACACAGTCTGTGCTGAGTGAAGAAATACAAAACGGCCGCTACACTTGGATCCTAGAACATAATATTCATGCTGTCTTATTTTATGTTCAGAAAGCACTAATAATGCAGTGAGCATTAACTACTATTAAAAAGAAATGTTTAGTTACCTCAAGTTATGGAAGGTTTTAAAATGATTAAAATAGTGGGTGTGAAGAATCTTATGTTTCACTTTTATAATGACTTGTTATTTTTGAAATTCACAGCTTGGATAGTAAAAGAAATAAAAAGGGTGTGAGTTCCAGGACTTTCTGTTCTCTACCACAGCACGGCCCAGTGCAGAATTTATTTCAGACAGTGCTCCTTTTCAAAAGTTTTCATGACCCCCCCCCAAATAAAGAAAAATATAAAGGTTATTTTTTCCTATTGTCACTGCTTACTAGTCTTGGGGAAACATTAAACATTATTTTCGGAAATGCAAATGGGAAGTTTGGCCCATGAAGTTGATGTCCACTGTCCAGGACTGAGTCCAAAGGAGGCCCACGACTCTATCCAAATCGGGGATCAATGCACTGGGATATTCACGACAAAGGGCAGGTCTTGGAACACCCTCATAACAATCCTGTCATTTCACCGAAAAATTGCTTTCACCTTTTATCATATACCTATTGACTTTCTTTCCCCATGCAGATGTCCAAGTCTTCCAAAGGAGTTTGATGGCCCCACGGGATATATCCCCATCAAACTTTCCAGGAAGTTCCATAGACTCACTCTTAACAGACATATCCTAAGCAGATCAGGTAACTGACAGGCCCAGAATGTAGTTCAGTTACCTTTTTCCATTCACAAGTCTAGGGGCCCATATTCATGGAAAAATCTCTGCCATTGGCAATGAGGAAGCACACCTGCTACCTTCACTGTGGGATTCTGCAGCCTTGAAGGGCTAAAGGCAGTGGTTCTCAGTCTTGGCTTGACATTAATAACGATGTCATCTAGGGAGATTTGAAAACTAAGCCACCCCGGAGATTCCTGTGTAATCAGCCCAGCCACCTGGGCATCTGGACTTCTAAAAGGTCTCCAAGTGTCTCTAATCTGCAGCCGAGGTTGAACCGTTGCCCTGAGGTCTATAGCTGTAGTTCTCATCCCTGGGTCCACAATGGAATCTGGGAAATTTTGGAAGCATCCCAATACTCATCCCCTCTCCCCAAATCAGTAGTTCTAAATCTTGAGCAAACATCAGAATCACCTGGAGGTCTTTTCACAGCTTGCTGCCTTCACCTCTTAATTGTTGATTCAGTAAGGCTAGAATGGAGCCCACAAGGTTGCATTTCTGACAAGCTCCCTGATGGTGCTGTTGCTGCTTGTCCTGGGACCCACTTCAAGAACCACTGCCAGAGATACGACCATTCTTTTGGTTCAGGGAACTTTATATTTCTAGTTCTACTTGGAATGTATGCTCAGATTCCCCTGTGAAGCCATCTGGTCCAGGGCTTTTGTTTCTTAAGAGTTGTTTTTTTTTTTATTACCACTTCAGTTTCACTAGGTGTAATCTGTCTATTCACATTCTCTGATTCTTTCTGATTTAGTTTTGGAAGATTGTATGTTTCTAGGAATTTATCCATTTCATCCATGTTGTCCAGTTTGTTGCCATATAAGTTGTTCATAATATTTTCTTACAATCTTTTGTATTTCTTTGGGGTCAGTTGTTATTTATACTCTTTCATTTTGTTATTGTTGTTCAATTACAATTGCCTCCATTTTTCCACCCATTACTCTCCCCCGCCCTACCCACCTCCCACATTCAGTCCTGCCCACCCTCCCATTGTTTTTATCCTTGAGTCCTTTATGCCTGTTCCTTGACTTGACCCTTCCCCTTCTTTCCCCCATTATCTGCCTCTCACCTTCCCTCTGATTACTGTCAGTTTGTTCTTTGTTTCCAAGTCACTGGTTCTATTTTGCTAGCTTATTTGTTTTGTTAATTAGGTTCCACTTATAAGTGAGATCATATGATATTTGTCTTTCACTGCCTGGCTTATTTCACTTAACATAATGTTCTCCAGTTCCATCCATGCTGTCGTGAAGGGTAGAAGTTCTTTCTTTCTGCTGTGTAGTATTCCATTGTGTAAATGTACCAGTTTTTGATCCACTCATTTCCTGATGCGCATTTAGGCTGTTTCCAGCACTTGGAAATAACACTGCTATTGTAAATAACACTGCTATGAACGTTGGGGTGCATAGGTTCTTTTGAATTGGTGTTTCAGGATTCTTAGGGTATAATCCCAGCAGTGGAATTGCCGAGTTTATTTATGATTTTATTTATTTGGGTCCTTTCTCTTTTTTTTTCTTGATGAGTCTGATTAAACTTTTGTCAATCTCATTTATCTTTTCAAAGAACCAGCTCTTGGATTCATTGATGTTTTATACTGTTTTTTAGACTCTATTTTGTTTATTTCTGCTCTGATCTTTACTATTTCCTTCCTTCTACTCACTTCAAGCTTTGTTTGTTGTTGCTTTTCAAGTTCCTTTAAGTGTAGGTAAATCGTTTATTTGAGCCTCTTTCTTTCTTCTTCCTTCCTTCCCTCCCTCCTTCCCTCCCTCCTTCCTTCCTTCCTTCCTTCCTTCCTTCCTTCCTTCCTTTCTTTCTTTTTTTTTCTTTCTTCTGAGATAAGCCTGTAGTACTATGAATTTCCCTCTTCAGATTGCTTTCCCACTGTCCCACAGACATTGGATTATTGTGTCCTTATTTTCATTTGTTTCAAGGTATCTCCTGATTTCTTCCTTGATCTCATTATCAACCTATTCATTGTTTAATAACATGTCATTTAGCTTCCATGTCTTTGCATGTTTTTCAGTGTTCTTGTGATTGATTTCTAGTTTCATAGCATTGTGATCCAAGAAGATTCTTGATATAATTTTAGTCATCTTAAATTTATTGAGACTTGTTTTGTGTCCTAACACATGGTCTATCCTAGACAATATTCCATGTGCACTTGAAGACTATGTATATTTTGCTGCTTTGGAGTGAAATGCTCTGAAGAAATCAATTAAATCCACTTGATCTAGTGTGTCATTTAAGGCCTCTGTCTCCTTGTTGATGTTCTGTCTGGAAGATCTATCCATTAAAGTCAATGGGGTGTTGAAATCCCTGACTGTGACTATATTTTTGTTGATCTCTCCCTTTATATCCATCAAGATTTGCTTCACATAGTTAGGTGCTCCTATGTTGGGTGTGTAAATGTTTACTGGGGTTATAAGCTCTTGTTGGATTGTTCCCTTTATCATTATGTAATGCACTTATTTGTCTCTTACTATAGCCTTGGTTATAAAGTATATTTTGTTTGATATGAATACTGCTACCCCATCTTTTTTTTCCTTTCAACTTGCATGAAATGTATTTTTCCATCCCTTTCCTTTTCGTCTGTGTGTATCTTTCTGTCTGAGATGTGTCTTCTGGAGGCAATATATCTATATATATGGGTCTTATTTTCTTATCCATTCAGCTACCCTGTGTCATTTGCTTGAAGTATTTAAACCTTTTACATTTAAGGTGATTATTGACAGATATGTACCTAGCACCATTTTATTGTTAGATTATTTTCATCTGTTTTTTTTCTTTCTGTCTCTTTTTTTCTTCTTCTCAAAGCAAGCCTTTTAACATTTGTTGCAGTACTGCCTTGGTATTAACAAACTTCTTTAGCTTTTTCTTGTCTAGGAAGCTCCTTATTTCTCCTTTGATTTTAAATGATAGCCTTGCTGGGTAAATTAGCCTTGGTAGTGAGTCTTTGCTTTTCATCACCTTGAGTATTTCATGCCACTCCATTCTGGCCTGAAATGTTTCTGTTGAGTAATCAGATGACAGTCTAATTGGTGCTCTTTTGTAGGTAACTACCTGCTTTTCTCTTACAGCTTTTAGGATTCTCTCCTTGTCTTTAAGCCTTATCATTTTAATAATGACATGTCTTGGTGTAGGCCTCTTTGGGCCCGACTAGTTTAGAACTCTCTGAGCTTCCTGGACTTGTGTGTCTTTTTCCTTCACCAGAACTTCAGCTGCCACCTATGGGAGCCCAGACAGCCAGCCTTCTCATGACTCCTCTGCACTCCCTACTAGGCTCATTGTGGTGAAGTGGTTCCTTCTGTCTGCCCTTGGTTAGAAGGCTTCTCTCCAGCTAGTGTTCAGTTGGTTATTCAGGCTGCTTTTTGTACAGTTCAATTGTAATTCCAGGTTGGTCCTGGGAGGAGGTTAGTGTAGCTTCCATTTACTCCTCCACCATCTTGGATCTCCCACTTTATATTTCTAAACTGAAAAATGTCTGAAATACCACGCCTAAGTGCACTCTTAGTCATTTTAAATTAATCAGCCCTGCATTGTAATGAAGATCATCCATGACTGCAGCCTGAGTAGTTTCTCATCATCTCTCTCCCATGACCTTCCAGAGCACTGTGGTAGAGAATGGAAGATGCATGAGACAAACCTGGTTTCAACTCCTAGCCATGCCACTTAGTAGCAAGTGTCTGTGGGCACATGATTAGCCTTAGGGTGACCGACTCATCTTTGTTTTCTTGGAACTTTACTGGTTTTAGCACTGAAAATCCCACATTCCAGGATATCAGTCCAGCAACAACCAGGATGGTTGGCCATCCTATTAAGCTTCCATTTTTTAACCAGTTGTAAGGAAAATCAAGCTGACCTTGAAGTGCCTCTTCATGCTTTTAAGGTAGTACATGTAAACTGCCTTGCATTTTGGTCCATAAAAACTGTGTATTAAGCCCTGGCTGGTGTAGCTCAGTGGACTGAGCATGGGCTGGGAACCAAAGTGTCCCAGGTTCCATTCCCAGCCAGGGTACATTCCTGGGTTGCAGGCCATAACCCCCAGCAACCCCACATTGATGCTTCTCTCTCTCTCTCTCTCTCCCTCCCTCCCTTCCCTCTCTAAAAATAAGTAAATAAAATCTAAAAAAAAAACAAAAACAAAACAAAACTGTGTATTAATTCTAATGTTATTTTAACCATTTATATTACCTAGGAAATAATTTACTTTGAAATAGCATTGTTTTCAAAAGTATTGATCTAGATAAAATGTTTTAATTCCTTCAATGTTTATGTCTATGACTTTTCTAAATTTTAGAACTGAAAGTTTAGTACAGGGATTCATGTTCTTTATTAATTTAATTACTTGACTATAAGAATTTTCCTCAGAAAATAGCTTTGGCTATTGTCAAAAAGCTTTGATAACTTCTGTTATTATGAATACCTGCTCATGGAAGGTGTTGTGACAGATAACCAACTTTTAAATGTTTTTTGAGCAATAAAAAAGATATTTCTTTGTTTTCACAGCACAGGAATATAGATATATAATGTGTGTGTGTGTATATATATATATATAATATGTATCAACTTATAAAATAATATATGTATATCAACCTGTAAGTAATGCTCTGATTGTACATGCTGCTATTTGTTGCAATTTTACTAGTATTAGTTTTGCAAAATTCTTCAACTATTACACAAAACACAAAATAATCCTTTTTGAATAAAATGATTTGTAGAAATACTTGATTTTTTAATTTTAATTTGCATCTGCCTGGCATGTTGTAAACAAACATTTTATTTTCTATCTTTAAAAATGTTTTAATACAATAATTTTTAAAGTTTTTATTTTTCAAAATTTGTGCGTGCTACATATAAAAAAATAAATGGAAGTATAAGAAATTAAAACAAGTGCCCTGGCTGGTGTGGCTCAGTGCATTGAGCACCTGCCTGCGAAGCAAAGGGTCACCAATTCAATTCGATTCCCAGTCAGGGCACATGCCTGGGTTGAAGGCCAAGTCCCCAGTGTGGGGCATGTGAGAGGCAACCACACACTGATGTTTCTCTCCCTCTCTCCTTCCCTTCCTCTCTCTCTAAAAATAAATAAATAAAAATCTAAAAAATAAAATAAAGACAAGAAATTGTAAAATATTGTGTTCTTAACACATTGATACAGTTACTAGGATAAATTCTAAATATACCTTAATAAGCTGGTTCCCTTGTTTTCACTTAATGTGTCAAGAACAAGTTAGTTTATTAAATATATTTCTTATATTATTATTTTAATATTATTTTATTTTAATACTAGCATATTAAAAAACTATTATAATGATTTAAGATCATTTTATATTATAAATGCTTACATTTTTAACACAAAATTTTATAGATGTTTTTAATTTTTCACATTTTATTTTGTTTTGGTATTTCATATAAAGCTGCAATGAATATTTTTATATATTCATGTCTTTGTACATATGTGATTGTTCTTTCGAAATAAATGTCTAAAATGAAAAACTACTGGGTTAACAAATTTAAAACATTGAAAAATTACTCTACCAAAATATCTTTATTTTATCTATGTTTCTTTTAAACAGCAAATAATTGCAGTTTTATATTGACCCAACTTGAAAAGCTGTTTAGAAAGAAGTAATTCACTTGGTGCATATTGTTCTAACTAGAGTTTTTCATTTTTGTTGATATTATTTGATTTTTAGTTTTCTCTACTTTGCATTTTGTTTCCTTTCCTTTGTGCTTCCATTTGCTAACTAAACACTAAACCCCATTATCCCTAGTAACTCAGAAAATGTTACTTCAACCATTTATACACTCAGCTGATAGTTAGTTTTCTAATTTCTAGATGTAATGAATACATAAGTAACTGTCAATTCTCCCTGTAAGATAAAGATATTAATCTACCCTCATTGTCCCACACTTTTCATCCAAATAACATCCAGGCTATTTCTGGAAATTATGGATTCTGGGCCAGGTAATTATGCTACATTTATGTTTACATTATTAACTTATCTATTCGTATATGATTGTGTTTGTGAAAAGTTATTCATTTATCTGATCTCTCTGATTCCCAGGATACTGTTTAAAATGTGTGGATAAAAAAAGTTGTGGTACATTTACACAGTGGAATACTCCTCAGCTTGAAAAAAAGAAGAAAATCTTACTTTTTGCAACAGCATGAATGGAGCAGGAGAGTATTATGCTAAGTGAAATAAGCCAGTCAGAGAAAGAAAAATACCATATGATTTACTTATATGTGGTATCTAATGAACAAAACAAACTAACAAACAAAACAGAAACAGACTCACAGATAAGGAGAACAAACTGACAGCTGTCAGAGGGGAGAGGGGTAGGGGAGTGGATAAAAAAAACCTCAGACACAGACAATAGTATGGTGATTACCAGAGGGAAAGGGGACGAGAGAAGGGAGAAGAGGATAAAGAGGGGATAAATGGTGATGGAAGAAGACTTGACTTTAGGTGGTGAGCATGCAATACAATATGCAGGTATATTGTGTACCTGAAACCCACATAATTTCATTAACCAATGTCAGTCTAATAAATTCAGTAATTTCTAAAACATAAAAACAAATAAAACATTATATGAATGGTTTATTTTCTGAAACATACTGACATTTGTCTTTCAGCCATTGCTGAAAATGAAAAGCAGCCCAAGGGAACATGTGATCTGGTTCCTTGATCACAATCTTTTGTTCTTGAAACTGTAGACATTTTTCTTATGTTTCTCATAGATAATAATTGGGAGCACCTTAAATTCTGCAATATGCTTTATAGGACATGTTTTTGGTGTTGTTTTCTGTAAGAAACCATACAGTAATAGTTTTTACCCTTCAAATAATAAGTTTCTACAACTTACTCATTTCGATAACGGGTTTTACTTATTCATTGTTCCTGGTACTTTTAACCCACAGACTGGGCTGTTTCATTATGTGTCTTTAGAAATACTACAGATCATTACATTTCCTTTACGTGTATCACATTCTGTTTACTGCAGTAGATTATCAACAGGCCTAGCTTCTCAATTAGAGTCAGAGTATGTAAAAACCTGTGACTATATCCTATCTCTTAAGCTTTTTGGTAACATGGAAGATAACCTGAACCTTTCAAGTGTGGCTCTCAGGGACTTGATGAGCAACATAATACAGGACTGAGCAGCTCATGCATTAAATCCAGCAGAGCCTCCAGCTCTCTTATCCTTTCTTTCTTATCCTTTCCAAAAAGGACAGTGCCAGACTATGTCATCTCCAGCTCTCAGTCCATAGTAGGAGCAAGAGGGCTGCCATCCCAGTTCTCAAAGTATAGTCATGAACCACCTGCAAGAGGATTATTTTGGGGTGATTATTAAAAACTCAAGTTTCTTAAGTTTAACCACCCAACCAGACGAGTCAGAATCATCTGAGGACATGGTCCAGGAGTCTACATTTTTATTAGTGACCCAAACAAATCTTGGACATATGGAGGTTTGAGTATCTCTTGTTCATATTTCTTTTTTCTAGAAGGATCTATGAAGGTTACATGGATGAATTAAAGATAAACTCCCCCTCCAATAGTATGTATAGCAACATATTCGGTGGCCATGTTGTGTCCTGATTACTTATCTGAATTAAAATTAGACATATTTGGGGGATGGCTGAATGGAAACTATGAACACTTTGTTTCTTTAGTGGCTTTTAAAGATATTCTGTGTCTTCTTAATGAACCTCTATGAATGACCTCAGTCCTGAGGAGAATTAGGCTACTTCAAACCCACCACTTTCCTTACTTATCCCGAAGAATAAGTAACTATTAGAGCAGACATTAAACCCTAACCACCACTAGCTATACCAGATGACTCAACTCAGGTTATAATTAGGGGAAGAAAAAGCCAGAGGGAGACTGGTGGGGATTAGGGCAGGGCAGCTAGCTGGCAGGAAGAATGTTCCAGGTCTTTCCCCAGAGGGACAACTGGCTCTCCTCAGAGGTCAGCCCTGGTCAGTCTCCACAATCACAGCCACTCCCTGATTATCCTTCTTAAGCCAACTGGACCCTTCAGTATCCAGAAATGCCTGAGATTTAGGAGGCCAAAAAGGAATAGATTCAGATATTATGGTAGAGTTTGAGGCTGGATGCCCAGAACTGTCCCGTGGATAACATTAAAAGGAGAGTGATAGACGCAGGCTTTCTAGTGTTCGAGGAGCTTCAGGAAGGATAAATGACTTTTGGAGCTAGAAGAAGCCCTCGGATAAGAAGCCTCCATATATACCAGGAAGAATTATGGAGCCAGGAAATGAAAGAGCAGAGTCTAATTTCTAAGACAGTTCACCTTAAATAATATTAACTCATCTAAGATAGGAAGGTTGAGGGGAGGAAGAGAATTGCAAAGGAGGAAGTCTTGGAAAATCCTTAACCAAGCTAAAGGCTTTCCATCATCTGAACCCTGATCTCTTGTCCGGCTCCAACTTCCTTTCAGCTCTCTGCTATGACCATGCTCCCTTGAAGGCCCTGACTGACCACACCATGTTCCCTCCCACAACAGGCTATTTGCATACGCTGTGCTCTTGGCCAGAACCACTGTGCCCTCTACCCCCTTCCCACTGAATATGCAGGTCAGACACCACTTTGCTGGGGAAGCCAAGCCTAGTCCTCAGATTACAATGTCTTTCATTGGGTTGCTTATTGTTCCCCTCCAGAGCACTAGCCAAAGGAAGAACTTTGCAATTATGTCTATGATTAGTTGAGCAGCTAGCTCCCCAACCAGCCTGCAAGCATGATGCAGGCAGAACCTGAGCCCTCAGATTTTACTTACCATTGTTTCTACTCTGTTTAAAACAACTCTATTAATTTATGGAATGCATGCATGAATGGTGAATGCCGGGATCACTAACATAAAAGGACAGAACATTTCATTTTTTTAAAATATTCACTTACATATATGGGGTGGGCAAAAATAGGTTTACAGTTGTGAGTATGCAAAACAGTTTATTCTTGTGTTGTAATTGATTAATTATTGTATTATTTACTTGTATTATAACTGTAAACCTACTGTCTGTTGTGAGACCTGACCAAGATTTTGGTGTGTATCAGGGAGTAAAATTCAGTTTTTCCTTGAGCCAAAGAGGCTTCCTTATCCTCAAATATTTATTCAAAACCAGAAGAGTACCTCGCCCTTGGGGGAATGCAAGAGGAACAATATGCTCCCCACATAAGCTATCCTGCACTGTCACTGCAAAGGGGCCTGTGCCTTTTGAGAGCAACACCTTCAGGAAGGAGCCAGGGTGTGATGGGTGATGGTAAAAACACAGAGGCCTCTGCCCAGAGTCAAACCCATAGCACAGAGCCTTCCTTTGTAAGCTTGTCTTCACAAACTTGTGTCAACTGCTCCTTGACCCAGAATCACCCAGTTAAACCAGGGATTACCCACAAACACACACAAAACCAAACCTGCCAGGCCCTTTACCATATTTGAGAGACTCTCTACCTGTTCACATTGATTTAGGCTCCAATACAATGGAGAGAAAAGCCTCTCTCCCAAAATTCTCAAGATGCAGAGATGAACTCAGTTTTCCCTTCCAAATGACACTTTCCAAACCATATGAGCAAAGTTTCCTTTGCAGAGGCCCATTGAATTGCAAACGAAACTAACCAATGGTCCATGTTACTCATAAGCTATTCTAACCTCAAATACTTGCCCCAGAAATCATGGCTGGACAAATTTGAAATACCCAAACCTGGATTAAGCCTGCAAGCTTCAATTGACTTCTATCCAAGCCCAGCTCCCTAGTTTTATCATGTATGACATTACATTCACTGCATTGCAATGAAACGTATAATCAAAAAGCCAGACTCCACTTTCCTCTGGGGTTTTGGAAGAGTAATTCCTTTTAGGGGTGAAAAGTGAGCTGTGACCTTGTTATTCATGTTATCAGTCAAGTATCAACCCAGACATTCACCTTTCAAAGAAAGGTCAAGCCAATGCCTGGCCTATTGATGTATCCTCCACCACTCAATAAATACTGGTGCAGAGTCACTTTACATGAAGTATCTCAGTGAACCAATTCCACTCTTTCTCATTTACCCCTATTAGAAAGTTCAGGCAGAAGAAGACATTTGGTTTTAGGGTCTGTGAAGCTAGAGGACACGGTTGCACAGTGCTGGGCAAGGCTATGAGAAATTATCTTCAGGCACATCATTTAGGAGCAGAGTATGAGTCCAGATTAGAAGATGGGCACAGAGGAACTTCGAGCACAGCACAGCAGAACTGAAGTGAGAGGAAATAGGGAGACTATACTGGGCAGACCAAGCTGGTTTCAAGAAAGAGGTGAAGGGCAACAGCCCCAGAGAGATATACAGCTCTTTTGATTGCCAATGAGCCAGCCCCTTCCAGACTCCCAGCTCAGGGCCAGAGCAAGGATGTGTGCCTGGGCAGGTCTGAGGCCACAGGCCCGAGCATGTATACCATGTGCATGGAAAAAGAGGACTCCAGGGCAAGGAGCCAGACTCCCAGCACAAGCTCAGGCAATAACTGCTTCCTACCTCCAAATGAGCATCATAAAGCCAAGCAAAAAAACGTGTCATCCCAATAATCCTTCATGATTCACAAGGAGAGAAGGAGTTTTAAAAATTGAATATGAAGAGGCTTTTTTTAAAATGCAAATCATTCCCCTGGCAAACAGTTAATAATTTTATAGTAATCTTTATTTGTTAATAATTTGAATAGTATGGACTGCAGTATGCTGGAAAGCATACTGATACTCTGAGAGCTGTAGATATATTCTTCTAGGAGTTTTATTTTATTTTACTTCTCAGAAAAGGAGCAACTCCATTAAAGGATGATAAAGCAGGCTGCCTGGGCTCACACTTTTTCAATTCAACAGGAATATGTCTAGTTTAGTCTAGGTCAATCATTAGAGACATAGCTAAGTTCTACAAGATATTGTGGGGCCACTAGGACCACAAGGATGAAACAGACCCAGTCCTCCAAGTGTCTTAGGCAAAATTGTAGCCAACTGGCTCAGGCACAACATCTGCGGCCTCTGTTGAGAAAAAGCAGGCATCTTTTCTGACTTTGAGACAGGGACACAATGAACTAAGGGACAAAGCTAACATGACTGGTTATTTACCACATATCATGCTGTGTGCTAAGTGCTATACATCTATTGCCTTACTTAACTCTTATCTTTGTGAGTAGGTTATCTATTATCCCCACTGAACACATGATGATATTGAGGCATGAAGGAGTATGTGGGTGTATTAGACTTCTATTGCTGCTATAACTAATTACCACAAACTTAGTGGCTTAAACCGACACAAGTTCATTGCCACTGTTCTGTAGGTCAGAGGCCTGACTCGGGTCTCACTGGGCTGAATCAAGGTGTTCTGACCTCCTGCTTTCCTCTTCCACTTTCAAAGGCTCTGGTGATTACACTGGATCTGCCAGGGTAATCAAGGGCAACCTCTGTATCTCAAGGTCAGCTGTTCAGCAACCTTAACTCCATCTGCAACCTTAACCTCCATTTTCCATAAACGTAAGATAATCACAGGTCCAGGAATTAGAATGTGGGTATCTCTGCAGGCCCATGATTATTCCTAATACAGTGGAACAGGTAGGATCTGAATCCAACAATCTGGCTCCAGACCCATGTTCTTAATCAGAAGACAGTACCAACTGCTTTAGAATTGACCATTTTACTCAGCACCAATACCCACACACACATACACACACACACAAGAGAAATTTACATTTCCAATTTAGTGTAACACTTTGTGGTGGTAGAATAACTATCATTTACCTCACAGTTATGTAAAATGAAGCACAAAGAGAAGAGTGCTACCCCAGGGGACACCATGAGGAAGAACATGTCCCAGGTCACACCTGCTGTGCCTCTAGAATCAGATCTAGATCCTCTATTGCAGGATGAGGATGCCCTGAACCAGGAGAGAGAGCAAAAAGGGAGCCCAGGTATCGGCAGTGGGGGTTCTGAGGCCCAAGATTCCAGAGAGAAGCACTGAAAGCAAGCTTGATTTCTCTAAGATTTGATTCCCTCTTACTATTCATGATGCGGAGGCAGGAGAAGGCTGTAACTGCACTCAGAGTGATCATGGACATTTTCCTTGTGTGAGCACCTTTGATAGGAGGTCCACATCCATGGTCAGCAGTCTCCCATGTAGGTGGAAACTACATGAAGGAATAGAGGAAAAGGTAGACATGAATAGTTACCAGAGATTTCCATGCCTGAGAATAAAGACAAGACTCTGAATATAGCCCACAGGTCCTGCATGTTCTGGTTCCTGTCAACCTCTCCACCTCCATGTTATATATATTCCCCATTTCTCTTCCCTTTCTATATACCCAAATCCTTCATATATCAACCCATGTGAGCATTCTTAGTATACACTCACCTGGAACCAGGTTATTTTATTTATTAGTATGGTTGATTAGTTGCCTTCTGTCTATCACACTAGACCAGGGGTTGGAAAACTATGGCTCACGGACCAATCCTTGCCCTCTGCCCATTTTGTAAATAAAGTTTTATTGGAACACAGCCATGTTCATTCATTTACATGGTGTTTATTACTACTTTTGCACTACAACAGCAGAGTTGAGTAGTTGCAACAAAGACTGCATGACCTGCAAAGCCTAACATATTTACTATCTAGTCCTTTACAGAAAAAGTTTACCAACCCCTCTACTATATAGTAAAAGGATCATGCCTGTGTCTGCTTTCACTCACCATTTTTGTCACTGGTGCCTAACAGAAGGCCTGAGTCATAGAAGAGTCAAGGACTGTTTTTGGAATGATGAATGAATGAGTAAAATTGTACCATACCAGTCTATCTCTATGCAAAAATTTCATTTCAGTCTCCCACCTAGCACTGCAGAGTTAAATTCTGTCATGTCGATTCAGAAAATTCAAGTTTGCAGAAGTTGTAGATCTCAACCAAAATTACATATGTGTGTATGCATATATATATATACTGGGCAGTAAGGACAGGAGTTCAAGCCAGCTGTCTCATGAGACAGCAGGTACAAAAGACAGCATACATGAAGGTCTGGTGGTAAATAAGATTATGGTGCCATCTATGCTCTATCTCACTCAAAGGCAGGCTCGTTCTAGTAAGTTTTATGTGTTTGACACTGTTCTAGGAACTTTATATACTTTGAGGAAAAACTACTATGTATTTTCCTTACATATATCAAGGACCAAATGGACCTATCTTTTCTCTTCCTGATTCTGAAAAAAGAAAGAAAAGAAAAAGAAAAAAAAAAACCTTACTCTAGTTACATAGTACATATGATGGGCTTCTTTCTAAGCCATTGGGAGGATATATCAAGGAAGGCCCAGTCCTATGTCTGTGTAGTCAGTGGAAGATGATGCATGCCTACAGCAGTGTGCCATAGAGAAGCATAATCAGTATACTCAGGGCCACTGAAAATAATAGCATACAGTGTACAGACCAATCTGAGAAATGAGAGGTTCTTGGATATATAACCAGCCTGTGATTAGGAATGCAGGGTTTGGGGCAAACCTTTGATGAGGTAAGATCAAGAGGACATAGAACACATGATTGCAGTCATGTTTTATGGAATGTGGGAATTATATTTTACCTTGGATCTTAAAACACACATAAATCAACCATAGGGCTTTCTTGAGCAAGGTAGAACTCAAACCTCTATGTTCCTCCTTTCTTCAAGCCAGCAGGTACCAAGAGCTAAGTTCAAGTTATATGAGTGGCTTATGGTCTAGTTCCTAGAGATAAAATCTGGAGAATATGTGGTTTATATGGCTTTCTAAAAAAATGGATATTTATGGAATCTCTGACTTAAGCAGTTTAATCAAACATCTCAACTCCCACAGAAATTCTTATTTGTAACCCTTACACATGGTCAAGAGAGTGACTCATCAATGTGTTTAGCTGAATTAATTTAAACTATGATGTAATTTACTTATTATTTTACCAATATTACATGGTAAGCACTATTTAGACACTTTACATACTTTGGGGGAAGCTAATGGTTTTGGCGTCCTTATATGTTGAGTTTGAAGTACCTGTGAATTTCCATATAAATTTTTTTAGCAAACGTTAATTGAGCCTTTAATATAAACAAGGCCTTATTCTAAGTAAGACCTTATACTGAATAAAGAGAGGATAAAAATAGATGTGGTGTACTGTAAAGTCATGTACTGTAAGATCATGCAGTCTGGTTGGAGAGGCACAAAAATAATGTAATAACATATGATGAGCCACTCTACAACAATAGTAATGACAACGGCAATAATAATAATGGCTATAAATTTATTCAACATTTACTCTAAGATAGACACTTTATATAATGAGCTCATTAAATTCAATTTATAGCCCTATGAGGTATATATTCATGTCCCAAATTTACAGATGGAGAAACTGAGGCTTTAATGGGATAAGCAACTTGACAAAGACCTCACAAGTAGTCAATAACAGAACTTACTCCCATCTGACCTCAAACCTTGTGCTCCTTATTGCCGTCCTATATTATCCAACTTTTCTACCTCCTATTAAAATTGTAAAGACATGCATACAGTGTAATGGGCACACAAGGAACTTAGAGCTAGAATGGCAAGAATGGAAAGGCTTCACAGAAGAGTAAGATTTAAGTCGCATCTTAAAAACCAGTTGGCACGTACTAGCTGTGAAAGATAGGTGCTGAGTGGCAATGGAACGGTATGGTAAAAGTTCAAGGCCAAGAAAGTGTCTGCCATTTTAGGCAACAGATAGATTAGCACAGCTGGAAGGTACAGTACATTGAAAGAAATGGAGAGAAGTGTGACCAGAGAGATACACTGAGTCTAGATCAGCATTGTCCCTGAGGATCTATCCATGTGAAAGTGCTGGGACTACTTTATAGGGAAGATCCTTGACTCTTTCTAAGCAGTGGAATACCAATGGCTAATAACATTTAGGGTATGGAGTCATCCCTTCACAGTGCCTACTGCAGGCACAAGGTAGTTACAGTAGTCTTTGGATAAACTAATAAATATGTATATTTTAAAATAATCTATTGGATAGCAATGTGGAAGACACACTGAAGAAGAACTACACTAATGGCAAATTATAAACCAGAAACTTATGGGAAAAATAAGGAAGAAAGGTCAGTTATAGCAAAGAACTTGATGTGAGAGAGACATTGGAAGTAGAATTAACAGAGTGACTACGTGGGCTCAGACAGAGAAAGTAGTTGAGAATAATGCCCAGAATTTCTACATGCATCTGAGACCTCGATGGGGAATACAGAAGGAGGAGGAGAGCGAGGAATTTTGTGCTTGAAGGCCCGTGGGAATCAGTTGCACAGAATGGGGACCTAATATGAAGTGGCAGAGAAGACAAGCTCAAAGTGGCTGCCAACAGGTTCATGCCTTTCGTGGAGGCTCAGAGAGCCTGGTGTCAGGGAGGGCCCTTGGCGAAGGTCATCCCCAGGCTCAGTGGTCACACAGCATGAACAGTTGTGATGCAAAGACAGAAAGAACACTAAAATCTGAGAGCTTGAAGAAGAGATGAACTAAAAATCAGCAACCTGACCATTACAACTGTGTAGTTACGTTCAGTAGGCCCCTCAGGCAAAGCCACGGCAGATTTCATAGCCTTTTCCTGTGGAAAATTTATGAAGCCCGGACTGGGGAAACTGTTCTGATAGTTTGAAGGCTGGCATTTGAAGTTGGAATGCTGTCCTCGAAGTAGCACGTAACGGCACAATTCAATAACTCTGACCATTGTGGAAAAATGCCATGTGCCAACAGCGATTTTCCATAATTTTGTTCAGAAAATCTGAAAGAAATGCAGAAAATGGATTCGCAGCCCTGGCAGCAAGCAGAGAAACAGTAGCGGAGGGCTGCAGGCCAGTAATTGATGTTTCAAATATCACTGAGTGCTTTGCCTGTAATTTTAGGGGAGAATGATAATAATTAAAAGCACAAACTTACAAGTCATTTCTGAGGAGGGAAAATGCTGAACGCACTTAAAGTGAGGGGGGTGGCGGCTGTTGAAATGTTTAAATTTTTCCAGAAAGCTTTCAGATATAAAATGATTAGTTTTAGGTTCACAGAGTGACTTTCTCCTCAAATGTCCCCAAGTGCCCAAAAGATTATTAGCCCCTGGGGTTCTCTGGGAGCCAGTGATAAAGCTATGTTCGTATGACATTGCCAAACATGCAGATCTCACCTGATGGTACTGATTTTTTTCATGAACAGCATACTCTTTAAAAGGATAAAATTAAGCATCTCTCCCTTCCCCCAGTTATGGAATCAGTTGTTATAATGGTTCATGGTAATTAGATTTGGGACTTGTGATGAGGCTGATTTGAGCTCGAGTCTACATTCATCCTAATTATTAGCTCTGTAACTACAGGTGATCTCGTTCAGCTTCTCTGAGACTCCATTTCCTCATCTGGAAAATGGGTATCATAATAGGACTTCTCATAGAGTTCGTATTGAAGGTTACCTAAGTTAGTTACCCATTCATGATTAGCATTCAAAAAAATATTATCTATTATGAATAATATTATTGCTGCTAAAATGACAAAGACACACTCTTTCGTGCAAGTATTTATTTTTACTGCCAGAAGGTAATTTCTTCAACTACAATTTGGTTAAATCTTCTTGACACTGCCAGAAAATAGAGTCTAAATTGAACCTGGCACCCTGATCTGGAAAGGAATCCCCTTAGGTTACCAAATTCAAGGCCTCAGTTTTCTGTATCCCTATTTCCTAACACAGATCCTGGTGTACAGTCAGTACGCTATAAGTGCGTGTGCAGCATACATACGTGTGGATGGACAAATAGTTTATCCCTCCATTGTGGTAAAGGACAGGGGACCCTGGGACCTTACCAGCTTCTGATGACTAACCTTCCCTTTCCGGCACCACCACTAACTATGACATCTGGGCATTTTCCTATGCAAACGCTCTCTTCCCTCCACGTTGACCGGAGGCAACCTTCTGTAACTTGGATTGCCAGATGAGATAACAAGCTTTGTCTTAAAAAGACAAAGCTGTGGGTTGACTGAGTACCATGATTAGCAGATGAAGTGAGCATACTAAGCAAACGCTGTAATTGTAGTGACCCACCATTAGCACTGCAGTAAATATAGTCATTTCGTATTTTTCCTTTCACACCATCAACCTCCTTCTGGCCTAACAGAGTAAATTTTGTTCTCTAGACCATGTTTACCCCACTTCTCTAGGTTTTCACAACATGACCCTGCTTGCTGGTGCAGGATTCTGAATGTGGACCAGCAACCAGCCGGAGGTAAGAGTCAGGGTTCTTCTTCCCAACCCTACCCAGCACAAAACAGGACCATTTATGCCCCTAGAAAATAATTTACAGCCAGAGGACACACTACCTGGAGGCAAGCGGGTGTGCTAGGCTGGTGGCTTGCATCACCCTGACCAGCAACTCTGCTTGGTACAGCATGGCTTAGAGACAGAATAGGAAGTTGTCATGAAAACATACTAGTTTCTCACCTCCTCCCTAAATAATATGTCAACAATCTAGTCCAGCAAGAAATCCCTCTTTCTAAATGCAAGATTAAACTTTCTAAAGTACCTATAGCATTTTGCTAATCCTAAAACTCTAGACTTTGAATTGGGGGAAAAAGTTTGTTTTGTTTTGTTTAGCTGCAAACTGTGTGCCTTGAACTACTGATATTTATCATAGGGCTAAATATCAAATTCAAAAAAAAGTAAAGAGCAGCCAAACAGCAGTGAGACAAGGCAAGAGATGCCAGATAATTTTGTTGATTCAATTTGGGAGAAATAGCAAATAGAATTCTTTACTTTTAGTTGAATTTTCCAAGCCAGATTCTGTTGAATTGTAATCATAATTTAGTGTCAAAATGGAGGTGACTGAGCACCTCTGAGGAGTTAAGAATGGCAGTGCAAGTAGTTAAAAATGTAAATGCATAAAGCAAGCTGCAAGGAAACTCTCAGCAGAAGGGGAATCTGTGCAGTCTATCATGATGACTTGGGATGGCCAGGAACACCCAGATTGGACTCACATCCCTGGGTCTAGTGGGTAGGTGTTTACATTTAAGAGTCAAAATCATTGTTATTGCCTAAGCCCCTCCTTCAAATGGAGAGAGGTTCACCCCAATCCCAATGTGCTCAAGTTGGGGGGTTCAAACGACTCCAGATTCTAAAAGACAGAAACTGAAGGAACAAAAGGACTAAAGTGACATTTGGATAAGGTGCCCAAAAATGGTTGGGTACCAGAATAAACTGCTGATGTTAAACAAATACTTGGGACCCATTGAAAGCCAACTTGATACAAATTTCCTTTTTCCATTTTTCCTTTTGCCTTTGAACTTTTGTCAGAATCGGTTCTCCACATATGTGTGGGTCTGTTACTAGACTTTTCAGTCTATGTTTATCCATCTTCACATACTGCCACACTCTCTTAATTACTATAGCTTTATAAGAAGTCTTGAGATCACTGTGTTAGTACTTCAACTTGATTCTTTTTTCTGAATTGTTTTGCACATTCCAGTTCTTGGTATTTCTGTATAAATTTGGAATCATTCCATGATTCCAAACTTTATGTAGTGTTTTCGTTTCATTCAGTTTGATATACATCCTAATTTTTTCTTCTTCTTCATGAATTATTTTTAGAAGTGTCTTATTTAGTCTAGAAATATTTGGGATAATACAAAAATCTTTATGTTACTGAATGGAATCAGAGTTTTAACTTAATTCCATTTTGGTCTACTTTGTTGACTTAAATCTTTAAAAATAATTAAGACTAATTTTTGGCCCAGGATATGTTTTATCTTGGGAAATATTTTGAATGCAGTTAATAATAATATATATTTTACTCTTGATAGAGTGTGCTATTAATGTTGGTTGGGTCAATTTGCTTGATAGCGTTATTCAAATCTTGTATACACTTATTGATTTTCTATCTATTTTGTTCTATTAATTTTCTAAGAGAGGAGTATTTATTCTCAACCATAATTTTGGACTTGTCTATTTCTCCCTGATTTCCTTGATTAGTTTTTGTTCCATGTGTTTTGAAGCTGTATTAAACATGTAAACATTTAGAGCTGTTATATCCTCTTGACTAATTGGTCACTATATCATTGTAAAATGAAAACTTTAATCCCTGTTTATATTTTGTTTCCAAATGTACTTTGTCTGATACTAAGATAGCTACTCCAGATTTCTTTTCATTAATGTTAACATATCATTTTTACCCTTTTGTTTTTAACTTATTTGTGTCTTTATATGATTCTTTATAGGCAGGATAGAGTGAGATCTCTCTTTTTTTATCCAATTTGACAATCCCTGCCTTTTAATTACTATATTTAAAGCATTTACATTTAATTGTATTATTGATATGATTAAAATTTCTTATCTTTCTTTTGTTCCTGGTTTCTTCAACTAAGGGATTAAAAAGTACAAATTGGTTGTTACAAAATAAACACAGGAATGTATAGTACAACAAAGGAAATGTAGTTAACAATATTGTAATAACTATGTATGGTGCCAGGCTGGTGTAGGCTTACAAGGACATCACTTTGTAAATTATATCAATGTCTAATTACCATGTTGTACACACAAAACTAACATAAAATAATATTGAATGTCAACTGTAGTTGAAAACATAAAATAATTTTTTAAAAGAAAAGAATTAATTTAATATTTTTTGACTTTTTTATAGGAGGTTATTTGAGTTGAACTGACAACATTTGCCAGGAAAAAAATATTAAATGCTTCAGAGAATAACAGTTTTGTAGATTCTTTTATGCATTTGAGACTAAGGATGGACTGTAAGAAAGATTACATGAGGGTGGAAGAAAGCATGGTGAGGACTGGATTAACAAGATTCTGTGCTCTTTTGAGGGTGATATTGGCTTATTTCAAAGGTTAACCTATTAATACAGAAAAAAATTGAACAGGGCTTGCTTAAGGCAAAAATAAAACTTTTACCCAAAATTTATGTGCCTGCGGTGTGACTGCCCATCATAACCTGCCCAGTTAGTAATTTATGATAAGATCCCCCTGTGAGTTTACTTTTCATTTAAACTCCTTTTTTAAATCCACAGCTCCCCTTTTTGGTCATAGATCAAGAAAAGGATGCACTGATGACCATACTTTGGGTTGGACCATGTGGCCTCACAGCACTAGGGAGGCTCATTCCTAGGAAGTCTCAGTATTGGCTTGTTAACCACTGGGGTAAGGCAATATTGTAATCATGGGATCTGAGTTAAGGCAAATTATCCCAAAGCAAAAAGGGCAGGTAAATAGAAGGTAGTCAGGTATTATGACCTTTATTGTGAAAAAAAAAACCACTCTGGATCATTTCTATCCTGTGAACTATAATGATATGAGGTTTCGCCTTGTGTTTCATTCATTTGGCATCTAGTATAACATGAATTTTTTTAATTATTTCACTTCATCTCCTTCTTTGGATTACCATTATCTATAACATTTTCTTTTGTTATTTAGTCGTTGCTTTAGGGTTTATGGTGTGCATCTTAAACTTGTCACAGCCAGCCTTTAAGTGACATCATATGTGCATGGATAGCTTAAGTCTTCTCAGAGTGTATTTAAATTTCTAACCTCTCATTCTTCAAAATGTCATCATACATTTTAATTTTACACCTGCAATAAATATGTTACATTATTATGCATTATTATTTTTTAAACAGTCAGTGATCTTTTAAGACATTTAAGTTATAAGAAAAAATTTTATGTATTTACCCATGTGTTTACCCTTTCCAACATCCTTCATTCTTTCATGTAGATTCATATTCATGGGGCATCATTTTTCCTTGGCTTGAAGGACTTCCTTCAACCTCTCTTGCAGTGAAGATCTGCTGCTTATAAATTATTTTTGCTTTCATTGTCTGAAAATGAGTATTTTGTTTTTATTTTTAAAAGACATTTTCATTGGATATAAAATTTTAGATTGGCTTTTCTTCTTTCAGTACCCCAACTATGTTTCTTTATTGTTTTCTTCTTTTTATTGTGTCAGATATGAAATCTGTTGTCATCATTATATCTATTTGTCTGAACACAGGGTGTGTATTTTTCTCCTCTGGCTGCTTTAAAGATTTCCTTTTTGATAGTTGGCATTGAGCAAATGAATTATAATATGACTTGGTGCGGTTTTCTGCATGTTTATTGTGTCTGGGGCTTTTGAGGGTTTTTTTTAAGTTCATAATTTCATCAAATTTGGACAAATTTTTGTCCATTATATCTTTAAATATTTGTTTTGCTTTTATTTCCTGTGGGAGCTCCAATTATACATACATTAAACCATTTGAAGTCACCCTAAGCTCACTGATTCTTCATTTTGTCTGTAGTTTGGGGTTATGTGAGGTTTTTTGAGTCTCTATTGCTATGTGTTCAAGTTCACTAATATTTTCTACTGCATGCCTGGTCTACCATTAATCTCAGTTCATGTATTTTTCATCTCAAACAATGTCATATTTGTCTACAAAACTTCTATTTGGATCTTTTTAAATGTTTTCTATATCTTCTCTTTTTGAATATCTGGAACACAGTTATACATAACTTTTTTAGATTATATTTATTTTACTTTTAGAGAGAGGGGAAGGGAAGGAGAAAGAGAAGGAGAGAAACATCAATGTGCAGTTGCCTCCTGAGCAACCACTACTGGGGACCTGGCCCACAACCCAGACGTATGCTTTGAATGGGAACAGAACTGGTGACCTTTGGTTTGCAGGCTGGCACTCAATCCACTGAGCCACACCAGCCAGAGCCGTAATAACTGTTTTGCTTCGATAATTGAGAAGTCTCACCCTTTATGGAGCACTATCTTTCACTGTCTGATGTCCAGTGATTTGCAAATTGGTGTTTAATATATTCTGTTCAATCTTTTATTGTTTTTGGCTATTTTAGGTGAATGGATAAATCTGGTTTTTGTTACTTCATCATTTTTGGGTATGGAAATATAAAGCATTATGTTTTATCTCCATTTCACAGACAGGCTAAGATCTCAGACAGATTGGTTTCTCTTTGTCTACTCATTGCCAGTGAGTGGCAAAGCTAATATTAGAAATACCTTAAGTTGAAGAAAGGATGTTGTAAGTTGTATATTATGAAAAAGTAAGTAAATTACAGGTGGTCCTTATCATGTACACACACAAGCTTTGTATATCTACAGCATAAATATGGCCCTTAAACATCAGCTACAACTTCCCTTTATGTTTCTACTTTTGAAGAATCCAAATTCAGACAGTCTGGATTTGAATTCTGTCTCTACTACTTAATGGTTCTCTGATTTTAAGCACATTGAAGCTTTGATTTACTCATCTGTAAAATGGAAATAATAATAGTACTGTATCTGCCAAGTATGGCTGTTATGAAGATCACATGAGATAGTCCATGCAAAGCCCTTGGTAGAGTGGTAAATATTATTTTCCCACCATGTATGAGTTACCTTAGATGTTAAGTCTGGCATGTGCTCAATAAAATTTAGCTCTAACTCCAAGTGAAATGAAGTTCTTTCTTTCTCATTGTCTTTCTTGACATCAATAACTTAGCTTTTTTCCTCTCTACATTCCTGATATTTGCACTGAAGTGTGAATTAGATAGCTCTTCCAGAAACGAACTGGTCTATCTAGTCAATCTGGTCCACATTTGGAAAGTTGTTGTACAGTGTTTCTTTTTTGTTGGTCAAGTTTCAATGTTTACCTCCTCTTAAAATCTTTATTGGTCACTTCTCACAGTGTCTACCCAATTGGTTTCTCTAAATGAAATCCCCAGATTTTTAATCATATCTGTCTATTCTCATTCAACAACCGAAGACTTGTTCTAATCCAGTCTTTTACTTACCCATCACCCTGGAGCCACACAGATGACTTTCTGCTAGCAGACTTTTACGTGAGTTGCCTCTTAGTTGCTCACTAACAATGTTAACATATGAAACCCAGAATTCTGTAACCATTTTCCCTACTGCAGACACATGGAATTATAGTCAAATTCACATATGACTTTGTTTCTGTGTTTTCTTTGTGTCAGTCCCTGGCCTTGACTTTAGGAGAAAAAATAATTATTCTTGATACTCCACATATATTTGGTACATGCTATGGTTTCTTTAAGAACTTGGAGGAGAGTGATCAATAGACGTGAAATAAAGGATGTCTATCCATTTATCTGAGACATCTTCTTTGGACCAAAGTGTTCAGTGTTAAGGACAGCCAGATGCATGTGTTAGGGGTTAAATATTTCCCCAATGCACAAAGGCACCTTTGGTAAATGATCTCATTTAGCAACCATTACTGAGAAATCACACCCTGATTTCACACATCTCTCTCACCATTCACTAGGACACTGGGGCATATCTTGATTATATCCTCGGAGAGCAAAGGCTTACATACAAAACTGCAAACAACTCAGCAAACTTGCTAAAAATACTTATATGTCAGTAGATGATTCTAAGCAGAAAGGGAGAAAAGTGTATTTAGCAAACCCAGAAATATCCAACAGACAGTGGAGTGGAATTGAACAAAATCTTATATAAAAATATCATTTTGGGTCCCATCTGAATTTAGCAATAAGGCCTACAACAATACAATACAAATGTACCTGGTGCAGCATTTGTCATCTAACTCTGGCTATCAGACACTTTATAGCATTAGATAACGCAGTTACAGAGAGACCTAATAGCAGAGGGAGAGGAAAATTAAAAGACTTAAAGTCAGGTTGGCACAGTAGTATATCAAATGAGATTTGCAAACCAACTGGTAGACTGACAATAAGGCCCACATGATTCAAAACACGTGTTTAAAAAGTGGCTATTCTGGAATGGCATAAGCTAGCATCAGAAAGAAAAAAGAAGATTCAGATCCCACATTTATGTGAGGATACCTACCACGTGCCCACCATTGCTTCAATCACTTGCACACACTCTATTGCATTTTATCTTCAAGGATCTCTCTAATAATAGACACCATCATCTTATCTGTACAAGGGGAAAAGTGATACTTGGAAAACAAAAGGGAATATCCTAAAGTTAGATGTCAGATGACAAGTATTAGAGGCAGGATTCAAGGCAAATCTTCTAACCCGTGGTTCTTAAATTTTAACGCTCATATGGGCTTGTATACACACACCTGCACACACAAACACACCTGGGGAAGCTCATAAAAACTGCATTTCCAGTGACCAACCCTTGTGTATTTTGATTCAGTGGATCTGGGGTAGGAGTGTGGTAGAGGTTTCAAGGATTTGGAGCTGATGGAAGAAAAAGAGAAAACCAAGAGGCAGCGGCACACAGGAGCTTTGCACTTGAACAGGGTTGCATGAGAGAGGAAGTCCCCCACTGCATGAGTCCATCCAGATGCTCCCAGGAAACCACCACGAGGGAAGGGAGATGGGCAAGAGAGCTTCTGGGGAAGGGAGACCTGAGAGGGGCTAAGTGCCTAGCTGATGCCACCCAGCAGCATGGTGGGTGGCCCTGGGTCAGAGAACTCCAAAGGGCAGCCATGGCTCAGAGCCTTATAACTACAAGGTTAGTATGTCTTGTCAATAGATAACAGCTACCAGGTGAGGTTCCCAGGGCTATGCAGAACAGACATATCCTAAATGGCTAAAAATGTGCTTCTTTGGGTTATTTTTAAGTAATTGGCCATGTAAAACTTTGGGTTTGGTGCTAGTCAGCTTTTGAGCTTCCAGGTCTTAGCCTGTAGCAAAGAAATAACCTAAGGGATAATATACAGGAGGCCATCTTTGGTTTATTTATATAAAAGAGTGAGACCCTTCCCCTTCAAGATAAGTCTGTTTTAATATGTTACAGACCCATTTTTTAGGAGGAGAAAATGCTTCAAACTCTGTGTTTGGGCTCACAGCCATCCAAAACATGGATACACATGTCCATTGATGGTTTCCAAAGAATGTAGTTTCCTGGGAAACCAAGTGGAAGATAATCAGCACTAAGGGCCAATGTCACAATGGATACATGTCGGTTGGGCCTTGAGGCCTGGGTTACGGTGGCCAACATGCTGTCATTGTCTTAACGAGGACAAATTCTCTCCATACAAGCTCAGCTTCTGCAATCCTTTATGATCAATGTGAGAACGGGACAGCTTTGGCCAATGAACTTCCCATCCTGGTTAGGTGCAAACAGTGAAGTACACATCACATTAGAATTACTTTATGATTCAAACCACAGAGGTGGGCAAAAGTAGGTTTATAGTTGTGAGTACATGAACCAAAGAGTTTATTCTTGTATTATTATTAGGTATTGTCCATCCCTGTATAAGCTCACTGATGGCAGAGATTGGGTTGGTTTGAGGCATAATTGTGTGCCCAGCGTACAAAGTAATGTCTTTCAAAGGAAGGTGGTTAGTAAATGAGCACTGACTGAATGAAGAACATAGAAATAGCCAAGTTCATAGATTGGTGCACCGAGAAAGCTGCCTGGAGCCATGTAACTCCAACCATTTCTCCCATCCTTCCTGCCAAGTGGGGACTTCAGATTCTGTCCTCACCTCCAGGCTGAGTCACAAACAAAGGCTGCCACACTGGGTTATGGCACTTAAGAATGTGCTTACTGAACTAATAACAGACTCTCTTTGAGGGGATGGGATGGAGAAGGGAATTTGCAGGAGGAGAAGAGACAATAAAACACTAATTGGAAAAAGCCTTGAGGGACAGAGTTCTCCTTTTTCTTGCAGGTGGGAGTGAAGAAGAACATGCTGTCCTTTCCTTAATTTTTTTCTTTCACTTCCCTGTCCCCTCTGCATTCTTTGTGGCTCAGTTAGAACTTTCTAACCCTTTTAAAGTCTGTTTCCAAGTGCCCAGGAATCACCGAATGGGAGGCAAGATTTTGGTCTTGACACTAAATGTGCCTCAACCCCAATCTTAAATTTCTCAATCGGCAGCCCCACCGAAGCACACTCAGATTTCAGTTCTCGTGAAAGTACTCCCAATCACAGCACCTTGGCCATCCAGTTAGGACTCGTTGGTGAGGTTACAGTTCCACTCGTCTCTACCTCATCCCCCAGGGATAGAACAAAATGCAATGAAAATTCTAAATTTTAGTTGCTAATAGCGTGTTTCACAATAAATAAGTAAATAAGATGAAAACACAGTTTTTTTTAAAAAATGTAATCCATACATTTTGCTTTCTCTTTCTTGATGTGCCCTTTTTCAAGGTTCATCTTTGCTTTAATTACCCCGTGCAGCAAGGAAGGGGCCCTATATCTAACTATAACACATTCGTAGATGATTGTAAGACAATGTGGTTGCTTGCTGTCCCTTATGTCACCCATGGTGTTTCTTACACACGTAACATTGCAAATGCCTTTACTCTACCAGGAAGCCCTGTTTGCCTCCTTCTATCAACTGGATAACTTCTCTTTTTCCTTTTTTAAATATATGTTATTGATTATGCTATTACATGTTGTCTCCATTTCCCCCCTTTTCCCAACTCCACCCACTACCACTCATTCCCTCCAGCAATCCCCTCCCTTAGGTCATGTCCATGGCTCATGCATATAAGTTCTTTGGTGACTCCATTTCCTATATTGTTCTTAACACCCCCCTGTGTATTCTGCTCCTACCAATTTGTACTTTGTGTGTGTGTGTATGTGCTTTTTTCAAAAATATATATTTTATTGATTATGCTGCTATAGTTGTCCCATGCTTTTCTCCCCTTTAATCCCCTCCACCCTGTACCCCCCTCCCACCATTATTCCCCCACCTTAGTTCATGTCCATGGGTCATACATTTAAGTCCTTTGGCTTCTCCATTTCCCATACTATTCTTAATCTCCCCCTGTCTATTTTGTACCTACTATTTATGCTTCTTATTCCCTGTACCTTTTTCTCCACTCTTCCCCCTCCCGTTCTCCCTCCCCACTAATAATTCCTCATGTGATCTCTATTTCTGTGATTCTGATCCTGTTCTATTTTGTTTGCTTAGTTTGTTTTTGTATTCTTCGGTTCAATTGTTGATAGTTGTGAGTTTGTTGTCATTTTATAGTTCATATTTTTGAACTTCTTTTTCTTAGATATGTCCCTTTAACATTTCATGTAATAAGGGCTTGGTGATGATGAGCTCCTTTAACTTGACCATATCTGGGAAGCACTTTATCTGCCCTTTCATTATAAATGATAGCTTTGCTGGATAGAGTAATCTTGGATGTAGGCCCTTGCCTTTCATGACTTGAAATACTTCTATCCAGCCCCTTCTTACCTGCAAGGTTTCTTTTGAGAAATCAGCTGATAGTCTTATGGGAATTCCTTTGTAGGTAACTGTCTCCTTTCCTCTTGCTGCTTTTAAGATTCTCTCCATATCTTTAATCTTGGGTAATGTAATATGATGTTCTTTGGCATGTACTTCCTTGGGTCCAACTTCTTTGGGGACTTTCTGAGCTTCTTGGACTTCCTGAAAGTCTATTTTCTTTGACAGATTGGGGAAGTTCTCCTTCATTTTGTTTCCAAATAAGTTTTCAATTTCTTGTTCTTTCTCTTCTTCTTCTCCCACCTTATGATGCAGATGTAAGAATGTTTAAAGATGTCCTGGAGGTTCCTAAGCCTCTCCTCATTTTTGAGTATTTTTTTCTTCATTCTGTTCTGGTTGAATGTTTATTTCTTCCTTCTGCTCCAAACCATTGATTTAAGTCCCAGTTTCCCTCCCAGCACTATTGGTTCCCTATACATTTTCTTTTATTTCACGTTTCATGGCCTTCACTTTTTCCTCTATTTTGTGACATACTCAACCATTTCTGTGAGCACCATGACTACCAGTGTTTTGAACTGTTCATCTGATAGGTTGGCTATCTCTTCATCACTTAATTGTATTTTTTCTGGAGCTTTGATCTGTGCTTTCATTTGGGACATATTTTTTTGTCTAGGTGTACTGTTACATAGTAAGGTGCAGAGCCTTAGGTATTTGCCAAGGCAGAGCAACCCACATCACTGCGTTGTGGTAGGGAGGGGTCTGAGAGGGAACAATGCTGCTTATGTGGCCCTCTGCAGGTTTTCAGTCACTACCTCTGCTACCCACAAGCAAATTGGGCCCTTCTGGTGCTAATACCCAGGTGCATGGTTTTGGGTACATTCTGGGACCCTGTGGGTCTCTCCAACAAACTCTCCTATAAGGCTGGGAGTTTCTCCTGTTGCCTTAACCCCCACCGTTTTTTCCAGTCAGAGATTTTGAGGCTTTACTTCCCCACCAGAACCCTGGATTTTGTGGTCTGTCTCACTCCCCTGTTGTTCCAGCCAGTTTATCTGCACACAAATGTGGAATCACTTGCTCTGCCAGCTGCTGCCTTGCTGCAAGTCCTCCCCGTCCCAGCTGCAGTCTCCACTCCTCCTACTGGTCTGGATGAATGTTTCTTCTTTAACTCTTTAGTTGTAGGACTTCCATATAGTTCAGTTTTATGGCGGTTCTGGTTATTTTTATTTTTAAATTTGTTGTTGTCCTCCTTTTGGTTGTGTGAGGAGGCAAAGTGTATCTACCCATGCCTCCATCGTGGCCAGAAATCATCTGCATAATTTCTGATCATTCTCTAGACATTTACCTCCTGGACCCTTGCTTTCCAGGTTCAATCCAGGGACAAGTTATACCAGAAGCACCTGGGAGCATGTCAGAAACACAAAATTTCAGATCTCACACCCAACATCCCAAATCAGAGTCTTCATTTTTAAGAAATCCTTGGGTGCTTCATGTGCATTTTAGAGTTTGGGAGCTATAGTCCCAGAGGATAAATGGCAACTCACCTGTGGATTCCACCATTTCCTTGGATGCACTTCTTACTCTATTGTAGTGACTTAAGGAAACTCTTTCCCATTCTAGAGCCATCTTTTTCAAATGGCCTGAAAGTAATTAGTTGTATTAATTAGAACTTATAACTGGATAGTGGAATCTATTTATTAGGTCATAATCAGATTTTTTAATGAAATAAAATAGGTTAAACCACTCCAGAGTAAAATGGAAATGTCACTCAGGTAAGTACTGCCTCATACAACTTTTGAAACAACATATATCTATGTGTTTATGTAGACTAAATTTATATACATTTACTGTGGATCATGCTCATAAAAGCTTCATCACCACCCAAGTCTAAACATCTTGAATTCATGGACTATTTGATCCATTCATTGTATATATAACACTTAACATAGTGATTATACAGAACAGCTGCCCCAAAATGTGGGATGTTGCATGGGAGTCTATAGATCATCATAAGTGGCATCAACTCTTAGTACAAATAACAACCGATGAGAGATGGCTAAAGATGGAACTAGAGTAAGGGCCTGGCAGAGCCTAGGGAGTAAGAAAGAAGGGAAGTGTTTTGCCAACAAATCTGAGTCCCCTTTTTGAGGCAAACTTGAGTCCACTATCTACATGGGATTCATGGTAACAAGACTATGTGACTTTTAAGGCATCTTAGCCTCCATCTGACTATAGAAATATCCCTGAGCATATCTCAAAAGGTACAAAAAAACAGCTATTGGCCTGAGCAATACTAACAATAAATAGATGTTTGGAAAGAGAAGGAAATGAAAAACTGTATGAGAAAGCTTCAGGTTGAATCCCAGGCAGAATCTTACATTGTAAGACAGCAAAACAAAGCTCAGTGAAGAGCTTTCTGAAGGCAAGTATCAGATATGCATCCATTCCACAGTTACTGATGTGGCATCTAAAAGCCCAGACACTGTGATGGGTGCTAGGGATACAGAAGTGAGCAAGTGGACAAAATGTCACTGTTCTCATGGAGTTGACATTCTAGAAATGGGAGGAAGAAATATGCAAATAAAAACTCATATTTGTATTTATCTTTGTACTGTGTTTGCATGACACTATCCAAAACTCTTCATTTTGCTTATATTATGTACATAGATAATATGATGATTTCAGGTGGCAATGCTGGAATAATTGATGGAGTGTGAGAGATAATAATCTACCCACCATCTCTTTTAGCCCCTCACCTGTAAGCTAGGAAGATCAGGATGAGGTGAGAGCTACACTGAGAGTATAGTCAATTCAAGATTAATTCATATTTTAATGATTTAATTTATTTTAAAATTTTACTTCATTTTTGTTTAGATATGATATCAAAGAAATGTAGCATAATAAGGAGTCTTAACATGGTCAAGTGCACTGACATTACCACTCTGTTCTGCACAGCCCTAGGATGTCAGTAACTGGAGACCCCAGTTCCCTTACCACCACTTCCCACTCACCAGGACATAGCTGCTTAACATCTGCTGTACGTATGGAGGTGCTATAGTAAATTGTGTTGGGTACAGTTGTCCTGCTCCTGAATAACTTTGACAAAGCTCTCCAGACACTTCTGTTTTCAAATGGAGAAACTGAGATTTATCAAGATTTGTTGACTTGATCAAGGTCACATATTAAGGAAAAGCTGGGTGTAGACTTATGAATCATGCTTGGTTTTCCTGACCTTGGTCAATTACAAAATAACAGACTTTCTACAAATGTCTTACTTCAGAAAGAAGTTTTCCAGGCTATGTTTCCCTTAGTAGGCAGAAGAGCATGACCCAGGCCAAGAATCACTGGCCTTATTGACTTTGGCATTACAATTCCTTATCTGGTGATGCAACATACACCTCACTAGACAATTTTTTCATAAGAGATAACCAATACAGATTTAACTCTTTAGAAATATCATTCCCCTACCTCCTACCTTGAGGCATACCTTCTGCTCTCAATCCTGGTCCATTCACATCAGGACATAAATATTATCTTGTTTGCTTGCATTCTCAAAGAAGTTCTAAAACCTTGAAAGCAAAGTGTCCATTCAAGTTCACTGCTTTGAACTCTTTCTTCACCCTGTTTCCGGCCATAAGGATTATCTTACATCTGTACTATATTTTTACTCTGACAGCTCCAGGGAGGACTTTCCCTCCTTTGTATTCAAAGTTACTCAGATGCCAGTTCCTTCTCTCATGGGCTTTTCTTTGGGCCAACACCATTTCTCATAAACAGAGGCCCAGGCACACATTTTCATACACCAGCCCTTGGAGGTCACATCCAGCTGCGAGGAGGTCCTCATGGCAAACATCAATTGACTTTCTCCCTGCTGTTTTCCTATCCTCCCAGCTCTTTGTTTAGTGACCTGTGCGTCTTTGTTACCAGTGGAATGGAGATGATCTATTTCCCAAAGGGTCTGATTCTTGTGTTTGCACTTACTTTTTTTTCCTTCCCTCTAAGCATTTTAAATACATATGAACAGATGGAACTGTTTTTAAACACACTGGCAGAGTTTTCCCTCACAGACACATAGCCTCGCATTCTGGTAAACCAGCCGGGTGACCTGAGTAAGCAATCAACAGGATTTCTGACAGCCATTTTCCAACCCATCCAGAGCTGAGATGACTACAGTATGGTCTGTCTCAGGGGCACATCATTTGTTTTGTTTTGTTTTGTTTCTTTCTCCAATGGAGCATCCCAGCTGAAGCCATTGTGCTGCCTTCTGTAATGCCAGCCCACAGGAAAGTTTCTCCCAACATGTATCCGTCAATTCTATGCAGCCGCCCTGGGGACCACTGCTGATCATTTCACAGCCACTCAGGCTAAACCTCCCTTTACTTCTTGTCTCCCAATAGCATCGTCTGTTCTTCTGGGATTGGAACTAGAAACATCACATGTCCCCAAAGCAGCACCAGTATCCGTGTTTACTTTAGAATGTATTTTGAGAAGCACCCAAGTGCTTTAGCTGGAACCAAAGGGTATTTTTGTGAGGTAGCAGATTGTGGGGAAGTTTTATGTTTCAACATACTCCAGGGAAAAGAAAACGACTTTCCTGGAAGGAAAGGAAAGAAAAGAAAAGAAAGAGAGGCAAGAGAAAATAAAGACTAAGATTAAGTGCACGCCACAGAAAGACATGACGAGGGAATCCCAATAGCACAGACTTTTCTGGGGGGAAAATGGCACCTCTCTTATTCCCCACAGAATGCCCAGACTCCAGGGAAACTGTGCTGATGGTGTTGGAAACAATGCTTGTTTTGTGATTGGGAATGAACCACCCCTCTTCTGTGGGAGGCCGAACCCACGGAGTGCAAACTTCTGCTTTTCTGAGTGGAGCAAGCTCCCCAAAATGTGTGCAGGAACTGGAATAGCTGAAAATTCCAGCCCACAGCTTCAAGTTTTCCAGAGCCTGTTTGCTTTGGCCCGCCTCTGCCATTCCTTTCTCTTTTTTTCAGAAGTGTGAAATGGGTTGGTTGCTGGTATTTGTTCTGTGGTCTCTGCTAACTCTTCCATCTGTATAAACTCAGCGCTGCCAACCGAGCAGTTTAGAATACTCTCTCTTCAGCTAGCTCAAAGGGACTCGAAGGTCCTATTAAGTGGCACTTTGAAGGCTTGCAAATGTGTGATGCTGGCTGTGTGGTTGAGACTCTAGGGCTTAACTGAGCTGCCCTCCCAGGGACTGGCCCTTCCTCGAGGACTAGTAGCTAAACATGGTGAGCACGAAGTGAATCCACATCTGCATTGGACTGAGCCTTCCCGGGAGAAGGGAAAGGATGGGAAACTGCTGATCATGGGTTCACAAATCTGTGCAACCAGAGATGGGGCATTGCTCCTGGTGGTTTCTCCCTTTCTCATGCGAAAAAATTTGTTTGGGGGTGGAGAGAATCACAGGAGAATCTATAGTTCCATGTTTTCCCACTTTCCTCCTGTATTAATCAGTATCCGGGTTGACTATTCTTCCAGAAGCAACAGGTTAGCAGTGTGCCAATATTTTTATTTCTGTTCTTGCTATAACAACTTAGCTTCTTTAATTAATTGTTTTTCCCTAGTTGCCGTTACCCAGCAAAAATATTGTCAAATAAGACAATTTGTCTTGGGGTCAGAAACTAAAAATGAGTCGAGCTGATGGCTTTTGCCAAGCTCAACAAGTATCGCTGTGAAGTGTAAACAGCTATTAATGAAAAGAGTAGCCACAGTTAAATAAACCATGAGTTAGAGAACACAGGTGCCAAGGGAAGAGCTGTTTGCTGGCATGTCTGCCCTAACGGATGAAGGCTGAACCCAAGCCAGTAGGGTCTTCAGGGAAGGGAAACTGAAACTGAAGAGCAAAACAAATAACCATTATAAAGAAATGGTTTGAACTAGTGCCCTGTTGTCCAGCATGGCACTGAAAAAGATCTCCACTACATGACCAGAAGAGCACATGAGCTCTTCTTCATTGGGCTCTCCACACCAGAGATGGCAAGCTCTGTCTCAGGGCTGCTGGGGGAAACTGGTCTTCAGTTACTAGGTGTTAGCTAAACTTAGTTTCACTGGTCTACTTTAGTGTAGATGCTAAAATTTCAAGACCCTGCCTCTTCTTTATATCTGCAACCTGGGTAATTTATTAATCTGTGCATTATGGGGCAACATTAAACTCTATAAAATGCATTCTAAAGTTTTTGAGTATTTTTACATTTGTACAATGGAGCAGATAATACGAGTGTCCCATGATTGTGTTAAATAAAACTACTTTAATGGAATATGCAATGAGTTATTAGGAACAAAGTGAGTCCTCTGAAAATAGCAACTAAAATTTTAAAAAGGATGTGGGCCTGCCATGATCAGAGCCCAGTACAATAAGAAAGAAAAATATAAGGGCATATCCTAAGGCCACCCTTATATTGTGATTGGTAATTCCAAAGAGGGGTCAGTAACTTTAAGTACAAGGAACATCCTTTTCGTGAAAAAGGTCTTCCAAACCTAAATCTCTTGAGCATAGACACCTGGGTTATTTGAATTTGGGGTCTCCTATAGCCAAAATTGACCATGATGAAGTCAAGACCGTGAAAATTATCAGGAAATATTCCCATAAGGCCAAGAAAAGAGAAGCTTTTAATGTTATGTTCCAAAGCACACAATTCCTTTTCAAGGTAAGGTCATTACCATGAGGTAAGACCCATCATCTGCTTTTGATTCTCTCTGGGTGATTTACTCTGAGCTCCTAGAGGCAAGAGATTCTGTCTCCAGTGTCCAGAATAATTAATAGTGCATAGTGAGTGCTCAATAAATCAAGGTAATGACTTGGGTTCAAATCTTGCCTCTGCCATTTCCTACCTATGTTACATTGCCCTCTTTGAACCTTAATTTACTCTTCCTTTAGAGAGACCTACCTTGTAGGATGGTTATGAAAATTAAATGGCTCTGCATGTTGAGTGCTTATAGAAGTGCCTGGCATATAATAAAGATCTGTAAATGATATCTGATATTTGACATAATGGTTATGATGATGAGGATGGCATAATCTGTTGTTTGCTTACCATTAACTAGTCACTCTTCTTTCTTGCTAACAGAACCATAGTTTGGCAAAATTAAACCTGGAAACCCTATTCCCCTTTGCTTCATATTAATCTGGTACGTGACCCAGTTCTGGCCAATGAAATATAAGGGGTTTCTGCTAAAATTTTCTTCATCTAGTTCAAGGCACTGAGACAATTTAAAGCTAGACTTTAATCTGTACAAGCACTGAATCTTTTTTTTTCCTTGTACCTGGAGTGTAGGCTTTCCAAATCCCCAAACAAATGATGGTGGTGTGTTATAATAACTCCCCATCCTTGACAAACCCAGGACTCCAGATTGTGCCCTTATAATTCCATGTGGCTATAAAATCTCAGCTCAGTTTTCCAGCCTTTCAGCTACCTATTCAGGTAGCTTAGAGAGGTCCATTCCTCTGAGGTTCCTTCTTCTCTAGAATATTAACATTGTGATTCTTCAATTTTAAAAAACTGTTCTATTTAGCTATTCTAATTGTTCTCTGGGAGAGGTTAACCTGCATGTTGTATCCCAGTGAAAGCAGAAGTCAACTTTTAATAATCTTGATAACTATGTGAAGACATGCTTATAATATTTGCATATTCAAAGATGTCTGATAAGTGAGCTAATATCAAGCAGGAAGCTGGACAGTAGTAGTTTCTGGGCAGGAAAACAAGAAAAGGTAATGGAAGAAAAGCAAACAAAAAGATGAAAAGAAAAAAGCCAAAGGCCTCATGGTGTAGGTATTCTTATTATCTCTATTTATGATGAGGATTAACATTAAAAGAGACATGCTCAAAATTCATGCAGATCATATATATTAGTTGCTTTTGAACTTGGGACTTTCTGACTCTAGCCTCTGTTTCGCTGTCTCTTCAACATATTTATCTGGTTTTATACCTTTGTCCTCTCTCAGTTTTTAATTTGTGAATCCTGGGAACCAATCTGAGCTTTTTAATCCTACTGAAAACCTTGGCTATTGAACTTGAACTTATAATCTCTATCTACTTTCCCTTGACAATACAGAACCTTTTTGTTCCACCAATAATGATCAATCCATGCTAACTAATCTCAGCTCTGATCCCCACACTGTCCTCCTGGATTGTTCTCGCCCACAGTAGGAATAAATATGAGGAATTTAAAGGATGATAAAAAGATGGCCATAGAGATCACCAAGTAAGTAGAATGGACAATATCTGTCTCTCTCCCTCCCTCTTTCTTCTTTTTTGGGGGGTTCTAGTTGTTGTTGTTGTTGTTGTTGTTGTTGACATTGCTCTTCTTCTTCTCCTTCTCCTTCTTTCTGTCTCTCTGTCTCTCTCCCCACTTAACAAATATTGGCTCCACGAATGCTGCATGCTAGTGGTATTGCTAAGTACTGGATACACAAAGTAGAAAAAGTCCAGTGATTTCTGTCTATCTCAAGCATACAGGTGACTAGACTCAGGTTGATCCTGCCTTTCCAAGTTACTGTCCTGGGGAGGGGCAGATCTATAGAAGACCAGTGAAGAGAAAAGGCCTAAGTCACAAACAAGGCATTCTGTTGGAGCTGAAGCCAGCCTACAGTTCTCAGATTCCCTAGAGATGTGTCTGCACCAATGCAAGAGAAACAATTGTTCCATGACCCCTCATTACCTTTGAGTAATAATGTCACTTTGGGCTGAATTGACCTAGTTTCTCAGACCCCATTCCAGTGCTCCACTTCCCTTGGCCACAACCCAGACAGCGTAGAGACATGACAGCTGAGCAGAGGCCCTGCTAGTGAAAGGAATTTGCCCTTCAGCGTGCCTGGCTGGTGATGGAAACCCAGAACATTTGACCTAAGGAAAACATCTATCCAAGTCCTTTAAAATATATGCCCTATTTTTTTTAATTCCAAAAACGAGTTAGAGCCAAACTGATCAGATGACTAACTGAGAATTGCGTGTCTTTAAATACGTGGATGGAACCAAATGAAACAGTATCTTCCCATGGCCTCCCATCCCCCTGAACTTCTTCAGTGGCTAGGTCTGGTTTGACACTGAAGATACCCATGAAGGCAAGTTATTTGTGGTTCTATATAATTAGTCTGCTTGACTCTTAGGACCAAGGTGCTTCCATTAGCTCTGAAGAAGAAACATTGACTTTTCATCTTTTTTTTTTTCCTTTCATGTACTCTCAAGAAAGCCAAGTGTAATATAATTTCATCTTAGTGACTTCATCGCATTTGATGCTATCTTTGGATGCAGAACCATCCATGTTTGAAAATAAAACATAGGTCTATCCCTTTAACGCAGGGATGACGTCCACTGCTAGAAAGGACATTTCAGGAGAAGTAGAATATGAATTTGTGGGAGCGTTCTTTCCTGGAAGAACACGATTCTGGAAATAAATCTGGGTTGGAAGGAGGGTGGGGCAGACAGAGCTTGTGAAGTAGAGAAGCTAGCTTCCTCGATCTTTAAACAGAAACTCACTCCTTCATAACTTTTGTCCATTTGCGGTAGCTGTCCTCTTCGGAATAATGCTGAACAAGCTTCTTTCTCCATATCAACCTTTCAATTAATTAAACACAGAGCTCATGTCCTCTTCTGTTTTTCTTGTCTTTTCTGTTCCATTCTTCCAACTATTTCTGATAGGGCATTTTGGCAGGAGGAAACAGAGATGGAAAAAAAAAAAAGTACGTGAATAAGTACTCAGTGTACGCTTCAGTAAATGGCAAATCTCTCTCTGACCCGTAAGCCAACATTCTGACACCCGATCAGACTACACACTAGAAGTGGCATGTCAACAGGCAACATTCCAAGCTTTCTGCCTGTGAGGGGAAGCAAGAATAACAGGTCAAAATAGCTTTGCCCATGTTAATTAAGAAATGTTTTCCCTTCATTGATTCTCATGTGGAACTGACATTTCTTTGGTCACTCATTGGAATTATTAAAAGTTTTATAGTTTAAGCTCTTAACAAATCTTTCCCTGAGATGGGTTTGGAATTATTTTGGTACCTAAAACCCAACTAGGCAAATGTGCTTTAGAGCCTCGTGGTCCTTTTTATTTATTTTTACTTCCTGAAATAAAAATAAACAACTACTCCTCACAAATGTCTCTGTTTTCTGAAACTGTGGAACCAGGGAAAAACCAGACCTCAAAAAATGGGCTCCAAATCAAGCACAAGTTAATATTTTTTATAGAATTTCTGGGATAAAGCTCAGAGCATAAGTCCTGGCATTTTTCAGCTCGTACTAGGGGTAATTATAATGGCACACCTCCACCTGTCTTCTCTGACTTGTTGAGCCTGAGACAAACCAGATGAGGATAAGGAGTAGATCAACTACATGTGCCCACTCTTAGGTGGGTTCTGGGATTAAATTTGTAATTAATCTTGTAATCTTAGACCTGTAGTTCTGTGGTCACAAAAGGTAAGATTAATACATTTGCAAGTATTGCTACTAATTATATCAGCAGCAAAAATAGCTGTAATATTCCTGGTTGTATAAAAGTGGTTTTTATGTTTCACTATTAAGTATGATGTTGGTTCCTACTTCAATATAAATTTTTTAAATCATGTTGAAAATTATATTCTTGAGTTTTTTGTGAAATGCGATGAATTGTGAACATTTCAAAATGTTTTTTTGTGTTGCATTGAATTTTAAATATTACTTTAATATTATCTTATTATTGGAGTCTGGAAAATCATTGGGAAAAATTATGCTGTGGCATAATTTTCAAAACTACCTGAATCTCACATAAAGAGAGTAAAGCTACATAACACAGCATAAGCCCCTGATAACCATATATAACCAAACCAGGTGGCCAGGTATCCCTATGGAACACAAAATAAAAATGGATTGGTCAAAATACAGACAGTCACAAACTGTTAGTGGTATCAACATCGGTGTGGGGAAAAACAGAGGAAAGAAAACAGACAAACTAGAGAAGAAGAGAACCAAAGAATGGCAACAGGAAGTCACTGTAAAGTATAGTTAGCAATGGGTTTTGTTAACTCCAGTACAAGTGGGTGAGTGCAAGAGGTAAGAAGGTAATGTCTGCAGTTCAGGTCTGAAGAACTCTGGGCATTGTTAACTCTCAAAACTAGCCAAGCACCCTTTGAAGACAAATGCCCACAGTGATGGAGTTTCTGGGACAGAATCCTCATTGAGCAGAACAGAGACAATGACAATTTTTTAAGTGTAAGTTCCACACAGAAGTGGAGAAGAGGAGTAGGTCCTGGGATAGATTTGAAATCAAACTGACAAATTCTGCAACAACAGGAAATGAACTTTGTGGAATTAGAAAAATTGTCATGATTCGTGATTGCCTCTAAAAATTCAAGAAAACTAATTTCATATAAAAATGGAAAAGCATTTAAAAAGCATAAAGAACTAATTTCCTATAGACAACAAATGGACACAAAAGACAGAAAAAGGACATGCCCACAACAAAGACAAATTATCCCTAAATGAGCTAAAATGTTAGAAGTATGATACATAAAATGAAAGACCAAAACATATCACAATTAGAAAAAAATCAGAAATGAGGCAAAAGAACTTAGGAAAAATTATAAATAAAAGAAAAAATCACTTTAGAATTGAAGACTAAAATAGAAGGAACACAATTGCAAAGAAGTACAACAAGTGATGGTTTAAGAGAAATAGAAAGTGAAAAGAGAGAATTTTCAAATCACAAAAAAATTTAAAAGACACAAAATGATTTAACAAACAGGAAAAAAATACTGAATGGAGATAAAGAAGATCCAATTAATGTATAATAGCAGTCCTGAAAAGTAAAAACAAAGGAAAGAAACAGAACAAAAATAACAATAATTGAGAAAAACTTTCTGAAAATTAAAATTACAATATATTTTACAAGAAAAAATATACAATATAAAAGTGAAACTATATATTGAAGAGGCACAGCATGCACCTGAGAAAATTGGCTCAGGAGAGCCAACACTGAAACATATTCTAGTAAAGTCACTGGACTTGCAAAAAACAATAATAATAAATAAACAACCCTTTTGTCATCTAGGCAAAAATCCAAAAGGCGTAAAATATTTAGACAGCCATCAGACTTTTCAGCGGCAATGTTTTATGGCAAAACAAAGCTATGGACTAACATGCTTAAGATACTCAAGGAAAGAATGAACCGAGGGTTTTGTAAGCATCCAAACTAATTCTCATATATAAAAGCTTCAGATAAACTGCTATCACATTAAAAAAAAACTCAGGTAAGGCTGTTCCTATGCACTCTTTCTGAGGAATCAACTAGAAAACAAACTTCAGACAAGCGAAACTATTATAAAGACATTGAAATAAAGATTGATGGTGAGCATTACGTAATTACACTTACAAGCAAATTTTTAAAAAGTTAAAAGAAAGAGTGTGTAGTATATAATAGTTATAAGCACTGACATTGTAGATGAAGTACCAGTGTTTTCAAAAATAAAGACTGGGTAAGCATGAAAAATTTTAATCATATGCAGTAATCATACTGGTGGAATAGCACTGGTATTGTTACCCTGAGACTGTTGTATCACATGGGATTAAGTACATGACTAATTGTGGGATGTTCTAATTCTATTATCACTCTCTTCTTGAGAACTGCCATCACTGGTGTGATGGAAATGGCCCGTGGAAGTAACCTGGAGGTGTCAAGCCAACCATGTAATCCTGACTATAAATTGTGACTAACAGTATAAACTTACAAAGCATTTTAACATAAAAAGTTAAAAGATCAATTTTAACTTTACAAAATAATAGTGTGTAATGTTCTGTCAACTTAAGAGAATTAGAAATTAACCAAAAGCACACACCTCTTCATGTTGTCTACAAACAGTGACAGTTTTAATTTTTCCCTTTCAGTCCTTACCTCACCTTGCCACACAGGATAAGTGCTACATTACCAATGTTCAATAAAAGCATAAAAGCAGACCTCATTGTCATTGTCAATTCTCAGTACTATAATTTTTGCCATTTCATTTTTCTAATCTCCTATTTTTGTTAGATTTAGTATTCTTTGAATGATGCCAAAATTTATAACATTAAATTATGTGCCATAACTCTAATTATTAAAATTGTGTTGCTTTAGTTCTAAGCCTAAATTTATTCATTTCTCATTATCCTTCATTTCATTTCTAATTTGCTTATTTATTTACAATTCGTATTTATCCCATGGTTGTTTTGATTGTATCAATAAATTTGCTTTCAAAGATACCAAAGGTATCTCAGATATTGCAAAGATACTCAAAGGTATCTTTGAGTTGTAAGTATCCTTTTCCCTGAGTTCTTTGATATTTGAAAATATACATATGTTACTTTTATATATTAGTTGTATAAGTCTAGCAATTTGTCAGAAAAAATTTTTTAAGATTTTATTTATTTATTTTTACACAGAGGGGAAAGGAAAGAGAAAGGGAGGGAGAGAAACATCAGTGTGTGGTGGCCTCTCATGTGGCCTTCACTGGGGATCTGGCCCACAACCCAGGCATGTGCCCTGACTGGGAATTGAACCAGCAACCCTTTGGTTCACAGCCCATGCTCAATTCACTGAGCTACACCAGCCAGGGCAGAAAATGTTTAACTGGCAGTGCAGAAGAACAAAAAGACCTGATGTCAGCATTCATTGATTTTACTGAGGTGAATAATTCCACCATGACTAAGTGCACGCTACCAATCTAATATCGCTGAATGTGGCCACGGGAAGACATTCTCAGGAGCATACCATTCCATTACATTATGTCATATCTGCACTATATAGAAACAATAGGTATAATAATTTCAAGATTGCAAATAATAGTACATAAAATCCAGCAAAATAATTAGGAACTAATGAGTCTTACTGCTGTTTTTTTTTAAATAATCTATGTAATTGTATGTAATTTAATTTTAAATAATGTCTGTTTAACAACTGACTGGTAATATTTCTAAAATTTTGATGGGCAGATCTTGGAAATCTGATCTGGGTCAAATTCATTATTCATACCTTACTTACTTTAGAACTCTGTTAACAATATTTTTTTTGTATTCCTGCATTAAATATGACTGTGGAAACATCTGAAGCTGACTTTTTGCAATATGACAACTAAAGTAATGCACCTTGTCCCACTTCTTACTTTAAGCCCATAGGAATTCTAGATAAAATGGTAAAAAATAAATAAAATAAGACAAGAGAGAATCCATGTATGAGAAAGAAGAAAGGAAATAAATTTCAAGGTGATAATCTAAAGGTGATTCAGTGACAACATTCAGGTGTCAGAGGAGGCCTAGATCCTAAGAGCCAGATGCTGAGACTCAAATGCCCATCCGAAGACAATACAGTGTGAAGCAGCTGAAATTCAAATCCTGGCTTGTTCTCATAGGCTATAGAAGCTTTGTCCTTAAGCCCAGAATTAAATTCTAGAGCTTTGGATTAAGAAAAAGAAAGGTCTTTGGTGAAAAAGAAAATTTCCAGGCCCACACCAGGAGTGACTATGTTGTTCAACTATAAGTCAGATAACTGGTACCTTAATGGTAAACCCAGAGATTAACATAAAATCATGATCATTATAACTGCTGAGCTTTCTGCTGGGTGTCCTCATTATAAACAATCTTAAAATCATATGGTAGCAATAACTTTACAAGGCAAGATGTGCAGAACTTCCACAGAGTACATAATCTTCATCTGAAGATGAACTCAATTTCAGAAAACAAAACAATAAGGGAAGGGTTCATGAGATACAAAGGTCCAGATGGCCCCTGAAAATAAAATAAGGATTAAGAACTCAAGAACTAGAAGTAATAGAGTAATGTGGAAATGTTTAAATACCAAAAGTTAATAAAGGCATTAGATGCATTTTAAAATAACAGATCCCTGTAAAAGAAACAGATGAATTTGAAAGAGAACCAAGTAGAATTTCTGGAAGTAAAAAATAATAGTTTATTAGAGGCTTAAAAAATGAAGAAATTGGATTGAAAAGATCAGATGCAGCTGAAGAGAAAACTGATAGGGTGGAATATAAAGAATATAAATTATTTTCAAAAACACATAGGATATTTACAAAAAAATAATTTACAACAAACATCAAAATAACCAGTACCATAAATTTACTTTCTCAGATAACAATATAATTAAAAGAGAAATAAATAATAAAATAACAACTGAAAGATTGTACACATATCTGTAATTTTTGAAGGATCTAAATAAAAGGGTCAAAAAAGAAATAAAGTCTAAATTGTGAAATCGTTGGACTTGAATGATAATGAAGATAACACAAACGAAATATGTGAAAAGTAGCTGGAGTAGTGCCAGAGAGAAATGGAGAGCTTTGAATGCAAATATTAGAAAGAAAGGAAAATCAGATATTAATGGGCCAAATGTTAAATGTAACAAATTAGAAAAGAGTGTATTAAAACTAAAGAAAATAGAAAGTTGGAAATAATAAAGATCATAGGGGAAATTAATGAAATAGAAAAATCAAACAAAATCAATAAAACTAAAGACTACTTTTCTGAATGATCAATAAAATGAATGATCTGTCAAGACTAATGAAACACATTATTATAAATATTATATTTATTATAAATAAATATTAAGGCACAAATGAGTATGTTAAAAAACAAAAGAAACATAAGTACATATAGGAAATAAATGTTAAAAGAACATTATGAACAATTTTATCTCAGTAACCGGGAAAATTTTATGAAATAGACTTCTTTATAAATATAATTAAAAGAAATACGAATTCAGTTGATTGTAGAAATGACTCTCCTTTAAAGATTAGCTAATCCACATATCACATAAATGTCTTAGTCATTTAAAAAAATGATGAAGCACTCCTTAAAATCTTTTTATAAGGTAGATAACTTCAAAACTAAAAATGGGCAATGAAAACATAGGAAGTAATAAAAATAATGATATTAAAATAATAATCACTTAAAGTAATTATGGGCCCATAAAGGTGATTTACACGTATAAATTCTCCCATTAACAAATCCCAGGTAAAGAACGTGATAGTCCCCATGTTACAGATGAGGAAACCTTGGCAGAGAAATGGTGACTAACCTACCCTGAGCTTCCGCAGACAGACAGAATGTGCTGTAAACCCAGAAGGGAACCCAAACAGTCTGGTTTCAGATCCTCTGCTCTAAACCACAGACTCCAATATTTTAAATAAAATATTAGGAAAACAAAGGCAGTGATGAATTTTTAATACAAAATGATCATGTAGGGCTGGGAAAGATGTCCAGAGCAGTTCTTAGTCCCCGATTCACATTCCTGTCATGGGCAGCTCTCCAGGCTATTGTCCAGGTCTGCAAAACATTTTATAAATTGGCAAATATATCTTCCTTTTCCAGCAACTGTGCAGTCTCAAATTAGTTCCCTTTCCATCACTCTCAGCTCTAGCTTTATAGACATAATGTTTGATAATTATGTCCTATCCCTTCTCACCCACACAAGCTGTTTAAAACCAGTCAGTGATATTCCACTGTGTTTAGCATAGTGAGCACATTTCTCATCATCACCTGTCTGTCCACAGCTGATCTCTCCAGCATCATCAGAAATCAAATTCTTCCTTCCTTCCTGTATTTTAGCCACACGGGCCTTCCTTCCTGTCTAGAACTTGACCCTAGGTGTTCATCATGCTGTTCTCCTGCCCAGAACTTCTCATCCCCAGCTTTGCCTGGTTGCCTCCCAGTCTTTCAGGTCTCACTTCAATCGTCATTTCTCCAGAGAAATTATCCCTGAGCTCCCCACCTCCCAAGGCTAGGTCATGTTCCCTTATTTAATCTCACAGAGCACTCTCTACAAACCCATATGTAAATTCATGCGTACTTGTGGGATAATTTCATGAATATTCTTCTTCCCCACTAGAATGTATACTACCAGACGTCAAGGACCATGTATTTTCTTTTCTGGCATTGCTTCCTTAGTGTCTACATAGTGTTTTTAATTTATTGGAACAATTAATAAATTGTTAAGAAAGAAGAAGAAACAGACAGGAAATTATTTGGAAAAATGGCTATAATTATTCTTCTCCCTGTATCTGTGCACCTTGAAGTATGATTTTGCCATTCCTCCCTTCAAGAGGGAGAGTTGTATTTCCAAAGTCTTTGAATCTAGGTTGGCTGTGGGATTTCCTTCGCTCAGTAGAATGCAGCAGAGGAAATGATGTGCCAGCCCTGCACCTGTGCTTCTGAAGGTCTTGTGGACTTCTGCTTTCTCTCTTGGACCTCAGTGACTGACATGGGAATAAGCCAAAGCTCATCTAATGGAGGATGAAAGGGCAAAAGGACCCAAGTCACTCTGCCCATCCCAGTCAAGGTCACCCTAGACCAGCCAGCCCCATGCCCACCTGCCAGCTGACCTCAAACACAAGAGCTGATGTCCAAAGAACCTGGCCCACAGAATCAAACTGTCCAGCTCATCCTTATACTCAAGAGCAAGGAGAAATGGTATTGCCTTAAGCCACCAAGTTTTGGGGTAGGGAGAAGAAGAAAAGAAGTTAAGGGGAAGAAAAGGAAGAGAGTAAGACATGAAGGCTTATCACGTGTAAGTGGACAAAGATTCGTTGTTTAGCTCCAGACAAAAAAAATAAAAATAAAAACAAATAAGTCATATGCAAGGAGATGTAAGTTTGTATCAAAGTTAGACTTGCTAAAAATATGTATTTAAAAAAAAATGGAATAAAGTCCTTGCAATGGACCAATATGATGTCCTGGGGGAGGGGTAGACATAGGATTTTGAAGCTAGAGTTTCAAAGCCAGGCTTATTTTACTAGTTTTAGGTACATAGATAATTTCCTCTCTCAATGTGTACAATGGAGCCAATGGTTACTGCCTGGTCTTTCTTCTGTGGGACAGTGCGCTGGTATTGACAAGACTGCTGAGGGGTGACTGTATTAGCTAACACTCTATATTGTGCTCACTCTCTGCCAAGCAGTATTCTAAGTGCTCTACACAGCTCACTTACTCGCATCACCAACTTACAAGGTGGAGGCTAGGATTATCCCTGCTTTGCAGATGAGGAAGCCAAGACATAGGTCATGTCACTTATTCAAGGTCACAGAGCCAGTAAGTGGGGACACAAGATGCAACCCTGAAAACTCAGCCCAACAGTCCATGCTTTAAAATCCTCTGCCCCTTATCCACAGATACACCAGTCCTTACCTCCTGAGTTCCCCTGCCTGGTATTACAGGGATGAAACACAGCCTGACTGCCAGGCAGACTCTCCCCTTAAGTCAGAAACCCCCCTGTCTGGTGCACACATGAACCTAGATTTTCCAGTTGTGCTTGGCTCCAGTTCCCCGGAGAGAGTGCAGCAAATCGGGAAGGCTAGAGCTGTCTTCGGCCCGCCCTACTAATTAAGCTCGTCCAACTGACATTTTTTGGCTGCTTCCAACAGGGTATTATTTTTAGCTTGTGTGGGTTAAAGGAGAAGGGAAGTGTGCCAAATTCAGGTTGTTAGAAAGGGAGACAGAGAAAGGAGCTCAGAAGGATGCATTACAGTTACGACTCCATTTCATAAGAAGATGGAGAAAATTGGGAGCTTCTGTCCTTGTCTCCAAGGCCATGTAAGGGGGGCTGCTTTAACAACTGCCACATTTAAATGGGTGGAATATTTCTCTACTCACACAGTCCCAATGGGACAGCAACTGCAGCTATTAGAAGGATCCAGGTTATTTTTTTTTTATTATAATTTACTGGAATGAAAGAAGAGTAATGCTTTGCAGGTTGGGATAGAAGTAACTTTCCATGTCCTCTACCCCATTTTCTTTACAGCTCCTGACAGCCCCACCCTGGCTTGTCCTCAGAGGTAATAAATGAAATATTAACTTGACCCTGATTAAGGAAGCTGGGAGGTTCGTCTGCAGGTGTCCTTCTGATAAAGACCAGGCCACACCCTGCCACCTGGCTCAAGTCTGCAGAACCACAGGAGCCCGACTGAGGGGTCTGGTCTGCAGTTCTGGTTCCGAGGGTTCCATCCACTTAAGTCTGGTTCACTCACCCACCCACTGCTTCCTTTTTTCCCTCAGCCATGACCTCTCTGTTTCCATTCCAGTGATTAAAGGTGGGAGTTCACCAGCCATTTCCCAGCACTCTTCAAACTGCCCTGGCTCTGACAGCTCAGCCCTGGTAAGCTGAGGCATAAAACCCTCCAGTTCTGTGATACAAAACATGGAACCCTTAAGACTCAATTCACAGGAAAAGACTTTTTGGGGGTCCTGCTTTCATGTGATGAATAGATGTCACTGTTTGGTCCACTGACAGCAAAAGCCTCACCATGTGACAGGCTGATCATTTTGCTCCTGCACAAAGCAAGAGTGAAAATACTCCTAATGTTCACATCATTTTTCTCAACACTCAATTCATTGCCATTTTTTAGGAACATGCTGGTGGAATTTTCAGGCTATATGGTAAACAGATACAGTAGAGCTGACTGAATCTACTAGCACTGAAAGACAGCTATGTATTGCAAAGGTGGCTATGAAGTGTACTCATTAAGAACTGGTAAGAATCAGACCAGGGTTGGAATTTCAAGTCACCCACTTCCTGCCTAAATGACCTTAGGTGAGTCATGTCACTTTCTGAAGCATTGATCTGTCCTTGTAAAGTGGAGTCAGTAGCAGTTACCTCAAAGGGTTGTGGGGAGGATGACATTAGATGATGCTACGGAAGGTCTCAGCACAGTGCCTGACACAGAATGGGTGGTCCTTCAGTATTAGTTGCTATTACCAGGCCTTCCATGAATATGAGGGGCAGGGTCTGAGGCAAGAGCAAAGCCACAACATCATCTTGGTGTGAGGTAGGCTCTGCTTTTTAACTTTCAATAAACCTGCTTCCACTAACCGTTGAGTTCAGAACATGCAATGACTGTCATCAGTCTAAAGCAATTGCTCACTGTCGATGCCTAACCATTCCTTCATTCAGCAACTGTTTATTTAAAACATGCTCCCCCACAGCAGTAAATAAAGAATTTATTTAGAAGACACTATGTAAAAAATACAATAAATTAAATTTTAATAGCGGGCAGTTGGTTAACATTTAATAGGTTTTATAGTAAATTAAACAATGGCCTTATCATTCTATGTCTCTCAAGGGAGTGGGGAAAATGTTTGATTGGAAGATTTTGAATGATGCTAAATGAAATGTTTGGCGGTGTCTCAACATGGGGTCATTTTGACCCCCCCCAGAAGGCATTTGACATTGTCTGAAGACATTTTTCATTGTCAAAACTAGGATGAGGGGAGTTTCCAAGGCATCTAGTAGAGAGAGTCTAGAGAGGCCACTAACCATTCTACAGTGCACAACACTGCCCCTCATGACAAAGAACTACCTGACCCCAAATGTTACTAGTGCCAAGGCTGAGAAACCCTTGTCTGTAGAAACCAGGGATCTTAAATTGCATTCTTATCATGTGAGGAACTCTAGCTAGAATTTAAAACAGTGGCATCGACTTGAAACACATCTTACCTAGCAAATCACATGAGAATCACTTGTAAACATTGTAGTTCTTAATTAGTTTCAGTTTTTGCACTAAAATAAATTTTTTCTTCCAACATGAAATGCTGTGGTCTTCTAGATTGTCATTGTTTCAAAGGTGACAAGAGTTGGTCACTACAATTTAGTCTTCTAAGGAAGGAGTAAAAGTTAGAGGTTGAGCTAATGCTGTCTTCATTGTTCATGGTGAAATGTATTCCTGCAAACCCTTTTCCCTGTAGTCCCCAAAATATAAAAGAAAAAAAATAATTGCTAAGATATTACATGCCTGAACTTCAGTGTAAAGACTTTCTTAAATTCACTGTGAGTATGGTCTGTAATCCAAGGATAGGATTTCCCCAATAGCTGCCAAGGTGGAAATCAAAACATTCAAAAGTACAAGGAACAAGGTATAGGTCTCATTCATTGTTTAGTTTTCTTTACCTTTCATGCCCATGGAATATGGCTTTGCCCATCTGAGAAAGTCATTAGTGAGAAGAGACTCTATAAGCACTGCCTTTAAAAATGGGGCATGTTTGCTGTTTTTGGGAAATATCGGTCTGGAAGAGATTGAATTCAGTAGAGGGCAAAGCTGGGAAAGTAAAATCAAATGATCCTTTGATTTCAGAGGCTTTCGGTTAGATTTTGACACTGTCGCACCCCTCTGCTCCCCTCTAAGTCCCATGTGTCAACCAAAGCCACCCATGGCCCTGGGAGGCCCAGAGAGGGCCTGAGTTTCACAGGGTGCACACAAGTACATCAGCATCACAAGCTCTACCCAGAACAGAGGGGAAGCCTGGCACTTATAACATTTGGATCATGAGCCAGCAACTGGGCAAGGTGCTTTAGAGACATGAGTTTTTCCAGGGGAATTTTAGAAGCCACAACTAGGTTAGCGTTAAAAAAATAAAATAAAATAATTTGGGTGGCATCATGTATAAATTAACATAAACCCAAATCTGGATTATAAACATACATTATTTTAAATCCTCACATACCCTAAAGTCCTTAGACCTTAGGGTATGTTTACTGATTTTTATAGAAGAAGGGAGAGAGAACAAGAGAGAAAAACTGATGTGAGAGAGAAACATCAGTCAGTTGGCTCCCATATGTGCCCCATCTAGGAATTGAACTCTCAACCTAGGAATGTGCCCTAACTGGGGATGAAACCTGCAAACTTCTGGTGAATGGGATGATGCTCCAGCCAATTGAGCCACCCTGCCAGGGCTGCATTAATAAACATGCTTTTTCAAAAATGTTGATGCAGTCATGGAGTCACTGTCTTATTTATGTTTATTCCCAATTGGTTTCCTCCCTCCCAGGGCTCTGAGTGATTCCCTTTAAGCCAAGGCCTCCTAAAAGCCAGCAATTTATCTGCATCTATTTATCCCCATACCTAGAAGGATGCCTGATTTATGGCAGGTCCTCACAGATTCCCGCTGAATTATTGTATTTCAGTTCCAACATGGGTGGATGTTTCACATGATGCCTGGCACACAGCATGGACTCCAATACATAATATATTTAAATTGGATTAATCCACAACATGAAAAGACTAGCAACAGTTATACCAGAGAGTGGCTGCCACAGTGTAAATGTACTAACATCAGGGACAGTGCCTAGCATGGTCCTTAGTGAGTAGGGGGAACTCAGTTAATGTTGGCTAGGGTAGTGTTAGTACAGAGAAGGGCCTCTTACAGTGCAGAAGCTACGTATTTGCACAGGGATCCAGCCAAGCTTTGCAGGGACTGCATCTGCTCTGAGACACTGTCTGGGATGCCCTTCACCTGAGCCTTCTATGGCCCTTAAATGTGGCATGTCAGTACCTTCTGCTGGGATGAGACCTGGAAGACACAATTAGCCTCCTTAAGTAGTAGATGCAAAGGAAACTACATGTAACTAAGGGTGGACCTCTAGGGACAAAACAGCAATGTGAAATAAATTTTGAAAAGATAACCTCAATTTAAAAATGCATAGAGAAAAGCTTATGCATGACTTCCCAACCCTCTATATGTGTAGATTCGTGTCGACAGGACACTGCTCCAATAGAGTCCCCAAATTGCACAGTATCCTAAGTGGTCCTCACTTTGTCTCCTCTTTTTATCTTCTAAGCTGATTTTCAGTTTTGCTGAGCATTTTTCATATTACTGTGCTATTTGCAGGGGAAAGTCATTACCCCTACCTTGAAGGAACAGCCTGTAAAAGGTAAACATCACTCATCAGCGCAGTGTGAAAATGGCAATGGTAATAACAATAGTAACAATAGCTAACATTGATTGCGTCCCTTCCATGTGCCAGGCACTGTGATGGGGCATACAGCTTGGAATAACCCTTTGCAGTTGGGATCCTCTGATCAAGTTTCAATCCCTACTTGATTCGTGGTTCTTCCCATCAGAAGCTATATCCCTTCCACCCACAGAGATATGGAAGAGACTAAGCACCAATGATGTAGTAAGCATTTTGCTAAGTGTCTTTTTTTTCTTGCAACCTGTTTCCAATACACTCCTTGAATCATAAAGATTTGGTAAGAGAGCAGGAACAAGTCCAACCAAACCTTGTAACTACAACAAACAAATACATTGATCATAGTGGTACACTCATTCAGGAAATATTTATTGAGCATATACTATGGGCCAGATACAATTCCAGGCCTCAGATCTATGCAGATAATAAGGCATAACAAGGCCCTATCCTCAGGAAGATGACATCCCAGTAGAAGAAGATATGGCAGTCAGAAAAACAAGAGAGAGAAAGAGAGAGAGAGAGAACAAATGAATACCTACATGAGATAATTTCATATAACAATAAACCCTGGAAAGAAAATAAAGCAAGGTCATGTGATAGGAGATGCTTAGGGTAGCAGAGGGTGGGACAGAGCCAGCTGAGAAGGGGAAATCAGAGGAGGCCCCAGAGGGGAGATAACATTCCAGCTGAAGGAGGCAGCTATGCCAAGGTCAAATGGAAGACCATTCCAGGGGAGGCTGCAAGAGGGCCCTGTGATGGTGAATAAAATATATAAAGTTCTTGGCCTCATGTAGCTAAGAGACCTGTGGGATTAACCATCCACAAATGGGAATAGGTTACAATGCAATGGACACCTCCACTGGGCCTGTTCAAGGGCTGCTGGAGATGTGCCAGAGCAAGGCTTTCCAGAAGAACTGCCTTTCCCAATTATGACTTGATGATTATCAGAAGTCATCCATGTTAACAGAGGAAGTCAGAGCATGAAGTGCTTGTGACAAGGAAATGTCATTTCCAAAGTCCAGAGGGGAGAGAGCAGCAGTCTGCAGGGCAGGAGCAGAGCTTAGGATCAGCCAGGGAGAGGCTGGAGAGGGAGGCTGGCCCACTGCTTGAGAGCATGGCGAGCCAGGAGGTGGGTTTATGCTGCGCAGTCATGTGTAAAGAAGGGCCCCAGCAGATCCTGATTCAACAGAACCAGAAGGCAGCTTGTAGGAAAGAAAGGAGGGGCATGAGAATAAAACAACAGAGGGTTTCTCTGGCTGAATGGTTATTTTAACATTCAGGGTGCTCTTCCTCCAAGCACAGCCTTCACCTACCTTCCAGCCCTTTCCTCCAGGCCTTCTGGCTCTCTGGCCAATGGGAAGAGGCACCACCCCCTAGCCAGTGTGGATAAGCCACTCCCTGCTCCCCAACACCTGTGAATGTAGCCTCCACAAAGCTGAAGTGTGGGGACTTTATGTCAAGGGCCCAGATGGAGAAAGAGGAGCTGTGATTGATGCTGCTGCTTTCCAGCTGCGGGAGAGCTGTTTGCACAACTCAATGGGCCATGCCCCATCAGCCCTTCCAAGCAAGGAAGCAGCACCCCGCTCTGCCAGAAAGGTGTGATGGGGGCTGTGACTCAACCAAACAGGCGAACCAGCAGCAGGCTCTGCCCCTAAGAGGAGGCAGAGGAGACAGAGCTAGGGTTATTCAGAATGAATATTTCAAAAGCTAACAAGAACATATGCTCTTTGCAAACCCATGGGGCTTTCTGCAATTGATGAAACAGCATGGTAGACAGGCTAATAAGCCTAGCTTTGGAGTCATTCAGCCTGAGTTCAAATCCTGGCTCTGTGACATCCTAATTCTATGACACAGGGTGGGTTGCTACCCTCTCTGCCCCTCAGTTCCTTCATTAGTACATTGAAGCCAGAAATAGTATCTGGTATGAGGTTGTTATAAGGACTCAGAAATCAATAAATGTAAGGCTCATAGACCAGTGCATGACATATAAGTGCTCATTTAATGCCAACTTAGTTATCACTATTGCCTACTCTACATCAAGCTCTGGGGGTTAAGAAATGGATGAACATAGTCTTTAAAAAACTACACAGCCTCATAAGAGAAAAAGATGGCACTTATTGAGCACCTACTACATGCTAGGCATTTTGCATATATTAGCTGTAAGTTCCTAGAAAACACTTATTTTTAACTGTCTGATACCAAGGTGGAGAGCATTTCTACTAAACATAATAGAGCAATATAAATTCTGCATTAAAAATATATAAATAATGATTTTTGTATAAAGATGAATCTCTCCGTAATTCTGACTGGGGAGTGGGAGTGAGGTCCAGAGGGGTAATGAGATTGCAGTGGAAAGGAAGTTTCATGCAGTCTGATGCAAGTTCTTCTCAAGTCGCCCCTTAATTTTCCTTAGCTTGTCACTCCTCCCTTTCCTGATTCTGTTACCGGCTGGCTTTTACATTTAGATTTTGTCTGGGGGGTAAGGTCATTGGAGCCAGTGGAAACATGAATTCTAACCCCATAGCATAGAATCCTGAAGCACAAAGAACACAGATGTGAAATCCAGACTCACCTCTTCCAGGTGTGCGGATTTAGGTACCTCACTCAACCCTTCACCTTAAGCCTTGGCTGTGCAGTGAAACACAGCCATGTGTATGCTATGTAACTGTTAGGAGACTTACAGGACAGGGAAGAGGTGAGCTTATAGCACATCATAGTACCCATCATTGACTTGCTTCTTATTTAGGCTCACAATTACATCAGACAGTTAGCATGTGCTAACCACACCAGTGAACTCCTACAAATGGAGACTCCCCAGGGAGTGATGTCCATCCTGTCCCACCTGACAGGACCAGCAGAACACACCTTCCCTCAGGGCAGCCAGGCCTGGCTCAGCACCTCTGAGAGGCCAGGGTACAAGAAATCTGAAGAGATAGGCCTATAGGATTCTTCCTATGATGAAGCTAAATTGGCAAATAGATGAACAACGTCAGGAGCAGAGGCAAGGTGAAAAGATATGACAGTCAAAGCCACGAGACAGAAATGCTGGAACTGTGAGCAAGGAGGTCAGCCAGGAGGTGGGAGAGAACCAAGTAGACTGGGGTGAGCAGATTCAGAGAGAGTGCTGGGAGCCTGTTTCCACCTTGGCCCCTCCCTTCCTGAGGCCTGGCCATTCACCGTTCCCTGGGGCCTTGGAGACCAGCCACCCCTCAGAGGCTGAGACGCCTGGTACGGTCATCTCCATGGGCAGCCTTAGAGTAATGGTTCTCAGCCTTGGGTGATTTTGCTCCTGGGAGACATTAGATGGTGTCTGGAGACAGTTTGGGTTACATAAGTAGGGTGGAGAGAATGCTGCTGGCATCTAGCGACTAGAAGACCAGGGTGCTGCTGAACGTCCTGCAATGCACAGGACACCCCTCCATAGCAGAACTGAACCTTGCCTTAGAGTCATCTCCACTTGACTTAAAGCAACTGCAGCAGCTCTCTGCCTCTTGAAGCCTAAAACTCCATGAAATGCAATGCTTTCATGCTCCTGTCGTACTACTAGTACTTGAGGGAATGTACATTGGGAATGATAGATTTGTATCCTCCACGGTTCATTGCTTGGGGCCTGGTGTGGAGCAGTCATTTAATACAGTGGATTTGCCTTGTAATTGAAGTTCAGTTTTAACCTATGGTTTAAATCACACAGACAAGGGCACCCTTGGGAATCACTCAAATCACATATATTTCTTATATGTAATGTACACAGCTGGGTGTATAGACAAAGGGTGTGGCTCGTGTTGATGTCCATGTTTAAAACTTTGAAGTTTAAGATATTGGACACAGAACTCAACATATTGAGAGGATTTCCCATGACGAGTTGTGCTTGGAAACTTGGGAGCCTCTGACGCAGGAGCCTCTGCATAGAAGGACCAGGGAAATTGCTATAGGAACTATTGTGTTTACCATTTGCTCTTACGTAAGATGGGGACAAGAACCATGTACAGTGCACACAGTGCTATCTAGATTAAGTGACCTTGGATGTTTTGTATTTTTTCAAGCAGGCATTACCATTTCTACCTGCTAATAGTCATAGTAATACTTCTCAAGTCCCCACTGGGGTTTCTCAGACCCAATGTGATCTTAAGGAGAAATCTTTTCCCCATTGTACGGAATATTCCCGGGAATCCTTACAGCTCTTTGGAAAGACTCTGGGAAAGCTAGTCAAGACTAAATTTCTTACATCCATGAGGAAAGGACGCTTGAATTATGAGAAAAAGAAAATATTCCGTGAGGTCTGGGTGTCTGTGGGATACTCTAAAAGAAAGGAGGCAGACTCACAGATTCGAAGAAGGAAGACAGAGGGGAAGTGCTCCACAAGAATTTATCTCAGAGCAGGATTGTGGGTGATGAATCTGGAGGAATTTCCTTAAACTGAGGCATGAAGATAAGGAAGCAGAGAGGAGCAAACCTTTTAAACAAAATCATAGCAATGAAATTATAATAAAGTTATCTTTACCTATTATTTACCCAGTGCCCATAAGATTTCAAAAACCAAATTAAGTGTGTCACATTTATGACTTCATAACTAACAACACTGGGAGCTTTATTTTCAGATCAAAGGGGTCCCATACTCAGCTAGTCATAGACTTGGCACACAGAGCCAAGCATTTCCACTGCAAAATCCAAGACAGGACCTTTACCCCAAACTCGAGCCTTCCCCTGCCCACAGCCCAGAAAACGTAATGTCAGATCCTGGATCTCAGTGTGAATACTAAGCCATCTGTACAGATAAGGAGACTAGATCCCTTTGCTTCCACTAAACGATCAGGAAGACGGGCACTCTCTAATATCCCTACCACTCTTTGGTGCAGAGCACTCCCTGCCACACATGTATCTGGCTGTGTTCTTCTAGGGCAGCTAATCAAACTCAGAACTCACAGATGCTATTGTCAACATGGTGTCGGTTGTGTGAGTGAGATGCAGAACTAGATCAAAGTAGAGATAGTTTGATATGGAGGAAACAAAAGGAAATTACAGAATAAAAAAACATACCTATTTCCTAATGTGATATTTAACTAAATCTAGCCCCAAAGGACTTTTTTTTTCAAGAGATTTCCCATACTTATGAGAAATATCCATGAATTCTTCTCTGCCTGGAAGAGGAAGGTTCCGTGTTAGAAAGATAATTTACCCTTCATTTGTAATAGAGTCTTGAATTTTACCTGTGCCTTTCCAGATCTGACCTCTGACCTCCAGTTGTCAAGCTGCCGGCTCCTAGCTTCCTCAGAGTTGATGGTCATGCCATGAACTTCCACATTCAGAAAACCAAGCCTTAGGTCAAATTCCATACCTCTGTGAAAATCGATAGAAAATTACCTTTCTAAATAACCTGGGATTAGTGGTTTAACTCTTAAATGACTGATACTTCCTATCAGATGTAGAACAAAGATGAGTATTTTCAATAATTGCTTGGAATCTTATGTAGTTTAATGCTTCATTCTATCTTATTCTACTCTATTGCATCCAATTATTAAAATATATTATATCATATGTAATCTGCAATATATTAAAGGATACAAATTATAATACATAGTATTAGTAAATTATGTTATAATAAGTGAAATAATGTATATACTGCTTATATTTATAAATATGTTTATTGATATATTTATTGTATATTTATAAATATAATAAAAGCAATGATTTTTTTTAAAGATTGCTAGGCTTTAGGGAAAAGATTGGCAAACTATGATCCATAGGCCAAAGCCAGCCCACCATTTGTTTTCATAAATAAAGTTTTATTAGAACAGGGCCCCACTCACTCATTTACACATTGTTTTTGGCTGTTTTCACATTACAACAGTTGCAACAAAGACAGTATGTCCCATTAAGCTTAAAATATTTATGATCTAACCCTTTAGAGAAAAACTTTGCCAACCTTTCCCTTATAATAACATAGACACTACAAATTTGACATTCAGTTTCCTCCTCATCAAATGAGAAGTTTTGACAGGGCAATAGCTAAAACTAAAAATCCTTTCACACATTCTGATCAAAAACAAATGCAAGACCTATCTTGCATCTAGTAGTCCAGCAAAATGTTAGGGCTGTGTCCCGGAATATTCTAATATCTCTAATGATGTGTCATGGATCCCTTAACTTCTCCATGGTTTTTGTAAACATCTTTTAGGTTATGACCATTCTATGCTACTTGGGTAAATACATCTCTCACACCAGTAAACTCTAGGCATTACACTCTTTATCTACTTCCAAATGCCCTCCCCCATCCCATGCCTACATCTTCCTACCTCTTATGGCGCCAGAGCCATAAATTCTAACATGCTGAGAAAGCTCAGGTATTTCTATTCGCCAATGTGCTCATGTCATCTATAAGACAGGTTTGGTATGATGCTGCACAGATTAGGAGCTAACTCGGCCTCTGTGGCATGAATGAGTGTGACTGAGTCTTCCCCATGGGCTATTCTGCTGCCTTTTGTTTCTCCTCTGTCTTAATGGCCTGTGCCTCTGCTCTTCTCCGGCCAGTATTCCAATGTGCAGCTATATCATTGCCATTTGGTATTGGGCTAACCCCACTGACTTCTGGTTTGACCTTGCTGATCTGAGCTCTTGGTTTGTCCTTACAGAACACTTAGAAGACGGCCTCATCTGACCATGCCTGTCTCCACCATGGTTCTGGCTCCAGCTGGCAAGGAGTAAGCAGTGTTTAGCCACTGAGAGGCCAAAGGAGGTCAAAAGCAGCTAAGCAGAGACAGGGCTTCCTATGAATTGCAAAGCAGCTGGGCCAATGGGCACTAAGTTGACTTAGAAATATGGAGGGTACAATCGTTCAGCGAACCAAACACATTCTGCTGAACACTGTGCCTCTCTCTTGTCTTCACAAGGGCTGGAGCCATGCATGTCTGAAAAACACACTCAGGGAAGGTTATTATGAGGAATCTCAATGGGGGTAAAAGTGACAAAGCAGATTGAGATGGAATAGTTAGAAGCCTAAAATGGCAGATCAAAGCACCTCTGAAATGTCTAGCTAACTTGCTCGATATGCATTTCATTTTTAAACTTTTAGGTAAAAAGAAAAAAAAGCCTACCTCCTTAACTGTCCTGAATGTTTTGATGCTTTATGGTTAGGAAGATGAACTTTGGAGCAAGACTGCCTGGTTCCAAATTGAGGCTCCATCTTTTGCCAGACACATGACCTTGGACAAATTTACTTGACTTCTTTGTGTTTCAGCTTCCTCTTCTGTAAAGCAAAATGATGGTAGTGAGCACCACATCAGATAAGCATGCAGAACACTGACTGTTACTACTTACATTTGCTGTGTGCCAGACCCTAAGCTAGGCAATCCAACTCACTGTTAAGTAGGAACAATCAGCATCCATGTTTTACAGATGTGAAAACAGAGGCTGAGAACGTTTAAGTAACTTGTCAAAGATCAAAGAGTGAGGAAATGGAAGGATCTACACAAAACTCAAATCTGTCCAATTCCCAAGCTGGGCTTTTAACATTCTGCTATACCACCTGGTTCAAAAAAAGGGTTTGGATCAAAAGTGATTCTTTCCTTTTAACTCATTAGATCCTATAGAGTCTTGTTCCTGGAAATCACCATCTGTGGTCTGAGATATAAATGCAGATGGTGCAGGCAGGAGCCAGGGCTGGTTTGTATTCAGCCTACATCTTTCTCCTGAAAAAAAAAAATCAACCACATGTAACAAACAAGCAAATCTGGGAAATTGTGGAGGTTTCTTTTCTGATTTTTAGATTTTTAATGAGGCACTTATCATTATGTATGTTTTACGAATCTAGAGTATTTACGCTGTTCATTTGCTACTTCTCCACTGTTATTCTCTTAGCATTTTCCGGCAATGCACCTTTGCAGAATACCAGCTATTTTTGTGATAGGTGTCTCATAAAGAAGAAAGTCTACATAATTCTTGTTAATGGAGAAATGTAGGAACACACATATGCCTAAAAGCAGAGGTCCCATGGGAAAGAAGGGGATGTGGAGAGAGAGAGAGAGAGAGAGAGAGAGAGAGAGAGAGAGAGGGAAGCCAAGTTGTACTGGACCTTAGTAGCAGATAAAGTAAGTTTTAAGGGCACCTTCAGCTGTATGATAAAAGCCAACAGTGCTAAATAAATAAGCCAGAGGTAGCCAAACTCTAAGTTTCATTAATTCAAAGGTTAAACTACTTCACCAAACGCTTTCCTTTTTTTTTTTTTTTTTTTTGCTCTATTGTCTTCAGCTTATAGACTTGCCCTCGAGATGGCTCCCCTCAAGGCCAGGCAGCTTGAGAATTTACATCCAGATATAAAAACATTCAGAGGAAGAGGAAGACTAAGATCATCTATTCTGATGAATTCTTCTTAAAGCTTAGGAAGCATTTCTAGAATCCCCATCAGTTCTTCCTTTGTGTCAACAAAAAAGCTATCACAGAACCACTCCCATACCAGTTCCTGGGAAAGGGAAGGAGCCTCCATGGCCTAAATTGACCCTTTGTGATGGAATAGATCTTGGAGAGTGAACCACCATGAATCCTCTGTACTACTTGACACATTTGTGTCCCCTGTCAAAGAAGTCACTTCTGCTAAATATGTGAACCCACAGGCTGCACTGAATGTAGAGAAAGGGGACTCAACATCTAACCACTCCAAGGTGGAGACCCTGTGGGGAAGGACTTGGGGCTTGGGAGAACACAACTCTACATGCTGTGTGCACATTTATTCATATGCTGGAGCTAGAGAGGTGATCAATATAGACAAAGTCCTGCCCTCAAAGTCCCTACCCTCAAAGACTTTGGGTTCTAGTGCAGGTTGGGAGAGACAGGCAAAAATAAAAAATAGACATGTAATGCACAACATGGCAAATAGTGCTATAAAGAAGAATGAAGATGAGGAGATAGAATATCACAAAGGATGTTTATCCTTCCTTCTCACTGGAAAGGGCTCTTCATCTCCCAACACCATTCACCCAGTTAACTCCTGTTCTTCTTTCCAGCCTTAGCTTTGAAATCTCTCTTTTCTATGAACTTCTCATGACCAGAGTTGCAATGTTATATACATTTATATGATTGTTTAGTAGTGCTTCTCTAGATCAGTGATTCTCAACCTTTGTCATCTTATAGCACACATAAATGTATTACTAAACTTCTGTGGCAAGCCAAAAAATAAAATTTTTGCCAATCTGACAAATAAAATAGGTATAATTTTGATTCATTCACACCATACAGCTATTGTTGTATTGGCTGTTGTCACTTTTTTTTGTTTGGCAATCTAAGGGAAAAGAAGTGAGTGCCCCTGACTACAGGTATTGCATGTTTTAAAAATTCTTTGGCACACCAGTGTGCCATGGGTCACCAGATGAAAATCACTGCTCCAGATCATAAGAACCAAAAGAAACAGGAAGTTAAGTCTATTTGCTCCAGATTCTATCTCCAGCACGAACACATTGCTTAGCACATTGTAGCCACTCAATAAATTCTTTTTTTTTCGTTTTGCGATTGCCACATTTCATTTTATTTTTAACAAGTTACACGAGAATTCTATTGTTATAAGAATTGAAGAAACCTTTAATAGCTATCTAATTTAAGCTTTAATTTTTTAAATTAGATTATTTAATCTATTCACATTTAATGTTCTTATTGACATAGGTGGACTTACATTTGCCATGACACTTTTTTCCTGCATTCCATGTCTTTTTTCCTTGTTGTTCAGTTACAATTGTCCCCATTTTCCCCCTTCACTCTCCCCCACCCCACCAACCCCCACCTCCCACATTCAATGCTTTCCTCATTATCTTTGTCCATGGGTCCTTTATACATGTTCCTTGATGACCTTTCCCCTTCTCTCCCCCGTTACCCCCCCCAATAAATTATTTTTGAGTGATGGAGTGAGAACTAAATAACACATGGTATTGGCTTTTGATGGGGCCACAGGAAAGGAACATCTCTCCTGGGGACCACCTGCCACTACCAAATGCAGCACACCAAACCCAAGGCTGTCCCCCATCCAGTTAGCCTGCTCTGGGAGTTCCCTGGCTTTGCATGCTTTCCCTGCCAATAAATGATCTAGAATACAGGGGCCAGCACAAATAATCCTCCTTTTTATTATATAAACATTTTTTTATTACAAAATCATAAGCATGTAATTCTGTAACATAACATCACACTCAAGCACACCATATGACATCATTTTAGTTTAAATGTTCAAATTGCTATCCATCTCATCCGAGACTTTTACATACCCTACCAGCCACATTCAATGGCATTACTTCTGCCAAACCCTATGTATAGGCTAGGTACTAGCCTCTATTATTTTTATATTCTGTCCATCACTGAGTAGCAGACATATATTTTTTCCTGTGCAGCTTCTACCCGATTAAGAGGACACAGGGAGAACAAAATCCTCTTTTGGTGGAGATGTGTTTTTAAAAAGCTCTAGAGAATAGAATAAACAGCCAAGACTTTGTAACACCCTGATGATGAACACTGCATTCACACATTGCTTCTTTGTGTATAGCATGGAGGCAAGGAAAAAAAAAAGAGTACTGCATACATTTAAAAAAGAAGAACACATTGGTTGTGTTTATTACTCCCAGATCTATTTTGTCTCAAACATAACATTCCAAAGGAAGATGTGTTTCACTGAGTGTCCACATTATTCTAGATGCTTTTAATAAAAATACTAATGATAGAAAATAAGATTTTTTTAAATGCTTGCCTACAAGATCTCATTCCATCTTTATAATCCTTTGAGACAGATCCTATCCTTATACCCATTTTACAAACGAAACAACAGGAACTTGAGGTGGATAGTGAGTGATATACCTAAGATCACATGGTAGATGAGTCATAGAGATAGAATTTAAGCCAGGCTGGTCTAGCTTTAAAGTCTTGGGTAAGTCTCTAAACTCACTATCTTAGTTTGGGATCCCCCACTGAAAGCAGAGAAAAGAGCTTGGGTGCAGATGGTGTCTTTAGAGAGTGATGATCTCTGGGAGCAGGAGTGAAGGAGTTGGGAGGGTGCGTCAGGAAGAGAGGAAATGCCAACATAACGGTGTTTGCTGTAGTTTCAGGTCTTACGGGGCTACTGGGAGGATGGGCATTGTTTATCCACCTGCTTCAGGCCCTGCACATTAAGGGACGGCTCCTGAGGGTGTTCATTCTCTTCTCATTTCAGGATGAGTCTAAAGAGGGCTGAGGAGGCTCCAGAGACTTTGAAAAAGGTGTGGCATCAGAAAAGCAGAAAAAAGTTCAGCGGGCACTCAAAACGAGGTGCTGTCAGCATGAGACTTCTAAAGTAGACTCTGCAACTGTAGCTGAAAGCACCGGTGGGCTGGGGATGTGGTGTCAGCCTCCTGAAGTACCGCTACACTCACTCTAGCTCAAGTTCAGTTTTATCTCTTCTGCACCATGACCTTGTGAGTTAAGATGTTAAGTTTCCACTTTCCAGTGGGGAAAGACTGAGGCCATGAATTGCCAATGATTTGGCAATGGACACACCAATGAACAGTCCCCTCAAAGCCTCAGTTTATAGGCAGATTCTTTACATTTGGCTTTCTTTCTACTGTGCCACACCCTCTGTTCAGCCAACTTTGAAAAAGGCTGAATGCACAAGGATGCAAGAAACAAGATCAGAGAAAGCCTAGCCTTCCAGGGCAGCCTTGAAGGGTGTGAGGCAGGAATATCACAACTCTACCAAAAGATAGTACTCATCCAAAGAAGAAAACACACCAGCCAGGCTTCCTCTGAGCTATGTTTAGGTAAGCAGGAGGGCATTGTTATCTTTAGAAACAAAAGGTGAGTGCATAGCGTTACTGATATTTTATCTTTACGATATCAACGTCAGTGCTTGCTTCAGTAGCACATATACTATATAAACATTGATGTTTCATCAGTCCTCAGAGATTTGCTTTGCATATTGAAGAAGACACTGACTTTTTTCATTTGCTTTTTAATCAGTGAATGGCTCCAAAATTTTTATATTTATGCACAACATGAGTCTATGGGGGAGGGGCAACCTATGTTTGTGGGTCTTCATCAATTTCTCCCCCAGCAAATACACCGAAAGGATCAAGCAATCCATGGCTCCATAGGTTTCTAGATTTGTCTTCACTATCTAAACAAGAGAAGAAAAGACTTGAGGCAAGTCCCTATGTTTCAATCATCCAGGAAGTGATTCTAGGCGATAATACGAAAGAATAGCAAAGAAGGGGAAAAGGGGGAAATTACTGGCTTGGTCAAAGCTTGCAAAACGACACCAGTGATTAAAACATCTTATGCTGTCCTCGGGCTGCAGAAGCTATCACTGACAAAAGAGCTCATACACACACACACAAAAGGAAAGAAATTAGCCATTAAGAAATATTTCAGCATAATGCAATTATTACAGCTGTATAATTGAATGGGGAAACCATTGATCTGTAGTAGAAAGGAAATTGCTCTTCTCATTGTGTTCCTATGAATATGTGAACATTAATCTCCATCTATAATCAACGTTCATTTCAAATCTGATTGCGTGCTACTAAACACCCGTAGCTATGCTAACATTATGTTAATATGGTTCAACATCATAGCTCCCAGCTTCACAGCACAAATATTTTTCTTTGGCAATCAATAGTAATTTCAGCTGAGTGGATGGAAGTCACGTTTTAATGGTAATCTTTCCTCCAAGCCTCCAAGTGGAAACTCAGTTGGTGTATTAACATGGCTGCAGTGCACTGCATGTAATCAGATAAATTAACCTGAAAAGAAATGAAGAGAAAGAAAGGACAGAAGGAAATGTGGATCAGAAATAAGAAGCAACCTTGGCAAAACCCTAAAACTACCTAATAGAAGAAAGTACTCCTTAGGTAGGAAAGAAGTGAGGGTGAATGGGTAGATGGAACTGGCTAAATGTATGCTGATGTGAGGAAAGGGGGCTGGGATAGTTAAGAAATGATATCTTATCCCTTTGACTGTAAACCAGTGGGATGGGCCAGCCAGGTACCTGTGCAACATGGATTTTGCCAAAACAATGAAGAGGTGTAAGGAAGGAATGGGAAGCTTGACAAATCTGGATGGATGGTGCATGGAATCCCCTTTGCTTTTGAAGAACTACTCAAATCTTTCTCCTTTCTGTTATCTATTCATTTATAGAGAACAATAGAAAGCATGGACCATTTTATAAATTTCTATATTTATAAATATGTAGAACATTTTGAAAGTGAAGAAATGTGTGAAGGAGGAATCTACATTTTGAAACACCACTGCTGCTCGGCACCAGGAATATAAAGCTGAGCAAAGCTCATCTCTGTTTACAGAGTTGAGGACCCAGAATGGGAGTCAGACACACAGCAGTTCACAGTATCAACCTGCACAGCTTTGGGAGTTCTCTGTACCCTCCTGACTCACTTGGACATGATAATCCTTTTCCTCCAGGAAGGGGAGGGAGATGGAGAGAAAGAGAGACAGAGAGAAGAAAAGAGGAAGAGAAGAGTTTTGGTTACATGTATTTGTCAAGCCTTATTTTTAGCCTCAAAGGCCTAACAGATGCAATTCTTAAATGAAATCACTGGCTTAGCTCCTACATCCAAGGCACCTGCCCTCCACCACCCCTCTTTGTCCACAACTACTTATATCACAGGCTCATTCTCTGAGAAGGATCAAGGTGGATGACCTTCAAGTGTGTGTGCTGTTCATTATCAGACAAATGAAAGGAAAATAACCCAAGAGGGTGGCCAGCCTTCTTTTCTTCCCTTCCCCTGCTCATCAAGGAGAATTCTTGTGGTGTCCCTTCCCAGGTCTGCTCCCGCAACCCTCCTGCTGCCTTCTCCTCTCTGGGTCCTATTTGGAAGATCAGAGGCAAACTTTCTCTGGAGGAGAGCAGAATAGACACTGAAGTAAGAAGGGAAATCCTGAGAAGAGGCAACCATGGACCAATGAAAAAGGAGGAGGGGGGTCACCCCTAGTAAAAGAACATCAATGTAAATACTTTCTTGTTTGACTTCAGAAAGAGAAGAAATGTATGAAAGAGAAACTTCCACAGATATGGGAAATTCTGAAAGTGGTAAAGGGAAACAGAATTTTAAAACCTTTTTCTGTTTGTTTTGTAGCTTATTCCACTTGATCAAGCTCTACAGAGACCTCAGTAAAGAAATGAATATGTTTGCTTATTTGTTTTCTTCTTATCCTAAAGTGAGTAAAGATTTGAATACATTTACCTATTTATTTCTTGTAATTTCAAAATAGCTTTTTAGGATAACATTATTGTTATTATTATTATCACATATAATTTATATAACAATAACTAGACCAATTGGAGATCTTCTCTCAAATGCATTCTTTTCTGTTTCCCTGATTTAATTTTTGTCAGCTCTGCTGATAGTGTAACTGCCACCTACCTGGCCTCCCTATGCCTAAGGTTGCTTCCTTTTAATCCTTCACCTGTAAGATAGCCGATAAAGCTGGCACAATTAGGCACAATTTCCAAGACATTTGGAAACTAAGCATCTAGAATGTAGAACAAGGCTATATATTTTCAGCCATGATTAAAGTTATGCAATACCCAAAGAAATACTGACAAAATTTCACTAAACTTGCTGTTCATGTTTAAAAGCCTATTTTGAGTTTTACTGCTTATTAGCAAAGCCAAAAAAAAAAAAGTCACTGGGGAAAATACTCAATCTTCCTAACACAAGAAAAACAGCTGAAATCATATACTGAAAACAATATGGCGACAAATGAAAACATTCCTTTGTCAGCAGATTGTGTTAGAAGATGCCGAGAAACCTTGCTAAAGATTTGAAGAGTCAAGTGTTAAAAGAAATTACTTGATGTGTGAGGTTTGCTATACAGTTGGGTAGAGGTACAGATGTTTCTAACACTTCTTTCCTTTTGGAATTTGCCACATGAAGTAGAGAGTAAACTTTTTTAACACAAAAGAATACGTGTAATGGAGAAAAAAGCAATTAATGGCTTTTAATGAGAACAATATTTTATGAAATAATAAGTGGATCTACTGATAGAGTAGCTGGGTGGCTGGTGTTTTTTTTTAATTTAAATAAGATTAAAAGACAGTGCTGAAATATGGATCATTTATGGTTGAATTTTAAATTGTATAATTAAGTAGTTGTTCCATAATTTTTTAAATGTTCGACCAGAATTGATTCTATTTTGAATGCAATATTGACATATTTCCAAGTTAGTTTGTGACTCAAAAAAAAATAGCAGAGAACATGAAATCCATAGACTGAATTATTGCCTATAGCAAAAAATAGGTGAGACCATATGTGTGCAAAAATGTTTACAGGTTCTCATCACATGCTTGCTTGATTTTATGAGAGAAAATATCTTTAAAATACAAAAAAAAATATTTACCTTTATAGTGAGGTAAGAGAGTGACAATAAAAAATACTTTTCATGATATAGTCAAGAACTTAAAAGAGCTACTAGATTTAATATTGTTTATTTTTGTTTTATAAAATGACAAGTGTTTCAAGTTTATTAAACATTGTTTTCTGCCACTGAAATGCCTCTTGGTATAATGCCACTTATCAGATAAATAAAGATAATGACCACAATGCTAATAATAATAAATATGATCTCTCACCTCAAAGTTAACATGACATTTAAAAAATGAGGAACAAAGTATCTGTTAGGTGAATGAAGTGGGCTGTGGAGAGAGTGCTTTGAAAATGAACATTTGAAAACATCTTTGTGATATGATTTTATGGCTGAAACCAATATAAACACATTCAGTATAAGAACCCTCTTCTCTATGTCTTTTGAAATGTGTAACAGAGTGTTTAGACTGCATACAATTCTCCTAAACAAGGTGTTGCGGTGGAATGTGAAGGGTTTGTGTTAACACACAGGGGCAACACAATTATTTTGTGAAACCAGCAGTTTGGCGTTATGGAAGGTAGACATTCCCTAGACTCCATCAAAAACTATTGCATAATTGGTGAGTAAAATGAGGTTGATAAATGAGGATGAGGATGAGGAAAGCAGAGGGCAGAGTGCCCTTCGTTTGCACGTTGGTCATCGTATTCATGCTGATAATCTCACTGTGTTATCTGAACGAGGTTCTGGTGTTTGCGCTCCTTCTCGGACAAATAGCTCTCACCTGGGGTCTCTGGGCAGGTGCAATCAAATGTACCTGGGGCTGGGGGATATCTGAAGGCTTCTTTTTTTAAAAGAAAATTATTTTCAATTACAGTTTACATTCAATATTATTCTGTATTCATTTCAGAAGTACAGCAAAGTGGTTAGAAAATCTTGTACTTTACAGAGTGGTCACCCCGCTGCTTCAAGTACTCTCCTGGCCCCACACCTATTTATCTTGATATTATTGACTGCATTCCCTGTGCTGTAATCTAGAGAGTGTTATGCTAAGTGAAGGAAGCCAGTTAGAAGAAGACAAATACCATATGATTTTACTTATAGGAAGGCTTCTTCACTCAGAGGGCCGATGCTCGGTCTGGGATCAGTGGTGTGGCTGAAATGACTGGGCGCTGGTCAAGCATCTCTCTCTCCAGGCAGCTTCTCCACATGGCTAGCTTCACTCCCTTAGTGCTCGGTGGGCCCAGAATAATCTGACTTCTCACCTGAAGGCTGGTTTCCCCCAATTCCCCTCTGGGCATTCCAAAGGACTCAAAGGGAGGCTCTACAGTTTCTTATAACAGAGTCTTGGAAACCCCAGAAAGTTGCTTCCATTCCATTTTACCAGTCAAGGGGCAGTCCAGATACAAGAAGATGGGGATCAGGCTCCAGCTCCCAAAGCAAGGAGCATCACAAGTACATAGAGAGAAGGAACTAAAGACAGCCAACAGTTCCTGAATTAATGGAGATAATGCATTTCAAAGCAGCCAGTACTGTGGACAGTACATTATTCAACCCTCTTAGACCATGTAAACACATAGTCAAATACTTCTTAAAACTCAAGCGTAGTTTATGTGGTCATGATGACTGGTTTCTTATTTTCTTTAATACACATATGGCCTGACAAATTATTTTTTTCTGTTTTGGAAATATAATACTAACAGCTAATGTTTATTGAGCATTTCTGATATGCTGAGCCAGTCTGATCTTCTCCACAAAACTTTTTGTTAGGTACTTTGTGTATTTGGAGCTCAGGGAACTTTGTGACTTATTCTGGGTCACATGGCACATAGGTAGCAAATGGACAAGAGCAGCTCAATCTTGCTAACAACAGGACTGAGCTCTGACCTGCCATTGGGGTTGAAAAATCTGTAAGTATAAACATTTTACATTACATTTTATGATATACATTTCGGTTTATTAAAATAGACCACAAAAATTTACAGCATATCTTTTCCATAGAATATTATATAACCATCACAAAAATTAGGTAGGTGTTTATTTAGTTATTTGAAAATAATGTTGTAGGAATATGTAATACATACAGAACATACTACATACATCTTACACACACTCACATACAACATTGTCAAAAAAAAGATACAATAGAAACTGTTCTATGCAGTTCATACTGAGGAAATAGGAATTGGATCTATTTACCAAGAAGAAAGGAGAGTTTTTTATTAATATATTTCCTTACTTGATTATTTAGCACCTTAGCAGAGGTAGTTCCTGGCCTGCCTCAGCCCACCCGTAAAGATTACCTACAGCTTTGTCTGTAGTTCCCATATACGTGACTTTGGCTTTCACCCTCAAGGACCTCAAGCCTTCTCTCTGTCTCTGTCTCTTGTCTGTCTCTGTCACTCTGTCTCTGTGTCTCTCTCACTTTTTCCCAGGCTCTTTCTTGCTCTACTGGCTTTGGCCAGGTTAGAAGGGAGTGGATCTCCACTAAAGAAGGAGACAGTGAGGGATAAAATGCTCTGATCTCTCTGAGGCATATTCTTCACACACACTCAGGGGCCCCCTGGGACTGCACCCCAGTTGCCCTCCACCATGCTCCACTCACTCACGCCTCCTTTACTGGCTTTCTCCCCTTCTCTGTCTTACTTCCCACTTCCTCACCATGCTTCCTGGGATCACCTCCCAAATAAACTGCTTGCACCTGAATCCTTCTTTCAGTGTCTGTTTTGGGGAGAACCCAAACTAAGACAACTACTTATTTAAATTGTTACTTGGTGCTAATGTAACTTTCACTTAAGCAAACAAACAGAAAACCCACCCTGGCTGGTGTGGCTCAGTGGATTGAGTGCCGGTGTGTGAACCAAAGGCTTGCTGGTTCCATTCCCAGTCAGGGCACATGCCTGGGTTGTGGGCCAGATCCCCAGCAGGGGGCGCACAAGAGGCAACCACATAGTGATGTTTCTCTCCCTCTTTCTCCTTCCCTTCCCCTCTCTCTAAAAATAAATAAATAAAGCCTTTAAACTGCGTACAGCATTCTAAAATATAAACTAAAATAAATTGACAAAATGATGAAATAGTACACTGCTTTTAGGCACCAGCGTAAGTTGCATTATCTCTGATGCACATACTTGGCCTGTGGCTGAGCCCCTGAGTAGCCCCCTGGCTTCTACCCAGGGACATGAACACATTCTGAGGCCACAGCGGAGTCTGAGGAAAGTCGGGCTCTGGGCAGAGGTCGCTCCTGCAATGCTCAGAGCGCAGGATTCCATGTGCACTGCCTTGCAAAAGTGGAGCATGACTTGTTTCTCTGTTTCACACCCCCACCTCCTCCATGACTACCTTTGATTTAGCAGTGCTTTGTGCCATTACTGAGGGATTCTCGGGTCCCCCGGGTGCATCGCCTATCTGTGACCTGGTGCCCCGGGCCCTGGCCCCAAGGATCCGAACAGAGTCGTCTCAAGATGACAAGCCATCTCAGCCTGATCAAGGGTTACGGCCCCCACTTTCTAACATCCTGCTTTTATTTGCAGGCTATGAAGTGTAATAGTTCACCATTTTGGTTTAAGTATCACCATAAAAGTCAGCGAGATGGAACAGGCAATAAGTAGTTCTTTTACATAGTGTGGCTGAGGCTGGGCGCTTCCGTCTTCATTAACCCGCAGAAACAGCTTTGCGATAAAATGCTGGTGGGCGCTCCTTAGCGTCGGGGATCCATCTGCACCCGTGGGGTGGAGTCCACCTCCTTCTCACCCCATGTGGCCTCATTCTGTCCGTCCCTGGGGCTGATGCTAAGCAGGGCGGGAAAACGGGAGGGCAAAGAGCAGGTGAACACCCTAAGGTGATCGTGGGTGTGTGGGTGAAACAACCAGCTTTGGTCTGAAAAGTGAAAAACTCTTCCCAATACAGAGGTGATGACCCAGCAAGACATTTCCCCTTACTCTCCACTGAGCATCAGATATTCTGAGGAGCCGAAATCTGTCCCAAAGGCATAGAATTAGTAGGCATGTGCTGTGGTCTGAATGTTTGTGTCTGTCTCAGAACTCATATGCTAAGGTCCTAGTGCCCAATGTGATGGTATGAGGAGGGGCCTCTGAAAGGTGCTTAGGATGGACCCCTCATGAATGGGGTTAGTGCTCTGATAAAACACTCTGCAGAGCTCCCCAGTCCCTTCCCCCAGCTGAGGACACAGCAAGAAGTCTATATCTGGGAGGAGGAGGGTGTTTACCAGAACCCAGCCATTCTGGCACCCTGACCTTCAACTTCCAGCCTTCAGACTTACCAGAAAAAAAATTCTGTTCTTACAAACAACAGAGCAACTTCAATGGACTAAGACAGCATAGTATGACAACATAATTTTATCCTTCTTATCGTGGTGGCATTCACTTAGATCAAAATTCCAGGGGAAATCTTCTACAGAACACGCATTCCATGGTTCTATGAGCAGAAGAGTTCCTTAGTGAAATAATTTGGTGGACAAGGGTAACCAAGAGTTTTTACTACACAGAACATAGGACTCAGAGAGCTTTAATGGGTTGATATATACACATATTGCCAAGCACATTTTTATTTGAACCTTTTCTCGGAGAATATTTTTGGGAGTTCAAGATTCTTGCTTTATTGGCATCAAGGGAGCCTGTCCCCAACAATGTATACGCAGAAGATTCAGAACCTCACCCCATCCGCGGTGACCTAACACTCTCTCACCAGAAATAAACGCTCCACGGCACTGAAAGATGCACGTCACCCCATTCTTTTGCAGCTGCCACCCATACACTGAGGTTCCCAACACTCTTACCCAATTCAACCCCTACCCTGGATGACAGAGGAGGGCTTGTAGCCAAGACAAGTTGTATCTCAGTTATCCTTACAACTGAGCCATTATTTTCTACATGATTATTATTCCATCTCCTCTTTCTCTCTCAGCCCTCAACTCCCCTTTTGCAATTTTTGAAATGAAGAGATCTACCCTTTGTTTTATTAAAGAGACCATTCAACACACTTTCTCCCATGACCACAGCATGGTATGTTCTCAGTACCTGTTAGTGTCTTCTCTTGTCTATTCTTTCCTTTATTTTCTTAAAAAAAATTGTTTTCTCGAGGGTTGAAGGTCTTCAGAGTGGTTATCAGATTCAGTGAAATCTATGGGCCACACTAACCCAAGCACTCTTGTAGCAAGACACATGCAACTTCTCATTTTCACATTTATTCCAGACAATGTTAATCAATCATGGCATAATCTACCCCTGTACTTCCCTTCAAGTAATTCCTATGGATCTATTTGATGGGCCTTGAGAGATAAAACCTCTTTGGCCTTTCTGCCTTGAATCTTGCTTTCTTAAAGAGCCAGTACCCTTGAAATGCCTTTCTAATCATCTTTTCTTTCTCATGAAGGTGATGTGATGGTCATGTGACCATCTCTTAACAAATATATTACATTGTTTAGGCCAGAGAAGCTACTCCACTGGCCCTTGTGAGGTCTTTGCTTTGTAGAAATACCTTCTTTTTTCAATCTCTTTCAAGTTGTCAAACATCTCCTCTTCTGGTCCATAGTTACCATTCACCTGTCTCATATGCAAACCATGAGGCAGTGGGGAAAGGAGGAATATCATTCACCAGATCCAGAGCTTGAGCCAAGTGATATTGGACATCTATCTACTCTACAGAGCTCCCCAGGGAGCTCTTTCATAGTCCAGGGCTATGAAAAAGTCATTTCTTAATTAAGTACAAAAATGCAACAGGACACTACAGAAAAGCTTGTTTTTGGACACCTACAAAATAATGCATGCTCCCTCATCAGTAAGGAAATACATGGTAACTAGAATGAGGCAAGACAATCGTTTATATTACTAACTGCCAAACTGAACTTACTGCATCAATGGGGGCAGCTTCTTCTATGTCAGTCCAGGTTCTGCACTCAGCCAGGCTGTGACCTGAAGTCATCCTTCAGTAGTTCACCGGCCACTTGGAGGTAAAGAAGAGAGCCAAGATGGTAGCCTCTATCATGCACACACAGAAGATTCAGAACCCATCAGTGATAATTTAACACTTGAACACACCAGAACCAAACATGCTGCTGTATAAAAACATACCCCACATCCAATTCTTCTGCAGCTGTTACCCATGAACTAAGGTTCCCATCCCTCTATGCCTCGTTCTTGGCTCCCCACCTCGAAACAAGGGTTGTAACCAAACCCCCGACACTAAGCACTCCACAAAAGCAGATCTTTGCCCCATTCTCTCTGCACGGCTATGTTTCTGATTCACTCACTGCTAGCCACTTAGTTCCTTCTACTCTGCTCTTTCTCAAATGTTTCAAGAACAATTTTGCATTTTTATTCAATTCTGCTTTTTTTACTTTTTTTTAAGTCCCCCCACTTTCTTCTCCATTTTACTCTTGGTTTAACCTCTACAGTTATTTTGATTATTCCCTTTAGCTATGGTGCTTCCATCAAAGTTATATCCATATTGACTGGGCTTTCTCTGCCCTGTGCATGGGGACCAGGAAGCTGTTTTGTTTTATTTGTTTTACCAACCATCTACAGAGACCTCCAAGAATATAACTGCAGCATTATTCTTGCTGCCGCCATTTTGTCAAGAATAACATTTCTGATAAATTAATATCAGCTGATTCTCTTCAGAACAATTATGGGGCTGTCATCAAAGAACCATTTTATTGTCCCTTCCCCTAAAGGTTTGCCTTCATGGGTACTTACTGGTTAACTCCTTTTCCTTGTACTTGAGGGAACTTGACTCTCTCATCTTTGAATTATTCCTCTGGAACTGTTCGATGTGCCCTGGGCCTCATATGTGAAAAGTTAGGATGGTGCATTTTCCAAAAGGATTGAGGATTCAACCTGCCACTGTCCATCCTCAGATGACTAATACAGATGGGTTTGTGTCTCCTCAGCATAAGACATCTTAATTCATGGCGAAGTCCTCTGGGACATGAGTAAGATTTACTTATTCTCAATCTTCCTATATCCTAGCATGACAAAGGTCTCATTGAACTGGTGACTTGATGACTGTGACCCATTGCCTTGGACCTCAGATGACAGAACAGAACAACATTAAGACCAACAGGTCAGAAATTGAAGCAGCCTCTACAGGCTTCCTCAAGTTAACCTCTTGAGAACTCTCTAGGGAGATTAATTCCTTCCTTGGACTCAGTTGTCTTCTACAAGGGTCCCATAACTGGCCTTCCCATTTTTCTCCATTTCTTCATTATATGCAGATACACTGCCCCACTAGACCTGACAACCTACTACTGATTGTGGACACTTCCACACTTAATATCCTTCTATCTATACCCATCTGTTTGTTCATCTGTTTCCTAAGTTATTTATCTGCGTACTTATCCAGAGGTGTGGGTTGGCTGGAAGTCTGAACTCTGAATTACAGCAGGGGTGCTATTTAATTCCACATGATTTAAAGTGTCACAGAATCTGTCTATATTTGGAAATACCTACTACCCTGGCATCACACAGAGCCAGACACAGCCTAAGGCCTTATGTTGCGTGTTTAACTTAGCAACCTGTGCAAATGTCTCTTTTACATATTATCAATGTGTCTCTAATAGTTTTGCAGTTCTTGAAGCAGTCTTGGTCTGATTCAAACAAGAAAAATCTTGCAGGCTGTGGTATGTGAGGACCCAACTGGGTCACACACCCAAGTACAATTTCAAAATACACACACTCACCCAGAAGAGTATCTTTCATGCCTTTGGAAGAACACCCATTCTTAATTATTGCATTTGACATGTGTTTAAGAGTCTGCTAAGGGGTCTTTCCATTGTGTTTTATTTTTGTTTTGACATAGGATAGGGTAGGGGTGTGATTTACTAAGACAACTAGCAAAATAGTGTAACAATACTAAACTTTCCTTTTGTTGCTATGCTATATTGTCTTTTATTTTCTATCACCAAAATATTGGCTACAAGTAGTTTCTACAACCCTCCTCCAAGGCTTCCAACAACCAAGCAGCTGCCTCTGTGCATAACATTAGCTGTGGAAAGAATAACTGTGTTCAAGAAAACACTAGGGAGAGGCAGAAACACTCTGCTAGGGTTAAAGTAATAAACTCTAAGTCTTGTGGGGGTAGCCTTGCTGAGTCTTCCAGACTAGAAATTCAGACACTCAACTGGTATCACATCTGCCAAGCAGATAGATGTGAGACAGCAGTGAGGAGTGGCATGAAGGGAGTGTAGAAAAAAAAAATGGAACAAAGAAGTAAGGTGGCCCAAATTATTCCCCAGACCAGATAAAATTACCCTTTAAGATCATCCATTCTCAAGTTCGCTGAACTTGACTCAGTTTTCTTTCCCTGACTCAGTTTTGATTGCATTTTGGTACCAAGAGGAAGGAAGTGGAGGGAGAGATTCTTTATAATAAACAAGAGTAACCTGTTCACCTGAAAGGTAGAGGGGACTCTGTAAACTCATTCAGTGTTATCTGCTTTATATATTCATTGCTTATGAGTTGGATTACTGTGAGTTAGTTCCAAGAGTCTGGTCGTCAGAAGAACAATAACCAATCAGATATTCAAGGCATGAAAGTTGAGTGGTCTGTCATTTCTTTGCTCTGCCCCCTTGGACAACCTTTTTGAGGGAAATGGAATCCTGAGCCAAGAATAAAAAATCATAAATCATTGGAACTGAGTAATTTTAGAGGCACTTTTTGAGACATTCCATGAGTTTCTGACACTGAGATTCCCTCCTGGCTGCCATCCTTCTTAAAGCCTGGCAGTTCAGTTTTTGCTTCACATTTCTGAACTATTCACTGCATACCTCAAAAAAAAAATGCTTAATTTGCTTCTATTAGCCTGATATGGATTCTATTTCTTGCAACCTCAAGATCATAAGTCACCTAGGAGCCATGAGGTCTTTCCACTGAGGTACGAATCCAGGTATGTGGAAGCCACAATTTGTTTAACTGTGATTTCAGGACCCAGGGGCAAATAATTAACCTTTTATTAGGAAGGCTGTGAACCCTGCCTCCTCCTTCCCAGGCAGAAACAAAGAGTTCTCCACCCAGGCCTGGCTGAGCAATGTGATTGTGTGAGCCCACATGCATTTGCACAGGAAGGAGCTGCTGGAACTTGCTCCGGAGGCCCTGGCCAGCACCACAGTGCTAGAAGGCTCAAGAGGAGGGCCCTGCCTCACCCTGGGCGGTCGGGTGGAAACAACTGTGTCTACCGCCTGGTTCTGGCAGCAAAAGCAGCACCAGCACCAGAGAGGGTTCGGACTCCAGACCCCCCAAAACCAGGAAATTCCAAGCTGGAGCTAAAATTGTAGCTGGCCTCCTCAGTCGTGTTCCCAGCTCTCATGCTCTGCAGCCTCAGCACAGTGTGTATCTGCACACCAACTTACCCACATAGGTTGAATTGGAGGCACAGGACAGCTGAGGCCAAGGTCCTCTGTACCTCTCCCACTCTCTGAACCCTAGCTCGAGAGATCCTTTACCCTCCCCATACTTGAATGCTTGGACTGAGCTGGCCATTCATTCTAATCATAGCATCAGAAACAGAAAACTAACATTTGTTATTGCAGGCCAGGCACTGAACTAGAGACTTATTGAAAATTATCTATCCATTCTTTCCAACAACATTCTGATCAAAGCTGTATTATCCTCATTTCCCATCAGCTGCCCAGGGTTACGTGATGGGCATTTGCCAGGTTAGGACACTGAGCCCAGGTCTTTTATGTCTGAAGCCCAGGTAACTATTTGATACTTTCTCACTGATGATACTGAGTGAGTCTGAACTGACACTAGGCTCAAGGGTCTTTTTAAAATTATAAAACCAGGCTAGACTTTTCTATTGAAAGAGACAGGAAATGCTTTCTTCTGGGTCAGGAGATTTTCCTCTGCCTGTCCTGGCAAGGTCATTGTCATTAGTAGGAATGATCAACTCATCCTAACTTGGAGGAGAGAGTCCTAGATGAAGGATTAGAATCCAAAGCCACCCCTTAGCTCTGTCTGCATGCCCTAGCTTCTAATACTTGCCTTCCTTGTGTCTTCAACCCATTTGTATAAGACAGGACATAACTGTGTGCACCTACAATAGCAGTGTGCTTGTGAATAAGGTGACAACCTATCAAACGGTGGAGGGAGGGAGCTATGTACCACAGCCGGAATAAATTTTTATCACTAGTAGTACTCACACTTGAGAAAGTAGGTGGCTTTTAGTTGCACGGTAGTTTTAGATTTTTTCTGTAGACAATGTAACCTTATGACCTTCAGGAAGGAGTGGGGTAGGAAGAGTTCTAATTCTGCATGCCCCTAGATCAAGGAATTTACCTCAAAGAATACAAGGCTACTATTAAAAATAAACTTATAGATCATAAACACTAATCCGTTACCCACAAATCTGGAAATTGAAGCTTCTAAAAGAAAAGTGATTTGTCCAGCATCACGTAGTAAATTAGTGAGTGGCAGAGTGAAGGTTGAAGCCAATCTTCTCGAAATAATAGGGAATTTCAGAACAGATGTAAAGCGTTATTTATTATCCTAGTATCTCATGACCACAAAATGACCGCAGGTGCTTCCTAGGAATCCAGTCACTTCTGACTCTGGCCCTCAGGCAGAGTTTACTCAGACAGATGGAGGCAGCAGTCGACTTGAGTTCCCAAGACTCGCACTCAAGTCCTTGGGTGCTGACAACAGCATTGGGGAGAGGGGACAAGACATGAAACATTAATGCACACTGTAAGGTAGAAATGACCACCCAAGATACCAGCACAAGCAGTGCCACAAAGCAGCACGAGATGAGTTGTCAAATTTGTGGAACGAGAAAGTAATGCTCCAGGAAGGCAGAGGAGAGCAATCACTCACCACTTCCATGAACCCTTCCCAGCTCACCCGTGTCCCTCTAGCTCCCTAAGCCCTCCATCAGGAACTGAAACAGGTGATCAGCTTGGTGATTGTGTGTTTGGAAACACGGTGGGTGAAGAGAAACAATAAGAGATGTGGAGTCAATAGGCCTTTGTTGATACCCTGTCTCTGCCATGTGCTGATTGAATGACCTTGGATGAGTCTCTTCACCATTGAGACTGTGGTGTCTCTTCTGTAAAGAAGGAACAATAATCTATGCTTCTCATGACTGGTCGAGAGTGAAAAGAGAAACTAGTAGAAAGCACCGCCACTGTGCTTGGCTCCTGGGAAACACAGAGTAACTTCTTTTCCTTCCATAGGACTGTGGTCTCCTTGACATTACGTTTGGGCCTTATGTGACTTACCATCTCTCGTGGCTCCTTCACAGTCAAAAGCATTTCTAATTCAAACTGACTCAAGAGTGGTCAAAGAGGAGAGTCCATTTTGTTTCAAGAGAAGGAAGTTAGATTTACACTGCTTTTCACTGAATATCAGCCAGAATCTGAGTTGAGTTCCTTGATTCCCCTTCATGGCCCTGGGTCCACTGTGTGGCTCTATCATGGGTTTTGATGCAGTCATGCCAATAACCAAAGAAGAAAAATTCTTTGAACATCTCAGAACCCCAGTGGTTTTACTGATGATCTCTATATGATGATGATCTCTTCATCATACTCAGTTCCCAGGGCTTACAAACTGGTAGAAAACAAAGCATTCAATAAAATAAATAAAATTCTCATGGTAGAACCTAACAAATCAGTCCCCTATAAAGAAAACTATCACTTATCAGTATAGTCATAAGAGTGCTATACAAACATTAGTCAAGAGTACTGAATTGTTTATTAAAAAAGACTACTCTTATATTTATTACAATTTTATTATTTGTTACCATAAAGAGAATGCTTTCTCAAACATACATACACACATATATATATAACATGTCATATATATAAATCTCAGATTGGTCATCTTAATAAAAGGCAAATAAGCATTAGTTTATTTTTTAGTATAATGGAAATTATAGAAAACATGGAAAATACAATATAACAGCCAGGGTGCAAACAGGAATAAGTTTTTTTTAATTAAATTGGGGTAAAATTAGTTAATAAGATTTATGCCGGTTTCAAGTGTACATTTCTATGATACATGATCTGCATATTGCCCACCACCCAAAGTCAAATCATCTTCTGTTACCATATAGTTCACCCCCTTTACCATTTATTACTCCCCAACCCTCCTACCCTCTAGAAGAAAAAGTTTAATGCAAGTAATTATTAAGTGTAACATGGGATTACTTAATAAAGGTTAAAGAGAATGTCAAATAAAGTAATGGCAGGGTAAGAAGCGGCCCCTAGCCCTAGGGCTGAGGCCAAGAACCCAAGGAAAGGACAGCTCTAGTCGACACTTGCACCTGCCAGAGGAAAGATCCAGGTCTGACCCGGTTCGTGACGGTGCTTCTTTGGTCCACTGGATGGTGGAGAAGTTCCTTGCGGTGTGCACCTCTGAGGTGCTGGGGTAAAGTATCATGCCCCCGGGGGTTGAGTGGTTGAAACGCCCTGGAAGTGAGAGTCACCGGGTGTCCCGCTAACCACCTTCCGCTGTGGGAGCAAGACTCCACATCAGAACCACTTTGAGCAGCCCAAGTAAGGTGCAGTGTCTCTCCAGCGCCCTCTACTGACACATCTTACCGTTGTGCTGGTTGGCAAAGGAACAGTATTCCAGTGCCATGGCATGGAGACCAAGTGGATGGATAACTGAAAGGCACAAATTGATAACTAACACGTACAACAATATGTAAGAAAATAGAGATCACCAGTAATCTCAACCCCCCCCCAAAATTTTTCTGTTGATATTTCTAACAATCAAGCCCCTTCCAAAACTTATTTATTTGGAAGGAGGTGGTAATTTTTCATAGGTTTCTTTTTACATAACTAAGATTATACTTTATATATGACTATCTATATTGATATTTACTTAACATGCTAGTATACATACTGTTTTATATCATTAAACCTCCTTTAATGTCATTTTATTGGGTGCATAATATTCCACAATGGAGCCCTTATTTAAGTAGCCTTCTAAATCAACAAGAAAAATGCAACACTCTAGTAGATGAAAGGGTAGAGCACATGCACAAAGGGACTGTTCACTAAATATATACTACAACCATTAAACAAAAAAGAGGAATGTTAAACCTCTTTAAGAATCAAAGAAAACTATCCTCATAATTTAAAAAATATTAATAAGGCAAAACTGGGCATTCCTTTGTGGTCCTGCTGGGTTTTCTTGTCGGAACATCTGAGTTACTCCTTAAATCTGTCTCAGACAATGACAAATTCTTCAACTCCACAACTTGTTTCTCTTCAAGTGAGAGTGGCTGTACGTCATAATTTTTTGCATGTGCTGCAAATGGTATGTGCGTGTGACTGCGATCCGTTCTGAACAGGCAGGCGGGGACCATGACGTGACCTCCGTCTCTCCCAAGGTTGCCTCCAGCAAAATGATTTGGAATTGTTTTGAAATGTCTTCCCTGGAGAAGAACTCCCTAAAGGCTTCTTCCAGACTAAACCTTTGGCTCTTCTTGGCACAATGCCTGCAGCGGCTGAGCCCTGGGAAACACTGAGGATCCCTGCAGGGAAGATGGGACAGAGAGAGGGGCCCAGTTCCAGGCCCCAGATTTGCTTCTGCTCTGGCCTCCGTGCTGAGCGTGACCAGTCTTGCTGAGAATGAAAGAGCTGTAAAATTTGTTTATGAAGCTGACATTCCCCTCCCCACACAGCCCATTTACCTTTCATAATAGTGGAAGCTGGATTTGCAGCGTACCAGCTCCTTCACTAAATCGCTATATGATCATGGATAAGTTATATAGGGCCATGAATGCTGACCTTCTCACATCAAAAACTGGGCCAGCCCTGACTGGTATAGCTCAATGGATTGAGCACAGGCTGCAAACCAAAGGATCGCAAGTTCAATCCCCAGTCAGGGCACAAGCCTGGGTTGCTATCCAGGCCCCCAGTATGGGGTGCACGAGAGGCAACCACACATTCATATTTCTCTCCCTTTCTTTCTTCTTCTCTTCTCCTCTCTCTAAAACCGAATAAATTTAACAAATCTTAAAAAAAAAAAAAAAGAAAGAAAATTGGGTCAATGCTTGTTTTATCTGTTACTGGATTATTGGGAGAAATACAACTCATTTCAAGGCAAAGTTCAAAGTGCTTTAGACTCTGAAACAAACCAGACATTTTGGATTCAAATCTTGTTTCCACAGCTGTGCATCCTTGAGAAAGTTTACTTAACCTCTCAGTGCTCAATTTCAACATCTGTAACATGGAAATAATTTCTTACAGAATTATTATGAGAATTAAATTATATGATACATGCAAATACTATCACAAGGCCAGGAACTAATCTTGTTATTAATGTTACTCCCAGTTAGAAAATCAACTATTTAGGCATTCTTTCCTACATTCTCTTCTTAATTCTGTCAGTTTCCCAGTTGCACCAAACAACATGTTATAATTTATGTTTTTGGTACTTTTGATTCTGTTGGACACAAGGAATGGCATTTTCCTAGCATAACTCTCATCCCTCTGAGATCTGGGATTGTATTCCCACACCTCTCATTCATTTATTTTTCAGCAAATATACACTGAGCACCTACTAGATCCTAGGCCTTGTGCTAGGCCCTTGGGATATAATTATGACTAAAACTCAATCCTGGTCACTTACACACCCATGTTCAAGTTCTAACTTTGGAAAATAGGCAAGGTCACAAGTTATTTCAGAGTCAAGTGATAAGTAGGTAATGAAATCAATAATAAGATTCTATGGGAAATAAAGTGAGATGAGATTAACTTTTCCTACCAGGATTAGGACAGCTCTTCTGGATCATTCTATCAGGACGCTGAATGTACTGGCAGGCAAAAAGGAGAAAAGGTGACTTAGGTCAACAGAACAGATGGTTCAAGGGCATGCAGGTGTGAGTACACATGACCTATTCGGGAGAGGTTGGACAGTTGACTCTGGCAAAAGTAAAAGGCATATAAAAAAGAATGACTACCAAAAAGGCAAGAGCCAGAAGGACTGGGATGACCGAATGAAGGATTTGGGTATTTTCCTAGAAATTAGGGGTTTGAAACATGTGGCCACCAGGCACGCCTGATCTAATGAGGTCAGCTTCCTTAAAGTTTTTGCGTTGAATATCAGAAATGTGTTACCTATTTAGCCACAGAGCCCACCATGTCATATTGTCTTACACTGAACCTCTTCCCACATAACCCTAAAGGATTTTAATTTGAAACCCTGCTTCATCTTAGTGAGCTGCTGAAGGCTGGGTATTGGCATCATAAACCCCTCTGGATGCTGGGAGGAGAAGGTATGGTGTGTAATTCGGTGTGAGATTGTGGATAGAAGGAGCAGCTGAAAAGCTACTGCAATAAAATGAAAAAGATTTGTAAAAGTGTTTGCAAGGACAGAGAGTAACCTCATACACTACAATTACTGAAAGTATCAGTGGGTAGAACCACGTTGCAAAACTTTTTGGTAATATCCATTCATCTGAGCATCTGCAGGACTTAGGACCCAGCAGATAACTGTAGTAACTACTCATTTATTCATCCGTTCATTCATTCCATTTTTGTTAGGGGTCTACTACACATCAAACTATACATCAAAGGGCCTGCTAAGTGCTAAGTACTCCAAAAACTATAGCACATGGAAGAGAGGGATATTAAACAAACAACCACTCAACCAAATACTTTCAGTAAAAAAAAGCCGGTGGGGGCACTTGATATACAAAACTGGTGATGAGATGCAGTGAAGTAGGCAGCGTACACAGGCAGCAGTGAGGGGCTTAGAGGGGCTACTTTAGACAGCGTAGGCTGCTAGGATTAAGTACTTCTGCACAATGAGGGGCCATAAACTCACAGGATGCTAGCGTATGCAATGCCCTCAGGTTTTGCTTGGTACTGACAGTGAGGCAGGATTTCAACAACACCCCTGCAATGCTGAGGCATAGTAGCCATGCCACAGCATCTTGTCAGTACCAACTGATGGTCCAGGGTTAACAGGATCATCGCTGGGCACTCAGAGGTAAGTGTCTTTTGCTGAAAGTTGTGTTCTTGCACAATTTCCAGTGGATGTTCTCTACCATGACTCAGCCCATTCTATAGGCTCCTCAGCTGTTTGCCTCCAAAGTGGACTCCGTTCTGAGGAAACCCCAACAGCGTATTTAACACACCCTTCACATCAACATTTTCTTCTGAAATGTTTTTCTCTCCAGCTCCCTGCCACTTCTAATCATAATTGGTATTCCTTTGTTATCAGGGTTATTTTCAACAAATGTTACTTTGGAAAGATTTCTTAAAATGTGCTTTTTTTTACTTTTAATATTCAAATGACTTTAGGTTTCACATCCGTCCAAACTTTCCACCAACTCTTATGTGAGTCAGAGAACTCATTGGAAGAAAAGGCACACATGTTTTTTAAGACAAACTAACATTAAAATGTAAGGCTTTAGTTTGTAAAGATATCACTAGAGCCTCTAAAAATAAACGTGCCATAGAAATGTAAAATTCTAATCACAATTTTTCATGGTGGAGCATGCAGCAAAGACAACTTGAAAATATCTCAGCTTTTTGGAAGGAGTTATTGCCAGGTTTGATATTGTTTCAACAGTGTCGGGTCTGCAGCCTGTCTTTGCAAGTCCAGTGCCTACATATTTTGAGGGCCTGGCTTAGATAGTAACACATCCATGAAGAGTTCCCTGATCACCTTAGCCAGGAATGCCTCCTGCTAGCCAAACTCTTGTACCTCTTATTTACACCTCCCTCACACATGAGGGCATCTTTCTCTTCCCAGCTGGTCTGGAAGTATCTTAACAAAAGGGACCTTGGCTGAGTTTCTTTGTCTTTCACAACACAGCATCATCATCACCACCATCATCACAGTGTGCACCTACACTCTGTCAGGTACGGGACTCACTGCTTTAATAGACTTACCTTGTTTAATTCTCCCAACTACCCCATGAGGATGGTCTCATAACTACTCACTCTTTACACATGAAGATATGGGCACATGGAGAAGTTTAGTAACTTTCTTCAAATTTCTCAGTGCTAGAACTGAACCCCCCAGGGAGTCTGGGCCCTATCTTTAATGCCACGTTGCCTCTTGCTTAGCACAATGGAAGTTCATAAACACATGTTGGCCCTGAAGCATGGCCGTGACTGTGAACAGGTTTGCACAGAAAAAAAGTAGGAAGTGAATTCTAGCCTCACAAGTGCTTCATGGGGGGTTTAAGACAGAGACTGAGGGTCTTCATTCCAAGACTACAGCGGCCTTCTTGCTGCCCTGGGTCTGTGATGTATCCTCTAAGTGCCACGGTTTTCCCATGAGTGTGACACCTGCTGACCAAATGGTCACATCACCGCTGTCTCCTATAGTGTCCACCCAGCTGCTTGTAGGAGTCCCCAAGTGGCACGCCGTGAGGATAGGTGGGGCTTTCAAAATGGAATAGATATACACTTAAGCAGCTGGCAGAGATGTGCTTTTTCCATTCTCTTTATTAACTCCCAGTGATGTCCATTATAAAAATGAAGATGCATCCCCATGGGATAAAACATTTGGCCCCATGACTAGACAAAAATGACCTGTATGAAGGAAACAAATCCTCTCCAATCAGCTGTTTAAAGGAAAAATGATAATGGATGAGAGGACCCGAAGGAATAATGAGAACGATCCTCAGAAAGCAATGATGAACTACATAAAACATGAAGTAGGAAACAAAAATGCCTTTTAGGGAAGAAAAAATGGAGGAAGTAGGCCCACCAAAGGAGTTGAAGTGAATGTGGACATTCATTTATTCATTTATTGTTTTCACTTGTTTATGCATTTATTCAGTGTGTACCTCTGGCTTGTGCTGAGTGCTCTCTGCTTGGTGCAGGGGAGGAAAAGACAGAAGACACTAGAAAACACTCGAGGAGTAACATCAGGAGGATTCTGCTCGGGTGGATGTGGGAGCGGGTGGATGTGGGGGTCAGGACAGAGTCATCACAATCCAGGCAGGAGTCTTGTCCTATGGCTGAGCAGCTGTTACCCTGGGCAAGGCACTTACTCTCACTCTACCTCAGTTTCCCCATCTGTGAAGCAGAAAAGATAGGAGTCTCTAATACAAAATGTTGTTATAAGGATTAAATGAATTAATAGTGGCACATCATTTAGAAATGGAATATAAATGCAGTTCTACCATGTATTACATGAAACAGTTTGGGGGAACATTCAGCTTATTCACTTGTAAAATGGGTAAATTGCACATCTCAGGATTAAATAGATGAAAATCATGTTTACGCATATATTCCATACCATATGTATACTTCACATGTACCTATATATATACATATAACATAAATATACAAAGTGCTTGAGAGTGCATTCCACCCAGAAATCACCCAAGTAGCTGTGTTAAACACTAAGTCAAGATCTATTAATCCATCTACCTAACTATGTAACGCATATAATTTTTTTCTCTTCTTGCCCAAGGATGTACTTATTGACTTTAGAGAGAGGGGAAGGGAAGAGAGAGGAAGAGAAACATCCATCGGCTCCTCTCGTACACAACCCAACAGGGACCAAACTGCAACCCAGACATGTGTCCTGATCAGGAATCGAAACTGTGACCTTTCAGTTTATGGGACAATGCTCCAAACAAGGGAGCCACACCGGCCAGGGCTGACTCTGTTATCTTTTATTATTTAATAGGAAATGAGACAGAAAGGTATAATTAATCTTTTGTGTATACATTTTGTAAAGATTTGCCGAGCCCCTCTCATGCACAAAGCACTGGAACTTCACAGTGAAAGGAGGCAATAGCCGTTGTTGAGGGGCAGATTGTAGCCAGTCCTCATGGCTTGGGAAGATGAGTGGACCATGGTGTCCACTCAGATACAGAAGACTTGGGGGAAGAGCAACCTGGCAGGGGAAGTTCACGAGGTCAGTTAGGGGCATGTGAGGGTGACAGGAAGCATTGACAGGAAGACAGGCAGGTTGCAAACTGGAGGAGAGAATGGGGTTTACTATGGATTTGGGGGTTATAAGGAGTTGAACTGGGGAGAGTGAGGTCATCCAGACCACACAAATGGATTGAGGAGCAATAGTTGATTTAGAATAGAACTCTTGCCCTGACTGGGTCAGGGCACATACAAGAATCAACCATGAATGCATAAGTGGAGCAACAAATCAAATTGATGTCTGCCTGTCTGTCTGTCTCTCTCTCTCTTTCCCTATCAAATCAATAAATATTTTTTTAAGAAAAGAACTCCTGATTACTTGAAAATTTGAAGATGCAAATAGACAAAATATTGCCGTGATGGACCCTGAGTAGAAAGTCAGCAAAGGAAGAGAGCTGGGATCCTGCAAGGAACATAGAGACTGCAGAGAATGGTGGGATAACCACGGTCATGTCCTTGCAGCCTAGAAAAGCAGCATCCACCCAGCAGCCGAGAGAGGTACACATGTTTTGTTGCATACGAGTTGTGATCTCCAGACTCTGAGACACTTCCCGAGTCATCACGAGATTCTTGCTGTCCAAGAGCATCTCATTTCCTGAAACTTGCTCACATGCTCATAACAAGTCCTTTCTTTATGGTTTACTAAGAGCTCTCTCTCTCCCATCTTGTCCGGGCCTCACCCCCTGGGGATCAGGCAGGGCCGCAATCATTATCGCCATTTACAGAGGAGCAGGAAATGGGTTCAAAGAGGTTAAACGCTGTCGGAGGCCAGGCAGATTTATTGACATCCTGCAACATACTTGCTGTTCCCTACCTGACCCTGATCCTGGAGAATTGTGTCTTCTGAGATATATTTGCAGAAATTATGCTCTATGGGGTCTTCCAGGGGCATTTGGGATCCACATGACCCATGACATATGGGGAGTTAACTTCTTTAAATCCTTTGGAAAGTGAATAAATAGATAAAGAAATGCAGGGGGACTAAATGAGGTACCAGGGCATTGCACAGTGCTGGAGAGGGAAAGGCAGAAACACATGACTATGTGTTGTTCCATCCCACCCCCAACAGAGACAGCAACCACGTTGAGTCTCCAGGGATGCCCAGGGCAGCAGCCTCCATATGCTCCCTCCCCTGTGGGGGCTGTGTTTCTTACACCCAGTGGGGCAGGACTCCAGCCACTGCTCGTGGTTCGCATATGGCTGCTACAGACTGAGGACCCCAGCTCCACTCTTTGCCTTCCTCCCGTAGCTCAGTCGGACCTTCTTATTTCTGAAGTCAGCAGCTTCCCTAAAGCACAGAGACACAGGATGTCATAACTCAGCCAACCAAGCAGCAGGAGCCACCAGGGAGGGGGGAAAGGAATGAAATGGTGCTGTATGGCTGAAGAGAACGAGGAGCCTTGAAGAGGGTGAAGCAGCTGCGTTTGCATGCAGTTTGCACCTCCTGTTGAAAATTCAGTGTGGCCCTGGCCAGGAGGCTCAGTTGGTCAGAGCATAGTCCCATACACCAAAAGGTTACAGGTTCAATTCCTGGTCTGGGCACATACCTTGGTTGCGAGTTTGATACCCAGATGGGGTGCATCTGGTAGGCAATCGATCAATCCCTCTCTCTCTCTCTCTCCCCACACCATCCTGTCTCTAAAATACAGTACAGTGTATACTCAAAAAGATAGAATCTGGAACTGGGGGAAATCAGAGCAGTGGGGTAGAAATAGCTGGATGCAGCCTCTTACTAGACAGGGGTGGCCCAGAGGTGGACAGGGACAGCTTCAACAGGACCCTAGAGTGCCTGCCGGTCAGTAAAACAAGGCCGAAGCACTTGTGATGAGTGATGCCCATAGAAAGATAGGAGATGTGAGGATTTGCAGGGTGCACATGAACACCTAGGTGGAAAAAGCAGGAATCTGGCAGCAGATTCCTTTCACATTCCTCCACCTGGTGGGCCTGCCAGTTGGCTCGGGCCACGATTGATGAATATGACCTTGTAGCTTATAGTAGCCAGGACTCAGCCTAGAGGAGCCAGGAGCTAGCAAGCAGGGCCCCAGAGAGGGGCGGGAGCTGGAGTCACTCAAGTCTCCAGGGAGAGCCCAGTGTCCCTGCTGTCAGATGCACTGGAAGAGGGCCAGCAGTCCCTGCTGGAACTCCCAATTCAGTGTATTAAGATGTGTCGAGTTCTCTTGGTCCTGTTTCACAGAATCTTTAAATTAATATTGCAGACATTTGGCTGACTGTGACTATAAGCAGTTATGTTAGATAATTATATTATTTTTCCATAAAATTTCCAGTTGTAGATAGCTTGCTTCACGTTTGAATACATTTTATGTATATATAAATACATATGGCATATGTATACATATAGAACTATATAACAAATATAATGTATACTATAAAACTAAACATATAGTAAAGTACAATATACATGTATAGTCTGTAGCTGCTGAATTCTCACAAACTGAACACATTCATGTAACCAGCACCCAAATCCAAAAATACAACACACCAGCACCCCACAAGTGCCTATCATGCTTAACTCTTAATTTAAAAAAAAATTACATCTTAACAACTCTGCCAACCCCCCCGCCCCAAATACCATTGTGATTTACGCTGAAAACGAGTAAGGAAATGCTAACCGATATGTGGGCACTCACTCTCCTGCATACTGTCTGTACAGATGTGTTCTACAGAGAGAATTACACCCTGTCTCTCACTTGCCCAGCCAAGCCCATGGAGGTTCACTGTGACTCTGCAAAATAGACCCAGAGCCCTTCACGGTGGCTGCTCTGCTGTGCAGTCACTAAGGAGTCAGTCCTGTGCCAGGATGAATGTCCTTTTGATTGACTGGCGTCCTGTACATCATTCTCCTGAGCCCTGAGGCAGCAGCCAACAGGGAATGGGAGACTTCCACCACCGGCACTTCTTGCTTTTCATGCAGGTTCCGATAGAGTGCTTGGCAGCCTCTCCTCCATGGGGCATGAGCACCTTGGGATTACCAAAGAGTCTGTTTCCAGGGCATTTGGAGCCCAGAGTCTGCTGAGCATTGGGAGGTGGGAGGAGGGGTGCAAGCATTTCTTCAAAAAATGTATGCAAGGTTTTCAGTAATTTTATTGGGAGGTCCTAAAAGTTACACAATACTTCCATACCCTGCCTTTCTCCTTAAAGGTTAAAAACCTTTCTGCTTGACTGTGAGTTATTTGAGGGCACAGAGACATTGATCTTCAACTTATATCCCTATCTCAGTATCCATACTGAGATGTTTTGCCTACATTCCCAGCCGTCAGCTGGTGTAATGCAAAAACTGGGAAATTGTAGTCAAACACACTGCCCCCCAGTATGTGACTGGGTGAGTTTTTAAAACTCTCTGAGCCTTGGTTTTCTCAACAGTAGAATGGGCATAATAATGCCCACTGCATTATTCACATACCTAGGTACACGTCTGCTAGGGTACTGGGCTCTTTGAGGGTGTCTGCAAAGTCCAGCTGCCTTTGTCTCATTCTCTGAGATGGGGAGATCTAGATTTTCAGGCTGATAGCCAGTGTGAGATTGAGGCTAGCCGTGAGATGGTAACTCCACCCAGAGTGGCCACAGAATAGTGGAGAAAGCAGGATATCTATCTCTCCAGGTCTCTACTAATTAATAAATCTTACTACCGCCAGCCTAGCTCAGCCAGAAAGACTTTCTCTGCCAACAGACTAAACCCTGGCTCTTTACATGGGCCTCCTGTGTGGCCCTGGTCAATTCTGACTGTGGACGCAGTCTCTCATGTTTATGATTTACTGCCTTAAAACAGTGCAAATGTTTTGTGAGCATGAGGTCTGTCTGCATCCACCACTGGAGCAAGTATTCGATAAATGCCAACTGAATTTAAAGTTCTGAATTGTGAAGTCTATGGATGAATTCAGCCTGAAATTATAAGCAAAATGGGGTATGTCAAAGCCTATACAGTTCCCTCCTGGAGATAGAGAGCTTTCATCAGACTGTCCAATGGTGAGAAATGTTAATGGCAAGCACTTGAAGGAGGGTCTACCTCTTAGTCATCTCTGGGTGTCCTTATACACACCAGATGCTCAATAGATAAGGGTTTCAGGGGAATCATCAGGCTCTCCTGGTCACTGACAATTGACTTACAGCGTGCCCAGTAATTGGCTTCTGTCCCACTTGTAACAACCACCTAACTCATCCACAAGCCCATCCTCTGAGAGGTAATTCTTGTCCTGCTTTTCTTTCCTACAGAAGAAGGAGAAAGCATTTTAGCCAATAATTCCTAGAATTTGATTTTCAAGGATATTGTCATCAAGCTGGCAATTCCAGCGGGTAGAGAAGGCAGAGAATAATAGCCCATTCCTAAAGTGATAATAATACTAATAATATCAACAATATCATTTATGAATACATTTAAAGAGCCAACTATTGGGCAGATTGCTAATTATGAATAATCACATAATATTTATTTCAAGAAAGAAGTTAAAAAATTAAGCATTACTTTTATCTCTGCTTTACCAGTGGGGAAACTTGGTTGAGATAAGTCAAAGGTCTTGGCCAAGGACGCAGTCCCAGAGCTACAGCTGAGCCCAGACAGGCCCACCTCCACAGCCTGTGCCAGGAATGGGAGAGTAAACTTAGCGCAGTCAGGAGTCTCATCCGTAATCATGTGGACAATGGTACCAGTTTCAGACTGCATTATCCTTGATTCTTACACTCTACATCTGCACATTGAAATGATCCCTAGATCTCCTCCCAGAGTATATGGGTTTTCCCATTCTGATATTAAGTCAGATCACACAAAGGCTTGTCAGGCTTCTCCAAAAACCCTGGCAGAGTTTCCATTGCCCACAAGATGGCGTTGAGGGGTGAACCGAAAACCTCCAGGTCTGGATGTCCTGCACGCAGCTCCACCAGAGCATAACTGCATTGTCATTCTCCAGCAGGATCTGCTATCAGTTTTGTGCCACAGCAGGAGAAGGGACCTATTGGATATATCAATCACCTGTCGTGTGCCACGTTCTACATGAAGTGCTTTGCAGCAGAGCAAAGTCTCTGCCACAAAGCAATCCCTTGAGGTTCACTGCCAGGTGCTATAGGCACTTGGTGATTGTGCATTAACCTAAATTGAATTGGTTAACCAAAACCTCCTGAGGAGCCCTGGTCACATATCTTCCTGAGTTGTGTTTCCATTCTAGAATGACAGTAGTAGGTGCTCAGCCTGCTGAAGAATTGGTGACTGATGTTGCCTACAATCTCTTAAGTAAAGTTGGGATACAGTCCACATCCAGAAAATAGCAAGGATGCCATGAGAATTGAGATTCTGAGAAGGATCAGCAGGGTCTGCTGAAAAGACACCTAGATGATGAGAACCCTGATTTGCAGCTCTAGGACCCCACTCAGAACCCTTGAACAAGTCACAGTGAGCCTTGATGCCCTCATCTTGAAAATAATTGTTTTTTCCCTGAATAATTTATATTATCAAAATAATCAAATATGCTAAGGAATGCAAATTATAATGCAGAAAATATCACTATGCAGAGTATAAAATGAAGAGGGCATGTATTACCTTTTAGTAGGTGACACCAAATATGGTCATAAAGGTTTCAGAGTCAGATCTGATTCTGAATCTCAGCTGTAGCGTTTATTAGCAGTGTGACCTTAGAAAAAGCATGCAATTCTATGAACTACAGTTTCTATATCCATAAAAGGGGGGGTAACAATAGTACAAACTTCCTGGAGTTTCTGTGAGGACAGATTAATTTAAGATATTTATCATAATGCCCAGCACATAGTATTCCAAATGGTACTACTAGTGACATTAATATTATGTGTGCAGCTTAAATTTCACATATATTGTGAGCTATGGTATTTGGGTATGGCTCATACCAACTCCCAAGAGCCAATTGTGCTCATCTCTTCCAACTCTGTGCTCCATGACATCTCATTGGTAGCTCAGAATCACCTACAGTGGGAGTTATTTACACCACAGGAATTGGCAAATCCTACAAATTCTATTTGTTATTATTTGCTTGTTTTTCCAGAGAGTCAGTTTTTCAGAGTTCCACTGATAATGAATATTGAATATGTTTCAGTTTAGGTCTACCAGAAACAGTTCTGAGATAGAGGTTTAAACGCACATGAGTTATTAAAGAAACCCTCTCAAGTAAAAACTGTGAGGAAAGCAACTTAAGGTAGGAGGAGGCACCAGGCAGAGGTGTGGATTCAGCTGAAGGCTTGTCTCAGCCTGATGCTACAGATAGCTGTGCAGCTTGAACACCCACAGAGAGCCCCTCCCTTGGGGCAAGGGGGCCAGGATTTTCTACCCCCATATTGCTTGGCTATTGGCTGCTGACCATCTTCTTAGGGGGATGTAGCTTCCCAGGCATTTCTGGGAAAGAAGACTCCTGATCTCAGAGTAATTCTCTAAAGAAGCGTCCAGCTCTGAGTCACTGCCATCCAGGATTGCTGAGAGATAGAGACACCAACCAGTAAAAGGGATGTGAACTGGACACCAACAGCATTTGCTACAATATGGAAACAGACCATTGTCCTGGACCTTTGAACTAGGATATATTTGGGAAACCGCCTCTCCTATGTATATAACACAATAAAGAAGGGCTGTTTATTCAATCAGCAAATATTATTGAATGTGAACTACATTCCCAGCAATGGGAGGGATGCTGAGGATTTAAGGGTGAATCCAATCAGATGTAGGATCCACTCACTGAAGGAGTTTACATCCAGCTCTGGAGACAGACATTAACCAAATGCCCCCACAAATAAACATACACTTACAACTGTGGTGGTTTCTGTGAGGGGGAAAAGGAACACAGTAGTCTGGGATGTAAAGACAGGGTTTTGGTAGACTGGGAGGCCCAGAGGGCTTCCCTAAAGCAGTGGCAACCAAGTAGAAAAGTCTGAAGCTTTCTAAGTAAAGTAGTGGGGTGGACCTAGAAGGGGGAGGGACTGACATCAAGCAGGGAAGTGAATGTCCCCTGGGGTCCAGCTGCAGGGCAGGCTTCAGTGTGGGGACTAGTCCCTGAGGCCCAAGGAGTGGGATGGCTCTTAGAGGCCCCAGGGAAGTGCTGAAAGAAGGAAGCAAGAAAAGTTATCTTTGCTCTTCTGAATACAGTACTTAGAAGGCAGGCCAGTGCTTCTCTTTTTCTACTGAGATTCTAGAAATCTCTATTTTGAAAACAAGACTATTTTCAAGTGCTCTATATTTTCAAAGATTGGTTACTTTCTGTTTTTCTTTGAAGCTTAGAAAAGTGCCTTTTGAAAATCCCTGACTGATTTAACTGCGCCAAGGAACAGGGGGTGTGTCCTTACAAAATCCTGAAGCCAAAGGAGGGGAACTGATATATATGTACACACACACACACACACACACACACACGGATGTGCGTATGACACATGTAAATGTGTGTGATCCCATGAGCACTTATGCATGGGCATGCCTGTGTGAGTGCATACGTGCATGTGTGCATGCGTGTGTCTGCTTTGGTGACCAGGGCTGGGAGGTGGAGCATGGAGGTGGGGGAGGAGAGTGGACAAGCAAGTCCTGGAGGGAGGAGGAGGAGGGGAAGCGCTCATTGCTGCTGCTCAGCCCATTATTAAAGAGAAACAACATTCCCAGCAGGAGGCAGAAGGGCAATAAAACCAGTGGCTCCACAATTTATGATGCTAACTGAGATTCCATAGTTTGAAGCTAGACTATCCCCCGAGCATCAAGGTCAACAAGCCAGCAATGCCCAGGCTCCACAAGAGCTCCCCTGTGCCCACCTATTAATCAGCCCATTGCTGAAAATGCACCAATGAGCTCTGCTCTGGAAACATCATTAATAAGCATGGACAAGCCAAATTGCTAAGAATTCCAGGATAAGGGCAGAAAGGCAAGAAAAAAATATTTATGTACACATATGTGCATGTTTGCATAGAGGGTGTAACCTATTATGTATATGGGGCTATCTATTACAGAGGTCATATATAAGTGTGTCTATGCATGTTCCATGTATCTTATATTGTAAGAGAAATTTTCAAGCTTTAGAACCTTACCAGATGAAATTAGAGCAATTGTTCTTCTGCAGAGACTTCAGGAAATTAATGAGGTCCACACACAGAGCCATGAGAAAATAGAAAAAAAAATTTTCAGTACCCAGTTTCCAAAAATACAGCAGCCACAATCCCAGAGAGAGCGATCAGTTTAGTGGCCAGTCTGGAGGCCATCAGTGGCCTCAGCATATCTTTTGGGTTATTGCAATTCTGAATGGAGCTTTAATCAGCTTAGCCTAGTCTGGGTGCCAAGAGCCTGCAGGCAAAGGGCATTTTCCTACAAATCCTCTGGAAACCATCTCCTTTGCTGTAAATAAATGGATCCATTCTCTCCCCGGCTCCATCCTGAAGCGCAGAGCTTCCCTTTCTTTTGTGTCTAGGAAAGAAAGCAGTAGTAGGGAGGAAGACCATGTGATCTGAACCCCAAAGAGCATTGTCTTTGTACTAAAACTTCAATACGGTCTGGGAGTTTGGACCCCAAGTTGGAAACCTTAACCCAAAAATGTGTTTCTGTTTTAATGTTCTATCATCAAAACTTTTCCTGGAGTCTCTGTTCCCGTCAGAGACCACCCTGAAAAATAACTCTGTGTTACTTTTGTCACTCTTGAAGCCCCACGGGACAAGTCTTTGGCCAATATGGCGACCTCCCATTCTGATGGCTTTGCTCATAGAATGCAAGGGGTGGGGAAAGGAGAGCCCGGCACTGGGTTCCCGCCTCAGTTGGATGAGCCAGCTGGTCTCAAACAAAACCACTGCTGGCTTGCTTCCTCCCCAGGCTCCAGTCTTCTCCTCCAGTTTGGAACAGGAGGGGCCTTTGTCAGCAGTCACCCCCAAAGGGTGTTTTCCTATTGCTTAACAGACCTTAGGAACAGAAATGCTGTCTGTTTTCCCACTTCTTCAGCTCCAAGCAGCCCTGTCGTCTGCTTGGGAGAAATCCAGGGACTTTATGATATGTCATGTTTGGTCTGAACAATAGAATGTGGTTCTGGGATAGAATTTTAAGGGGCTAATCTTACTAACAATGTAGGGCAGGGCATTTATGTTCTTTTACATCTGTGTTTATGAGATGACATATGGGGGATATTTCAACTGCCATTTATTGAGCATGTACTGTATGCCAGCATTATAGTAAGTATTATATTTTTGTCCATCATACAGTATCCTTTGATGAAATGAAACCTTGAAGGGTAATTTTCCAAGATCTCAGAATTGATGACTGTAAGAGTTGGGGTATTAAGCCAGGTCTGTCTGCTCCAGAGCAGGTTCTGTGTCCCCATGAGTCCTGTTCCAGTCGTCAAATACCAGAACTTCGTGTAGACAGAGAAGAGACCAGAACTCAAGTAAGAACAAATATGACAAGGTTCTTTGTTCTGTGTCTCTGTGAGATAAACGGACGGAAGAGAGGGGACTTCCTTCCTCTTGCCCAGTCTCTGCAGAAGGTCCGAACCATCCTCACTGAGCAAATGCGGAAGGCACCTACTGAACTATAAAGAATGGAATTCATTCATTCCATTACCCCAAATGTATCTTAGGTGGGAGCGATCATCCACTGTGGGAGGATAGCAGTTGGAGAACCAAAGACAGCCTCCATCCGAGAGCCATGCTAGGTACTCAGCCCAAGACCAAGTGCCTTGTTGTGGAGTCCCGGAGAGGGCCAGATCCCCTGCACACCAAGGCAAACTGAGTGCAGCTTCCTGAGCTGGCGTCCCTGGGAATGGATCCTGACTCATAGACTTCCCAGAGAAAAAGAGACACAGCTGTGGAGCCAAGGGAGATGGGGGAGATAGTGGCTGCTGTTGTTGTTTCTTTCTTGATCTTATTAAGGCCAGGGGAGGATCCATTGTGCTCCTTCCTAATGGCTGCTGAGATGTGAGTTATGTTCACTAAATGGAAGCATTTTGGTTTTAATTAAAAACACAGACTCTCTGACCTTAACAAGATGAGTACAGAATGAGGAACCCAGACCCAGCCTTCAAAGCAGCTTTAGGAAAACTGAATCTGAGTCCTACCTTACAGTTCTGCGACCTTGAACAAGCAATGTTACCATGCTGTGCTTTGGTTGTACCATTCATGTGGCTGGCACTTAATAATTCTTGTTGACCTAAACTGTTACAAATTTGGGGTTTTTCCAACCCAGCTATAGGCACAAGCTTTGGCTACCATAGTATCTCCATTGTTCATATTGCTCCTCAGAAGGAAAGGAAAAGCCTCTACTATGCACTGAGAGTTTACTCTGCACCAAGTCCCACATCAGATGCTTTACAGGCATTAATCCAGGTTTATCCTTATCCCGTGTATATTTAGCCCTACATACAAATGAGTTTCAGAAAGGTTTTGAATGTTATCTGATCTCAGCTTAGAGGCAAAGAGCTTTCCAGTCTGTCTGAAACATGTCTGTGTTCAAGTCCTCTCCAACCCTTGGTGTCTCACTGACAGTTTCACCCTCACACAGAAAACAAGGGATGATTCCTCTTATGTCCCATTTCACTGGCTTTCTCCTTCTAATTTACTTTAACTTGCAAATGGACCCTTCTCACTTAACTGGACCAGCTATTTTCAAATTAGTATCTTTATGTCCAGTTGTCCACCCATCTCCATTCACCTAAGTCTAAACACCTGCAGAGGACACTTCTGCCAACTCTTTTTCACTTGAAGCTGCATGTCCTGTGTCCAACTTGTCCTTGGGTCTCCAGCTAAGTCCAAGGAGTAGAACAGAGGTAGAGTGATGTCTGAGTACAGAAAACGAGCATGCCTCACCCCACAGTCCCAATCCACTTCCCCTGCTGACTTCTCATTTCTGGATTGGTAGGATGATTTTTTACCATTAGCCAAGGGTGCAGAGCCATTGTTCTGTAAGTCCTCCCTTAGCCAGGGCTTGGACTCAGGAGCTTCCCAGATGATCCCACAGACATTCATGGGGGTAGCTTAGCAGGTATGGCAATTAGAGGTACAGCAATTTCAGGGAGGGAAAATTAGCTCAGCGCTTGTCTATCAAAAGTCAAGTGGTCATCCATCAATTTGAAAACATTAGCTACTTAGCCTTTCAAGATAAACAAACCACTGGTGCCCACAGAGGAGAAGCCTAAGAAAAAATAACCCCTAAGTGTACATAGGGTATTTCCTCATTCAGCTTCCCAGTTCTACCTGTAGAGTTTGCATGGGTCTCTCCGCCATTTGCGTTGTCTCAACTCGTGCTTATCTTCATGTGATGGAGCATGAAGTCTTTAGAGTCTGGAGCCATGTGTCTATTACTTTACTATTTACAGAGAGACAGCATAGCTCAAGGAACTCTTGAGTTTTAGAACTTGATTTCTTTTTTTCTTCTTTGAGAACAGCGGGCTCCTGTTCCACGTGGCTCTATCCGGTTCCGTCTGGCTGGGCTTTGTCCTCTGAAATAACTTCCCTGCTTCAGTTCTTCTTCTCCTTTCCAAAGCTGGTCTCTTCCTGCTTTTCCTCCAGTTTTGCTGGTAGCACCCCATGATGTCTGTCCCAACTGTTTATAATTACCTCCCTCAGGCTTCTTGGGGTGAATGACTCAGCCAGCACTCTGTCTTGTTTTCATTTTTTAAAAAAGAAGCCAGATATTTGTTTAACATAGTTTCTCCAATACCATGGCCCCTGGAGACCCATTTCTGTTTCCCATAAATAGGCAGCACCTCCAATGTGTGGTGTGAAATTAGATTTTGGAATTAGAAGGAACTGGACTTGAATTCCACTTCTAGAGATTTGTACCAGTCACTCAGCCTCTCTGAGTTTTGGTTTGATCACCTGTAAGTAGGGTCATGGCATGTACTTCACATGGTTGTTATGAAGGTAAGATGAGAAAATGAATGTAAAAGGCCTAAGGCAGTACTTAAGTGCTTACCCACTGGTTTATCTCTTTTTTACTCCAAGCATATTTCCTTTTTAGTCTTGAATATGCAATCAACAATAAGTTGGACAACCCCTTCCTTCCAAATGTCTCTCATACACTCCCCATTGTCCTCCATTTCTATTGCTCCCTTTTTATCAAAGTTGTGGTGCTGAGTTCTAAACTTTTACAGTAATCCCCCAAGTGATTTTCAACTTCTCACCTTTGATTTTTTTACCTCATGTTAAATGTCCTAAATTGTACATTCTACCCCTGCCTGGATGCCAGGACTCAACCCTTTAAGCTCACATTTACCTGTAGGTCTGAGTTTTACCCCTCTGGATTCAACTCCACTCACCTGTCCTCTGAGCCAGTGACTCTGTTGCACAAAGGTTTCACCCTGGTCTCTAGACTTCCCATAATCTTGGCTTCCCACTCTTCTGCTCTCCTTACTCCCATTTTATCTAGTCTTGTCTCTGCAGTCTCCATTATCTTCCATCTTCAAACACTGCAATGTCAGCAGATAAAGTGTTGGACCCACAGAGAATAGAGTTTGAGTTTTCATTGCTAAAGAGTAACTTCTGCTAAATTACCAAACCTCTCCATTGTCAGTTCTTCTGTGTATGAAACAGGGATGCTGATACCCATCTCAGACCAAAGTACCAACAGGAAACATTCAACAGATACCCATCTTTTTTTTCCCATCCACTTCCATGTTTTATTTTGTGTATCATAGACAGAATAGCGTCCTCACAGTTCCCTACATTTTGTGTCATCTCTTTGCATCACCAACTGTCTCTTTGTCATGTTCTTTTTTCTCAATTACATAGATATATATAGATAGATATAGATATAGATAGATAGAGATATAGATATAGTTCAGTAACTATATATGTATATATATCTGAACTAGTCCATTTGGCAATGACAATGGAAACAAATAAAATTCAGAGCAAATACTCAGGTACATGCTACTTTGGACACCAAGGAACATAACACTGAAATGCACAGTGAAGCAACTATAGAAAATAACAAGGAGGCATCAATAAGAATGTCTCTGATAAGACGAGGAGACTTATTCTCACCTTTCTCAGCCCAATATGCCTTAGCAGGAAGTACAAGTATACATAAGCTAAATACAGAAAAGACTGGTTTTGTAAAACATCCATGTGACACCTACGAATATCATCCATATATTAACCCATGCAAAAAATCTCAGTAAGTTCCAAACTCGACAATCAATGAAACAACAAAAAATTGTTTGCAGTATTCAGAACCCTACTCAATGTCTTCTCTTTCAAAGAGCTTTCTCTTGGAACTCCATGCAACCTGGGCACGATCACATCTCTGAAAGCCATTGGCATTGTGTCCCATTGAGAGGTTTTCCATCTTAAAAAATTGCAGAAAGTTTGTTTCAGTCATTCATTAATTCATTTGATCTTTCATTCAGGCATTCAACTCATCCATTTAAAACATTCATTCATTTAAGATAAATAACCATCCAAAGGCATCCTTGATAATGAATGCTTACTCCAGGAATCATCTTGGATCCACCCCGTGGGTGTTTGTAACTAGCAACTCTTTGTAACTGATCCACATTGGGCAGGGTGGTCTATAGGTTTTAGAGTGCTAAGAAAAGGATATTGGGACACATGCTTCATGAGAGGTAAGAATGGGGCTAGTGTTATATTGACCACCTATTTAGAGATGTGAAGGGCACTGGACTCCTGGCCTCTTTTCTAGAGCCACAGGAGCTCCAGACTCCCATGTTGCCTCTCATTGCTCACTAAATAAGCATGAGCAGACCAGGTGGCCATGGGTATTTTCTTGGTTTTTCCATCACCCTATCTCATTTCACTTTACTCGCCTGCCTCCTTTCCCTTGGCTGAACTTGCCACCCATTCCAGACCAGCCTCTCCTAAAACCCCATCCTCTGAGAGTCCTCTGTGTCTTATTCTCTGACCCCCTCCCAGATAGTATCTCTGAGACTCACCGCTTGCAAATACAGCCTTGCCTTCCCTGTGTCAGTCCCAAACCAGGCAGACTCAGCCTCTCCAGGAAGTGGGATTGCAAATGAGCTTTACTCTCTTGGGCCTAGCTTTTGCTATTTTGCTATGCCTTTATCCACCTGGTAGGTTATTAATCATCACCTACTAAGTGCCAGTTCATGTTAGGGATCTTGAGTTCAGAGATGAATAAGACACAACCTATGACCATTAAAGGATTTTTAAATTAGTGGGAAAGATATAATCCTTTGGAAATAATTGTAATAAACACAATACAACTTAATAAGGGCTAGGATAATGAGACATACATGTTCTTGAGCTCTTCTCCCACTTAGGAGCCACATCTGCTCCTAATTCTCACTTACTCTTTTACTCAATAAGTATTGATTGAGCACCTAATATATTCTAGACACTAAGGATGCAGTAATAAAAGTACAAACTTAGCTTTCTCTCTCACAGAGCTTATAGTCTAGTGAGAGAGATGGATAATAAATGATAAAATACATAATTACAACTTGCAATAAATTAACCCATTAATTCAACAGAGAGTGAGTACCCACAATGTCCCAGACTGTTCTAAACACTGTGGACACAGTGACAAAATTACATGTTTCCTAACACTATAGATCTTCTAGCGAGCCCTCAAGAAATAAGATAGAGGGAATGGCAAGTACAATGACCTGGAAGTGAGAGTCTATCTGAGGAAAGAGAAAGGCAGCACAGAGATAAGGAAGAGCAGGTCTCTCTACTTAGAATTTTCAGCAAAAGGACTCTGTGAGGAAGTGACTAATAAACTGAAGTTTGAGGTGAGGTGATACCTCTACCCAAGTTATATGACTGTGTTCCATTTAGGATTCCTATTTATCACTGGGACCGCTTTCTGTGCCATGAACTCATTCCTAAGAACCAGCTCTCTCCAGTGGCAGCCAACTCCTTCCAGTTTCCCTCTCCCCAGAGCCTGGAATCAGGCTCCTGCCTCAAACCTGGGTGCCACCTCAGCATAATCTCAGCCTGGAGATTTCTGGTCAACTCTACCCACACCCGTACTTGCAGAGATGAGACTAACCTGAAGCCTGTCAGCATTCTCCACATCCCTTTGAACAAGTGGCACCCCTCCCTCCACCAATGGCCAAGTTTCCAGCTGGGTGAGTTTCCTCTATTTTCGTCCCAGCCACTCTTCGTCCAGACATTGCATGCTTCTAAGGTCCCAGCATGCCTTGCAGCTGGCTAGTCCTGGCCAAGTTATGACACATTCACACTTCCCTGAAATAGAAAAAGGCAGCAATATAGCTTCTGGAGGCTTGATCATTTATGGGGCTTCAGTCTCTTTGGATAGCCTACAGGGAAAAAGGACAAAGGAAGCTGAGTTATCATGAGTTACATTCAGTTCTCTTTGGCCATTTACTAGCTGTATGTCTCAAGGAAAGTTGACTTCACTGAATGTCAATTTTCACATTTGTAAATTGGGAATTCCTTTTCAACTTCACAGCTTTTGAAGGATTCAATAAAAAAATAATCAGGATACCTGACACATAATAAGTGTTCCCATGAAAACTTATTGATTCTGAAACTTCAGTTTCCTCTTTGGTTTATATCAGGGGTCAGCAATCTGTGGCCTTGGGGTCAAATCTAACCCATGGCTCATTTTTATAAATAAAGTTTTATTGGAACACAACTACATTGTTAATTTACACATTGTCTATGAATGTTGTTATGCTACAAAAGTAGAGTTGAGAAATCACATAGACCACATGGCCTAGAAAGCCAAAAATATTTACTATTTGCCCTTTACACAACAAGTGTGTAAACCCTGGTGGACACTCTGGTTTATGGTCAAACACAGGCTCTGGAGTCAGGCCGTCTAGGTTCAAATGCTGCTTTTATCATTCACCAGCTTTGGAACTCTGAGCAAGTTATTTAACTTATCTGTACCTTAGTTTCCACATCTATAAAATGGGAATAGTAATTTATCACTTTGGGTTGATGAATGGGTTAAATGAACCAATTTGCATAGCACACTGCCAGGCAAATGGTCAGTGTTATTTAATGTAATGGTTATTCTCAAGAATGTTATATAATAATATTGCATAGTCTTCCCATGCTTTTTCTCCACCAACTGGAGTTCAGGATAGTTTTTAGAGCCAACCTGAAATCCAAGAACCCAGTTAAAATGCTATTTGGCATATAAACATCCCTCAAAGTGCCTTGTGTATGGCCCAGGGCCCAGGATGTGGCTCTATCCCATCTACTTCTCCCCACCACTTCTTCCCACCTTTCACTCCTTCCATAGAACCTGGGTGGTCATCTGGCATGGTGACTTAAACCTCCAGAGGAGACCTTCCTGTCCACACCTTTGGCAGGTATGAGCATGAGTCACCACTGAGCCAGTAGCCTTTTGCTAGTGAGAACAACCTTCCTTTAGTCTGGCTTGGTAGAAACATCTGGAACAATCATTGATATGCACTACACACCTTCATTCCACCTTGAATTGGACTACAACAAGGGAAGGGAAGCATCTTCTAGTGGCCCCTGTGTGTCTTTGAGGGTTTGGTGAGCATACCTTACAGCTGAAGGTCATGGGCTAAAATGACACCTCAGGTGGGAAACAGAGCAGAAACAGGTCAAGAACAGGTACCTGGATGAGACTCAGAAACTAGAAACCCTGGTCTGAGGTACACTGAAGTTAAAAGATAAGGGCACCTGTTAAACAAACAGGACAGATGATCACTGGTAGCTCAGAAAGGATCAAGAGCAAGACAGATGGATGTAGACCCAGAACTACTTTTCAGGAGAAAACAGAGAGATGTCCAAAGAGATCAAGAAGAAGAGGAAGTGCCTGTGTGTGCACATTCACACATAAACATCCATACTCCGTAGCCATCCAGAGACAAAGTGGCACAAGATAGCGTGGGTACCTTTGAGTCATCCACAATGCAACACTTCCAACCTTCCTCCTTTATAGAACAATGTCACTATTCCTGAATCAATATAATGTAACAAAACAGTTTTTTTTCTTTTTTGAAATAGCATTTGTACAAAAAACGTCTTACTAAGTGATAAATTCAATCACACAGATTTACGTACCACTTGTATGGACAAAATCAGAGCCTCGTGTTGACAGGTCAGCCCCAGATATTCTGAGTCTCACGCACCCCACATCAAGAAGACGTGCACTTCTGAGCAGCGCTCAGAATTCCCGAAGACTTCCCAGGTGAATCAAAAGAAGATTGAGTAAGAGCCAAGCCACCTGTGGGGAGTGTAGCAGAAGCTGCCACCACCTCGCCCTGAATGGATAAAGATATTCGTGCTGCAGACCAGGGGCCTCCGCACACACCCTAGGTGTGGCAATATTGGTAAGCAGCAGTCCTGTCAAGGAAGGCAGGTGACTGCTGAGTTGGTTCGTCTGAGCCAAGAAATTGTCTTCAGCAAATGAGGACACCTCCTTAAAAAAATAGAGACCTCAGCCACAAAAGCCAAGAACTACCTTGCCGCAAAGTAAGATAACTTTCTGTCCTAAACAACCAACGTGACCCTGGTGAACCTTTCAAACAGGTAATCAAGGCACTCACTGAGGAGGAAAAACTCCTTTTCTCCTACTAACACATTTTTTTTGTCTCTGGCTTTATTATTGCTCCAGATACAGCACTGAGAATGAGGGCAATTGAGCCTGAGAACCAGACCTGGCCTATAAGAGGCTCTCAATAAATTCGTGTTGACTTTCTGATTGACTGAGTTTCACTTTGGACAAAGAAACCAAAGTCATTTAATGCATTGCATGGTGCTGCTACTACAGCGTGTTGTTCCAAACCTGTTCCTACAACGTTCTCTTTGTTAATAGGAATTAAATACATGTAAATACAATATTCTGGTAGATTTTTCTTTTTCTGATGTTATCTAAACAAATATCTACTCCAACTTAAAGATCAATTAGATCTATGGGTTCATTCAGCCTGCCCGAGTGCCTGACAGACTGGTAATGTGGCTGTGTCATTATAAGGCAATTCCACCCACCCCCTGCCCCTGGCTAAATTAACCACATCCAGAGGTGGGGTTCAATGTGCTCAGGAACATGAGCTAGGGGCTCAGGGTGAGCATGATGGACGAGGGGACTACTATCGATAACTTTCACAAGCTTTTTGAGAAGACATCAGATGTCCCACAACGATGGGATTCATCAAGTTAGAATGCTCACTACCTCCTTGCATGGATACACACGTGTGTTTCCTCTGCTGATGGCTTCAGGAGTGGGGAAAGGGCATGAACAGGCTGTAGAGAGTGTCCATCTAAGGCTGGCCCTTGAGTCCTCTCATTCCATCAGACCCCACAAACACAGAGGCTGCAGAGAGGAGAGGGGAGAATGTGGAACCTGGAAGCTGGGTTCGTGCCTCCCCGCTTCTTGAGGGCATTTAACTACTTGGCCCTGGGAAATGTTTCCTATTAGGCTGAAGCAGATGCTGCAGATAGGATTTGGGTTGCTGAGCAGAGGGGCATGCTCCTCCCCAAGGCAAAGGAAAGATCTAAGTCAGTGTTGAAGGTTCAGCAGTGACTACTTTGAGGACCTTCCCTTTTAAGTACCCGCAGTCTGTCCCAGGTATAAACATTCCCCCAAGTGCCTAGTGTGAGCTCAGAGCAGCACTGGGTGATTTCAGAGGGAACCACCTGTTATTTCAAGTTGTTTATCTTGCTTGATCCTCCCGGCAGCCTCACACACATGCACTGCAGGCAAGTTTCTGATTGGGTCCAGAGCTAGGTGCCTGGGAGGGGGTGGTAAGCAAAAACCAAGACAGATAACTCAGAATCCAATAAAAGAATGGGCATTCAACAGACAGTCACAGGGATAAAAGTGCTATTCCAAAACTGAGTGACATACTTGGAGGGAGAAGACCAGGGCCCCAGGCAGATTCTGGGAAGCATGGACTAGTATTTAAGATTGCAAACAGTGCAGCCAGTTGGCTCGGGGTCACATCTCAGCTCGGCTGGCTTTGCTGCGAGACACTGACCAAATCATTTGGTCTTTCTGTGTCTCATCTATAAAGCAAGGATAATGATAGTATCTACCTCATGCAGCCGTTATAGGATTAAGTGAGATCATATCTGTGAAATACCTGGAGTGGTGCAGTGGAAGAATGTAGCCAAGGAACACTTGCTAAGGGCCCTGGCAGGGGCCGACCATGATTGCCATCGCACTGATGAGGAGAATGGAGTTCAGGGAGGTGACTGACTAACCCAAGGTCACGTGAGAGGGGACACCCCCCAAAACACAGAATTTATTTATAAAAAATTGTGTATTTATTCTTACATGTTTAAACTTCAGTCTTCTTCAAAGTACTCTCTATTCGATGCAATACACCTATCGTTTCTCCACTGCTCAAAACGGTTTTGAACTCATTGATTTTGATGTCTTTCAGGGCTTCTGCCATTTTTTGTTTCACCTCTCCCACATCGGCAAAATATCTCCCTTCGAGGACTTTTTTCATCTGGCCACTTGGGGTGAGACTGGTAAATAGGGAGGGTGGGGCATGGAGGTCATGCCATTTTTGGTCAAAAACTGCTGCACACTCAGTGTGGTGTAGGCAGGTATGCTCGTAAATCACTCATCACGAAGTGGACAAACACGTTGGAAGAACCTTCAAAAAAAATTCACTGAAGCCAAACACAGCCTCTCACAACAACACCAGCTAGTACACTGATACAGATGGGTTCCTGGAACACTCACCTAGCTGGGGGAGGTCTATACTACAAGGCCCCTGCCCTCCAGAAGATAATTCTAGTTTGGGGGAGTCCCCTCTCATACACTTTGTCTCTAAGCAGCTATACCTGCTACCCCCCAAATCTGGTTATCTACTCCCTTTGCTGCCTGCTGGCTTTGTAAAGGGACGCATCAGGGAGGCCCAGCCTTGGGCAGGGCTCGCTATCACCTCCACAGAAGCAGCCTCGTTATCATAACACATCTCTGTTTAAGAAACATAAACCACCCTTTGGCAGCTTCTCAAGTAAATGTCAGAGACAATAAAGAGCTCCCTCCCCTCACCCCACTTTCCTGCCTGGACAGCACGGCCCAGCCTTCTGGGGAAACACACAACAGCTTACCTAACAGGTTTCCCCAACAGCCACGCCAGAGCGGGCAGGCCCTGAGGAGCCCTGACTGGGAGGGCCCACTCTCCCGGCTGCCAGTGCCCCCTCTGACCTGGCGCGGTGGCCTCCCTCTGCTCCTGTCTGAACCTGCTGCCTGGGAGGGGCTGATGTCACTAATCCCGCTGGGGGAAGCTGGAGGCCACCTCAGGTTCCCAGCAGCAATTCCCCACACCAGCTCTGCACAGGCGCTGCCTCCTCCCTGCTGGCCTCTTTCCAGCCGTGGCGGAGAGCCCAGCTCCGTGAAGATACGGCCCGGCCCAGCCTGGTGGTGAGTGTTAGGGCCAGGCGACCTGGCCTACACATGACGAGTACCATCTGCACTTGTGTAGCCTGGCTGGGAGAGCCAGGCCAAAGAGCCAAGTTCCAAAGCTGGGTCTTGAAAGGACAGAAAAGACTAGATGGAAACTAGATGGCAGCCTTGGGAGAGGCCACAAATCTCTAAGGAGTTATTCTAAGAAATCACACCCAGTTCCCAAACTGTGAGCGTAAACGGCTACTCGGAAAACTATTAGCTGTGTCTACTCTGCCATTTACAATTACGAGCCTCCTTGCGCCCCTGGACTATATTGGGGACAGATCAGGTTCACATTGTACAAAGATAGTAGAAGCCAAGGCCACACTGAGAATGACCCAAGGTCTCCTGAGGACAACAGAGGGGGTGAGGAAGCAGGTGCTTAGCCGGGGACTCCAGAGGGCAATCAGATTTACAAAAGGAAAAAAAAATTAAAATTAGACCCACAACAGTAGCTGACATTTGTCACGCTCCTGCTCTGTCTCGGTAGCTATGCTTGAACATTGACATGTGTGAACTCACTGAAGCCTCACAACCACTTTGGAAGGTGAATAATAATATTTTTCACCTCACAGATAAGGAAGCCTGAGTCTGATAGAGAAGCGACTTGCCCAAGGCTTTTCTAACGCAAAGTGGCAGACCTCACTCAAACCCCATAGCCCAACTCCAGGGCAGACCTTCAAATGAAGAGGGGCGACCCGGGGTACCCCTGCTCCTCCTGTGAACCGTGGGGCCATGGTTCCACAAACAACAGGAACTAACCTCTTGGCTTCTGTTGCCTTCACCTGGATCTCTAAAGCTTTAGATCCGATGCCAGACAGGCAAGTCTGACACACCCTCCTTGGGTGCTTGGAACTGACCAAATGCTAGTCATTGACAAGGTAATGGGCAGCGTGGGAGTTTTGGAGTCATACGTGGGAATGTTTCCCAGCCATGCAACAAAGGGTCTGGGTGGCCTTGATAATGTCCATATACTTCTCTGAGCCACAGACTTCCTATCTATAAATCAGAGGTAATCATTATTACATCAGTGGGCAGGACAGGACTTGGGACAAGGTGGAGCGTCCATCTGAAAAGCAATGGTGGGTTCAATCACAAACTGTGCAGGCAGAAAGCAAGTATAGTTTGTTTCTGCTATATCCACGGCACTTAGTGCTTTACCCAATATATACTTTGCTCAATAAAGTTTTGTTGAAGAGCCCAGTTTAAAACATTATTGCCAGTGTGCACAAATGTGCCTACAAAGGGTTTCAGGTATAACCAGCAGGGAACAACATCTATGATGGTGGATGGGGCATGGCTAAACAAATGAGAGGACTTGCATGGAATAGAATGCTAAGTAGTCATTGAAAGGAGTGAGGTAGCTCTATATTTAACCATGCAGAAAAGTCAGCAGGGTATGTAAAGTGGATGGGGTGATCACAGAACAATTTGCTTTTATGATAACATGCTTTTTAAAAAGCCAAGAGAAGAACCCCTACTAGTCTATTAAGAGTGGTTCTTCCACTTCAGATTAAAATTTCAACAAGGCAGGGTACATAGAGGAGAGGTATGAGAATATTTTCACTTTTTACCCCGTGTGCTTTTGCATTGCTTGATTTGTTTTGACAAAGACTCTGAGATACCTTTGCTATATAAAAGTGCAGTCAAAATTATTCTAACATCTTAAATAAGTGAGTAGAAGAATAAATAAATATCTCAAGTCCCTGTGTAAAGTAGGCCCCATACATGTTCATCCCCTTCCCTCTCTTGCCCCTAAAGAATCGTTATCACATCTCTGTATCTCTATGACCGAAATGAGACATGCAAAGACACTCAAAGTCAGTGTTGTCCCTCCGTGTGTGTGGCCCTGCAGCATCTGACAGCACGAAGGCTTCCCAGGGTTTTCTGGCTTGGTCTCAAAAGGATGCAGGGCCTGAAGGCACAACCGCTGCTTTGCCCCAAAGCAGAAACAGAAACTTGGATGCTTTAGACAAATGCAAAGTAAAAAAGTGTGGGTGGGCTCCTGGGGCAATTGCCTTAGAAATAATTTTCATCTGAGGTTTTTAGTGTAGCCTTTGTGCAAAGAAATATTCATTATCCAAAAAAACGCCTTACCAAACATTAGAACTCTGGTCTAAGAAGCTTAAGGAGGTCAAAGAAAGTAGCAATGCAGGGGTGTCATGTCCAGAGTCACAGCCCAGAGGCTGAGTAAGCACTTGGAAGAGCCAGGTTCCCTTACAACTAACAGGTCCTCAGTCAACTGCACTTTGTACCTAATTCATCAGATCATTGTACAACTTCTTTAGTCTGTTCTGTTGGCCCAGCTGCCTCCAGAGAGACCCTGAACTTGATAAAGGGGGACATAACAAACAGGAATATATAAAACAAACATTTAGGAAGCATCTAATTTGTTTCTGGAACTACTCTAGATATTAAACATAAGAGATCACTTTAAAGTTCAAAGTATCTTGTGAGGTAGGTTAGATTATCCCCATTTTACAGATGACTCAGAAAGATTACGTGAATGTCTCACAGACTTAATGGTAAGAACAGGAAGGAAATTTAGGTTTGCCTTTCTCCAAAGCCCATCCTCACCCAACACAATACACATGCACACACGACACAGGTATGCCACACACATGCACTCCTCTTCCCCTTACCGTAACTGCTTACTCAACCAGACCAGGTTATAATGGGTGCTTTATCCTCTTAATAGTTTATGTTTTATACTCTCTGAGGGGAACAAAAATCACATCTGTCAGGGAAGACTGTCACTCTGCCATATATCACATGCATACGAAATACCTAGAACAATTTTTCAATATTGTTTTTGGAGGACCTTTGAAGTTCATATTCCTAATCTTCTCATACCAAGAGTCAGGGACCATTCCACACACTGTGTAGGGCATCGAGCCAGGCACACACTGTGTAGGGCATGGAGCCAGGCACGGACTGAGTTCCTAATGTCTGCTCCTCCCCAAAAGTTTACAGCCTGGTAGACGACTGTGACAAAATAGCAGCAGTAACTACTCTCACTTTATCTCCTTCTTAGGTGCTGTTAGAGCTTCAAAGTTCCTGAGTGAGCCCTGACCGGTGTGGCTCAGTTACTTGGGTGTCACCCCACAAAGCGAAAGTTTGCCAGTTTGATTCTGGTCAGGGCACATGCCTGGGCTGTGGGTTTGGTCCCTGGTTGGAGTGAGCACGAGGGGCGCATACGGGACGTTTCTCTCTCACTTTGATGTTTCTCCCCCTCACTTTCTCTCTCCCTTCCCCCATCTCTAAAAATATATACATATGTGCACACATAAAGTTCCTGAGCAAGCATAAGTGCAGAAACTTCAAACTACTGATGGAGAAACTACAGACAGAGAAAGGAAGCCTTTTCTTAATATGACTCAACAAATCATAGAAGATTCTGGACTAACTTTTCCTCCATGGCTCCCTGCCTCCGTATCTGGTGAAGAGACAAGCACAAGTATGAATTTTTAAACAGCTTTATTGAGATATAATTTATATCACATTGAATTCACTTGTTTTAAATGTACAATTTAATGACTTTTCATCAGTTTACAAAGTTGTATAATTATTGCCAGTATCTAATTTTAGAACATTTCTATGACCTCAGAGTAGAAACCCTGACCCATTTGTAGCCGCCGCTTGCCCTCCCCCCAGCCCCAGACAACTACGAATCTGCTTCCTGTCCCTAGATTTTCCTTTTCTGGACACTTTATATATCTGGCCTCATGTCTGGATTCTTTCACTTAGCCTGATGTTTTAGGGTTCAAACCCATTGTTGCCCATTACTTTTTGTCAGCAAATAGAATTTCATCCTATGAATTACCACATTTTATTATCTATTCACCATTAATGGATATTTAGGTTGTTTTCACTTTTTGGCCTATTGTGTTTTCACACACATCCCACCCCCAAGTGACTGATAATGGCTGTATATGTATAATAAGGATTTTGTATCATGTAGCAGTACATTAAGGACCTCATGGCTACATCTAGACTCAACAGAAAGAGTGCCCTTAATGATTATTTGTGTCTGCCATGGGTGAGGGGGTAAAGAATGGTGGAAAGCATGCAAACTATGATGGCACCTTTTCCAAAGAGGTGTCTTCTTGTCCTAACTGGAAGAATCACATTTCCCCTGAGGGACAGAGTTAAAAGAAGACAAGACATGGCAACTGGGAAGAACTGCACTCATTTTTGGTGGAGAACATACCCTTTATGGTGCAGTTTACTATTAAGCCATCAGTAGTTGGGGTTTCTGTAGCATATTTTTCTGGAAAGGCAATGGAGCCATGCTGTCATGACTCCATCAGGCCAGCTTCTTACCAGGCTTAGGGTTGGCATGGCTTATGTGGCTAAGGATTGGCAGACTCAGCCACGGCTATGGCCCCAAGTGGCTGATGAGTTAGCATTTCTGGCGATTGTATCAGTAGCCAAGACTTTTTTTTTTAAGTAAACTGGGAAGGCTTGTTCTCTACTTTCCTCTGGGAATGGAAGAATAGACTTAACTTCTCCAAAACTTGTCAGGCTTGGTGGTGTCTTTGTACTGTTGGCTATGAGAAAAGGGATGAGAATTTGAGTGGGCCTGATGGAAGAATGAGGAAATTGTGGTTTGTGTGAATATGTTCCAGCTCCTTTAGGGGAATGAAAGGAAAACATTGTTGATGTCAGGAGGGAAATGGGTAGAAAAATGAAAGTATTAAAAAAGGATGAGGAAGAGGAAGAAGGCAGAAATTGGTAAATGAAGAGTCAAATAAACCATAAAGGCTAAACTGGTGGTTTGTTAGCCAAACCCAGACCGCAACCATCTTTCTATTGTTCCACATTGGTTTTTAAAAGAAAATGAACTATTCTAATACTTAAAAGCCAAGAGACTTTATATACATTTCTGAGTTTCTTATTTTAAAAGAGAGAGAAAGAAAGAAATAGAGGGAGGGAGGGAGGGAGGAGAGAGAGAAGGAGAGAAAAAAGAGAGGAAAAAAGAAAAAATAGAAAGAAGAAAAAAGAAAGAAAGGAAGGAAGGAAGGGAGGGAGAGAAAGAGAGAAAAAGAAAGAAGAGAGGATGGAAGAAGAAAGGAAGGAAGGAAGGAAGGAAGGAAGGAAGGAAGGAAGGAAGGAAGGAAGGAAGGGAGGAAGGAAGGAAGGGAGGGAGGGAGAGGGAGGGAAAGAGAGAAAAAGAAAGAAGAGAGAGGATGGGAGAAAAGAAGAAAGGAAGGAAGGAGGGAAGGAAGGAAGGAAGGAAGGAAGGAAGGAAGGAAGGAAGGAAGGAAGGAAGGAAGGAAGGAAGGAAGGAAGGAAGGAATAGAAAAAGAAAGCCTGGCACATACTTCCTATAGCAGAATAATGGCTATTCCCTGCAAACAGGGCAGGCATGCTCCAGTTCACCACAGTCCCCATTGTACCCTATTGCTTATGTTTAGCTATTTCACAAGTTTATGAGACCCTTTGTGTCTGAACACCTGATAAAACTATGTCCATCCTGGCTCAATCACCTCAGACATCCTGCTGGCCCCCTGTGTTATCTATCACCCCATCTTCCAGAGAGTGGAATAAAACTTGTAGAGGTTAAGTGACACCCAAGATCAGCAGCAAGGGTCGAAGCTGTTTCTCATCTCAGCATAGCTACTGTTTTTTCCAGCATAGTATACCTTGGCAAGAAGATAAAAATAATTGATTAAATATGAAGCCAAAAGTGGAGCAGAAATGAAGGAAAAACACTGCGGCAGAGGGAGAGCAGGGTGTTTTTTTAAAAGAACGGTTTATTAATTGATTGAAAATGAAGTTATACCTTGGACTCTCCCCAGTGAGGGGCCCAACACAAGCCCAATCAGACAGAGCTATTCTTTGCTATGTCTCTACAAACAAGTCCAGGTCTCCCAAAGAGAAAACATTTTTTCCTTGACTCATAAAGACAGCCCTGAAAAAGCATTGGGGAATTGGCCTAGGAATAAAATAACTTGTTTAAACCAGCAAACATTTCCCAGATATTTCTTAGAGAGTCCCCTACCAAGCCTCACTGAGTCAGCGAGCTCTCCAGGTGGCTCCAGAAATTCAGTTTGGGCCACAGTTGCTGCCTGGCGGTGTAACCCACCCCTGAATCAGTGTCTGGAGCAGGCTCCAGCACTGTCGCCTGTCAGAGTCCATTAGGGCAGCAGGGGACCCAGTGGCCCACTTCTTGGGTCCTTGTGGGGAACCTGAGATCTCCCCCGAGGGTCACCACGTGGACAGAAATAGAGGAGAACAGAGAAAACAAGCATTTCTTTTTGCAACTTCAAGATCTATTTCTGGGGTTGAACAGAAGCCATTAAAACATTCCCATGACTCTCTGCCAAGCCCCCAAATTACTAATGACAGACATGCTGGCTCGAAAGGAGTCATTGCTGGCAAATATCCTTTTGGTATCTTGTTAACAGTAACAGCCCTGAGCCTTTCATTGGAAGATCTCAAAGCACAGTGTAAGACTTTAATTGACTCTCCCCCTACAACTCTGTCCCCGAAAAAGGTAATTACCATTATATCCCGCAGACAGTTTACACAGGGGTTAAATGGGTGATGGAGGTTGAGTGATTTATTCTTGTTTCATATTCTAAGTTGAAAGGAAAAGTCTAAGTAACATCATAATTTGGGGGTGAACTCAGCTGCACGACCTGCTGGAACCGTGGGATAGTCCAAGCAGGCAGAACAAGGTCCTGGTGAGGCTGACGTGATTAGGCAGATGCCTCTGACCAGCGGCCACAGGCCAAGCACCATGCACAAAGAGGCTTAGTTTAGCCTCAGTGGGGGACCCTTAATATCATGTATCTAGAGTTCAAAGTCAGAGTCCATGCTCAGTCTCTTGGAAAAAGAAAGTGTCTGCCTCACTGGCACAGCAGTGTGGCGAGAACCAGACGTGTACCTGGTCCCCAGATAGAAAAGGGACTCATCCCAGTGGAGAACTGGAATGCCAGGCATGGCATCTGGGGTAGTCCCCCAAATCTGGGACCCCAGTCATTATAGAAATGGCAGTGCTCACCTCACAAACCTGTTCCTTCTCCAGTAAAGCCCCACCTCAATAAATGGGACCTCTCCTCACTCCCGTGCCATAACCAAGGTACCAGGTTTCACCTTCTCCATCAGCCTTTGTATTTGATCCCCAAGTTCTAATGACACAATGTATCTTCCAAGTCCATCTTCTGGTCACCACCTCTACCTCCTGTGATTCATTTGAGACACATCTCTCCTGAATTATTTTAACAGCATCCTAACTGTTCTTGTTGCTTTTAGACTTTCCCCAAGCCAAACAATTCTCTGCAATACTGTCCACAAGATGTTCCTGAAACACAAATGTAATCATGGCACTTATAAACTCCTCAATCAAACCCTTCAACATCCCTTCCACAGGGGGAAGTGCAAAATAAAATTTCCAACTTAGAATTCCACACCAGGAAAACTATAGTTCAAAAATAAAGTTGAAATAATGTTTCAGATAAGTGAACGCTGAAATAATTTAATGCCAGCTGACCTGCAGTACAAGGAATATTAAAGGAAGTTCCTCAGAGTCCAGGAAAATGATAGTAGGTGAAAACTTGGGTCTACACAACAGGAATAAAAAGGCCCAGAAATGGTGTACATGCCAGTAAATAAAAAACACCTTTCCTTTCTCACTTTTAACTTTTCAAGAAGAGGGAACAAATTGATGTGTATGGTTACAAGACTTTAAATTATTCACAAGGTGATATGATATGATATTATTAGGTGGTAGACTGAGATACATTAAAGATGTATATTATATTCCCTAGAGCAATTACTAAAAATAAAAGCAAGGAATGGCTAATAAGCCAATAGTGGAAACAATGGAACACTAAAATAATAATTAATGCAAGAGGAAGCAGGAACACAGAAAAAAATAAATAATATATGGGACAGAGAGAAAACAAAGAGGAAGATTGCAGATTTAAACTTACACCAATATTACATTTAATTTCACTCAGCACCCCAATTAGAAGACAGATTGTGTGAGGGTATAAAAAAGTAATACCCAAATATGTTATAACTATACAAAGTGCACTTTAAATATAAAGTCATAAAGAGGTAAGGGATTAAAAAATCATATGCTCTGCAAACACTTGGCAATAGACTGGAATGTCTATATTAATATTATGCAATGTAGATTTCAGAATAAGCACTATTACTCAGCATAAGGTGGGGCATTCCATAATGAAAAGGTGGTGAGTACATCCAGAAATCACAGTATATGCAACTAATAACAGAGATTCAACAATGCATGAAGCAAAAATTGATAGAACTAAAAGGAAAACAAGACAAATTCATAATGGTGGCAGGAGATGTCAACAATACTCACCAGTAATTATTCAAATATGTAGACAAGGAATTATTAGAACAAGCAGTAAAGGTATAGGAAATTTAAATAGCATTATGAACCAACTTGACTTCAGTGACATCTATAAAACACGCCACCCACAACAACAGAATACTCATTTCTTCCAGGTGCACCTGGAGGATTATGGTGGACCATAAAATGAGTTTCAATAAGTTCAAAAGGGATAAAATCATTTAGAGTATGTTCTCTGACACATTAAAATGAAGTTGTACATAGAGAATAAAAATATACATGGAAAATCTTGAAAATTTGAAAACTGACCAACACTTACATATATTACCTATGAGTAAAAGAACAAGTCACAAGAAAATTTAGATCATATTTTGAACTGAATGATAAATACATCAGGAAATATCAATATTTGTGGAAAACAGATAAAGCAGGGATTAGTGGGGGTATATATATTATTAAATACTTATGTTACAAAACAAAAATAGTGCAAAATAAATGATCTGAGCTTCCAACTTAAGAATCTGAAAATGAACAACAATATAAACCCAAGTAAAATAAAATAAGCAATAAAGATCAGAGAGGAAGTTAGGAAAATAGAAATCAAAACAAGCAATAGATAAAAATTAGTAAGACCAAAGCCATTTTTTAAATATTAATAAAATTGATAGACTCCTAAATGGACTGATCAAATAAAAAAAAAAGGAAGTCACATTTCTCTTTTTTTTCTTTTTTTTAATCACTGTTCAAGTACAGTTTTCTCCCTTTTACTCCCACTCCAGCCCACCCACCCAACTGTCCCCCACTTCCCTCTCATTACCACCATCCCCCTAGTTTTTGTCCATGTGTCCTTTAAATTTGTTCCTGTAAACCCTTCCCATTCTCCCCTGAAATTCCCTCTTCTCTCCCCTCTGGTCACTGTCAGTCTGTCCTCTATTTCAGTGTCTTTGGTTATATTTTGCTTGTTTCTTTGTTTTGTTGTTTAGGTTCCTGTTAAAAGTGAGACCATATGGTATTTGTCTTTCACTGACTGGCTTGATTCGCTTAGCATAAAGCTTTCCAGCTCCATCCATGCTGTTGCAAAGGGTAGGAGCTCCTTCTTTCTTTCTGCTGCATAGAATTCCATTGTGTAAATGTACCATACTTTTTTGATCCATTCATTTACTGATGGGCATCTAGGTTGCTTCCAGCACTTAGCTATTGTAAATTGTGCTGCTATGAACATCGCGGTGCAAAGGTTCTTTTGAATTGGTGTTTTAGTGTTCTTAGGATAGAGTCCCAGCAGTGGAATCACAGGGTCAAAAGGCAGATCCATGTTTAGTTTTCTGAGGAAGTTCCATACTGTTTTCCATAGTGGTTGTACCAGTCTGCAGTCCCACCAACAGTGCACTAGGGTCCCCTTTTCTCCACAACCTCTCCAACACTTGCTATTTATTGCTTTGTTTATGATGGCCATTCTGACTGGTGTGAAGTGGTATCTCATTGTGGTTTCAATTTGCATCTCTCTGATAGCTAGCGATATTGAACATTGTTTCATGTGTCTTTGGATCTTCTCTATGTCCTCCTTGGAGAAGTGTCTGTTCAAGTCCTTTGCCCATTTTTTAATTGTGTTCCTTGTCTTCTTAGAGTGGAGTCGTGTAAGTTCTTTATATATTTTGGAGATTAAACCCTTGTCTGAGGTATCATTGGCAAATATGTTTTCCCATACAGTTGGTTCTCTTTTATTTTGATACTGTTTTCTTTAGCTGTGCAAAAGCTTTTTATTTTGATGAGGTTCCATTTGTTTATTCTTTCCTTTATGTCCCTTGCTCTAGGAGACATGTCAGTAAAAAAGTTTCTGCATGAAATATCTGAGATTTTCCTACCTACATTCTCTTCTAGGACTTTAATGGTGTTATGGTTTATATTTAAGTCTTTTATCCACCTTGAATTTATTTTTGTATAAGGTGTAAGTTGGTGCTCGAGTTTCATTTTTTTGCACGTAGCTGTCCAGTTCTCCCAACACCATTTGTTGAAGAGGCTATTTTTATTCCATTTTATGTTGCTGCTTCCTTTGTCAAATATTAATTGACCATAGAGACTTGGGTTTATTTCTGGGCTCTCTGTTCTGTTCCATTGGCCCATGTGCCTGTTTTTATGCTAGTACCAGGCTATTCTGATTACAGTGGCCTTGTAGTATAGTCTAGTGTCAGGCATAGTGATCCCTCCTACTTTACTCTTCTTTCTCAAAATTGCAGCAGCTATTCAGGGTCATTTATGATTCCATATAAATTTTTGAAGTGTGTGTTCTATGTCTGTGAAATAAGCCATTGGTACTTTAATAGGTATTGCATTGAATGTGTAAATTGCTTTGGGTAGTATGGACATTTTGATGATATTAATTCTTCCAATCCATGAACACGGTATATGTTTCCATTTGTTTGTGTCTTCCTTGGTTTCTTTCCTCAGTGTTATGTAGTTTTCTGAATACAGGTCTTTCACCTCTTTGGTTAGGTTTATTCCTAGGTATTTTATTTTTCTTTTTGCTATTTCAAATGGGATTTTTTTCTTGATTTCTGCTTCTGCTGTTTCATTGTGGGTGTACAGAAATGCCTTTGATTTCTGGATATTGACTTTGTATCCCGCTGTTTTGCCAAATTCATTTATTAGGTCAAGCAGTTTTTTGGCAGTCTATAGGATTTTCTATGTATACTGTCATGTCATCTGCAAACAGTGACAGTTTTGTTTCCTCCTTTCCAATTTGGATGCCTTTTGTTTCTTTTTCTTGTCTGATTGCTGTGGCTAGAACTTCCAGTACTATATTGAATAGAAGTGGTGAAAGTGGACATCCTTGTCTTGTTCCTGATCTTAGTGGAAAAGATTTTAATTTTTGCCCATTGAGTATGATGTTGGCTGTAGGTCTCTCATATATGGCCTTTATTATGTTGAGGAATGCTCCCTCTATTCCCACTTTGCTGAGTGTTTTTATCACAAATGGGTGCTGTACCTTATCAAATGCTTTTTCTGCATCTATTGATATGATCATGTGGCTTTTGTCTTTGCTTTTGTTTATGTGATGTATTACATTTACTGATTTGTGAATATTATACCATCCTTGCATCCCTGGAATGAATCCCACTTGGTCATGATGTATGATCTTTTTAATGTACTGTTGGATGCGGTTTGCCAGTATTTTGTTGAGGATTTTAGTGTCAATGTTCATCAGCAATATTGGCCTGAAGTTTTCTTTCTTTGTTGTGTCTTTATCTGGTTTTGGAATTAGGATGATGTTGGCCTCATAAAAAGAGTTTGGGAGTCTTCCATCTTTTTGGATTTTTTGAAATAGTCTGTGAAGGATAGGGGTTAGCTCTTCCTTAAATGCTTTGTAGAATTCTCCTGTGAAACCATCTGGTCCAGGGCTTTTGTGTGTTGGGAGTTTTTTGATTACTGCTTCAATTTCTTTTGCTGTTATTGATTTGTTCAGGCTTTCTGCTTCTTGTCCATTGAGTTTTGGAAGATTATATTTTTCTAGGAATTTGTCCATTTCATCTAGGTTTTCAAATTTCTTGGCATACAGTTCTTTGTAGTAATTTCTTACAATCCTTTGTATTTCTGTGGTATCTGTTGTAATCTCTCCTCTTTCATTTCTGATTGTGTTTATTTGGGTCTTCTCTCTTTTTTTCTTGATGAGTCTGCTTAAAGGCTTGTCAATTTGTTTATCTTTTCAAAGAACCAGCTCTCGGATTCATTGATCCTTAGAATTGTGCTTTTAGTCTCTATGTCATTTAATTCTACTCTGATCTTGGTTATTTCCTTCCTTCTACTTGCTCTGGGCTATCTTTGTTGTTGTTCCTCGAATTCTTGTAGACATAGGGTTAAGTTGTTTGTTTGAAATGTTTCTAACTTTTTTAGGTGGGCCTGTATCGCTATGAACTTCCCTCTCAGGACCGCCTGGGCTGTGTCCCATAAGTTTCCAGTTGTTGTGAGTTCGTTTTCATTTGTTTCCAGAAACCTTTTGATTTCTTCCCTAATGTCATTCTTGACCCATCCATTATTTAATAGCATGCTATTTAATCTCCATGATTTTGATTTTGGGGGGTTTTTTTGGGGGGGGAGGGGTTGGTTTCTAGCTTCAGTCCCTTGTGATCCAAGAAAATGCTTGGTATGATTTCAATTTTTTTTTGAAATTGTTGAGGCTTGTTTTGTGACCTATCATGTGGTCAATCTTTGAAAATGTTCCATATACATTTGAAAAGAATGTGTATTTAGCTTCTTTGGGATGGAGGGTTCTGTATATATCAGTAAAGCCCATTTCATCTAGGTTATTGTTCAATGCCACAATATCTGTTGATATTTTGTTTGGAAGATCTGTCCATTTTTGATAGTGGGGTGTTAAAATCCCCCACAATAATTGTGTTGCTGTCAATATCTTTCTTGAGGTCCTCTAAGATTTTCTTTATGTATTTGGGTGCTCCTATTTTGGGTGCATATATATTTACAATATTTATGTTTTCTTGGCGGATTCTTCTCTTGAGTATTATGAAATGACCTTCTGGGTTTCTCTTTATGGTCCTTTTTTGGAAGTCTATTTTGTCAGATATGAGTATTACTACCCCGGCTTTTTTTTCCTGTCCATTTGCTTGGAAGATTTGTTTCCAGCCCTTCACTTTCAGTCTGTGCAGGTCTTTTATCCTAAGGTGGGTCTCTTGTAGGTAGCATATGTGTGGGTCGTGTTTTCTTATCCAATCAACTATTCTATGTCTTTTGATTGGAGCATTTAATCCATTTGTGTTTAAGGTTATTATTGATAGGTACTTATTCATTGCCTTTTATGTACATGTGTTCCTCTCTTTCTCTTCCTTTCTTTCCTTAAAGCAGTTCCTTTAGCATCCCTTGCAGAGCTGGTTTAGTGGAGGTGTATTCTTTTAGACTTCTTTTGTCTGAGAAGCTTCTTATTGATAGACTTATTGATAGAAGCCTTCTATCTTGATTGAGAGCCTTGCTGGGTAAAATAGCCTTGGTTGCAGACCTCTGGTTCTCATTACTTGGAATATTTCTTGCCATTCTCTTCTGGCTTGGAGTGTTTCCACTGAGAAGTCAGCTGTTAGCCTTATTGGGGCTCCCTTGTATGTTACTTCCTGTTTTTCCCTGGCTGCCTTTAATGTTCTCTCTTTGTCTTGAAATTTTGCCATTTTAATTATGATGTGTCTTGAGGTGGACCTCTTTGGGTTCCTCTTGATTGGGACTCTGTGTTTCCTGGATTTGTGTGACTTTTTCTCTCATCAAATTAGGGAAGTTTTCCATCATTACTTTTTCAAATAGGTTTTCTATCCCTTGCTCTTCTTCTTCTCCTTCTGGTATCCCTATTATACAGACATTATTATGTTTCATATTGTCTTGCATTTCTCTTAATCCCTCTTCATTCTTTCTGACCCTCTTCCTTTTCTTGCTTTTTCTGGGTGTTTTCTTCTACTTTGTCCTCTAGCTCACTGATCTGATCTTCTGCTTTATTGATCATGCTTTTCATTCCTTCTACTGTGTTCTTCAGTTCAGAAATTGTATTCTTCATTTCCCCTTGGCCCTTGTTGAGAGTTTCTATTTCCTTTTTCATGTTGATGTAGTTTTCAGTGAGTTCATTGTAGCTTCCCTGTAGTTTCTGGTAGCTCATTGTGAGCTCATTGACCTTCCTGATGATCATTGCTTTGAACTCAATATCTGATAGTTGAATTGCCTCTATTTCATTTAGCATTCTTTCTGAGGCTTCCTCCTTTCCTTTCATTTGGGGATTGTTTCTTTGTCTTCCCATTTTTTGTGAGACTCTTCTTGTTAGCCTCAGCTTCTTAAATTGATCTGTTCCTGCTCCCTGGGTTTGTGGTGTGAACTTCTTTAGTAGAATAGCAGTGAGTTTCAGTGGTGCAGTTTCCTTGATCTCCCAAGCTCACTGGTCTTGGGCTGTCATTTAAGTTGGCTTTGTGTTTGCCTTTGGATTTTGATTGTTGTTGAGTCTTTCTTTGGTGGTTCCTTCCCACCAGCTGGTTAAATGAGGGTCACTCTGTCCACCACCTTCTGTATTTTGTTGTGCTGGTGAGGGCAGGTTGTGTTGAAGCTGGTTCTTCCATGTGTATAAGGTTTAAAGAATTCTCTCTTGCTCTTGTTCAGTTGTTTGTATTGGGTACTGTCTCTACTGTTTAGTTGTATTTCCAGATAGGTCCTGGATTGAGGTTTGTGTGGTTACCACTCCCTCCTTCACCTTCTGTTGTTATGTTAGTGGTTCCTTTCTTGTTGGGTGTTTCCTCTTCCAGTGGGTATCCTGGTGTTCACCGCCTCCACCTATTCTTTTTTGTTATCAGTTGGAGGGGGAAGGCAAAATGGTTTAAGACAGCAACAGAGAATTCTATGATATTTACAGTAGTAGCAAGTAGGGAAGAGATAGGAGATCCTTTGACTATGTATAGTGTTAACCGTGATCTTCCACCCAGCTAGCTGATTTTTAGAAAGGATGGAAAGAAGATAAGACTCTTGTTGAAGAAGGAAGGATTGTGAGTTGGATCTATAAAGCAGGGAGGTTGTGGGAGGTCAGATTCTGAGGTAAGGTGAGAGTAAAGGATAGTAAATAGGTGTAGTGTGTGAGAGAATAGAGTTAACCACTACAGTAATAGAGTTCAGGAAAGTTTGAAATGGGCTAAGATCTAGGGGAGTGTTGTGAAATAATTACAATTGCATGGAACAGCAGTTATTTACAATAATATTATAGCAACAATCATATGACAGAATCTATGAGATCTAGGTAACAAGAATAGAGAGTACAGAACCTCGAGTAGTGTGCTAATGGGACACAGGTGAGTTAAAGGACAGTAGATTAGCAATACAGTATGGAAAGAGATATCAGGGGAAAGCTGTCAGGTCATACAATATATCCAGCCTAGCAAAGCAGACTATACAAAAAAAGAGGGATACAAAAATACTATTAAAAAAGATGTAGGAATACTGGAAAAATAATAATAATACAAATATGCAATAACTTGCAGGTTCTCTGTAATAGCAGAGTGAAATTTGTCTCACTGTCCCAGCTGTTGTGATGCCCCTTCTTTGGGTTCAACTTTGGTCTTTTCACAGATGCAGGATTTTGTCTCACTTGTAGGTATTTAGAAAAAAATTTTAAAAAGTAAAAATAGAAAAGGCAGATGAAGGAAGGAAGAGGAGATAAAATTGGAGGAAAGGAAGGAAGAAGGAATAAAACAAGAAATCAGGAAAGAGAAGAAAAAGAAATCTAAAGAGAATAAAAACAATAAAAATTAAAAAATTAAAAATTGTTAAAAAAATAGAATCAAATTAAAAAGTCTCTTGGTTTCAAAGTGCCCAAACTGATTTTTCTGCTTTTGCTGGCTACGGCAGGCTGAGGGGTGATTGGTATGGCTTTTCTTCCTCGGTCAGCGGAGCTCGCACTGGCTCCCTCACTGTCTGGGAAGCTAACATGGCTCCTCAGCCTTGTGCCCTGGGTGTGGAAATCAGGTCTTTCCCCAGGGTTACTGCTGTGGACTGGGGTTCGGGCATGCTCTCCCTGCACGTGCACCTGCACACCCACGTCTGGGTGGCAGGGAGGCTGGAGCAACTGATCACTTTAGGAGAATTCCCCAAACAGTGTCCGTCTATTCACTCCTTCCTCTTGAGAAATTCTTCCTGTTCAAGCCTGACTCTCCGCACAGTGGCCTGGCTTCTTCCGCAGCCCAACTCTCCAGCCAGACCAGTGACTGTGAGGGTCAGGGCCTGCTGCTCGACCCAGCCTCTCCGGTGTCCACAGCCTCCAAAGGTGCTCACAGCCCTTGTGTGTTTGCTAGCACCTGGATTCCTCCCAGTGCCTCTCAGACCTTGTTTGGCTGGGGAGGGAGCAGTTGTCCCGGCTGTCTCCCAAGGACTCTGTGGCAAACCCAGCAGCGGGCCCTGGGCCTGGGGCTGCAGCCCCCAGACCACACACTGGTCCCCGGGACTCTACCTTGTTGCAGCACTCTTCTTAGGGTCCGGTTTTTCGGTTCCACCACAATCCTTGGTCCCCTATTTTCACATATGCTGAAGTATGTTGGTTCTTTCTTCTCTACTCCATAGATCAGTCAAGATTTTCTTCCCTGAGCAGAGGAAAGCCGAATCTGCTCCTTCCTACTCCAACACCATCTTAGCCCCTGTCACACTTCCAATGATTGAAATATAGGAGGGTCCTGGCTGGTGAAGCTCAGTGGATTGAGTGCCAGCCTACAAATCAAAGGGTTGCCAGTTCAATTCCCAGTCAGGACACATGCCTGGGTTGCGAGCCAGGTCCCCAGTTGAGGGTGCGTGAGAGCAACCACGCAGTGATGTTTCTCTTCTTCTCTTTCTCCTTGTCTTCCCTTCTCTCTAAAAATAAATAAATGAAGTCTTTTAAAAAATATATAGGAGGGACATCACTACACGTCCTACAGACATTTTTAAAAATTAAGGAGTGTAATAAAAAAATTGTGCTAATAAACTTAACAACTTAGGTGAAGGGAATGAATTCTTTGAAAGACAAAAATTATCAAAACTAACTCAAGAAGAAGTAAAAAACTTGAATAGGCCCATATAAAATTTTAGAATAAATTCTGAGTTAAAAATATCACCACAAGAAGCCTTAATTGTTGAATTCCATTAAACATTTATAAAATAAATAATAAACCTCCACAAACCCTTTTGAAAAGAGAGTATAGAGGAAGATTTTCCAAGTCATTTCATACAGCCAGTTTCACCCTTATCCTCAAACCAGACAAAGACATTACAAGAAAAGCGATCTTCAGACCAATACCCCTCATGAGCAAAGGCACAAAAATCCTTAATCCTTAGCAAATTATAACTCACCTCTATGTAATCATGCCAAAGTGGGGTTTATCCCTAGGATTAGTGGCTGGATTATCATTTTAAAATTATTCACTGTACTTAACTATATAACCAAAACAAGGAATAAAAGCACAAATTATGTTTGAGAATACACACATGTTCATACATGTGACAAAATTTAACCCCTTTATGATCAAAAACTCTTAGAAAACTAGGAATAAAATAAAATAGATTCGACATTATAAAGATTATCTATGAAAAACCTATAGCTAATATCAGACTCAAGGATGAAAGTCTGAGTTCTTAACTCTTACGTAGCAAGGCAAGAATGTCATCTCTCACCACTTCTATTCAATACTATTCTGGAAGTCAAATAAAAGGCACACAGACTTTTTAAAGAATTGAAACTGTCTTTACTATCATACAGCATGACCATGCACATAGAGTATCCTAAGGAACCTGTAAAGATGTTACTAGGATTAACAAGTGAATTCAACAAGGACACAAGATATGAGTTCAACATTCAAAAATCAGCTTTATGGCTATGTATCTGAAAGAAACAATTTAAAAGTGAAATCAAAAACACTATACCATTAACAATAGCACTTTGAAATATGAAGTCCTTGGCAAAGTTTAACAAAATGTGAGCAAGACCTCTAAACCTAACACCACAATACAGTATCGAGGGATATGAGACAAGTCCTAAATAAAATGAGAAATATACCATGTTCACGGATTGGAAGATTCCATATTGCAATGACAATTCTCCCAAAATTCATCTACAGATTCAACACCCTTTCCATCAAAACTCCAACAGGCTGTTGTGTAGAAATTGACAAAGCATACACTAGAAATGGTAGATTTTACTTTTGGTAAGTTATACAGCAATCCTTTTACACCAATCAAATAATTTTGAATTTTTAAAAGGAGACAAAAACAATAAAATTAAACACATCAAGAAGTTAGAATAACCACTGTGCAAAGGAAAGACAGAAGGTCAGATATATCATCATAAATTTAAGTGTTTGCCTGAGATAAAGTAAACTTTAAAATAGGGGGCGGGAATTGCTTTAGGTTAAGTTATTATAGATTAAGTTTCCTGCTAAGTGGAAATTAGGACTAAAGAGCTAAGCTAATTTCAGTAGTAATAAAATTAATGAAGTTACATTTCTGCACACCTGAGCATTTTTCCCATGAAAATCCATATCTCACTCCTTGTCAACTAGGAAGATATCTATGTCTCACACTTGAGGGATGAAGATCACTATGTTCTTGGAAGACCTGGTCCCCGAGATCATCATGTGACTATGTGAAGAGAGGCTAAGACTAGTGCCTGGAGTCACTGCCAGCTCACAGGCATGAAATTCTTACTGGAAAGACTCAGGGATGACTGGAAAAGCGTGCTCAAAAAGGAAGGCCTGACAATGAAATCCACACTGATGAGGGTCACCTAAAAGGGCCCCATTTCCCGAGGGCATTCAGTCTAAACAGGTTTCCGTTTGCCCCTCTTCATTCCCTATATTTTTGCCTAAACTCTTCAATAATGGCATAGGTCATCATTGAAGGGATAAATACCATGTTTTGATCTTGGCAAAAATAAATAAATAAATAAATAAATAAATAAATAAATAAATAAATAAATAAAGACTTTATTTTATTGTTACCATAGTGGTTAACAAGAAAAATCTCTAAACCTTGCCTGCCAATGGGTTCATGCTTGAGAGGCAGTTAAAACACTGTGGCACTTCCTACATGTTAGCTATTAGCCATTTTTATTTATATTAAAATGGAAATCCCATATTTCAGCTCTAAAGATGTCTGTCCAGCCTCTTTAGTCCTCCAGCCAAAATAGCCCCACATTTGCCCGGAGAAGGCAGGTGAGCCTGAAACTACCCTTGCTGTGCTGCACTCGGCATCCCTGCACCCAGAGTGGGTCTGTCCGTCAGGCTGTGTTGTGGGGAGGGTGGATTTTGACTCGGGCCTGCTTTGCACTCAGGCACCTTGTTTAGAACTGACATCCCATTCTGACCTCAAGTCCACTTGGCTTAGTCCCTGACACCTGTCCAGCCTTAGCGGCCTCTTCCCACACATTGATGCCATTCCTCAAACCAGGCAGCCTGCCCAGAGCCTGACCTAGCTTGACTGCCACTCCTAGGAGACTCCTGCAGTCCTCCTTTCAGTCTTCTGATCAGATATTCTGAGACTTTCTTTCCGGACCAGCTCAATGCTGGTCACCATGCCACTTTCTCATTAACCAATAGAAGCCCTGTCCTTTCTGGGCAGCCTGAGCCCTTGAATTCCCAACCTGAGCCCATTCAAGATGTGAGATTAGGGATCTCAGAATTCCAAACTCCCACCTTATAGATGAGGAGCTGTGGTTCAGGGAGGGGAAGTGCATTCCCCCATGTCACACCCCAAATACGGGACAGATGCAGGATAAAACCCCAGCCTCTGAGAGCCATTTGTCTTGGAATACTGCTATAATTCCAAATAGCTATGGCTCATATTTCCTCCTCTTGTCCTCACACAGCCTGTGCAAGAACTTCTTTCTGAGACCGTACTTAGCAGGTCATTTCTTCTTTCAAAACAGGTCCAGGTCCTCAGATGTAATCACCTCTTCCCTCCTCCGGCTTCAGGAGTCAGGAGATCTTGCAGTCTGTCAGTTGTCTGCGGTGACTCTGACAGAGAGGGAACAATCGCTGGAGTACTTAAATCAAAGCATGTCCAGGACCCAGATATCCACATAATTGTTTCAGTTCTCCACATTACATGAGCTTTTTGACAGAGTTTACTAATCGACATACTGAGATATTTGATGCACTCACAAGAGTTCTCATGGTCACTTCCAGAATAGGGTGGCTATGTGCCAGGCAAGCTCACAGAAAGCCCTGATTTGGCAAGTCTCTGGCCCTCTGGGTCTTTGGGGGGGGCGGTGAGGGGAGGTCCTTCCTATTCCAATCAGTGTGGCCAGACTAAGCTCCCAATCCTATGTTCTATACCTGGCTGTACTCTGAATTAGGTCTAAATAAAGCAAATTGGAATAATTTTGAGGCCCAACGTCTCCAACTATTGGCATGTGATTTTCAAATCACATAACCCCTGCAGACTGCAGTGTCCTGCTCTTAAAGCTTTTTGTAAAAGAAGGGGGGAAAAATCCAACTCCGTCTTGCTTTCCACACAGAATTCACCCATCTAGCTTGACCAATTAGGTGAAGGTGCTTTGCACATTGTAAAACTGTAGCAAAAACATTCAACTTCCTCTTCTGATAGACAGCACAGATTGTCCAAGGAAAGCAAAAACTAGAGGAGTGGAGGGTGTCAAATGAAGGTGGGAGTTGGAATATACTGTCTGAAACGTTCAGTTTCCTTGCCTGTAAATGGAAGCAAGACTAGGGTTGTTTCAGTCAGATGTTGCAAGGGTCAGAAGATCATGGCAAGCATATTGTGGCTAGTTTAAAAGAGCATTCGTGTTTTAAAAGCATGAAGTCTAGAACATTCCTTGCCACTCCCGCTGATCTTAGGAGGCATGTCGATGCCCTCTCCCCAAAATGATAAGACAAGGTACTTCCCTGGATTCAGCAGTGTTGGGGGGTTTTTATTGTTGTTCAGGTGCAGTTGTCTCCATTTTCCCCCCACCACTCCCTCTGCCCCACCCACCCCCACCTCCCACCCTCAATCCTACCCCTCTTTGGCTTTATCTACGTGTCCTTTATGCATGTTCCTTGATGACCCTTCCCCTTCTCCCCCCTTTTGTCCCCTCCCCCCTCCCCTCTGGTTACTGTCAGTTTGTTCTTTATTTCAACGTCTTTGGTTATATTTTACTTGCTTGGTTGTTTTGTTGATTAGGTTCCACGTCTAGGTGAGATCATATGGTATTTGTCTTTCACTGCCTGTCAGCCATGTTTTTGAGACAAGCTGCAAAGGTTCCAATGAGTCTTTTTGAAAGCCCTCGGGTCAACCAAAAGGAAGGAATAGGCAAGAAATCATCAGAAATGCTCACTTAGAAGACAAAGAAGACTTCCCACCTTTGGCTTAAGGAGCATAGTAGACGAGCTTCTTCCCAGTTCCCATCACACTTCCCTGTCAAGGATGCCAACTTGAACCCCTGAACCCCTGGACCACCCTAAAGACAGGTCTCCCCAAAGCCTGAAGCCAAGGGGGAGAGACTGAGAGGTCCCATACCATGCTTCCTAGAATGGAATTTTCTAGCTTAGCGTGACCTAGTGCCCAAATGATTAACACTGGGTGTGTCTCCTTCCTTTAGGCAACACTAGGCCCACCTTCCGGGGCATAGTTTTACCAAACAGGCCTGAAGAAATAGTTAACAACTCTCTGTGGCACAGAACACAGACACACATGGCAGAGGAACGAGAGAGGCAGGTTCTCCAGAGAAACACCATTCTGATATAAGAAGCTAGGTGCGCTTGTAAGGTATTTTTAAATTTCTTCTGCAAGAAATAAAAGTGTAAGAAAGTATCTCCATAGAGAAATTCTATGTCTCAACAAAAAGTATAAATAGGAAGGAGGAATCAGGAACCAAAAAGCTATGGGCAAAAGGAAATCAGCTCTTCAGTTTAGGATTAAGCTGCACGCATGTCCCCTGAGAAAGGACGGCCTGTCAAAGAGGAAGAGGACACTGAGAAGACAGTGGTTCTGTGGAAGGACTGTTCCAGAATTGTGAGAATTCATGTGTCTAACCTCACCTCCCTGCTCCCTGTCCAGGTCTGCCACAGCCTATGCATATATGTATATATATGTATGTCTGTCTTTACAGCTGAGACAGGATAAAGGGAGAAAAATGCTCCTGCCACAGGCTTTTACCTGCATCCCCGCATAACATTCATAATAATGACCCCGTCACTCATCAAAGATGCTCCACGCCCGGCCTCAGCAGCTCTCTGATCCCACAGCCAGCTCTGGCTGTAATTGCAAACACCCTGCCCCCAGGATGTGTCAGCTGATGTGAAGACACTCGGGCTTTGCTGGTGTCTGTAAATGCAAGTTCAAGGGGACTTTTTAACATCAGAAGCAGAAATATGAGTCAAGAGACAGGTCCCCTGCACCCTGTAGAGGATCACAGTAGAGATAAGTGGGAGGCGATTGCTCTGAACGTGGGAGAAATGATTTGAAGGCAGCATAACAGACACAAGGTGATTACCACTGAGACTCAGCGCAGGCAATGAGGCCCCTGCTTTTGGAAAAATAAGGAGCAAGCAAACTGAGCCAGGAGGAAAGGCCTGGCTCTCCAGAGATGGCTGAAAAGTCAGAGTTGACTTCCTGATAGGAAGATGGACAGAGAGAAAATGATGCCCCAAATGTTCTTTCTTACTCAATGATTTTGTGAGCCAAATGTGGGTTTTTGTCAACTTTTCTGTCTCTTTTTAGAGGGACAATGAACTGTGTGTGTGTGTGCATGAGTGTGTGTGTGTTGAGATTATGGAAGGGACATTTCCCCTTTGGGGAAAAGGGAACAGGAAAGCCACATCAAGAAGATTACATACTGTCTGATCCAATTATGTGACATTGTAGACATGACAAAATTACGGAGACAGTGAAAAAATCAGTGGTTGCCATAGGTATGAGGAGGAGGGATGAACAGGTGAGACACTCGGGCTCTGTGGGATACTGTAGTAGTGGACACATGACATTATACATTTGTCCAAACCATTGAATAGATAATACAAAGAGTGAGCCCACATGGAAACTATGGGCTTTGATGGTGGTGATGATGATGATGATGAAGATGATGATGATAGTAAGTTGATATTGGCTCACCAACTATACCAGAAGTACCAAATTAGTACAAGGTGTTAACAAGAGGGAACACTCCTTGGCTGGGGAGAGGGATATATGAGAACTCTATGTCCTTTTCATTCAGTTTTTCTGTAAACCTAAAACTACCCTAAAAAATAAAGACTATTAGTTAAAAAAAAAAAGAGAAAGAGAGACCTGTAGGTGAGAACGTGGGGTTTAACATTTTAACAGTTATTCCTCAGCCAAACTCAGCAATTGTGTAACCTGCAGAATATTGAATATTAGGGTCCAGGAAGCACCCTTAAAGTAAAAACTTGGAAGCATATGAAACTGAACTTGGCCATAACCTGATATTACTAAAGTGCAGGCAATAGCTAAACTCTTCCTACCCCAGGATAGAAAAAGAGGGACTTCACCAGGATATTATCTATCAGCACTTCCTGAACTCTCAGGTGAAAGGGCTGGCTTTGTGCTTGTTGTTCATTCACTTCATTCCAATTCATTACCTACCGATACTTGAGCAAAATAAGATAAAAATGAGTTACTAGAAAAGAAAAATAGTGGAACTGGATATCAAATTCTTATTAAAGTTCCTGAATGGTTATTTTCAGTCTCAGACCTTATAGAGGTCTGGTAACAAAAGTCCACAGACAAGACCCTGTCACAGACAGATAGCACTTTGAGAAGCACCCCACCTTAGAGGAGAATGAACCAGCCTAAGACCCAGGCACCCCATGACCCCGAGCAGTTGGCATGCAAAAAGAAATTCAGCTAGGAAATGTGGTTAGCATTGACTGGCAAGCTTTCTTGAAAACCAAGGGCACCATCTTTTGTCTAGACCACCATGTTGTTCCCTACCTTTGCTCTCTTTAAGTCCATCCTTCTCACCCAGAGAACATTCTAAAACACAAATGTGACCATGCACTTTCTTACCTGATCTCAGATCGTCTTTCTGATATCTCAGGATGACCTGGTCACTGTTTAGCATCTAAATTATAGCAAACTGGGCCTTAAGTGCTTCAGCACTAGGTGCCCCAGTCAGGGTCCAACTAAGTTGCTGGTAGTAACCAGGAAGGCTGGAATTTGACCCAAGTGGTCACACTTAAAAATTAGTACCCTAGTTCACTAATATGTATTACCAGGTGTGGGTAGGTAAGTCTGATTTCAAAGCATAGAGTCAAGGGCAGTTCTTTAACTAACTCTGATGGTAAGAGGTAGGGGCGATGAGAAGAATCTGGAAGTATTTACCAAGAGAATTTCCTTTGAGAAAAATTAAGGCATTCCAGGTGGGGAGACCATCATCAAGAAAGGCATGGGGTTATGGGATACCATGAAATATTCAGGGACTCTCAAGAAACTCTATATGTTTCACAGTTGGGGAAGAGCCCCCAAATCCTCTTTTACTAAAAGGAATGGAAATAATTACTGTAGAAAATTTCAAGGTTTGCTTTCTCCAAATGTCTGGAATGAAGATGAGCTCTTCTTGCCTCAAACTGCAATAGTCAGAACACAATTTTAAGAATGTGCCAGAGACTAGGAGAAATCTATTGAGGAAGGAGAAGTCCAATATTCTAAGTTCCTTGGGCAAGGGGATTTAATCTTCACATCAATACAACGGTATAAACTTTCTCCCCATTTTATAGATGAGCAGACTGAGGCTTAGAGAGGACAATTAATCTCAGCCAGACCCACAAATAGTAAGCAGAATTACTGAGTTTTAAACCAAGGTCTACCTGCCACTAAAAACTGTATATTTTGCAAAAGGTCAACACTGTTCCTGCTCCTAAGTGTGTAAGAAGGTGATTATTGAAAAGAAAGAGGAAGGAAGAAGGCAAAGATGCACATTTTAATCTTATGTTTGCAGATATATATTAAAGTCAAGCTACATCATACTAATTGGTCTTTACTGAGTGCTTATTGTGTCAGACATGGTTAGGTGTTTTACGTGTATCATTTGTTTAATTCCTGTAGTAATTCTGCAAGGTAAATGTGGCAGATAGTAGTAATGTCATCAACTACACACTCTCTCATTATCATGTGACTTTCCCTGTTTCTTTGTAAACAAAGAGCTCTTCCCTGCCCTAGTAACAGAGTGGGCCATGTGACTTTGGGGGGCCAATGGAATGAGAACAGAATTGCTGTTTTCCTTGTCTAAGAAGCTCTAAGAGGCTTGCAAGTCTCTGCCTTCTCACTTGCTCTTGGTTTCTGTCCCAAGAACAGCATGCCACATGGGAGATTCACAGCCTGGGTCCGGGGAGGAGGAAGCACGTGGAGCAGAGCCAGCAGTCAGCCTATAGCTGAGTGACAAATAAGAATTTGTTCTAACAAAATGAGATCTTGGGGATGTTTGTTACTTTAGCCAACCTGACTTGATGTTTTACAAATGAGTAACTGAAGCTGAGAGGCATGTTTCCCCAGCTTCCACAACTTGTAGTGGTGAAACTTGGATTTAGACCCATTTCTATTGGATTTAAAATGTTGTACCTTTTTAATTAAGTTTTCAAAACTCTCCTGAAAAGTCCACAGAGTTTAAAATAACTCATATAAGGCCTTGAACATCAAAATCATACACACAGGCAGAACAGTAGTGGCCAGGGGGGCAGTCACTGGGGAGGAGTCTGAGGGTGAAACAGGCTCTGCTCCATGAGTCAGAACTCTTCCTCCTAACAGCGCCATGATACTAGAATTGTTAAGGGTCTCAGGTGGCAGGCCAGGACATCACCCACTTTCCACTTTGGTATCACAGAGCCCTTTGTAAGAGTTATGCCATACACTTCATGCATTCAGCATGCACTTATTGGACTTAGACTATGTGCCAGATTTTTGGCTGAGATTTGCAATTGAAAATAAACAAATCATAATCCCTGTCCTCAAAGATCCAGAGAGAGGTACAGGCATGAAAACAAATGATTAAAAATAAAATATAACCATTAATATGACAGAGGGGTGGGCAAGAGGATAAATGATTAGAAGAGGTAGAAAAAGCACCTCTATCTATGGATTCATGAAGGCTAAGAAGAGGGTCTCCCATTGAACCTAAAAAAAAGGCTCCAGTTTCCAAGGAAGACATAGTGGGAAGGGCATTCCAGGCAGAGGGAACAGCATATGCAAGGTATGGAGTCATGAAAAGCCTTCACAGATCTTAGGGAGACAGAGAGAGGTTCTGGTGACTGTAACATAAGATGAGTACATCTTAAATGTATTGAAATGTATGGTCTTGTCTGTTTCATTTAAAAGACACAGGAAAGAGACACAATAAAAATGCAGACATGAAGGGAAAACAAATCTACCAGTGAAAAATAAAAGATTTATTGATTGTTTTTTGGAAATTATGTTTTATTTGTTCAAGCTGAAAATAGAGATAATTTCTGAACTGCAATCTTGTTTGGGTTCTTTTAAATATTGCTCAAGCGATGTTATACCAGCCAAGCAGAAAGCACAAAATTAGAAAAGAATGACCCAGAATACTGCCACAGAAAGAACCTCATGTTCATATTCCCATGTTTGTTCAAGGCTTCCCTTTGACAGCCCATCCCTCTCTCAGGGAACTGAGCACATGGTAACAGGATTGGACGGCATTGTAGTAAAGGCAGAACACCCCAGGGCCTCCTGAGGGACATTCAGGGAATTCCTGTCCTTGGGAACTTATACTAGACATTGATTATGTGTAAACCTGCCTTAAAAAGGCTGACCATTGTCCACTCTTCAAGTCACAGATTTGTAGTATATGGAGAGTCTGTGTAACTCTCTAGCTCATTCATTTTTAAATCTTGGATCCAGAGACATGTGATCCTCCTAGTCTATTGGGGGTGAAGGTGGGAATCCACAGAGGGTCTTCAGGAATCCAGTTGTATGCCAAGATTCTGTAAGTACACAGGTATATTTTCCAGGTCCTCTATTTTTCAGAGTTGCTGTGTGATTTGTCTGACTTTTTGTTTGGTTGTTTTCAGTTTATTCCCCAGACCACACTGGATCAACCTGTTTCTTAACTTACTGTTCTGAGGCCTGGGAACCTACTGAAGAAGGCTGACCCCTGGTTCTTGGCAAAAGATCGAGCTGTTCCCTGTGAAGTGGTTCAGAAAGTCCCACTGTTTCTACTTCCAAAATACATCTCCAATTTGTCACATGTCTCTGTCTTTGTCACCTAACCCCTAGCCAGGCTACCATCATCATCTCCCAGCAGAACAAATGCAACAGACTTCAAACAAGTCTCTGGTTCCACCTTTCCTTGCTGTGATTTAATTTCCAGAATATCTTGAGTGACTTTTCTTTTAATGAAGAAAATTACATCAGCACCTGACTGAAAATTCTCCAGTGGTCTCTCATTTGCTTTCAGTATAATCCAAGTTCATCGGTGTGGCACGTAACTCTATGTAACCCATCTCCTTTCCATTCCATAAGTTCCTCTGATGCCACATTCCCCCTCATTCACTAGGATCCAGCTGGGGTGGCCTTATTTCTCTGTTCCTGAGCTTGCCCAGCTATTTCTAACCTCAAAGCCAACACCCATGTTGTTCTAGCTTCTGGAATGCTTTTTTTCTTCTCTTCACATGGTGAGTTCCTTGCCGTTACTTAGGAAGGTCTCAGCTTAAAAATATTTCTTCCACAGATAGATCTTTACTGACCATCTTGGTAGATTCCCACCCTCATCACATTTATTTTTATATTATGAAATCTTATTCATTTGTCACAATAGCTATTTTTAGAATGTATTCTGTGCTTGTTTATTTTATTTTTTTAGTTTTTGTTTTCTTAACTACACTCTAAGCTCTGTGGGGGAACAAGCATTGACTGTCTTCTTCATAGTCACATGCCCAGTCCCAGACACACAGTAAGTTGGATGGGTAGAGCACTAGAGAAGGAAGGAAGGAGGGAAGGAAGAAAGGAAGGAAGGAAGGAAGGAAGGAAGGAAGGAAGGAAGGAAGGAAGGAAGGAAAAAGAAGAGAGAAGAGAAGAGAAGAGAAGAGAAGAGAAGAGAAGAGAAGAGAAGAGAAGAGAAGAGAAGGGAAGAGGAAAAGAAGAAAGGAAAGGAAAGGAAAGGAAAGGAAAGGAAAGGAAAGGAAAGGAAAGGAAAGGAAAGGAAAGGAAAGGAAAGGAAAGGAAAGGAAAGGAAAGGAAAGGAAAGGAAAAGGGAGGGAGGAAAGAAGCTTTATAAGTGTTCTCATGCCCCATATTTATGCATAGAACCAAAGTTTACCACCCCAGTATGCTAGGTTCTTAGGTATTGCCTAGGATGGCCATAGAAGGCCAGTGGGGATGTTAGTTAGTGAGAGTCAAGAAGGACGTGATGAGGATAATTAGAAGCTGTCCATTAGAGGGTGTGCCTACAATCCAAACCACTTGATCCTCAAGGGCTTGGTGTGCCTGTGTTTAATTAAAGGCAGCTTCCATAGCTTGGGAGACTGGGGGAAGGAGGTGTGCAGGTAGGGAGGAGGGTCTTCAAACTGAATATAGCATACTAAAGGTTAGAAGGAAAATTTGGGAGGCCTTCAGGGGCATTTCCTTGATAAGCCCGAGAGCAGTTTCAGAAGAGCAAGAGAACAGTTGGGGTAGGATGTGGGTAGTGATGATCTCATATTCACCTAGGACTCAGCACATGTGGTACAGGGATGGGAGGGACACAGGGTCACCTGGACCTCTTCCTCTGGCCCACTTGGTAAACCCACATGCCTCCCAGTAGACCCTATGAAGATCTCCACCTTCTATTCCTTACCTCTTCCCCGCCCATTCCCATCAATGCTGGGCTCAGATCCCCACCTCGGCCTCTCTCTGATTCCTGCCCTCACTTGTGAAAACTGAAGGGCATGTTTGCATGGGGCCCCAGGCTCCCATAGCCCCAGCCTTACGTGCTCCTGCCTTTGATTCTCTTACAAGATGTGCAGGTTCTATAACACAGATTCCATTCCTTAGGGTCAAACTGTCTTTGTCCCATGATCTAAAATCTAATCAGGTCTTATCATCTCTGAAAGGAGGAATTCAGGGACGAGTTCCTATTAACTTTTATAACTTTGTACTTAGAGGGGCAATATAGTTTACTGGTTAAAATCACTGGCTTTTGACCCGTGTAGGTCATGCTTTTAACTCAAACCCCAGCAACTGCACTAAAGTGCAACTTCAACCAAAGTGACTTCTCTCTGAAGCTGTTTCCTATCTGTAAAATGTATACATAGTCCTTCCCTTATGTAAGGATGAAGTGATATAATGTTATTGGTACTCCACCCAGCCCCTTGGAGCTTTCAAGGAGCCCAGTTGGATATCCAGCTCTCATAACCGGAATGTCTATGCTTGAGGGTCAGTTTGTTTTAAAAATTTGGCCAAAATTGCAGACGGTTTTGTGTTGTATGTGTGTGCATGCATCTATATGCTGGCATATGGAAGGACAGAAGTGCTAAGGAAATACACCCCAGAAGCAGGCTTCAACCAGTGTTGCCCGTGGGTCACCGGCCAGCAGTGACCACAGAACGCTGCGGATGGCTCGACGAAAAACACGCGCAAGAAAAAAACAAACATGCACAGAGACAAACTAGTTTCTGTGGGGAAGTAGGGACGAAATGGCCACCCCCCCTAGTGGGGAGGGCCCTGATTTACTGTCCATACCTGCTTTTATTGGGCTCATTTTGCATAATAATTCAGGTAAAGTACAGTACTCATTAGGGGGAAGTAAGGAACTATAGAAAACAAGGAACTCTGCTGGTCTATTGAGTGAGGGTCAAAGAGCTGTAAGACTTTGAGGAATCAACTTCCTCCTTGGACCCCTCTCATTCAACTGAGAGCATTCTAAACAAAGAAGGTTTCACAGTAATTTACATGTTCTTTCTTAGGCCTGATCACCCAAGGAATCTGCCCTTTCAGCACAGAGCTGCACCACCCTGTCATTGTTTCAGGCTTAGCTCGGGAACTAAGGCAATAAGGAGATTTTCTCCCAGACAATGAGAACTCAGGCTTTGTCAAAGCCGAGGAGCGAGGGTCCGTCACCCTCTTTTGCTGCAGCCCCCCAAGTCCTTCTTTTGGGGGGCCTCCCAAAGTGATCGTGCCTGGCTTAGGTCGCTCCCCCCGTGGGGAATCTTACCCGTCTTTGGCTAACCGACCAAGCTTTTTGGGTTTCAGCAGCAGAAGCAGCATTCCTGCCAGGGAGATAAGCTTTTGTCTCCTTGCTGGCTTACGGTTCCAAGGGCGTTACCTTAGCCTTAGCCTAGGCGGGGGTTTCAGCTTCTGATACCAGTCAGGGCAGTTCCCAACAAACCAGTGACCTAGACACCTGGTGACTAAATACCCCTGTTCCCTGATTCCCCTGGTGGCACGTGTTACACTGTGTTCCAGAGCTTTCCCGCAGGAGTAAGCGCCAATCGCCCACTGTGATAGCTAGGTTGATACCACACTCTTTATTGCCACTCTCTTTCCTTTATCATTCCCCCATTTTTTTTGTCTAGTTCAACTTCCCAAAGAAACTACTTATACGGAATCCCGGTCTCGAGGTCTACTTCAGGGGAAACCCACCCAAACACAAAATTCTCAGCATACTGCCGGGCTCATTAGAAACCCTCAGTATTAAATGGCTCATCTCTGCCGGTTACAGGAGAAGCTGTGCCTCACCTCAGTGGGACAGACCTCAGTCTGCACCACCCAAACACACTGCTCATCAGAGTGAATAGTCAGCCTGAGCCTGCAGCAAACCCCAGTCCTGGCTGCAGGTTCCACCAGAGAGGCTACTCCTTGGGCCATGAGCTCAGAGCCTGCTGAGGGACCCACCAAGCTGCTCAGCCCTGGCACAACCCTCCAGCCTCCAGGAAAGCCGACTGCAAGCCTGCGAATAAATCCGCCTCTTCAGGTGAGGCAAGCAGCTCCCCTGCCCTGCCCTGGCTGGCCAGAACAGGTCTGGCCAGTTGTTACTCCTTTGGTCCAGGTGCCAATCAAAGGCGAAGCCAGAGCACTTTGTCCAACACTTGGATTAAGAGCTTCAACTGGGCACAAGTGACGCCCATGAATCTGTCTGTACATCTCTCTCTGCCCCTTGCCCATTTTGCATCCTCAGAAGTCACTCCCTATAACTTTATCTCCCATAAAGAAAATTGTAGGAGGTATCACCACCAAAGACCCTTCAATTTTGTAGGCAGGTGCAGACTCTGCAAACTCCGAGCCCAGCCCAGCTGCCCTGGAAGCACGCTCTTTATTCCCTCAGCAAACCCTAAGGCTCATTCTAGGTGGAGCACATGCAGACACAGGCTCTGTAGAATCACATAAGTACTTGGCAAACTCTGGCCTCAGGTCTCATGGACTCTCCCAGTGTTCATGGAAACTCTTTGAGCCAAATGGCTTGTTCCAGGCCACAATGAGTATTTTCAACTAAGAGGCCAAAGGCTTAGGTAGAGAAAAATTGTTCAATTCCTCTATAATCTGAAAGCATCTTGGCTTTAACTGTGTTTGTGAAAACACTCCTGGTGGCACACCTTCCTGAAACTTCCCTTCCACAGTCCGGTTCCCCATTCTCCCCACTCTTACATCCACTCCGTAAAGACGCACCATGTCCATTTCTCCGTCTGCCCTGCAGGTTGATAACATCAGTTAAAATGCATTGTTTTTCACTCGCATAAATTTAGCATCCAGTGCATGTCTAGCGGTGTTTGACATACAGTATGGTCGCTAGGAGAAAAGGCTCTGGAGTCAGATTATCTGACTTCAAATCCCTCTGCTGCCTCTTCCTCACTCTGAAATCTTGGCTAGGTTAGGTAGCCTCTCTGATGCAGTTTTAAAGCATGGTACCCCATTCCTTGGCTCTTCTCCCATTGAGAATTGGAGACTTTGGCTCCCTCCCCCAAGACTGAGTAGACTTGGGACTGCTTGGACCTACACAGTTCAGTAGAAGTGACACGATGTGACTTCCAAGGATAGATCATAAATGGCCATGCAGCTTCTGCTTGGTTCTCTAGCAACATTCACTCTTAAGAGCCCTGGGCCACCAGGTAGGAAGGCTGACTATCATGAGAGCACCATGCTGGAGTGACCATGGTAGATGCCCCAGTCTACAGCTCCAGCTGAGCCCAGCCTTAAGCCAACCCAGCCCAGGCACCAGGCATGGGAGTGAAGACGCCATCATGGATAAGGATCTTCCAGCTGACATGTTCCAATCTCCATCTGTTCAGGTTACTCCAGACAGTCATAAAACCCCAGCCAATGCCCTAGACATCATAGAGCAGGGAAGACTGCCCTCTGTGCCCTTTCCAAATTCCTGATCCACAAACATCTATGAGCTTACTAAAAGAGATGTTGTCTTGTGCTATTGACTTGTGTGATCATTTGTTATGCAGCAATAGCTAACCATAACATTTCCTAAACCTCAGTTTTCTCATCTATAAAATGGTGCCATTAATGTTGCCTGCCTTATAGAGTTTTCATGAGCAGTAACTGATCACCATGTGTCTGGCACACTGTAAGCACTCGAATGCTAGTGATTGTTATTATCATCCCCTTCACTGTTGCATTAATCGAAGAACACATGGGTTAAATATATTTGATGAAAATTCCCCATTGTTTTATATACAATCTTTGTCTTTTACTTAGATGAATTTGAGGTATTTATGAGAACCATTCATGAAAAAGAAATATTATGAAAAAGAAATATTATGAAAAAGTTGCAGAATGTGATTAGGTCTTTAAAAGTTGGTAATATGGATTAAGGAAATGTATTTGCGGTGGGAGAGGTATCTGTGACTTCATTTGTTTTACATTCTCCCCATGCATACCCTTGCAAATTGATTGACTAGACATAACAAGAGGCAAAGTGTTGTATGCATGCACACACTCACAGAGGGACTGCACACATGTGGAGAACCCAGAGTGGTAACTGACACTCCCATTAGGGAACAGTTCACAGTTTCCCTCCAAGCCTAAATGCTTTTATTTTCTCATCCACGGATCGATAGGGCTGGCAGGTAAGTGTCTGTCTGCCCTAACAGAACAGTGAGACCCTAACAGGTCAGAGGGCCTTGGCCCTCAGGCCCAGCCACACCAGGCAGGTGTCTGAGATGCAGGCTAGACCACACTTGAGCACTGAGCCGTCAGCCTACAAAATCAGATCTGATCGGGCCTGCAGAAGATAAATGAGCTGGAGTCCCCCAGCTCCAGATTCGGTCATCTCTTTATGAGCTCTGAAGGGCCTATTAGCAGCTCTGATGAGTACTGGGGGAGATGAAGTCGGCTTCGAACAACGTTAGCCAGCAGAATCAAATCACTCCCAGTCCCCCAGGGAGAAGGAGGCCAGCTGGCTTTCAGACGCGGCTGCCTCTCGGCTCCCTTGCCCAGAAGGTTTATATGAACACTTAGTGGAGAGAAAAAAAAAACAGTAAGCATTTTTTCTACTAGAATCGCCTAAGAATTTCCTCATATATCTAATAGCTTCTCCTCGGGCAATTCAATGGCACTGCTTAGACAGGTGTGCTCTCATTTCCCCTCTCAGAGTCTCTGCTTAAGAGGGACTGTCACCATCTAGAGAGGCTGGCAGAAGTCAGCTCCCTTGTCACCCCCTTGGAGTCCTGTGCCCCACCTCATGCAGCCTTCAAGGTGCCAAGGTTGTGGCAGGGGTGGAGGGGCAAGAGGGCACAGCGCAGGGATGGGACATCCAACCCTTGGTTGCTGGGAAACTGTGGGCCATCAGGCCTCTGCAGCCTCAGTTATCTCTTCTGTAAAATGGGACAGCTGGTTTCATTACAATGTGACTGTCATGAGGATGAAATGGAATCATGCAGCCACATGTATATAGCTGATGAGGTGCTCATTGAAGGTCTCTTGTTTTCTGTCCTCTCATTCGGTGTCACAGGCTGGGCCTCAGCAAGGGTTTTCACCACCCTATTAGAGAGATGAAAAGGAAGATAATGAGCCCTGGCTGGGTGGCTCAGTTGGTTGGAGCATTGCCCCATGCATCAAAAGTGTTGTGGGTTCTATTCCCTCTCAGGACACATACCTCGTTTGCAGGTTCAATACCCAGTCAGGGTGAGTGGGATGGGGGCAACCAATTGATATTTTCAATAGATGTTTCTCACATTGACCTCTCTCTCTCCCCCTGCCTTCTCTCTAAAATCAATGAAATATCCTCAGGTGAGAATTAAAAACAAAAGGAAGATATTTAAATCCAGGGCAAAATTTGGGGAGAAGGAAACACCCTTCTGTTGAAAAGAAAACTGCAGGTTAACTAACATATATGTTGCCCCTACACTACATCCCAGGGTCACATGCTGTAGACCAAAGAAGACTTAGGTCAGACACCTGACTTAGCAGCTGTGTGACCATGGCCAGGTCACTTCCCTTCTCTGATCCTCAGTGTCTACCTCTGCAGAATAAGAACAAAATTAATATTTACTTGACATTTATTAATAACAATAATATTTACACTGAAAAGCTGTTATGAGGAAAGTGTGCAAAATACCTCACAGAAAAGGGGACACCTAGTTCATGCTCCCTAAATATCAATTACCTTCACCCTTCTTTTCTCATTTCCGCCTGTGCAAGGTGGAACTGTGTGTCCACCTGCCTTGCTCCATGCTCTTGCTTCCCACTCTGTGTCTCTCCCTTTGAACCTTGCTTGATTCTTCCCCTGCCACCGGCCCGCCCTGACTCTGGCATCCCCCTTGCTCAGTAATCCCTCCAGCACCCTATTCTCCAGACACATGTCTGTCACACTCCTCCTCACAGCGTACCTGCAATTATTCATTTGCCTGACTTGCTACTCGAGTGTAACCTCCCTCATGCTGGGACTATATTTTATTGATTAAATAATTATTTGTTGAAAGGTCTTATATATCTGCTTTTTAAATAGAGAGGCTATTATATACTAAGCACCCTGCCAAAGGAATAGGAGAGAGCAGGTAATGAGACAGGCAGGAATCCAGCCCTCTTAGGGCTTTCTGGGAGAACCAAAATACAAGTGAACAGTAAAACAATTAACATCTGCGATATGTCTTCCAGCTGGGAGCAGAGAAGCTGAAGGAGGCATTCTGCTGGCACAGCTTTCAAAGGAGGTGCCCTTCAAGGAGGATGTCGTAAAAGACACAAAGGATGACATCCAAGGAGCTCCTGTTACAACAGAAAGATTAAACAAGAAGTATCTTTGCCAAAAGCCAAGAGGAGAAAATGTCCTCAGGCAGAGGGAAGAGGATGTGCAAAGATCCTGGGGCAGGGAAGAGCTTGGTGGTTGTTGAAGCTTACATAAAGTTACTATGCCTGGAGTGGAAAGACCAGCCAGGAGAGCTGGGTATGGTGAACAGGAGGGTGCAGGCAGGAAGCAGGTCACCGGGCTCACTGGGACAAAGTAACGTATTTAGATTAGAGGTCAACAAATTATGACCCACAGGCCATAGACGGACCTGCTACCTATTGTTAAAACAAAATTACAGGAGAACACAGCCGCACCCACCTATGACATGTTGTCTGCAGCTGCTTCCAAGCTACAAAAGCAGGGTTGAGCAGTTGCAACAAACACCTCATAGCCCACAGAGCCTGAAATATACACTTAGCCCACAGAGCCTGCAATATACACTATCTGGCCCTTTACAGAGAAAGTTTGCCAATCCCCAGGTTAGACTATGCAAAAAGAGGCCAGATAGAAGGGTTTGTAACTGAGGAGGGATGTGGTCTGATTAGACACTCAGAATGGTGCCTAGCTCAGACTGGAATGGCCAATGTGCTTGTTGAATGAGTGAGTGGATACTTAGATGAATAACGCTTCATTATCCACAACCGTATAATATTATCCCCTCCGGTAGCACAAATAATCGGGAGTTTTCAGGACTGAGTGGGAGCCTCCCATCCATCCAGGCAGACTCCGTTTTTCACAGTGCTAACAGCTGACGGATACTTAGAAAATTGAATGTTTTATGCAGCTTCAGATTGGAAATAGCAGTGCGGTTTTCACCACAGGGAACCCTCTTAATGTAAATCCAACCCAATTACACACACGCAGGCAGGCGCCAAATTTGCAGCTAGACTGAGTTTTGCCCAGCAGCAAATGAGGCACAGCTCAGGGAGGGGGTGGAGGTCTGCTGGGAGGGTGCAGGAGCTGCAGAAGGCACTCCGCCCTGGGGGCCACTGCTGGTGACTCATGTGTGGAGGGTGCTGGGTGGCTTACAGCACCCAGGATAAAAGAAGCTTATGCAAATGCAAGTCAGGCTGCATTCTGCAGTTGCAAAATCATAAATAGGGGAAATTGCTCCAAAACCATAAGTAACTTTTGGCCCCTGAAGGCCATTCTTCTGGCCAGTTACAGATGACCAAAGCTTTAAAGAAAGTTAGAGACTGGGACTTTTTTTCTTCTTCCTAAATCAATGGCAATGAGCTTTGTGAGGTTTGTGCAAGATCAGACACGTAGAGTGATGGGTGTTCTCATGCTGAGGCAGACTGGGCACAAGTAGTGAGCATATTAAACTTCCGTGTCATTGGCTGGGGCCCCAGGTCATCACCAGCCATGTAGCTATCCTTAAGGGTAGTGCTCTCTGAGTGCTGGAGGGTTCTCCATTCAGCAACCCTCTCCCGAGACATAGACATGCGGGCCCTCGCCACCACCTGCTAGGTATTCAGGGGTACCCTGTGTTCCTAGGAGCTTATATTAGTTTGCTAGAGGTGCCACAACAAACTACCACATACTGACAGGCTTGAAACCACATACATTTATTTTCTCACAGTTCCAGAGCCTAGAATTCTAAAATCAAAGTGCAGGTAAAGCTACGCTTTCTCTCAAGACTCTAAGGAGGGATCTTGTCTGTCCTTCCCTAGTTTGTGGTGGTAGCTGGCAGCTCTTCATGTTCTTGGTTTGTAGGAGCATCACTCCAATGTCTGCCTCTGTTGTTGTCACATGGCCTTCTCCCTCTAGGTCTCGGTCCAAAGTCTCTCTTCTTACAAGGATGCCAGTCGCTGAATTACAGTCCACCTGAATCCAAAATGACCTCATCTGAATTTGATTACAGCCACAAAAGCCCTATTTCCTAATAAGGTCAAATTCATGAGCTCTGATGATTAGGATCTGAACCTATGTTGTGGGGAAGCACAGTTGTACCCATGATGGAGCTGTAGGCAGATGTCCTATGGAAGGACCCTGTGGAAGGAGGAACCTGGGGAATGGAATAGGCATTCTTCTTCTCACCAGCCAGAAAGGACAGTGAAGAAGGCTAGGTATGTTCCCACTTGTGTGAAGGCTCTGGGTATGGGTAATTGCAAATCTCAGACAGACCAGAACAGAGCTTAGAAGGCTGGATGTCCAAACAAACACAGGTGAGGATACCCAAATCACCCCCTTCCACAGGTTCTTTCCTCAGCGCCCTCTGTCCCCACCTCCCCAGCCACCTACTCTCTACCTCTCACCAACTCTCTCTGGGTCTCTGGCATTCCGATTCTGCCCTCTACTCTGCCATCCTCCCCAGCCCACCTTCCTTGCACCCACATCAAAGACAAATTCTCTTCCTTTTCTTCTGTAGCCTTTGGTGGCCCATGGAAGAGCCAAAGGATGCTCAAAGCAATAGTTTGCACTGATTCCCTTTCATCAAAAGTAGGAAGAGCTCCACTATTTTTTTTAAAGTCATAACAACAAAAAAGGCACTAAACACTGATTAATTCACCTTTCTGAGTGTTTCAGAACTCAGAAAAGCACCTTTCTATCCAAGACATGTCTAACTGAGAATTTCTCATGCAGCAAAGGAACCAGATTGAGGAATTCCTTGACCCTTGCAAACATTTAGCAAGCAGTGTGGTGGGCACCTACCCTCCAAAATGTTGTGTAGGCAGGTAGCTCCCTGAATGGCCTGTAACGTAATTTTAATGGAAGCTTCCACTCAAAGGTAAGGATTCGGGGTGGGGGAAAGAAGAAGAAGAAGAAGAAGAAGAAGAAGAAGAAGAAGAAGAAAAGAAGAAGAAGAAGAAGAGAGAAGAAAGGAGAAGGGAGAAGAGAAGGAGAAGGAAAGAAGAAGAGGAAGAAGAAGGATGAGAGGAGAAAAGACAACTGAGAAACGGGATGGTGGGAAGGAGGATGAGCGAAGGAGTCTCCTAGACTTACGAGCCTTCCGCCGCGTCAATCTCATCCTCCTCCGTGCTCCTCTCCATGGTAGATTCTTCTCATTATCCTGAGCATGCCAATCCTTAAGAAGCAAAGGAGCGGCGGACGTACGGAAGAAGCCAAGAAGCCGTCATCAGCATCACCATGTCTCAAACTGTCATGTGTCCACCCACCACCTGGGGATCTTCTTAAAATGCAATTTCTGAGCTGGGGCCTGAGAATCTATGTTTCTAACAAGATCCGAAATGATGATGATGCTGGTCCCCTGGACACACCTTAAGTACTGAGGGTCTAGGTGAGCCTCTTGGAAAGAGATGATCCTTTTCAGAATTGTTAACCCTGAAGCATGGGTGTTTATCCAGGAAGAGGCCAAGAGTCATGTTGATCCCTCTTCATATAAGAAATCATCCAAGGAAAATGAGAGGACACTCCATGGCTCCCATGAGATTCTATAACACTACCCTCATCTTGAATGACAAGTCATGATTTATAAATAAGTTTGTGTTTTCCTTAACTGGCACTCATGCCAACCAAGTTTCTGCCCCTACATATGTTCTTTATAAAATCCTATGGTTCTAGGAGAAATAACGATTTTGTAATTTCACAATGGATCTGATTATGGCAAGAAGTAATAAAAGGGTTTTGTGTTGACATTGATGTAGATGCAATTGCATTTAATCTTCACTAAAACCCAATAGGAAAAGTGAAGAGACTGAGGCCCAGGGAAGCTAAATCCAAAACTGGCTCTAAGTGCAAAAATTATTTTATTGGAACACTCTGACCTCTGTGATCTCTTTTCTTCCTCATTGGTTTTTTCCTCATTGATACGCAGGCCTGACTTATCCCTGTGGGGACCCCATGAAGAGTCAGACAGAAGCACGTTTGCCTCCCCACTCTCCCCAAACCTCAGCGTGCTCACATTAAAGTTAAAACTGAGGATAGTTATAGGATCCATTTCACAGAGATGATGAGAGAATGAACTGCATGTACCCCACACTGAGGGAACATTTAATGACTCTTGTCCTCTCCACCTACCACCCCACCACGGAGGTAGAAGAAAGGAAAGGGCAGGAGCACACAATCCGTTGTCCTGGGGTCCCAGAAATCCACTGTCCAGTCATTTCCTGCATGTGCTAACTTCCTCCCCAGGGTGCCCAGTTACAAGGCTCCTCACCCATGACAGTGGGCAGGGAGTGGCCAGGGCTGAAATGCAATCGTGACTAACTAACTTCTGAATAAACCATGGGGATGCCAGGATTCAGATCTCCACCCTCACCCTATAACTAACTTCCTGACCTTTTCTGAACAGGAGCAGAGGGGAAATGTGTGCAGAAAGAGGGACCTGAGTGTACCTAGGATCTCTGAAAATGCTAATTCCTTCTAAATCCGTACATGGCATTTTTAATGGTTAATTTCCTGGCTCCAGAACCTGGCTTTGAAACCTGGTCCAAACCTTTCAGTATATGACCCAGGTTAAAGGCCTTTTTTGTGTCTCAGCTTCCTCATTTGTAAACTTCATACAGTTATTGTAAATGGCACATGATATAACTCATTTACTGACGTCCCTGGCTCATAGTAAGAACTCAATAAACAATAGCAATCACTTTATTATTTCTCTATTGTCACCGACAGTTCTCCCTGCCAATATGGCTCATACCTTTTCTGCATAACTCCTGTCTTTTCAGAGTCTGGGTTTAGAGAACCAAACATTATTCGACACCCTAGTTTTCTTTTCTTCTCTTCTTTCTCCCAGTAAATATAGTTAGAGTCCCAGAGTTTTCTTTTTTGTGTTTTTTACTTATTTGAATTTGGCAAAAGGCAAATACTAATTATTTTCAAGTTTATTAAGATATAATTGACATATAAAATCACATAAATATAAAATTTAAAACACAATGAACTGATATATGTATACCTAGAGTTTTCCAATGGAATAGCTACTAGAAATAAATTCCCTTGCATTCTGGAACAGGTTAATCTTGCACACAAAAAACAAGGAAGTCTGATTTTAAATGCTAAGTTTTACAGAAAGGTGGAATGTTCCAAAAAAAAAAAAAGAAGAAGAAGAAGAAAACATGATGTAGGTAAAGATGCTGAGGTCTTACTGGGGCTCAATGGCAAAAAAAAAACAAACAGTGGTGACGTCAAACATGGCTACAAAAAGGGGAAATTGGCCATAAAGCAAACATGCTGCTCATTTTCTTTTCATGTGTATACAAGACAGAGTAAAAAGAGTTGATTCAAATCCTGACTTTGCCTTTTCATAGATGGTATGGCTTTGGACAAGTTATCTGACATTCCAGGTCCAGTCTCCTTGTTCTTACCAACAGGGGCTGCTCTGAATATTCTCTGAGAATAAGGCATGCATTTAGTTTTACATGCAGAATAAAGATGGTAACAAATCTCTCCCTGTCTCCTTCCCCTTCCATTCATCTTTTTCTGTCCCTTTTCCCTTACTCTTTCATTTTCTTTTTATGCTTTGTTAGTACTGGCTCACCTTCCCATTCTTCTTCCCCTCGCTTGTCCTAACGGCTCATCCCTACACAATTTCCTTTGAACAGGAATATTTCAGTCCTTCCCCCAGAGCACATGTGTTGACCCCCGGTGTTGAACCTACAAGATCGGGAAACCTCATTGGATAGCTGGTGGCATGCCTTAAGGAGTCTTGCACAAAATAAAGTCATGTTGGTTAAGCTTAACCCTTCAAGGTCTGCACTAGCTATTCTGGAAAACAGATTAGCCATTCAGTCACTATCATGGATTGATAGGCTCCTCCAACACAACATGCCAGCCCTGTCTTGGTCATTGAGGATACAGAAATGAGAGAGAACAGTCTTGGCTGGGTGACTGGGTTGTTTGGAGCATCATCCCATACACCGAAAGTCTAGGGGTTCAATTCCCGGCCAGGGCACATACCTTGGTTGTGGGTTCCATCCCCAGCATATGGGGGAGGCAACAAATGTTGCGTGGGTCACCGGCCAGCAGTGATCACGGAATGCTGTGGATGGCTCGACAAAAAACACGTGAGAGAAAAAACATGCACAGAGACAAACTAGTTTCTGTGGGGAAGTAGGGACGAAAAGGCCACCCCTTCTAGTGAGGAACGCCCCAATTTACCGTCCATACCTGCTTTTATTGGGCTCATTTTGCATAATAATTCAGGTAAAGTACAGTACTTATCAGTGGGAAGTAAGGAACTATAGAAAACAAGGAACTCTGCTGGTCTATTGAGTCGGGGTCAAAGAGCTGTAAGACTTTGAGGAAAAAACTTCCTCCTTGGACCCCTCTCATTCAACTGAGAGCATTCTAAACAAAGAAGGTTTCACAGTAATTTACATATTCTTTCTTAGGCCTGATCACCCAAGGAATCTGCCCTTTCAGCACAGAGCTGCACCACCCTGTCATTGTTTCAGGCTTAGCATGGGAACTAAGGCAATAAGGAGATTTTCTCCCAGACGATGAGAACTCAGGCTATGTCAAAGCCGAGGAGTGAGGGTCCATCACCCCCTTTTGCTGCAGCCCCCCAAGTCCTTCTTTTGGGGGGCCTCCCAAAGTGATTGTGCCTGGCTTAGGTCGCTCCCCCCGTGGGGAATCTTACCCGTCTTTGGCTAACCGACCAAGCTTTTTGGGGTTCAGTTATGAATAAAGCAGCAGAAGCAGCATTCCTGCCAGGGAGATAAGCTTTTGTCTCCTTGCTGGCTTACTGTTCCAAGGGTGTTCCCTTAGCCTTAGCCTAGGTGGGGGTTACAGCTTCTGATACCAGTCAGGGCGGTTCCCAACAAACAAATAGATGTTTCTATCTCTCTCTTTCTTCCTCTCCCACCCTCCCCAAAATCAATAAAAGCATATCCTTGTGTTAGTATTTTTTTAAAAAAATAATGAAAGAGAGCATCTTGTGCTGAATATGTGTAGTGACTAAATTATCGTAGTGGATGAGGGCAGGCTTCCTGGGGGAGGTCATGGATGAACTGGGTCTCAATATTTATTTCAGCAGAGCAGGGGTAGTACAGAAAGGCATGAGGACTTTGAAAGTAAAGCCTAGTATCCGGAAAGTATGCATTCTAGTACCACCAGTCCCCATTGGGGTGCCTTTTCCCTCCTCCCAAAAACATCCTGCCCCTTCCCCCACCCCGTTTCCTATAACTCCCTCTATGCCTTCATCCTATCATCCAGGTTTATACCTCTTATCCCTGGACACCTCACCCAGCATCAGTCACTTAGCCTCTGTCCTCGGGTTTCTGACCTATCTGCTATGTAATCCACCAACCCAGCCCAGTGAATGCCAAAGAGTAACCCAAACAGAGAGCACTCACATTAGAATCACTGGAGAATTTCCTAAAATGTAGCATCCAGGGCTTCACCCATATTTTACAGAATCAGAAAGGCAGGAGGGAGACCACAGGAGTCTATTGGGTTGGCCACAAAGTCCTTTCAGTTTTGTTTCTGTAAAATAAGAGACATGTTTTTCATTTTCATCAATAAATTTATTAACTTGGATATTTTGAGTAAGTTGGCTATCTCCTATATGTTAGAACATTAATTGTTCTCATAACATCTCAATTTGGTCGCTACTAACTTCAACTGGTATACCTGACCATGGAGCATTGTCCAGTGAGAAAATTCCAGCACAAAACTTCACAAACCACTTTTGACATATTCGATCAGTCACAGCACCTTCTCCACACACTGCACAAATCTTCCTTCATGTTTCAGTTGTGTTTTTACCTTTCTTGAAATAATAAAGCATAATATGCCAAAAAATGTTACTTATTTTCTTCCATCTTCAATATTAAAATGGCTACACAAAAATTCACCACCCTTAATACATTTTAATGCACACTGATATGACAGCTGTCACAATATAATCCAACAAAATTGTTTCAAATGAAGTTAAAGGCAACTGAGCGCTACTAGAGCCACCTTACAGAAAAAAAAACAAGTGAATTTTTGGCCAACCCAGTACATTTTCTCAAGATCTCCCCAAGACTCTCCCCTGCACACCCAGATGGAGAACTACAGACCCCGTCCTTGTTAGGGTCACACTAATTGATAATAGCTTATCCATCCTGGGAATTCAGTGAGTACTTTCTGTAGCCCAGGCACCTGTGAGAAGTGTTCATATACTGTACATCACATCTCTTTAAAAGTTATTGTGCCATTAATTTGTGCCCTGGTTTGAACCAAGTTCAAATATCAAAACGTTTAATTCACCCAACAACTACACTGAATAAGGTCTCTCTTCCTCCTAAATAGTTTGACGCTGGGAAGCAACACAGTACCTCTGGGGGTGCACATCTTTGTACACCAGAGATGAAGCACATGGATCCATCCCATCTGGGCCAAGAGCAGAGGAGAGGGGAGCCAGGCACACTGATGTGGGCTGGGCAGACATAAAGGATGCAGACAGTATCCCCTGAACATTCATTTCAGCCTGTGAGCCTGTCCCTGACAAATGAGATAGTCGGATGGTGGCAGGGAGTATTCTTAACAACATCCCGCCCGTGCGTGATGGCTTCTTGAGCAAGGAAGACGTGGTGGGTTTAAAATGAAGCCAGATCACTGATTATCTGAAAGACCCTGAGTGAGTCCAGTAGAGAAATGAGTGTTATAGTCAAAGTTCTGAGAAATTATAACACAGTCTAGAGCAAAACAAAACTCGAGAATGAGAATGAAAAAAAGGCTTTCAGAGAACAACATCTAAAACTAAGCAAAAAATGACTTCACTGGGCCAGGCTCTTTGATTCTACCAAATGAACCATATATAAATGTGAACATCAGACAGAGACAGAATGAACTAAACGAGGACATGAAAATAAAAAATAATAGTAGTAATAAAGAGATATGTGCAAGTACCCAGTATATTGCAGGGTATCAGTACAGGACAATGGTGGGCTTCACAGACCCTTGCTCTAACAGTCACACCCCGCCTCATTCTGACCTGTGCTCAGGGAACCCCCATAACAAGACCCCATTTGCCCATTCGCAGACCCTGATTGTCTGTTCTCCCTTCCTTTTGCTGTCCCCTGAAACTCAAGCCAACTCATCAGGAAGGTAATCAAGAGGCCCTCATCATGGAAGGGGCAGCATGAACTCTGTCTGAGAAATCCCAGAAAATAACCAGCCTGGCATGAAGTGGGCTTCAAGAACTGGAGGCTGAATGAGGTGTGATGGAGCTCTCGCTAGCTGGCTGCCTCTGCTTGGCTTTGTAGAAATTGTGGCGCTGAGTGATCCTGGCCAAGCAGCCCCTCCACCCCCACCCAGTGAAAGCATGGTTTGTACCTGTGTGCCATCTCTCCTTCTGGTCTGGGAATCGAGGAACCCCTTGGGAATCAGACTACATGGTCAGTCAAGTGTCCCAGACCAGCGGGAGAGCTGCGAACTGGGGATCCTGGGCAGAAGCCAGCAAGGCAAACATTCCTTCCTCCTTTCCATTCCCATCAGAGCACAGCCCTGTCTGCTGAGGCTTCCTGGCAAAGCTCAGAAAAAATGTTTCACCTGCCTCCCATAGCAGAGGCTTTTATTCACTCTTATCTGAGGCTTGGCTGGGCCTTTCTTTGGAGAGTCTGCAGCTAGATGTGGAAGGCTGCCAGGCTAAACCAGTCTTGGCCGATGAGCCTGGAACCACCCTGCCCCTTTGTTAGAGAGAGGAAGCGACTAAGACCCCTTTGCTGAGCCGCCATGAGCTCCCGCCAGGCACCTGGCAGCTAACAGATTAGTAACAGCAGCTGGATGGTGTTTCCTGAGCACTTACTATAGTCCAAGTCCTGAGCAAAGGCCCTGATGTGGATTATCTCATTTAATCCTTTCTCCACCGGGCAACCCAAGTGAGCTTTGTGAAACACAAAGCGATCACACACCCTGCTTTGCTTAAGGCACTTCAGTGAATTCCCATTGTGCTTAAAAGAAAGACCCGAACCCTCAGCTCAGCCTCTGAGGCCCCCCGGCTTACATAAACCGCCCCCTTCTCTCTGCACTCTGAAAACCGTCATTGCCAGCTGACAGGGGACTTGGCAGGGCAGGGTGTGGGCTTGGGCTCACTGTGAGAGAGTGGCATTTGTGGGCTGTCTCCGACACTGACTGGCTGCCCCCACCTCCTTGGTTGTCACCCAGGGTGGAAAACACGAAGCGGCCAATTATTCACTGTGACTTCACACCCCGCACACCAGCACAGACACACACCGGGAACGTTGCTCTTTCAGCTCTTAAGCTTCTTCAACATCCTTCAGACTTTAACTTGCCAGAGATTCCCAGCAGATTCTCCCAATTAGTATAGTTCCCGTAGAGACAATGCCGCCTTGCTGGCTGACGGAAGAACCCACCCCTCTGAATCAAAGGGACACTCGCTGCCCAGGACCCAGATGCAACCTGCTCTGGAGAAAATGCAATGATATCCCTACTCACCTGTGCAGAGAGCACTTTCACTTCCCTGTCTCACCAGCCTCGTGAAACAGCCACACCAATCCATAGTCAATGATTATGGCCATTTAACAGATGAGAAAACCGGAGCTCAGAGACGTGAAGCAACTTGCTCAGGCCACATGATCAAGAAGCAGGAGAACTTATGCTTTGAACATGCATCAGCCTTTGAAGGACAGGTTGAGTGGGGGCTGGAGAGGTTTTTCAGGAAGAGCAAGGCTGCCCACCTGAGCCCTGCCCTCCTGGAGAGCTGCAGGGGGCTGCAGTGTCCAGAGATTGGGGGTCTGCTTCCCCCACCTTTGCTAAATGAGAGAGCATGCTCACTCTGGGTTTGGAGGGGAGTTAGTTTAACTTTAGCTTAGTTTAGTTTAGTTTAGTCTAGTTTGTTTGCAACTCCATACTACCTGGTAGGGTTCTGAACTCCTTCTATATCCCAAGTTTTGAGTTTAGTGTTCTGACTTGCCTACCAAAGACCTCCCAGATGACACTGGGGTGTGAGTGATACCCTGAAAAGAAAGGTAATTCCTAGTGTCAGTCCCTCACAGGTACTCCCAAGGCCACAACCAAGTGGTATCCTCTCCATCTGCAAGACATTTCCTGTCTGACTCTCTCCAAGCTTTTGCTCAGTGCCCTAGTCCAGCCTAGCATCATTCACCTGTGCTAGGGTTCCATCCTTCTCTGGCCTCCCTGCCTCCATAGCCAGCTCCAGGCCTCCCTGGCTCCTTCCATGCCATGGTAGGAGCGTGCGTGTGGCCCAAGGTGCAGCTGCAGCACAGTGCAGGGGCTGAGGCCCCATGTTCAGGACTCACAGGGTCTGGATTTGGGTCTCCGCTCCACCACTCACCCGTTGAGCAAATTACTTTCTAAAACTCAGTTTCTTTTTCTACTAATTGAGGATAACTCTCTATTTATTTTTTTTAATTAGAGTGGTTATGAGAATTAAATGTGTTAATAAGTCTTTAGAATAATGTCAGGTATTTAGTATATACTGTACTGCTATTTTTTTATCTCCCTTCCTAGAGCCTCAGGGGCTGTTACTATACTCCCATTACCACAGAAATTGCTCGTGGTGATAGCTCCTTGTGCCTGCCTTCCATCCAACCTTTCCTCTCATCTCCAGCTCAAGTCTCAGAACTGAACCCCTTACACTGAACCTGCCCTCTCTACCAAGCCCTGATGGTTCCTAACAGAGCTGCCTAGGGTTCTCATCCTGGGCTCCCCCATTTGCTGTTTCTCACATTATCCCCTCAAATCCACTAATGCTGGGCCCATGGTCTAGCATACTGCAAGCCCAGGATCTGGAGACCCCAGACCCACTCCTCCACCTGGGGCAGGCCATTACCTCCACCTTTCTCCCGCATTTGCTTGCCATTACCTGGGGCGCTATTTCTCCCTGTCTTCCTCTAGCCATCTGCAGGGTGTCACCAAGGAGCTGGTGGGAAAAGTAGACTCCTGGGCCCTGGTCCAGAATGCTGTTTTGTTTTTGGTTTTTTGTTTTTTTTAAAGATTTTGTTTATTTATTTTTAGAGAGAGGAGAAGGGAGAGGAAGAAAGAAAGGGAGAGAAACATAGATCAGTTGCTTCTCACATGCCCTCATCCCGGGACCTGGCCTACAACCTAGGCATGTGCCATGACTGGGAATCAAACCAAGAGCTTTTTGGTCCACGGTGCAATGCCCAACTCACTGAGCCATACCAGTCAGGGACCAGGATGCTGTATTTTTAACAAATTCACTAGAAAATCTGCAAGTGCATGAAGTGTGTATGTAAGCCACTCACCTGAGTGATCAGCATGAGGCACTCAGCAGCTGAGTTCAGTCTCTTCCATCCTCATCTTCCCCACATGCCCATGAAATGCCCAGATAGTCAAGCTCTCTGCTCAGGCAGGAGCCTTCTTCTCCCCTCTCGTCTGGGGAATGTCTGTCCTTCCTCCCAGGTACAACTTCCTGGCCATCCTCTCTAGCAAGACTCTGGCTCCAGGGAGCCAAGCTGCTCCTATGTATTTTAACAGCAATAGCTTATCATCATATGATGTGGCTCCACTCCCTCATTGCGCCCAGGGATCAGGAGCCTCCCAGGCAGTGTCTTCTACTTCAAATCAGATGGGAGGGTGGGAAGAGGGCCAGAAGGCCAGAAAATGGCCTGAACAGAAGGTAGCCCTTTCTAAGTGGCCACTATTCATATTTGCACACATTGGTGACTTTGATCCTTCCTTCTTTTTTTTTTTTTTTAGTTTTATGTATTTATTTTTAGATAGAGGAGAAAAGAGGGAGAAGGAGAGGGAGAGAAACATTAATGTGTGGTTTCCCCCCACGCACCCCCTCCTGGGGACCTGGCCTGCAACCCAGGCATTTGCCCTGACTGGGAATCAAACCAGCAACCCTTTGCTTTGCAGTCCGGTGCTCAATCCACTGAGCCATGCCAGCCAGGGCCTGGTCCTTCCTTCTAAATGAAGGGAGTGTTGCCACTCAGATTTTACAGATGAGGAGACGAGAGCTTGCAGCTTGCAAGAGCATAATGGTAAATAGCAAAACTGGACCTCAACCTCAGCTTCGCCTGAGACTCCATAATAGCTATAACAGCTCCTGTAATATCCTCAGAGACAGGGTGAAGACATTGCTATGAGAGCTGCAGACAGTGATCATAAAATAGCTGACAAGGAACCAAAGATCCTGATTTTTCTGCTGTGCGTGTTTAGTCCCGAAGGACCCCTCTTAGCCTGCAGCACATCCAAGACTGTGAGCCAGGCCTTTGACTCGGGGTGACCCTGGTCTGAAGCCCAGCGTCATCATCAGAACTGTGGGATCCATTCACCACTTAGATTTACAGACTTGCTTTCTACTCCCACAGAAACACACTCAGAAATGACCCCAGCACCAGGCATCCATCAGAAATCTGTGTGATTTCCCTTTTTATGACGGGGAAGGAAGGGCTAGCCAGAGAGGCGGAGGAGAAATTAACTTGATGTCAAGTTTCAATTGCTGAGCTACTAATCTAATCCGTGGCAGCTCACCCTTTTAGATGTACGGCTTTCCAAAAATTAGAAATATCCTCTTTTTCCAAAAGGCTGTTGGAGAGGAGATAATTACCCCAATACAATCTGTGCTTATTCTCATAGTTGTTGTTTTTTTTTTTAAACACGACAACATTTCCTGCATGTGTTCAGTGAAGCTGAAAATGCTATTTTGATAATGGGCCCACAGAACGTTTAACAGGCCTGGATGACAATGTGAGACTTTCTTAAGGAAAGAGAAGGCAATGAAAAGCTATTATAGGAGCCATTAATGAGAACCAGGAGGTCTGCCGGAGACATCGCTGCAATTCTCAGTTTGGCTGTTTTCTTAATAAGGCTCTTTGAAGATCAGATGCGAAGTGTGATCTCACCAAAACCCAGAGCCCTTGACCCTGTTCTTACTTAACCTGACCCTCCTCATTCACAAGATACAACCCTCCTTCCTCAGCACCCTCCCCCCAATTAATAAAAATTGACTGGGTACCTAGCAGGGGCCAATCTCCCTATTATATGCTGGCAGTTAAGTTAAAAATAATCTGTCCCTGCACATCACAGGCTGAGGACAATGTTTCAGCGTGATGGGTTCTAAAGAAGGGGCAGCACTGTTGTGGGAGTTCTGTGGGTGCAGAGAATGGGGAGCAAGTCAAGTGCCTGGTCTCAAAAGGTGAGGAGAAGCTTCCTGGTGTGAGAAACTGAGCCTCAGTCTCATACCCATCGCTGAACCACCTGCTGAGGTCGGAAGTGTGAGAAGCGCTTTGATTGGTAGGAAGTGGCTGCCTGCTTGGTGGACATTTGCTGTTGCAACTTGTTCCCATCTATGCCCCCTGCTTCGGGGACAGGATCATAGTGTTCTTTGGGGAACCACCTCGCCCCTCAATGAGTTTCCCAAGGGTTGACTTTGCTGTCATTGCCAAGGATGGGCATGTGACCACTGACTTTGCTTGTAACACTGAGAAGGGAAGAAAGGGGGCAGGAGGAGGAGGAGCATGGAAGGAGGAAAGAAGAAGCAGCCCAGTGGGTCTATAGCTAGTGTAGCTCTACGAGATGCAATGGTCGTTTACAAAATGGGGGCCTTCTTACCTCTTTGAATGATTTTATGTCCCTGAGATGCAAACCCTTCCTTCTTTTAGAGTTTGACCAAAGCACATGGCTGAGTTTTTGTTGTGGTTCTTTGGATGTGTGTTTCAGTTGATTTTGTTTGGTAAAAAGAAGCAGAGAGCTTTTGTCTGACTTTGAAATCCATGTGGCTCAGAACAAAGATTGCATATTAGAAGGAAGGAGGCCATAAGTCAGAGACACTATTCAGGGAGATCTTGGAGAAGGCCTTGGAAGTGGGACTCAGGGCCATCTGACGCCAATCCCAAGGGGCTGGCCAACATCTGGGTTATGTAAACAAACACACAAACAAACAACTCTTTGTTCGAAGTTTTTTCCACTATAGTATAAAGTGTCTTTTGATAAATCTAAGTAGCCCTTATCATTTCTTTTAGCCCACATCAGGCTTCTTAGCACCTTGTACTTCATTCATGTAACCGAGCCTTCCAAAACACCTTCTCCATTCAAAGAGACAGTTCTTCCTATCTTATATGATGTGCTTTCCATTCCAGTGGGCTTTCCACAGCAACATTTCCCCCAAACTTACTATAACACTGCTGATCATTCAGCATGTGTTGTTAGCCCTGCAGAACTAGAGAAAATAGGGAAGATGGGAAAGCCACAGGTAGAACCTAAGAGGAGGATTTCAAGGAAGGCAAGGCTTTGATCTCACAGTGTAGGGATGTGACAGCCAGCCCTGAGCTCCACGAGAGCAGGAAACCCATCTGCCTTGTCCATTCATACACCTCCAGCCCCTAGGAGAGTGGCTGGAAAATACACAGGGCTCCATACATATTCCTCAAATGAATAAATGAATGGATGAACCCCTGGAGCTCTATGAATGAAATATGATGACTCACAGAAGTGAAGCAACTGAGGTGAAGTGGACTTCTGCAAGTGGCAGAATCCCAGGGCAAGGACAGGAATTCAAGTGGGTTTGGCTGCAAAGCCTGCGTCATTTTCAGTCTCACACCGCTGCCTCCTTCTTCCTATTTAAAGAGCATTGCTTCCTGTTGCCTTGTCCCCCAACTTGCTGTGTGCAATGATCTAATCCTCAGCCCACTGCGATACTGAGAGCAGTGATTTTTTTATGGTTAGGTGGCATTGGAGTCACACAAGGACTGGACAGCATGTGGGTTTCTGAGCTCCACCCCCACAGATAGAAATTCCATCGGCCTGGGTGAGAGCTGGGAATCTGCAGGTGTAAACTGGGTCCATTACACAACTGACCCTTTTCTGGAAAAACAGCTGTGGTGTTGCAGCCAGATCCTTGCAGACCCTCTGTACTGTTTATGTGCGTCCCTTGGCACCTGCGGGTTCTTCTTTCAGGGGGCCACCCTTGTGTTACTTGAGCTTACTCTGTCCACATGCACAGAAAGCTGAAGGTTCCTGAGAAATTCTGTCTCCCTGGGAACTTTCAGATTGTCAAGTGAAATTGTAGGAACACTCAACTCCGTGACTTCGAGGCAGGACACCTCTGAGGTTTAGCTTACACTCTAGCATCCTTGTAGGAGCAAGCTGATGCCAACCTTTTCAGGACTTTCCTGAGATCACCCCCTTACTTGACTCCCTACCTGTTCCTGCCTGATTTCCCCCTCCCTTGCCAATTTCCCTTCACAAGTGCCCTGCAGGAGAATCTTCATCCCCGGGCATTCATGCTTCCTGGCTTCAGTTCTCCATTGTTCCTGTCCTGTTTGCAGCCTTTCTCAGAGCTTGGTCATACAGAAAGATGAACATCAACAACCCAGAAATCAACACAACCTGAAACTTAAAAGTGGGTTCTCAAGTACTCCCTGGGAACCATACAGGTTTTGAATTGAAACAGGGGAAGACAAGCTGGAGGGTAGAAGGAGCCATGCCTCTTCCAGGAAGGCAGAAACTCCAGGAAGAGATGGGTTGAAACTGCCAATGAGAGCTGATGCCATACCACCCACGTCTGGTGAGAGCTCCTCTTCTTTCTGGCAAATCGGAAGTCAGACCCGTCCGCTGTGACCCCACTAGGCTTAGCCCCTTTTTCTCCTCCTGTCTCCTATAGGAAAAATGCACATGACCTCCTCTTAAAGACCCAGAGATTTATCTGCCATTATTTTCTCTGTTTTCAAAAAAGAATAGAAAGAAGAAAGAACAATGTATTTCTTCATAAGGAACTGTGTGACTGAGTGACACATCTCTCTGTTGTGAAATCCAAGCACTGTCCTAAAAGATCTAGAAGAAAAGGGAAGAGAAGGACAAGGTGGCCTGAAGAGGAAGCTCTTGCTATGTATTTGCATTTCTATGGAAACAGCCTTGGGCAGACAAGAGGCCTTGGTCCTCTGTGGTCAGAGGGACAGAAGGTCAGGTGCTTAGCAGCTGGTCAGAGGCTGCTGTAGCAGCAGTTTGCAGGGAATGGGATGGCACAAGAAGACAGACTTCAAAGGCCTCCAAACCTTCTATCAACAGGAACCAGGAACTTGTGGGCCTCTCCCTCCGTCTGTCTGACTGAGTCCTGTGACAGTCTCTTCCCTTGTGCATTTGCAAATGGGCTCTCCTCCCCCTAAAAGGGCTGTGCAGTGGGGCAGGGGGTGCAGACACCAGAGAGAGAAGACGGATGGCTACAGAACCAGAAGATGAAGGAAAGGAGGAAAGTGGTTCATTTGTACTAAATGGTCCAGGTAGAGTTGATTCCGGTAACACCAGGGCGTTTGCATATCAGCAACGTCAATCACAAAGATTAGTAGATCAAAGAAGAGAAAAACCAGAGGATCGCTCTGAGAGCTACTCAACAACAACAAAAAAAGTTGATCCTGATTAGGAAAAAAAATAAACAAACAAATCTTATTAAAATAAAAATAGGAAAGAAATGTTGAATCTGATAATGCTACTACAGGTTTACAACTAAAACATGCCTAAAATGTCAGAATATCAGAATAAAATATCAGAATAAATATCTGATAAATAAAATATCAGAATCATCCCCACTGACATAAAACAGAGAAGCAGCAGCTGACACCAGTGATGGTTTAGCATTGTTCTAGAAGTTCTAGTCCCCACAATAAGGTAAGAAAAAAAGTTTTACTATTGATAATAATATGCAAAATTATCACTACCTACAGTTGAAGTTACTTATATGGAAAATCCATGAGATAGCTAAAAGATTAAGAAGATATTTGAGAAAAGTAGAAAGATATATGGCTATAAACATATATTTAATATGCAATAAATAAAATCAATAAATAAATTCAATAACTAAAAATAAAAATATATTTATCTTGTTGAATATTGTATTATTAAATATTATATTATAGATATTCAATAAATAAAAATATATGCATATGTAATGCTTACTGTGTGCCTTTGTAGCATGATGTACCATTTTAATCCTCACTGCAGGCTAGCAATGTGGGTATAGCCTTTATTCTTACAAATAATATAACTCAGTCTCAGAGAGGTTTAGCATCTTAGTCAAGGTCACACAGCTTCCAACAAATGGGATATGAACTCAGGAGTGGTGCCCTCCAAATGTACTAGCCCAATCTGACTTTTATGATCAATACAAATGTGACTCTATTAACAATATTAATATTTTTAAAAGCTACTCTTCAGCAAGTACTGTCTATGTGCCATGCACTGCACTACGAATGCATGATTTCTGCCTCCCCAAAGAGCAGCAAAGTTCCTCAGAGTTTCCATGGTCAATGTACATTTTTAATAAATAAAATTTTAATACTCAGAAATTGCTTACTTTCCCTAAATAGTATTCGTCATGTATAATCTATGAGCAGAGAAGTGTATCATCTGGAACCAGAATAGGTAAAAAAAAAAAAAAGTGAAGAAACTAAAATATATCAAATGTAAACTGATCTCCCTAAAAAAATTTCAAGACAAATATTACTAGTATATTTCGGATAAAGGAGGCTGAGAAACAGAAAATGTTACCCAATGTATTCCACAGATGGAGGCAAGACCCAAACCCAGATCTGTCCCCATCTGCCTCTAGCCCCTTATCTCAACTTTCACAAGAAGCATACTTCACCAGACTTCGGAGCATTCCTAGAGCAAAGCATGGCATTTGGCCCAGAGAACAAGGGAGATCCTTTCTCCACCCAAACATAGTTACACCAAACCATCTCATCAGGGTCGGCTGCCGTTGTGGAGCACTTGCTGTGTGTTGGTGGAGAACTACACAACTTCATTTTTTGTGCTCACAGTAGCACTGGTAGGAAATAGAGTTACTGTCCCCATTCTGCAACTGGGAAAGGTGAGACTAAGAAAGTGTGTACCTTTCCCAAGGTAACACACTTAGTAAGTAGTAGACCCAAGATTCATATCTAGAGCTATCTGAAGTCAAAACCCATTCATCCACACATTCAGTTGCCATCCCAAATGTAAGGGCAAATTGACTCAAAACTCACCTCCATTTCTGCTCCTAACCCTTGCATCCCATAGATTCCTAAGACTTACGCCCAGAGGTCTGGCCTGGGAAAAACCCAGAAACCTGGATCTTCTCAAATACACCAGGTGACCAGTATGCTCATCAACTTTGAGACCTTCGGGCCTGGAGAATTCTGCTCTTGGTCCAGGATTTAGTTAGGAAGACCCACCCTCAGACAAGGAGCAAGTTAAGTCTACTTGTTTTTTCTCTGGAAAAAAATAGCCTCTGGGCTCCCTGTCCATGTATGGCCAGAGCATGTCATTTGGAGGCAAGAAAGAGAATGCACTGTTTACTGTGGAATGACTATACCTTGGAAGATGGTCTCTCTCAGGAATTGGAGATACAGCTCTCTCCCAGTCTAAAAAAGTGGCAGGCTACTTTTCCTTCTGATCAGGGATGGCCAGTCAGAGAGGTTAACTAACAGCAGACCAGGAGAAGTTAGGACAGGGAGTGAGAGCAAATACTTTTGCCTAGGGCTTGGGTGAGCTGCCGGCCTGTATCGAATGCATCCTACTTATTTGGCAAGTTCTGCATTCACACAGCCTCGTCTGCTCTCTCCCACCAAAGAATTCCTGATATGAACTGAGAGGCATCTACATCCTTCCTGTAATCCACCCCTGTGCGAAACGGAGATTTCTCCGGGAAGTAGAGCCTGCCTTGCCATCTCGGCTGCCAGGTTGGCAGTAGAATAGTGGAAGCTTGTAAGCTGCAACCCTCCCAGAGAGATGCCACCACGTCATGCCTTTCGCTGGGTCTGTGTTTCCAGCAAAACGAGCTGTGTGTCTGGTTCACTGCCTTGCCTGGCATATCCGGGAGCAAGAAGACAGTGACCACTACCCACCCAAGCCCACCCCACCAGGGTCCCCTGCTCGATTCTCTTCTCTTGTCTGGAGAATTTCAGCTCACTGAACCTGGAACCTTGTTTTCAGGAAGACCTGAATATTTTGTGGAAGTGAAAGGTTAGGGAAAATAGGATGCATGTTGGTGCAGAGAACAGCCTGGGTGCTTGGTCATTAAAACCTTGTAAGTAGGCAGTATGTTCACAGACAAGTCTACACTGGCAAACACTTCTTTTATTTTTTTACAGTTTTTTTATTGTTGTTTAAGTACAGTTGTCTCCATCTTCCTCACACCACTCCCCCCACTCCACCCCCCCTCCCCCCTCTGTGTCTTTGTCCATGCATCCCCTACACATGTTCCTTCACAACCCTTCCCCTTTTCCTCCCCATTATCCCCCTCTCCTCTGGCCATCGTCACTTTCCTCTGTACTTCAATGTCTCTGGTTATACTTTACTTGCTTGTTTGTTGTGTTGATTAGGTTCCACTTATAGGTGAGATCATATGGTATTTGTCTTTCACCACCTGGCTTATTTCACTTAGCATAATGCTCTCCAGATCCATCTATGCTGTTGCAAAAGGTAGGAACTCCTTTCTTTCTGCTGTGTAGTATTCCATTTACACTGGCAAACACTTCTTGTGGAATTATTCTAATTGTTGATGTTTCAGGCTCTGCACTATTGATCTGCCCAGAGCTAGAGAGGTAGGCAAGGCCCCAAATCTAAAAGCTCAGTTAAAAGACTTTCAGATGTCCCCCACCACACCCACACACATACACACACAGAAAATTCATGCCAGATACACATATATGGATGGCTATTTTACTAGTGAGAAGCTGGCACCTATAGCCCTTACCCAGAACAGTTACTACCTTCCTAAGTAGGCTTTGCACTCAGAGAATCAAGAGTAATGAGAAATCTCAGGGTGGGGTGGAGACCAGATAGAAAGTCTGTTTCTATAATAAGATTGTATTCCATTCATTCATTTATTCATATAGTTGCTAAGGCAATAAGTGCATAGTAAACACCCATAGGTGAGCAAATCAGGTCATTCAGCACAGTGATGGTCTTCTAGGGGATGCTACAGTGCTGTTGGAACCCAGAGGTAGGCAGCTGATGAAGCTCGGCTGTGGGGGTCCAAGGGGGTTTCCTCAAAAGGCAAGCACCTAAACTTAGCTCTGAAACATGAGTAAGAGCACATGCAAAGGCCAGGGGGGTGGAGTATGGGAGAAGGGGGACCTGAGGAGCTGAAAGGAGTTCAGGATGGATACAGGGTAGCTAGTAGTTGCTGCATTAGGAGGAGTGTTGTTAACTCTGCGAAGGAGGTTTTACATCATATTGAGCCCAATGGGGAGTCACTGAGACCTTTTAAGAGGGGAATGGTATGAACAAAATAAGTATTGAGAAAGGCCACCTGGCTGCAGAGTGGAGGGCTGATGGGGAGAGTGAGCCAGGTGCCAAGAGAAGGCTTTGCAGTGCCCTGAGACGGATAACAGAGGGCACAATTATGCGGGTGTGGAGTCAATGGGATGGAGAGAAATGGATGAATTACAATTTATTTAGGAGATACAGTATTTTATAAACTTGGACGTATATATTATTTCGATTGTGGATGGTGTGATGGGCTGAATAATAGCCCCTCAAAGATGGCCACATTCTATCCTATGGAACCTAGGAATATGTTATCTTACTCGGCAAAAGAGATTTTGAAGATACAGTTAAGTAAAGAATCTTGAAATGGGGAGACATCCTAGATTTTCCAGGTTGGCCCAATCTAATCACAAACATCCTTATAAGATAGATAAATAAATAAATAAGTTGGGGGAGGCAGGAGAATCAGAGCCAAAGGGAGAAAGATTTCAAGACGCTTTGTTGCTGACTTGGAAGTTGGAGGAAGGGGCCAGAAGCCAAGAAATCCAGGCGGTTTCTAGAAGTTGGAAAAGGCAGGGAAACTGATCCTCCACGAGAGCTTCCACCTCATTTTGGGGTTCTGATGTCCAGAACTGAAAAATAATAAATTGTGTTGTTTTAAGACACTAAGTGTGCAATAATTTGTTACAAAACGATAGGAAGCATAAAGAAAAAGAAACTAAGTCTTTGCCCCAATAGTCATTATGTGTTGAATTAATGAATAAATTTGGCTTAGAAAGGTACAGCAGATCCCCTAAAGTAATAAAGCTTGTGAGTCCTCATACGCACATTTAAAATTTAAAATGCTCCTTAACTGATAACAGTGGTTGATCGAGCTGTGAGATGTGGAGACAGAAGGAGGAAGGAGACTTATTTTCCACCATACAATGCAGTACCCTGTCTGAGTTTGTCACCTTGTGCACATACAACCTGTTTTTAAAAAGTTAATGACCCTTGTCTTCAAATCTGGGGCCTAAAATAGATATATGGATCAAAATGGAAGGAGGATTAATCAATAACCCAGTTTTCACATTCCGAATGTGGATGTTATAACAATTCAATATTTGCTGGATGTATTCAACGAAATCTGGATTCTGGGACCTACCTATTCAAGCTATTTCTGCCCATTCTCTTTCCCTTCCCCACTGAATGTTTCAGCTCTAAGAACAGTTTACACACCCTCTTCCTTCTTAACTCCATGAAATTTTACATATACTCTACCCCAAACAAAATACACAGCTGCTCATAGGGACAAGGGACAACTTGCTCATACCATGGACAAGGAATGCCTTTTCAGGACAAAAACACCAGGTTTAGGTCCTTCCCACTACAGCAGGATGACCAAAAAGACATGATTTAAATTTCCTAGACCTCAGTTTCTCCATCATGGATATGATGATATATTATGGGAGTTTGTTTTTCAAAACAACTTGATCAAGCCACATATGTTCAAACATTTAGCACAGTATCTGATACTAAGGAAATATTAGTTTGCTCTCCTTCTGTGTCTTACATTTCCTGCCCTTATCCACAGGAGCCAAAGCTTTCATCTTAGACCTGATTCTCCTCAAACTTTCTGCAGTCTATGACAACTTTGATTTCTCTTTGTTATTCTCTCATTTTTCTCTCTAATTTTGTATGCTTAATCCTATAAATTGATACAGATGCAACAAGACACAGTCACAGCCCTGAGTTCTGAACCCGGGGATTTTCAAGGGCCTAGTTTGTGCCATGACCTCCTCCCCAAGGGGCTCAGCCAGAGCACTTCACCCACATCATCCCAGAGCAGTCTTCCCTAGTCACCTGAATTTATGCAGCTCTGCCCACTCCCGATTACGTCTCTGTCCCATCACCCATATTATTTCCTGAAACTTTCTTCGTGTTTTGTTTGGTTTTATTCCCTCCCTAACAAATATGTTTGACTTATGAAATGAACGGCTGAATGCAGGCCTCACTGCAAAATGCCAGGTGTAGCTGAAAGCCTATTGTAGAGTTCGTGGGTCTCTGAGAATGCTCTCCCCAGAATGCCACTGGAATCACGTAAAAAGTGCGTGTTAAAATGCACACATGGCAGACGGGATAGGAGAGAATTAAGGTTGTTTTGCTGTCTGTGTTCAGTTCCTGGCATGACTGGTGAGTGATAGGTTTCTGATGAAAAGAGGCATCTCTTCCCCTGGTGACGAACACAGCCACAGGCAGCTTGCACTCACGGTGAGAGGCAATTCCGGTTACCACTCATCTGCCGTGAGCTTCTGACAATGTGGGGTCCTCTGTGTGGAGGTGGGCAACCTGTAGACACTGCAAGCAGTTTCAGGCAACAGAAGGATTGTTGTGGAAGTACCATGTTGTAGCTGGGGCCAGGCTGCATTGACCACGTTGGGAGACAGGCAGGGCTGCAAGGCCAAGGCACAAGTTCCTCATGGGTCCTTGCTCCCCATTTTGGATGGGGGAGACACCTGTAAAACTGTAAGAGTGGAGATCACTTTTAGTATTTGAGACACTTAGGACTGGGTTCCAAGGCCCACCCTTCCAGCCTGAGTGGGTTGTTTAATGTCTCGAAATGTCAGTTTTAACATGGGCATAATCATACTTTCATCCTCGTGAGGATTAAATAGGATAACGTATGTCAAACATCAATACAGGGTTCAGGACTCAGTAAGCCTCCAATAGATGTGAGTTTCTGCCGCTCCCAACATCACACTCTCTCTCCATACTCTTCTTTATTTTTAAGCATTGCTTATATGCATTGTTTCTTACCCTGTACCCTTATCCATCCATCCATACATCCATCTATTTAGCCAGTCAGAAAGAATTTGGCCTCAATTGTCTGGGTTTAGGTTGAATCTCTGAACTCCGTAACTATTCAGTTAAGTTAATCTATGCACCAAGTATTAAAAGAAGCATCTTTTCACATATTATATTCCATTGTTCTTACTTAGTAGGTCTGTAAGAGCCATTGTGTTGGTTTCTAAGCTATTCTAGAGTTACCTGACTTCTTAATAAATTCATTCATTCAATAAATATCATCACTTATATTCAAGAACCGTGGACCAGGTGCTCTGCCATCTCCTAAAAGGTATAAAAACAGAAGTTGCTCCTATCCCCAAATTTACAATGGGAGACACCCCAGGAAATAGACAATTATAGTGTGAGGAAATATTATAAAATAAATATCCTCAGTGTTTTATATAAATTGACATCATTCTTCTAAAGATTATTTTTTGAATAATAAGTTATTTGAGGTGCCTTTAAAAAAAGCTCAAGTTGTGCCTTATTATGATATGGACACATTTAATATTTAGCCACCACTCCCCTCCCCCACCCCCCCGTGCACACCAGAGTGTCCTAAATGGGAATCCATCTTCTAAACTTGTGGTTCCCAACCAGGGGAAGTTTTGCCCAGCAGGAGACATTTGGCAATGTCTGGAAACATCTTCTGTTGTCACAACTTTGGGTGGAAGCGCCACTGTATCTAGAGAATCGAGGCCAAGAATGATGTTAAATACCTATAGTGTACCCCACGCCAGCACCCACAATAACGAGTTTTCCATCCCCAAATATTAACAATGCCAACACTGAGAAACTCTATCCTGGACCTAGAGACTTGCATATATTTATAAATTTATACATGTCCACGGCATGGTTGCACCCAAGGGTCACCTTGTTTAGCCAACTCTCCAAACTCTGCTCATGGGTCTGCAGGTACCAGCCATATTCTATAAATCTCTGTTTCAACAGTTTTGACAAACATTTACTGGATAACCTCTTATGAAGCCAGAACTTTCATAATCATTCTCTCATTTAGGGAGTATTGCAAAATCCCACTTTACTAATGGGGAAGCTGAAACTCAGAGAAGTTAAGTCATTTGCCAAAGTTTCGCAGCTGGAAATTGCAGCGTCATGGTTAGCATGAGTTTCACCAAGTCATGCTCAGATATCTCTCTGCTGGCCACCAGCACATCTCCTTCTGAGTAAGTTTTGTCTTAAACTAGTGTCCTCTGTCTGGAGACCCCACACTGACTTGTGGCAGCACATCAGTGTTCAGAAGAGCCCTCTCATGTATTCAAGAGGCAGAAATGCTTGCAGCTGCCACAGCAGAAGCTTCTAGCCCCACGTATCTTCTTCTTATTTGTCCTTTCTGTATTTTGTATGTGCATAATTTTGAATAGTCCCAGGTCTCCTCTCCCTGCCCCAGTGTCTGTTATTACTGAAAGAGTGACAGACTGACCTCCTAGATTCAGGGACAGAAGACTTTCCTGGGAAGGGTGTATCTAGACAAATCCCTCACTCCCGGTCCCCAGCCCCCAGTACCTCTTTTCCAACAAGACAACCCCACTGTACCTAAAGTGACATCAAAAGTCTGGGTGCCATGGAGAGCCGTTATTGTTCCCAGTCCCACTAAGTAAACCCTTTAACTTTTACCTGCCCTCCACAGGCAAGTTACACAGCCAAATACGAAGGCACATGGCAAGCGCACAGTTAATCTTTCAAGTTCATCTTGAAAATAAGGAAGCAATGAATGAAAAACACATACATACAAATAACCCGAAACTATTGCTATTCTTAGGAGACTGGTATGTTACAGGCTTTCTTTTTGTTCACATCATCCATAGATTCAGCAAAGTTTCTCTCTATATATTAAGCTTCTCTCAAGCCCTAGGCCCTGGGCCAGGTGCTCGAGAGAAAAAGATGAGCATAAGCAGGCAAAGACCCTGTCCTCACAGGGCTTACGGCCCAATAGCACATCTAGATTTCAGTCAAGCTCTTTGTATGTGTGATTATGAAACACGCATAATCTGAGGAAGCAGCATGGGGTGTCTGAGAGTGTCTACCAGGACAGCCTCATCAGGCCTGGCCAGGCTGGGCAGGGAGACGTTCCATTAAAGAGGACTCAAGCACTAAACCTCCAGGAAGCTTCTCCACCTTGAGTGTGCTCAGCAGCTGGAGCAATGGACAAGAACGGCACTCTGAGCAGGGGTCTCAGCAACAACACCCTTACTGACGGGCAGAGCTGGGCTAACTTCCCAGGGTGCCAGGAGCAGCGACTTCAAAGCACTTGCCTGCTCATGCACCAAAAGAACAAAAATTTGGTTCCCGTCTTGCAAAGGATACAATTTCTAGTAGTTTGTAAATGTTGACATTTTTCAACAAAATTGTAAAACATTCATTAAAACATGATCAATAGATTCTAAAAAAATCATAGTAATTTCATAACCACCTTAACCCATGGGAAGAAGAAGAACAAGCTCTTGTGTAACAGTAAGATACTTTACATATCTCTTTTTCTCCATGAACTAATAGTTTCATTTCACTTTCCGCACAGCATTTTAAGCTCATGGAATATACTTTGATGCTTTAAATTTTTTTATTGATCATATGTATCTGCTACAGAAATATGTATGTAAATTGACTTTTATGTTTTGTTTGTAATTCATAGGGCTATAAGGTTCTAGGTATTAAAAATAATTTTTGTGCAAAGAAATATTTTTATTATTGCTAAGCCACGGATTAAAATAAAATGGAGACATTAAAATTTTGATAAATATTTATTTAACAAAAATAATGCAATTGTATTGAAAATGCGTCTTTTAATGAGATGGATCCATGAGGCTTTTATGTTTCTGAGAATAATTGTGACTAATCACATGAAAGGAAGAGGATTCAGTATCAATTTTATTTCTTGCTTATTTGTTTTTATAGACATTAAAGGCTCAGAAAATGTGTTTACAAAAACAAGTGCATAAAAATGGAAGCTTTTTTCTAACTATTGTTACTCAAATTTACTACAATCGAGGTATGTAACAAAATCACAGTGATCTAGCATCAAAAATATTTTAAATGTTTTTGAATTATCCCTTTGTTTGCTGTCCTGGAAGTTTTTCACATTAGTATAAGGCATCATTGTAAGGCTCTCAATGGGTAAAATGTATGTTCTATTTTGGTTCCTCCGTCCCCCATGGGAAATAGGAGAATGTGAAATAAAAAGAAGAAATTCAAGGACCAATTCAGTTAGACCAATATTGGGAAAGAGTTCATATGGAAGTTGATGATCCAATATACCTCTTGGAAAAATATGTATAAATCTTCAGAGGTATATATACTTCCGTGTAAAGGTCACTGACTGAGGATCAGGTAATACTCCACTCAACCCAGAGACTGATAATATCCTTGGTGTCATTTCACCTTGCTAACCTCCCAACATGGGGAAAGAAGCTACCTGGGAGGGTGTTGCTCAGCCCCACTCCCCGCCACACTTCTTCAGGCTGAGAGGCTCCCTCCTGGACTTTTCAGATTGTATTCCAGTGTAAGGTAGAGTTCCCTGCTAGAAATGAAATACGAGGAAGGAAATAGGTAGGTAGAAGAAGAATGGATGGTACAACTTGATCCTGGAGGTCAAGAAAAGCTTAACTGAAAAAGTGACATCTGATTAAAGACAAAATAGATGTATAAAAGTCAACCAAGCCAGGAGAAGAAGTGCCAAAGGGAGAATATTTCAGGCAAACAGTAGGTGGAAAGAACTGAAGAAGGAAAGGTTATGAGGGGCTCAGTTTATTGTCAGTGCAATAGGGAACAATTGAGTGTTGTTAAAGAATAAACTGACATAATCAGATCTTCGCTTAATGAACATCTCTCTGGGAACTGCTGGTGGCCAAGCCCTGGAAAGAAGCACCAATCCAGAAAGGAGTTGAACTAGACAGCAAAGAGCAGAAAAGAACTGTCACCTCCTTTATTCTAGACAGCAGACCTTGTTTTATACAACCTGGACTCTTTGCAGCCCCCCCCCCACACTGAACTGCAGCCACTGGTGTCTCTCTCCTTCTTTCTCAATGCCATTGAGTCACTTATCCTGACCTTGTACATTAACATTTGTCTTTCTCTTCTCAGAATAAGACTTCATAGTTATAAGGAAATTCCAAGACTAGAGGAGACAGATAAGATGGGTTGTCCCTCCCCTTGCACTCTGGACACCGACAGCTGCTGCAGCTCCTCTAGATCGATTCCTGACTCTTCCTTTACTGCTGGCCAGATAACAGGTAGCAGAGCCCACTTCTCAAAAACTATCCAGGTTACCAAACATTTATAATTAAAAATTAATATCCTGAAGGTGCTATAAAGGCCTCTATTTTAATATCAGTATGTCTATTCTTTTTATCTCTATCTCCACCATCACTTTACATATTCAGATGTGGGTTTACATTTTCCCACTCTGTAAGAGGTAGATAAAATCTACCAAACCCCCATTGCACATCCAGAGCTTTGTCAGAACCTCACAACATCCCTGGAGACTTCTGGGCTCCCCTTCTACTGAACACTTCAGTTTAAGCCACGCTCACCCCATTAGTGTCTTACCCCATTCATTCTTCATCAACCCACACAACTCTTTTAAATTCCCACCCAATTAAACATTAATGCAAAGTGTGTGAGTGTATAAAAACCATTGACAATAATTTTGGAAGAAGCATGGATTTGTGTCATTGCAACACAGAGAGTTTGAAGTTAAGCTGGAGCTAGCCAAGCTCCTAAAAACTACTAAAATTCTAAAACTTAAACACCAGGCTCTTGCCTTAACGCAGGGCATATTTTTTGTCTTGACATATTTCTTTTCTTGCTCCTTCTCCCCAAGCCTCATTATTGATTCATCTCCCTCTTTCTTTGATGACCATGGTGTCTAATAAACTATACATTTGGGTTTTATCTTCTCCCCCAAAAACTTCTCCAGATCCCCTTTTTTCCTAAGCAGAATGCTGGTATGAGCAATTAATGTAATATCCTCACCCCATTACACATACAATCATATGACTTGATATAGTGCATATTATATATTTTATAATGTAACATAGCATACCATAACATCTTAAAGAGTTAACTATAAAATATCCACAATGAATGACTTAAAGCCCAAAGTAAATATAAACATTAATAAAAACAATTTTAACATACATTATATTGCAAGCTCTTCTTGGACAGAGTAGCATTCCAGCAGGTTAAGCTGCTTCTGTGTGGTATAAAATATGAGAAAAAATATCAGATTCATGGACTGTGGTTAAGTATTGAGTAACAAAATAATACATTGTAGGCTTGGGGGAGAAGGAACAAGAAAAGAAATATGTCAAGACAAGAAATAAGTCTGGGCTATCTGGGCTTGGGCATGGGGGAGCAGGAATATGATTCTGTTTCTTTCCTGTAAAACCTTCTAGAGTCATTATCATGCAATTATTAATGTCTGTGATATAACCTACAAAGTTTTCCAAACATCTTTAACTACAGCACACTCTCACCCAGACCTTCTTGCTGGCTGGTGTTCTGCAGAACACTCTTCAGAAAACACAGTAGCTGAAAGATGACTAAAATTGTCTATACTTTCTAGTGCCTTGGGATTCTCAGACCCCCACCCAAACCTGCAAGTGAAAACTAATCCCCTTTCTTGGCAAGAAAGCCCTTGGTTCCCTCTTCCACCTTCAACTCCAGTGCAAAAGTATTTGCTCCAAGTCCCAGTGATTTAGATTGATAACCTCTGTGTATTAAAAACACATTTGAAACATGAAGTAGACATGGTGAATAACTTTCTAGAGAAAAATTGAATTGAATTGGGTACTTTGAGTTCCTTATGATCAGGAACCAAATCTCATTGACTTGGTGGCCGGCTTATGGTAAGCACTTAGAAAACAGTGGTTACATGAATGAACAGTAATTAGCACACAATCGGTACTCTATAAATGGTGACTCCCTTCACCCTTTTCCTAAAACACAAAAGAAGACATTGCACACATATGTAAGGTGTAGTTCGGGGGCTGATCATCCAGGATTTAGCGCAAATTGCATTGGTACTCTCTGTGTCCATGCACCACCACTCCACCAGTCTTTGCACTTGGGAACCTCACAGCCGTGTAGGACTGCATTTCGATATTCTCATATCTTTCTGAGTTTTTAGAAGTTACATTGACTTTTGACTTGTTTATACCGAGGCCAACTTCTAGGTAAATGATTCAGGATAATCCTTCTCCATTTTTTTCCCTCGTAAGTTCTTGGCCAATGAAGATGAGGTACTGTAGAGCTGAACTGAGGAAGTAAAACATATAACTCGACCATTGAAGAAAACCACCCTGGTTTCTAAATGCACTGGCTTTCTTTCAGTTACAGTAAAAAGAGAGAGAAGCACATCTTGGAAACTGCTGCGGGTGCATTTCTGTGCTTTGGGCTTCGCCACCTAAGAAAGGCATGCAACACACTTCCCAGAAAAGTGACCATAGACTGCCGCATGAAAGGGGTCCTCCTGGGCCTCTGCTGGGGGCCCCACGCAGCTCTTTAGCTGGGTGTGTGTTTTCTCCTCTGGTCTGCTTAAATAGGCAGTTTGTTCCTGCCCAGAACATGTCTGGGCAGGGACTGTCAGTCCTGCCTCCATAAATGGGGATCTCAGTCACTTTTCAACATTGATACCCAGGGAGGTCAGCATCCTTCCCAACTGGCTCTTGCCATCTTCTCTGGAAAGCTGGGCCATACCTTCTAGTGACCCATCCCCATCTTTGGCTGACTGTCTGTAACCACGTTCATGGCGTGTTGGAGGTGTAAGAAAATATACCACAGTTTGCCGAGTATAGTGTGTCCTCATGCATAATGTGCATCCTTATTTTTCTCTAAAAAATATGGACAAAAAAGTGCACATTACACATGGCAAAATATGGGTAAGTACTTCTCTGAGGACCTCAGACCTGCTTACTACTCAGAAGCAGACTGTTGGGACTTGGACCCACACTTCAGGTCCATTGAACCTTAGGTTCCTTTCCCTCTGAGAAGCAATACATAAGAATACAGACTTTGGCCCTGGCTGGCGTAGCTCAGTGGATGGAGAGCGGGCTGGGAACCAAAGTGTCCCAGGTTCGATTCCCAGCCAGGGTACATGCCTGGGTTGCAGGCCATAACCCCCAGCAACCGCACATTGATGTTTCTCTCTCTCTCTCTATCTCCCTTCCCTCTCTAAAAATAAATAAATAAAATCTTTTAAAAAAAAAGAAGAATACAGACTTTGGTCAAACAGACCATGGTTCAATACAGATTTTACCATTTCCCAGGAGATCCTAGACTGTTCCAGATACAGTTCCAAATAAGTTTACAAATATAAGTAAGACCAAGCTCTGCTCTTAAAATGCTTTCAGACTAGTGGGATAGGAAGGGATGTGGAGAAATGTTTTATAACATACTATAAGGATATTTTTGAGGAAGACATGTATCTGAATTAATCTTACCTGTGGTACTCAGGGGAACTAGATGGAGATAGAAATATTTTAAGTGGGTTTTGGAATATGAGTAGGTGTTTTATGAGTAGTTAGAATTGGCAATAATATTCTATAATAACAATAAATTTCTAACTCTAAATAGATAAACAGAATAAATTGTATTTTCTACTTGTATAAAGTCTGATGCAGATGTTCGAGTCAGTTGGCTGTCCTAGGTAGCTCTTCTTTGCACAGTGATCTAAGATCCAAACTACATCAGTTAACTGGTTCTTCTGGATTTTCACTGGATCCTCTTCATCTTCACCATGAGGATACAGATTATAAACGTCTCAAGAAGCTTTAGAGACCAGCCAAAATATTTCCTTACATTACTGGTATCACATTATAACACCTAGAAATAGTCACATGGCTCCATTCAACTGCAAAGGAAGCTGGGAAATGTAGTTCCCCTGTATGCCCAGGGGATTAGAAAAATGAGTTTTGTTAATTCATTGTACTGACTGTGCAAGTATAAGATTTATCAAGAAGAAAGAGCAAGACCTTTCAAGGGAAAGGAGTGGGGATCTATCTTCACAAATACAATGTGAGTGGTTACTCAGTGGAATCACTAGGCAAAACAGAACCTTTCTAGAAAAATATGTTTGGAAATCAGTCAAGGGAACTAAAAGCAGAGCTTGAGACTTATCAAGGAAGGTTACAAAGAGTAAAGTGAAAAGCTGGTCTGGTGGGTCAGCTATGATACAAGTTCTTTTTTTTTCCCACTGGGAAAAAAAAAAAGCTCTTTCTTCTAAAGAGCCTACACATGTGACCTCCATTCCTTGCACAAAGAGATAAGTCCCCAGAGAAGCTCCCACAGAGAAGCTTTGAAATGGTCTGGCCTATTTCAAAACATAAGTTTCTTTCTTTCATTTTCTTTTCACATGTCCAGACAGTTCTCAAACCCCAGAGACCTAAAGACTTTCAAATGGGTCCCAGGCTCACCACTCTGTGTGGGAGCTTTCACCTCCTTCCTGAACCCATGCAGACTGTGCACTCTCGTGTGCACCTGGAGGGAATTTCGAAGGCCAGTGGAGGCATGGTCTGAGATAGAGGTCAGTGGCCTTCAAGGGAGAACCCTCTAGAGGAAGAGGCAAGTGATGGCAATGAGCCCTGATGCCTCCACTCTGTCTTCTCACCCACCTTTGGCAGGCTTTGAGACCAGAGGTGATAACTGACTCTAATTTTGAAACAATCTGTCCAAGAGTGTGCATTTTTTTAATTTATTTATTTATTTTTAGAGAGGGAAGGGGGGAGAGAGAGAGAGAGAGAGAAAGAAAGAGAGAGAGAGAGAGAGAGAAACATTAATGTGCGGTTGCTGGGGGTTATGGCCTGCAACCCAGGAATGTACCCTGGCTGGGAATTGAACCTGGGACACTTTGGTTCCCAGCCCGCGCTCAATCCACTGAGCTACGCCAGCCAGGGAGTGTGCATTTTTTAAGTAAAATTATTATTGGCTTCCATTTCTTTTGATAATATATTTACCAACAAAAATTTACGTGATGCAAAAAAGTATTTTTAAAAAGTTATCCAAATACCATATGATCTTACCTTTAAAAGGAACCTAATCAACAAAACAAACAAACAAGCAAAATATAACCAAAGACACTGAAATTGAGAACAGGCTGACAGAGACCAGAGGGGAGGGGGAGGGAATTTCAGGGGAAAAGGGAAGGGTTTGCAGGAACAAGTATAAAGGACACATGGACAAAAATAAGAGGGGTGGAAATGGGAGGGAAGTGGAGGGGGCTGGGGCCATGGGCTGGGATGGGGTAAAAGGCAGAAAATTGTACTAGAACAATAATTAAATTTTTAAAAAAAGAATATAAAAAAGGTTATCTAAAATCTTACAACTTAAAAGTTGAGCATTGAGTGAATATGTTCCTAGACGTCCCTTGATATATAAAAACAAATGGAAGGAAGGAAGGAAAGTAGAAAGAGAGAGAAGAAGGAAAATAATTATATATCACAATGGAACTGCACTTTACACCTTGGTGTAGTACTTTTACACATTTTTAAAAATCAGTAATATTTATCGACAATGAAAACAAATACAAATACAACTTTAAAGAAACTATCTTTAATTCATTCACCATGTTACTGGGATTTCCTTCACCTGAGGATTCTCCTTAAACTAGCCATTGAAGCCACTGTGCTACCTGCCATTTCTCAGTCTTTCTTAAATTTTTTAGCTTTATTTTCATTGTTGACACTAATACAGATGTCCCCATTACTGCCTTTACCTGTCTCCACTTGGCCCACCCTTCCCTCTGGCCATCACCATACCGCTGTCTGTGTCTGTGGGTTATGTACACTCATTCCTTGGCTAATCCCTTCACCTTTTTTCCTTGACCAAATATTTATTGAGGACCTGCCATGAGCCAGGGCAGTAGGCCAGTGCAGGGAATGAGCAGTCAGCAACACCAACATAGTTTCTAACCTCCCGGAACTTAGGTACAGAAGAATGTTTCTTGGAGCGTGGTTCAATATGTCAGGGCATCTAGATTCATGGATTTAATGCGAGGTTCAAACACTGGCATTTGCAAAGTTCAGGCAGGTGAGTTGGAAGCACATTGCAGTTTGGAACCACTGCGCTAGCAGAGCTGTGTGCCGGTAGAACATCGCCCAGAGGAGGCATGACAGGTGTATATGACCAATTCCAGTGAGGAATCCAGGTCAAAGTAGGCAATGACCCAGGCTGGTGAAGCTAGACTGACCACTCTGGACATGATGTAATCATGGGTGTGCAGACCAGTGTTACCACTGGTGTGGGGAGGCCACTTTGCTCACAGGCAGCAGCATCGTTACAGGTAATGGACTTCAGCAGGTGTGTACGGCAACCTGCATCCTTTGGGTAATCTCATGGATAAATTTTCAAGAATTTTGATATAGGAATATTAACCTCAGCTCCTATGAACATCTGCCAGCAGTGACTTGATTGTGCCCTGGCAAATGTCATGAGGACTTAGAAGCTTCAGCACAAAGACTCCCAGAGGAAGAAACAGGAAAGGGCTGAGGATTAGGGTCAGCTTCCTGCCGAAAGCTGGGTGCTCTCTGTGAACCATGTAGCTAAAGGATTTGATTTTTCTTCTCTATTTGGTTGACAGGTTGAGATCCACACTAACTGTGCAGGAGAGGTTGAGACCCAGCGTGGATGCTGAGAGCCTGTGGAAGGGAACTGCTTTTCACATTCAGATAACACTGCTTAGCTTGGTAACAGGAGGCCAGGTGGGAAGCCACTTAAGAGATTCAAGCAATTATGTAAATTGAATGAATACACTATTTGGAAGACATATAACATTTAGATAACAACATTCAGTTTTTAATCACCCTCCAGCCTTCTGAAGATACATGTTTCTAAAGACTCATTATAAATATCATTTCAGAAAATGTGAAAGGTGCAGAGGTCTATCAGGTAATAATGTTTATTATTTTAATGAGTGAGTAAATGGATGTTTGCTAAAAGACTAGAAGTTAGTTTTTAAAAATCTCCGGAATGATCAATAATTCTCACAGACTCATATCTTTTTTTTCATACTTGCCTGTAATTTTTGTTTGTATTACTGCTAGTGAGATTTAGTATCTCATTTTTTACTGACATCGGGAGAGGCAGAAGTAAAGTTAGGTGTTTCTAGTCTCTAGGAAGATAAACATGGATTGCTACAAAGGGGATTAATTGAGAGTTTGATGATAAGGGAAAATAGAAATATAGCAATAGTAAAAATCAGATTTAAAATTTAAAAACTACAGTTGTCTGGTAGCATTCAATACAGAGACAAGTGGCCTTGACTATTCTTCACCAGCTTTGAGTGCATTACACACTGCAGTAACTAGCAGTCATTCCAATGACTTCTGGTTAGCAAGGAAGTCTGTGATATAGTCACATATTCTAATTTAAAAGACTTGGAGAGGTATTATACATGAACATTTCTGTCGTTTTTTTAAGTTTTGGTATTTTATGGGTTTTGCTTCTGTCATAGGTAAAAGTCGCTTGGCCAGAAGACCTCTTTTCTCCAGTGAGTAGGGTTGCCAGATTGAGCAAAAGAAGTATAGGATGCTCAGTTCAATTTAATTGCAGATAAACAATTAATCACTGGAGATTTATTTGGTATAAATATATCACATTGAATATTTGTGGTTTACTTATGTCTCATTCAATATTTGGGACACACTTACACTTTAAACATTTTTTTTATTTGAAACCTAAATATAACTAGATGTCCTGTATTTTATCTGGCAACCTTACCCAGGACTCAAAGGAACCCAGTGTTGTATTTCAGAGTTACTCCATTCTGGAATTGTTGCGCTGGAGAAAGCCTGGCTGGTTCTATTAGTAAGCTCCATAGAGCTTTTCAGAAGAAATCCATAAACTTTAGGACAAAATAACCTCTTAGAATAATAACCTCCCTCTGAAAGTCTGAGTCAAGTGAGACCAAGCCTGGAGATAGACCTGCAGGAGGTATGCAAATAGAGGCGATAAGCTCTAGGGAAGGAGGGTATAAGGAGTAAATTAACTCGATAAGGCTCTTTGCAAAATGACCTCCACTGAATTGGGCTCTATAGTGAAGGCTTTGGCTTGTATTGAAGCAAGCCCCAAGCAAGAGTATCATGACATCCATTGCTAAAGCTGCCACCCAATATTGTTGGGGACACTGTACTCTGCTTCCCTCCTTTCTCTGGAAGCTTCATTTTAGCCTTAATTTTATGTTTCTGTAATTATCTATCTGTATTGGTCACTCACTGAATTCTTTAAAAGACAGGGAATGTATCCTTTAACTTTATACTGTGTTCCCAGTGGTAGAACATTGCCTGGCGAGCAGTAAGTACACAATATGGTTTGAATGGGTAGCAGGGAAGATGGATGGATGGATGGATAGATGGATGGATGGATGGATGGATGGATGGATGGACAGGTAAAGGAATGGATGGATGATGTGGTTGAAAATATTACATTGTGTTGATGGGGAGGCAAACATTAGCTCTTATACACCTGTATAAAAATATTCATAGTCACTTCATTCATATTATCCAAAAATGAGGAAAAAGACACTATGTTCACAATAGGAGGATGGATAAGGAAATTGTGGTATATTAACCCAATGGGATTCTACCTGGCAATAAAAAGGAATAAATTGCTAATGCACACCACAGGAATAAACTACAAGCATATGATGCTGAGTAACAGAAGACATGTAAAAGAGTACATGACATATTATTCCATTTTTGTGAATATTTAAACAAACTAACTAACTTAGGGAGGAATAACATAAGAACACAGTGCATTTGGGCAATGGAGGGGGTGGGCTGGGCTGGGAAGGGGCATGACAGAACTTTCTGGAAGTTGTTGTGTATCTCAATAGTTATTCAGGGTGCCTAGGTATATGCATTTGTCAAAACTCAACAAATGTACACTTGTGTTCTAATGTAAGCAAATTTTATCCCATAGGAAGAAAAATCTATAAACAAATACTGAATTCTGGTTACATGCATACGTGTTCAGGGGAAATACAGCAATATCTGTGATTGGCTCTGAACTGCATCCAAAAAACATGGGCTGACGGCTGGATGGAGCAATACACACAAGTAAAATAGAGCAGGTATAGCAAGGTGCGAATGGTAGAATCCACGGCAAGTCCACTGGTGCTCACTGTAAAACTCTTTCAAGTTTGTCAGATGTTTGAACTTTTCCATAATAAAATGTTGGGGCAAAAGGAAACTTCTGGCTCACGTAACTGTCAGGGTGCTTCACCCTAGGAAGAAATCCGACCTTCTCTGAGGATATCTGAGAACATCGCTCAGGGTGAGTAAATTACCCCTGAGGCTTTCTGCGGAAGTGGCCCCACTCTAGTGAGAAGCCCAGATTCCATTTAACCCAGCCAGGTAAGAGTTCAGCTCAGGTTATTTTTCAACGTCCCAGTCATTCCAGCACATTCTCCCCTGAAAACACTGCCCATTTACTTAGAAGTAGGAAGGACATCCCCAACACCAGGGTTCCTGTTCCTTCTCCTCCCCCTGCAGTCTCTGGTCTCTGTCCTTGAGTGGCTGGCTCAGGGCAGCCATGTGGGCATGGCTACAAAGTCCGTTGAAGGAGACTGACTTCCTGAGGTCCATACTGGCTAAGCTGCTCCCTCTTGCAGGAGGCATGGGTGTGCCTGGACATCACTCTGCTGGACACGTTCTGCAGCCGCCAAAAGACAGGATTTACTCGGGTGAAATTTAGGCCCAAGGGGAACTCGAACATCATGCCACAATTAGAAGTGACATGTGACCCAGGATTAAAAAGTCAGCTGCCAGAGAGGAACGAACTGCTTGTTTCAAGTTGATCAGATTGAGGGAAAAACTGCTGGTGTGATTCCATCTGTAAAAACACCAGAACATTTCCAGGTTGGTCAATTAATTTTTTTTTAAATAATGAGGTGAAGGTAAGGAATCCCTCTTAGAAACAATATATGTTGCAGGCTCCCTGTAAAGGGAAAAGAGGAGGATGAAGAGCTCCATCACATTCTGCTAGAAATTTCTGTGACTGTGACCCTGGGGCTGCAGGATGGGGAGGACTAGTCACAGTTGAATCCTTCACTCTCCACCTGCAGTCTCCCTGGGTCAAGGCAGAATCAAGCAGCTATTTATTATGCCAGGATTTGAGCCCTCTCATCAGGAAGTCTGCGTCCTGTGACCTCCTACTTGGAGGCATTTAAATTCTATCCACCAAGAGATGGTGGGCTAGTGCAACCAGCCCCTCATTGCCGGAGGCACTCAAACCGACACTGGATATAAGAAGATGAGTGTCAGTTAAAGAACAGAATGGTGTTATAGGCTGACTTGTGTCCCCCAAAACACTGCTGGCACCTGGACCTTGGACTTCCAGGTTCCAGAACTGTGGGAAAATAAGGCATCCACCTTGTCTCTGATATTAATATGTTGTTACAGCAGCCCCAGCAGAATGATACAAGCAGGGATTGAAGGGGGTGGTTTTCAAGTTCCATGTGAGCATGTAAGTTTATGGAGGCGAGGTCTTTGCCCTGTCTGTTACAGTATTCCAAACACCTACAATAGACCTTGGCAGGTAGCAGGCACTCAATAAATAATGAATAAATAAATAGTGTTAGACTTTCCAGAGAACTTGCTGTTATTGGAAGTTCACTACTAAGCACGGTGCTTTTTAAACATCCATGCTGGCCCTTGATATAGGTCTACTGCATTTATGATAGCATGTATCTATTTTTCTGGCTTGGTTTTGGAAAATGTGGAAAATAGAGGCATTAAAAGAGAAAAACAAAATGTTCCTAAGATACAACTATTATAAACATTTTGGTTCATTTTCTTCATAAAAAATATATACATAGGTAAGTTTAAGACAAATTGTAAGTGCAGGATCTTTTCTTTTTTTTTCACAAAAGATTACAGCATACTTTCCTTCCTCATTGCATATTTTCTCAAACAGGATCTTTAACATATACTGCCTATTATTCCATCATGAAGATGTAATGTTGTTTAATCATCTAAAAAGTGACTTAAATATAACAGAAAAAATTTTGATAAATCTGTATGTCCAAAAACACTAATTTTTGAAATTACATTTAGGGAGGCTAAATATTTTCCCCAGGTTTTAATTGGCTATTTTAATCTTTCTTTCTTCTATTATGATTTTCTATTGTCAACGTTTAGAAAATCTTTCTCCATACCCAAATCTGTTCATCACTTCCATTTGGGGGGGATGTTTCCATTAGCAAATCAATATATGCTCATGGTATAAATTTCAAAAATATGTGAAAGCTGAAATAATAAAAAATTCATCTACAATGATTTGAATTTTATTGTTTTCTTTCCCATCAGCTTACAGTATATATTTTCACATGTTTGTTAACATACAGTTCCCATAAAATTTTATATGCTAACTTTAAATTTATTTGTATGATTATAAAATGAACATCTGATCACTGTAAAATTTGGTGGCTGCATAGTGTCACATGGAGAAATTAAAAAGATCTAAATCCCAATCACCAGGCAGAGCTACTGTTAACATTTAGTATTCAATTCTTCCCTTCTAGTTTTTGTCGTATGTGTTTTACATAATTGCAGTGTGTAATATGCAAAATATTGTACTGATTTTAATTATGTGTTCATCTAAAATTTATATTTATGGTAGCAAATTGTGTATCCAAAAGCACAAAATAGAAAATTAAAGTCACTAATAATAGTACCATTCAAAGAAAATCACTATTAGCAACTTTGTATATTAGCTTGGGGAGTGATCCACATGTCTTCTTTGAATGGTAAGAAAAGGATGTAAATGTATATCATCCATACCACAAAGTACATCTCCAGCAATATCCACAGGTTTTCTATATATAAACAGAAGCCTAATGATTAGCATGTACTAATTAACTCATTTAATGTTTGTTCTTTTCTTCTGTATTTTAAGTTTCTCAACTTTGCCTCCAAGTTACTGATTTGATATTCTCCAGAACAATTCTCCCCTCTACTCCCTGAAAAAACAATTTTAATTCTCTTTTTGTAAATTAGTTTCCTATGTCAACCGGTTCTTTGTTACTTTTTTCTCCGTTTATTTTTGTCTTGCAGTTTCTGCTCACCAACACAGAGATCATACTGGGCTTTTTGGCATTTTAGAATTTTCTGCGGTGTATTTTTTGTTACTTTTTCTTAATTAAACGTTTCATTTTTGGTAATCGCACTTCACATACAGTTTTCAGAAACAGCACGCTGAGATACCATGTACCATTTCCAGTTTGCCCAAAGGTAACAATATGTGGAAATAACCTACGTGTTGTTATATGTCACATTTTCATTACCCATTCACCCATTGGTGGATATATATAGATATAGATATAGATAATGGAATATTACACAGCCACATAAAAGAAGGCAATCCTGCCTTTCACAGCACCACAGATGAACTTGGAGGGCACTATGCTAAGTGAACTAAGCAACACACAGAAAGACAAATATGTATGACCTCACTTATACAGAGAATCTAAATAAAGCTGAACTCATAGAAATAGCAAGTAACATGATAATCCCCAGGGCAGGGAAAATGGGGAAATGTTAGCCAAAGGGTACAAACTTTCAGTTACAAGTTCTGGGGATTTAATTTACAGCACAGTGACTATAGTTAACAAGACCATGTTGTATACTTGACATTTGCCGAGACAGTAGACCTTAAACGTTCTCACCATCACCAAAAAACCAAACCAAAACTAAGAAGGTAATTATATGAGGTGATGAATGAGTTAATTAGCTTAATGGTGGTAATCATTTCACAAGGTATACATAAAACAAATCATGAGGTTGTATACTTTAAATTGTATAATTTTTATTTGTCAATTAATTATACCTCAAAATAGCCAGGAAATAGTGCCATTTGCACCAGACGCATTCTTTTGGTATCTGGTGTAAGGCCATGTTTGTTGTGTGCATAAGAACTCAAGCTTTATGAAAAATATTTCAGCCTAATTACACAAATCTGGAGATTGCAGCAGAGTATGCCACTCAGTGACCTGATTTGCAGAGTGTATCACTAGCTACTCTTCGACTTACCCTGAGAAAAGAAATCCGAACTTTGGCCACATTATACATGGGAAAACAGGCAAAGCATGGCTTATGCAAGTGCAAGGTACTTCCAAGGTCATTTCCTTCACTCCTTGACCATATTGTTATTTTTTCAAAAGTCTGTCTCCTTCGTGACCAGGCTGCATTCTCTGAGGACAGGGTCAGGCTGCCAAGCCGGCAACTTGAAATGGAGTCATTTTAAAGCCTGCGTTCTAATAATGGGCGTCGCTCACTTCTGGGCCTATAAGTAATTCAGAAGCCATTGAAATTTCCCAAAGAGAGCACACCGTAGTGGGAGGCAGTCTCCCAGGCCCCAGAGTGAGGCTCTGAGACGGCGAAGTCCATCAGGAGTCGGGCAGGCTGGCCAGCCGGCTCCCAGTGCAGGGAGAGCCCAAAATAGAATGGGGACAGGGTTGATCATCTCTCAGGGAGGCTACTCAATTGACTCCCTTAAAAGTCCATGTTCTCACAAAACCAGCCGACGCTGATGCATTGAACGGATCATAAGCAGGGCTCATACATTTGTGCATGCATTTGTCAGTCGACAAACACTAAGAGAGTACCACAGAAGCATGGGGCAGTTGTTATGCATGGAAAGCACTGGAAAACACAACCACTCTCTACAGTTTTGAGCAGCCCACGGTGGTTTCTTTAGACATTTACTGAGGGACCTCAATGTGTCTGATACGGTGTTAGGCATGCTTCTCCTACCAATCCTGAGATTTCCTAAAGAAATCTCATGTGTTTCCTAAAGAAAACACATGGAAGAGAACAATTAACAAACCACAAAACAAAGATCCACAGTCACCTGTGCTGGATCGATCAGGTGGAGAATTTTTTTTTTCTAGAGATGATTAGTTCCAACTGGTTTACACCTAACCATGTCACTAGGATACAAGAAAAGGTGACCAGGCCTCAGTTTCCAGTTCCCATTGCCCAGTCCCGAGTTAGTGCAGGGTGGATACAGGCAGTCATCCTTTCTGGCTGCCATGGAAGAGGCGGCGAGGGAGGGGGAAGGGTGAGACCACATGCAACATCAGCAGACAGGCCCTAGTAGGAACTCCTGCTGCACAGGAAAGTGAGGAAGCCAACCACACTTTCTCTGACCCATTTACTACACAATGACTCCACGCACCATTGTTTTGAAAGATGGCCACAATAATTTACCCCTGCTCCTTTGCAGTATGAATGTGAATGTTTTTCTCATCAAGAGATGGGGTTTAGCCCTGGCTGGTATGACTCAGTTGGTTGGAGCATCACCTCAAAGCCAAAGGGTTGTGGGTTCAATTCCTGGTCGGACACATACCTGGGTTGCTAGCCAGGTTCCCGGTCCAGGCACGTGCAATATCTGTTCCAGACACACACTGATGCAACCAATAGATGCTCCTCTCTCACACTGATGTTTCTTTCTCTCCCTTTCTCTCTCTAAAAAGCATTGGAAAAAAAAATGTCCTCAGGTGAGGATTGAAAATGTGAGAGAGAAATGGGCTTTATTTCCTCTTCCCTTGAGTCAGGTCACTTTGTGATAGCTTTCGCCAATACAGTGCCAATGGAAGTGATGCTGTGCATGACCCCAGCCCAAGCCTCAACACGCCTTGCATTTTCTGGCTTTGTACTCTCAGAGCAGTGACCTGAGATTACAAAGTAGACCACCAGTCTATGTAGCAATAAACCAGAACATACCAGATGACATTCAACAGCAACTGCCAGGTTGAGTGAGTCTATCTCGTATCTTCCAGCACAGTTGACCCTCCCCCCACACCTCCAGAGAACACAGCCATTTGTGCGAGCCCAGATGAAGCTAGCAAAGCAACTCTCTAGCCAACCCACATAATTATAAGGAAAAATAAATTGTTGTTCCAAGTCGCTATGTTTTGAGGTGGTTTGTTATGTAGGAATGGATATGTCTGACCTATATGATCAGCATCCTGGCTCCTGGAGAGGGGTAGTGGAGAGTGATCAAGTGAGCAGAAGCAGGATGATGGATAGGGGTGAATAAATCAAAACAGCAGCCACCACCCAGGACATCAAGCAGGGCCAGATTCAGGATTAGCTAAGAGATGCTGAGGCAAAACTGGGTTCTGCCCTGGCCCAAGCTCAAGTTTCCTTTTCACTTTGCTTGTTGGCAAGGGCAGAGAGAGGGGCACTAGCCTGAGAGTCAGGATCTATGAGTTCTCATTACTCACTGTGACCTTTAGATATATCACGTCAGCCACCTGTGCCTCAGTGTCATCACCAGCAGAATGTCCTTAACTGCCCTGCCTAATTCACAGCCAGGCCTGCTGTGAAGACTCAATGAGCAAAACGGCTCTGGAAACTGAAACATGATGCAAATATGAGACATGTCTATAAATCAGCTCCGATGCTATAAATTAGACCCACTGCCATGTGTGGAATCCCCACCTCTCTCGAATTATTTGATGAGATAAAGGGAAAGGTTGTATGGCTGGCAGGCATCAGTGCCATCATCTCACAAATAACCACCTTCCCAGAAAAGATGTGCCCAGCACTGGAACCCAGAACACAAAGCACAAGGTGTCCCGGCAGGATTCCTAAGCCACAGAAAAGCGGGAAATGCTCAGAAACATGAATCATCTGAGCCTCCTGGCCTCATCTCCAGATCTACAAAACTGGAAAGTGTTCAGCACTATTGACAGAGCTCTTGACATGCTCTGGGGGTGGAAAATGAATAGAATTAGCCACCACTCATCACATGCCACATGCCAGGGGCTGCAGGAGGGTATTTCTGGGAGCGCTCTTTGTGATTCTTCTCCACTGCACTTTGAGATTACAGAAAAGGAAACTGACTTTCAAGGAGGAAAGTAAGGTTATAATGTGGCAAAAAAAAGGAAGATGGTGGGATTAGTAAACTTTCTATGGATGACAGAGAATATGAAATGGTTTCAAAGGTAATTTTTAAAATTTGATTACATTTCTTGGGGTGCCATTTGTTAATAAGATTCTATAAGTTTCAAGTGTGCAATTCTAGAATTCATCATCTGTGTATTGCATTGCATGTTCATGAAATGGAAAAATAGGCAAAATGCATGCCGCAGAGAAACAAGCGTGAGGTACAAAGTTATAAAACAGCATGCCCATGAACACACAGTTTGGCTGAAACACAGCTGTGTACAGATATTAAGGGGAGATGAGATTTCAACGTGGCATTGAGACTCTGCCAGTCAAGATTCAACCAGAGAAGGAGACCCGATAAGGTAGGTATGGATTTATGTCAGGGGAATTATCACACACTTGTGGAAGCCGGTCAAGCAGCCTCTGCAAAGCTGCTGTCTTGGCATCCAGTGCTGGAGCTTAAAGTCCCCATGGCAAACAGTCAAAAAGGGACAATCAAGAGCAAGCTGGACCTCTGATAACTCAATAATAAATAGATAAGTCACCCAATTAAAAACGGGTTAAATATCTGCAAAGGCATTTCTCCAAAAAAGGATGCATAAATAAATGATCAAGAATCATGTGAGATGATGTTCAAGATCAGCAGCCATTAAGGGATGCAAATCATAACCACAATGAGAGAGTGCTTCACACCTCCCAGGATGGCTGTGATCAAAATTACAGATAATAACAAGCGCTAGAAAGGGATATGGAAAAATTAGAATTCTCGTGCATTGCTGGTGAGAATTTAAAGTGCTGTCGTCACTCTGAACAATTTGGCAGTTGCTCAAAAGGACTTACCATAGGACCCAATAACTTCACTCCTAGGTAGAGACCAAAGAGAAATGACAGACACGTCCACACCAAAAAAGTCCCCAAGTTTGGGCATATTGGCGGTAGTCAGAATGGATGGAACTGAGCACAGAGCTGGGATAACAGAGTCTCACACTGGAGAAGCACTGTGGGTCTGTGGGAGAGGCTGGTAAGATCGCAAAGGGGAGGGACTCTGGGAAAGGGTCAGGGCCTGTGGGATTCCACATGCGCTCGTCACACATCCAGAAGGTACAAGTCTCCCACAGGTCAGGAAGTCTTCAAGCCTTGTTTTCCTCAAGGGGAAACCACCTTACTGAGGAAATCAACTCTCCCTGGGAATTCCCGAGCCAGATTCCCTCCATTTCTCTAGAAATGATATCTTAATTGATTTTTAATTATTTCCATTTCTCCAAGTTAATTACCCCTCAAAGTTACCATCAGAGCTGAGTCACTCTGCCTGCCTTGTGTATATGCTCATATGTGGGGGAGGCGGTGTATGTGTGTATAGGTGTAGTTCACAGGCATACATGTGTTCACACAGCTATGATCATCTGTGATTGTCCTTCTGCATCAAAGAGAATTGACGCAATCTTGAGACTACATGTGTGCATATAGCTGAGAACCACGGTGCAGAAAAAAATGGAAAATGTCTTCATGCTTGTGTCCAGGTTAGAATTTTCCACACTTTTTCAGTTAATGACGACCTTGGTGTCTCAGTAATATTCTCTTGGCAACCCAGGTCAAAAGAAAAACCTGTTCTCTATATTAAGTAGTTAGGTCCAAACAACTTAATTTGTAGCTATGGCCAAACAACTTAGCAGCCACTTGAAAGAGATAACTCACATAAATTAAAAGAAGTCCCCAGTCTCCTCCATTATCCGAATTCTCAATTGTTCTGTCTTTATCCTGTCACCCCCACCCGAGCAGAAGGTCACCTCCTCCCTCATTTCTTGCCCAACACACAGCTTCTGTGCTGGTGACATAACTCGAGTGGTGCCTTCCCCTGCTGTCCTGCCTCCCTCCACGCTGCTGTGAGAGTTGCGACACCTTCTTCTCTGCTCCCGAAGGACTCTGCTCGTGCCCTGAGCACAAGAGTCACAGTTATCCACTGGTGACAGACTGTGTACCTTAAATAGTGAGAGGGCATGTTTATTCATGGCTCTCTGCTCAACTCCTAGTGGGGTCTGTCACCTGGTAGGTTATCAATGCATGTTTATTCATCGAATGAGTGAGTGATGTCACCAAATCCACCAAGCAATGTTGAAGTGATGGTGTACAAGAACTGTAGGAGCTAGCCTGCACATAAATGCACAGCCATATACACACATGCCAGTCCACACATGCACTCACATTCATAATGTGCAGGTTGACATAAACACCCACCTGCTTCCCAGCTAAACATGGATCTGGGTCCTCTCCTTGGGTGGAACACAGGGAGTTTAAATAGTCTATTCAAGGCCACACAGCTGGCACACAGCAGAGTGAGGATTCAAACCCAGGCAAATTAGCTCTACATTCTTAACCAATATGTTCTCCTGCCTCTCACTCATCCTGGCTGAAGGTCTTTCTTAGGTGGGTGTATACAAGCAGGAAGCTGTTCCCAAAATAAGTGATGTGAACTCTTTGTCCTCTGCCCCTCATTCTCACCCCTGTTGCCCAAAACTTTCTCAGATGACCCAGCATCATACACTTTATGAAGTCAGTACATTGGGCAAACACACGTGTTGCGTCCTAATTGGTGCCAGGCACTGGGGTGCTGTTCAGGGCAGAGCCTGTGGTTCCTGCCATGGGAAGACAGAGGTATCTCAGAATATAAAAGGATCATACACAAGGCATAAAAAGGAACATGGAATAGGATAAAGCAATTCATGTTGCTAAGAAGGTTACAAGAAAGCTCCAGAGAAGGCCACCAAGCTTCCCAAAGCTCAGGGTTCTTATTCAGACCAGGCAGATTGAATTCATTCCAGAATAAATAGCCAAATTCTGAATGTTGTTGGTGCACTTAGGGCCACACCACACTGCCCTGTGATAAGGAGACAGGGAGCCTACCCAGTGTTCCACAACCCTATGCCTCAGTTTCCTCCTCTGCAGAAGCCCCAAGGTGCAGGCTGGACTAGATGGACTATCTTTAGCTCCAAAACCTCAGTCCATCCTGTGTTAGATCCAAATATGTGATCAAATATTCATGATGGTTCTCCAAAAATAAGGAGAAAGCATAAAATTTAAAGGAGATGCAGTTATTTTCATTGTTGGCAGAAGAATCTACAGACCAAAGGGAGGAGGCCAATGGCCAAGGAACCCACAGAGACATCAAATCTTCTATCTCTGACTCATCTCTCTTCTTGAGTAACCAATTAGGGACACTCAGATTGCTCCCTCCTGCCCCGCATACTCTGAAACTTAGCTCTTAGTAGAGCACTGCTTAATATCCCTGAGCACCTACCCTGTGTCCAGAATTGTACTAGACCCTTCACATTGACAAGATCTCATTTCATCTTCTTAACAACACTGTAAAAGATAGCATTATCATCCTACTTTTATGGGTAAGAAAACAGACTCAGAGAAGGTAAGTCATTTGCCAAAAGCCACACAGCAAAAGCCAGATGAGAATCCAGATTCTGCATTTAATGTTCTTTCTACTCTGCACATAGTTGGCTTTGATAGTAGGTAGCAGGATAAGGGAGGCAAAGTAAGAAATGGGTCAATAATAAGATGTATTTTCAAGAGTGTATTATCTCAAAGCTTCCACAGTATATACATCTTCTGCTAAAATACAGCATGCAAAATCTTTGAATGTTGAATTTATTTAAAAAGAAGGGAACTGGTATTTCCCTTCCACCGCCACCTTGTTTACTGTCAGCTGCTTCCCACAGCTGGGTTCTGTTTCTTTTCCCTCCTTCAAATTTGTTTGGGAAAATGCCCCTCCCTGCCCCCTCTCCTGATATAAGTACTGAGAAGGGCAGTGCCTGGACCCTGTGATCATGGGAAAACGTACACCAAGCATCACATTTACATTCCAGTTGTTAAAGCAACCATTCAAGAGCCAAGGCACCGGGCCTCAGTCTGGGTGTTCTGAGAAGCAGTCACCAAGGTGGACTGAGACAAGCAAGAGATCAATGGAATGACACACCTATGAAGGATAAAGGGAGAGAGAAGTGGGCTGGGGAGAACCTTCAGACTGCAATGCAGGTCTGACACCCATGAAGAGAGAGAAGGAGGGAAGGAAGATTGGGTGGGAGGAGACACAGTCTTCAGCTCAGTTCTGAGAAAGCCATGGTGAGGCTGATGGGAACCCTCAGATTGAAGAGTCCTGCCCTGGACAGGAATGACCATGCCCCAGGACCCCCTCAGTATTCATTGGCTGTGAACAGCCTGGGGAGAAGGCCTTGGTGATCTCAGATTTGCAGCAACTGGAATCTGTCAGCTCATTATATTTCTTACAGCAGGTCCTTTCATGAAGGGAGATCTGAGGAGCATGCTCCCACAGCTGCCATGCAAAATTGTCTTCTCCAAAAGCTTTCACAATCTTAGTAAATCAGTGCACTTCAGGTGGAGACCTGACTATCTGAGAAAATGGTTGCATTCTTCAGGGCCTCTCCCAAGAGGCACTGGATGTGATGCCGATGTCTGAGTTCAATGAGGAAAGCTAGGGTGTCTTCTGAAATCACATCTGTCTCTCATTTTAATGCAAGACAGTATTGAGAGAATGGTGGAAAGGAGGATCTGCTATCCCTCATGACTGTGATCTTGGAGGGAAGGAGGAGGAGCGAAAGAGAAAGAGAGAGAAAGGAAGGGTGAGAGAAAGAAAGGAGGAAGGGCAGGAGGGAAGGAAGATGTTCACTGGTATTAATGGAATGAGCAAACCACCGCCACATGTCACACTTTAGCTTTAAGGTCTCCCTACTGAGGCCCTTCATTCAGCAAGCAGATATGTGCACCTACTACGTGCCAGACACTATGCAGAGTCCTGGGGATGCTGAGATGCTGAGACACATTTTCACAGTTCCTGCCTTCAAGAGATGAATAGTGGGAAGATACTCAGGGTAATCAGAAATATGAGCAAACATTTACTTTTCTAAGTGCTTTGACAGCAGGATACACAAGGCAGTTATTTGATTGCTATGGTTAGCATGTGTCTGTTGCAAGGAACATAAAACCCAACTCAAATTGGCTTAAATAGGATGGTTATTGCTTCCCATAAATGCTCTTATAACAAAGTTGTATTTTCCTCTCCTTCTGTGCTCAGAAAGGACATCGGCAACCTAAATATTTCGCTTCATGAGGCCTCCATATCCATACAGCAACATCCCTAATTTTTCTACTAAGTCCACAAAGGCTACAACCTTGATGATCGTCTTCCCAAGGTGTGAGAGGCAGCTGATTAACAAAGTAGGATCCTCTCCTGTGCCCTTCATCCCACCCTAACCAATTCTGTACTTTAGCATTTGTTATTGCCAATTAGTGCCCCTCTTTCTGGTGCCAAGTTCTCTATTATTTGAGAAGACTTGAATTACAAATAATAAAAAATTTTAACTCCAAGTGGTTTTTACTACAAAGATGCTACATTGGTGAATGATGAAGGTCTTGGTATAAGGAAGTGCTGGTTTGATCCAGCAGCTCAGCCATGTAAACACTTCCATCTCTCTGTTCGCCGTAGTGTCGGCTTCACCCCAAGGCGGGTTGCACTCATGGTCACAAGATGGTTTCGACAACTACCAAAGATCTATGTTTCCTTGGACCACATCAAGGGAGTGGGGAAAGAAATTACTACTAGAAGCTCTCTGACAAGAATGAGGAAGTGTAGTTCCAGAAACTCCTAGAAAACATCTCTTCTCATTGCATTGGTCCAAATGGGACCATGACCAATCACAATGTCCAGGAAATGGGACTTTACTAATTAAAATCATCCCAGACCATGTACAAGGGTGTGATTTTCTTCCCACAAAGCACATGGATTTGAAGAGGAGAGGTGTTGATAACAGAATTAAAATTGGGGTTTTTATAAAAAATGGATGTTGGGGAGATAACTACAATTTCCACTGTAATGACGATAACAACAATGATAGCAAATGTTTACTGAACCCTTCTATGCACAAGGGCTATCTGAAAGCTGGTGATCACTAGCCTGGACATACCTCTGCTCCACTCGCAACACAGCCCCCAGGAAACCCAGCCAGGAAAGCCTGAGCCAAGCTCTTCTGCAAGACTCCAGCTGAAATAGAGCCCCAGCCAGGCACTGTTCATCTCTTCCTACCTCTTCCCCCATCTGTGCCCACCCTTATCTCACTTTTTTGTTTGCTTAAAGTGTGAGGCAGACATAATTACTGAATGCAGGCAAGATCCCGAAAGAACCACTAAGGTCTTTAACTCAGCCAGAAATCACTTGTTCTAATGAGCCCCACTCATTACTTCCTGACCTCGGAGCTCAATTAATTTTACACAAGGAAAGTGCCAGGTGTCTCTGACTGCTGCTGTTAAAAATGCTCCCATTAAGCCCTGGCTGGTGTAGCTCAGTGGACTGAGCGCAGACTATGAACCAAAGTGGTGCAGGTTCGATTCCCAGTCAGGGTACATGCCTGGGTTGCAGGCCATGACCCCCAGCAACTGCACATTGATGTTTCTCTCTCTCTCTCCCGCCTTCCCTCTCTAAAACTAAATAGATAAAATCTTTTTTAAAATGCTCCCATTAAAAAGTCTGTCACCCCCTGACCCCGGGTAGGGACCTGACTGGAAACTGGCTATAAGGACTCAATAACCTGGCACCAAAGGCAGGAAAGCTGGGTTTTTCTGGAGCAACTGAAAAAAAAAAAGGGGAAATCAGGTCCCACCTGAGCCAAAGTGGCCTCCTTGGTTCAGATTGCCCTCATGCCACTAGAGTTTTCAAAGAAGCCACAGGGCAACTAGGATCTGCCTGGGGCTCATACCCCCCACCCCCACCTCTGCCTCTCTTCACTTGGCTGACTCCTCTTCACCCTTCAGTACTCACACCTTTGATCTCTTGTCTCTTCCTTCAACCTTACAGATTGTGTAAGTTGCCTTTGATCTTCGTCACACCCAGAACCCCTTTTCTCCCCACCATGCATTTAATCCACATTAGCAAAATTGCTCAATTGCTTGCCTATGATCCATAAAGATCATGGGTACCTTAAGAGTAGGAATAGAGTCTATTTTATTTTCAGCTATATCCTTAAACTCTTAGGACAGTGTGTGGCACACATCTGAGGCTCAGTAATTATGGTGAAAGGAAGGGAGGGAAAGACAAGGCCAGATACACAGCCGGCCAAAGGAAGACTGTGTTGTTGATAGTCTTATAGTTCTGATAGTTTTTATAGTTCTATGAGCCTCATCATAGAGTCTTCCTGACTTGAACTTGTCCAACCTTGCAAACCTTGGTGGTGATGATGTAGTGTCTCTGCCTGCCTTCTCCAGCCCCAGAACTGGGGGCTCAAGGGAGTGGCTGGCAGAAGAATCCTGAAAGGGATGTTGCAATATCAAAGTTTGACTGGGAAAACCAGATGCGCTCCTCTTGCAGGAATGGAGTGCATGTATGGGAGCTGCCTGTTATCCTTCACTGTTAGTGAGTTCTTTATTTCTACCTTTCCTACAGGGTGAGGTCTCAGGGACAGAAATATTTCATGCCAAAGTCGGTTGGAGAAACACTGGCTTAAACAAAAGTAAAGGACATTCTTTAACGGAGAATTTCTTAGAAATTTAATATGTTGTGAGAAATGAGTCTGCGAGTGAGATAAGAATAGAGAATTCAATTTTCCCCAAATTAGCAACCAACAGAATTTTTTTTCAGGAAGATTCAGTTTATTTAATTACCACTCTCTAGAACAGTGTTTCTCAAACCATTATGGTGTAGAACAAGCTTGGGGTTTTTTATTCCAATTTGTAGTGGACCAATACATGACTTGTCTCTGCATGACTGGGACCAAGCCCATGCTGCATGCCATTCACCACATGTTTGACAATATCTGTACTAATTCTACCATGTTCGGGGGGATGGCCCATTGAACATTTGGATGTTGAAGCATTGTTTACATTCTTCCTCTAAACTTCTGCATTTACCTTATTGCAGATCAGCAAGAAAAAGTCCATAAAGTAGTGCTGTCATTAAATTCCTGCTAGATAAAATTGCTCTCTCAAAATCTCTTATTAAGTCAGATGCCAAATAGTGTCTCTCAAACTCTCTGTCTCTCTCTAAGAAAAAAAAATACATAGCTGGAGAGCGACCTGGTAAACCACCATCACCCCACCCCCCATGTTAGGAGCTCCCTCTGTAGCACCTAATCCAATGGCAAAAGTTTCTGGAGGAGGAGACAGAAACATACTTCCTTTAGCCCATCAGTTGAGGAGTGAACACCAGGACCAGGTCTGTGAATTGCCAAGTGTCCAAGGTAGTCTGGTCCTGTGGGAGTCAAGGGTTTTTTCCCCCAAGCTCTGCCTATGGAAACTCTGAGAGGGGTAGCTGTCAAACCAAAGAGGTTCTGCAGGTAGGACCCCAGAGGGCTCTGTTTGTTTTCTTAACTCCTCTGGGCCCAGCACAGTCTCTGATGCTTAGGAGAAGTTCAGCTGAGAAGGAGAGAAAAAGGACTATATACTAGGTAGAAAATATTTCAGAGTCAAGAAAGAACTTCTGGGCCACAGAAATTCTCATAGAGTTAAAAGATGGAAGCCAGAGAAATGGAGATTTTGTGCTGACTAGATGATCCAGAATATAGGGAACTGGCGTTTAATGGGGAAGAGTTTGCCTGGTCCTCTTGCTGCATTCAAGAAGGGTAAGAATTCTAATGGAGCTAACTGTTAGCATAGCCAGCCATGATTAGGGAGGAGGAAAACTCATCAGTATCTCAGAGTCCTTCCTATTAATTTCCAGGCTTGCAATTAATTGATTTTTCCTCATTGAATCCCCATAGCAATAAGTAGCTTGTATATAAATATGACAGGTATGCTGGGTGGATAAGAGTATGCCATGGAATATAATGACATTATTAATGATCTTGTCAACCATAAAATTCAATATTTTTTAAATAAAGCTTTAAGCTTAGCTTGTACACGTGTCTGAGACCATATCTTGCATGCCTTAGGAAAGTTGCTGATCCTAAGATTTTTTTTTCCTCTTTGTGTGGCAACTTCAGCTTCTTTTGATGTTTGCCTCTTTGGATAGTACTTAAATAATTAAAGCAGCTATTTTTATCTACTTTATATAGAGAAAGTGTGATTTATATTATTGAATTAGGAAATTATTAAATAGGACTTCATTAAGTAAAGAGAGGATAGATAGATAGATAGATGATAGATAGATAGATAGATAGATAGATAGACAGACAGACAGGCAGATTCTGGATTCTATAATCAGAAACGTGAGCGCCATGAAATCCCAATGAACACGAAGCCCCACTGTGATGCTCTGCAGGTTCCAGGTGCTGACTTCCCACTAACTTCAAAGGGAATCAAGGAGGAAGCAAGTGCAATGCCTTGAGAATGTACCCCAGGCCCTTGCTACCTGGTGAGAAGCAAGTTGCAATGTCCATTGGTTTATTTCTACTAAAGGACCTGATGCAAAAGTTCATCTGCCTTCATGGGCAACCCCCAGAGCTGGTTCTGATAGTAAAGTAGAGTTATAGCTACACCCACAGACCACTTCTGAGTCTTGGCCCCATCACTTAGTAGCTGTGGAGTCCTTGGAAAGTCACCTAACCTCTCCGAGCCTCTGTCTCCTTATTTATACAATAGAGATGGTAAATTGAACATCAGAGCTGTTTTGAAGATTAGAAGTAAAGTTTTAAAGTACCCAGAGCATCACAGATGTCCAATAAGAGGTATTTATTAACACTATTGTTATTATGCATGGCTGGGGATACATGGGGACACATATGTAATCCACAAAGGTCTTTCCCTCTACCTACCTGCTCATGAAATCCAACCCTTTGTATGTTTAATTTGTCAGCCCAGCTTCTCTGGGCTATGGAAGCTTGGAAGGGACCCACATGACCATGACTCTTATGTCACTAGCAAAGCTTTTCTCCTTGGAGTAGGGGTAGTCTCTCCTCACTGGTCTTTCCACTGTCTTACTAGTTCTAGGTTCTAATGGAATCAATGAAGGGGAAACGATGCCATCCCTACCCTCATGGGAGAGGCAGACATTAATCAAATGACATTACCATTGTGTTAATATGCTATGGAGAAGATGTACATGGTGTTATTAAAGGAAATAACAAGGCAAATTGACCTGGTACAGGATACCAAGGAAGGCTTGTCTAAAGAAATGATCCCTCCTAAAAGATAAGGAAACAATCTCCTCCTAAAAGATGAGGAATATTAATGAAATGAAGTTAAGGTGAGGGCGGAGGTAGACAATTATTCCAAGTAAAGAAAATATATATTCAAAGGCCTAAAGCAAGAGGTGATATGGTGTGTGCCGTTGAATTACCCAGGAAACGAGGAGAGTCATGAGACAAGCAGGCATCATCCACATGCTGTAAGACTTTGTAGGACTTCTTCAGGATTCTGGTCTTCCTCCCAATAGCAAAGAGAAGCCACTGAAGGGATGTCAGTGGCTGAAAGATTCCATGATCAAATTGGCACTTTCAGGAAGATATTATTGGGTCTCTTCCTGATGGGACATCAACGATCTTTATGGATGTATTTCCAGGACAAACTGCTCAGCTGGCTCTGCAACAGGGAACCAGGAGGAAGCCTGAGTCAGGGGCTCTTGTAATTGGGTGTCTCTAATCTCTGCTGCCCTGTTCATGTGACCTGAGTGCACCACTGTTTCAATGCTTTTCTTATCTTGGCTTCTGTGCCAAGGAGCTTTCAGCATATCTAGGTTCTCTCTGCCCAGAGGGAAAAAAATCGCCATCCTTGCCCTGGCCGGGTGCCTCAGTTGGAACATCATCCCATAGATCAAAAGGTTGAATGTTCAATTCCTGGTTGGGGTACATAACTAAGCTGTGGTTTGCTCCCTGATCAGGGCACACACAGGGGGCTATTGATATTTCTCTCTCTCTCTCTCTCTCTCTCTCATCAATAAACATATCTTTAGGTGAGGATTAATAAAAAAAAGTTTTAAAAAAGAAAAAAAAATCCCTGGCTGGTATGACTACACTGGTTGGAGCACTGTCCCAAAAGAAAAAGTCATGGGTTTGATGCATGGTGGGGTCCCTATGAGAAGGCAACCAACCAGTGTTTCTCTCTCACATTCTCTCCCTCACATTCATTCCCTCTCTCTCTCTCTCTCTGTCTCTCTCTCACACTCTCTGTCTCTCATAAAAAATGCCGTTGGGTGTGGGAAAAAAATGAAAATCACCATTCTTGATACCAATATCATCTTCTCCTGGGAAAGGAGTCAAAATACTGTTTCAGCTTCATTAAAAGTCAAACTCATTGATGAGTTAATTCTTATTAAAAACTTTTCTCATTTTAATTATATTCTCCCTTTTAGTTACTGGCAAAAAAAAAACAACAACAACATAATGATAGCTAAACTATAAGGTCCATGAGAAAGAGACCTAGTCTTGAATGGTTCTATTTTCAACCTGCTGTACAGTAGTTGTTCAATAAATATTTGCTATAGAAATAAACCTTAAAATATTTTATAAGAAGAAGTAACATTTTTAAAAATCACTCATTATCCTACCATTTTAAAAGAACTTCCTATTTTTGATAGAATATTTTTCTTATGTTTATAGACATGTGCATTCAATTAACTTTTCTCAGCATATAATCTTAGCTTATATATGATATAGACATTGTTTCCAGCATGTTGTTATCATAAATATGTGAGTAAATCTGTTAATTAGCCACTGGATCTTCCTGGTGTATATGCTGATGGACACAAGATAATGCACTTTAACATAAATATACACAGGAATGTATATGTTAAAGTTATAACCCACAACCTAACTGAGGACATTATTCTCCATGCAGAGGCAAATTTTAAAAAATGCAATATGCTTTCAAGAGAAGAAAAAAGGATGGAACAGAGTTTTGGGAATCATCAATAAACTAAAAGTTTAGATTTTGGTATTATTTAAAGCTCTGATCACCACTTTGCCGGCAAAAATATAGGATTCTAAAGATAAAATGTATTTGTCTAAGATCACAGATCTAGGAATCTTCTGATCCCTGAGTCTAATTGCCTGGCCAACGCTTAGGAGGCTCTCTCACTGACACCAATAAACAAAAACGGTCTTGAGAAAAAAATAATTTTATTAATGTTCATACAGGATGTAATAATGAAACAGAAACTTTATTTTCTTTATGTTGTCCATAATAAAATGTGCAGATTGGGAACACCACTTTCTGCATTGGGAACTAATTCTATGAGGCTTCTAGCATTCTCTGCTTTAACATAAGAAAAACTGAGGCTCAGAAAATTCGACTCATTTGCCCAATGTCACATAACTGAAGAGGAGCAGAGCCAAAATCCAGACTTAATCTGATTCCCAAGCCTGTGTTCTTTGTCCTACCGCACTCTGGGTCCTTACACTCTTCTAGTTTTATTTTTTCAATCTGATTAGATTTTCCATGTCTCAGAGACTCAAAACAAAGCATTCTCAAAAGGAAATGTGGGACAAGAAAGCAAGGTGACTTGTGTGGGCAGCACCAAACAATATGAGAGGGTGGAGGGAGAACTTTAGGCTTTATTATTTAAGGAGCCAAAGTCATATATCCTAAAGTCACAAGTACAACATTTTAGCATTCTTTCCCTTAACTTCCATAAGACAAATGCCCAAGTCAGAAAAACATCATTAGTGGGAAACATGCTCTGCTTTGGGTTATGAAAATGTAGCTGCTACAAACCCAAATACAATATGTCAAGTTCACCTCCACCTAAGATTCTTGTCTTAGTTTGGGTTGATACAGCAAATCACCATAAACTAAGTGGCTTAAACAGCAAGCATGTATTCCTCACAGTTCTGGGAGCTGGAAGTCCAAGATCAGGGTGCCAGCCTGGTCAGGCTTTCAATGAGGGCCCTCTTCTGGTTTATATATAGACAGTCGTCTTCTTGTTGTGTCTTCACGTGGTGGAAAGAGAGGTTGGGAGCTCTTTAACCTCTTTTCACAAGGGTACTAATCCCATTCTAAAGGCTCCATGTGTATGATCTAAGTTACCTCCCAAAGAAGCCAACCTCCACACACCATCACATTGGGATTAGGGTTTCAACATACCGATTTTGAGGGGACACAAACATTCAGCCCACTGCAGTCCTCATGTACCCTGCCATTGATTCTCATGGGAACACCAAGACGGGTACATGAAAGAGTCTTGTTCTGTTCTTTTGTTTGTGTTCAGATTCACAGTCTTCTGAAGAGATAGGCACAGTCTGTTTTTCACCTTAATTTCTTCTGTACTTCTTCCCAGAAAGAAAGGGTTCAGTCCTTCAACCTCTGTTTCCCAAAGACATGGAACCTGAAATGCATTTGACTGAAGCTCCGTGACTATTGATAGTAGATGTTAACAGGCATTCCCCAGGAGTCAGTGTAGGTTTGAAACCCTATCAGGAGCAGACAATTTACCACCAGCAAAACTGCCAAGTTCAAGAGGTCAAGGAGATACAAAATGTACAGGGACTCCCCACTGGTCGCCCTGCCCCAGAAAAGTGTTGCCCTCCCCATCCGACAATGCCAGCCCTCAGTTGGGGCTCAAGCTCCTTTTTTAAAAGATTTTATTTATTTATTTTCAGAGAGGGAAGGGAGGGAGAAAGAGAGAGAGAGAAACATCAATGTGCAGTTGCTGGGGGTCATGGCCTGCAACCCAGGCATGTATCCTGACTGGGAATCGAACCTGCAACACTGGTTCGCAACCCACGCTCAATCCACTGAGCTATGCCAGCCAAGGTGAAGATCCTTTATAAATGGCCACTTTCCCTCTCCAACACATGTGAGTTTCTATTCCGACCCTCAAAACATTTGACAGCTTAGGGAAGGTTATTAAGATTAATTCTTCCACCGCAAGACAATTCTCCCATGCACACATCCACACAAGCTCCAAATTGACCTCGTGCTTTGCAAGGAAGGTGCACTGAGTTTCAAAGTCTAATGATGACTAAGGCAGGCATGAGCAGGAGGTCTGTGGCTGCAAGAGGTGTGAGGATCTTTGGCTTACTTAGGAGTCCTCAAAGGACATGCACTGGGGCTCTCCAAGGTCAGGATTAGAATTCACGTGGAGCCATGGACTTCCTTTCATATATTGAAATGGAGCCTTTGAAACTGAGCCGAAGACCCAATTCCATATTTCTTTGTATCTCGGGTGGGGGTTTGAAGCCTTAGTTTCCCAAGACAGACAATATTGAAAGACTCAATATTGGGTTTGATTGAGTGAATGAATGAATGAATGAATGAATTGTGTTATTTCCCTATGCCTTATAAGCACAACTTGCCTCTTTCTTGGAGCGAACCAAGTACATTGTTGCAGTTTTTGAGGTCAGAAAGCTCCATGAATCCCTTTTGTTATTTACTAATAAGTGATTTTAATTTCTCTGAATTGTCCTCCTCATCTGAATGAAGAGGAGCATGATCTTCATCTCAAAGTCTATCAAGAATATTGGGAGGGCTAAAAGTCAGAGGTGCTCAGTAGATACTGGTTTCCTTTCTCCCTGTGTCTTCTCCCACATTTTCTGAATTCCCTAGACCCTAATGTTTGATAGCATAGGGCCAAGGTCAGTACTGTGGGGTCCTGTGCCTGTTTCTGAACAGGAGACACTAGAGCTGTCAAGATTACAGACTCAGAAAGTCCACTGTTTTCATTTGAGTACCAGCCCTATTCTTTACAGCTCTGTGACCTTAGGCAAGTTACTTCACCTCTCTGAGCATCTGTTTCCACAAAGTGGGGATAATAGTAGTACTCACCTTGAAGGGATTTTGTGAATACATGCAGAGTTCAGAGTAATGACTGGGCTTTGAACTGTTCAGTACGTGTAACTATCATGTTGGGTATATATAAATCTCTACTTGAAATTTGAACTCCTCAAGCCAGGAACCAACATATCTCTCACTCTCTCAAACCTACAATCATCTTGCTTGACTCCCTAGGCATACTCTGGAATTAGGGCTGATACTGGTTTGCTCTCACAGCCTTGTGCTGCCTCACTCCACCTTCCCAGACCCCAGAGAGCTTGGGGATTTTTGGAGCAGGCCCAGGGGATTGGAAGTTGAGCCGGTTAGGCCCCTCTGCAGAGCCCTGGACCTTAGGAGAACAGTGAGGCCCAGATGTGCTTGGAAGCTGCCTCCAGCAACACACTCAGCTTCCATTCAAAGAACTCCACAGTTTGGGTGGAGATTTGTGTGGAACTCCTGAGACTTTTTAGCTTGATGACAACACCTGAAACCACACCTCTCCCGTCTTTCTAGGTGTTTCTTTTCAGGCAAATGGGTACAGGAGGGCACATTAAGGTTTATTAAGTAAGAGAAATGCTTGCAAATGTTTACTGCTCCTCCCAGGCCTACAAACAGTTCCCCCCAGTCCTTCTTTCTAAAGCAATAAAACCTTGAGGGAGGTAAGCCCTGGCCTGGAGTGGTGGTGGTGGGGGGGAGGGTTGCCTCTAGCCTGAAGCTAAAACCCAGGTGAAGCCATGGCAGCCCCTGCCCTGCTCCATCCTCCCGGGGAGGAGAGTTGAGGGGGAACCTGAAGGGCTGAAGCTTCTAGGAGACCAGAAAGCCTAAGCCCCTCAACTTGTATGTAGTAACGAGACAAAGGGGGATCTCAGGGAGGCTAGAGGCAGCACAGGGACCCAGGAGGAGCCTTTGGAGGCTCTGCAGCCAGGTCCCTTGATTATACAGGAAGGCAGTTCATAGCGCAGGGGATGCGATTATGGGCAATGAGTCAGAATGCTCGGTCCCAATGCAGGCTCTGCCCTCTACCAGGCAAGCGGCCCTGAGCCAGTGGCATGATCCCTCTCAGCTTCGGTTTCCTCATCTGTTGTGAGGATAATGAGGTATCTGGATGACTGTAGGAGACAATCAATGTAAAGCAAGTACATAACACTGCTGAGAAAACACGACACGTCATTATTTAAAATGTGAGTTGAGCACACATCCCAAAGGACTTGGCCATGAAGCCACCTGTGGTTAACAACAGTGGTCATACAGATCACCCCCTGTGTGTTTGTCTTGGGGACAGGTCTGCCATCTCAGAAAACCCAGAGGAAACCCACAAGGATGTCACAGTAGTGCTGAGGAGAGAGGCTAGCAAGCTCTCTGGGAGTTGGCGTGTGAGGGATCCGCCTGCCATTGACCCCCAGCTTCCTTCTTCTGCTGCTCCCAGTATCAGGTACCCTGATGGGGCCAAGCGAGCATCAAGAGCCCAGAGTCAGCAGACCCTAGGCCTTGACCTAGAAGGGGCATGGAGTGACTTATAGCCCAATGGCAGGACAAACAGCACATGCCGCACTTCCGTGAAAAGAATATAAGAACCCACACCTGGGTTCAAAAAGATACCCACACAAAGAGAAAACAAAACCTATGTTGGATGCTTAACATCCAAGAGAAAGAGTTAGGGCTCCTGGTCAGCATGATTTCTTTTATGATTCTCTACTAAATTAGGTTTTGTTTGTTTAACCTCCCCCCAGTTAAATTTTCATTTGTGGGCCACATTAACAGACCCCATTCCATTTAAAACATTCAGGGTGTTCTATAGTAGGTCACTGATATGCTTTATTTTGGAATTCTTGGGCGGGTATGCACTCTGCCCAACGGAATGAGGAAGCTAAAATCAGAACTTAAAAATGGTGTAGAAAGACTGCTAATGAGCACTAAGATCAATTAACATGCAGATAAGCCTAAATTATTACTATAAGCTTAATTATAAAACTATATGCCAAAGTCAAGATTATTTTTGCAAAAGTCAATATTTAAAGTAAATAACAACAATATAATTCTATACCAATATTTTCATATAGAATTCTTGAACAAATGGGAGGATGATAAAGAAGAAAGTATTGATAAAACTATGCAAAATTCTTAATCAAACAGGAAGGGTTAAATTTAAAACAGGGTATATAAATTTTAAAAATAAATAAAGAATGCAAAGGCATTCAAAGAATCAGCAAAAGGCAATAGACCAAGGAAAAAATAAGAACATATAAAAATAAATTTTAAACCAAGATGACAGAAGAATAAATTGAACAATTATCATTTTATGTATAAGTGTGTCTTTAAAACATACAAAAACACAGATTCTGTAATTTAATCAGAATCAGAATCTAAACAAAAGGACATCAAAATTGTTTTAAACAATGGATTATCAGTTTTAATGAATTTAAAAATAAAATCATAGTCATAATATAGTTTATTATGACAATATGTTATGACAGATATAGTAATATCTGACAAAATGTTAACTGAGACAGATAAAGATGCTTTCTAGTAACAGTTCAACACACACAAGGAGGAAAAAAAACACAAGGAAAAATGATCACAAAAGTGACCATGCTCATCTCCCCTTTATAAAATTACATGTGAGTTGTATTTTCTTATTTTGGTTTATCTGCGTTTTCTCTATTGTCTTCAATACGCATAGAGAGAGAGAATAAAGAGAAAAAGAGTTACAACTCCTTCTCTTTAATAACCACTCTCCTTCCTAAAGAAGCTAATACAGGTCAGCGTCTCCTCTTCTAGAAGCTTCCTCTGATATTACAAACCCCACTCCTGTATGGACCAGATGAGGTATCCTTCTCAGGACGTGTGTGTGTCTTTCCAACTGCTTGTGCAGCAACACCACCAAGGTGAGAGTACTTACACCGTGAAAACCAGCAAATGCCACAAATCAAGCTCACCCCCAGCCCCCAACATAGAAACCAGTTGCTAAACATTTATCAACACACCAGTGTTTATGTCCCCAGAAGTCTGTGCCTGTCCCTCTGTATAGTTTTTGTTATCTTGTGCTGTAATGCTCTACTTGCTTTTCTCCACCACTGATGTGTGAACACCTGAGCAGTATAGCATTTTATCATGTACCTCTAACAGAACCACAGTACTGAGCGTAGAGTTGACAGAAGGAAGGAGAGAAGAAAGAAAGAAGGAAAGAAAATAAAGGAAAAGTGGGAGGAAGGGAGGGAGGGGAGAAGTAGGAAGAGAAAAAGAGAAAGAATATCTGCTTTCTTTCTTCAAATATAATAAAGTGCCCAATTCTCCCTAAATATCAACTCACACCCATTCTTTCTTTGGAGCGTGAAATCCTCCAACTATCACCAAGAGGAAGATTTAGGCACTTCTGATTCCTAAGAAGCAAAAACTTTTGAAACGCAGCCACTAACCTCTGGAACTTCCAGCCAGACTGGGTCAGCAAGGTAGAATGAGACTATTATTGAAAAGATATCTGTTAATCCCAGTTAGGATGGCCAATCCCCGTTTTGCTTAGAACACTTCCTGAGAATGAACCATTCTGCGTCTGCTTCCTCGTTCAGCATGCGGAAGCCTTGAGAACTCTGTCTCTCCACTTCACTGAGCACCAGGTATTGAGAAAGGGCTCCACAAACATAAAGGACTTGAAAAGTTTACCCAATTGGCTCCTACTCTTTTTCAAAGGTGTGGAATCTCATCAAGAACTATTTTGCTGTCATAACCTAATAGGTATCTCTTCGGTAATGATTTATCCAGGTAAAGTGCTCATAATGTGAGTATAACCTAATCTATCATTAATGTAAACCTCCCTTCCCCAGGAGTATGTACACCCAGGCCAGAAGAGGCTCAGAAGCCAAGGAACTTGTTAAACAAAACAAAACAGAAAACAGTAGCTAACCCAACTGGTTTAGCCGGTTTTTCTGATGCAGACTGTATGTATCCACTGAGCTGTTATTTCCATTGTGCTGGTCCAGTTCCTTCAGGTTGTGCCAGTATGTGTGAGTGGCCACTCCTGCTCAGAGAAGAGAAGGAAATGAAAACCACTAATTATTGAGTAGCCTCTGGATTCATTCACTAGTTCAACAAATATTGATTGAACAGGGTGCCAGGCACGGGCCCAGCCCCTGAGGACACAGCTGAATGAGACAGATATTTGGCATGTGCAGACTGTTGGAGGACTGGGCCCCACAGAAAGGAGTAAAAAGCAAATAAACAATGTAATTACACATTATAACATGCTCCAATAAGGCACGAAACAAAGCTCTGTGGTACATTACAAAGGAGAGGCAGGGGTGTACTTAGGAGCAGTTTCTCTGAGGAGGTGGCATTTAAGCTAATGCATAAACTAAAGTATGGTGAGAAATTGGTCATGCAAAGGGCCAGGAGAGGAGCATTCTCAGCAAAAGAAAGAGCAGGAACAAGGGTCTTAAGATGAAAAAGGACTCGGAACATTCAAAGAACATAAAGGAGGTCTGTGTGGTTACAGGGGAGAGAAAAATGAGGGTGGGAAATAAAGAGGAAAGCAGACAGGTGCCAAGTACACAGACCATACTAAAAGATTTAGTTTTTGATGTAAGTGCAAAGAGGAGCAAGTGATGCATTTGAAGCTGCAGAGAGACAAACTGGCTTCAGTGAGAGTTTCCCTCTGAGTGTTGTATGAAGAGCAGGTAGAAGGGACTGGGATGAAAACAGAGAAACAAGTTGAACGGCTGCGCGGACTTCCTTTCAGAAGATTTGGGACTCAGCGACAGGAGAGTTGAACACATGTCCACAAAATCCAACACCAAGTTTTCGGACACAGATCTGGTAGCCCAAAGGAAACAGTTGGTATCTCCACGCCTTTCTCATACTTCTGGCTGTGAAATTTGGACACATTACATCACCTCTTAGAATTTCAGTGCCTTCATTTGTAAAAGCAGTTTAGCTGAATCTCCCAGAGCATCCAGTAAGTTGTTATACACCTTGGTTTCTTGGAAAGGAAAATGACTCAGCTGCTGGAAATAGACCAGTAACTCTAGGCAATCCTCTGAGCCCAGCCTCAGCCAAGCTTGGGTGGAGCCTGACAGGGGCCAGGGTGGAGACCCAGAGAAGCCTGGGTACCTGATTAGGCAGTGCAAAAGCCCCAGGTCCCACGCTGTAGACCTGGAGCTCTGGAATGTGGCTTAGGTGGGGCCTGCTAGAGATGGAAATGGCAGAGAGAAACCCAGGAGGCCCTGGAAGAAATAATACAGATAAATATTTAAATAATTATAGGGTGGAGAAATATTGCTAAGTTGGAAAGCAAAAGCAGAAAGCAGAAAGACAAAGATGGATACACTGTATTTCAAGAAAAATCTGAGATTATCCTACAAGTCAAAAATAAAGAGTAAACCAACTAAAAATGGGCAAAACTCACGAACAGGCATTTCAAAAAAGAAGCATGAATAGTCAATAAAGCTTTGATCAGATGTTAAATAGTATTGAGGGTCAGAAAAATACAAATTGAGACTTCTATGACCTATAATTTTATATACATTCAACTCACCAAAATTGAAAGTTTATAATACTAAGTTTTGAAATGGATTTTGGTCTATGGGATCTTTTACACACTTCCAGTGGACTGTAACATGTTGTTACCACTTTGGAAAATAATTGAATAGTATGTTCCAATAATAAATATTTATATATTCTACGGTCCAACAATTACACTCAGGTATAATTATATATGTATATCAGAATGCACAGCCAAGAATATTCAGAACTAGATTGTTCACAGTACTAAAACCTAGAAACCACTCAAATACCCATCAATGAGGAAGTGGATCAGGAAAAGTAGTGTATTTATACAATGGAATCCGGTACAGGAGTCAAAATGAATGAGCATAATGATATAGCATGCAACCATGTGGATACATTTTATCAAAATGATGTTAAATGAAAAAAGTACCAAAAGATTACAAAGTCTTTTTGGAAACTGAAAAAGTTTTATATTTTGGAATGGGAAGTAGTCACACAGGTGTTTACATAAGTAAAAAATTTTCTCCACTAAAAATTCATTGAACTGTATACTTAATACTTTGTGTACTTTATTGTATACATATTATAAATTAATAATAATTGCCTTAGAAAGATTATGTACCCACTTTATAAAGGTACAAACTGCAAAATTTTAAAAACTCTACTTTTAGTACTACAACTGTACTTTTATTTAATGAAACTAAACAAAAAAGATTTCAGGATGATGGTGGCACCTGAATCTTATTATGAAGAAACATCAGACAAACCCAACTTTTTGGGCATTCTACAAAATAACTTGAACTCTTCATAAGTATCAAAATTTTAAAAACACCATGAAAAGCAAAGAAACTGTCCTGGATTAAAAGACAACTGAAAAGGAATGACCACTAACATAGTAAGTGATGTAGAATTAAATCCTTGGCTGGGAAAAACTGAAAAGCTAAAATATATTTTATTAGCCAATCAATGAAACATGAATATGGATTGTGGTTTAGATAACATCATTGTTTCAATATTAAATGTTATTTATCTATGTTTTCTAAGTGTTTAAAGTGTACATGTATTGCTCTTATAATAAGAAAAACTGAGTTACACAAAAATAGAGGAATGAGAAAACAATAATGAAAATAAATAACGAGCTCAAATGCAATGGATCTCAAAGGATTTCTGGAAAACGTTTCACTACACAGATAAATATGTAGCTTCCATTTATCGACTGCCCACTATAACTCAGGCACTTTAATGTGTCCTCCCTCCTTTTTCTGTTATCATCTTTATTATTCACAAGGCAATAAAGTTAGATAGCGTTATTTCCTATAATTGAGAAAACTAAGGTCTGTATAATTTGAGTAGCATGCCTAAAGTTACTCAGCTATAAATTGTCTGTCAGATATGAATTCATTATTCTTGATTAACATGAGAAACCTCCCAGATTTCTAGTCCACCCAGAATTCTGCTGCTAACCTCAAGAACTTAGTGCCTTATATTAAGTCACATGGAGTCGTGAATGTCTGCCATCACTGTTACTGTGAAGTCTCTCACACCACATGTCCACCTCCTAGGATAATTGGATAATAGATTTTGAAATGCCATAGCTTTGCTTGACCAAGACAGTGCTATAGAAATGAGATTCTGGGATTCGGTGGGGTCCTAAGAAGCCTTTAAGCTTCCACCTGGACCTCTTGGAACACTCTTGGAGCCCCACCACCCTGCTCTGGAAAAGCCCAAGAAACCCCTTGGAGAGGTCTACTTTAAGGGACCTGAACCCCTCAGCTGACAGTGCCTGGTGGGCAATGAGGCCAACACCTAGCCCTGTGAGTGTGCTATCTTGGAAGTGAACCCTCCAGCCCCAGGTGAGCAGGCTCAGCTGCCAGCGTGGCCCAGGGAGAAGCTAACCTACCAAGACCCCCACACACACTTGCCCATACAAGAGCAAAATACAGGATGGCTGTTGATTTAAGCCACTAAGTTTGGTGTCGTTTGCTATGTAGCAACAGATGACTGGAATAGTGGGTGTTCTTTCCTCAGTGATGAAGAAAGAGAAGAAGAGAGGGAGGGAAAGAACAGCAAGAAGTATTTGCATAATAGAAGCCAGCCAGGGAAACACAAACAGCATATGATTTCACTCATATGTGGAATCTATTGAACAAAGTGAACTAACAAGTAAAATAGTGACAGATTCATAGATACAGAAAATGGACTGACAACTGTCAGAAGTAAGGGGATGAGGGAGGCTGGGTGAAAAAGGTGAAGAGATTAAACAAAAGAAATAAAACCCTTATAGACAATGTATGCTGACTACCAGAGAGAATGGGGTTGGGGGAGGTAGGGGAGAGTAATGTGGACCTAAATGGTGATGGAAGGAAACTTGACTTGGGTTGGCGAACACACAAAACAATATATAGATAATGAATTATAGTACTGTATCCCTGGAACTATATAATTTTATTAACCAATGTCACCCTGATAAATTCAATTTTTTAAAAGTATCTGCAACCTCATTCCATGGAGTAAAAATGCACACATGATTAAAATTCTCTTAGTGAGCAAATGTACCCTGATTCCTGGGCTGTTGTGACCTCCCACCCCTGGCCCCTAGCAGAGAGGAGTGCAGCTTGGCTCTGCAACCAGCTGTCTCCAAAGTGTAATCCTTGTCCTCAGCAAGATCAGAATGGTAAAAAGACTGAAGTTCCTGCTGCAATCCTGTCTGTCCAGGCAACTGCAAGAGCAATGTCTACAACAGAGAGGCAGAAGTTTTACTTTCTTGTAAAACTTCTATCAAAGACGTTTATCCTATCAAAGACAGTTTCAACCTTGTCATTTTAACCCTAAGAAATTTTTCATCTATTTTGAAATTTCGGTCACCATGTCACTGAATGGTGATTGTGATGTAGGGGCAACCAAGGTAAGCTAGCCCCTCGTGACCTGCTACCAAAAACATTCATCCAAAAGAAGCTAGACCGTGGCCATGACATGACATACTTGTGCAAGATGCTCATCTGAATGGTGGCCTCCTTCTCCTTGAATTGTGACTAAATCCTAATAAAATAGCTTCTCCTTCCAGGGTCCCTAACTTTTGGAGTGGCAAAAGGAACCTAAGAGTCCATCTAGTCCAGACACCTGACTCTACACTGAGAATTCAAAGTGTTCCAGGACACCTCACTTTGTACTCCAGGTGGAATCATTCTGATTCTCAGACCTTCAAGTTGGTGAGATCATTCATAATGCAAGGAAGATCCTTGTCACTCTGCTCTTCTTCAACCAGGTGTCATTGTGCATTCTCCCATCCATGAGCTCAGCTCTCCCATTGACACTCACTAGGTTGGCAGATCTTGTATCTGAGTTCCATGAGCCAGAACTCATTTCACTTTTGGAATGTTCAAGTGTAAATCTCCTTCTGTGGCTAAACAACTCCAGGCCAATTTTTGTAAGTCCTGAAGGTTTTGGACTGTGTTGCACATGTATTTTTCTCACCAGCACTCTATTGTCATGAGGAATTTAGCATTTGGGACAGAAAAGCATAGGAAGAAAGTCTCTCCCCCATCCATTCTTCCCCCATCATCCATGCATCCATTCATCCATCTATCCATCCATCTGTCCATCCATTCATCCACCATTGAATCTCTCATTAGTTCAAATGAGTTTATGGAGTAAGTGTAGAGATTTTGGAATCTGAAAGAATGGGAATTAAATTACAACTTTACCACTTTTTTAACTGTATGAACTTAACAATTTATTTACCTTTTTGAGCCTTAGTTCATTTTTATAAAATTGAGGTATGAATATATACCTTATAAGATTGTTGCATGAATTAAAAATCATGATGTATAATGTGCCTGCACTTAATAGATGATAGTTATTCTGTTATCCCCATAAATATCAGCTCATTTGGGTGTTTCCTGGCTCTGTGCTGGGTCATAAAGTCTCAGAGTTTCTCATGTTGATCAACTATGAAAATGGAATGAATTATTTATTCACTCTGAAGCTCAGTTTTCTATTCGGTAAAATAGGGTTGGTAACAATAACTAACAATTGGTAGCTATTGTGAAGAATAAGTCAAGTTGTCCCTCTAAAGTACCTACCACAGGGATCTGAAATACAGGTATCACTAAATAAGAGTTTATGTTAGAGAAGGAGGGGATGAAGGCAAGGTCAATAATGACAATAAAGATGAAGCTGCTGCTGCTGCTGCTGCTGTTCCCGAGAGAAATTCATAGATGCCTCTGCCTGAAAGTGAGTACAAATAAACCCTCGGCAAAGCCTTGAAAATTCACATGAAGCAGTCAGTCCAACTCCTGCAGCCTGAGCAATGCCAAACACTCATGGAAAGCAGAATCCATGATGGCAGACCTGGTCCAATTTCCATGTAGAGCAAAGTCATATGAGGTTGAACAAGTCACTGATGGACCACCAACAGGTGATGCCTACCCTCTGTTTAATGAGTGACAAAACCTAGCCCTCTCTCAACATGAACCCTCTCTGTGAAAAGGTAAGAACCTGACTTACGGTAACACAGCAAAACTGGATTAGATAATGTCTATGAAGCACTTTGGATTCCTTGGAGAATGGCCATCTATAAATAGCAGGTGGTAGTATTATTATTAAGCTGGCAACCTCTCATTGAAGTTAACTGCTACTGAGGCCAATGGGACATTTCCCTGGGTGTAGCCTAGGAATCAGGCTTTATAGCAGCAATCTATTATTTATTCATCATTAGATTAGTGACCAAGAAAGAAACACATCTCCTTAAGAGCAGTGGCAATTATTGTCTGTTAAAATACTATCTGTTTCTCCACTCATAAAGACTTGGGTTCTAATACCACCTTCACCTCTGATTGGGTACATGATAATAATATGACTTATTCACTTTTCTGAGCCTGTTTCCTCATCTGTAAAGGAGAAATGATAGTTCTTACCTCGGGCAGGAGTTGTGAAGATAAAATGAGTTAATGAATGCTCAGTCCCAAGCCTATTGTCAGCCATGGGATAACTGTGGTGGCTTACATGGTCCACTTTAAATGTTTAGGGCTTGACATTTATCACCCAAAATTTCTAAGCTGTCTTGTCTATACCACCCTTTTCCTTATTGACTCTGGGCTTTTGTAACCAAGTAAATGGACCTAGTTTTCAGGCCAATGAAAGAGAAGGGAGATATCTCAACAGAAATCCAAGAATACACACATGTCCCTGTGCCTTACTCTTATTTAAATAAGGTTGGCTATCTCCTCCCTAATTCTCTGCCCAAGTATGATTCCAACCAGTGAGGAATGACTGGAGGCAATGGCTGAATTTTCTACAGCAGAGTCTAACCAGCAGCTGCCTTCTCCACCTTCACTTTGCTTGCTGGCAATTGGAGGAGAAATTGACCCGTATGCTTGAATTGACCAATAGGTGAAATACAGAAGCCACCATGAGAGGCTGCCTGCTAGGGCTGCAGAAACCAAAAAGCTTCCCCAAATGAGCACTGCTGGCCCATCCTCTGTTAGGAACAATGGATCATCACATGTCGCATGTGCCCTGGGGCTCAAGAGAACACAACTAAAAAAGAAGGAGGAGAAGGAAGAAGAGAAAGAAAAAGAGGAGGGAGAAAAGGAAGGAAATAAGAAGAGAAGGATGAGGAGAAGGAGAAAGACAAAGAGGAGGGAGAAAATGAGGGAAATAAGAGAAGGATGAGGGAAAGGAGGGAAGAAGAGGAAGGAAAGAAGAAGAAAAAGAAAGGAACAAAGAGAAAAAGTGGGGGGCGGGGAAGGCTAGAAGATCACTGCATTAGTTGTCTTTTGCTATTATAACAAATAACTTCAAACTGAGTGACTTAAAACAACACAAATTTAATGTTTTACAGTTCTGTAGGTCAGAAGTCTGACACAGGTCCCACTCAGCTAAAATTAAGGGTCTGTTGGACTTTGTTCCATTCCAGAAGCTCTACAGGAGAATCCATTTCCTTTTCTTTTCCAGCTTCTAGCAGCCACCCACAATCCTTGGCTCATGGACTACTTTCTCTAACTTCAAAACCAGCAATGTCACATTTCCCTAATCCTTCTTCCACTGTCATATCTCTTTCTGATCACAGTCAAGAAATGCTCTGTTTTGTAAGTGCTCATGTGATTATAAGGGATTCACCTAGGTAATCCAAGGTAATTTTCCCAACTCAAAGGCATCTGGTCAGCAACCTCAATTGCATCTGCAATCTTAGTTCCCTGTGGCCATGCAAAGCAACATCTTCACAGGTTCCTCGGATTAGGACCACATCTTTAATATGTGGACCCCCACATCCTCAAGGATGAAGCTGCCTTCTTGCCTATTCATGACTACAGTGAATGGATGAGGGTCACAGGAAAATAAAAAACCTACTGGTCTGGTTCTTCACACTTTGCTTCATTTAGTCATTACAATTCTGATTATGTAAATTTAATCATGGGAAAACCAAGAATCAGAAAGTTGATGCTTTGCCTATTAACAGTATTAAAATCTGAGATTTAGTCAAAAATTCCTCTCCCTTGCTTGGTGGTGGGACATGCTCTGATAAGTGCCTGAACCCTAACCCTAACCCTAGTCATCAATGCTTCACTTTGCCCATATTTGTGAAAAACAAAACTAGTGGTTAGACCCAGATGACCAGAGAATTTGGGGAAGTCAAGATGTTTTGTTGAAATATCTAGATTTGGGATGGGGGTAGGATAGAATTCTTTACTTTTCATGTATAACAAAGAGTTGGCTTAGGCCAGAGAAAGGTGATAATTTCCACATGATTAAACAACTCCCAATATTTTAGAATATGTATAGTCAAGGAACTGGATGGTAAAAATATTGGGTGGCTCACTGTCCATCAATTAATTAATCAACTTAATTAATTCTCAAGAGAAATGGTTGAGTATCAACTACCAAACATTGTGCTACTCTTCTCAGAGCTCTGAGTCTAAGGGTAAGTAGTCATCAAATGATCCTTTGAGTCATATGAAATAGCTAACACTTGACTCTCTCACCTATAGAAATGGCATTTCATATAGTCCCACCTATAATTACACAATCAATTGTACTAAAATTACGATTAGAGCTATGCACACTCTAAAACAAGAGAGGAGATCACATTTAAAAACAGGAAGACAAGCCCTGTTTCTGGAGCACAAGAAATGATAAAGAGAGATTAGCATGAGATGCATCCATAGATGAGGGTAAGGAGGTCAGGAAGGGTCTTGAGGACCATGCTAAGACCTTTGGATTTAATCCTGATGTAATGTGAGCTGCTAGACAAAGTTTTCCCAACGTTGTATTGTGAAATTTTTCATAAGAAAAAGTTTAAAGGGTTACATGATGAATTCCTATATACCCACTACCTAGGTTCTACAATTAACATTTTGCCATATTTGCTTTAAATTTATCCACCTGTCTATTCTTTGGCCCATTTATTTTTGCTGCATTTTATGGTAAGTAACAATCATCAGTACACTTTTACTCAAACACTGCAGCATGCATGTCATTAATTAAAGTTCAGTATTTGTATACAGATTTTTAGGGAACTTTTCCATAACGTGAAGTCGCAAATCTCGCATGTATTTCCCAAAGAGCATTAAAAGATTTTTAACTAGAGGAGTAACTTGACCAGATTTGTGTTTCTTTAAGATGACTTCAGCTTTGGGGTAGCTGGAGAGTATGAAGAGATGGGATTTGTGAGAGAAATCATGTGGTGGGGTATTCAATGGTTTTGTAAGGAAACATGGATAGAGACTCAAGCGGTGAGCACAGGTGCAGAGAGCAGAGAATGGATTTAAGAGCCGGTTTAGTGGTAAAATGGACAGAACTTGGAGATGGATTTAATTTGGGACAATGAGGGACAGGCAGAGTCAGATTGGTTTCCAGATCTCTGGGAAATAGCGCCATATTTTCCAACATAAGCCAGACTTTGATACTAGGATTGGGGGAGAGTCGTGAGTGCAGGTCTGGACATGGAGTTTCAGATGCTGACTTTAGTTACTTAGAAAACAGCACGTGGAGCTACCTTGTCCTCCCCAGTCAAAAACCCTTCTCTAGATCCCACTACTGGTTAGTGTTTCCATGTGGACCCCTAGAGACGGTCCTGCCTGTCCACTGGGGTCCAGAATCCAGAGTTCTGAGCCACTCTCATCTACTTTGCAACCATCTGGAGCCTCTCCTTTCCACCTTTCAAATGAGCACCTTCCTTTACTTCTGGAAGGGCTGGGAGTTGACAAGACCCAGCCTGGCAATTCTCTGTTTCTCTCAGAGAATGGATACCATCAACCTAAGGGAACTCGTTAGAGGCCAGGGCTTATATGCTGGTCAGCCTGGCTCAAGTGTTCTCAGATATCAGGTCCTGGAATGGTACGTTCACTCCTCTGTCACCCAGAGTCTCCCAAGGGAAACTCCAGTTACCCAACTCTCCCACTTCTGCCCTTTAGTTTATTCCTAATGTCAAATAAGTGCCTCAAGGGAAATAAAACTCTTGGCTACTGGGTGCTTTCGCCTCCTTCCTTTGCCCTTGGGGATTCTGGGCTTTCACAGGCAACCCGGTGGAAATGCAGATTGTCACAAGGGAAGTGCTTTTCCCCACCTCTGGCTTGGAGCTCCTTGAGGACATTGACTGCTCATCACCATCCCCCACAGATAGGCAGGAAGGAAATGATGGAGGAGTGAGGGCACCCCATGCATCAGATGTTTGTTCTATTCTAGGCACCAGGCTGAGCACAGGGGTCCAAAAGATGCATTAGATCCAGACCTTACCTAGCTGAAGAGACAAGCATGAGGGTTAAACAATGAAACCACAATTCAGCATCATAAAAGCATGTGAAATACTGACATACAACGAACACCTACAACACTAGAGACAGGGTTTCCAGGGCAGGCGACCCCTGCAATGGTTTTGACAGAGGGCCAGGTGGACCTTAGGTAAAGGGGGAATCGCATCTGCAAAGGTTACCAGGCTTTCAGCATGGTGCCTGATGTTTCCTCAGAAGCCAGACTTTTCTAAGTTTGCTCCAGTCCAGTCTCTATGAGCAAGCACAGCATCTCCCCATACACCTTAGACAATGGAATAAAACAGCCTTTCCAAATGCAATACCTAAAGGGCTGTTCAATAGTAAACATTTTCTTGCCCCATCTCATATTTCCTCTTCTCATTCTCTTTGAGATGAGTGACAACAAAACAAAGCAGAAAAACAGACTGTGGGTTCAAATCCCAGTCTCTGCCTTTTAATGTCTGTGTGATGCTGGGCAAATGCAGCCTTTCAAAGAAGGTCAGTAATCCCTGTTTCACATGGCTGTCGCAAGCATGAAGTGAGTAATACATGCTCAAGGCAGATAATAATAATAACAGATAATCTTTGTTAGGTTTTTCCATAAAGGGGATGTGCCAAGAACTTGATATGATTTTTTCATTTACTCCTCACAACGTCCTGATGCAGTAGATGCTTTCATTTAATTTAGATTACATGGGAGGAAACTGAGGTATGGAGATGAGCTAGCTCAGTAGAAACAGTATTGTAGCACAGGTAGGCTAATGCCAGAAACAAATGTCTAACAGTTACATTACAGTCCCTTCGTGCCCTCGGACACTCCTAATCTCTTGTGGTTCTTGGACCCTTCTGAGAATCAACTTCTCTGTTCAGAAAAATGTTCAGACATCATAGATACAAGTTCAGAGGTTCCCAGAGTTCCCAAAGTTCACAAGTTATAATAAATCTTCTGGGACAGCAAACCCCCAGCCCACACTGTGCAGAACTCACTGACAGCCTCCATGTGAGTAAGAGGGGAGAGAAAGAACCAGAAGAGTGGCCCAGGGAAGGTTTTCACAACTTGCCCAGACTAGTGGAGGCTGGAGTCTGCCCCGGGGGAGGAAGACAGGCAGGAGCACCCTGTCGCGAGAAAAGGAGGAGTCAGGGAAGGGTGGGCTGGCCCCCAGCCAGAGGAGTACCTCCCAGGAGCCCAGAGCATCTGACTCAAGGTGGGGGTCACTGAGGCCGTCATGCCTGCCAGGGAAGCACAGGGGAGAGGCCCGACAGGAGCCAGAGCTGTGTGCAAGCGGCGGCGGCGGAGGCAGAGGTCTCACTCAGCCTAGACCTCGGGGCAGGGTGGTGCTGGGACAGCCCAGCCGTGTGTCTGTAAACCAGATGGGCCCTGGCCGTAGGAGGCTTGGGGAGGACCTGGCAGGGTTCCCTTCCAAGGGAGGAGCTTGATCAGGATAGGCTCCCAGGAAGCCTGGGGTGGGCATGGGGCCAGGCCAGGGTGAGGCCACTTCCCAACAGCCCGTGGAGATAGGGTTCCCAGCCTAGCCTGGGAGGACTAACTCAGCCCACGTGGGCCAGGGTTGAAATGCTTGCCTCCTTCTACCTTCTAATAGGGGTTATTTTTTTTTCTATCAAGAGTTTCAAGTATTTATGAAGTTGTTTGGGGTTTTTTTTTCAACTTTTTATTTTAAAATGATTATAGACTTGCCAGAAGTTATAATAATAATAATAGTAGTAGTAGTAGTAATAGCACATGGAGCCTCTTGGCTCTAGCTTCCCCCAATGGTGGCATCTGTAACTTCTGTATAATAGCAAAGCCAGAAAATTAGCATTAGTAAAATATTATTAACTAGACTACAGTCCTTATTCTGTTTCCAAATGTGTGTGAAGCCTTGAATCAATGATTCGCAATTACAGGACATTCCCTCAGGGCTGAGCCACCTCCCAGGACCTTGAAGTAAAGTTGGCATTGGTTTAACTAGCAGGCAGGACAGGAGGTAGACAGAGGTCAGGAGAGAAAGACAGAGACCCAAGGGGCAGCCATTCCTTCAGTCACAACTGTGACCATGCAGTGTGGTTCAGGCACAGTGAAACCGGACCTGGCACCTTCTATGAACCAGCCACACCATGGCACACAGGCCCAGTGGGATCCAGGCAAATGCCTGCTGGCTTCCATCCATGCCCACTTTCTTTGCCTATATGGATTGAATGGCAGCTTCCTCCAAACCCTGCTCATTTCTTACCCTTCCCCAGACCCAGGAATGTGACCTTATTTGAAAAAAGGGTCATCCTAAATGCAATTAAGAATCTTGAGATGAGGTCATCTTGGATTATCCACAGGGTCCTTAAATCCAATGATGAGTATCCCTATAACAGAGAAATGCACAGGAGGCAGGATTGGAGTGATCAACTGCAGGAATGTCATGGCTACCAGGAGCTGGGAAAGACAATAAAGGATTCTCCCCTGGAGGCTCCAGACAGAACGCAGCTCCGCCAAGCCCTTGACTTCATATCCTAGCCTCCAGGACTGGGAGAGAGCACATGTCTGTTGACTTAGGCCACCAAGTTGGTGGTAAGTTGATATGGCAGCCCTAGGAAACAAACGCATTCTGTAATTCAAACCACACAGCCCTCCGGTTTGTTCCTTACCTGGGCAGGCCTTCGGATCCCAGTTTACCAATGAGAAAACCGAGGCACAGAGCAGTCCTCTGATGGGCCCAAGGATGCAACGCTGCTGAGTGGTTGTGCTATGACTCAAATCCGTCTCTGGCTTGCTCCCAAACCCACAATCTTTGCTAAGATCGTTGAGAGCCTCCTAGAGGGACCGCTGGTTGCCTGTTACAGCAAGTTTTTGTTCTAAAGCTTTAGCCTCACTCAAGAAAAAAAAAAAAAAGGAGCCTACCTACAAGTCTCAAGCACCTGAAAAAAGACATTTACTTGGTTATCTTCTCCCTCCCTCTGCCTCTGTCTGAGACAAGAGGTGGAATGTGTTGCTAAGTAGGAGGGTACAGTCGCTGCAGGAGAAGAGGAAGATTCTGTTCCACTGACTTACTCCCCAGCAGAATATCACTGGCTTCTGCTGCAGATGTGCACAGCTGCTGTCTCCAGGAGCACCCCAAAAGTTCCCCCTGCAAGCCAAGTTCTAAGCCAGCCAGTCCGCTCTATGCCTCTGAAGACCGAGTCAGGCCAACTGACCCTCACAGTCCTGCCCTGGCCTGGGGAAGACCATTCTCCCCACGCATTTTCCTTGTGAGTCCAAAGACTATTTTATTCTATTTTATGAAAAGGTATTACATATACATCGATGGAAGAAATTAAACAATTTAAAAAATAAAGTAGGAAACATCTCCCTCCCACTGAGACACCAGTTCCTGAATTCCCCTCCCCAGAGAATAACTCTAGCCAGCAAGCATGGACAGCTAGACATATTCCATTTTTACACAAATAAGAGGACTCCATTAGCCTCATCCTGCACCTTCTTTCTAACTGATACAGCTTGAAGATGTTCCCATAACAGCACACATTCTTGATGACAGCTGCTATAGCATTCTTTTGCAAAATCCACTCTAATTTCTATAATCTGCCCCCTATACAGCAACACGCGGGGTGTTTCCAATGTCTCCTCTCTGGAAACAGTTCTACAATGCATGTCTTGTACACTTACCTTCACACATAAATAAGAGCATATCTGCAGGGTTAATTTCCGAAGGAGGAATTGCTGTCTCAATTGGATGCATGCCTTTTAAAATTGAATGGATACTGTGAAATTGCCTTCCAAAGGGGTGGTAAGAATTTATACACCCAGCCAGCAGTCAGTATCTATTACCCTACGATTGTACCATAATAGTGTGTTATCAAATCCTTTCTCTTTGCAAATCAGATAAGTAACAATAAATATGTGAGTGCTGGGAAGGAGCTGGTGGTATGAGAAAAATTTGCATATATGTATGCATATGTAAAAATCATTGAACTGTACACATAAAATTAGTGTACTTAAGGTACTTTATTGCATGAGCATTATACTTCAATAAAAGGAAAACAATGTAACCTAAAGGAAAAACAGGATGCTAAGTTTAAAGAATGACAGGGTCTCCTCCTTCAAAAGGGTGGTTTGAAATGCCTCTCTGTAACCCTTGAGATAGTGAGGCTCCCACGCAGGAGTCTAGCATGTGAAGAGGGTTTCAGACACAAGGAAGAACCCAGTCAAAGGACAGGGAAGGAGAGTGAGTGATTAGAGGAAGTGAAAACAGCAAGCTAGGGAGACTGGTCCCAGATGAGGTCCAAAAGGTTATCAGGGGCCAGATCAAACAGAGTCTCTTAGGCAAGAAGTTTGAGTTATTTTTCTCACTGCAGTGAGAAGCCACTGAAGGGATTGAAGCACGTGAGTGGCATGATCCAGTCTATATTTAAAAGGAGAAATCACATGGTTGCTATATGGAGAGTGGTTTTTAGGTGGGCAGAAATGGAAGCACAGAGATAATTTACAAGGCTACTGCATTCTTCAAGCTGAGACATGGGGGTGGTGATAAAAATAGGGAGAGGTGGGAGGATGGTGAATGTATGTGGAGGGAGGATCTGTGGGACCTCCACACAGATGACCCATAGGATGAAATATGAATGGGGGATAAGAGTGAGGGGACTGTGAAAAGACACTGCCAGCTTTCTGGCCAAGTGGATGGCACCACACTCCAAAACTGGAAGAAGTTTAAGTAGGTCTTGTTTTAGACTCTGAAGAGAAGAATCAAAATCCTGGTCTTGATCCTATTAAGTTGTAGACATCTAACAAGCAAGAAGCATCAAAGGAGAATCACCCAGGAAGCAGTCCTCAGGGGACTGTGAAAGGTCTGCCTCCCCATGCATTTGCATGTGGACCCAATCCACCACAGCTCCTGCCTTAGGCTCAAATGCCAAATATTGTGGGCATTGTCCTTTTGTAGCTGTGGAATAGATATCTCTGTTTAATGGGCATATCCGTTCTCTGCACAATTTGACTCTAGGCTCTCCCAGGGCAGAGACTGAGTGTTCACCCTCTAAATCCCCAGGATCCTAGCACGTGCTCCCAAATTGGGTACGTGGCTGAGCTGACGGCTCTTCACAGATTAACTCAGCTGAGTTCTGACTATAATCCAGTGAGGGTCTGGCCATTGTCAGGAGGAGAGAAGAAAGTCCCTCAACACCCTAACCCTTTTGGAATCCGAAGATCTCAGTGGCATTGCTTCTAGCACCCAGAGGAGCAGACCCCACATAGGCCTTGGCGAGTGGCAATGGGCCAGGTGGAAACTGCAGAAGGTTCGTGAAGTCCCACAGAAGACCTGACCCAGCCTTTTCTGGGCCAAGTCCCACCACCGCCCCAACAATCCCATGTCAAATATGCCATCAGGAGAGTCAATAAGGTTCCTGAATGTGGTTTATTTTGTCCGTCCCCGCAACTAGCCACCACCCCTCCTCCTCCACCTCCACGTTAAATCCTTCTTTCTCAAAGGCTCTTGGCTCTTTCCACTGCTCTTAAGGGAAAGCCCAAGCTCCTTACCCAGGCACCCATGGCCTTTTATGATCTGGCCTCTACCAACTTTTCTACCCATAAGCCCTGACTCATACACTTTCTCCTTCTTCCCCAAACATTTCAGGCCCCACAAACTTGTCCTTTTGCTCTTTTCTTGAAAAGGCTAGTTCATATTTGAAACAAAGCAGTATGGGAAGGTGCTAAGCTTTGTCAGTGCACAGGACAACACAAAGAACTTGGGATAGTCTTTTCCACCTATAAACTGGTAAAAAAATTTAAAAGATCTAGAATATCTAGTGATTAAAAGGGAAGAGAGGCCGTGCATGAGTCTGTTGGTGAGAGCATAGGAGTTGTAACATACCAACTGTTGAAGGCAGATTGCTTTGGTTGTGATCATCAGGCTTCCCAGATTCTTTCTCACCACAGATCGCAAACAAATACCTATGTCACACATGTTCACTGCAGCCTTCTTTGTCAAAAGTAAGACACAACTTAAATGTTCCCCACCAAAAAACAAAAACAAACAAACACAAGAAACAGAGCATCTAGGTCATTTACGATGCATCCAAACTGCTGACTTCTATGAAACTGGTAAAAAGAACAAAGCAGATTTGCATGGACTGATTTGGACGGATGTGCATAACACACTGTTAATGCCAACACAATGTAAAATAGAATAATATGATTTCTGTTTGGGAAGAAAAACTGAGAAAAAATCTGATGCATGCATCATTTCTGCTCAGGGTGCCCCCCCATCTTGGGCAGTGGGAGTGGGGAGCCATGAACAAATAGGAAAAACTCTCACTTTTTACTTTGTCCACTGCTATATAATTAGCATATTTTCTCACAGGCATGCACTCCTTTTGAAATTAAAAGAAGACATCTATAATAAAATGTAGTTAATGAAAATCTTGAAAGGGCTCCAGGGCAAAGAGTTAGCAGTGGCAATTGCTGCCAATAGTTCAAGAAGAATCAAGCCTCAAAGAATATGGGAGCTTGTTCCCCAAGATCTGAAAGGGGTTAGTGCAGGGAGGTGGAGGGAGGGAGAAGGGAGCCATTCGCACTAGGTCTCATTTCAAAGAAGCCTGCAGGTTAGGCACTTCCAGTGGCATGTTTGTGCAAAGGAGCAGCAAGATGTCACAAGAACTAAGATGAGAATGTGAACAGTATCTGGGCCCCTGTGAACATTGCTTTGCTCAGGACCGCCAATCTCCCAGCACCCATTATCTGGCTGAGTTATCAGCTCTCCACCTGTGAGAGCCAAGCCTTGTCCTTGCTTGTGTGAATGGTAGGAACATACCCCAGAAACAGAAGTTCATGATGAACACCTTGGGAGAGAAGTGATGCCCAAGGAAGAGAGGATAAGGCTAGTTTTAGGGTACAATGTGGCATCTGGACCTCAGATCCACCCTTAGTCCTATCCCAAACTCTGCTGTCTGTGTCCCAGGGGTGCAGAGGGAGTAAAGAATGGAAATGCATGGGGTGCTGGTCACATGGGTGTGGCCATGAGAAAATTCAGCAGCTGTACACTAAAGATAAGAATTTTATTTCTAAAATCAACTAAATAAAATAGAAAGAGCTATATAATTTTTTTAAGCCACAGCAGACAGGGAGAACCTAGAAGGGAGGATCCTTTAGACCCTAAAACAAAATGAGAAGAACAGGTCATTCACTCGGGCATCTTGAGGGTCCCAGCCTGGGTCCCAGCAACAGCAGAGGCCACGGTGCTGGTGGTGCCCATAACTCTGTGTAGATACACAGAGTTACAGATGTAGCTGCAGAGACAGATGCAGACATAGGTTTAGCTTTAGGAACTGTACTCACATAACTGATGTTACTAGAAAAATGTCTGCAATGATACACGCTAAACTAAGAACAGGGGTTACCCTGAGTGAATCATTTTTGAGATAATTTATTGCTTTGTCATTTGATTATTCTTACAAGGAACATATTTTTTAAATTACAGTGCTGTCAGGGTTTTTCTCCTTCTGCTTGTTGACTGACCTTGTCATATATCCTTCAAAGTACAGTATGTTCCCCATCGACATTGTCTCTGACTTCTTGGTACAGGTTTTCTCAGTGTTGTCCTCCCACCCAAAAACACTTGTCCCAGAATCTCCTGGGGAGATGATTCAGTTGGGAGGTTCTTGGATCCTCTTCCTAAAATTTCTGAAGTAGACCATCTGGGGCCCATGCATCTACATTTTAACATGATTCTGTTGCTCACTGTTGTTTGATCATCTGAGTTAGATGGAAAATTTCTCTCTCACTTCTGGGTGCCCAAGCCTTTTAATTGCATTCATCCTGTGGTCCAGGGTTTATTTGACCCTATGTCTATCTCCCCCACTAGACCATGAGCTCCTCCAGGGAATGGCTATATCTAATTCAACTCAGTTTCCTCAGGGTGTAACACAGAACATAAAATGCTCAATAAATATGCATTGAATGAATGAATGAATGAATGAATGAATCTCGATCATCACACAACCATTGAGTTCCCAAGGATGAGACTCCCTTGGTGGGCCCCGTGCAGATAAGCAACTGGGCTCAGTTCAAGTAGTACATTTGTGCCTCTCTGAGGAACTCTAGTCTATGATCCCAGGCTACCATGGGTGGAGACAAGCCAGACCTAGCCAGACAATAGGGAAACCCCAAAAGCCAGTGGAGCCAGGCAGAGGAGTGATCCAATAATCCAGATCATGTGGTTTAGCTTCTGTGGCTTGGGTTGACTCTTCATTAATCTTAAAGAGACTGTGACACCAATCAGGTTCCCTAAGACCAGCAAGTCTAACCTCTCCAACGGTGCAGAGCAGTGATCCCAAGCCTGCACTGTGGGGCCAGCAACTTGGGTTCAATTCCTGTTCACTTTCTAAGTGTAGATTTGGGTTGACTCCACTATGAGCCTCAGTTCCTCCATCTGAAAAATGAAAAAAAAAAACCAATAGTACTTAACTCAAAGGGTTGTGGTGTCAAGTTAAATCATCCATGCAACAAATACTCATTAAGCTCCTGCTATATGCCTGGCACTGTTCCAAGTACTAGACAAACAAAACCGGCACACGTGCACACAACCTGTCCTGGGTTAATCCATGTAGAGCAATGTCCGTATCAGAAAGTAACCTCTTCAGGTGGTCAAAGGAGACTTCACATTGAGACTTGCCATAAGGAAGTGACTTGAAACTGACTGGTAGTTACTGGAGCTAAGAATTAAGACTCTCAGAGAAGAAGGTAGCAGAAGTCAGCCACAGATCCTTGGTGATGGCTAAGGGGGTATTGTAAATGGCCAATGAATAGTGGCTTTGGAAATCACTGCTTTCTTCTGCTCAGCTTACTCTGGTGTGCCCAGAAGCAGAGCCTCCCAGGCCACGGAGCAGGGTGGGAGGACAGGACACCAACATGTGCCAGAGCCACAGCGCGGGTCACCAAGCTCCCGGTTCCCCTTCTTGGAAATAAGCAGCTCCCTTTTGCCAGAAGAATGTAAACTTAAACAAGAAAGCGCTTCATGATTCAGTGGCTAACTCAAAGCTCTTGGGTAGTAAGTGGGCCTGAATATGTGGGCTATGGCTTTCCACCTCCCCCAGAGTGGGTGGGGGGCAGGGAAGAGCAGGTTTCCTGAAGATGAGAAAGCGTGGCCTGAATTTGCATGTGCTTATGCCTGTGTCCGATAATACATGCATGTGTTTATGTGTGCCTCTGTGTGCCTGTACACGTGTGGCTGTTTCCACATATGCATGCATCTGCTCGCATGTGAGTTTGTGAGTATATGGGCCTGTGTGTTTTGCCTCAATTTCTGAGGATCTGTGTTTGTAACTTCACCCTGTGTTATTGTATATTCATGTCTCTGTGTATGCCCGTTTGTACCTTCCTGTGTGTGTCTCTGTAAGTGTGAGCATGCTCAAGGGAAGAACAGTGAGAGAAGAGAGGAAGCAGACATTTGAGTCAGAGCCTGCCGGGGAAGGGGGGTATGTGCTAGACAAGGACTTGACATGTTCTTGTCACTGCCAAGGATGTGGCAAGGAAACAGACCCACAGGGTGTCCCATCAGGGCCTCCAGAAAGGGCCTTTGGAGCTCTCTTTCAGCTCAGGAGGTTGTTCTGGCCTCAGGAAATAAGGCAGCCTCCCAGGCACAAAAAAGCCCAGCAAGGCCTCCAAGGGGCTCCCTGTGGTCTTGCCCAGGGGAGCTGGCTCTGTGAGTCCTGTACATGAGTTTAGAATCAGAGGAAATCCTGGCACCACCTGTCAATCTCTGACCCAGGAACTAAAACCCTTCAATAGGAGGGGAACAAAGGCTGCCCCCAACTCATGGGCACTGATCGGGCATCTACAAAAAGAACAAGCCTATGAGCCTGGCCTGTCCCCCCATGCCCATGCTATTGGTCATCAGCAAGAAAAACTATGTGAGTGACATTTAACTTCATACAGTGCCCCTGCAACCACCCCAGGGGAGCTGGGCCCAGGCTTGACAAAGGAGAATGAGTTAGACCCACGCAGGAATGACAATGCTGGAGGTGCTGCTGAAGGTTAGGAAACAACTGTGGCATTAGGCTGACTCAGGAAAGTGACAGGGTGGGCACAAGCAGGACAGTGAGATGAGAAAGAATATTCTAGAGAGAAGGCACTGACACTCCCGGACCCTCCCATCTAGGGAAGGTTACAGAATCTGGATCAGAGAATACTTCATTTTCCTCTGAGGGTGGCAATTGTCCTGTGATTGTTCCCCAAGTTGGGGAAGCCTGGCAAAATAGTTTAAGAGGACAATTGCCCTAGACACCAGCTACTTCTATCCGGGTCTCAGCATCCCCAGGCTGTGGCCTCCTTCCTTAAGTCAGTTTGCTCTGAGACCTTGAGAGCCTCCAACTGTCCTGGCTCACCCCCAGCCAAACCCACAGATCTTCGTGAGGGAGAGGGGTCTGCCTGCCTTTGGTCCCCAAGCTCAAGCAGTTGGAATGAGGCCCAATCCTGAGACAGATGGCTGTCCAAACTCACTCTGGGACTTTCTGATGGGACTCAGTTTCAGCAGTTATTTTCAGTTGAGAAGAATGAGGGCAGGGGCTTAAACATCAAGGTGGGCATGCGAAAAGCTGTGTATCTGCCCACCAGCAGGAAGGAGCACTCCATGAGAGTGGGGGGAGGGTGGAGACAGCCTTTTCCACAAATGTGCACAGACCACCCTCGCAAGAAGCCAGTGGGGCATGCTGAGCTGATCCTTCACCCAGCCACTGCAATCCTCCTGGCAGTGCTGTGACCATCCTCAACCAAGGCTACCTTCTGATAGGTCAATTCCATTTTAGGGCCCCAAGAAGCCCAGAGTGCACATCCCTAGGATTCCAGAGCTCAGGTGGAATTGGAGTCTCAGCCTTGACCGCAGTGGTTCTCTCTCCCCTGTGTGTGAGTCCCTCCAGGAACACCTTTAGAGAGAGTTGAAGCTAGGGAATGATCATTGTACTCTCTCTGCGTACCAATTACTGTCATCAGGAGGAGAGAGACCACTGTGCCCTGGCACTGAGACCAGCGAAGGGTAGTGAGCATGAATTATGCATGACACGGGCCATAGAGATAAGAGTGGAATGGGGAAAATCATAACCCTATTAATAATGGAAGTGCAGTTTGTAAACTCTCCACCAGGAATAATTTGCATTGCAATATAAACAGGGAGTATAACACAGAGCAGCCGGCAGTGGAGCCTCAGTGAAATGTAAAAGCCACCATTTCAAACATTACAAGTCATGATTAAATTATAAGAATTTGTTCAGCAGAATGTACAAAGAGAGGGCATGTGCTCCAACTCCATCTGAGCATGGGGGCAGCAGCCCTGCCTCCACGTGTCTACTGGAACATAAACCCAGGGTTCGGGTCCTTGAGACCTTGGCAGTTGTTATTGTCATTCTCTGCTGCTGTGGCTGTTGAGTCCTTACTAGGCACTCAGGTCTAAGCATGTTGCGTGCAATCACTTGTGTAATTCTTGAAGAAACCCTACAAGGAAGTCACTATAACATTCCACTTTCAAAATGAGAAAACTGAGGCCCACGGAGGCTAAGGAACTCGAGTTTGAACTGCACAGTTGGTAAGTTGGGTGCGTTGTAATGCAAACCCAGGTATTCTGACCTCTGAGCCCACCCTCCTATGCTGCTCTGGCGTCTCTTGTAGAGACTCAGGTGCCCCTTTGTGGGTCTGCTCAACAGGGCTGATGGGAGGGAAACTTGGAACCATCCTTTTAAAAAATAACTTGGCCACATGTTAGGAACGTGGTCAACTTTTGATCAAGTCATCCTTCAGTTCTAGGAATCCCATCTGAAAAAAAAACATTATGGTCTCTCTTAGCCATTGAGGTATAATCAGTATTATTAGCAATTTCTATAGAAAAGCTCTGGGTACAGACATGGTTTTTATTTCCATGGTGTCACGTGAAAATTTTGGAAGCAACCCAAGTACTCAATAATCATCAACGGTTAACCAAACAATGGTGAATTGCTATGCACCCAAAGGGGGGCTGTTGATGAAGAATTGGAAATAACATGGAAACACACTTGTTAAGGAAAATAAGATTTGAAAAGACAGACCCAGTATGAGCTCAACTGGGTAAAACAATAGATGGAAAAATATGGGAATGTACCTAAAAAGATAATAAGGCTTGTCTCTTTGTGTCAAAAGTACATGTGGTTTCCTTTTCTCTTCTATTTCTGTCTTTTCCAGGCTATCTACAACAAGCAGGCATTACTTACATAATAGAAAAACTATATAGATGATATAGATATGGATATAAATCTGGATATAGATACAGATGTAGACATAAATGGAGGCATATTGTGGTCCTCAGTATGTGTAAATTTAAAGGGCCCCTCACCACCTCAATTGAAGACACCAAACAGAACGAGAAACTCTATGTCCCCCACCTCGTCATCCCCATCCCACAAAGTCCTGTGGTTCCTCCCACCCCAGGACTGTGTCTCACTCACTGTGTATGATGAGCTCCCTCACTGACCAGAGTTCAGAGCTTCCTGGACCAGAGGACTAGACACTTGCTTCCCACACAGGTGAACAATGCCCCATGTGCCACAGATTTTCCTCTCCCATTTCTAGAAGCATCCACCAGTGGGGAGGTACCTGCCATCATCTGTCAAGCCAGAACTCGATGACCCCATACTTGCTCCCACGTGAATAAGGCATGGTTAAACGGCACTGGGCTACGAGACAGTGCTGGCAGCACACTGACCACCTGGCTGTGGGACCTCAGGTACGTTACCTGAGTTCTCCACACTGCAGTTGACCTACACATAATTGAGAGTATTTGCCACCAGCACATGAAAGTCCGTTTCCTATCATGGGACTGTATAAGCATGAGCTTGTGTGAATGTGAAACAAATCTAAATGTGAAGTATATTAATGCAGTCTTGGAGTATGTGAACACCTGATAACTAGCGTAAAGGCCCACCTGCTTAGGCCAATTTGGTGACTGGCTGCAGAGTTAGTGAGGGCACTTGGACTGGAGCAAGATGACACAGCAGTGTGACTGTAGTGAGCCTTGGACAGGGTGGCCAAGCTCCCAGCCTCTCAGATTGGCCATAGCATTGCCATGTGGAACAGGTTCAGCTGAATGTTGTCACCAGTGGCTACTGCCCCATGCAGTGACCCATGAGAGTCATTATGAGGGAAACCCTAGCAATGGACGAGTCAGACCTCCTCCTGGTGGATGACAGAAGCAAGGGAGATAGCTAGGTTTTCCAGCATAGGAGAAGCAGGATGCCGTAGGCCTGGGAACCTAGGAGTCTCCAAACGGCCTGGATGGGCAGCTCAGAGACCTTGAGCCCTGGCGGGGGAAAAGACTGACAGCCAACTGCACTCCCCACTGTCCTCAGCACATTGTTGGCATTCCAGAGAGGAGAGGCAGAGAATTAATTTCATGGTGACTTCCTCCCCCAACACCCATGCCTCCCCAGCCCACACAATCCCCAGCCAGGTCCAAATGAGGGTCTGTGTCTTGTAGGAAGACAAATGATCCCAATTAGGAAAATGCTTCTGAGGCCCCCACATTCCATTCTTTCATCTGCTCCTCCCCAGTATCCCAATGAGGCTATGCACCCAAATGCTGGGCACAGGGGCATGCAGTTGGCACTCAATAAATGGCTCTTGGCTCTGAACCACGTGGGTTGTTTAGCTTTGCTTCCCTGAGCCCCAGCGTGCCTGCCGAGAGAACCTCTTTCCTTCTATTCCTAACTCCTACCTCTTCTGAATTCACTCCACTTTTTTTATCCAGTTCATCAAATCCCAAATAATTGTAAGAAAAATGAGAGACTTTAAAGGTTTTTCTCATTATTTAACATCAGTCATTCATGTCACTACCTTTCCTGGCTGGCTTCAGAAGGATAAAAGCATAGTATTTGTGTTTAAGAGGTTTAAGACCAGAATGAGAAAGAATAAAAAAATGATAAGGAGTTCTGTCGAGAGGCCAAAGGGAAGAGAAAATACTTCTCGAGCATTTATTATGCCCCAAGCACTGTGCTTTGCATATATTATTTCATTTATCCATGATAACAGCCTCATGAAGTAAGCCTCATTATCCCCTTGTGACATATTAGGAAACAGGTTTGGAAAACTGACATCACTTCCTAGTGTAGATTTCCTTCTTTCTGCCTGGCAACAAATAAGCTGGACCTCGAGGTCGGGTAGTCAAGAGCCTTACTACTACGTGTGGTCCATGGACCAGCATCACCGAAATGCAGAATCCCAGGTGCCACCCCAAACCTACTAAATCAGAATCTGCATTTTAATAGACCCCTGAGTAATTTGTGCGCACATGACAGTTTGAGAAGCCCTGGTCTAGATCAGGTGCTCCATCTTCAGAGAATATCAGTCTATTTTCTGATTTAGCAGTTCTGGGATAGGGACTCAAGAATGTGCACTTCTAAGTTGCTGGTTGATGCTAACTAACACCACTGATTCAGGGAGCATGTTTTGAGAACCTAGGATCTGAAGACACCCTCAAAGCTCCAGCCATTCACCTTTTTCTCCTTCTGTGTATTTAATGGGCATTTGTTGAGGCCCTGCTACCACCACCTGGCACCACAGCTAAGCCACTGGGGAGTCAGAGAAAGAGAGAGAGAGAGTCCTAGCTCACGTGCCATCCAAGGAGGCTGTCAAACCATCCCTGCATGCTGAGGGAATCTGGGTGCCATTGAGCACTGAGCAGGGACATGCCAGGTGAGTGTGGGGGCTGAGTAGACAAGGTCCCATAGGATCAGTTTGCACTTAGATCAGAAACAAGCCAGAGGATCCCTTCCTGGAAAGGTGGGGTGTTTTACCCACTGGGCATTATAAACTCAAGGCTTATGGGTTCATTCAAAGACCTCCAAAAATATTAGTACTTTTAGAAATATGGTGCCACTAGATCATTAGAAATAAATGTGAAACAAATAAATATATGTACATTAAATGCCTGCAAAAGAAATGCAAATGGAAACTACTGAATGCAGCTAAACTTGTGTGCTTAATTTAAGATGTGAGTGCATTTTAAAATATCTTTGATGATGTAGGAAGAAAACTCCAAAGCTTGGAGATCCTGGAGCCTACAAATATCCTCAACCCTCCTACAGGAGGCAGCAGACTCAGGAGGGAGGGAGGGCTCCCAGCATAAACTCCGTGCTTATGCTGTCCTGCAACCCCCCTTTTGTGCTGTCCCTGGGAAGGTTTCCCTGCTGACAGTGTCCCCTGGGCTCAGGTGGCAGGAGGCCTGCAGGGCTTTCTCTCAGCTGCATTTCACACTTCCTTGTGCTTTCTGCCCCAACATTCTGGCGACTAACGCTTTTTGTCAGTCACCACCCAGGGGTCACAGAGAAAGCTTGTCCATGTGCCCATCACAATCCAGGTACAGCCATAGGTGCTGACATCTTCTCACAGCATCATCCTGACCTGATCTTATTGGCCTTTACATGTCACTGCCCAAAAAGAGATCAGGAATCATCAGGGGCCAAGAAAGGTTCCCAGGAGCTGGGCTCACTTTCCTTGATCCAGGGCAGGAAAGTAGTCACAGAAAAGCAGGGATGGATGGGCAAAACTTCAGCAGAGCTTTGAAAGCCCAGACCTCCGGAGGTAACAAGGGTTCTAAGAGAGGAGAAAATGTAGGGAACAGGCTCTGTCCAGATGGGGCACAGAATCACATGGGTATCCTCCTTTCCAGAATCAGTTACAAGGAAATGATTGAGCACATGGCCAAATGTTCATGTGCACAGGTGGGGCATCTCAGGGTCATTTATAAGAGTGGAAATTAAAAATGCCATCATTGACTTTGCTACCCTGTGCAAGTCAACAAACTCTTCAAGCCTCAGTTGCATCAGCTGTAAAATGGGAAAAATAATGATACTCACCTTATGAATTTATGATGAAGATTAAATGACATAATGCAGTGATGTATTTTGCACAGTACTTTTCAGAGAGCAAAGTTTCACTAAGTAGCCACTGCTAAAATTATATCCTAAAATAATATATCGGTTACACCAATGTGGTGTGCCAAAAGAGTGTGCAATAGTATGGCAATTCAAAGTGGTTTTCTTTCCAAAAAGATGTACTAATAAAAGGGCCTAACTTACGGTGTAACACAGGATAATATTTATCTGTATTTTCCATGTAAAAATGTGCATATTTAAAATGGAAGAGTGGACCTTATTTTTCTTATTGGACCTTCAGTGTGGGGAAGAGGCAATCTATGTTGGTTTCACTGCTGGGGACAGGAAGACCTTGAGTGAATGTGGGAGGGGCCTGGGACACCTGGTAGAGCCAGGTGAGGAATTTCTCTGGAAGAGCTGATTTTCTCCTTTAAGAAACATTTTCTGAGTCTTCGATACTGGCTTAGGTGTGTGTGCATGTGTGTGTATGCATCCTCTACCACACATGGATTCCCCATAGCAGTGTTTCCAGGTTGTTCTCCACCACCCAGGGGCTTGCTCAAACTGCAGACTCAAAATCCAGATGCGTGATCAGAATTTCTCAGGAGGAGAGGAGACATCCTGTACTCAGAGTGTGACTCACCCACAAGAGATTCATATGCACAGAATGAGAAGAGTTTGGTAAGTCTGAGAATAGGGATTTTTATCCTGTTTACTTTCAAATAGCCAGTGCGTGCCACATAAGAGGCTTAACAAATGATTCATTCAATGAATGGAATGGTCAATCAATGAATTAATCTATCAATGTATCCTTCCAACTTTGGGGACAATACGCACATACTGAGCTTGAGCTATACTAGACTCTAAGTCCCCTAAGGATGAGAACCAGGTACACTCTGTACACAGCAGAGTAGATGTTCAATAAATTTAATGATGTGATTAATTTTTACTAATTTTGATGAAAAGATCAAAAGACTCTCTTTTTCTTAGAATGACTGACTTTTTAAATATATTTATTGATTCTGGAGAGAGAGAAACACAGATAGGAGAGAGAAACATCAACCGGTTGCCTCCCTTATTGCCCCACTGGGGACCTAACCTGGAACCTCGGCATGTGCCCTGACCAGGAATCCAACCCATGCCCTTCTGGTGTACGGGACAACACTCCAACCAATGGAGCAATCCAGCCAGGACAAGACTGACTTCTTTCCTGAGCAGCTAGTTCCTGGTCACAGAGGGGCGCACTGTTGGCAGAGCCCACGCACCCCATGCAGACCTGAGGACTCTGGTAACGAGAGTCCCGCCAAATCTCACCCTCGTTGGAAAAAAAACAAATGTGATCACAAAACTGGCCATTGTAGCTGCACCCGCCTGTCAAATTTATATGTTTCTCTGGCGTTGACAAGCTTCTTTGCCTCATTTCAGCTTTGCCATGACACACTGGCTTGAGTATCATTTGCACCGACAAGAAAATAAAGGGACTTGTCCAAGTTTCTTCAGCTACTGAGTGGCATCACCAGGCCATGTGAACCCTGGTGGCCTAATTCTGATATCAGGAATCTTCGCTAATATGGGGATGAAAAGACTATCTTCTTCCTCTGCTTGCTCTCCTTGGCCCAGACAGGCAGACCCAGTAGCAGGAAGCAACCCACTAAATGTGTTGAATATCCCCCTGCGAAGATTTAAGCAACAAAAGATTTCACAGATGCCTCTGATTCACCACCTTTCAACGGCTAGACCAGTTCTGCTTGTTTGCGTAGAACTGCTGAAGCTTCCATGAGGAAGCCCCAGTTCCAAAACGGTGGATTTTGTCCCAAGTACCAATGCCCCAGAATGGTTTCTATTATTTTCCTGGAATTCCAGAATTGTGCAACAGTGTAAGCTACGGAGAAGATAAAAATAATAACAGTCATGCCGGAGAGGAAAACAGAAGCAAAGACAATATTTTTCAAATATTTTCCCAACTGTCATTTTAATAATGGTCTAACAACAGAGTATGCCAATTTCGTTCCACAGATACCTGTGAATGCAAATGCAAAACAAATAGTAATTAATGTCTCGGTGTGAAAATCAAGCAATTGGTATTAATTTTGCATCAGACCTGAGATTATGCACATTCAAAATCAAGATCTGTTTTCAGCAGCAACTGTGACAATCACGGAGAAAAAAATGGTGAGCGGTGGCTCTGAGATTAATAGATTCCACACAGCCACCCCTGATATGACCTTTCCCTGGCTCCCCACTAAAATACACATTAATGTTCTCACAGCTAAGAACTGTAATCAACCAAGCCTCAAATTCGAGGGATCACTTTACTAACTATAGCCATGAAAAGAAGGTAATAAAATGAAATCATTCTCGCTCACACATCTTGACTTTTGAAGCAGGCACTGTCAAACCCCAGTTCATAGGCAGAGATCCCAGATTTTGCTGATTAAAAAAAACAGACACCTTATAATATAGTCACAGAGCTTTCTAATGCCATTGTCCCAGAAACCACCAGGAATGACTTTCCACTTCATCTGAGAGACTATCCTCGGACCACACATTGGAGGGAAGGAGAAGAGTTCCAAGGTGAGATTTTCGGTGGGCAGAGTCAATAAAAGGAGTCTGAAAGTTATATTTCTTAGAAGTTGTGAGTTTTCAGTTATTATTTCTAGAAAAGGGGAGAGAGAGAACAAAAGGGAAAGAGATAATCTCAGAATGTTCCAAAATGTGTTTTCCATTTCATAATCAAAGAACCAGGGAACAAAAGATCCCGGGACAGTTCAGCAAACTGCACTGTCATTGGTGCGTGCAAGGAAATAGAAATTCACGCTGTCCAACAAGGTAGGCACCAGCTCTAGATGACTATTTAAATTTTTTAAAATATATTTTATTGGTTATGCTATTATAGTTGTCCCAATTTTTTCCCTTTGCCGCCTTCCACCTGGTATCCCTCTTTCATCCAGCAATCCCCGTACCCTTAGTTTATGTTCATGGGTTGTATGCGTAAGTTCTTTGGTTTCTCCACTTCCTATACTATTCTTTATATATATAATTGAGTATGCTATTACAGTTGTCCCATTATCCCCCCTTCACTCCCCTTCACTCTGCATACCCCTTCCCACCCACATTTCCCCCCTTTAGTTCATGTCCATGTGTCATAAGTTCTTTGGCTTCTACATTTCCCATACGATTCTTACCCACCCCGCCCCAATCTATTTTCTACCTACCATCTATGCTACTTATTCTCTGTACCTTTTCTCCCTCTCTCCCTGCCCCCCAACTCCTTTGTTACTAACCCTCCATGTGATCTCCATTTCTGTGGTTCTGTTCCTGTTCTGGTTGTTTGCTTAGTTTGTTTTTGTTTTTGTTTTAGGTGTGGTTGTTAATAATTGTGAGTTTGCTGTCATTTGACTGTTCATATTGTTTATCTTCTTTTTCTTAGATAAATACCTTTAACACTTCATATAATAAGGGCCTGGTGATGATGAACTCCTTTAATTTGACCTTATCTGAGAAGCACTTTATCTGCCCTTCCATTCTAAATGAAAGCTTTGCTGGATAGAGCAATCTTGGATGTAGGTCCTTATCTTTCATGACTTGGAATACTTCTTTCCAGCCCCTTCTTGCCTATAAGATCTCTTTGGAGAAATCAGCTGACAGTCTTACGGGAACTCCTTCGTAGATAACTGCCTCCTTTTCTCTTGCTGCCTCTAGGATTCTCTCTTTATCTTTAATCTTGAGTAATGTAATTATGATGAGCCTTGGTGTGTTCCTCCTTGGATCCAACTTCTTTGGGACTCCCTGAGTTTCCTGGACTTCCTGGAAGTCTATTTCCTTTGCCAGATTGAAGAAGTTCTCCTTTATTATTTGTTCAAATAACTTTTCCACTTGTTGTTCTTCCTCTTCTCCTTCTGGTACCCCTATAATTCAGATGTTGGAACTTTTAAAGTTGTCCTGGAGGTTCCTAAGCCTCTACTCATTTTTTTTGAATTCTTATTTCTTCATTCTTTTCTGTTTGGTTGTTTCTTTCTTCCTTCTGGTCCACTCCATTGATTTGAGTCCCAGTTTCCTTCCCATTACTATTGGTTCCCTATACATTTTCCTTTATTTCACTTGGCATAGCCTTCATTTTCTCATCTAATTTACAACCAAATTCAACCAATTCTGTGAACATCCTGACCACCAGTGCATTGAACGGTGCATCTGATAGATTGGCTAACTCTTTGTCTCTTAGTTGTATTTTTTCTGGAGCTTTGATCTGTTCTTTCGTTTGGGCCATTGTTTTTGTCTTGACGAGCCTGCTGTGTAGAGAGACGGGTCAACCCAGTTGCTGTGTTGAGATGCTGTATGTAGGGGAGGGGTCCAAGAGGGAACAATGGCACTTGCTCCGCTCTCTGATGGATTTCAGTCACTTCCTCCGCATCCCACAAGCAAATTGGGCCCTTCTGGTGCTGATTCCCAGGTGGGTGGGCTTGTGTATGTTCTAGGACCCTATGGGTCTCTCCAACAAACTCTCCTATGAGGCTGGGACTTTCTCCCACTGCTGCCTCAACCCCCACAGGTGTTTTCAATCAGTGGTTTGAGGCCTTATTTCTCCATGCTGGGGCCCTGGGTGTTGTGGTCTGTCCCACTCCCCCTCTGTTTGGCCTGGTTTATCTGTGCACAAACGTGGGACCACTCAGTCTGCCACTGCCTTGCTGGCCTGCAGCAGCCTTGCATGCACAATCCGCCCCCTCACTGGGTCCCCCAGCGTCTGCTTTGCCACCTCCCAACTCTGCCCCTCCTACCAGTCTGGATGGATATTTCTTCTTTAACTCCTTGGTTGTTGGACTTCCATACAGTTCAATTTTCTGGCAGTTCTGGTTGTTTTTTGTTTTTAAATTGTTACCCTTCTTTTGGTTGTGCAAAGAGGCACAGTGTGTCTGCCTATGCCTCCATCTTGGCCGGAAGTCCTCTGACTATTTAAATTTGAATTAATTAAAATATAAAATTCAGTTCCTAAGTCCATGGCCGCATTTCCAGTGCTCAGCAGCCACTCGTGGCTAATGGCTAGTTCATTACACAGCATAGACACAAAACATTTCTATCATTGTCGAAAGTTCTATTGGACAGCTAGACAGCTCTAATCTAGAGACTCCAAACATAAACGTCAAGTGCTGTATGCATGTTGCTTCCTTTTCCTTCCCCATTTGCTGCTGTGCCCTGGGAGGCAGACCTATGTGGGATACAGCAAAGGATTATTTTGTCCCCTGCTTTCCAGTTGCCTTCAGCCATCGGGAGGCACCAGCATGGTACCCTAGAACATGAGACTGAGGTCAGCAGTACTCTGGCTTCCTCTCTACTGGTCACTGTGACTTAGATGCCTCTATCTATTAAAAGCTACAGCTCTCATCAGGCAATACTCCACTCAGCTATTCTCCCTGACTTATGGTCCTGTCTCTCCCCTCCTTAATCTTCCAAGCCTAGGGTAGTAAAGGTGCCTCACAGATATTAGACTTGGGGTACTATATCACCCCCTTTTGGAATCCTTGAACTCTTCCCATACCTTGGGAAATAGCCCCCTAATAAATCTTTCATCAATTACCCCATGTGAGTGTGGGATCTATAGCCCTGTGGGGGCAAACAATGAATTTAGAAACATCACTGTTCATTTAACAATGATCAAACAGGAATAGCACAGGAGTTGGCAGATTTTTTCCATTTAAAAAAAAACTATTTTAGATTTTGTGGGCCATACTGTGTCTGTCAAAATGACACCACAGAGTGAAAGCAAGCAGCCACAGACAGCATGTAAATGAGTGAGTGTGGCTGTGTTCCAGTAAAACTTTATTTACAAAATCAGAGAAGTATGGGCCTGATTTAGCCAATAGTCCATAGTTTGCCAAATTTCGCTTTAGTGTGTAAGTTTTTTCTTAAAGATATAGAGAAAAGGCATGCCTCTAAATTTGTTTATTTAAAAAAGTTAGAAGAACATCTTGGAAATTATATGCATTTTTGTTCTCAATAAACTGCAAGAAGGCATGCCTTCCAGGGGAAAAAGGATATAAAAATAAGACCAAAATTCAAAAGCAAGTTGCAGGCTAAGATGAAGAAAAGTCTTGCTGAGATATAAAGCAGTCAAAGAAACTAATGTACTCTTAAAAATCACAGTTTATGTTGGAAGTAATTAAGAGCAGAATTTACACTACAGAAAACTGAGTTTCAGATGAAGAGAAAATTTGAAATGTATTTTCTAGAATCTAGAGTTGAAAATAATAAGCACACAGATGGCATGTATGAAGAACAGAGAAAAGTGATTCAATTTACAGAAAGAAAATAGATGTTTTCCTTTAAAAGTCTTCAAAAAAACATAACGACACTAGAACACCAATCAAATCTATAGTAGAACATTCTCAAACTGAAAAAAAATGATCTCAGATTGCAAAACAAAATGGTATATGCTGCATGAAGCATAATTGATAGAAATGAAACCCACAGCTTGACAGCAAGGAAAAAGAAAATAAATTATAAGTATCCCAAGCAGAAAAGAAAAAACAAAGCAAAGATAATGAAAAACACGTTGTTTGCAAATGATTAGAAAAAAACAGCAGGCTGGGCTGGCTTCAGAATTCTTCTTGATAAAAAATTAAAAATAAACAAAATGCTCGCAATGTGGAAATGGTTAGGTGTACTTACAGAGCAACCAGATGTTAGAATATTATGCAACTATCAAAAGCAATGTGGAACAGGTGTTTTTAATGAGATTGGAAAATGCTTATGATAAATGTTTAGAAAGTCAGACACTAAAAACATACATAATATACACGTAGGTTTATTAACACATCTAGTGTATTTCTTTTTATCCTTTTGTCTGCTCATACACAAGCAAAAGAAAACCAGGAGTGCTACCTAGCAGCCAGACATTTTCACATCCTTTACCACTCGTAGTTTAGTTCTCCCAACAAATCTGTGAAATGGGTAAGATCATGTCCACAGGTAAGGATACCGAGTGTCAGAGAGGTCGTGGGCTCATCCAAACCGTCCAGTTAGTGGCATAACAAAGACTTCATTCAGAATCTAAAGCGGGCATTTTTCCGTGAGGGCAGAAACTGAGCCCTGGGTGAAGGGAGGGACAGGAAGGGCTGGAGGCACTTGAGTCCAGAGAATAGGGCCCTGGGGTCCTGAGAGCCATCAGCCACTGTAACCTGGTCAGATGGGACCAGTTTTCCTTAACCTAACACTGCCTTGAGATTCCCCCACTAGACTGTCATGTCAACAGCAACCCACCCCCTCAGGTCCTGGAGAGCCTGGAAGAACCAGTGAAATTGAACACAAACCCCCAGACTAGCTAACCCAAAGGATGATTGATGTTTTATCAATTTGCTGAGGTGTGCATTTACCATTGTAACGTCCTTAGACCTCCATGATGATTCTCTCTTTGGAGTAAAGAAAACCCTAAGAAGAACGCTGCTGTGCTCAGTTCCAGGAAAGCAGGTCAGGAGCCAGGCTACAGATAACCCACACAGCTCTGAAAAGCCCACCAGTCCCAAAGGAGTATTTTATCGAGTCAAATTTCTATGCTGGGCTTGTTGATGGACTTAAGTCTTCAGGAAGTTTTATAGACAGACATTGACAAAGCAGTCAAAGAGAGAAAAAATTTTAAGAAAATATTAAAAGGACATCTTCCCCCAAAAGGGGATCAGTAGAAAAAAAGTATTTGTTCTGAACTTTCAGGTTCTCCATGACATAGAGACCCTTGTTCATTCACCCTACGCATTTTTATGAAGTATCGGACACAGTGTTAGACTCACAGGACACAAAGGGGCATCAGGCATTGCCCCTGCTTCCAGGAACCAACACCCTGGCAGGGGTGTAAGGAGTGGTTAAAATGGATAGGGAGTCATGTAGCCCATTATGTGGTTTAGAAAGCTCACTCTGTGAATAAGCAAGTGGCCAAACTCTCTTACATGGTGAAACCATGTATTTAAGCAAAAACAAAACACATCCAAAGCAAATGTTATAGATATATGTAAACAAAGAAAGACACAAACTGAATATGTATCACATTTATCATGTGCGGTTGCCTTTGGAGAGCGAGAAAGAATAAAAAGGATTAAATCATAGGGGACCTCATATTTATATTTATAAATGTGCTTTTTTAAAAAGAGAGGATTCAAAACAAACACAACACAAAATGAGCACAGATCGTGTAACAACATTTACGACAAGTTCAAAAATAGGGAAACCAACCCATGCTGTTAGACTTGGGATGGTGGTTCGCTTTCGTAGGGAGCAGGGAGGCGGAATGACCAGAAGGAGGCAAAATGGGGAGGCTGGTAATGTTCTGTTTCTTTTTGTGGTCCTGGTTACATGGCTATGTTTACTTTGTGAAAATTCAATAGCTGTGCAATTATGGTATGTGCACTTTACCTTTTATGTATGCTATGTTCTAATAAAGGAGAGAGAAAATATGGCAGAAAGCTAGCATTTGTTGATTTGGAATGGCAAATATATGAATATTAGCTGTGATATCCCTCTAGCTTTATAATGCATTCTTCTGGGCTTTTTGGGAACATTTTGTCTAGTTCTATAAATAATGAAAAATAGAAAATACAACTCTAACTGCAATACATAGTGAGTAGAGACTGGAGTCACGCAGACCAACTAAGAAGTCATTGCAAGAGCCCAAGTTATAAAAGATGAGACCTGAATTAGGAATAACAGCAAGCAGGGAGAGAAAGGGATGGTGAAGAATCTGCAGTACCTGGTGACCATGAGCCATCCCTCCTGGTTGCTCTGCAGACCCCGGGAACTCTATCTGCATGACCAACACCACTGCTGACTCAGCAATCCTTCAATGTGGAAGACCCCCTTGTCATGAGTGGAGTGAGATGCTTTTGGCTCTGAAATCCCCTTCCCCAAATGCCTCCTATTAGCCTGTCTTCCTCTGATCCTGAACCCCACCCCCACCCAAGTCATTCCCCCAGAGCCTTTTGACTGGTTTAAACATTAAAACGGGAGATTCTCTAGGATGGGGTGACCCATTATTGAACTAAGTCTAATCAGCATGATTAGTTCATCTGATTAACAAGATCTCACTACCTGTTTTACCCTGTCTGAGAGGAGGCCGTGCAGAGTTCTGTCAGCAGGCAGGCAAAGACTTGGGGCCCAATACTGTGCACAGGGGGCAGAGGGATGCTGCAGGAGGTGACTCAGAATTACAAGGGCACCAAGCCCCCAGCAGCACTTGTCCAAAGGGAACTATAAAAGGAGCAGAAGCACAGGAAGGCCAAGCCTCACAGCAACACTGCCACATCTGCCTGGTGCTGTCCTGTGGGTCCATGTCCACACCACAGAAATGTCCATGAGTTGGGAACACTTCTTCTCTTACCCCCACAGGTAGAGGGTTTGTGTTTCCCTTCCTCAGAAAGAACAAGCATGACTCTAGGCACTTGCTATCATCTCTCACTCCCCCCTCCTATGGGGAGAAAATGATTGTTCTGATTGGTGAATGAAAAGAGCCCATCCATTGGGCCACATATGCCAAAGCAGGATTGCTATTCTGCAACATGAAGGTCTCTGCCCTTCTGTCCCTTCTTTTTGTTTTTCTCGTTAGACCTACATAGTCTCAGGAAGAGTGAGCCCAGTTCTCTGTATCCAGCCTTTAGCAAACCAAATTGACCTGTGACCTCTTTCCTTTCCCTTCTCAGCCTTCGTCATGTTGAATAAAGTCAACCAGCTCACCATTGGAGGTCTGAGAAGAAAAGCAAGACCCCTTTAGTTTAATAACCCCTGTGACAGATTGTGTTATTGGTTCTAATGCTTTACCCATTCTTGTATTGATGCCCTTTGTATGTGCCTTTAGTAGACTTCTCATGAAAGACAGGGTATATTTCCCTGCCTAATGAGGCTCAGCTTGTCCACAGGATTTGCTTTGGCCAAAGAAATGTGGATGAAGGTGACAGTGTGCCAGATCCAAGTCTCAGTGTCAGGAGGCAGCTCAAGTCTCCGCTCATATGCTTCTGTTCTTCCTCCACCGTTGCCATGTAGGTCATACCACTGTCGGCCCCTGATCCACAGAGGAGATGTGGGAGAAGCAGAGCTGGACCCAACTGGTAGCTTGGATTAAAGCCCAGCCTCGATCAGTCAAGATGAGTGAGAACAAATGATTGTTGCTTTAAGACACTGAGTCTTTGGAGGGGTTTGTTATGCAGCATTACTGGACAGCAACAGCTAGCTGATATACCCCATTGTCCTTTTTTCTCCAGGTCAGGAGAGAAAACCACTACTTTAGGTTATAATCTAATATTTTCCCCAGTTTAGCTGAATTCTTTGAGGTTTTACTCTATCAGTGAGGCCCAAAGAGGGAAGTTCCAGTAAGTGGAAAGATGAGAGTGCTAAGTTTATGATAACCATAGGTGCCGGTGAGCCGGGACAGTCCTGATTTACACCTGCTATCCCAATATACTTTCTAAAAGCACCCCATCCGTCCCCTCACATGCATCCTGGCTGAGATGATTAAATTGCAGTCACCCTACCAAAACCCAACAAGACCCAATATGAACCACGGTCTCCTCCCAGTTATCACTGGCACCCCTTTGTGGTCAGCAGATGCTACAGAAACAAAAGTAAAGCCGTGCTCTTGAAGGCAGGAGGTCTGGCCAGTGATTTCCATGGCAGCGGGTAAGGTAAAAATGATTCTTTTCCTAAATGCAGTGTCTCTATGTAAGGCTTTATAAAGTGCTATGGGGTATTTCCTGAGAAATAAACTCCTTAATATGACTTCATGGGAAGAGATCTATTTCCTTTATTCTCTGGAGTCCCAGGAAAGAAAAATATGCCCCCTGGCAGTGTTCCATAAAACTAATGATGTGGGGGAATATGTGAATAATTGCCTGAATCACGGGGCTACATATCTGTTAGGAAATCTCTTGGCAATATAAGGGAGAGGCTCAGGACAGTTAAATTGGAGTCAAGTGAAATAAAGGGCTGCTGTATCAGCTAGACGACACCCTTATGGGTCAAGAGCTGTGGCAGCTATCTAGATAACTTGGGAACATTGGAAAGCCAAGCATTCTTCATTCATGGCAAAAAGGACGTAGGATGAGCAAGAGAAAGGAGGAGTAAATAAGGGCAAGACTTCACAGAGGTAGAAGGGTAAGACAAAGCCAGGTAGAGAGGGGAGCCCCAGGGCCAGCAGATTGCAAACTTGGACCAGTACCCCAAGCATTAGTTTTAAGTGGTGGAGTGGCCCTCTGCGGCACCTGAAAGGTATGTGTGGGGTCTTGGCCCAGTGACAGGTGTGCTTCCTTCTGGACATTAGTTCCCAGTCATGCACAGTCCAAAGGCCTCAGGTGACCACAGATAGGAAAAAGTACCAGAGAAGAAAGTACTTTAGTGGATAAAGAATGCCATACCCGAACCTCATTCTAGTATGTGATTCAGAAGTAATTAATTTCCTGAACCACGGTACCTGATGGGTGTCAATAGAAAATGACACAAGATCATCTTCATCATCAATTGGAGAAAGTCTGTCAATGCTGACTAAGCATTTGTGTGCATGATTAAATTAATATGAACTACAAATATTTCCTGAGCACTCTTTCCATGCCAGACACTGCCTGATACACTGGACATGTGGCAGAAATGACAGAGGCACAGCCCCTGCCCTCATGGAACCTGAAGTCTCGATCCCAGCTTCGCATCAGCATCCCATGGACAGCTTTAATACGACACCAATGCCTGGGCACCACCCAAGACCAGTTACATCAGCAGCTTCAAGTACAGTTGGAAACCACTTGACTAGTGAGTGGGTAGATAGATGAATAAATGAATGAACAAATGAATTCTAAGTGCAAGGTTATTTCTTGTGTTATATTGATAGTATGCTTTATAATAGTACACTTTCAAATTCCTAGAATGAAAGGGAATAAAGCCTTTTGAGAATGCCAGATGATGAGGTGTAAAGATCCCTAAAGCAGTAAGTTCGGGGTACTGAAATACATGATCAGCCGACTCCTTCTTTATCTAGTCCACTGTCAGGCACCAGAAGAGGACTAATACAGCATCAGAGACCATTCTAGACAATATTTTAGATAATTCTTCAGGATTATCATATGGAGATTTGGATAAAAATCCTTGAACTCTAACAAAGTAGAAAACCTGTGTGCACAGCCAGGACACTAACCCATGTTCTCTACCTGCAAGTGTTTGATGCTAATGTGCATTTGTGTTAATACAACATTTTAAATCATATTTCCTCCTCCTTTTCACTCAGGTGACTTCACAGTAAATTGAAGAATTATTTCAACGGGGCCATGCACTTTTCCATCTCTCAAGTCACACACAAGGACCCCACATTAACGTCCCACCCTGCACAGAACTACTTCACACCATCTACCCAGTTGGCCAAACCAGAAATGTTGGGTCACCCATGACTACTGCCTCTGCCTCTCACCCAACCCCGCTCGGCCTTTCCTTCTAAATCTCTCACGAATCCCTCTGGTTCTTCCAGCCCACTGCCTGTCCACTCTCATCCACATTTCTACCATATCTCCCTGTTCTACAGGAGAACCTCCTAGCTGCCTCTCTGCCGGGAGCCTCCCCTTTAAATCCACCCTACACACAGCCACCAGGGTGATAGTTCCAAAGCAGACATGTGCCTGTATAATCCTCTGAAAACCTGGAAATGGCTTCACACTGCCTACATTAAATCTAAGTTCCCTATGAGACTCTGCACAATGTGGCCTCTGCTTACTCCTGCCCCATCTCTCGCCACTCCCTGCCGCTCACTCTAGGGAAAGCATCCTCAATTCCTCCTGGCTCCTAACCTCTCCCACCTCCTATTGTTGGACGTCCTTGTTCATCCCTAGAAACTCGATTGCTCACTTCCTATTTTCACCTATCCACCAAGCCTTACCTTCACGTACCCACCAAGTTCTATCTTCACCTACCCACCAGTCCTTCACTCCACAGGTGTGAGTGAGGTGTACTACAATAACCTCCAAGGCACTGTCCCTCAGTCCTCCAAGCCATCACTTCCAATCAACAGCGATTGAGCTTACTTTCCTTTGGGAGAGACACATGTATTTATATATTCAACAGACATTTAGTTGGGCACCGAACCAAGAATGCACACACACACAGAATGGGGTAGTCTCACTAGACATGTATGTGGCAGGTCAGCGCACAAATATTTTGCTTGTTTTTAGTTTCTACCTTGATGAAAAAAATTGTCATGGTTTTAGCATTACAGTCCTGGAACTTCCCAGCACCTTATTAATCTGCTGAATGTTTCTTTGTTTGAATGCTCACTGTCTAATATAAAGAGCAATGCACAAGAATGAGCACTTAGTCCAGGCTTGTGGAATACCTCAATGAATAAGGAGCTCATTCAACACAAAACTTGCAAACAGGTGAGAAGAGAAGCAAGCAAAAGAGAGAGAGAAACAAATTTTGGACAGCCAGAAAAGAGAACGGGTCTGTAAAATTCAGAGAACCAGGAGCCCTGGCTGATCTTTCTGATCCAGTGGAGAAAAATCGAACCAATGACAGCCCATCTCTTGTTTTAATGTAAGGTTACTTACATAGTTACCTACTTACTATGTCCCAATGTAGGGGGGCAAAGCAAGTGTTCTTTCTACTCTCTATTTGCTTTTAAAGCTCGGAGGCCAACAAACTGTCAGTTTTACTCTTAATTGGTCCATGCTACGTTTTTTTCTCTTTAAAAAAAAATCAATACATGGTGTGTGATACCTCTCATGGAGTGAAAAGAACTGTGACCGGACTGGTTATTCTAATTCTCAAGATAATCTGTCAGCATTTATTTTTTAAAGAGGCAGGCCCACAGTCACTTTTTTCACAGTGGTAAACGTCAGGCGACCTCTAAACTCAAAAGGACCTGAAAAGTATAACCGCTTCAGGCTATGCTTGATAAAAGGCCCTGTCTGTCCTGCAAAAACCATGTGCTGGAAGTGCGGTCTGCTGAGGCGGGGCTCCCAACATCTTGGAAATGTTGTGCCCGGCCACTGGCCACTGCCCTGGCTGTGATCCTGCCCCCACTCAGCTTCGGGAAGTGGCTGCTGCTGTTCCCAGTGAGTCTGGCCAGAGGCAGAGGCCGCTGGTAACCTTAACCCCATGTGGGCAGGCCAGGCTGACCCTCATCAGAAACTCTCTCTCCAACCCCCAAATTAACTGGTCAGTTTTTGGAAGGAGAGGTGAACAGAAAAGTGTGGGACCATGTTTGCTATGCAGAGCCCAAAGGAAACAGATTCTGAGGACTGGCTCCTTGGGTTTAAAAACTGTCCTTGTTGAGTAAGTCCAAGCATGTGAACAAGAGATTCCCTACCACACTCTGCAGGACAGGCTCCTGAGAGCATCCGAGCCTGTGCATCCCAGGTCTTTCACACTCTGAAAGATGTGTGCACAGGTGGTCCTTCTGGGAGGGAGGAAGCCAGAGTGTGGAAAAGTCTGAAATCCATCAGTAACCAAGTATTCAACTGAAGCTGGGTTCTGGCAAAGCCTTGTACGAAAATCTAACATACATTCATTGTTCTGGCATGGACTAGACAGTGTGCCTCAGCTTAACCTCTGCAAAAACTGTGTTGTGGGGCGTTTTCATTCTCAATGTTATAGATAAGAAAGTCAAGGCTCAGAGAAGTCAATTAACCTTCCCAACACCCACAGGGAAGTGGGAGGGCTAAGATATACAAGCAGTCTGTTCTAGGTCTCATGTCATTTTTATTACACCAAACACCACCAGCAAGAGGACAGCATGAGCAATGGTGAAGAGCATGGGCTCTGGGTCTAGGCCACCTGGGTTCCAATCCTGGCTCTACCCCTCAGTTGCTGTGTGACCTTGGGCAAGTTATTTAACCTCTCCATGCCACAGCTTTCTCATCTGTAAATTAGGGGCAAGAGTGGTTATCTCTCTCACTGGATGATTAAAGAAATTTAAATGTGTTAATATCTGTCAAGTCCTTAGAAGACTGTGCTGTAGTAATGAAAATGATTTACATGTTCCATGTTTGTTTGAAAAATAAATGATGAAAGGGATCTTTTCATTCTCACCACCATGGAGCTCATTTTTCAACACCTGAACTCAGAAAGTGCCTTCCGTATTCCTGTCCTCATGGTGTCTGCAAAGCACCTTTGCTTAAAGACTGGATCTACTGTCACAACAGATGTCCAGAGACAAAGGAAGATTGCACCCATTTAACAGAAGATGACTGACAGCCGTCAGTGTGAGGGTCTCCAAGATCATTTAGCAGGTGAGTGAAGAACGAGGATTCCATCCAACCTGATCTTTCTGCCCTTGAATTCTGCAGTCTGCACACACTTCCAATAAAGTCGTGAACTTCATGAGTTTGGGAATGAAAGCTTGACATTGCATCCACCATGGCACCTCAGGACAGACTCCTGCAGCTGTTCCTGCCCTGGCTCCCTGATTTCATGTACTCTGGTGAAATTCCTCTATCCTCCAAAACACAGCCAGTGACTCCTGGGTCCCCACCCGGCTGGGAACTTCCCGGTACATCTCTCTTCTGTACTCTGGAAGTGGAAGTTCCCCTAGCACGGACACATTCTTGATCTCTTTGTACCAAAAACAATGCAGTGTCCTCTTTTTTGCACGTAGAACAAACGGAAGCTTCAAGAGCATGAGTGATTTATCCAAAAGTCACATGAGTTCAGTGAGTAGGAACTGCATCAAGAGAAAGAACTTCCAGTTAATTTTATGAACTTTATAGGTATTGCCCAATATGAGTGCTCAGCCCTATGGTTCCCTGTTTTTTGTGCGCAATGACCCAAATTCTAAGGAAGTTGGGGTGGTGCAAGCGGGGAGATAGGGAAAAGAAAAAGAAAAGAAAACCCACTCTGTTGTGTTTGAAGGAGAGGTAAGGAAGCTGGAAGCAGGTGGAGGAGCTTTGGGGGACTGGGGAAATCAAGAGGGGTGAGGTCCTTGGGAAGAACTACAGTCAGCGTTCAGGGACAGAGAAAAGTGGCTGGCAGTAATGCTAAAGGAGACCCTACAATGACCAGGAATATTTGAACTTGGGGATCAATGTCGGTGTGTTAATGCAGGTTATGGTTCCAAAGTGAGGTGTCCAGCACTCAGGGTTCTAATGAGGAAACTAAGGAGCAAGTATATGTGTGAGTTCCAGACCCTACCCTAGACTTTAAGGTCCCAGGTCAATGACGACTAGACTGACCTTTGTCCCCCTCCCCTCATCCAAGTGAGGTGCCTCAGCTCCTGATCCTCCCCAGTCAGGGCAGGACCCCAGTCTGCCATTCGAGGGACTAACAATAAAAATGCCCACATTTCAAATGCATGCAGGCATGCTACAATTTTCTGATTATAAAATCAATGCAGGCTTATTTGAGAAGAACTTGGATCTGCTGGCATATGCATATACTCTGCCATGAATCAAAAGGATTTATTACCAGTGGTTTCATTTGGGAGGCCTGTGGATGAGAAAAAGAACTATCGGTTTTGTTTTTGTTTCTCTTGTGCTCTTTTAAATTGAAAACGAAGCTCACATGTCACTGTGTGTGGGTACAGAGGCTGTTTGGGACGGGACACGTGAGACCATGGGCCATTGTGTCTTCTTGTTGACATCCATCCACTTCTCTGTATTGGGAGAGAGAGACACACACAAGCGAGTAATGATCTATCTTGACCTATCTTAAATCACTCAAAAACTGAAAAGAAATCTAAAATCAACAGTAATCACCCCATCCACATAGGAACACTCATCATTTCAGCATAAAGCTGTCCTGCTTAAATAATGAGGATGATTTTATATCTAAATTCTGAGTTCTGTTTTTCATTTATTCTCATTTTTTAATTTAGACCATGAATGCTTCTACATATTTAAATATTGTTCAAGAGCATCCTTTTAATAGTTACATATGAGTCTTTCTACAGAGTGAGCTTTAGAACTTGAATAGCCCAGGTCCACGGAGCTCTCCCCAGGTGTTCCTGTCTCCCCAAGATCCCGTCGGGAGGAGTAGATGTTTCAACGGGCACGGAACACCGAGCACAGTGGTAGAATGTAACCATATGGGACTTTGCCGGAGAGCGTGTGCTCAACCACTTTCCTCCCAGACTCGACATGGTTTCCTAGCCAAACTTCTCTTGTAGAATATCTATACAGTTCCAAATTCTTCACTATTAAATGATCCTGTGATGAACATTTTTTGTCCGCAAATCTTTATGTTTCTGAACATTTCCTTAAGTGGAAACTCTTAACAAAAGAATCATTTGATCCATAAAAATAAAAAGTTTTGCCCTGGCTGGCGTAGCTCAGTGGATTGAGCATGGGCTGGGAACCAAAGTGTCCCAGGTTCGATTCCCAGTCAGGGTACATGCCTGGGTTGCAGGCCATGACCCCCAGCAACCGCACATTGATGTTCCTCTCTCTCTCTCTCTCTCTCTCTCTCTCTCTCCCTCCCTTCCCTCTCTAAAAATAAATAAATAAAATCTTTAAAAACAAAACAAAACAAAACAGCATGTTGAACTAGAAATATTTAAAAAAAAAGTTTTAAGGCTCTTGATCTATTTCCCAGAGCGACCCATTTACGCCTCCACAACAGGGGTTGAGAGAGTCAAAATTAGACTTCATTCATCATTGACTTGTAATTCATTTTTTGCAGTTAAGATGACTATTTCCAGTTTTAGTCATTTGCATTTCTTAATAATCAAATATGGACTCAAATAAGCAAAACAGATTATTTTTTTAAACCAACCTGACGGACACAATAACAAATTTGAAAGGAACACTAACATGCTCCTTTCACATAGGAGTGGGAAGTTTCTTTAAAGATTAGCGGCACTCTTGTCTGCAGACCTGACTTGTCATTTTCTAGTAGTTACAGTCCCAGAAGAGAACAAATGGAACGTTCACCGGGAGTAACTGAGGAGGGCGTGTTAAAGGGGCACCCACAGGGCTAAGGCAGCCGGGAAGAGCTGAGGCAGCACCCTGGGGCCATCACCGAGGAACCTACAGGGCAAGGGGCAGTGCGGGGCCCTGGGAGACAGCAGTGGCCGAGCTAGAGGGAGAAAGCCAACCCTCAGAGACCCTGCAGGGAAGAAGCCAGGGAATAAATTACCCTGACTTCACTTCCACTCCCTCCAGTTCTTGCCCCTGCCTCCCACTGGCCAGGCCAAACTGAAGCCAGAGCGGGAGGAAGCCCTTCCAGGTGACCCGGCCAACCTCCGGGAGCACAAGCGTGGTGGGGAAGGATGGAGGGCAGATCTGGAGGGGGATCCATGGAAAACACCCAGACATCAGATGCCATCTGTGTTCAGTTTTTCTTTCCCAGACTCCACCAGAATTTGAAACAATCCTCCACAAGCAGGGGGAACTTGTCGGCCTCATTCTCTGTGGTATCCCAGAACTGGGAGCACCTGGCACATAACAGGTGTCCAATCAATGCCTGGCAAACAAAGCATACATACATGAGTGAATGGATGGATGAGCGAATGAATGAATGAATGAATGAACTAATGCACCCACAATCAGCCCTGCTATTTCTTGAAGCTTCAGAGGAAGTCCTGTGTAAATGCTGCAGATGTTCACATAGGGGGAAGAGGAAACATTATTTCTTGGCCCCTAAATATTATCTGGCAGCATGAACTCGATGGGGCTGCCAAGCCCCTCCCCCACCAGTCCTAAGACAGTAGCTCAGAGCTTCTTCTTCCCACCCCCTCTTCCGCTTTCCTCCCCTAAGAAAACCCATCCCACAGACATGCTTGGCCACTGCTTGTAGGCAGGACACTCACAGTGACTGGTAGGGAGTCTGGGGGGTGTTCCTACCCACCACCTTGCCTGACTGTGGACTGGCTCCCAGAGAAACTTGTAAAAAACATATGTCCCTGGACTCTGCCCAGGAGGTCAGAGCAGGGCCTGGCAGTCAGCATGGTTTTCAAAAGACATGAAGGACATTGCAACAGTCAGCTCAGCTTGCAGGGTGACCAACCAGCCTGGTTTACCTGGGACTTCCGATGTTAAACCAGGAAAGTCCCGGGGAAACCCGGCCGAGTGGGGCACTCTGTCTGCTCCTGTGCTGGGCCAATGAGCTGCCTCCTGTGCTGTCTCTTCCTTATTGCTGGAGTCTGTGGCCTGCTCTGGTGAAGCAAGCTGTCTCAGAATGAACCTTAAGTTCAGCAGGAATGGAGACTATTGAGATGTTCATTTGCAGAAAAAGTCATTCTCCACACATGCCCGCTGGGGGCCCACCCTGCCATTCGGGGCCAGGGCTGTAGACTATTCAACACGGCTCTGAGTGGCTCTGCCTCGCTGTGCATTTCCCTCCCTGGGGCTCTCCAAGGAAGATGCTGGCTGGCAGGGGATGGGCTCAGGTTTTCAGTAGCACCATGTTTAGGAAAGGCAAGGTGCTTCACTGTTCTTTGGGCAACTCCAGCGGCCCCTCAGACCCCCTCTGAATGCTTGAGGGCAAGGCCATCATCAATCCCCACTAACAGACTCCTGAGGGAGACGGAGTAGCTGCTCCAGCCCACATCCCAAGGCCACTTGTCCTGGAGCTCTAGAAAGTCCGTCTCTGCTTCAGAATAAGTCTCCCTGAGCCAAGAGCAGGATGAAGGGGATCAGGTGCTACCTACAAAGGCAAGCCATCAGACCTCACTTTTGCCCCCCAGTTAAGGCTAAGGAGTCTGTCCCCATATCCTTTAAAGGATGAGAGATAGCATTTTGTCAAATTAACTGCTGACATTTACTGGATCCCAAGCTCTGGGCAGACACTAAGCCAAGCACTTCATCATCAAAATGATCCAATGAGGTAGGGACTATATTTATCCCCTTTTTTATAGGTGAGAAAACAAAAGCACAGAGAGATTACAACTTGCTCAAGTTCACCCAGCTGGTCAGCGTGAGGGCCGAACTGTAAAACCAGGTCTGGCCCCAAGCCCTTCACACACAGCCAGTGTGGTGCCTCAGTCTAGCAGAAATAGCAGGGGCCTGGGCCCCAGTCCATCTGGCCCCAGACTCCTCCTCTGTGAGAAAATTCATGTGTAAAATCTACCGATGCTGCTCATGCTCCCCAGGCTGTTGTCAAGGGTGCTGGCTGCACTTTTCCCATTATCTAAGAAGGCTTCCCTGGTGACTCCCATGAAAAGAGCAAAAGCCCTACCCCCCCACCCCACCACCCAGCCGCTCTTCCTGTCCTTTCTCTACTCAGCACTAGCTGGCCCACTGTGTGTGTGTGCCTGTGGGTACACCTGTGCATGTGTACTTACTAACCGACTCTCGCACTGTATGTTGGGCCCCAGTAATGCAGGGACCTTGTCTCCCTTGTTTACCAACATAACCACAGCACCAAGCATGGCAGGGCGGCACGTGGGACATGCTCCACAAATATTTTAAAAACAAATGAGCTAATAATGAATAGGTATTGAAAGTGAACTTAAATTGTACGGTACTTGGCACATGCTAGTCATGATGTTTTTTTCTTTTATTGTGGTGAGGACACATACCTTGGATTCTGGCCCATTGCATAGTTTTAAATGTGCATGCGGTGTCATTATCTACGGGCACAGCGTTGAACAGCAGATCTCTAGAGTGTCTTTATCTCGCATAAATAAAATTCGGTGAGCAACTCTGCCTTTCAGCTCCTGGCTCCGCCATTCCATTCTTTGCTTCCATGAGTGTCTCTATTTGAAATGCCTCCTGTCCGTGGAAGCATGCAGTATTCTACCTGAATCTGAATCCCGGGTGACTTGTGATAAGACATAACCAAAACAAAAGGGAAAAAGCAGTGTGGAGAAGATAAAAGGAGTAGACATATTTCAAGAACTTTTCGAATAAAAGCTACTGCAATGGAGTAAGAAAAGCTGAAGGAGATACTACAGTTTTATTATCTGCAGGGAGCAGCACACAGCTTAACCCTAGTGTCTCATCAAATGCCTCGGTGAGCTGCAGGTATTGTGAGCCTCCTCGGCCTCAGTAGATCTGCCTGAAAAACATGGCCAGCATTTAAGTCTTGTGGTCAACTCAGACCGCCTTCTCTTCTTTCCCTACCTGTATTTTTATCAGACACTCCCCCGCCGCAGCCTTACGAGGAAAATGCCTGGCTTCACAGTTTTTTCTCCTACAGCAGAGACGCTGAATAGAATGGGATGCCTGCCTGTCTCCTGGGTGGGCCAGACACCCTCTGAGACTCCCATGAGATTTCCTGGCAGGAGTCAGTTTACAAATGTAGCATGCCTGCTCAACAGTGCCAGGACCCTGAAGGAGATATGTCTCAGGAGGACTAGGAATTTAGAGGTGAGAAACACAACCAGAGCAACCTCCCGAAGGTAGGAGCCATCGCCCGTTGAAACAGCAAACTCACCCACACCAGAATGCCCCAGGAGAGGGTGCATAAATGATGACTGGTCCTGTGCTAAACCTAGATGATGGAAGGCAGCTGCAGTCCAGAGTGTGGCTGGGGATCCAGAAGCTGGGAAGGGGTCAAAACAGAGGCTTCAGTGACATATTTCTGTACGGCCTCTAGGAGGCGCCCCAGTGCAGTGGGAGGACCTTAGCAGTCCATGGATCTTGGATTCAAATCCACCCTTCCTACTCATTGGCCACATGCCCTTCAACACAGTCTTATCTCTGTCTGTACAGTTTTTTCTCCATCCACTGACAGAAGTCATTACCATCTACCCTGTGCAGCGCAGGGGTTAAGCACGCAGGTCTGGAGCCAGGCTGCCTGGGTTGAGTTTCTAGCTTACCGGTGAGGTGCCTGTGGGTAAGTACTTTTATGTTCCTTCCTTAATTTTCTCATCTATGAAACGGGTAGAGGAATAAGATCTACCTCCTATGACTATGGGGAGGACTATATGTGATAAATCAGATAAAGTCTTTAAGACAGTGTCCAGTATGCACTAAGTGCAAAAATAGATATCACGTCTGTTGTTTTTGTTGCTCTCCAAGATTTGAGGTTTGTCATGAGCCTCACATAGAAGAATGTGTGAATAGCCCAGGCTGACGGGGCTCAGTTGGTTGGAGCATCGTCCCATGAATCGAAATGTCGGGTGTTCGATTCCTGGTAGGGTACATCCCTGGGTTGCAGTTTCAGTCCCTGGCTGGGGCAGATGGACGAAGCAATCTATCAATGTTTCTCTGTCACATTGATGTCTCTCTTGCCCCCTCCCTCCCTGTTTCTCTAAAATCAATAAATATATTTTTTAAAAAAGAAAAATACATAAGTACACTACACAGTACTTAGGGCTTATGTCCCTTTCTTAGGGAAAGCCAGATGCCGAGTCTAGGCCCGAAAGGGGTTCCTGGGACAGCTGGACAAGGAATGTCCAGGCCAGCGCTGTTCCTTGGATGCTGCGGTGGGAAGAGAGTGCACTGGGAAGGGGTTGGCCAGGGCCTGCCCCCCAGAGAGTCACAGGAACAAAAATAGGAAGCCCAGGCTGGTATTTACAGTAAGTCCTCAGGCCTGACCACATTGTCTTGTCTGTGGTGCATTTATTTTGGGGACAAGCACTGAAGTCATTGCTGCCCGAAAATGCTCCAAGCTGGCCCGTCTAGTCTCTGCTTTCCCAAGAGACCCCTGGGGTGAGGGAACCAGACCCACAGGCAGGACCAGAGGGCCCTTGAGTCTAGCAGGCCGACCACAGGCCCGGCTCAGGCCCCTGCCCAGAAAGAGACCCGAGCTCCCCGCAGGGTTCCCAAGGTGCCTGCAGCAGGAAGCTCTGAGGCGGAGGTGGCTGAGGCGGAGCCCCGTTTCACCCACTCCTGCTTTTGGTCTCACTTTCCTTTTCCTCCAAAGCTGCCTCAGCCCGTCTTCCTGACTCTTGGGGGCTCTTCTCTCTTCATTTCTTATAACTCAATAGGAAAAGGGAAGTGGATTCTTCAAAGCCGCTTCCTGGCCTTGATAAGCAAACCCACAGACCCAGACTTGGGCGCTGGCCTGGGTGGGCCTCTGTTAGCTGCTCCCTGGGTCCAGCCACAGTCTGAAAGCTTTGGATAGCCAGAGTCACTGAGCTTCTCCGGAGACAGGGCTGGCTGTGACAAGGGGTTCCTTTCTGCAAGGTTGCCCTGGCCAGAGCCTCCCCTCTGCTCTGGCATACTACTGGGATGGGGCACTCCATAACCCACACGCCTGTCTGACCCCTGGCCCCCAGGCCAAAGAATCCTGCCCCATTCCCACAGTGTAGCCTTAGGTCCCCGATTGCAAAATGGAGAGTGAATAGGGAACTGGCTCACACATCTCTTTATCTTTAAAGAAAATGTTCCACAGAACCCCCACTTGCTATCACAAAATGTTTCTGAAGGCAAGTGAGGACCTGTAGCTACATCTGCTTGCCAGCATCCCTTTTCTGCCTTCCAAAATCAACTCGAAGAAACCCCTTACATAGAGCTGCTGTGGACAGCTGTGCAGGTTACGCACTGCACAACCTTAGGCGGTGCTGTTCACATCACATTGTAGACTATGAGGATGGCTCCTCCTGGGGCTGTTCGAGACTCAGCCACACATGGTGGCCCCATAGGTGGAGCATCACAAAGCAGAATTTTAAAATTACTGGGCTTAGATCGTTACCTTGCAAGCTTAGAACACTGATACTCCTCCATCACATAAGCATTCAGCAGTGACTCTTACTAAAGTGAGATCAGAAGGGTTTAATCCACTACCATTCCTTGTGCTATCTTTATATTCACGGGACACAAAAGCCTTTTGAACGCCCATCTTTAAAGGGCATAGCTGACGAATTCTGGGCTTTGCCTAAGTCAGGAAGGAGATGCAAAAGGTCCAGAAGTCTTACTTGTGCCTGACTGTGTATTCCAGAACACAAATGTTCTGCCTGTCTATGACTGGCACTTTCTAAGGGCAAGAATTATGCCTCTTGGGCACTTTTACTTCCCCAGGAGACAATGTCATTTTTACTAAACCGAGGAGAGGAAGAAAGCAGATTTAGCCACCACCTACTTTTGGCCAGAAATTATGTTAGCAAGTTGACCGATGTCATCTCATTTATTTCCACCACCACCCTCTAGGTTTTTATCATCACCTTTTGAAAACAAGAGATGTGTGGCTAAGAGCAATCAAGCATATCAGGGTGAGAAGCTGTGACTACAACTCATGTGCGTGCAAGCCCAAAGCCTATTCTTGCTCCCCATCAGATAGAATCCTACCTGTGTGCTGGGCACCCAGAGGATTGTACTGAAATGTGTGTTCCACTTGAAATCTGAATTTCTGGAGGAGAGTCCCAGAAATTACTATTTAATCTCTCTGAGATTCTGATGCCTCACTTGGTTTAGAAACTGTTTTTGGAAGGCAAATTGCATTTGGTGGTAGAAATAATCTCCCAGAGCCTGCTCTCCACACCTTTGTTCATGCATTGTTTTTTGCCTAGGAGGATGTCTTGTCTTCCATTCTGAAAGGCCCACTTCTACTTCAACCTTCTCCAGGAAGCCTTCCTGGACTGCTCACCCAGCATGCAGTCTCTCGTCTGTTTCCCACAATTACCTCTTTGTGCTCCTCTAGTGCACTAACCATTGCATGTCTTGTAAAGGAAATCCCCATGCTCTGCCAGCCTTAAAGTCCTTCTGGACAAAACCCAAGTCTTGCATATTAGTCTTCATTCATCCCACACCGCGAAGGACACCAGATGCCTGGGCAGAGCCTTAGATGTGAATCAAAGAGCATTTACTGAATTGAGCTGGGTTAGATCTAATGATCAAGACACTTCATTACAAACCAGTTTATGGGTGGCCGGCCTACTGACCTCTCAAAACCCTTGACTGTTTCGGGCCTCTTTGCCTTTGATGACCCAGATCCTTTGACCAGAAATAATCTTTCTCTCCAACAGTTAGATTTCTCTTTCTACTTCAAGCATCATCTCCTCTGATCATTCCCACCCAAGGCAGCTTTTATTACACCTGCTTCTGTGAAAACTTGGCCAAGATAGAACTTACTGTGAGCATTGTATATTTTCTTGTAAGCTTCTCCCACTGGGCTACGAAGTTGTTTGTGTTGTGTTCCTAGGGCTTGGACGGGCACATATTAGAGGCCTGATATAGTTAGAATAAATGAGTGAATGAATGGATAAAACAAAAAATGGGTGGGAAAATAACCAGGCCCAGGTGGCATTTCTTGCTCAAAGGATTGTCCAGTCTTTCTCCCCAGAGTCAGCGTTTCAGAACGTGAACAAAGAGCAGCCGCCCACCCCCCCGACCTGCGCTGCACAGACGTCCCCAGGAGTCATGTGGTGGTTCTGGGTGAAACTGGTTGTGTGTGGACCCCTTTGGCCGGCTACCCAACACCTGGACAAGACCAGGGACATGGTAGACAGTCTCATCTGCCCTTCCTTTTCAGCTTCCTTCTTCCTTTCCCTTCTCCTGAGTCCTCCCTCCCCAAAGGTGCCACTTATGACTCCTGAGGGCATTTTCTGAAGTGGATCTCAGACGTCGGCAATGAGCTTCACAGTGCCACTCATGTGGCAGAACCGGGGCCTCCCGTGGACCTCTTCCTCCGGCCTCCCGGCCCGAGTTCCATGGGCATCAGGAAGGACACACACTCAGGTTCCCTGAGGTTTCATCGGCAAGTCTGGATCCAGGTCACAGGGGTCAGTATCTGTCTCCATTTGGACCTGCAATCAGGAACAAATGCAGCAACAACTCCGGACTTGCTTTTCTAGTACTTTTTAAGAGACCTTTAACCACAGAATTTTTATTAGCTCGCTCTCTCTCTCTCTTTGTCATTTAGCAAATGAGAAAAATCTCCACAAATTGAAACCAGATGTGTTTGCCTGGGCTATCAAAGCTACAATGTTTTTATCATGTTCGTTTTTATTTATTCAGTCTCCTTAGCTCCCTAGTCATGAGGCTCCAGTGTTTCCTCGTTATTTTGAAAACCAGGAGATGTTGGCATGTGGTGAGGTGCTTCTCCACCAGGCCTGTAAGCTGAAAAAGTCTAGATGCTTCTTTGTTCAGAGAAGTGAGGGAAACATGTAAAATGAAAATCTCTGCTCCATTGTCATGCATTCAGTCAAATATGCCATCCCGTTTATATAATTAAGCCCTGATATAGCTCCTAATTGTGAAACTGGCATAATTTTGTGTCTTATTAAAATAAGTGATATGATTAGAACAGTATGATGTACACCGTATGACTTCCTACTTCCATGTATAAACTGGGCCAGGTTTTCACGTTGTCTCTGAGCTTTTGCACAGTCCAGCCATCCCAGTGAGGCCGTGGGCATGTGGAGACCACCCCATGCATTCAGCATCACTGACATTCATGCAAGTTGGCACCACACCCACTGACTTGGTGTTCAGACCCATAGAGATTCATCTATTCAGCTCTATCCCAGGCAAAGGGAAGAGAAAAATTAATATTCCTAAGTGGAAAAAGACCAAATAAGCTGCTGAGAAAAGTTACTTTCATTTATATCTTAACCGCTTATGAGGCACGCGTGCGAGCAGTTAATGGCAAAGAGGATGAAGCCCAGAGGGGGTGCCCAGACCAGCAACAGCCCCTGGGCCGCCTTGCAGCCCCGAAAACTCAATTAACCTGACAGGGCCCTGCTCCTCTGTTCATTAGTATTTATTTATTTGATTTTCTTAAGCTTGCTCTTTGTGGTAAAAGCACAAAAGTAATCACCTCGGGGCACAGGCACAAGAGAGTAACAATTAATTAAAATACATAAAACAGACCTGAGATGGCCAACAGCCTTGAACTTGGAGACAGCCAGATAAGCCTTTTAAAAGGCTTATCCCCTGAACTTGCCAGATCTGCAGGAGGAGGCCAAGATCACGGCAATGAAGAATTCAGTAAGTGGGGAAGGAGGCTTCAGCATTCAGAGATCTCAGAAACTGTTAGCAGCCATGCCTGGCTGACCAGGCACTGCGTACAAAACCTCTCTCAAAACTGGGGATAGTTCTCAGCTTTCGGGTCACTGTTGGACAGTGCACTGAGAATTTGGAAGAAGAGCAGGTTGAGAATCAATGCATTCAAATAAAGCACTGACACTCCCCACTGTGTGCTCCCCTCAACTCAAGCCAAGCCAGGACCCCTGCCGCAGGTTAAAAACAGGCACAAGGACTCAAAATAAGGTTTCTCCGGAGCATTGGCACTGTCCGGGGCCAGGGGGAAACGCGCAGTGGGGAGCTCGGTCTCTGGAGGAGTGCCAGCAAAGATGGAGACCTGCTCTGTGCCAGGGACCACGCCAGGTACTTGTGCGATACTTCCTGGGGAATTGAAACACCACGTCAGGAGGGACCACGAGCAGCAGGTGAAGCCAGCTCAGCCGGAGCCTTTTACATGGAGACACTTGTGCAAGACTGTCTCCACAAAGCCCGCCGTCCCCACGGGGCTGCACTCGGGTCCTTCCATTCGCCCATGTATCCTGGGTATCAGCCCCTCGGCCGTGTCTTCACTCTTCTCACTGGCTACAGTTATAGGCATCTATAATCTACAAATGTATTATTTCCTGACTTTGAAAGATGCCTGATTATGTATTTGAGGTTGTTTCCCGTGATCTGTTATCCCAAGTATGGATTCAATAAACAATCTTTATATACATGTCGTGTAAACATGTCTCTTCAGGTCATGTTTGTAGAAATGAAGTCACTGGGTCAACAAGGAAGGGCTTCCTGAATGCTGGTGCACATGTCACCTTTTCCGGGGGTCGTGCCTTTACTGAGCACTCTCCGAAAACAGGATTGTCATGTGGTGTCATGGGAAGTCGACTGCTAGCTGTGGTTCTTTGCCTGTCCTGGCCTCGTCCCACAGAAGTGTCTCCAGGCTACCAGCCCATACAGTCATGGGGCTGCACCCCCGAGTGAAGCACAGACTTGTATTCCTGGACTCACACACACATCCTGAATACTTGAGTCCACGGGGGCAAATTTCAAAGAGGGAATCTCTCTGGTCTGAGGTCTGCCTTCCACAGCCCCATTTCTTTCTGTAGGATCTGTCTTTTCTTTGGGTGGTTCCTAACCAGCCATTCTTTCTTTCCCTTCCTAAGCTTGCAATCTAGACTTGACTGCTAGCCAAACACAGAACACACTGCTGCAACATCCATACAAGATCCACAAGTGCAATACTTGGTTACTGTATTTTTCTCTCTCTAGTCACTGTGGCTTTAAAAAAAAAAGTGTCATGTTTAATAAAAGGCCCTTGTCGTGCTGACAATGCTGCTAAGTTTGAATAGATAAACATTGACAGAAAGTAGATGGGAGCCAGCAACAGGCAAACATTTCTGCACAATACGAGAGGAATCTAGGCATCTAAGAGCATCCATCAAAGAGCCATCAGGATACTGGGAGGCTGAGGTTGTGTTCACTGGGGAGGCAAGTGAGCCTTCTCCAGAGATCCCGGGACCCACGGACCTTTTGAACAAGCAGGTTATCTAACGTTTTACTCAGAAGCAACTTATGATGCTCCAGTATAAGCTTCCTCTTGGTCCCCCTATGCTAAACCATTGCTAAGGTCAATCACCGTTTTAAATGTTGAGGGTGGGGACAAACCATTTCTTGGTTCCTGATTATCAAGTCCTTTCATTATCTCTAACTAAATCACACGTCCAAGCCCTACTTTGTTTCTCATTCGTAGCACATCTCATTAACTAGCAGGGGACATTTGTTTATTCCTTCACTATGTGTCTCCCCTCTAGAATATAAGCCCTGTAATAACAAGCAATGGTGTCTACTTCCTTTGCTTCTTTGTTTCCATTCCTTACAACTATTCCTAGCATATACTAGGTGCTCAATAAATATTTGTGCCATTGACCAAGTAAGCAAAGAATGACCACAGTGAGTGGAAAAGAAAACATGAACACATTCAGACGTTGTTTTAAAACTCAGCAGACTAAAAATTGAAATGTCCCATTGTAGCTGAGAAAACATCTTTTTTATAAGGAACAGAGTGAAATTAAAGTCTGAGGGTTTAAATTAAGGGAAAAAAACATTGGTCCTCTTATCCTCATATTTCACAGACTAATAGCATTCGCAGACTTCGGTACTTAGAAGGATTTTATGAATTTCACATCCTCTGGAAAGACATGACTTCCTGCCGCGAACAGGGAGGGTGTGAGTCCTGGTCCAGATAACCATGAGCATCCATGAGTAATTGTGACCGAAATTCAGCCTTGAGCTGGGAAGCAGGCTTGCATCGCTGAGGTCAGCAATTGGCTCTTCCATCTTCGGTTTTGTGCCAGCCCAGACAACTTGGGCTGCACCAGAGATAATCCAGACTGTGTTCACACTTTTTTCTCTGCTACGGAACAGCAGAAAACATCCTAGTTTGTGGGGAGTAGGAACGGAGACCTGACTTGACTGCAAGAGTTACCTGCATTTTCACCATCAAAGTATGACTTTTCCACTCACCCTTCCCCGTTCTCCCTTGTGTATTCAGAATGGCCATCGCTGCAAACTAAGAAGATGCCATTAGCCAGATACTGAGGTCATGAACTCCACCCACACAGAAGGGCAGGGAGGCTAAAGAGTCACGTTCAGGCAACCAAAGCAAACTCTGAGCCGCAGTCTCTGGCCCAAGTAACCCAGAGCCACCTAAAGAGAGGCAAGAAGCTGAATAGCTATTTCATGGCGCAGCGTAGGCGAGTTGTGTGAACTACTCAGAATACCTGTGCAGACAGCCCCAACTTCCTTGAGAGTTGTTCTCACCTGGGCTTTACGAAGACCATGGAGATAAACAATGTCAGTGAAAAAAGTTCCATAGACATCCGTTCCAGTGTGCTCGTACCCTCATCATGGGAACGGTAATAAAAACATCGAATTCCTCGACAGTCGGCACCAGTGAAACATCCTGGCATTGTTTGTTGGAGAGAATTTGACATAAATCTGTTCAAATAAATTAACACTCTCGTTTTGACTGTCTTTTCTGGCAGAAATAAATAGTTCACCATGCCAGTTCATGAGCTGACCTACGAGATTTCTCCTGGGAAAAAAAAATACAAGCTATGCAAAGTACTTCATTATATTTTAACACCGAAATGAAAGTGGTTCACTTTTCTTTTTTTTCCTTTTCTTCTAAAACTTCTTGTTCTCTTACACTCCGTATAACACAAATGTGATAGCAATTGGAGAAGGAGGAAGAAAGGAAAGGGAAAACGGACAGGAGGCATGTGGGAGATGCTTATTACAGCTTATCAAGGGGAGAGAATGACACCTCATTTTCTATATTAAAAAGCCCAGGAAACAATCAATCAACCATTCATTTAGCGATTCTCTCTGAACGTCCCACATCTGGTATTACAACATAGCCTGTACCCGTCCACATTTCCATACTACCTTTTTTATGAATAAAGTCAAAATTAACCTAAGAAGCCAGTTTCAAAAAAAAAACTGGAAATGGCAAGTTGGACTACCTTTTCCTAATTTATCTAACTCTATGACGTTCTGCTTTTTGATTGGGGATTAGTCCATAAATAGTAAAATCTTAAACACACAACTTAATCAATTTCTACCTATGCATAAACTCATGTGACACCTCCCAGGTCAAGACGTAGGACATTTCCAGAGACTCAGAAAGTTTTCTCGTGGGACCTCCCAGGCAGTACCTACCTGTTGCCCCAGGGCTAAACACGATGTAATTTCTTTCACCTTCATTCAAGTGTCCTCACTCTTGAAATTTATGTACCTGGAGTCATGCGTTATTGTCTTCTTTTGGGTCTGTCTTCTTTAGCTCAGGGTGACACGTTTGAGGTCCATCCCTGTTGTTGGAACTACCGTTGGTTTATTATTTTTAATCCAGTGTAGTAATCTATTGTATGAACACACTACAATGTGTTTATGCGTTTTCCCACTGGTGAGCATGTGGGTGGCTTCCAGTTCTGGACTGTTATGGAACAGCTGCCCTGAGCACTCTGGTGCAAGCCTTTCTGTAGACATAGGGACTCGCTTCTCTTGGGAATGACATTTCTAGGGGCAGAGATTTAACTTTATTAGAAACTGCCAAATAGTTTTCCAAGGTGGTTACACCATGCTCCTACTTGCTTTTAAAATGACCGAGTTTTTAACTGAAAACATTTTGCACCCACATGTCCTGACCTCTCCCCTCCCACGAATGGCTTGTTCCTGAAATACAAACTAGTACATGGAAAGGTACCATGAGAGGTTACAGGCTATGGGATCAGATGAGCCTCAGAACCCTGTTCTCTCACGTATTTATTTGTTTTCAGACTTGGAGTAGGACATCTTTACTTGTATCAGGGCTCCGTAGGTCTTTGTGAAACAACCACATGGTATCGACTTACTCCATCAGTTTGTTGGGAGGACAAAGTGAGGTGATGCCGATGGGAATATCCTGCTCAAGTTCAGAGAGCCAAGCACTGGGTAAAAGCTAAGCCCCTCTCCCTGCGTTTCCTAACAAGCACTGCCCCCTTCAGCTAAGTTTTGGGGTCTCTCCCTCTCTTCTATGCCCCAAGGGGCTGAGGAGGAAGGAAGTCTAGAAAAGAAAGACCCTGACGTTTATAAGGTCAAGGGACCAGATACGGATCCGAATCCGTCTTGCCACAGCAGAAGGGAGAGTCTCTATTTACAGTAGGACCCAGATGGAAGTGATTTGTTCAGAACCGTCTTATTCTTGAGTGTGATATTTGTCCACATCATAAAACCACAGGCTACAATGTGTCTGACATTATACCAAGTGATATAACCCGTCCTAATGATATTATAATAAATCCCAAATGAGGCGGCCATCACTCGGCAGCCTTTTCAAAGTGTTCCTGAAATAGTTTTTACAGAACAAGGGATCTGTGTGCCAAATGCAGGCGCTCACATGAGGCCGGAGGAGTCAGCTCAGGCTTACACAGGAACACAGCTCTGGCTCCGTTCTCAGCTGGGGACGTTTTCTTTTTATATTAATCTATTGGCTCTTTATGAAAAAATCAAAATACTTCTTTTTTATTTTTTATATGAAGGATGAAATTGGACATGTTCTAAGTGCAATAAAATGTCCCCCAGGGTGCTTTTTTTTATTATTATTCTTTAAATCAGCAGTTTCTGTGTCTCTTCATTAGTGAAAGCCAATGACCTTCATCTTGGCTTCACCTCCCCCGGTGCTCAAAGAACGCTGACCACATTTCCTGCCATTCTGGTGGTGAAGGGTTGTTTTGCTCTGTTTTTCTGCTCACATACATAGGTATGTTTCTGAGATACCATGTGATCTGTTTCCACCAGCCTGGGGAGCTTGCTGACTCAGACACCATTGAATTTCTTCTAGGACAAATGTGCAGCCCTTTCTGGCCTTAAAGGCGAGAACCACAGGAAGCCCTGTGTCTCCCCTAATGGGGTTGGAAATGCCATCTTGCTGAACTGTGGTCTTGCAATTAGGAGGACCTGGAGCAAGAAAGAATATCTATTCCACCTCGCTCTCACCATCACCAACAAGCCGCCGCCACCTCAACCAGCATCCCTGCTTCTGTGTCCAAATCCACAGCCCATGTGTTTATCTCCCTCGTCATTTCCCTGCCCATCTTCCCTGCAATCATCAGCCTTCTGGCCATCTCCACTGCAATGGATCATCTATGGTCAGGATCTTCCCATCACACCTCTTTCCTCTCCCTTTCCCATCCCATGTGGTTCCATCAGTGGTCCAAACTGTGGGTCCAAGACGCAAGTATATGAGTTTTACAGTTACTGGAAAAGATGGCATTCTCTTAATTCTCTAGCTAGGACCACAAGGATGGATGCGGTGAGCCTAAAACTGCTAGGGATCACTGACTGCCTCTGGGCAAATTAAATATACATTTTTTAATATGGCAATTACAGCATACTGGAAATTAAATAGAAATCTATCAGTTTTACAACTGTAAAAAATATATAACATCTCCTATATCTGTTGGAAAACAGAGCATCTTGGTAACAACCTACCAATAAATGTGGAGGGCATTTATTAATAAACCGTAACACTTTCTACCAGACATGAAAAAAAAGTCATAGTGTAGAAAAGCACACCATTTTAGTGCTTGGTAATATGGGTGGACTTCCCATTATTTTTGCCCCATTAAGTTACGTGACTTCAACCTGTAAGAAAGGTGAGGGCAGGACAGCAGCCCCAGTGGGTCAAGGGTGGAGCGTTAAGCCAAAGAAGATTATTCTCTGGCCAGAAGCTCTAATGTCATTTTCCCCATTAGGTTTTGGGCTTGCGTGGGACCCATTACTTCCTTCTTCTTTCCTATTTCTCCCTTTTGGAATGGGAGTGTCTATCTCATGCCTGTCACACTATTATATTTTGGAAACACATAATTTGTCTGGATTCACAGGTTCACAACAGAAGACCAATTTGCCTTGGGATGAATCATACCTTGAGTCTCACCCATATCTTATTTAGACGCTATTTAGATGAGACTTTGGAATTTCAGACTTCAGAGTTCATGCTGGGATGAGTTAAGACTTTGGGGGCTGTGGGGATGTAATTCATGTATTTTGCATATGAGAAGAATGTGAGTTTTGGAGGGCCAGGAGTGGAATGCTATAAACTGAATGTTTGTGCCACCCTCTCCAAATTCATACATAGAAACCTAATCCACAATGGTATTTGGAGGTGGGGACTTTGAAAGATGACAGATCATGAGGGCAGAGCACTCATGAAGGGAATTAGTGTCCTTATAAAAGAGACCCCAGAGAGCTCCCTCTTGACCCATCTGCCCTAGGAGAACACTGAGGCACCCATGAGTCAGGAAGTGTTTTCTCACCAGATGCTGGCACCTTGACCTTAGATTTCGGCCTCCAGAACTGTGAGAAATAAATTTCTGTTGTTTATAAGCCACCCAGTCTGTGATATTTTGTTACAGCAGCTTGAACAGACTCAAACACAGACATGCTCCACTTCACCCTTACTGTGCATTAACAACCCAATTTCTCTTTCGTATTCAGGGTCCATTGTGCCAGCCAGCACAGGAGCTCCCTTCCTTGTGGCTTCCCTGGCATGAGGCATCCAAAGGGGCCGGGAGCCAGTCTTGACTTCCATCTGAATGACCCATGGCTGTGGCCTCTGCATGAGAGCACCTCTCCCTTGGGCTCTAAATCTTCTAGATCAAGAGAACTTAAACTCATAGGAGCAGGATGCAAAACTTTTGCTCTTGGATCATTGGGGTGGATGTAAGAGGAGCTCATCCCCCCACCTGGCTGTGGAGAAAACCAGTGTCATTTTGGTCACTGGCACAGTGCCGTTACTGGAGGACATTATTACTCACCAGCCCCGCAAATTGCTGCCACCCAGATAGTGCCATAAAGGGTCTTCAGAAAACTTATTCCAGAATTTCTATCGGGTCAGCTGATAAGGGAGATGGAGAACATTGCAAGGCCAGTGAATTTAATGGGTATGAACTCATTGGTGATGGTTATTCTCTGTCAAGTGACTTCTTGGTCAGAGGTAATGCCATGTGGACCACTGTGATGGTGAACAAGGCCTTCTGTGAATTCATGCTGGGTTTGGCATAAGCAAGGCAGGCAGAGAAGGCAAATCCATATCCAGAGCAAGTGTCTATTCTAATGAGAACAAAGCACTGCTCCTTCTAAGATAGAAACAATTCAATGTGACCACCCTGTTACCAGGCTAGCTCCCTGGGGATTGGTGCCATATTAAGGACTCAGAGTTGGTTGATCCTATTGGCAGGTAGAGCACCAGACAGTTGCTTTAGCCACATCAAGCTTTGTGAATGGGAGTTCATGTCACTGAACCCACGTAAAACCTTCATCCTTGCTGCCATGGCTATTTGGTTGAGAGATACAGACCTGCAGTTGACAGAAGTGCCAAGAGATTCCTGGGTGACATTTCATTGGAGCAAAGCAGGAAGTAGGGAGCAAGACTAATAGGAATCAGGGAGACCCAGGCTTTAGAGAACATGCTGCATTACCCAGAGCTTCTGATTGTGCATGGTTAGGTCAGAAAAGTCAGGGTAATGTCAATATCTTTCTCATAGAGTATTCTGGAAGCCTCTCGATGACCACAGAATCTGTAAGTGACGGCTGAATGCATGTGCTCCAACACCCCACTCAGCAGGCATTTCCCAGAGGCAAGGACTTATTTGGTCCCACTTACTGATGGCATAACTGGGGGGACCCACAGACAGAAGCAAAAGCATCAGCGCCAATGGGGCTCTCCTGTGGCCCATTCTCTCTTCTTCTCTGTGGCCATCATGGACTATTGATGGCTCCTTGGTAATGGACCTCCCAGAATACCAAATCAAAGCAATGATGTGAGCTCTATACTTCCCCCTCTTCTACTTCAGCAAGCTTTTAACTTTAAAAGCCTCAGAGAAAAAGGTTCTCTTTTGTTGTATATTTCAACTCCGCTGCTCCTAACATGGTACCTAATTCGTATTACTTGCTAGCACAAAATAGCACTTAGTAAGAGACTCTCCTATCCCTGCCCCCAGTCTTCACCTGTCTTGTCTGCCTTCTCTCCATCCCATGAAATCACATAGCAAGGGAATGTGTGCTGCAACCTTGGGACCCTTAACACATCCTTCTGGCCCCCTGGAAGCTCACCCCCTTCTGACAGCACTTAGGGTTTGGGCAACATTGTGTGGGGGACACGGGGCCTACTGCAGGTCAGAGAGCTAGCTTCGTAATCCAGGCTCTGCCAAAGCTTGACATCTCTGCTTCCTAGTCCATAAACTGGAGATGAGAAGAGCTTTGTACAGGGTAAAGATGCATCAACTTGTAAATAACAAAACTATTTCTCAAAGAGAAGCAAGAGACAGTGCATCAAAGTCATAGCAAAGCCAGGGGAGGTGATGGCTGCTGCACCAGCTGTGGGAGGTGACAGAAAGCTGGCCTCTCTGGGGGGGGTCAATTCCAAAGTTTGTTCTTGAAATTGCTCCTTGTGTTTTTCAAAGTTATTGTTTCCAAGATACGTTTATTTTAAGAAAGGGGAAATTATGGTTATATTTTGAGACCCAAATCAAAATCGCAAAAGACCTGCATGCTCAAAGTGTGACCAATACCACCTCTATCAGATGAGCTAGGGTATTATTTAAATGCATATTCCCAGGCCCTGGTCTTGACCTCAGCTTCCATGTTTGAAAACTGGCTTAATAGTAGCTCTTGCCTAAAACCTTGGTTAAAAAGAGTTTGGCTGGAATAAATGAACAAGGGAACAGTGAGTCGTTTGCAAGGGGAGGAGTATAACTTGCAATTGGGTAAGATGACCCGTAACTCTCATTCAAATCAGGCCTCTATCACCTCAAATCCCTGAGGATGTCTTGAGCCTCAAACAACTAGCACAGTGGTCCCCATTCTTGTCCACAACATATCCTGGCCAAATGTGCAGGAATTGGACCCCTGGGTTGGGCGCTCAGCCAAGGCTGGAGCTGTTAGGAAATAAGAATGTGTGTATTTATTGAGGAAAATTAAAATGTGCATACGACTTTGCACAGAGGCGATTTATGAGGTTTTATGGAAGTGTCACCAAAAGGCCCACTCAGTCACTTACAATGTCAGGTCTACAAACACCTGAGAGCTCAGGCAATAAAGCTCCCTAATGGAGTCGGTGAGAAGGCCATGGTTGTGGAGGGCAGTGTGAGCCGAGTGGTGCAGGTGCCTCCACCTGTGTGTTGTGTGCAAGTGTGTAGATTGGTGGAAGTCAGTGTGCATGTACTGGTGGGTATGCATATGTGTGGGCACTGTGAGTGAGTGGCATGGGTCACCCCAGGGGGGTACTGTGCCACAATGCAGAAGTACACCCATTACTCACCCTCCCTTCAAAGGACAGCAGAGAACTGGCTGCCCCCAGGAAGGCTTAGTCATCACTTGCTGCTAAGACAAAAGACCTTGCTGATGTCAAGAAAATCAGACTTTCAGGGGAAAATACCTCTGAGCTGAGCATTTGAGAATGAGTAGAGTCTGGCCACCAGGAGGAAGAATGGGGGCCCAAACTCCCACCCTCTCTACTGGGCCTAAGCCCTCTTCATACCAGGTGTCTGGAGTTTCTGTGATTCTGTGAACAAGCCCCATGCCTATTGCTCTCTTGGGAACACTGCCCCATGTTCTCCGTCACCTGCCCAGCCTTCCTGCCAAGCCCAATGGAGCAGATATGGGGCCACTATTTCCCAAGGTATGTTGTTAAAGAGGAAAAGAGGAAGGGGAAGAAGGAAAAGGAAAAGGAGAGGAAAAAAGACTTTCAGGGCAAGTCCCTAAACCACTCAGAAGCAATCTTTGTAAGAACAGCGTCAAGATGCCAAAGCCAGCACAGCTTCCCAGTACAAGAAGGAGGGGTCCCACTTCCTCTCTCCCTTCCATTCTTCTGCAGCATGAGGGAATCTTACATTTTGCAAGATCCCTCTGGTTGCCTGGGGTACGCCATCATCACATGTATCTTCTTGCACGCGACAAAAGTCACTTCCCTGCGAGACAGGAAGGAGCTCAGGACAAGTGTGGTTTGTGAAATAAAGCCAGTCCCTTTGGTTTTTTACTCGTGGTGAACCAGAATGGCTGGCCCAGCTTGGAGTCAGAGGTTAGGGGCCAGGAGTCTATGAATACCAGTCATGTGCTACATCCTCGGCTGGATACTTCCACCTACATTGTCTAATCCTCATTCAAACTCTGAAAGGGAAAATTAGCAGAACTCTGACATGGACTAACCCTCTGAGGAACCAAGAGGCTGCGGCATCTTTACAAAGGCGTAAGATGGGGAAGGGCAGAGCTGTCTTCCACTTGGAACCAGAGGTCCCTCTTCTTGTTCCCCCAGCACTGACTATGTCCCACTCTCTTCAAAACACAGCACCTGCCTCATCCTTTACTTGTCTTCTGTCCTTCTTTCTACCAAACTGTGAGCTTCTGCAGGCCCGGGGCCAGTTCTGCTCTCCCTACCACCAAACACCGCTCCGCTCCTCCCCATTCAGCATGGAGGAGGAAATGTTCATGGAAAAGATCAGGGAGGAAGAAGGAAAGATGGACATACCTGGGCAGTTCCCATTGTAAGCATCACCAGCGCTTCCGACATCAGTTAAGATTCCCTGACAATGAGGAGAAAAACGTGATGACCAACATCGCTGCAACCTAAGCCTTTTAGAGTCACACATGCACATGCACATACAAGCACACACAGAGTCTACCCTCACTTCTGCCCCCGAACATCCACTAGCAAGCAGAGAATATGACCATCAAAGGGTTCAACTTCAGGCCCTGGGCCCCGAGTCTCAGCCAGAGCAAACACTGCCCTGGTGAAACGTCCACATCACCCTCCCTTTTAGTCGGGGCTACTCATTAAGTGAAGTGGACAGGCCAGGGAATCTATTTATCTCTGTCCCTGCTCCCAGGGGCCAGCACCGAGTCCATCATGTAAGGGACTCTCAGGGTATCAGGGCTCTATGACCTGTGGTGCTAACCAGTGGCCCACAGAATTGTGCCATTGAGCTGGATGGCTCAGTTTGTGGAGGGGGTGGCTGGGAACCATGGCTGGGTCTGATTTTACCACAGACGGTCCAGGCTATAGAGTCAATAGAACAACCAGGGGGAAATATAATGAATGGATTACAGTCATTGATGTTACTGACCTCAGATCCTCCCCTAAATCTCTTGTAAGCCATCACTCAGGTTTTCAGAATGGGAAACTATCAGCAGAAGGTCTTGACTGTGAGCAAACATGATGTAAAGTTACAAACTCTGGGCTGCAGTGTGCTAGGTCAGTGCTTCCAAGTGTCCAAGGGCAGAAGAACCACCTGGGGATCTTGTTAACATGCAGCTTCTGATTCAGTTGGCCTGAGATGCTGCATCCCTAAGCAACTCCTGGGTGGTGCTTCTGGTCCATGGCTCACACCAGAATAGCAAGAGACCCAAGCTCAGGATGGCTGGTGTTGGTCCACTCCCTTCAACACTCAGAAGGAGCCCCAGTTCCTGAGAGAAAAACGCCAAGCCCTCTGTGTTGCAAACTCCTTTCCTAGCCACACCCTCACTACACCCCCTGCACCCCAACAATGCTCCAGAAACACCCAATGACCATCTATTCCCCAGGTTTCCCAAGCCCTGCACCACCTGTCTGTCCTTACAGGGGCTAGTTTCCTGCCTGAAATGCCCGCTCCTTCTTTAAAGTTTTACAAATTCCAACTCGTCTCTCCTCCTTCCATTCCTAGTACCTGTTCTGCTTCTGCTGCTTGCTACCTGTAGAGACTTAAGTGAGTTACTTCAGCTCTCCAAGCCTCAGTTCTCTGGTCTGTAAAATGGGGATGGTAATACCATCCACCTCTCTGAGGTTTCTCTAAATATTAAATGAGATGGTGCATGTGAACATTTTGCAAGATGCCTGAGACATACTAGATAATATAAATAAATAAATAAATAAATAAATAAGATGTTCAACTGGCTGGAAGGGCCTCAGATTTTCCATCCTGCAACCATGGCCCAATTTGCCCATTGCCTTGTAGAGAAGGCCCTAGTGCTGGTCAGTGTGGTTGTGACCCCCTTGAAACCTCGAGTGGCCACATTTTGGCCCTATGCCAAGGTTGAGCTGATTCCTCCAACCCCTGCTGAGATCCTACAGCTACTCAGAGCTTGTGAAAAGAGAGCCCACAGCGCTCAGACTGGTGGCTTCAAACAGCTCACACTTGAGGAAGCTCTGCCGAATGGTTTGGTGGCCACTGAGGTGCAGATGTGGTTTTACGTCGGCGAGATCACAGGCAAGCGGGGCGTCGTGGGCTGTAATGTTCGAAGACCAGTCATCTGTTTCATTTTGGTTTATTATTTGAACGTTCTTGGACCATGAGTGATCAGAACAGTATTTGCATTAAAAAAAAAAAAAGATATTTCTAAAAATAAGTAAATAAATAAACCATCCTGCCTGAATGTCATCTTCTCTGTGTAAACTTCCTGGATTTTCTCATTTACCTGGTTTTGGGGGGCTCCCACAATACTGCTCTGTTTGTACCTGCAAGAAAGGATGGCGTCTTACCTCTCTCTCTGCATTTCCAGGATCTAGCACTGAGCCAAGCACGGAATGAGCCCTCCCTCAGCAGGGAGACCAGGGCAGCCACAGCCAGTAGCATTTGGGGTGCTGTGTGTCTGAGGGGCCTTATGTCACAGGCCCAGTGTGGCTAACTGGAAAACTCAGGGAAGCAGAGACTTTTCCAGATAACTAAGGATGGCACACATAGGCGAAAGACGACTCTTTATTCTAAAACGGCATATTCAGATTCTCTCAACTGTGTTTCATACTTAAACAGAACACAGTGATCTTCATACAACCTTCCCAAGGTGACCTGGGCACATCAATGGGACATTAATCACTGCCTCCAGGGATGGGACGACTATACACCTGGTTTGTCTGGGAGAGTTTGGTTTTGCACTCATTGCCTGGTCTTATTACTTGTGGCATTCCCTTTCATTCTCTTAGTGTCTCCGAGTTTGAGTGGAGATGATCAGGTCACCCTAACGAGAACCCAAGTGATAATCCAAGGGGCCCCTAAGATAAATACGAAGATTTGATGTGGGTTTTTTTCAATATGGCCTCAAAATTCTTTGACATTTCTCTCACTGAGAGATGGTAACCCTGTGCCCTTCCTTGAATCTGAGCAGCGTTGGGACACCTGGGCCAATGCCCATAGCAGAAGTGGCCCTGTGCACGTTCCAGGCCTCGGCTTTAAGAAATTGGCAAACTCCACCCCCTGCTTCTTAGGACGCTCCCTCTGGGAACCCAGCCACCGTGCTGCACGGCAGCCCAAGACATGCTGTGGAGAGGGTCCTGCGGTGGGGAAGCAGAGCCACAGTCATCCTGGAAGTCCATCCTTAGCCCCACTGGAACTGTCCGGCTGATGCGGTGTGGAAAGCAGCTGCCCCTTCCAAACTTGGCTCAGACTGCAGGTTTGAGAGCAAAGTAAATGATTTCGCTGTTGTTTTCAGTTACTCATCAAAGGGTATCTTTAGGAACCAATGGGTAGCCAGAGCATTTGCCCTGAAAGAAAATGCTGCTGGAGCGCTCAGACTTTGGGCTTCTAGAATCTGTTAGAAATTGGTCACCTGCCTTCTCCTCAAGGTCAGGTCATGTCCAGTAGAGCACATGAGGAAAGATCACAAGTTGTGAAGACAGAATCTCCGGGTTCCGGTCTCTGTGAAGCCTCCAGAAACCTACTTGTCCTGTCTGAGCCTCAGTTTTGTTCTCTGTAAAATGGACATGACAAGACCTAGGTCACCATGCCGCAATGATGAAGATAAAGCAGGGATTGGGACTAACAAGCCTTTTGGTAGGGGCCAGATAGCGACTATCTGAGGATTCGAGGGCCACACGGTTTCTGTCACAGCTCCTCCGTTCTGCCATCGCATCAGGAAAGCAGCCACAGACACACCTATCAGCGACTTGGCATTGGCTGGTACCAATAAAACCTGGTTTACAAAAATAGGATTTGGCCTATTTATAGCAGGGCAGACCCCTGCTATAAAAGACTGGGGATGTTCCTGGCATAAATGCTAGCTACCATCAGCATATTATTATTATTATTGGTGATAATATTAAACACAACTTTCTTTAAGCAGCAACGTTTGCTGGGGATTTCACCAGCCTGTAACCACAAGGTTCACCAAAAAGAGTTCACCCTGAGATAATTAGCCGTAACAGGATGAGTCACTCTAAGGGGGTGACATGGAGGAGTTTCATAAATGCTCTGTCATCTTCCTTCTGAGCAGCCTTGACCAAGTCCTCTTACCTCTTGAAACAAGGTAGTTCATCTGTGTAATGAACGTATGCATGGCAGTCCTTCTGGGGAAATCAATTCTTTCAGATCAGAGCTAAGAAACGTTCTCCTGTGTTCATCGTTTCTTTCAGATGACAGCCTCTGAGCCAGCACTTGGAGGAGTTCAGCTTTAGGGCAAAAAAAGGAAGTGAATAAGGGAGGAAGAGAGGGAGGGACGGGGTGGGGGTCAATAGCAGGGAAACATGCCCCTGATAAATTCCACCTCTCCTGGGTGCTCCATTCAATGATATGCTCATTCAGCTCTGCCTGTTGCCTGCCGGTTCTAGGCCAAGTCCTGGGCCGGGGGTAGGGTAGCTAGCAGCGATCTAGACACCCCTATTCCCAGCCCTCATGGATGGGGCCCACATCCAGTGAGGGGAAGAGACCATTAAGTAAGACATGGCAGTAACAGTGTTGTGCATTATGAAAGGGGAAGTGACGGGTGGGGACCACTCTTTGGGGGTGGGGGACCAGTCTTTGGGGGTGGGGGACCTAGCCCAGTTGGGGGTCATGGGAGGTCTCCGCAAGGAAATGACATCTAAGTCAAGCCCCAGAGGGATGAGTGGGGATTACTCACCGTTCCCTGCCTGACTTCTGTTCTTGAATTTACCCCTGTGCTTAGAGCTCTACCCCTCCCTTCTGAACCAAGGCTTCCCTTGCCTGCACTGCTTTTTGGCCCTTTTCTTTTTCCTCACCTAAACCTTTGCCTGAAACGTCAATGCTCCTAAAATAAAAACCAGAAGCTCGCTAGGCCTCATGTGATGTGGCCCCTGACACCGCACCAAGCCTTGTCTCAGTCTCCCGCCAGTAACTCTGCTCTGGCCACCCTGGATTACTTTCCGGGCCTTCCTACCACAGGCCCTTTGCCTATGCTATTCCCTCCACCTAAAACAAGTCTCCCTCCTCTGTTTACCTAGTTAACTCCCAGCTAGCCTTCAGAGAGCAAATCACTTATTTTCTCAGGAAGACCTTCTCTGACCTCCCCAACTCATTAAAAGCCACTGCTTTTAAGCTTTTAACATCCCTCTTCTTAGCGCTTATCACAGATACCATTTCCACGATCTAAGTGAACAAGCCCCATTGACTCGTCCATGTTTGTGGCTGTGGTCCAGCCCCAGGGACTGGCACATGGTGGAAACCTAGCTAACATCTGTATTTCAGTGAATAGAATGCTGAATGCAATGCCCTGGTGCCATAGCATTTCTGCTTTCAAACCACTGAGACTCTGAAACCCCACCGAGTACCTCTCTGTTCTCCGGTTTGAGTTCATAGTGGCAAGCGCGAGGGAAAAACTTCACCACAGAGTCGGAAGGGCGAAGTCAGAGCCCCATCTCTAGTTGCCCTTTGCGTCAAAGGTTTGTCACCTGTGAAAGGTGTGGAGTAACAGCATCCTCCCCAACCGTCTCTTGGACTTTCTGTGCATCGTGAGGCCACTTCAAGGATGTACACTTTGAAGCGTGTTAATGGCCCAGCGCCCACCAGAAAATCCAGAAAGGGGCATCACTCGTCCCACTCTGGGCCCCACTGCACTGTGCAAACAGCACTGGGGCTGGCAGGACGAGCTCTGGGAGGGACCCCAGGAAGAGGAGGGTGTCGGCAGCTGCCTGTGCCACCCTGAGCCCCGCGGTATTGATCCCCAGTTTGCAGATGGAACATTTGCTTTCTTCCCCTTCCAAATAATTAAAGTATAATATTTTATGGCCTGATAAAATTTACTGGGACCCTTGGCATGTAATTATAGTGCTTCTTTAAAAGAGACCCCATAAAAGATGCATGATTAGAAAGTTAAGGATCTGGATAGAATTACAACGATGTGACAAATAATTTACAAGTGATATTAACTGTCTAAGGGGGAAAAATTCCAATAACCTCCGATGAAGGCTAACAATTAAAATAATAAATTCCCCAAGAGCAAGGGTAAACCTTTCTTCTTGGTCAAAGGCTTGCACACCATGAGCCCAGGAAGAAGAATAGGCCTCCTTGTCAAAGTCAAGTCCTGGTGTCCCAAGGCATCTACTCTTTCCGTATGTATGTGTGTGTGTGTGCTTAGGGACTTCCTGATTTAATCTTTTTAGTAATTTACCTACCCACCAATTTATCATTTTTTTTATGTCTGGCCGTTCTTTCATTCTGCCATTAATTCTATTCATTCCTCCTTCCATTCATGTATCCAGCCATCCTTCTCTACATCTATATCCTTCTGTTCATTTGTCCGTTTATTAATTCATTTGTTTGTCTACCCAGTCACTTATTTTTATTTTCTCCTTCATTTATCCATCCATCTGCCCACACCATCCACATGTACTGCTTACTGGTGCTAATCAGGTTCTTTACCATGTTGTCGGGCGACACTGTAAAATACAGCTGTAACATGAGCCACGGAAGTACTTTTAAGTTTTCTGGTAGCCATATTAAAAGCTTAAAAAAGAGGTAAATAAAATCAATTTAAGGAATAATTGTGTTATTTAACAATTATTTTGTTATACACTAGTATAAGCATTTTCATACATTTTATACATTTACTTTAACATAAAACACAACTAAATTGACCATTTTTACTAGTTCTATTTAACTCACCCTACCCAAAATATCCTCAATTCCACATGAACCAACATAAAAATACTAACCAGTTATTTCGCATTCTGCTTTTCACCCTAAATCTCCAAAATTCAGCATGCATTTTACACATGCAATTCTGCTTGGTTGGACTAGCCGCATTTCAAGCACTCAACAGCCACACCACACATGGTCTGTAGCTGCTACCACCTTGGGCAGCCAGTTCTAGGTCTTCACAGATGAATCAAAGAGAATTTTCTCCCTTGAAGAGTTCCCACTCCACCGCCATTCACGGTGGGAAGAAGGGGAAGGACTGGTCAAAGAACGTGTATGAATGGCCCATGGACACAGGCAACAGCATGGGGACCGGCCGTAGGAGTGGGGGGTGGACTAGACAGAGGAGGCCATGGAAGAAAAACTGGGACAGTTGTAATTGAATAACAATAAAAAATATTTTTAAAAAAGGGAAAGAAAAGCACGCAACCATTAGTGAGCTTTAAAAAAAAGAAAAGAAAAGACAGGTAGAGTAGGATATGAACACTACAAAGTACATTGGCTTTTCCCAGAGGCTAGAAGCGCAGCTAGATTTTATTTTGACTGGGCTTTAAAATGTTTAACTGTAACTTCCAAATTCACAATCTTGGATTGCGAAGGCAGGAAAGCTCATTTTGCAGTGTACTAGTGTCCGGGAATATTATTGTGTCAATGAGAAGACACCACTTAGAAACATGTTTGAAAATACAGATCATTCTTGCTGTTGGTTGCAAGTATTAAAACTGAGGTCTGTGATGACCACGATGTGTTATCAACATAGGTAAATTTCATCTGAAACTATGAGCTTCTAAACTCTTCTTCTTTGCTGGCCTGCCATGACGACCAGCTGAGAGAAAACTATCGATGGGCTGGGGTTTAGAGATTTACACCAGCATTTAACCCATTTCAAAGGGAACTGAGAAATAGCATATCTGATGGTACTAGAAAAAAGTTCCCACTCAGGGGAGGACAGAGGAGAGCTGATGACCATGAGTCTCAGCGCACACTTCATGCGTTTGTTCATTGATTCTTCACCTTCAAGTCATAACACACTCTCATTTTATTCATGGTGAAGCAAAGACTTAGGAGAAGTGGAAGAAAGTTCTAGAATAAAATCAGTAGAGCATTCCAAAACACTGTGTGAAATGCTCAGACAGAGACAGGACTGTCTAGCTCTGCTCTGACCAGTGAGGAGTAGGAACCGGCCCCGGGCCAGTCCGGAGGCAGGGAAGGAACCACACAGCAGAGAGGTCTTTCCAGACAAAGCGGACAAGAGGAAAGAAAGATCTCACACTCCTTTGTGCCCAAGGAGGTCCCTGAGTTCTTCAGCTATCTCTGGATAGACACCTAGGGTGTGAGGGAACATAGCAGAATAAAAGAATTCACACAGATCAAAACTAGCCATTTGCAGCAAAAATCATAGTCTCCTGTCCATTCATAGTAAAAAGAGCAAGGACTCTATGGCCAGTTCACCGTATGCCGCCCAAGCCTAAAGGGTTTGGTGACACTGTTGATGCTGACAAGGCCTTGGTGACAAGCATCGTGAGCTCACATCACTGTGCATTTACTCAATGTTTCAAGCACTTCACCTTCACTGTTTCCCTGACACCCCTATTCCAGAGATGAGGAAACTAAAGCACTTTCCCAGCTTCCTACGTGCCATCTACCACGTGTTACTTGCATAGACCGACCCCTATCCCTGCCCAGTGAGCATTTAAATTGGAAACTGGCTCAGCCAGACAGGACACAAGCTGAGAGATGGCCACTGGGGGTGTGAAGCTGAGGAACTCATACTGGCTTTTTCCAAGGTCACGTCCAGCGGGGAAGAGGAATCCTTCAGAGTTCTGGAGCTACACTAGCCATCCACACACTGTGGAGCAGGGACAAAGACAGTGAGCTGTCACCACCCTGTAGGGCTGGGGGAGGCAGTCCGGAAAAGGTGATCACAGATGAGATGACACTTGGACACCATGAAGCTTCCTCTGTCTCCCCCAACAAAAGTAATCTCTGCCTTTCTACAAATTTGGCCCCTTTGTCAGGTCCTTGGAGCACAGGGTCTGGCCCTGCCCTTTGGAAGAATTTCCACCCCCTGCACCCCCCACCCCCCACCCCCACCACCTTCCCCAGTGCAGCTGGCTCATTCTGTAATTCCCCTCCAGGCCCCAGGGAAGGCTTATACTCACTCAACGTTGTAATGGATCAATGGAAAAATACAAATGCTTGGATTGCTGAGAATGTATATATTTGTTTTAAAAAACCCGTCTTTCTCAGGTACAGACAAAACACTGCCAGCTTAACACCTCCCAGAGATGTACCATGGGAATGATTTCAAGGTCTCCCCCGTCAGGAGCAATATCACTCAGAGGGGTTTCCCAGTGGCCTCTGCTCAGGAATGGAAGACACAGCAGCACAGGAGTGGAAGTGGTGGTGGTGATGGGGTATGGGGGTGGGGAGATGGAGCCAAAGTCAGGTGGAGACAGGGTGACAAAGGGGGGAGGGAGAGAGAGCCAAAGGAACTAAGGGAACAGGAGGAAGAACAACAAAGGCAGAGGCTGAGCAAAGGTGATAGACTTAGGGAGAGGAAAGGAGTCAGGGGGATGAAGAAAGCAGAGACAGAGAGAAATAGGGCCAGACTCAGACAGAGTCAGCCGAGCATCAAAATATGGATGAAAACCAAGTGATCAACGACATGGAGAGAGACTGAAAACAGAAACAGAGAAGAAAGAGGAGTAAGAGGAGTGGGGTGCAATGTCTGGAACTCACCCAGCACCCAGCACCTAGCACCCAGCACGCAGCACCTGCCTCAGCCCTCTGCTCAGCCATTTCTTCTGCCTGGGGGACTCTTTACCCTGCTTCTTGCTTTGCTCCTACCCATTGTTCTCCACCACAAAAGGACCCTCAGTCAATTTCCTTTATAGATCTTTTTGTCTTTTCTTTATTCACTTATTATCCATTCCCAGGGTCACCATTGCCCTGACATATCCCTAGTGCCCTGAACAGTGTCTGGCATAGACCAATTAATAATTGAAGAAGAAATGGATGGATGGATGGATGGATAGACGGTCGAACAAATGAATGACAATGAAGGTGAAATCACTGCCAGGAAGTCCACTCTAGCTACTCAAGTTACTCAGGTGGTAAGAGCATGATTTGGTGGCAGGGTTGGGTGTTGATTGAGAATGCATGACTTCTCAGCAGCTGGGCAAAGTCAGAGTCCATCTGTGATAGACACCGGAGTGGGATCGGAGTGCAGATCCTGCCTCTGATACCAACAGGACCTCAGCCAGACCCAAGAGGATCCAAGGAAGAGGGTAGCTGGGAAGCTGAATATTTTCCATGCTGCTTTAAGGGCCCCTCTGGCATTCCTTCCAGACAGAAATGGTTCCATCCAGGACTTGACTTAGTCTAATGGTCCTGTGGGAAAAAGAGTATGAAGAATGCACACTTCTCGGGCAAAGTTCCTAACTTGTTAGGGTTCCCATCAGCACCATAAGGACTAAGGACTAAGCCTCCCTCTCATGCAGGCTCTTTGCTGCTACAGTAAGTGCTCTCTGGAGCCATTGATCAAGACCAGCCTCTGCTAACGCTGGACAGCACTCGGGGGAAAGTTCCAGTCCAGATCGGAGTGTTTTGGCCTTCTGGAAGTCCCTGGTGAAGGCCAGTCAGCTTCCTGGAGCCAGATAAGAGGCCATTATGTGTATTTGTATCTTGAGGCTGGCATGGAAGTTGTCCTTGGGGAATCGCTGGGCTAACCTGGCTGCAGGAGACACGGGGACTGGACAGCCTGCGGGGGAAGGACTCTGGACATGAAATCCCAACATCAGGGGACTTCTCCAGGTCACCTGGAGGGTGACTCAGGAAGAGTGACTGGGTCCAACAAGAGCATCAGAGGCAATCCACAGTCTCCCCACCACAACTCTCTGCTTTTGACCTTTCTGTCCTCGCCCACACTTGCACAAACGTAACATAGCTGTTGCATAGAGCAAATTCCAGGTATAGTATGATAAACATCTTGTGTGTTTCTACGAGACCTTTGTCATTGACAGTGCTGGCTTTACATAGATGACCGTGATTTGACTCACCATTGCCTTATGGGTCCTTCACAGGTTCCCCAGGATTTTGCTGTTATAGACACTGATGCAATAAACATCTCTGCTTATACCTCTTCCTTTCTTCAAGATTACTTTCTCGGGATAGATATCAGGGTGCAATAACATATTGTCCTATTGTCCCCAAAATTTGTAATTTGAATGGTCACAAGCACTCTCTGTGTGTATGATTCCTTCAGCCCAGCCCTACCAGCACTGAGCATTGATAAGACCTTTTTTTTTCCCCTTAGGTGGTTGGCATAACATTTTAATTCCTTGGACGGAATTAAGTGTAACCATTTCTCCAAATGCTTGTTTACTGATTACACTACTGTATATGGGAATTTTGGCTTATAGATTCATCCAGCTCATCGACTCAACCCTTTTCTGCGTGTGTCAATTTGGGTGTCAATCACTACCTCTGAAGAATGAGGGGTGACACACTCAGGAGAAGGAGTTATAAGTCACAGGCAGGACTCGAGCTTGGAGCTGGGTCCTCCCAGTGGCACAGGGACAGCCATGCTTTCCGCAGCCAGTCATAGACTGGGCCAGACTGGGGGTTAACGATATTAAGGTGCTCTGTGCCCCAGGCACTGTGTTCAGCATTTCCCATCCCTATTTCATTTAATCCTCACAACAGCACCAAGAAGAAGACCTTAGAGTCTCCATTCTACAGATGGAACTGAGGAAAGTCAAGTGATTGACCCAGTATCACCCAGACCTGTCAGGATTCGAACTCAGATCTATGGGTCAGTAAAGCCTATGATGTAACCATTGCTCTGGCCTCTGGATGGAAAACATGATCAAAAGGATTTTTAAAAATAATTGATGGACTTGATACCATCTGTATTAGCCGAGAGTCTCAAGAGAAACAGAACCAAAGGGATGTATAGAGATTTTTGCATAAGAGATGTGTTATAGGAATTGGCTCACATGGTTATGGGGACCAGGAAGCCCACGATCTGCCGTCTGCAGGCTGGAGAACCAGGAAAGCTGCTGGTGGGATTCAGCCTGAGTCCAAAGGTCTGAGAAGTCCCAGTCTGAGTTGGAAAGCCCAAGAGCTGGAAGCCCTGAGGTCTGAGGGCAGGGAAGATGGGTGTCGCAGGTCCAGTGAAGAGAGCAAGTTCACCCTCGCACCCTCCTCAGGCTGGATGATGCTCACCCACATTGGTGAAGGTGAACTTCTTCATTCAGTCTACTGATTCAAACGTTAATCTCTTCCAGAGACACCCTCAGGCACACCCAGAAATAGTGTTTTTCCAGCTCCCTGGCAGTCCCTTCTAAGCCCAGTCAAGTTGAAACATAAAATTAACCCTTAAACAGTATCTCTATCCTGATAGACCACACGGTCCCCTGAAAAGACAGGTAAGAAGTGTCACAAAGCCAGGTGGCATGTGTCAGCTAAAGCACATGTGATTAGGGAGTAAGGGGGGCAGAGTCGTAACCCCTGGCTGTGGAGCTGAGGAAGGCTTCCTGGAGGAGGTGATGCCCCCTGGGTTATTGAAGCATGAACAAGAACTTGTCTTGTGGACAAGCGTCAGACTGCAGAGTGGAAGGAGAACTGAGATCGGGGGCTCACAGCGAATGTGTGCCCTCGGGTTGAAAGTGCTTATGGGTAGGTTTTAGAATTAGACAGGCCTGGTTTTGAACCCTGCCTCTTCTTGCTTGCTATGTGGTTAGATAATCATTTCACATTCCAAGCCTCAGTATGTCCCTCTGCAAATGAAGGTAATGTTTCGCCAGCTGTTGAGGGGGTTAAGGGCACAGAAAAGTACTGTACTCGGTCCATACCTGGCAGAGAAGTGCTCAGAAATGGTATGTATTGTTCTTGCTGCCATCACTTCTGTTACCTGACATCCCCTTCCACCGGTAAACCCGAGAGTGTGATCCATGAGAAATGACCTCCAAGGACACGTACCTGTGAGCACTCACCTTTCTGGCCAAATAAAACCACCGGAGCACAGTGAGAGGCTGGTTTCCAATCCCATTTCAGCCACTTGCTAGCTTGGACATAAGACTTTGAACGAGGCACTTACTCCCATTGAAGCTCAGTTTCCTCGTCTGCATAATGGAGGCAGCAAAGCCTGCCTTATACGTTATCATGATGCACGCTCACAGTGCCCTGGACGTCACATGCACTCGATATTCAATAGAAGCCCCCCTAGCCCCCCACCTGCTTCTGCTCACCACACAGACACTGACTGCTGTGGTCTGAAGTGCACGTCCATGGCTGAGGTCATCCACAGCAGCAGCGGCCTCATCTGGGAACTCAGCCTCCAGGGCACCCAGCCTGGCAGGGCCTATGGGCAGTAGCTTTTGCCCCGGAGCCTAATTTCTCCACATCCTCCCCCAGCTATTGCGGGAAGAAGCATGACTCACGGAGGGAAGAGCGCTGGCATCATCTCCCCCGCCGCACGGGGCCAGCCAGCAGGCTTGTGGTTAAAGGACCTGCCTGGCTTGCAAAACAAGCCAGTTTGCTGTGTTCTGGCATCACGTGACCCGGGTGGGCACTGGGGATGGCCTCTTCTTCCCTCGCCCACTGACTCACCACGCACCCACCCGCAATCACATGGGCTCCCCGGGCCTCAGTTCCCCCTAAACGCGCCTCAATGCTGGGCTGGCTCACTGAATTGGAAGAACTACTTCCTTTTTTTTTCCTTTTTTTTTTTTACTGCAAAAATGTATAAATATATTCTCATTCTGAAAAAAATGTGAGGACTATTTTTATAATATAGATTTATAATGTAGGATATACAGAAAAATAGAACTGGGGAAGTACCTTTCTGGAGCAGCAAACCTGGCTATTCTCCCCAGTGTCTTCAAAGGTCTTATCTTATTGTTTTAATTAATTTTGATGCTACCTAAGAAATACATATATAAATGCATTCTTCTTTCTAAAAAATATTAGAATTTTACTGAGGATACAAGACTTCCCTGACAGATGTCAGCTCCAATCCTGGCCCCTGCCCAGAGGCAAACCCTATTACCAACTAAGCACTCCTCTTTCAAATCTCCCGGTACGTGTATATTACATAGACGCTCATAACAAGGTGGGGAGGTGGGGAGGGTGGGGAGCATTCCCACACTTTTTTCAGACTATATGTATCTTTGTGCAATTTGCTTTTTTTCACCCGTCACAGTGTCTCAGAGACTTTCCACTTTGTTAAAGAGAGGTTCCACTTATTTCTTTTAATAAATACTTAGCATTTCCTAGTCGACTTGTGCCATCATTTGTAACAGTTGCCAAGTAGTGGACTTTTAAGTTAGCTCCACTTTTTTCAGTTTATCAACAATATTAGAACAAACGCCTGCCTACACTCTCCTGCACACATGCAGGTGGTCCTGGAAGGTTAATGCCACGTGGCCTTTGGGGGCCAGAGGCTGGCTGCCAGCCCATCCGTACGGTATAGAGAGAGACAGGGACAGGCAGAGACTCACAGAGACCCACAGGCAAAGGCAGGCAGGGCGGGTCTGAATGAGAAATAGGAAGGCAGAGAAGGAAGGAAGGAGAGACGGACAGAACAAAAGAGAAGGGGGGAAGGCAGGCGGGCGGGTAGGCGCGAAAGAAGCCATACTTTCACAAGTGTCGCTCTGAGATCTCCCCACCTCTGTCCCTCCCTCCCTAGATATGCACAGGCTTGTCAGTCCCCCGGGGGTGGGGGGGGGCAGCTGGGAAGAGGGGAAAACACAGCTGCTCTAGATCTGCGTTTGGCTGAGTCACCTCAGGCAAGTGTCTTGGCTCCTCTGAGATGCCGTCTTGGCTACAACTTGGAGGTCCCGCTTCTAGATGGTCATGGAGCTGCCCTGCGCTGTAGAGGGAAGCCCCTTGGACACGCTGAGGGACATCCAGGGAAGTCCTGCATCACAGAGCGAGGCCTGTGGGACCACGGCCGGGCTGCCTCATGCGGAACAGCTGTGTCCATCGGAGGCGTTTCTTGCTCTCTAGGGTGGAGGCTGCTCAACGCTCGGAGTCTTGGTGGTGGCCGGCATCAGCTGCTTCCCAAGGCAAGAGAGCCTGAGTCCCTCTGTGGGTCCCAGGGGCGGCTCCTGAGAAGACAGCTGGTGAGAGGAATGGCATGTTGGGTGGGGGCTGGTGGGAAGGTTTTGCTGGCTCAGGTTACTATGTCCAGAGTGCGCTGCCCTTTGTTTTTGAGTAATTCTCTTTTAACTCACTCCATGAGGTGGGGTTTATCATCCCCATTTTACAGATGTGAAAACTGAGGCACAGAGAAGCTAAAGTCACACACTGGTGTGTGTGTGTGTGTGTGTGTGTGTGCTAGTTGGATGTGGAGGGGATGTCTGTACCTCCTTCAGAAGCAAAGCCAGGGCAGTGCTCTTTGCCACGTGAGGGGTCTGGTGCTCTGAACTCAGCAGCCCAGGCCCAAGCACGGCCAGTTGAGGGTTTTGGTTCTGCAGCGATGGTAGCCTCGTGGGTCAGAGGCGGGTGGGGTGGGGAGTAGTCTCTGTGCCTCACCAGGGGGTCAGCCAGCAAGATGCTCCCATCCTTCTCCTTTCCCCGTGCTTCTCACTGTCCTCTGACCATCACTGACCATGATGGGACTATCAATGTGTCCCTTCCCCTTTCTGGGCCCCAGTCTTTTCAGCTGCAGAAGGAAGAAGTGACCCTTATAATTCAGACCCGAGCCTCCTTCCCACAGGTGAGACTACCCTGCACGTGGGAAGGAAAAGGAGGCCAGACAGACTTGACCTTGGAAGCTCACGGTTGAGGGAAACAGATCTTAAATACATAATCACACACACACACACACACACACACACTCACACACACACACACACACACATTGTAGAAGTTCAAAATGTGCTTGGTGCCATGAAGGAAAAGCAGAAGACTCTACAAACTATTGGAACAGGTTGGTAGCCCCCCAAGTTTATGGATGAGGAAGCTGAGGCTCAGCAAGGTGAAGTACCTTTCTCCAGGTGCCGCTAGTGGCTGTAATTCTTTCTGCAGTGGGAGGGGCCTATGGCAGGAGCAGCAAGTCCTGACTCCTCCCAACCTCGTTCAGAGACCTTTGGACAAAGTTAATCACATTTCCAAAGGGGGTCCTGCAACTTGTTGAAATGGAAGCTGCTTCCACCAAACAGCAGTCTGATGAGCTGAGCATAAGTGAATCAGAAACACGAGGTTGCTGTTTGTCTGGATCCGCACAGGGGTTTGGCAGACTGCAAGTTCCCTTGGCAGGCAGGGCTAGGGCGCTGCCAAAACCTGGAATCCTGGCACAATAGCGTGGACCTTCCGGTCAGGCCAGGCCTCCGGCCTTCCTGCTGTTCAAATCAGCGTCCCGGGCTCTTGTGGCTTCTCCTGTTGCTTCTTCCCACACTTGAGCCCCAGGGACAGAATGGCAGGGGCAGTCTCCACAGCCCCATCCCTCGTGGGAGAGACATGGCACAGATCATGGTTTCTTGGAGCGCTGTCAGAGCAGCAGTCCTCCTGGTTGCCAGGAAACCCAAGGGTTGGAAATTGTGGCGGCAGGACCCATCCATGCAGCGCGCTGTCGGGAAAACGCCGTGAGTGAGAAGGAACGGGAGCGTGAGCAGGAGGGAGAGACTCACCCTGGGTCTGTGCAGAGGCCACCTCCCCTGGTTGCTTTAAGATGGCAAAACGGAATTCTGAGAAAAAGCAGCTTTCAAGCTGAAAGAGTTGGGAACGGACCTGACTACTTGGTTGTTTGTTTGTTTTGTGGTTGCCAACCTTCTTGGAGCCTTTGTGGGGCTGCTGGGGTGCTCCCAGACAGGGACGTGGACTGCAGCAGGTTCAGGATCCTCCAACAGGGGAGCATTTTGTCGTTCTGCAGGGGCAAGAGCAGGATGCTGCTCAAGTGTGCTCTCCCCACGTGTGCCAGGACACAGACTCCATGGGCACAGGGAACTCCTCTGTTTCACCCGTATCCCTGGAGTCTAGTACAGGGCCTGCCTCATGCTAGGTGGCAGTAAAGAAGGGATAAATACATAAATGAATAAATGAATGCAGGACACTCATTGCTTTCTTCTTTTTGCTTTCTTCTTTCCCTTCCTCCACTCAATCTCCTTCCTTCCTTCTTCCTTCCTTTCTTCTTCCTCATTCCCTCCCTTCTTTCTCTTCTCCCTTCCTTACAAGTATTCACTATGACAGGCATTATGCTAGGTCCTAGGGACACACAGGGAGATAAAACAGGTCAGCTATGTGTTAACTAATTGTTTCATATCAATTTTTTAAATCCTCACCTGAGGATACATTTATTGATTTTAGAAAGGAGAAGGGTGGGAAGAAACAGAAATATTAATGTGAGAGAGAAACACAGACTGGTTGCCTCCCATACATTCTCTGACTGGGGACTGAACCCACAACCTATGTATGTGCCCTGGCTGGGAATTGAACCTGCAACCTTTTGATGTATGGATGATGCTCCAACCAACTGAGCCATCTGGCCAGGGATGCTTTAGTACAATTTTTGACTGCAGGCGACTGGCGCCTTCCTTCCTCCTTTCTCTTTTCCTCTCTCCATCTCTCCTTCCTTCCTTCTCTGCCTTTCTATTTCTGATTCAGACCCGCCATTCCTCTCTTCACCCCTGGGTCTCTGTGAGTCTCTCTCTCTCTCCCTGACTCTGTATACTGTGCAGATGGGCTGGCAGCCAGCCTCTAGCCCCCAGAGGCTGCATCACATCCCAGGGAGGGGTGATTTCTGGTCCAGACAATTATCTGGACTTTGCGGGGAGGCTACATTCTCTGAAAATGGCCATCCTGCTTTGGAAGAAACCCAGACTTCCACTTGAATGCTGGGCAAGGGAGACCAGTACCCTGGTATGGCTCTGGAAAGACTCAGGCTCCAGGCACATGGTTTGCCCCAACTTCTAAGACCAACCGATGTCGGCCAGATGAGTTGGGATATGGGAAGGCCAGGCGGAGCCATCCAGAGGAGAGGTTCAGTGAGGTGTGGCAGGAGAGAAAGCAGGAGGTGGATGTTCAGACCAAATGCTGTCATTAATGCCAATTAGGAAAATGGCCCATTATCACCATCGAGTCATCACCATCACAGGCGTGCCCCCTGGACACCCACCAGGATGCAGCCATTAAATGCCCACCCCATCTCCTCCTCCTACTCTTCTCCCATCCCCTGGAGGGGGGGGGGGAGGGCTGTCCCTCTGGTTGCACCTTTGCTCATGCAGAGCTGCCTCCGACAGACTACAGTACAGCTTGGGAAAGGGCTGCTGTGAGAGGTAGTGAGCTGCCCATCTTGGAGACATTCAAGGCAGTAGTGACTTTCTAAGTCTAGGGTAGAGAGGATCATCCCTGAATGGCTGACTTCCATAGCTAAGACCCAAGAACCTTCAGGAACGAAGCTAATTTTTAATCATCTATACCAATATGTAAATTACACACACACACACACACACACACACACACACACACACCGTGTGCACAGCTCCTACTCTAAAGAAGTGGTGCCATAATTCGGACACATTACAAGGTGTAGGCACATGGTGTTAGGTCTCAGAGTCACATCATTGTGGCCCCAACGATAGCTGTCTTTGTTCTTCCAAACCTCATTCCGAAGAGACATGTGTCTGCTTGGAGTTTAAGACTCTAGGTATAAGAGCCAGACAGACCTGGCCTCATATCTGCCTCCCACCAGCTGTGCATCCTTGAGCAAGCCACTGCACCCTCTCAGCCTCAGAGTCCAGATGGGGACAGAAGCCCACCTCGTGGTGGTGAAGAATAAATGAGGTTATTGTGAGACTCTCAGGTTCCCAGTGAGGTTCCTGGCACATGATAAGTGTTCAGGGAATGGGTTGCTGTCTATGTGGCAATAGGGCAGAAATGAGGGTTTGGCTCCAAAGAGGGATGTAAGAGTGACAGTGGTGAGTGATAATCCCCACAGCCACATGACCCAGAGAGTATAAGAAGCATGGTGCTAGCCTGAGCAGACGCTGCCAGAGCCTTTGTCCCTGCCCTTCTGTGACACAATGTACTGTGTCATAGTACAATAGTGCCATGTACACATAGTACATGGTGGGTCTGGACCCACGGCCCCCCTGCCCTGCCCTGTGCCAACCACCCAAGTCTTCCCCTCTGCCCCAGACTCGACATGAATCCTTTAACCATTAAGCCCTGAACACCGTGTTTTCCACCCTCAGAGGTTTCTAAACAGTAATTAGGCAGTGGAACACCCTGCTGGGGTGGGAGGGTAAATATCATTAGTGTAGGAGGGGATGTGGGGTAAGCGGAGGTATTTGGATGGTTGGCGCACGGCAGGAGCCGGGCTGGCACCAGAGTGGTCAAGGCCTGGTACATCAGTTCCATTGCCAAATCCCCAGGGACCTAGCACTCTCTCCTGGGGACACCCAGCCCTGAAGCTGCAAGGACAGGTGACATAATAGAGAGGACTGGCTTTGGAGTCGGGAAAACCTGGCTTTAAAATCCACCCCCATTATTGTGAGTTTGGACATAGTATCTAACTATGTAATGGTATTTAACCATGTAGTAGCATCTAACTATGTACAATGAGCATAGTTACATAGTATCATCTACAAAATGGGAAGGATTATATCAGTCTCATGGAGTAGTGGTAAGGATTTGATGAGAAACTGTGTGTGGAGTACCGAGCACAGTGCTTAAACAGAATGAGGTTCTACAAATGGCACCTGCTGCTACTCAAATGGAGCCACCAAGACATAGACTCCAAAGTCACAGAATAAGGTGACATTCATGAGTACCCAAAATATTCCCTTCAATTTTTTTTTCTCCAGCCCTGGCCGGGTGGCTCAGTTAGTTAGAGCATCATGCCATACACCAAAAAGTTGCAGATTTTATTCCTAGTCAGAACACATACCTAGGTTGCAGGTTCGATCCCTGGGCGGGCTGCATACGGGGAGGCAACCGATGGATATCAATCAATGTTTTTCTTTCACATTTCTCTCTCTCTCTCAAAGCAATAAACATGCTTCCAGTGAGGATTTTAAAATATTTTCTGTATCAGGATGCATTCAGTTACACCTCAGCAACAAGAAAGCCCCAAAGGTCAGATAAAACCACAGACATTTCTCTCTCAGCCACATGGTTTTTCATCTGCCAGTCCCTTGGGATCCCAGGCTTACAAAGCAGCCACCAATTGTCACCAGGCCTGAAGAAAAGAGACGGCTCTGGAGGTCCTTGCTCTGGCCATTAAATATTTTGATTCAGTAGCAACACACATCACTCATCAGTTAGAACCTGTCCTGTGGCCCCACCCTAACACCAAAGTGTTCGATCGTCTGTGCATGAAGAAGAGAACCGGGCACCAGCAGGCATCACTCATCACTACCACAGAACCCACACTGGGGACTCACAGACCTCCTCCCGGTCTGTCCACAAGGCCAGACTTTCTCTCCAGTATGGGAACAAATCTCCTTTCCTTTCCTTGAGCACTAGAGGGTAAAATAGACATGCACTTGGGGTGATGTTGCATGAAAATATTCAAATCTTTAACTACCAGCATCCCTGCAAGGCACTCATGCATAGAAAGGCACATGGACTTGAGGTTGACACCCAACTGGCAGGTTTACTTGCTCCCCTCAGGTTCACTCTGTGCCTTTACTCACCGAGTAGATGAATGGCCAGAATCATCTATTTATTTAAACTTTGTTTTTCCCATCTTTCTTTTTGTTTCAAAGCTGAACTGTGTGAGTTAAATGCCTGTAAGATGTAAAGCCCTTCGCTAAGACTACTTTCTGGGGTTCCCCTGGCCCTTGTGGCAGAAAGCAGGGTTCTCCAAAGCCATCTCCGTTTAAGTCCCTGGCCTGAGAACAGCACTGTGGAGGGCTCTCGTGTGTCCTCTTCCGAGTCAGGAGCACGGCCCCTTTCCTCTCCCCTGCTCTCCTCCTCCCACAGATCAGTTGCAGCAGAGGGTGTGGTCCCAGCTTCCTCTAAGACCGTGATGAGCTGTAGGCCAGCCTCCTGCTGAGGGCACCGCTCAGCCAGTGACTCCAGCGAAGAGGATAGAAGAGAGTCTTGATACTCGAGACTCACACTTTCTGTGGCAGCCCTTGGAAGCCAACTTCCAAGGCCCTTGGTCGGCTGAAGTCCTGGGTACCAGCATCCTGTGGATACCTTGGCTCTGAAAGTTCTTTGGAACCAGAAGTCAGGATCCAGCTTGAAGTAGGGCAAGTTTTCCAGCTGTGAGATGGTGCACGCCATACCCTACAACCAGTGTTTGCTTGCTTGGTTTATACATATACACATATATGCATATATATACTCCCTATACATACACCATATACATACCATACATATACCATGTGTGTGTGTATGAGCCTGAACCTCAACATGCTCATCTACAAAATGAAAAATAAGCATTTGTAACAATTACCAAATACACTTACTTCTCTACCTAAAAAGTGACTTAAGGCTGCACCGAAAGTCAAATTTCAGTGCATGCAAATGAGTACTTCCTGAGCCCCAGACATGTACCAAGCACAGCTAAGGACTTTACATACAGGTTATCTTATAATTGCAGCATCTTTGAAGAGAGGTGCTCTGTTCCATTTTATGGATGATGAAACTGAAGCTCGAAGTGACTCACCAAACCTGGTGGAGTTTGGACTTGAGTCTTAGTCTGTCTCCCTCTGAAGGCCACGTGTCTTCCTCTTCGCTCCCTTGGATGCACCCTGGGAAAGAAGTCCTTATGTTCTCCGCCTGGATGTCAAGCCAAGCAGGGAGTAGCAGCAGGCTGAGAAAGAGGGCACTGCTTCCAGGTTGGTCCTTGTAGACCAGAGTCTGTGTGGAAGGAGGCCAGGGAAGCCGGGAATGTTGATAAGCCCCACCCAGATGCTTGTTCTAGATCCACTGGTCCATTTCTTCAGAAAGTGGCTTCCAAGCCAAGACTTGTAATTAACTACAGGTGCAATCACCCTACTGTGCTCCCAGATCAGGTGTTGAGGCGCAGGGTATCCATAGGTGCTGCACCAACACCTCCTTTCACAACCAACTTGACAAATGAGCAAACACTGGTGAGCATGTGAAGCCATTCTCCCTGCCTTGTCCCTGAAACAACTCTGACATCTCTCCCCTCCTTCCCATCTCCTGGTCACACCAGTTCAGGTCTTCCCTGCCCAGACATTTGCAGATGATCCTTGACTGGTTTCCTGGCTACCAACCTCTCCCTGCATCCAACCCAACACCCTACAAGCCATCGCGTTATCTTCCTAAAGTGTGAAACTGCTCCTTTAGATGATTTGAATTATCTAAATTCAAAACAAACAAAAAGCCTTTAATGGATTCCATTACTTTCAGGATCAAGTCCAGGTTCCTAGTCATGGGGCTCAAGGTCATGCACAATCCAGTCCCTTTCAACCTCCCCCTTCCTCAGGAGCACCCCTAGCTCTGTTCACACCTAACTAACTGCTCTCTCATGCACAATGTTGTCTTGTATACTTCCATGTCTTTATTCAAGTGGTCCCTTTACCAGCATGGCCTTCACCTAATTCTCACCTTAGTGAAACCCCCGTTAACTGCAATAGGAATAGGAACCATCAAATATGAGTATTCAGCATCTTCTCTTCTCCCGAATTCCTTAGGAGGCACAATCAGGATGCCTGTAGAATACGCAGACTGAGGTATCCAACCAAGAGCTGAGACACAGGCAATCTGGGGGAGGTTTATTTTTTTAAAAAAAATACAAGAGAGCTGAGGCTACAGGAGGCTTGTGGTTTTAATAGTTGAGATTGGAAAATAAAGGGAATTGAGGGAGGCTCCGTGGAGAGGTTACTGAGTGGGAAAGGGGGAGAGATTTTTTTCATTTTTCTCCTCATCCAAGAACAGCATGGTTAGAACTAGAGAATATTGTGCTAAGTGAAAGAAACCAATCAGTGAAAGACAAATACCACATGATCTCACCTATAAGAGGAATCTAATGAACAAAATAAACTTATAAGCAAAATAGAACTGGAAACATGGAAAGATGGAATGGACTGACAGTGGCCAGAGGGGAGGGGGAGGGGACTAATGGTGGGAAGAAGGGGAAGGGACTCATCAAAGAACACGTACGGATGACCCATGGGCATGGACAATGGGGTGGGGATTGACTGTGGGAGTGGGGGGTGGACTGGCTGGAAGAGGGCAAAGGGAAGAAAATTGGGACAACTATAATAAAATGTCAATAAAGATTTAAAATTTTTTAAATGCACAAAAAAGGACATGCTTGAAAAGGAGAAGTGAGGGAGAGAAACAACAATGTGAAAGAGAAACATTGATTGGTTGCCTCTCTCTGTGCCCCAATCAGGCTTGAACTCACAACTTAGGCATGTGCCCTGAATGGGAATCAAACCCACAATGCTTCAGTTTTCAGGACAACACTCCAGCTAAGTGAGCCACACCAGCCAGGGCTGGGAGAGATGTTTATCTGTAACCCACTCCCATGAACACTTCCTCCAATAAATGAATAAAGGCTGAAACTACTACTTTCAAAAGTCATGTCTACTTTTTTCACCATCTCTTCCATTACAACACCAAAATCAGACTGAGCCACGGCAGGAAGGAAGGGTCGAGATTTGTTCAAGCTACACATTCTTTAGCGTTTAAATCAAAGCTCTTGAAGCTTGCCCCAACCACCTTCCCTGACCCGATCACCTTCACTGACCCAGCAGAATTAGTGCTTGCTCTCTGTGTAAAACCACAGCACTTGGTCATATAAATCTCGTTGTAAGGCTTCACATTGGGACATCGTATTTGATGGATATGTTCTCTCTCGCATGAGTCCTGAGGTTCTGAGCAATCAGGGGTGGGCGTATCTTCCCCATTTCTGAATCTCCAATTCCCAGAGCAAGTCTTGGCATAAAGTGGCCATCAGTTCTTCTTGAGTATACCACTAAATAGTGGGCTGTCTTATGAGGTCTTCCCCCAGCTGCCCCCATACCCAGATCTCACCTGGGCCAGTCTGGGATGGGCAGCGCCACTAAAGAAAGATCCACCTCACTCCTGGGTGCCACCACTGTCAGTGTGGGTGCTGACCACTTCCAGCTGAAGATGGAAAACAAAAGTGTGTTTTTAAAGCATCTGAACATTCAGAATCGCAAACAGGACTTATCCAATTCAATTCTAAATATGTGCCTTGTGCCTCATCTCCTTCCCATTGCCCAGGATCAACCAGGTCCAGTAACATTGTGCTCAGCCGTCACTCTGCCTAGAAGGTCAAATCCAAGCTGGCACCTTTGCCACAGTCATGCATATGCGCATCTCTGGAGAGTCTGCAAAGAAAATAATTGCCAATGCCAAGCAGCCTTTGAGCAATCAGGTTGCATGGTAGCCCTAAGTCTGGGAAGACTTGATGTCACAGGTCTTTCCCTCTCCCCCATGGGCTGCTGGCATTGCCCGAGTGATGGAAAGACTTGAAATATATGCTCCCTCTGCTTTGCTGAGTCGAGGGGCTGGTCTCTGAGATTTTCCATGAAGCCTGAGGTGGCAGCACAGAGAGCGGGGAATCAGGCAACTGCTTTCATCCCTCATTCTTCAGAGGCACAGACCTCAGGCACCTCCTCAGCCTCAGTGATGCCCCTTCACCCCACAGGTGGTATGAGCCTGCTTGAGCAGTACCTTCCAGCAAGTGTGAATGAATCCAGAGGTTGTGTGCCCCTGAAGGAAAGTGACAGTGACCACCCAGGAGGGGAAGAGATGGAAATAGCCCTCCCGTATGCCCTGCTTGTGTGTCTGCCCTTTCTTCAAGTGGGTCTGCTTTTCTGGGGTCTCCTTCGTACCTTCTGAGAACCTGTGTACTCCCCTGAGGAAGAGAACAGAGGGAGGCTTGAGGCCACCCCTTGGTGTCAGCCAGGTTGCCAATCTCCAAGCGGGATTAATTGGAACCCAGAGTTCCCTGCGTGCATGTGCTGTGCGGCCATCGGGCCTTGGTTCCAAACCTGCCTTGACCAACGATGGCCAAGCAGCCACGGGCATTACCCCTCCTCCCAGAACCACAGCTTCTTTACAATGTGTATTTCAGTGGCCTGCCCTGGGATTTGATGAGATCATGCATGCAGAGCGCCCAGCAAATCAGAAGCTCTCCGTACTTGTTAGTCATTATTATTATTACTACTATTAAAAACATTGGGCCCTGGCTGGTGTGTCTCAGGGACTGAGTGCTGGCCTGTGAGCCAAAAGGTTGCTGGTTCAATTCCCGGTCAGGGCACGTGCTTGGGTTGTGGCCCAGTTCCCTGGTTGGGGGCATGTGAGAGGCAGCTGATCCATGTATCTCTTGCACATTGATGTTTCTCTCACTCCCTTCCTCTATCTGAAAAAATAAATAAACAAAATCAGGAAAAAATAAAATAAAAACATTGGCATGCTTCATTTGGGAGACGGCACCAGACTGTTCACCCCCGCCACACCCTGAATCCCCCCTTTGTACCTTTCCCCACATCTGTCATTTCTGTCCGGCGTCTGTCCTCCCACAAAGCCTGCGAGCTCTAGGAGTGGATCACAGACCACATATATCTTGTTCTCCGCTGTCTCGAGGGCCTAGAATCATAACAAATGCTCAAAAAATGTTTTCAACTGAATTCATTCACCCATTCCCACTGCAGCTTCTTTTCTCTGAAGTTTTTGACCATTTCCGTGTTCACCTCAACCACCCTCTGCCTCTCTTTTTGCCAGTCCTAAACCTAGAGAAACCTAAACCCTTTGGGAGTGAGTGCACTGAAGTCTAAACTTATGCATGTCCACAGACGACTCCTTGGGCCTTCCCCCCTGGGGCCCCAGGTGCACACCAGAGGGAGGAAGGAGCAGGACCGGGCTTGGACGGAGTGTTCTGAACGCATGGTCGCACAGAGGGGAGCAAACGTGGTGACCCATTCTGTGTGACACTGGCAGATGCAGGATGGGGAGAGGTAAGAGCACCAGACACTCTACCAACCATGAGAGCCAGGTGCTATTATCCCCATTTCACAGATGAAGAAACTGCAATGCAGGAAGTTGAAGTCACTCTTGCCCAGGGCAATTACAGCTCTCTGGCCACAGACTGAGATGTATTTAGAAAAGAGCATCTGAATGGGGGAGCAGCTGAGCTCACCTCCCCACCCAGCTCCCCCGCCCGGCCCCCGCCCCATAAGGTGCGGGATGGTGTCTGTAAACCCAGAGGATGCGGTGTCATCTGGCTTACACTGGTGACATTCGATATCAGATCGGGCAACCCAAGCATCCCTCCAACTTCAAACTGAATCCCCTTCATTTGGAGACACCATATTCTGCACCTCCGTGGTGGTGGGTGAGGGAAAGTCAGAAGCTCATCCTATCCTCTGATCCCAGAAGGAAATGTGAGGGCTCCGGCACCCTGGTAGCCTCATGTCCAACATCTCACCATCGAGACCGGAGGCTGGTTATCACCTGCATCAGCGGAGACGGGGACTGAGTGTGTCCTAGGGGACCCACAAGGGGACCAGACAGAGGCCAAACACCCCCACCCCCCACAGCAGGATCTCCGCCTTCACTGCTCCTCAGAACCGCTTGCCCATTCCTAGCTACCTTTCCCCTCCATGTCTCCTTTCCCTCTGCCCAGTTCTCCCCATCTTTCCTCCCATGGGAAGCAGCACTTGATTTGAAACTATGTATGTGACTATATCATTTAGTGTTTAGTGTTTGCCAGTCACGAAGTGTCAAGCTGACTGCCATATCTAGGCCTTAGAGATATTTTACTCATGCCACATCGAATGTTTCAGGAAAATCGGAATGTTTTGCCAACATGAAAATTTGTAAGACTTTATGGAAAAATTCATATCTCTGTTTTCTCTTGCATAATTGGAAAGCTAGCAGTTCTAATCTCAACTTCTCACACAGAAACAGTTGGCTGAAACTGAAAAAAACATCTTTCACTTTAGGTCAGAATATTTTCCCTACAGCATCTTTTTTTTTCTAAAATTAGCCTACTTCACTCATTTGGTTACCTGGTCTGGGTATATGTCTGTGTTTGATGCTTTCTGATCTATTCTTAACTCAAAAGTTCCCATTACTCAGGAGAGAAAACTGAGGCACCAAGAGCTGAACAACTTATCAGAGTCAGTAGTGGTCGGTGTCCCCAGGGTCTTCCCTGATAACTGCTCTTCAGCTATTCCCCAGGGAGAAAAAAACAGCTCTCTCAGTCTGCCCTGTTCTCCACCTTCCAGGATCCTTTCCTGCCAAGCCTGGAGGCCAGGAGGAGCTACAGAACATCAGGATGATGCAGGTGAAAGATGGACTCGGGCACGTGGGTATTAAGCTCTCATCACAACAAGGCCTCCTCCCCAGCAGGTGGCTTGTGCAGACAGAGGCAGGTGAGGACATTTCTGAGGACTGCCTTGCCCTAACATGCCCGCTCTGTGCAGGGCTCTCAGGCAGTGGGTCCCCTGAACTGGAAGCACAGACTCTACTACCTAAGATTTATTCACAGTCCTACTCCTCAAGGGCGAGACTCTCCTGTGCTGGAGGCGCACATATGTTCACACACATGCATGCACACAATCACAGGTATACCCACAAATAAGCATGTGCACAAGCACATGTATGCATGCACCGTACACATAATATGTGCAAACACACAATACACATGTGTGCACAAGCACACATGCGCATGTGTGTGCACAAACATGCCTATACATGCAATTGTGCCTGTGCATGCACGGCGCACAACATGTGGGTGCATCCATGTGTGTTCAAGCAGCATGCATATACTTGTGTGCACACGGGCACAAGGACGTGCACACGCATACACAATTAAATACGTATACACCCACATAAAACTTTGAGACAGTAAAGAGTTGAGCAATAAGAGGATGGAGGGAAGGAAGGAAGGGATGAATGGTGGAGGGGAAATACATGGGCCAGGCACTGTGCTGTGTTTTTCAAACTTTATGTTATTCAGTCCTCTCCGCATCCCTTTGAAGTGGTACATCTCCGCTTCCTCTTTTCTGATGGGGAAACAGAAACTTGGAGAGCTTGGACAGCCAGCCCAGATAGTTTGCAACAGAGCTGAGATCCGAGCTGTCGCCTCTCTCTGACAGCGTGTTCACAGTCACCAAACTCTCTGTACAAGCCGGATTCTGGGCTGGGCCTGGAGAACACAGCAAAGTGGGAAAGCATACCTGCACCCACCCACATACCTGGCAGCTCCCGGTGGCGGAGGGGAGGCAAGCATTATGCAAATAATCATACCAGTAACCATGTGATTATAAATGTAATAGGTACAATAAAATTAAAGCACAGGATGCTATGCATGTCTGTAAGACGGCAGCCCTAACTTAACCTTAGGGTGAAGCAAGGCTTCCCTGTGGGAGTAACCAGACCCCAGCATGGTCTCCCAGATTGATTACTACCTTCTCATCGTCACTCTCCCGGAATGGAAGAGGAGGTGAAGCTGCTACAATCTCGAATCAGAAAAACTATTTTACTAACAGTTTTAGAGACAGTCTATCCTACAAAAAGGCTTGGGAATCCAACTGCTGGCATCTTGCTCTAATGGAAGCCTGCTGGCCCCGGCCCATTCTGGGACTCCTCACACCTGGAAGCCCACCGCTCTGATTTGCGCAGGGGTTGAGGCCAGCAAGGACCTTGCTACTTCAGTGTACCAAGGGCTCACTGAGCTGCACGGGACTGGTGTTCAACAGCGATCCCCTGTGGACAGAACCAAGATGATAATACAGTGAACAGGTCTGAATTTCTAGCTGTCTCACCTGGCATCTGGGAACAGAAGGGGCCCCTTTCTGACTATAGAAGACCCCAACTGTCCCCTGGAAGAGAACTAAGCCTGAATGACTCGGGATACCTGAGTTCTCCCTCCTACATTTTTCACCCCACGGAAACCTGGGCAAACCTCTTCACCTCTCACAGCCTCAAGATCGTCATTTGTCATTCTGAAGCAACCCATGCTGCTAGGCATGTTTAGAGGCGGTGTCTGTGGTCATTCCAACAACCACCCCTGCACAGGCACTCGTCTCCGGGTCACAGAGGAGGAAACTCGGGTCCAGAGTGGTTAGGTAACTTTCCCACTTCACACCAGCCAGCGTGCAGCAAAGCTGGAATGCAGAGGCAGGCTCCCAAGCCTAGAGACCTTAGTGCTCACTCACTGCGTCATTCAAAGTACATAATTGGACGCCTCTATGTTCTAGATGCTGGTCTACAGCAGTGACTGAAGAGGCAAACACCCCCACATTCGTGGGGCATACCTTTCCTCTCGATCATGTTGCCCCTCTAAAACTGGTGGCGCAGATGAGAGGGGCAACACGTCAGGAGTGGCCCCAGGCAGCCCCAGGACATGCACCAGTTTCTCAGCAAAAGGACAGCAAGACTCACGGGCCAACACTGGCCCCACCCACAGGCAGAGACGGAGCCCGATCAGAACCACTTCTCGCCTGCTGGGAAGGGCGTGCTCAAGTTCCTCGGCACCTGTGGCTGGGCCGGGGCAGCACAGAGAGGGAAGGAAAGACACCCTGGGAATGGCAGGTCACGGGTCTGCTCTCTCCCACTCCCTGAAGCCCCCTCCCCAGCCCATCCTCAGCCAAGCACGGAAGCAATTCCTCAATTTTACGATGCGCTGTGTGTAGTTGCAGACCTCCCATCATCTGTGATGGGTTGTTGTTTTTATTTTCTGTTTATAGAGGAGCCAGAATTACTACCCATGGTCACCGTGGACATTAAACTGCTCCAGGGACTGAGATTTACATATCAGCCACGTGACCTGCAGCACGCATCAAGGAGAGAAGAAGACATTTACAGTCTGATTAGAGCTGGTGATTGATACACAGGGAGAACAGAGAGCAACCTCATTGACCCCCCCCCCCCAAAACTAGACTGCCCGCACCTACAGCATACTCCCTAGTGATAACCACGGGGGCACTCAGGCTGGGGTAAAGGACCTGGAGATAAGGAAAGGGCTCAGAACATGTGGGTGCATGTGCCCCTGGACTTACCTGGAAGAGCCGGGCAGTGGGTGGGGAGGAAGAAGGATGGGAGGCCCTTCACTCCTCCCCACCACTGTCTCCAATTAATGTAGTAATTAAGTCTATTAACTGAACAAAGGTTGCTGACAACCAGTTAATAACATGCTGCAGCTTCCACAGCTTTCATCCCAAGATCTCAAAACACATTATAAATAATTAAATACTATTATTTAGTGATTTGTGCAATCACAGAACTTGACAACCATCACTTTTTCCTCTTTTGGTGCACACAGCTCAACACCATGATCTCAGATGAGGAAACTGAGGCACAGAGAGAAGGCGGGGGCGCTGGCTTAGATCCTCTGACACCTCACACAGATCTTGATGCCCACCCGCCCTCCTGCTGTCCTCAAGGACTCCAGCACCAGCCCCCAGGCTGACCCCACAGCCGGGCACAATTATGCAAATGTCCCCTGCTGGAACCATCCTCAGTCCCCCTGGGGCAGGTAGAGGGATCCAGCCGGACAAACCAGCCACCCCCCATGGTGGCGGCTGCCTTCACCCTGTTTTACCACTTGACCTTCCACCTCGAACACAGTCGTAAAGTGCTCCCCTTTTTCATGTGGTTGAGCAGAGCAACAGGTTTTGATCATTACAAGCAAAGTATGTTTCCACCACCTCTCCATAAGCCAATGCCCTCTGCATCTGTTCAGACACTGCCTCCTGAAAGCTATCATTTTCTGTTTCCTATGACTAACCTGCTCTAGGAGCTAAATGCACATTTGTGCGCCAGACCTCACATCCAAAGAGATGTTTCATGACCATCTACTGACAGAGCTGCAGAGACCAAGCCAGGGGCTGGCTACTCAGGCCAACGGCTGTGGGAAGCCAGGAGCATCCCACTCACGCATGCATGGGCATGAACCATCGTGACCCCTCTGCCATGCACTGTCCAAGGCACAGGGTGGGCTTGAGTAATTAGGCTCCCATGATTGGCCTTGGACGAACTTCTGCCAGGATATAGGTATTGTAGATTAATTTTTTGATTACCTATCTTTTTCTTCCATCAATCTGAGCTCCTTATCTCAGGATAGATCCTGTAGTTCCTGAATACTCTGAGCAATGCTATCTGGCAGATGTGATTATACCCATTTTACAGATGTGGAAACTGAGGTTCGGGATTTACCGAAATGCGCATAGGTAGTCAACGCCTTAACGGTGATGAGACTCAGTTTCTCTGGCCTTAGGTGTTATGTTCTTCTCACAGTCCCTCAATTCATACACCATCCAGTCCCTCTGAACTGATGGCCAGAGCATCCCAAATTCACGTCTGCCCCAGTGCTCTGGGGAATCAAGACCACATCTATAAGGTACAGAGCAAAAAGGAGAATTGGCAAATGTCTACCTTAGTCCAAACAGAATATCCGTGGGTGAAGAAGAATTCTTATTATCATCACAACTGCCAGCACAAATGAAATCAAGGAGATCGTGCCAGATTTCTTCACTGCGTTAGAGACAGTGAGCCGTATCTGCACAAGAGTGAGATCGCATCAGGCCTCACCTCGTCTGCAAGGATGAAGCAACTCTGTCCTGTCTGTGATCTGTCCCTCATTTTTATTCATCAAGTATTTATGGGGCGCCCGTGATGTGACAAGCCCTGTGCTGATGTCAAGATGACATGGGTGACTGAGAGAGTCCCCACCCTTGGAAGCTTCCAGTCCGTAGAAGCCATGGCATGCAGCTCCCAGTGCTGGGGCAGGTGGAAGAAGGCAGGGAACTCATGAAAATCCAGTCACACCCCAGTGCAATGGGGTTGAAGCTAGTTACAGACTCCATGACCAGGAGGTAAGGCCACCAAGCAGAACAAAGGGCACTGCAATGGCTTAGATGTGTCTTTTCTCTTCTCGGGGTCTCGGGCAACCACCATTAAAATATCCCTGTAATACCTAGCAGTTGGAGGGTGGGAGGCTCACCGTGACACGGGCCTTGATGTACCTGCTGTTTGAGCTCACACTCGGCTCCCTGACAGAGTAGGCACAGCAAGCCCTTCCACTCGTCCCCATGATGATGTCCTCCCTGAGTTGGAGAGGATGCTGTTCTCATCGACCCATCAAGGGGACACACCAAGGAGGCATCCTTCACTCATACCCAAGTCTAACAGCATTCTACCTGGGGTCTTGGGGACTTGGGCACAGGTCATTCTGAAGCTAGAGAGGCTGACGGCCAAGTGTCATCTCCTACTAACATTCATCCTGCGTATCTGGAAGCTCATCTACAATCTATAAAAATGTGACTCTAAAATATTGGCACAGCATTTGAGGCCCATGTCCAAGAACTTCAGTGCTGGTTCACTAGACGCTCTGCTTGCCCATTGGTCCTAGAAGGCACCTCGGGCTCTCATGCCAGCGAGGATCCTTGCAGTCACCTCAAAGACGCCAGAAAGCCTCAGCTGGGCACACCAATGGGCACCATGCCCTCTGAGGCTGGGACCCTCACAACCTCCCAGACAATTGCTTTGACACCAAATAATTCCCAGAATGTCGAGCTATTGAGACACTGGAAAAATATAGCTGAGATGAAGTGGACAGTGGAGGCCGTTGCTCAGCTCCATCTAGAAGGAAAAAAGCACCTCCTGCCAGACCCTTGCTAATCAGTCGGACACGTGGGCTGGCCACCATCACTCCATGGCAGTGGCAATCGGGAGGATTAGAATCCAACATCTGATTTTGTTGCAGGAATGCACTGGTATAGACAGAAGAGTATGTAGAGCAATTAAGGACTGTCAGCACTGCTAGCCATTAGCTGGGCCTTGAGAAGGACCGTGAGTTCCCGAATAAGTCAATTCTTGACAGCAACCACGAGTGTCAATAATGGGCCAGACCCTGTTCTGGGCCCAGAAGCAGACGAGGCCAACACACGCCGTCCCCGTGGGGAGCTCACGTCAAGTAGGAGGAGAATGCAGCCACAGGAGCTGGTCATCGTAGGAAGGGGGCCTGAAAAAATGCAGCGAGCCAAGGACTGTGGAGGCGCAAAAGAGAGGGCTGCAGTGTCTCTCTGTGAAGCCCACAAGGCTTCAAGGAGGAGGTGCCTTCGGAGGCGGGCCTGGAGGGATCCGGGACTACCATTGGATGAGTGAGAAGAGAGCCTTCAGAACGAAAACACAGCGTGATGCTCAGAGTCAAGGACATTGGCATTGGTCTTTGTAAGGTTGGAGCTTACGCCAGTTCCCACCTTGGTGACCAAGAGATTCCTCTCTCCAGGTCTCCGTTTCCCCACCTGCAAAACGCAGGTGTTCTGGCTATTAAATTAGACCGTCTATGGCACAGCACTTGACACAGTGCCGGGGAACTGGCCGGTGTCCAGGAAATGTCAGCTCCTGTTCTGTGCAGAAGGAAAGGTGTGAAGGAGGTGAACAGGTCAGTGCGGTTCGGAGCTTTGGTTCAAATGAGGGGTGATAACCGCCCAGTTTCGGATTTGGGTGTTTATGCCATAATGAGTGGGAAGAACCGAGTGGCTTCTTCCCTGGAGCGTGACACCCTGGGCTGGACTGGGGACCATGGACGTGTGTGCAGGGACACAGTAGGGAGCCACCGACCCAGGTCCTGTAAATGGGGGTGGAGAGAAGGAGGGGGATCCTGAATATACAGTATTAGGAGGTGGCCCCAACTGGGTCCCCAACTGGGGCCCCAACACGGACCCCAACTGGGTTTGGGGACCGTGATGGTCAGTGTCATGGGTCAACTTGGGGAGGCCACAGTTCCCAGCCGTTTCCTCAGACCCTAGTCTAGGAGTTGCCGTGAAGTTATTTTGCAGGTGTGATTGAAGTCCATGATCCTTTGCCTTTAAGCCTCGGAAATTGTCCTGAGTGAGGCGGGTGGTCCTGAGTCAGTCACGGGGGAGCTCCAAGGTTTCCCTGTAGAAGCAACGCTGCTTGTGGAGAGAAGCCCCGGCCCACGCCCGAGCGTCCCGGGGAGCCCTGGGGGTTTCGGAGTTGCTGAGCCGGCCCCGGCCGCCACACCAGCCAGGTCCCGACAAGTGCTCTTGACACACAGCTTCCATTCGTTCTGCTGCTCTGGCTGAACCCCGACGTGGAGTTGCTGATTAAAAAAGTAGGGGTGAGAGAAAGAAACCACATCAGTCCTCAAGAGTCCTCACAAAGCCTTGGGCATACGGTTCCTGCCGCATCCTTGTGCCAAAGTCCATAAAAATCTCCCTTTGATGCGGCTGCCTCTTCTGGACCAGGCAGCATTCCTGCCTCAGTGGGCAGCTCCATAGAGCCGGTCTCGGAAGTCCGGCCTTATCGACTCTGACATACAGATCAGGCTCCCGGGTCGGGCTTTTTGTTTTGTTTTGTTTTGTTTTGTTCCTAATATATATATAGTTTTATACAATTTCTTTTATGTTGGGCTGACCCTTTGATCTCTTCAGGAAAAACTTGCCCCCCACCCCCACCCCCACCCAGGGTTTCTTTCAATCTACCAAAATCGCCGACCACAGCAGCAGACCCAGAATCTGCAAAGAGACAGGCTAAGCAGAGCAATGAGCATGAGCAGAGAGAGATAACTGGGGGCAATAGGATGTTTCCACAGGGCCCCTGCAGTACGTGCTGGAAGCCTCCCAAGCCTCGTGCTCCAGAATGTGTGGCTAACGAGTAGGCTGGGGAGACACAGTCTCTGATCACGGTCCCAGGCCTGTCTCCCACACCAGCTACTTTCATCCTTGTAACAGTCTGGCTGGAAGGCTCAGAGGGTATCTGAGGTTGGGCTCCCTGAGACAAAGTTTCATTTTACTCCGATACAATTTCAAACTTCAAGAAAAGTTTCAGTGTCATGCAAGAGGCTCCTACAGCCTTCTATCCAGGCTTGCCAATTATTATGCTTTGATATATTTGCTTTATTCTCTCTTTCTCTCTCTCTCTCTCTCTCTCTCTCTCTCTCATCATCATCATCATCATCATTTAAAAGTAAGTTGGAGACATCATGCATCTTACATATTTTAGTGTTTATGTCCTCAAACCAAGCACATTATTTTACAGGATCATGGTACAATTACCAAAATCATGAACTGTAACACTGTTGCAATACTATTACTACCAGTACAGTTCATATTCAAATTCTGTCAATTGTCTCAATGTCTTTTACAAGCTATTTTTTCCCCCAGTCCAAGATCCCATTCAGGATCATGCATTGCATTTAATTATCATGTCTCTTTAGTTTCCTGTAAATGGAAACATCTTCTTAATCTTTACTTGTCTCTCTTGACCTTGACATTTTGGAAGAGTATGGGCCAGGCATTTTGCAGAATATTCATCAATATAAGTTTGTCTGTCCCTGGCTGGCGTAGCTCAGTAGATTGAGCGCGGGCTGGGAACTAAAGTGTCGCAGGTTTGATTCCCAGCCAGGGTACATTCCTGGGTTGCAGGCCATGACCCCCAGAAACTGCACATTGATGTTTCTCTCTCTCTCTCTTTCTCTCTCTCTCCCTTCCCTCTCTAAAAATAAATAAATAAATAAATAAAATCTTAAAAAAATATAGGTTTGTCTGAGACAAAGACGGTTGGAAGTGTTCCCGGGAAGATGTGGTGGGGTGGTGAGAAGCAGGAGCCGGAAGAGAAGGAAGTCAGCAAAAGTGCGCTGGGAGGCCAAGACCCCCGGAGGGCGAATCTTACTCAGTCCCGCAGGGAAGCTCTGCAAACAGCGTGAGTCACGCCTCAGAGCTGTCTCGACTTGGGGACAAGCTGCAGAATATACATCCCCTGCGCCCAGGAGTCACTTTCAGCTAAGGGAGGGGGCTCTTGCAGCCAGAGGGCACACCTGCTGGCTGTTGGCTGCTGCAGACAAAAATAGCAAAGGAATCAGGAGGCACAAAGCCGACAGTGCACGCTCCAGAGAGCTTGACTTCCCCAGAATCACACGGCCGAGAAGGGACAGAGCTGGAACTGCAGCAAGCTCCGTGCCCTTGACCATGCTCCATCCCCTGCCTGAAGAAGCCTGCGATAATCTCCCATGGCCTGGAGAGACAGTGTGTCAGGCATCACTCTGTTGCTGGAGAAATACGATATTTAAAAGAAAATTTAAAGCAGTCACATTGTGTCTGCATTTTAATTTGTATGTGTTTTTTTATTTTGCTTTCTTACCTTTTTCCTTGATTTTAAATGTTGTACACGGAGTTGGTATTTGTGGGAGAATGAATAAGAGAAACAGTCGAGGTGCAGAACATCAGGTGTCCACAGGGTCCTCGGGTGGGTGGCTGGAGCTCACGGTGCCTGAGAGCTCGGGCTCCGGTGCTGCGCCCCTGGGTCGAAGCCCTGACTGTGCCAGCCACTGGCTCTGTCAGCAACAGGGAGAATATCCAACCGTGGGTCCGCAGAGCAGGATCGGGGTCAGAGATATACAACCCAAGGGACAAAGCTCTGAGAGCGTGAAGGAGTGGGCGACCACACCTGAGATGCCACTTCTCGCTCAGCCTTCATCCTCTTGATGGAGGATCTGCCTGGACATTCAAGGTCATGTGGAAAAGCCCCAAACCCCATGCAGACCATTCTTCCACCTGTCTCTCCCCTCCTCGACGCCTCTCAGTGGCTCCCCGTTGTCCTAGGACTAAAGAGAAATTCCATAAAGCGTCATCAAGGGTCTTCATGGTGAGCCCCCATCTTCCTCTCCAAAGCCATCTGCCGTCGCCTCCACCCACAGCCACCACCCAACATGTCCTCGTACAGACTTCCTCCTGTGTCACTTGCCACTTCCCAGACACGCCCTGCAGGTTCGCCCCTCTGTGCTTTTGCATGGTTTCCTCTTTCCGTAAGAGACGCCCCTGGGGTGGTAGGCATTTTCTATGATGGCCCCCCATGACCCCACCTTCTGATGTTCTTGCCCTTGTGAAACCCTTCCCTTCATGTGTGAGCTGAGCCTCGTAACTTGGTTCTCCTGGCAAAACTGATGGGTGCTCGTTTCTGAGACTAGGTTACGAGAAGACTCTGATTTCTGTCTCGCTCATCCTCACTCGCTTGTTTCTTCTGATGGAAGCCAGCTCCCAAGCTGTGAAGGGGCCCACAGAAGGGGGCCGCTGGCCAACAAGCAGCTGGGCACTGAGGTCCCCCGTCCGACAGCCCATGAGGAGTTGAATCCTGCCAACGTCTACGTGAGTGAACTTGGCCAGCAGCCACGGGGGTGAGCTGGGAAGGGCATCCTCCCCCATTTGAGCCTTCAGCTGAGACCTAAGAACCAGTGACACCCTGATTGGAGCCTTTGTAAGAGACCCTGAGCCAGAGAACTCAGTTAATCCATGTCCTGATCCCTGAGCCAGACACAGTGAAATAATAAATGTTTGGGTTTCAAGACTAAATTTGGGGGTAACTTCTTACATGGAGATAGATAACTAATACATATACCTTTCAGCTTGGCAAAGTCACATTCATTTACTCAACTAATTATCTGTCCTAAGAGGTGTCCCATCCTTGACCTTGGCTGGGCTAGGTAGCCCTCCTGAGTGGTGTCACAGTGCCCTTGGGTGTCCCCATCACGGCTCCAAACACACTGCACTATAGTTTCCTGGCAATCTGTCGGCCTCTTCCTCTGGAAGGTGAGTCCTCTGGAGCCACAAACTGTCTCATTCGCATCTGTAACCCCAAAAAGCTCAGTGCCTAACACATAATAATAATAATAATAACTAATCATTGTTAAACATTTACTGTAGGCCAAACTAATTTACTCTTCAAACTTGCTCACACGGAAGAATCCAAGTGTCATTAAGCCCATTTTATTGGTAAAAACTGAGGTTCAGAAATGTTGCCCATGGAGATAATATGGAGCAGAGCTGGAACCTGAACCCAGGCCATGTGGTTCAGAGTTCTAGCTCTGTGTCGTGAACACTTGTTGACTGATTGACCAGCTGAAGATATGCCGTGTGACCATAGGACTGATAATGACCACAGACCCGATATGATTGGCTGTTCATGTGTCTGCCACCCAGAGCAGCGAGAGCCCCACAGACTTTCAGAGGTCAGTTAGAAGTAGCAAAGTCAAGACTGAGAACAGCTGGGTTTGAATTTCCTGGAAAGCCTGGGCCAGGGGCCAAGACTGTACCAGGGAGCAAAGTTGAGTGACAAGTATAGGGGCCAATAAGTCCATGGTGAGATGCCCAGGGGTCAGTGTCCCTGAATGAGACAGGGCCACAGAAGGGGCCTAGGGTGGGAGACCGGGATCTCTGGAAACTCACCAGTATTTATCCACCTCATCAATTCCACTGATATTTGCTGAGCACCTACTATATGCCAGATAATGTCGGGTTGAGGGATATAGCAATAAATGCACCAGACGAAAATCCTTGTCCTTGTAGAGTTTCTATTCTAGTGGAGGTGGAGAGACAGGCAATTAAAATAAATACATATACTATAAAATAGAAGGCTTTAGGTGTCGTGAAGGGGAGGTGTGGATGCATGTAGTGGAAAAATTATCTGATGTGGAAAATGGGAAGAGCTTGGACAACAAATGTTCATGCTACGACTCCCACTGTGAGAAAGGGGAAAGTCTTAACTTGTCCCAGTGTTAGGCCAGCAAGCTTTATGTGGAGTTCCCTATCTTTAGTGCCAGGATTCTGTGGCTCGAGTTCATGGGTATTAACCTGGGTTAGTTCCAGTTAAAAACAGAGTCTCAAGCCATCTGGGGAACTCTGCTAAGACCTGGGCAGCGGTAACAATCCAAAGAGGCCCTCTCTGAGGGTACAAAGGCCAGGGAGCAGGTGGATACAAAGTGTCGAGTTCCACCTGACTAAGCCAGCAGGCACAAGCCAGCCGCTGGGACACTGGGACGGCAGATCCGGACCCCAGGCTCCAATCTCATCAGGCACGAGGTGCGCTGGTCAAGGGAGCAGAGGGAGAAACTGAGATGCAAACACTGACACACGGGCTGAGCCCAGGAATGTCAAGGGCACTCCATGGCTTCACTGGGTGCTCACCAGCAGCATAAGTGACCTTGGGTTCCATGCAGGTTCTGCTAAGACTTCTGGCAGCTGCCACCCTGGTCAGGACAGATATGGTGGAAGTGAGGCTGAGCCTACAGCGGGAGTTGCCATCATGCTCCTGAGTTCTACCCACTTTCTGTGACAGCACCACTAGGGGCTCTTAGACGGATACTGTGCATCACGGCCACGTCTCAGATCTGACTTCACCCTTTAGCCATCTGGGCCAACCCTGCTGACCCACCAAACTCCACTTTGACCTTCCTAGGTGTAACACCAGAGGCCCCCGCCGGAGGCCAGGTTTGTCTCAGAGGCTCACAGGGGCTTTTCCCTCTGCTGCCGCTTTCTTGTCCCCAGTAGTCTGCTGGGTTGACTTCGAAATGAGCTCTCAGGGCCAGTCACTGTGCTCTGTGTCCTCAGAGCACCTCCAGCAGGATCCACATTATGCATTTTCTACCGCCCACTTTACAGATGAGAACGCTGGAGCTCCAAGGACACCAGTGAAGGAAGCAGGCCCCCAGGAGCCTGCCCAGCTCCACGGGATTCCACCCTGTGCTCCCTCCATGAGACCACGCAGCCCCCAGCCCACATTCATCACCTGTGAAACAGCTTCAACCATGGCTATGCTGTGCAGTAGCTGTGAGAACACAAGGAGAATCTATAAGGCCCTCAGCACAATACTGTGTAAATACTAGCTGGTGGTAGCAACAGAAATGGCATCATTCCTCAGTTCTCCTGAGAAATTATTCTTATTACCTTGAGGGAAAAAAAGGGGCAGGAAGGGAATGGGTATCCTCAGAAAACCTAAACTCCTTCTCTCCAAGACGGAAGCTGTACCCCACCACCTGGGCCCTCCTAGCTCCAACCAGGCAGGTGCTCATTGGCGAGAATCAGGGCCACACACAAGCCAGGAGCATTTGTTTCAGAATTAAAAGTCATCCCGCATTGGCCCTGCTATTAAACTCCCTGTGGGTGAGCTGGGTTAACGGTGGGGCCTCAAGTGATAAGCCATTAATCTCTACATGTAATGCAAGAGCCGTACAACTTACTTCAGCCCTAATCTCCCGTGAGTTACAGCCTCTTCTGTGATTCATAAAACAAATCAATCACACCTCCCAGGCTCTCATCTATTTATTACGGCTTTTTAAATGCTCAGAGAGAGAGAACCTGCCGGATGTTATTCATCCCTTCCCTGGCTCTGCCGACCTCCACGCGCTGCAAGGAAGTGGCCTCCAGGCCCCTCCTCAGGTCACGGACCAAGCTTAGGTGAATTCTCAGGCTTATCAGGAGCTGACGATTTTGCATCCACAGCCTCTGCAAGGAGACTTGCTGTCACTCTCCATAAGGGCTGGGACCGCAGGCCTGGCCATCATCATCTTAAGTCTGGGAGGCTTGTCAGTGTGGCCGATTGGAAGCACGGGCATAAAAATTCTTCGCACTTTCCCCATTGGAAGGTAGGACCTGAGTTTCCTCTGCCTGAGTCTGGGTGGGCTTGTGACGGTTTCAATCAATACACTAAAGCTGACATCATCTTATGTGGCTTCCAAGGCTTGTCATGAAGGACCAGGCAGCTTCCACCTCACTCTCTGGAACACGGGGCCACCATGTAAGGAATCAGGCTGGTGTGGAAACACGCAGGTCCAGCCTTGTCCAGCTCCCAGCCATCCTGGCTGAGGCTCCAGATCACGACTAAAACCAGTCGTGGGATCGGACTCTCTAGCCCTTTGAGCCTTCCCAGATGAAGTCTCAGGCATCAGGGCACAGAGCCTGGCCAGGCTTCCTGTGCCCTCTCTGAATTCCCAACCCGCAGACTCCCTGGGAGTAAAAACACGGCTGTTTTCTATACCGCTAAGCTCGGGATGGCTTGTTACACAGCAGGAGAAACTGTAACAGCCAGCAAGGAAGCACAGCGGTAACTGAATGGAAGGGAAAGCATTCGCGCTGTGCCTGCTCCCTGCCTGTCGCTTTGCATAGTTTAGTGTTTTCTTTAGCTCTTATCAAAATCCTACTAGGAGGGCACTACGGTTGCCCCATTAGAGAAGATGAAATGATCCTTCTGAGAGGCAAAGCCACACCTCAAAGCCCAGGAGGCTGATCCAGCCCTGTGCTTGCTCTTCTGCCTTCATGGACAACTAATCAGCTTTGCCTGAGTTCTCTGAGTGTTTCAACTATGTTTGCCTAAATTTTTCCAAGTAGTTCAGACGTTTGGCTTTAATTGCCTAAGTAGTTCCGCTATTTTGCCTGAATTTGGGGGGAGGTATTTTAGCAGTTTTTACCTAAATGATCTGTTGAAATGTTCCCATTGCTGGTAAGAACAGGGAGACCACGAGGGCCGTAGCTTCTTGACGACAAGTACAGGCACCCGATGGGGGCGGACACTGCACGGCAGACTCCCAACCTGGGGCCTCGGGGCTGGGCTGGCAACGGGAAGGGTCAGGACTGTCAGGTCCCCTCTGCCAACCATGCCCACTGGACACTGTCCACAGAAGCAACCAGAGGGCAGTCAGGACCTCCCACTTAGCCCCAGAGCCCTGGAGAGCACGGCTCCCATCTTCTCCCCAATAATGCTGGCTCCTGAACCCACACAATGGTCTACTGGCTTCCATTTCCCAGTCTTCCCACAGGGAAGTGGCTCAAACAGAGGTCTTTGCAAAACCAAGTCCAGCCTCTTGGCCTTGCAGTGCATGACCCTACAGGTAGAGGCCCATGAAGGGGACATGGGTTAAGCAGCCACTGGGCTGTCTGGTATTCACTCGGAGTGGAAGGGAAGATGGCAAAGTGTGAGTGTGGAAAGGCGAGAGGCAGATGGTGCTAAGTCCAGCCATCAATCTAGACTCTCAGCCCAGTTAGACAGCCACTCCAGGTTCCCGCAGTCCATCCTCCACCCTCCAGCCACAGGAACCTTCACACTCAATGGCTGGGGTCACATCCCACTCCCACCCCCAACTCCCCTGGTTAAAATCCTTTCATAGTATCTTCCCACACTTGAGGGATGGGGTGGGGGGAAATCCAAACTCTTTACTCTAGCTGAGACTCCCAAACTTGAGCACATGTCAGAAGCACCTGCCGGGTCCCGCCCCTGGAGTCTCCAATTCACATCTGGGGTGGGGCTCAGAAATGGGTACTTCTAATACGTCCCCAGGTGATGCTGATGCTGCCAGTCCAGGGCCACACTGTGAGCATCACCGGCCTGCAGGTGCCAGTGTACTTTGTCTTACACGCCCCATTTCCAAATCTAACTCTTGCTCATTTACCCAAGCCACAAAGACCCCGGCTGGGATCTATAAACTACTTCCTACTTTCAGGGCCTTGTTCCTCCACCTGGCTTGCTCTTCCCAGTCCTGGACCCCTTCTCGTCCTCCAGGGTTCAGGTTAGTGCCATAGCCCTTCTGTCGCCACCCGCAAGGGTGCTCTCCCCTTGCTATCTTGGATCACTCTTTCTATCTCTTTGCTTCCTAGCACATCCAACACACAGTGGGAATGTACGGCCACTCTGTTTATTTGTTGGAGTATCTCTTTGTACCTGGGTCAGAGTTTTTTAACTCTACTTTTAGATGAAGGCTCCTTCCAGACTGACTATGTCTTAACCACCCCAGTAATCCCAGGACACAGCTCAGTGTCTGTCACATAGTAGGTACTCAGAAAATGTGTGTTAAATAGGTACATGCCTAGTCATGGCCAGGTGGCTCAGTTCATTAGAGTGTCATCCCATACACCAGAGGGTTGTGGGTTTGATTCCCAGTTAGGGCACATACCTAATCTGTGGGTTCAATCCCCGGTCAGGGTGCATAGGGGAGGCAATTGATCAATGTTTCTCTCTTACATCGGTGTTTCTCTCCCTCTCCCCTTTCCTCTCAATCTGAAATCAATTTTTAAAAAACACCCTCAGGTGAGGATTTAAAAAAATAGGTACAGTGCCTTATTTCACTCTCATTGACAACCCCATGAGAAAGGGATTATGAAGCTCACTTTACAGAAGGGGAAACAAAGGTCCAAAAGTGTAAAGTCACATGTCCAAGGTCAAGCAGTCAGGTATTAAAACCCAAGCCTGTGGACTCCAAAGGTCTAAACCAACACTCTGTGCACCTTGACGGTAGACTAGAGGAACAGGGCTACGCAGGGGGAATGGTCTGGATGTGCCAGAGAACACGAGTGTGCTGGCAGCAGGAAGCAGGCGGGAAGGCCAGCTGGCACAGTCCCCACCTCCCCCTGAGATTCAAGAAGCCAACTGCCCCAGAGCACTGTGGGGTGGTCACAAGTCTGCAGTTGGGTGTGAAGGCAGTTCCACCCCTACCCCACCCACCAGACTCTCCCCCTCTGGCCTCCCATTGGTCTGAGCAGCAGGTGGAGCAGACTAGGGCCACTGGGAAGGGGCAAGGTCCAGGGCAAAGGCTGATGCAGGGTATGAGGGGGGAGGGGCAGACCTGAGGCAGCCTGGGAACAGGGACACCAGGGAACCTCACCTCCCACTAAATCTCTTTCCAAATGCTGAGGGTCTACAGTCAAAGGTCAAAGGGCTTCGACTTCGGGGCATGGATTTCACTGCAGGGTTGTGCAATCACCTCCCTGGAGTCGCTGCTCCAGAGAGAAGGCTGTGGTCCAGGGGTCAGGCGTCATTTGAGACTGTAATCCAGCCTCAAGCCACAGCTGTGTGGTGTCTGGGAAGCAGCCATGAAATTACAGGTAGTCTCCTGGAGAGCCCAAAAGGAGGGAACCTCCTGCCAGACACTCCTGTCCTGCAGAGGAGGGGGAGAGAAGGAGGTGTGGCCTTCGGCTCCTCTCTCTGAGCACCAGCCCTCATGGAGCGGGAGAGGCAGGAATGGAGTACCAGCTTGGGAACTTCAGGAAAAAGGAGGCCTCCGGGCAGAGACTAGTCAGGGCAGAGGTGGCAGACAGATGCACGGATAATCCCCCAGTGTCCCAAAAGGCAGATGCTCCCAGAAAGTAATGCATCTCTCCCAGACAGCCCAGGCACCCTTTCTCCCTCAACAGACCAATGTAGAAGCTGGGTCTGCTAGCAAGAGCCAGGGGACTCTTGCCAAAAGGCAAAGAGGAGACGGGAAAAGACATTGCTCATCTGCTGTAGGCATATGTGTGCACACATGTATGGGTGTACCTACATGCAAGTGCACGTTCACCAATCAGGGCGAGGAGAAAGTGGAGGTTGGAGAGTGGGAAGAAAATTGCACCCAGTCAGGGTCTGGATAGCAACACTGACAAAACTGAAGCTATTTCCAGGCACATCATGAGAAGGCAAGGCTCTTCAGAGAAGATAAATATGCTGGGAAAAACAAAAGACAGCCAGAAAAGGGAAAGACCAAGCATGAGATGGACTGACTTCATAAAAGAAGCCACAGGCACGAGTCTACAGGAGCTGAGCAGGGCTGTTGAGGACAGGACACTGTGGACCTCACTCATTCATGGGGCACGAGGAGTTCTGGTCTATTCAGTGGCACATGATACACATGATTCCGACAGCAGTCAGTAAGCAGCAAAGACCAGTCCAAACCCATCATGAATCAATCCGCCGATATTCACTGAATATGACCATGTGCACAGACCTGAGGCCCTGGCTTCACGGAGCTCCCAGCGCAGTGGGAAATGCAGGTGTTACGTGTTTGGACTGACGAGTGTAATAATAAGTGGAAAAGGAGAAGGAGCTGGGTGCTGAGGTGGCGTACGCCAGAGGGCTTCCCCAGCCTGGGCCATCAGGGCAGCCTCCTTGAGAAAGTGAGATTTAAGAGGACCGCTGACCCATGGCATAGAAATGGACTAGGACAGTGGCAGGGATGCAGGACAGAAGGACCAACATTTTTCTTGTGATGGAGAACAGAGAACAAGAGGTGGCCTGAGATGGAGCCGAGACAAATTAGAAAGAGTCTCAAAGAAATAGAAGTAGTAATTATTACTCCAGAGCACACACGCGACTAGTTTAACAAAATGTTGCCTTAATTATAGCTATCTTAACAAACAGATAAAAACAGTTCGTAATTAGTTCTGCAATTGGTTGTGTGAAAAGAAATGGTTCTTCAAGGTTTAAAGCATGTGGTGCCACAGACAAACTGTGAGAAGGAAGATGCTTCTTCAAGTGCTCAAGTATGTTGCCCAAAGAGCTGTCACGTCCCAGGGTCTTGTTTTCATCTTTTCTTCATGGTCCTACAAAGGCACATTTTATCCTAGGCAACCCTGGATGGGAAACAAAACAATTAAAAAGAGCTTTTACTACAGATGTGAGTGACCCTATGTACATAAGGACTCAGTGAATCAAAAGGCCCTAAATGAATGGATATTGCTTTGAGGCAGAGTAGCCTAAAAGAAGGCAAAAAAGAGAGAGGGAGGGAGAGAAGGAGGGAGGGAGGGAGGGAAAGGAAAAAAGGAAACTTGACTCCTTCCAGCATGAAAACACAAGGGCTCTCTCTTCCACTGGCAGGACCTATGGATCACCCACGAGTACAAAAACTTCTTCCTGTTAAGGCGTTCCATCAACAGTCATTTATTTATTCACTTAATCAAAAAGATTTCCTTTGCATCTGTTAAGGGCCCGTGCCCCACATGGGGAACTGGGAACGTGATGAATTAGACTAGTCTAGCTGGGAATGATCATGAACTTGAGTGAGAGCGGGCCAAACTCATTGTCTGGGAACCTACTGTCAGAGAATGACTGGATGTTTACCAGGTCTTTAAGATCCCCAGAAAAACTTAGTTCCTTAGCTGGCTCCTTTCCCATTTTTTCAGTATAATTTGCATACAATGAAATACACAGATTTTGAGTAGACTAGCCTTCCAGTGTTAACTGAAACCCACAGAACTTTCCCATCACCCAAGAAAGCTCCCCTGTGTCCTATCCCAGCAAATCCACCTTCCCGCAGAAGCAACCACTATGCTGATTTCTTCCCCGGTAAGTTAGTTTCGCCTGTTCTTGGACTTCGCATAAATGGGGTTTCACAGATGAATGCTTTTGTGTCTGGCTTCTGTTCCTCAGCATGATGTTTCTGACATTCCCTGGTGCTGTTGTGTGTATCACGAATCTATTCATTTTTATTGTCGAGTTGTATTCTACCGTACACATAGACCAGAGCTTTTTATCCCTTCACTTGTTGATGAATATTTGGGGCTATTTCTGGTTTTAGGCTATTGTGATGAAAGCTGCTATGAGCCTTTTTGTGCAAGACTTTTTATCGAATACATATTTTCATTTCTTTCAGTTAAGTGCCAAGAAATAGAATTACTAGGTCATAGAGTATATGCATATTTAACTCTGTAATGTGAAACTGTTTTTCATGCCGCTCCATCCTTTATCTACCACCTGTGAGGTTCCGGTTGCTCCTCATCCTTGCCAACGTTTGGACTTGTCTTTCTCATCTTTTTTGCTGTAGACATTCAAGAAACTCAGCTTAGGATATTGTAATTCTTTTTTTAAATCTTAAGTGGAAATGCTTTCTCTACAGTGCCCAGAATGCTTCAGGGAGCCTCTGTACCCCTACAATGGTATTTTAAAATTTGTGAATATTTGGGGGTGTGCATGCTTCTGAAAGAAGGAACCACACTTTCAAACACCAGAGAAGCACCACTCTAAGGAAGAGGTCAACGTTTGCCAAACGATTCTTAAGAAGCCTTGCGGCTCAGCAGATTGGAGGATGGAAAGCAGACCCAGGAGGCAATCCACCACCTGCCCCTCCAGGGTGGAAAGGGAAGGGAGCGCCCACTCTCCCAGCGGGAGACTCTCAAGAGCCTGTCTGAAGCTGGCTCCGTGAGGATTCAGGCTTGCCTAGGTGCCTTCTGGAGAGTAAGAAGGATCCCCTCCCCGGCTGCACCCATGGATATTCCTCCTTGTGGCCTGGCTGCCCCACAGAAATGAACTATGATGAAACTACCCTTTCCCCAATGTTGCTACAGCCCCCAAGCAGTGTCCCCAGAAAGCTTCACTATCACCCTGGGGTGACCCAAGGCTAGAGTCCACCGATACACCTTCAAGGATCTCAAATACCACCTCAAAACGAGCCTGTCTGAATGAAGCCCCTCCCCTACCCATCTAGGTCTTCGCAGTCCAACACCAGCCCCACGTGGCTGTCGGGCCCTGGCAATGTGACTGCTCTGAGTTGACATGTGCTTAATGGGAAAAGAACAGTAAAATATCTTATTAATAATGTTTACATTGATTACATGTTGAAATGATAATGTTTTTGGATGATCATGTTAAATAGAAGGTATCATTAAAATTAATTTCATCTGTTTTCTTTTTCAACATAGCTACAAGAAAATTTAAAATTGCATGTGTGGCTTACATTGTATCTCTATTGTATTCTCAGGTTCCTGGGAAGCAGGACTTTTACTTTGAAAAACAGGGCAGTCCCAGGCAAACCAGCATGAATTGGCCACCCTGGCCCCAAGTATGCACACCAGACCTGATTCTCACTCAGGGCCCTAGGGCAGGCTGGCCTTCCCACCCACCCACCAAACCCCAAGAAGTCTGAGGATGTTCAGGCAGACGTAAAATTCCAGCTGCTGTGGGCCTCATGGGTCACTGCCTCCTCTACACCCAGTGAAAACCACACCCACTGAGGCAGCAGGAGAAAAGAGAAATGGGGGAAGCCCTTGGCTGAGCTCGGGGATCAGGCTCCTCTGAGCTGTCCTGAATGATTGATCAGCATGCTTCCCTGCACTCCCTGGGGCCAGGGGCGGGATCGGGGTGTGGAGTCACCTGGCTCGCTGCCCAAGCCACAGTTCTGCCTCAGGGGCAGGCGACCCGCCTGTGGAACAGGGGAACCTGCCCACTCCCTCTCTTTCAGCTGGGTCATCTGCCCCAGCCTGTGCCCCCAGAGGGCACATGGTGGGGTGTGTTTGCTTGGCTGAAGCCGAGGAAGGGGCTTTTTGTCTGGAGATCTGCTCACACTCAGACATTACTGGCCTTGTAATCATCAATCTCTCCTAGTCTCCTTTCAACACATCCCAGTGTCTTCAACACCAAGTCACTTGGGGAAGGGAGGGGACAGAAATCCACATGTGTTTCTGCTTCCCTGTGGATTTGGAGACTATTGAAGCCGATATCCAGGTGAGGAGAACAAGCAGTTTCATTCATTCGCTCAAATATTCATTGTGCATCTATTATGCACGAGGCACTGAGAAAGGTGCGGGAAACACAAGTAGGGGAAACAAATGATAAAGAACTCGTTACAGAAAAAAAAAATTTTTAATGAAATGAGACCTGGCTGAATGTTCTGTGAACATTTATCCAAGATCTGCCCCAGGCTGGGCAATCATGGGAGACTTCCCTGAGGAAGTGACCTTTACGTCAATACCAAAAATGAGCAAAGAGATCATTTAACATTTCACTCTGTGCCCTGGACCCTCCAAGATGGGGGCTCCATGAACAGAGACCTCTGGAGGTCCCCACACTGTAGTGCTGGGTTTGACTGACTTCTGGACGAATACACTCAGGCCTCACAGAGGAAACAGGCTGTTACCAGTCAGACCTGATTCTAAGACCTGGGTGAGGAGCCCCAGGGCCCAGGCATAGCTGAGTGGGAAGTAGTCTCAGGACAAAGCACAGAGCGTAGAGTAAGACTTGGGCTCCAGGGTCCAACCAATGTAAATCTGAATTTCCGGACCACCACACATGACCCCTGTATCACATCTCTGAGTCTCAGTTTCCTCACCTGTAAAATGGTGCCTGTTCCACGCAGTTGTAAGAACTGCAAAAGACACACACGGCACTTAGCAAGGTGCACATGGTCAGGGCTAGATAGAAAGGGAGATTTTTTTTTTTTGCTATAAATTATCAGTGCCGCAGTGACAAAAACGAAAAAGAAAAATACAGAATACTGTGGGAACTGACTACTTCCTATCATTTATCTTCCAGTAACAATTATTTCAAAGAAACTCAAAAACTGGCAAAAGGCCACATCGTGTCTCAAGGAAGAAATATTGGAGCTGGGCCCCGAAGGGTGGATGTGGGACTTGCGGAGATCAAGGAGAGGTTTCCAGGCAGAGGAGTGTGAAGAAAGGCAGGAAGGCCGGGATGGGTGGGGCGCGTCAGGAATGGCCCCGGAGCACCGAGGGGCCAGGGGGTGGCGGAGCACCAGGCTCGAGGGCCAGGCAGGGTGGAGTGGGAGCACCTGCAAGGTCATGCTACGAAGTTCTGACTTCATCCTGCGGACCATGACCAGGCTGTTGCAGATTTTGGAGCTGAAGGATGACTTGTTGGGGTGGGGTAGGCGGAATGGAGGTTGCCTGGGAAAGAGAAACACACAACAGGGACCCGAGGAGGAGGCTGACACAAGCGTCCAGAGGAAGAGTTATATAAAGGGCCACCTCGAACACCTCCCGTCACCAACACACCCGGCGCTATGAATTGGCCCCATGCCTTGGCACATGCTATTCCCTCTGCCTGGAATTCCAACAACCTTACCAAAATTAATTGACTCATTCATTCATTCAGCTACTATTTATTAAGCAAGTACTCTGTGTTAAGCTCATAATCCCCACTCTCATGAAACTGATGGTTTAATATTAAGAGTCACCAAACATTTTCTGTAAAGGGCTGGAGAGTGAGTATATTAGGTTTTGCAAGTCGAAGTTTCCCTCTGCAAATTCTCGACCCTGTTGTTGTAAATCAAAACCGCCCATGGACACTATGCGAATGAATGAGCCTGGTTATGTTTCAATAAAACTTTATTGATATAGACAGACACTGAGCCAGATTTAGCCCAACGGGCCGGTTTCCAACAGAAACATCACGCGAACCACAAACATTAGCCATTAATTTAAAATCTTCTACTAGATACATTTGAAAAACTAAAATAAATGGGTAAAATTAATTTTAATTATGTTTTACTTAATCCAAAACCTTACCATTTCAGCCGGCGACCAATATAAAAAATTATAAATATCTTGCATTGTCTTTTGTCCTAGACCTTTGAAATTCGGTGTGCGTTTCACACTTCACAGCCCTCTCAGTTCAGACCCGCCACCCCACGCTTCCGTGCTCCGTAGGCACGCACTGGTGAGTGCGGGCCCCGCAGAAGTTGGGGTTCTGCCTGGGGAGTAACAGGGACAGGAGACTATCTGGCAGGAACTGAGGGCATGAATTACTGATGATCCAAATCCAGTTTGGTCGCTTGCTTGCTGGGTAATTTGGGACATGCTTTCTAAACAATCTGGGTCTCTTTTAAGCCCAAAGTTTCAAGTGTCTTCAGCTCCCACGTTCCTACCAGCTCGACTATGTGGAGGTTATGGAATTCAGAGTTTGGGGGATGGAGTCATGGGTTTGGACTGTCTTTGCCAAAAGGCACTTTTGATAACAGTCATCTTGGAAAGATCAGGGTGAGGCCTGTGGCTACTTGGACCACTCACCCCTCCTGGGGCCTTGGAGGAGGCTTGTTGGCTCGTGAGGGGTTGGCGTATATCAGATAGGGAAGGAATAAGAGAACCACCCTCCCCGACTCTCCCTGGGGGAGGTGTGCCCACCTCCAACACACATGCATGCACACACGCCGTCCCAGGAGCCCAGTTGTTCCCTTCCCAATACTAAGCCAGATGTGACAGCTGTGATGTCCAGCCCATCAGGGAGCGGGACGTGGGAACAGAAATAGACTCCACCTGAGTCAGAGGATGAGTCAGAACATTCTGGAGAGCTTCAGAAGGGAGCAGCAGGAGGGGCTGATGGTAGGAAAGGGAGCCAGGCCCCCAGGGGAGAGGGAGGGAGAATGGGTTGTTTTCCCGGGCATGGCGCCAGGAATGAACGTCCTGGAGGGACTGGGGTCCTGAGGAAGGGCCTGCACTGCGGGGTGCAAAGTGGAGGGGCATTAAGGGAAGGAAGTGCCTTTGGAGAGGCCAAGCAGGGAAGGGTTCAGATGGAGTATGTGGATGCTACTGTGTGCACACAAGACACCTACAACACCCACAACCAGCTGTCCTCAGGAAAGACTCAGTTCCAGACCCTCTCGCTGCTACGGAAGCATGTCTCGAAGCCCCAGCCTGCTAACTGAGCTGGGTGCTACTGATATCCCAAGCTGAACTGGGGAAACAGAGGAAGAGGAAATGCTGGGTGTCCTATCTGACCCAGGCTGGGCCAATAGGGTGGGGCTAGCTCCCTCTGGCAGGGTCCTACACGGTGTGTGTGACCCAGCTTAATTCAGGGATGTGGTCAGTGCTGGGGACCAGTCATGCTGCAATGTGGGGACTCTCAGAGAGCTCAGCAAGCCATCAGATCCAGCAGCAGACTGGCAGAACCAGGGGCGGGGGTGGGGGGTGGAATAGGATGAAGGGAGGAGACAGGGGCCAGGAGGTGAGGTCACCAAGGAGGGGTGAGCGCTGGATGTCTGGACGGACACAGCAAAGTCTCTGGAGTGTCCCCACATTATGGGTTTGATTTACCTCCTGGCTGGCACATTCAGGTCTTAGAACAGGAACTAGCCTGTCCCTAATTAGGACTGATCCCCAGACCTGGGACGGGCCCTGAAGGATGAACTAGGACCCCAGCATGGCTAGAGAGCCTAAGGGCAGAAGTGGCTCCTCCAACCCACCTCCAATATGCCCATTCTGTGCTCCCTGTGTTCACATAACTCCTCATCTTCGTTTGGGATCCCCAGAAAGCAGATCCCAAGACAAAACCTTTGGTGCAGGTAGCTGATTTGGGAAGTGATCCCAGGAAGCAGGAAAATGGAGATAGGAAAAGGGAAAAAGGATAGAAGTGGACATCCTGAGGTCACTGCAGTAGGACACAGGGCCTGAGTGCACTGGGGCCTCTGAGAGGTGTGCAGAAGACCTCCCAGAATTTCCCCTCTGAAAAACAGGAGACTGGAGGCTTTATCCACGGACTTCCAGCCTCTTTGATTGAAGACGACACCCAAGAGAGTTCATTTCCTGCCACCTGCCCTCTGTAGTTTGGGGAAGAGCCCACAGATAGGAATCAGGAATCTGAGTGGACACCCAGGTACCTGCCATGCCCTCCTGTTCCTCAAATAAAATACAAACCCCCTCCAGTGGCCCCAAGCCTTGCCTACTTTTCCAACCTCCTCTCCCCACCCTCTGCTCTTCACTCACCAGCCATATTGGTCTCCTCTCCATTCCCAGAAACAGCCTATCCTCCAGCCTTCACCCTGCCTCTTCCATCAACAGAAACTCCATGTCCGAGGTCACATGGTCGACCCTTTGTGGTTCTTCAGGTTTCGGCACAAGCATCCCCCTTATGAGAGATCTCCCCGGCCACCTTACCTGAGTCCAGATCCCCTGTTACGTTTGCCCGCATCCCAGGGGCTGCTGCTAAATGTTTAACAGCTGGCTCTCAGAGAAAAACGAAAGTCCTGACTTGTTGTGTTGGCCAGGTTTCATGGTGTAAAGGCCCCCACCAAGGTCAATGTCAAAGTAAGAGTATGAGGTCACCGAATGTGGAGTTGGGAAGAGAAGCAATACAGCATTGTTGTAGAGTATTGCCATGGATACAGCAGAAGTAAATAACTTCAAGAGCATAGATAATAGTAAAATAATTAAGAAGTGATACATCTGGTTTTTATTTAATATAATTTATTTAATTGTAAATTTATAGAATTCAATTTTTCATAATGTCTGTGTTTAACAACCAGCTCACAAAAGTCTTGAAAATTTAAGTTGGTTTTTATGAGCTGATATGAATTAGCTCTAAAACCACTTGATATGCCCATGTTCTTTCCCTCTGTGCACCCTTTAAGATCTGTAATTATTTTCCTCTTTGCCTTACCCAGTTTAAGGTAGCCCTCTAGACTGTGGCTTCCAAGAGGGTGGAACCATGACTGATTTATTTTCAGCTGTGTCCCCCGAGCCCAGCATAATGCCTAGCCCACAATAGAAATTCAATAAATATTTGTTGAATGAATGTATAAATGCATGAATGCATGAATGAATGGGTGAATGAGGTCAATGGATGTCATAGGGCTGGGTACCTCTGCTTGGGGCTGCGGAGGGAACACCCACACTTACTCCCACAGGGCTTGTTGGGGTACACCCGGCAGGGTGTGGGGAACAGGACAAGCTTAAGGGTTCCAGGCAGAAGAAATTCAGCTGTAGGAGGAGAGATGAGTCTGGAATCAATGCTGAAGGCTCTTAGAGTCTTCCAGGCATGGTTTCTGCTGAGACTTCACCCCCTCCCCACAGCTCAGGTGTCCCACAGGTGGCTAGGGCTCTCAGACACATCAGGAGTGAGTAGAATTGTCTATCGCAGCCCTCCATGTGAGACTTGGCAGGGGAGAGCTGAACAGACCCAGTCTGCTCTGCTATATCTGGGATCCCAGCCATTCATGATCCCCGTGCAGGCTCCATCCTCCACACAGGTGTGAGCAAGGACCTCCAGAGGAAGAGCAAACTCAGGAAACCCATGCTTATGGGTTCTCCAGTGTGGGTGCCACCTTCTGCCAACCCCTCCAGCCTGGGAGACTGCTGCCCTAGTACACAGGACATGCCTGACTTCACCTGTCTGTCTGCAGTGCCCGGCACGGCACCCTGCACAGGGGAGATGATGGCAGAGAATGCTTGCAGCATGAATGAGCCAATGAGTAAGGTGGAGCTTCCCAGAAAAGCAAATGTGAATCAGAGACATTTCCCACTCAGGCCAGTCCCCTGCCTGGCACTGGGAAAGAGCCCAGAGATGCCAGGCCAGCTCTGCCCATAAGTGCAATCCAGGATAGAGGTTAAGAACCTGGCCCTCAAGTCAGTCAGCCTAGGGTCACACCCCAGCTCTGCCACTCTGTAGATTGGGCCTTCCTCTCCTGATCTGTAAAATGGGAATAAATCACTATAGGTTTCTGAGAGGATTCAGTGAAAAGATACAAGCAAGAGGCTTGCAAATTTCCTGGAAAAGCGAAAGAACTCAACAGATTAAACTCTAATTTGTAAAACACTTATGACTTAGGTAGCATTTCCTTTGTGCCAAGAACTGTCCTAAACATCTTATCAATGTTCACTCATGTAATATCACGCTCATATGCTATGCTGCCTCTCACTGCGTTTTCTTGTTGTTGTTTGTTGTTGTTGTTGGTTTCTTTGGTTGGTTGGTTGATTGGTTGGCTTGCTTTGTTTTGGGTTTGGTTTTTGCTATTATTGTTATTGTTTCAGAATTAATTTCTTCCTCTCTCTGGGCCTCAATATTCTTATCTGTAAAATGGGGCACTGGATTAGATGGCCTCTACTCCAGTGTTTTCGTTGCTATCAATCTCTGATTTCCCTTCTCTTGGTTCACACCAGCTGTTCAGAACTTTCTGCATCCCCTTGTACAAAGTAGACTCCTACAGCAGGGACCTGACCCAGGACACCAGCTTGTGTTGCCAAAAGAACATGGAAATGGTGGCCCTCTTGGTCAACCGCAGGGGCTGTGGACCAACACAGCCATTGTCATCTGCACGAAGGGTGCATGGCTCCAACTCAGCTCTCACTGCCCATCTGAGAGAGTCCCAGGAGACTCTGAGAAGAAAATCCCACATTGACAATCCCATTCATTCGTCAGTCAACAAGTATTTACTGAGCACAGAGTCTGAACCAAGGGCTGTGTGGTGCTTTGGGAACAGGAGTGCTTGGGGAACAAGGCCGTAAACAAGACAGGAAGACTGCTGCCTTCATCAAGTTTAGTCTATGGGAGAAAACAGAAAACAAGCAAGTCAACAAATAAGTAAGCAAGCTTACATCAGAAAAAGCGTCATCAGGGTGATGAAGAGTGTAAATCAAGTTTACAAGACAGAGAGGGGCTGGGAGGGTGGTCAGGGTGGGCCTCTCTGAGGAGGTGACTTAGGAGCTGAGACAGAAATGGTGACAGGAGCCAACCACGGGATGAGCTTGGAGAGGGGTGGGGGCGAGGCATTGGCTGTCACAGAAGCAGCTCGTGTGGCTGGAGTTCAGGAAGCAAGGTGAAGCATGGTCCAGAGCTCAAAGCAGCAGGGACCGATGAGGTAGCACCTTGTAAGTCAACATAAGGGTTTGGATTTTCTTGTTGTTGTTGTTTTGTTTGTTTGTATTTGGTTTTGGTTTTTGTTTTATTTTAATTGTTGTTCAAGTACAGTTTTCTGCCTTTTACCCCCATCCCAGCCCATCCCCCCCAGCCCCCCGACCTCCCTCCCATTCCCCCTCCCTTGTTACTGTCCATGTGTCCTTTATACTTGTTCCTGCAAACCCTTCCCCTGAAATTCCCTCCTCTCTCCCCTCTGGTCACTGTCAGCCTGTTCTCAATTTCAGTGTCTTTGGTTATGTTTTCCTTATTTGTTTGTTTTGTTGATTCAATTCCTGTTAAAGGTGAGATCTTCTAAGCATATTTGCCTGTGCTCTTGACCTGCTCCAGAATAGTGGGGCCCAGTGCAAAAAGCAAATGAAAGGGCCTTGTTCATAAAGCATCGAGAGCGTCAACATGACAACAACAGAGACCCTTCCAAGCCTGGGGCTCTGCCTGTGGAGCCAGCCACTTCTGCACAAAACTCTACTGACATTGACAAAACTTTCATTTTCTCTTAATCCTCCTTTTTAGAGATTTTATTTATTTTTTTAGAGAGGGGAAGGGAAAGAGAAAGAGAGAGAGAGAAACATCAATGTGTGGTTGCCTCTCACGTGGCCCCTACTGGCCTGCAACCCAGGCATGTGCCCTGACTGGGAATCGAACCTGTGATACAAAACCTTCTTTAATTCAACAAATATGTACTGAGGGCCTGAAACACGCCAGGCAACAAGGGTATCAAAAAGTGAATGACCAACCAAGAAAGCCACCTCAACCTTAATTTCCCATTAGGTTCTCTCCACCAAGCATAAGAGGCCAGAGGGCCGAGGACTGACCCATCTAAGGTGCAGGCCATCCACTGAATGGATTGCACTTGATTCCTTAGTAACAATGGACACAATTAATGTACATTGCCAGGTGCTTGGCAGATACAGGCATTATTTCATCTAATTCCCCCACCACCAGCCATCAAAAAGAACCATGCAAGCAAGGAGATAAGAAATCACTGCTTTCTGGTAAGTGGGGGAACTGGGATTTGAACCCAGTTTGTAAGGAATCCAAAGCCCTGTTTAAGTGCACAGTCTTTACTCACATATACTGTGTGTTCAGGTGACTGTTCAAACTACAGATTCAGGTGCAACTTTCAATAACCTTGAGAGTAACTAATGTCTATTGCGTGTTTACCATATGCCAAGCTCTACACTAAGGTCTCCACAAAGACCTTCTCCTTTTTTCTTATAAAAAAGCCCTTTTGTGCATATAGCACTATTTCCCTACTTTCCTGGTTGGGGAGACTGAAACTTAGGAAAATTAAGTAACTTGCTCAAGGCCTCCCAGCCAATGTAAGGTGAAGCCGGGGACCAACTCAAGCTGTGTGGGTTCCTCCCGCCATTCCCTGCTCTTCTCACTCCCCTATAAGGCTGTGCACATTTGTTGCTACTGCGGACCCCCGGTCAGCCCTCGGAAAGGCCAGATCTCAGAAGAGCAAGGAACCAGGCCCAGAGAGAAGGTCTGGGGTTTGACCTGGTGTCAACATCGGGGTTGAAGATTGCTTCATGCCCGGCCCAAGAGGAACAGGAAAGTCTGACTTCTCCCCTGAGCATGGGAAAGAGTGTCTTGGCTAAAAAAAGCGAGGCCAGAACCATGTCAGGGCCCTTTCTGCCACAGCCTGTCCCTTTGTCTTGGCCCTTTGGCTGATGGAGAGGGCAATCTTGAAAGAGGAAGACTCACTCACTGTTGGTTATCTGACCAAGGATCTGAAGGACTTCCCTAAAGAAAAGCGCCAAGCAGGAAGGTTCTGGGGCCGGGCGTAGCCTGGGAAGGCTTAGCCCCTGCTCGGTCTTGCAACCCTGCAGGGACCCTCAAGTCAGGACTCGCAGCCTCACTGCTCCCCAGAAGGAAGCACTGGAAAGGGGCTGGGGCCCACGGAGACCTCCCCAGCATGGCCCTTGCCCAGGACCACAGCAAAGTCACCCAGCCGGGGGCCACAGCGGCACAGGGTCAGGGACCTGTTCAGTCCCATTTCTGCTCTGTGGGGAAGAACCCCGGGCCAAGCAGAAGTTGTGTCTGGGAGAACTCAGTGGGGATCCCACAATGCCATCCGTGGGGCATGGGCAAGTGCGCTCACCCCATTGTGTCTGCTCACCCCCATTTTCCCGAATTAAACAGTTTATATTAAGGAAGAGATCAAGGTAACAGGAAAATGCATTTCTTGTCTCGGTGAGGTTGCAGAAGCAGAAAAGCACCTGAGATCCATGGTGAGGGGTCAGCTCAAGGGTGCAAAATCATAACCCGGCATCCAGCTGAACTTCTGAACCTGAAAGAAAGGACCGCTTGTCTTTCCCCCATTCTCGCATCCCTCGAGCTGATTTGTCTTGCATCTCTCGTGTAAATCTATTTTGAGCCCTTGGATCGCTAAGAACGTCTCCCTGTTCCTTTGATGACGAGGCCTTCAAAATTCTGAAGTCCCAATTTTCTGGGACTCCAGAAAAAGCTCGTAAAGCCGCTTCTGTTTTGGAGATGGCCAATTTCCCTAATCTTTATAAGGTTTTTTTGTTTGTTTGTTCGTTCGTTTGTTTGTTTTGTCTTCCTCAACGTGTATAGTAGAAAAATAAATTATCCTTATGAGTGAAATATGCTGGGCCCAAAACTGTGAGAGCCCTTTTAATTGTTTTTCTTGAAATGTAAGTCCTTCCATTTTGCGTATTCAATGAAGTTATCCTAAAGTATTTTTTCCAGTTGTCACTTTAGGGCCCTGGTCAGGAGACTCAGCTGGTCGGAGTGTCATCTCATACACCAAAAGTCTTCAGGTTTGATTCCCAGTCAGGGCACATACAGGAGGCAATTGATTGATGTTTCTCTCTTACATCGATGTCTGTCTATCTGTCTGTCTGTCTCTGTCTCTCTCCCCCCCCCACCCCTCTTCTGTCTCTCTCTCTTTGCCTTCCTCTCTCTAAAAATCAATAGAAACATATCCTTATGGTGAGATTTAAAAATAAAGTCATCACTTATGGAGCATTTAGAGCCCTATTCAAAAATTAACTTATGTAATCCTTAAAAAACTCCTTGTCAGAAAGTGAGTGGCATGGCCAAGAGTACTGGATGTAAAGTCAGGCCATCTGGGTTTTCTACATAGAGTCGGAGCCTTTGTGGCAGGTGACCTGGAACACGTCACTGAAGTCCTCCGAGCCTCGGTCTCCTCCACAACATGGGGGTGGCAATGGCAATGACCTCACTGTGGCTGTGAAGATTAGATTTGATAACACAAAACCCTTACACTACACCTGGCACATACTAGGGGCTCTACAAAGGCTGACTTTTAGCATGAATCTCCTTTTCCTTTTAAGGAAACTGGAGCTTCAGGAAGCCAAGTAACTTGACTCACATCATACAGCCAGAAATGATGGAGTGAAGATTCCAACCCAATCTTTCTAAACCCAAAGTCCACACCCATAACTATCAGAGTATGGCATCTGCCCGGCAAGGAGTGAGCTGTGAATTAACACCCAGCACGGGAAATAGAACAAAAGCTAAAGGACGGCTTCAAGCAGCGTCCCCACACAGGCCTTGGGATCAGTGAGCTTTAGCCTTTCTGCACAGACCAGGCTTAATGTTCCAGAAACCACGCCAGCCCAGCAGGCTGAATATAATACTGGAAAGGCACCCTCTGAATTCAGCTTGACACGGCTTCATGCAGCAACATCAGGAAGAACAGAATTAGGACAATAAATCTACTCGCTATCCCTGTCAGAGATAGATAAGAAATCAGATATGTAGAAAGTCACTGACGTGTTTTTTTCTTGTGTGCACAAGTATGGGATGACGTGCAAGTACAGAAGAAGCGAATGAGCTGCATGGGCTGAGGGTATCGCGGAAGGTTTCCTGGAGGAGTTAACACGGGAAAGATCTTGAATAATTACTAGGAATTGTCATGTTAAAAAATAAATATAACGAGGCCTGCACCAACAGAGACAGAGGGGTCTGAGGCGTGGGGTGGGATGTGGTTAAGGAAGATCCCATCGATTACATCTTTACTTCCTCATTCATTCGAGGAAACTGATGAACCCCATGTAGATGCCAAGCCCTATGCTAACTAATGGGAACGTGAAGCTTAGTTGAGCCTCCAGTAGCTCCCAGTACAACCCCTGAACAGAACATGACAGTGACAAGTATGCTTCTGATGCATGGGGGTGAGGAGAAGAGATTAAATCTCCCTGCGAATGGGAAAAGGGGATGGATTTCGAGTTCCTTTCCTGGAGCCAGAAGGTACAGGGCTCTGTGACTGACTATCTTCCGGGGATGAGGGAGAGGGAGACTCAGACCTCCCGCTCAGGAGACCCAGGGGAGGGAGTGAAGGAGAGAGGGGAAGTAGAGTTGGGAAGTTCATTGCAACACAGCTTCAGAATCAGCCCTCTAGATGTGTGAGCCTAAGAATGAGACTGGAAACTCTTTGAGGGCAAGACTTAGAAGGTCAAGGGGATCAAATAGACGATAGTAAGAGGAGACTAAATGGTGGGTGGTGAGCACCCAATGCAATATACGGATGATGCATTATAGAATTGTACATTTGCTACTCACATAATCTTATTCAGCAATGTCACCACAGCAAATGCAATTAAAATAATAATATTTTAAAGATCACAGCACCTTGGAGGCCCTGCCTCCCCACCTGTAAGACCTAACACCATTCTAGGTATACAATAGACACTCGGTCAGCACTTGATGACTTGACTTGTCCCACCCACCCTGGACTTCCTCTGCAGAACCGTCCGGAGAGTGGGAGGCCAGGTTCTCAAACTGGCCTTCAGCCACGCCCCACCTGAGTCCTGACTCCAGAAGCTTCCGTGCATCTCACAAAAGAACACAAAACTGTTTCTCTTTTCAAAAACTGAAATGCTCCCCAGATTGAGCGTGCGGATGCTCGTGCAGCTATAATCTCAGCGAACATCTGCCACCTTTGTGTGCGGCAAACGCAGTCTCGCTCAAACAGTGCCTTTGATTTCAGGGAAAGACAAATCAGGCGGCACGGTTTTGTTCTGAATGCGTCTCATCAACAGGAGGAAATTTTCGGCAGCTTGGAATTATGAATGTATGCGAAACGGACTTTTTTTTTTTGAACAAAGAGTTCACGATAAAGAGTCGACGAGGTTCCTGAAAGAGACGAAACCGGTTTTCTATTCCTGTCCCTTTCCCTTCCTCGCCTCGCCTTTTTCTAGATTCCCTGAGGTCTCTCTCTGGAGCCCAGTCTCATCCACATTGCCACTTTCAGGTCCAAGGTGGCAGCTCTTCTCGCCTCGGAGGGCTGGGTCAGGATTGGCAGTGGCCTGAGTCCCCTCTCCACATAGAGTCAGCTACAGAGTCAGCCACAGGTTCTTCTCTCCTGGTGTCGGGGTGTGTTTTGTAAATAATCAAAATCGAGAGATGTCTGTAGTGCAGGGGTGTGTCTGAGATACAGCCCCTCACATCCATGGCCTTGTATAAGCGTTGATGTAACTGCCCCCAAAGCAGCAGGAGTGGAGAAGCAGGCTCAGGCAGGAGCAGCAGGCTGCCTGCAATCAAGTCCACTCCTGGCTGCTTCTAGTTCGGTGGCCCTGAGTGGGCACCTCAGACTTGCTGGGTCTCAGGCCTGCTGTCCACAAAACAGGCAACTATAAAGCCCCCCACCCCCACTACCAGAATCCAGTGGGTGAAAGCGTGTACAGTTAACATGCAAGCAACCAAATGACATGGAGATGAAGGTGACCCGCCCTCCCGTTTTATCTGAGACAGACGGGTTTCCAGAGATGTGGGTCTTTCAGTGCAAAACCAGGACAAACCAGGACTGTGGGTCAATCTCTGTGTCCTCAGATATAACACAACCCCACAGTCACAAGGACAAGGACTAAGGTCATCAAGAGTGTGAAGTGAATGTTCTGGAAAAATATACACTGACCGATGCATTAAGGAGATATTCTGAGAACTTCATGACAGGGTTAATCCAGAAGCTTTCATATTGTAATTTAGTCCTGTATCAGCACCACAAGGTTTAGTTACGTTCCTATAATAATGACAACATACATTTCCCAGAGTCATTTTAGCTTTACATCTACTTCACAAACATCTGCACTGCTTCGCATTGCTGTCTAACAGGCTGCCCAAAGGCTTAGTGGTTCAAAACAACAGCCATGTATTTATCTTGTGATTCTGTGGGTAGCAGCTTGAGCTGGGCTCGGCTGGGCAGCTCTTCTAGGTGGGGCCCATGCAGGGATCGTCAGGCAGCTGCTGGGCCGCCGGGTGCTGGCTGGTCCAGGCGGGCCTCAGCAGGACAGTTAGTTTCGGCTCCACACAGTCTCTCATCACCCAGCAGGCTAGCTTCATTGGCATGACGGCCAGGCGGATTTCTGAAAAAGCATCACAGCCCTCAAAGCTAGAGTCAAACCCAGTACGCTACCACTCCACCACTTTCTCTTGGCTAAAGCAAGTCACAGCCCAGCCCAGGTTCAAGGGGAGGGGAAACAGACTCCAACTTTTGATAGCAGGAGCCACAAAGATACACTTCAAAGGAGAAAAGAACTAGGAGGGGTGGACAACGATTTATAGCAACATCTTTCTGATTTATTCTATAAAACATAGAAACAAAGGACTTTACTAATTATAACTATCTGTTGTCCCATTATTACCATCCTCCTGGTCATTTAAAACAGAAACCTTGGAATTCTCCAAGTCTGTTTCTCCTAGTCCCTCTGCACCCAACTAGTCACCATGCCCTGCCACCTCTGTCTTCTAAACATCCCCCACTTTGCCCCTTGTCTCTGTCCCCATGACGAGGCCTGAACCCAGGAGCTGGCCCTCACACCCTGGGATTGCGGTCGCAGGCTCCTAATTCTGCTCCCTGCTTCCAAGCCTCACCCTCTCTGGTCCATCCTCCTCACTGCCGCCAGGGCAGTCTGTCTAAAGAGCACACTTGGGCATGTCACTCCTCTGCTCCAAAGCTGGCTTTAACTCCTCTGTGCTGCCAAATCCCATCCGTAAAAGGCTTCCTTCTCTCATCTCCCAACAGCCCACCCCCACCTCACCACAACAAGAGCAGATTCGAAACTATTTGGCTTTTCCAAGCAAATCATGCTTTTACATGATTTTAAAAATGTAGTTCAATCTTCCAGGAATGTTTCTTAAAACCTAGATGTTTATTACCAGTTCAACCTAGACTGCAAACCCACCTGCAGGAGCAGCCATTTGTCCATGTTTCTGTCCCTGTCATTGGGTCTTCCCAATGATAACACAAATCATCGATTGGTTGTGTTAGTCAGGGTTCTCCAGAGAAACAGAACCAACAGGAGATGTGTATGTATATGTGCAGGGAGTTGACTCATATGATTATGGAGGCAGCCACGTCTCAAGATCTGCAGAGTGAGTCAGCGAGCTGGAGATCCAGGAGAGGCAATGATTAGTTCCAGTGGGAGTCCAAATGCCTGAGACCCAGGAGAGCTGATGATATAATTTCCATCTGAAAACCAGCAGGCTTAAAACCCAGGAAAAAAAACAGTGTTTCAGTTTGAGTCCAAAGGCAGGGAAAAATCCAATGCCCCAGTTCACAGGCCATGAGGCAGAAAAGAGTTTTCTCCTAATAAGGGAAAGGTCGGCTTTTTTGTTCTATTCAGGTCTTCAACTGATTGGATGAGGCCCACCCAGATTAAGGAGAGCAATCTGCTCTACACAATCTACCAATTCAATGACAGTCTTATCCAAAACACTCTTACAGAAACACCCAAAAGAATGTTTGACCAAGTCTCTGGGCACCGTGTGGCCCAGCAAACCTGACACATAAAATTAACCATCACCTGGTCAATGATTTAGTTGGTGAAAAAGAACACAAATAAAATGATGCTAAAAGGTAAGATAAATAGGACTCACAGGTTGCTTAGTGGAAAGAAATGTTCTTCTCACCCTCCTTAGTTTTGGAAAATACCTATAGTGGTAGCTATGGTGAGCGAAGGAAGACAGAATTAATTACAGTGTCCCTCTGGGTGTGAGACATTTGTCATTCACCCACTGAGGCTACCTCCTAAGCACACATTCTGCTGCCGTCTCCACTGCCCATTGAGTCCACACAACCATTACCTCTTCCTGGACAACCACGGTTGTCTCCTTACTGGTCTCCCCACATTTATACAAGGCTCCCTTCATCCTCTCCCCAGCAGCCAGAAAGGTCTATTCAAACAATAGATCGAGTCATATCCCACTGCTTCTACATGCCTTCCCGCTTTTCTTAGAAGGGAAGCCAGATCCTACCTTAGCCTGCAAGGCCCCACGCAGTCAGCCACCGCTCTCCCGTCCAGCCTAGCCTGTACCCAGTGGCCCTTCAACCTCCATGTTCTCACCCCCATGAAGAGCTTACTTCCAACTCCCCACAGAGACTTTGCACATGATGTTCCCTTTATCTGGAGCACTCTCCCAGTATCAACAACATTCTATCCATTCTTCAGATCTCTGCTCACTTTTCCCTCTTCAGAGAAATATTCCTTGATCGCCCAGTCTAGGTCAAGTTCTCATAGAACTGTGTTCTCCTCCAGAGCACTTATACCCGTGTATAAGTATGGATTCACGGATGTGACTGTATGACTGTCATCCCTATCTCCCACCAAGCTGGAAACGCTGGAGGGCAGGAATGTTTTTGTCCTGCGTTACACCTCTAGTGCTTAGTATAATGCTTGGCACAGAGTAAAAGTTCAAACCCTTGGAGGAAGTAATTAATTAATGAGGAATAGCTATTCAATGGCATTGGGCTCACCTTCCATTAGCTGGGCAACGTCCTGTGTTTAGCAGTCCTCGAAGGAGATGAGACAACTGGATGGACTAGGAGTGAAAAGTGGAGGAAAAACAGAGTTTTAGAAGATTCAGAACCTTATGCTAAAATCAGCCATTGTTTCCCTGTAACGTGTGAGGGTCCCTTGTCACCTACCTATTTCTGCACCAAGAAAGTGCATAACTAAGTCCCCGCTTCTTCTAGTTGGGGAGCACACTTACTTTCTCTCTTTGGGAATGTTAGATTTGGTAGCAGTTGGTGGAGGTGGGCAACAAGGAGAGGGAACGTGGGCTGGGTTTGCCATTGTCACTACGCCAAAGGGAAGAGACCTGCTAACATTTAAAGGATGTCCCCAGCTGCCCACTTTACTCATCATTCCTAAGAAAGAACACACACACACACATTCACTATAAGAAAGAAAGTAAACCAACGTCAAACCACCCATTCAAGGGTCAAATGACCTTGAATGACCTATGAGTCAGTTGAAGTACACTTAGCTTTCATGATGCACCAGGCACTCTGCTAGGTGTTGATATCACAGCAGAGAATGACCCTTTGGGTGCAAGGACCTACAAATGAAAGCTGAGAGGGAAGTTCAAGGACTGGGCTGCACAGAGAGCGGACACTGACCTGGCGTGAGGGGTAGGCAGAGACTTGACAGAGGAACTGAGAGCGAAGCTGCAGCAGATCACCCCTCCAAGCTTTGGCTTGCTCATACGTAAAGTGGAGATGATAAGTCTCACCTCCCAGGGTTGCTGAGAGTAACTCAAATAACAATAATGCTGGCTAACATCAGTGAGCACTTACTCTGGGCCAGCTGCTGGGCTAAGCACATCTTGTGGCCCAGCTGGTTAAACCTTCATCACAGCTCTAGAAAGTAGGTACAAATGTTATCCCCATTTTACCAATGAGTGAAGTGAGGTTTAGGGAGGTTCGAACACCTACCCAAGCGTCTGGTGACTCAGGTCTGTCTGGCACCATGCTTTGAGGCAGGGCACTCCGCCACCTCCCTAATGTGACCATGAAAAGCAGTCGACCCAAAGTAAACCATCAGTCAGTTTCAGTTCCCTTTCTCCCCTTGCCCCCTCCTCTTCTTTTCTTCATGGAGGAAAAACAACAACAAAGATCCCAGACTTATTCACTGGTTTCTCCGGATTCCATGAAGCCAGTTTATCTGTGTAAATATAGTTTTTGAAAGGGCTTAGAAAGAAGAAACCAGAATATTGAGAATTATTCCCACCCTAAGAACAATAAACTAAATTTTTGAGTCCATTTGTGGCCTCAGCCCTTACCCAGGGGAGGTCCTGGGCAAGAACACTCCAGGCTCTGCTGCCCCTGGGTTGGGAGGTCATGGAGTTTAAGGCCTGGTTGCCAAAGCATTCCAATGATGCAGTCCAAAAATTAGTCAAGCCCCCAAGGTGCTCGGAGTCAGACTTCCCCTCGGTCTCCTGTGGCTTGTGTTCTAGAAGATGTAGCTGCAGCTGCTGCTCTGCTGGCCACTCTGAAGGACTTGACACCATCCATCCACCACTGCATCACCCCACTGGCCTGGCCCTGCCTTCCCCTCTTGACCTATGCCCAGCCCTTTTACTATGTTCCAAGGTTTGACCTCATAAAAGATGTATGCATTCACCCATTTGATTTATTCATTCCCTCCTTATCAGGTGCCTACTATGTGCCAGGTCTCTATCCATGCATTTGTCAACTCCCCCTTGTGCCAATTTTCTAAGTATGTTTGCAGACAAAATCAGAGGAGGTGACCTGACTTCTGGCCAGTTGCCACACTGCTCATTTGGCTGAGAGCATGTGCAGCCAGCTGTTCAGCCAGCCTCCTCCCTGCACTTGATTCCAAAGTTGCAGAGGTCAGACTGTGGGAGTGTGATGCTGAAGTTATTGAGATGGTTTCCCTGCCTTCTCTAGCTCAGCTGAAAACACTCAAGATCAAACCCCCAGTTCAATCCAAGCACCCCTGAGAGACTCTCTCCTCAGCGTATAGGGGCTGTTCTCTTGCAGTGGCAGCAAGACTTGGTGGTTACTGGGCCACTCCTCAAGCCATGCTCTGTGCTCTGACCTACATGCTAAGTTGCTCTGATCTTTTAGTTCCCAACAAAGTAATTAAGTGCACAGGCTTCAGAGTCGGCCAAACTTGGGATCACAGCCTAGCTCTGGCACTTTCTAGCTTGGTAAACTTAGGCAAATTTCTTCATGTATCTAATGTGCAGCCTCCCATCTATAAAAAGGGGATGTTAATAATAATGCAGCACCTGCTTCATAGCATTAGTTTGATGACTACATGAGATAACGCACGCAAAGGGTTTAACCCAAAGTTTCTCAACCTCATCACCATGACATTTCAAGCTAGAAAATTATTTGTTGTGTGGGGTGTCCTGTGCCTTACAGGGTATTTAGCAGAATTCCTAGCCTCCACCCACTAGATGACAGTAGCACACCTCTCCTTCGGTTGTGACAACTAAAAGTATCTCTAGACATTGCAAAAGTCCCCCAATAGAATTCCTGGTTGAGAACCACTGGATAAACCCAGTGCCTGGAAAATGTGCTCGATTAATGTTAACTATAGTGTTTGCTGGCCACTGGAACCCATCCTGCTTGGATTATCTCTGGCTCCTGTCCGGGTCTTGCCAGTGCCACCTGCTGTGAGTTACCCCTTACCCCAATTTTCTGTGTATTAGCAGGACCCTGATTCAAGATACCTGGAATTATGGTACTGTTTGAAGCCTGGCAATGCCCAAAAATGGGGCTGCTATGATGTACTGAACAGCTTAAGACCTATCCCACTGGGAATATCGTGAACAAAAAAGAATTAGGGAGAGGGTAAAATCAAGAGGAGAATTTCCTGAGGCAATGTGAATCTAGAAAAAAACGTGGAAACCAAGAAGGCTTGAGCATACTAAGAAGATGATAGCATTCAACCAATGCAATAAGACATGAAAAGAAACGGAGATAATGATGCATTGTTAGTATAATCAATGTGGGGCCCAGAACCCATTTACTATAGGCCTGTTCTGAAATGAATGTGTCTATGGATATAAAAATGCCTAGTCCATGACCTGGCACATGGTAGATCCTCAATAAAGGTCCTCTGAAACTGTCATTCAGTTTAACTCATTTTTTTTGTCAGGGGGAATGCTCCGTCAGAGAATTGGCTCAGTGTCCCATAATGTCAGAGTTAAGAGGAATCACCTGAGCCAACATGACTCAGCTCTTTAATTTTACAGCTGAAGACAATTACACAGAGAGGTGGGAAGTGGACTGTGTAGAATCAGGGTAAATGGGAAAAAAAACCTAGAAATGAAATTAGGTGTTCCAGGCTCTACTGGTGACTACGATACACATAGACATAGGCATCTATGCTGACTCACCCTGAGCCTAGCACTTAGGCTAACTGGTATCAGACTCAGTGGCTGGAAGAGACATAAGCAAGTGCATTTGGCCAAGGCCACACTCTAACCTGTGGCCTTGGCACACCCCAAAACTATCATCCTGAACCCTCTTAATTCCGTTCCCCTGTGCTCCTGGTCTCACCTCCATTTTTATGTGTCTTTCTTCTCCCTAGCTTCCTCCCACAAAGCCTAATCAAGCCTTATCAGTACCATCTGATCCCATGAGATAACCTGACTTTTCAGTATTTGGTTACTGTCTTCTCCTTGGCAACAACTGGCTCATATTGAGTGTTCAGTGTGTACTAAGAATTTTATATGCAATACCTGTCCATACAATAAGGGTCAATACTATTATCTCCATTTTACAGGTAAAGAAACTGAGGCTCAGACAGTTTCACACGTGGGAAAGGAGAGCTAGAGTGTTAATGAGGATAGAATTAAAATACTAAAAGATTAAAGCACTAGCTTTGGGGAACATGATGTCCTAGAATAATGGGCGGAGGTGGTTAAATTCCTGGAGAGAGTAAACTAGATTAGTCTGAAGGCCAGAGGAAGGTGGAGGCTGGTGACTGCTTTCTGGGAAGAGAGCTTATCTCCCAGAATTATGCTTATTCGCTCGTGTCTGGTAAAGAAAGATCCACTGAGGAGTGGGGAGGTAGTGGTGCTGGAAGTCCTGGTCAGTGGGATTCACAGCCAGGCAGCATCTCTCTGCTGCCTCCAGCCTGCTTCCTGGACACCCACATCTCATTCAGAGGCCAGGCCCATGCCATAACCAGGACAAATGCGTATTTGTCCCCACCAAATCATAGGCAGGGCGGAGATTACAGGGCTCCACCTGTCTTGACAGTGGACCTCCAGCTCCTGACCCACTTCTGACTAACCCATCTGTGCAGTTGTCCGGGCGTATGACCCACTTCCCACAGGGCTCCTCCCCAGACAAGCTTCCCTGTGGACCTTCTCTGTGTCCCTGAGTTCCTGCAGCCTGCAGGCACCAGCACCGCCCGTTCTGGACAGCTCCACCCAGATCTCACCTGGGTGTGTCGTCCTAGTCTCCACCCTCTCCTTTCCCCTCTCAGCCCAAGTCTTCTGGCTCTGTCTGCTCTGGCCCAGAAACACCTCTCTCTCACATAGGACTTTACGGCTGTTCTACCTGATACAATTTCTCCCCCTCTGATATGCAAATCTGTTCATATCAGGTTGCTGCTTAAACACCTGCTACGGATTCTCTTTTCCTCTAGGATAAATCCTAAGACCAGAGGTTGTATGTCCCACCCTGAAGCAAAATCAGGCAGTCTAGAATTTCCTCTACCTGGTGAGTCTAGAGAAGATGGGGTTGCTTAAGTTAAGCACTAAGGCTTTCAAACATTTTTCCCATGCACAGTAGCCCTTAGATCTTAGAACCTCACATTTTAAAGAGAGCTTAAATCAACTTCCTACCATCACAAACTCAATATCTTCTTGACTCCTACCAATGACACAGAGAACTCACAACTCCATGAGGCAACCAATTCTGTTGCATAAAGAACTTTCTTCTTACAAGGTCTTAGAATCTTATACTCATATTACACCTAAAAGCTGATGACTTTCCACCCACTGCAGACACCCCTCTGCAACAAACCAACAGATAACCTGATTAACTCCCTTGAAATACCCATGCGTTGATGTAATTGTGTTTTTCAATCCAAATGCAGGATTTTGTCTCTTTCCCAAATAAATATCTTCTACCATATGAAATACATTTGGATTCTGAATTGTACCATCAATATGATACTCCAACTAGCTTTTTCCAATCAAGTGTTTGATTCGCTTGCCTAAGAGTGCAGGCCCTAGAGTCAGACTACCCAAGTTAAAGTACCATCTCTGCCACCTACAAGCTGTGGAACTGTGGTCGAGTGACTTGCTTTCTCTGGTCCTAAGTTTCTCCATCTGCAAAGAAGAGATGTACCTTGCAAGGATTGTTTATTATAAGAATTAAATAAGATAATGTGTATCAACAGCTAAGCACGGTGTCTGGTCTAAGTAAATGTTCCATAAATGTTACCTCTTACTGTTCTGAGTAATACCTTTATCTATGATGTCAGTGATAGATTTTGAATATTTTTCTTAGAATCCCAATATTTAAAACAGAGAAAAGCAGTATTGCTCTGGTGGCAACATGGGTGGGTCTCACAGAGTCCAGATGCCTCTGCCTGTCCCATTCCTACTCACCTTCTTTGTAGCCTCTGAGACACTCTGGAACCTTAGGCCTCTACCCAGTCTACTTGGAAAACTGTTAATCCATATCATTAATAAATGCTCCACTAGGGGAGGCCAATTGCAGAGATACATGGAACATGTATTAGTATCTATTGCTGTCGTACCAAACTCAGTGCTTAAACAACACACATGTATTATCTTACAGCTTTACAGGTAAAACATTCAGAAACTACCTCACTAGGCTAAAACCAAGATGTTAACAGGGCTGCCTCCCTTCTGGAGGCCCTAGGGGAGAATCTGTTTCCTTGCTTTATCCAATGTCTCGAGGTTACCACCTTCCTCATCTCGTGGACTCCTTCCTCCACCTTCAAAACCAGCAATGTTAAGAGCCCATGTGATTACGTGGTCCTACCCAGATTATTCAGGAAAAGTTCCCTATGTTAGGGACAGTCCATTATCTGCCTTAATTCCATCTGCAACCTTAGATTCCCTTTACCATATAACTTAACCTATTTACAGTTTCCAAGAAGTAGGATGTGGACATCTCTGGAGGACCATTATTCTGCCAGCTACGGCTTGTCACTAGAGACCCCTTTGGAGACCAGCCTAGATTAATTACTCAGCATTTGGGGATGTCAACATCCCATCCACTTTAGTACAATATCTGCAACCCACTATTTTTACATGTGAATCTTGAACAAATGCCTGTTACAATCAAGATGCAATGTCTGTGGCATTACCCAGACTTAGCAGATGCAGCTGCCCCCTCAAGGTTGTTAGTTACAAGCTAGAGAAACTGGCTCTGGCTGATTTAGGAATGGAAAGCCTTTGTTAAAAGGTTATTATAAAGTTCAGAACACCTCTAAAAGGATGAAGAAAACTGGTCATATATCAAGTAGCCAAGAACAGCCCGCCAAATCCTATGTCTGGACAGAATTTGTTGTTACTGCCCCTCTAATGCCATTAGCCTGGACATGGGACCCTTCCATGAGTGTTGTGGCCACCAAGGCCCCTAAAAACTCAATCAACAGAGCTGACTCTGCCTGCCAGCCCTGCTCCTTGACATTTCTTGAACCCAACTTCAAGTCAGGGGTGGCTGACTCTGGTGGACCAAACCTAGAGCATCTGCGAGTGTACTACCCACAAGGGAGGCTGGGAAATTGAGCATGTGGCATCTTCAGTTTTATGGCGGGAGAAAGGTTTCACATCTCACCAAGATCCATACCTGAAATAGTTCCTCCATATCAGTCCAAAAGGTGGGGAGATAAAAATATTAATAACAAATACCCATAGCACTAATCTAGAAGTCTTATTTTTCAAAAGAGAAATGTTGATGTTTTGGAATTACTAGTTCTTAGTGAACTCTGGTGCCTCCAAACCAATTCCTACTTCCTCTTCTAAATGGACATAACCTCTAAACCATTTAAACAAGCATTTCTAGTTCATTTGCAAAGGCTGGTCTTAAGTCCATCGTTTTTGAGAACTCGGGTTTGGAAAATCAAGACAAGACGTGCCCCTCCCCAGTCTTGTGGCTTCTCTCTCTCTCCACAGTTCTTCAAAAACACTGACAGGGACTTCACAGAGACTTCTGCAAGTCCTTCTGGTACCCTGGCCAACAATTCATGTGTGATTGGACACTTGGATTAAGAGCAGTGAGGTACAGCTTCTGCCTTTCCTTTATCTTGAGTTCCAGTCTTTCCAGATTAAAGGCTTTTGCCTGGATGTGTTGAGCAGCTCTCCCAGTTCTCTCTGGTAGCTGTCAGCATTGCACCACCATCACCATGCCGTGGACGCCCCTTCTTCCCCCACCATCAGTCTCCAAACAGCACAAAAAAAAACCCCTCTCCATTATATTTTCAGAGGTGTTTCAAAGCCTTCGCTCCTATGAAATTCAGCCTTTTTGACAAAGCTTTTACAAATGTGGGTCATCTCCCCAGGCGTCTGACTGTGTTTTCTTTCTTAGTATTTGTGTTTTTGAAATCCAAGCCCATCAGAGGTAACGCTATCAAGTCGCACTGCTTTCCACTTCAGCATTTTGGGACTATACAATGGAAGGAATATGGATGCTGGGCTCAGAGTCACAGGGACTGGAACTTCACTCAAATCTTTCACCAGCAGTGTGAGCTTTATCTCCAAAACGAGGGTAGTAATACCTACTCACTCTCACAGAGCTGCACAACTGGGTAAGTACCTTTGGGTCAGCAACTTATAGACACGGTTTTTTTTAGTTTCTATGGGACATTTTCCCTTCGGTGAATGAACATAGTTTTGTCTGTCAGTTCTGGCTATCTCATTGCTTAAAAACAGATGGGCAGGCATCCACCAAATTTGGAAAGTTCTTTGCCATAGTCCAACATAAAATGTAGGCTATGTGGCACGTGTAATATTCCCTTTGGGGACTCAGGGACATTTCAAAATATACATAAAGTCATCCTCCAGAGCAGAGCCGTCAGGAAGTATGGGGCCCTAGATGAATTGTTTCTGTGAGGTTCTGACAAACAATCAATTTAGCTTTAAAATATATTATAAAACTCATAGGCCTCTGCGAGATATAGTAATTAATCAATGAAGACTTAGAATAATGGGTAAAGAAGAGGTAATTATGTACTTGCTTACTGTCTAATAGTGCACATGAAGATTTTCCTTAGGGTGCAGGCAAATTTTCTTTCTGCTCATGCCCAGGCACCCACCATCTCTTTGTGTTCTTTATTGTCAAATGCACCATTTTTGGTGAATTTTATATCTCCCACCTTAAGAAAGAAAAAGTAGCGACGTCACATTTACTTCCAATGCTATGGCATTCTACAACACGCTTGTTTGGAAAGAGTAAAGATCTTTGTGCCCATGCAGTTCCCTCACAGCACTTTCCAGTGCTGGTTACATCATTGCTCACATGCTGCCTCATCCATTGTGCCACCTCTGAATGAATGCTGGCTTCCAGTGACTCAGCTCCACTGACGAAAGCCACAGATGCAAGCCTTACCCAGAATATGTAGGAAAATGTGAATGGTGATTTATTTCCCAGTTAAGTCAAATGTACCACTCGAAACTGCGTAACCTACACATGGCAAAACAGATCTTCGCATTCTATCTGGAACTCTTTCAGCCATAATCACCATGTTCCTAGAATGTGACCGCTTTCGATGTTGACCACAGGATGGCCTTCTGCTCACAGGTACCAGTGGGGAGCACAGACGAAGAGCCCATGGGGAAAAGAAGAAGAGTGGTCCCATTCACACAAGGAATGCCTATCCCTTGTCCACATGGCGTAAGAGCAACCTAGAGCAGCTCATCACACATGTATCAGATGCAAGAAGGTCAGCAGTAAGAAGTCTCATTGGCCATCTCAAAGCACCTCTGGGGGGGCTGTTCAGAGGATGAGATAACCACCCTGGGACCAGCAGCAAGGGTTATACAGAGGTTGGGGGAGTGAGAAGGCATGAGGCTTGGGAGGTCAACAGGGATCAAAGGACAGCAGGGTCAAGTAGAAAAGGATTGAGAGGATAGACAAACCAAGCAGCAGGATCAAGATAAGGAAAGGCACAGAGCTTTGTAAAAAAAAAAAATTGCATCCAGGAAACATCAGATGGTCTCTTGTGACTGTACTCATGTGTCCCACTGGGAAATTTGAACTTTGCTCTGTAAGCCATGAGCATCTCATGTAGTGTCTCAAGCAGGAGAGAGACATGACCAGACTAGGATGTTAGGAAAATCACCATAGTAGCAAAAGAAAAGTCAATTTGAAAAGAGATTGGTGTATGAGAAACCAAATAGAAAGAGGTTGTTTTCACTACCAGTAAGAGAGAAAGAGAGCCAGAAGTGAACTTAAGCAGGGAGTTGTTGGGTAGGAGAGAACAGGGTGTTCTGAATACCTTTCAGGGGCCAAACAGGCAAGTGGTGGTGATGGATGGATGTAGGAATGAGCATTGGGGAGGAGCCCAGAAGGATTCCCAGGTCCTAGCTTTGGTGACTGTGTGGAGAATGGTGTCATTCCTGAAACTTGGAATAGAGGAGAAAGAGCAAGTTGGGCAGGAAAGAAGATTAATTCAGGCTGGGACTTGTCAAGTTAAGGGAGAATATGGGAGAAGAGGCTCCCAGAAGACAGGGCACACATTCTCCAAAGTCAGGAGTGAAGTGTGGCCTGGAGAGGGTCTTGGCTGAATGGGAACCCATAGAGAGCCTTCTAGAATGAGAAGGGAACTCAGAAGAGAACCTGGGAAACAGTGAAATTTAAGTAATTATTCTGAAGGAAAAATCAAGAGTTACAATGCAGGAACAAAAGTCCTGTCTTCCAAGTATCGGAAGCCACACCCTGTTCCTTGGCCAAGTTTCCTTAACGAACAATCCCCATATACCCCGATTCTCTCTTTTCTTTTCCAATGATAGTAAAAGCACAGTCTGCATCCTCGTCATATGTACAACATCTGCGTGCACAATTTCTCTAGAGCCTAACAAATGTGCTCTCTTGAATCAACAAACACCAACATGGGCAGTGGGTTCATCAAAGGCTGACTTCGAGAAATCAGTAGAATAGTGTTGATAGACTGGTCATGAGGGCTGATCAGTCATGGTCACCAGCCCTGTACGGGGTGAGTCTAGGAGCTGGAGCTTAGACTCCCTAGACAGATGAGGGTGGGAGGCCCTTAGATTTACTTTGGTCTTCTGCATTTTCAGGTGGAGAAACTGAGGCCAACAAATTGGAAAGATTTACTCAGGGTTAGAAGCAAAACCACATCAGTGTGGCTAAATTTTCTGAGGTTGAGTAACATGTCATAGTGCGCACAACATTTCCAAAGTCTGTCTGTAATGCAACCAGGGTGCCACTGGCCTAGTTCAGAAACTCATGAGTCTGCAGTTCTTCCAGCTCATTCAGAAGCTCCTGGGATGAGACACAATCCTGGTAAGACAGGGAAGGAGGAGAATAGGTGAAACTTATCACCCTCCTTGGGGCTCCACAGACTGTGGTTGCCATCTATCCCTCCCTCCTTAAGTCTACTGGGGTGGACCTTTTATCAGGGCAGGGACTCTGGAGTCATTTCATGATGATGAGAAGGAGACTAAGGAGGGGATCCAAACCTGTTTTGCAAAAGAGACCTTCCTTGCAACTAGCTTGTGCAGAGATGATCCTCCTTGAAAATAGCTGTGCCTAGATGGGCATCTTCATGGCTTCCTGTCTGATATCCCTGCCTCTCGTCTTACTCTAGTCCTTCCCTCACACAGCTGCCAGAGGAATCTTTCTAAAGCACACTTTGGTCAATGCTACACTGCTTGGAAACTCCCAGGGCTCTCTCCCTCTTCCAACCCGTTTGGCAGAGTACTCAAGACCTTCAGCTTTTCTAGCCGTTGCTTCTCTCAGTTTCCCCAGAGTTCTGACACTCCAGGTATCTGCCAGTCCCCTAAACATACCAAATATTTTTATGACAAAGTGCCTTTGCACATGATTCCTGGAATGCCCTTTTCCTTGTTATCCATTAAGACAACTTCTATTTATTCTTATTAATTTAATATTTTGTATCTTGATGTTAATCCCACAAAAACAGGCTGATTTTGTCAACATGATGGAATGAATGTCTGTGAGCTAATCAGACCACTTGCCACGGTCAGGAGGAAGAGGAAGGCTGAGAGTAGCTATAAATAATGTAGGATCAGCCTCCTCATGAGGGTGGGGCAGGAGGACCATTAAAGGAGTTACCACAGAGTGACATGGTGGTCAGGCTCCCACCCAGAGGGGGATCCATTTTTCAGCTCAAACCTTATTCAGAGTTACTTTGCCTACCAGAAGGTAGGAAAAGACCACCTCTTCCATTAATTCCTTATAATAATTCTAATTATAGGGGGACCACAGGGAGCTTAGGAGCCTGAGTTATGTATCATAGAGGCAGGAAGCAGGAGCAAGGAGTGGTCCATTGAATTAAAAAAAAAAAAAAAAAAAACAAGGGCAAGCATTTTCCAGAGTATATTAGAAGAAACAAAACTCCTTAGAAATATTTAAGAATATCATCGATGGTCCATAAAGTAAGCTTTGGGTAAGAATATAATCCGAAGCTGAGATTTTTTTTTTCCAAAGAGTAATGTGAGTCCAGACATGCCTGAGCAAGAACACCGTGCCTTCAGTCAGAAGTCAGATGTGTCTCCGGGAAGAACCAGATACTTCCATGCTCTTGGCTGTTGTTGGCCTTGAGTTTTCACCAGAGACATAGTGAGGGTAAAATGGGAGCTTACACAGAACCCCCATAGCATACCATGCATAGATTTTTCTAGAACAGTGTCCTCGAGTTACCCAGATAGGCTTCTCAGTCTAGAATATGAGCTCAATATTCTCTGCAAACATTTTCATCATGCTCATCCTGAATTGCTGTCTCTCCAATTACTACTTAAGAATATCTGAGTTGAGTACCTCCAACCTGACACATTAAAGTGTGGTTTGCAGGGCCACATGGGACGTTCACTCATTTAACAAATATTTGTTGATCCCCTCCCTTGTGCCAGAAACTGGGGGTATAATAATAAACAAGGGAGCCTATGTTATTGGAGTTGACAGTGTAACAGGAGAGGGGGTACAGATGAGCAGCCAGGACTTATTACAGTGCACTCTGTACTGTAATGGGGAAAAGGAGGGGCCACACGGACACAGAGAAGAGACATGTGATTTGACCCACGGGGTCAGGGGAGGATTCCTGGAGTAATGATGTCCATCTGAGACGCCCCATTACACAACATGGAAGGGCAATGGAAAATGGAAGTGTGTTCCAGGCAGAATGAGCTAGGGAAATGCATTTGCAAAGACCTGGAGGTAAAAGAGGTCATGGCCTGGGAGGGAAACGTGAGATGAGCAAGACAGACCCAGGTGTGGACCCTGCCTGCTTCAGCCTGTCTACACGTGTTCCCAGGGAAGAGAGGATAAAGTTGGGGGCAGAGCCAAGGGTTGGCCTTCCCCTGACGCTCCCTTCTCACGTGAGCTGGAGGCTGCAGGGAGAAGGTGGTGCCTGAAGCCCCAAGCCCAGCAGCTCCACTTTCATCACACAAGGAAGGATGAGAGGAAAGTCCCAGCCGCCAGCAGAGACCCTTCCTGTCCCTCTCCTGTGCCCTGCCCTACTTCCAGTGCAGTCGCAGCTAATAAGAACACTGCCCTCTTGGACAGGCCTGGGTCCTGGGGTAGGGCTGAGAAGGGGGAGGGGGACCCAAACACCTGCCCAATTCCGTCAGGGAAGCAGTTTGTCGCTCCGTGGCCCAGAGAGGAGGTAACTAGCTGCATTTCAGTCACATATGGTGGGGCATAACGTGGAGTGGGCCTGTGCAGGTACCAGGGGAGCCTCCTGGGAGGCACCACACCTCTCCACAGCCAAGAGACATCTTTTCGGGGATGTGCAACACGTGGGTGCAGGACTCGGCCCAGGGCAGGCTGCTTCAACTATCGTTTATAGTTTACAAACATTTTGATATTCTGTGCTCCAAGCTATTTAATGTCTATCATGAACTTGACTCCTCACAAGCCTACAGGATAGGTAATATATCCCCATTTTTAAAATGAGGAAACTAAAGCCCAGGGAAGTGCACAAAGCCTGCTAAAAATCCATTTCTTAAATGACAGAAAGAACATTTGAACACTTGCCTCCCACTTCCTTCCACTTCCTCCCACTCCCATCCCTGTATCAGCTCAAGTAACCATCCCTAGAGACCTGGAAAGGTTGGCAAAATTAAGCTTTGGCTGGAGAAAGTGAGGCTTGGATAGGTGGTAGAAAGTACCAGAAACATGTGTGTTGGCCTAATATGTTTGGATCAGTCAGCACATTTTCTGAGGCAGCTCCCCCCGCACCGGGCACCACCTCCCATAATCTCATTTTGACCCTTTAATGAAAAATAAACCTCCACCCTGTTCACTAGGCCAGATCAGCCAATTATAGAGTGTTTGTGTGCGGGGGGTGAGTTCTGAGACACTGGGTTGGCCATGAACAATGATGACAATGAGGAGACCCAGCTGGCCCTGCTGGGCCTCTCCAGGCCCCCTTGGAGCCCCCTCTCCTACTACCCTTTCCCCTGCCACCTGCCACCTGCCCAGCCACCTGCCCAGAATCCCTCTATGCTGCCCGCCATCACAGAACTCAGTCCTAGAACTAAAGATTTTGCATGTTTTCCAACCCAACTCTAAGACAAGGCCGTCAGCCTCATGGTTAAGGGCTTAAGAACTGAGGTGAGCCCTGACCTTCACCACACACTCACTCCATGAGCCTGGACAAGTGACTCCGCCTCTCAGAGCTTCAGTGTTGTCTTCTGTAAAATGGGATGGTGGTGGCTCCCAGCTCACAGGGTTAATGACAGAAGCCATGTAAACAGAAGGCACTGGGGCTGAGTACATGACAAAGCCTCAGAACACATTAGTTGTTGGACTGTGTTTTAACTTGTTATTGAAGTATAATGAACATGCAGAAAAATGCACCGATTGTAAGTGCCTAGCTCACTGTTTTTTACAAACTGAACACATGCATGACCCACAACCAAATCAAGAAATGGAACATGCCCAGCATCCTGGAAGCACCCACACTCAACGTACCCACACCTTTCCAGTCATTATTGCCTCCCAACAGTAACTCCTACCCTTACTTCTAACACAGGGGCTGGCTGGTTTTGCCTGTGTTAAAGATGGCAACATGGTTTTATTACTATTATTAAATGTGTGTGTCAGGAACTGGGATGAGTTCTTTAGATGTGTTATCATAGTTAATCTTCACTCAGAGCTCTGAGATAGGTATACTCACATTATCCCCAGGTTATAAATAAAGAAATGGAGATGACCCTAAGGAATCTGAAAAAAATGCTGGTAGAACTGAGTTTAGCAAGATCACAATATACAAGATCAAAATACTGAAAGCAATTGCATTTCTATAGACTAGCAACAATTGGACATTTAAATTTAAAATACCATTTATGAAAAACTTAGGGACAAATTTTAAAACAAAAAAATATTGAATACTTATGGATAAATTTAACAAAATTTGTACACAAACAGTACAGTCAAAATTGCAAAGCATTGCTGAAAGAAAATAAAGAAGATTTAACTAAATAGGAAGTTACACTGTGTTTATGGACTGGAAAACTCAGGATTGTGAAAACACAAATTTACCCCTAACTGATCTCCAATGTCAATGCAATCCCAATCAAAATCTCAGCAGTTTTTTTTTACAGAAATTGACAAACTGATTCTAAAATTACATGACAATGCAAAGGACATAAAAGAGTCAAAGTAATTTTATGAAAGGATGGTTTGGAGAACTTCACCAACCTGACTTCAAGACTTCCTATAGAGCTACTGTGATCCAGACAGTGCAGTCCTGGGGTAAGGAGAGGTACATAGACCCACAAAACGCAACAGAGAGTCCAGAAATAAACCCACATGAATATGGTCCACTGATTCTTGACAAATATGCCCAGTTAATCCAATGATAAAACATAGTTTTTTTTCTACAAATGGTGCTGGGATAATTGGACATGCATATGCAATGAAGAATAAATAAATAAACAGAAGAAGAGTCTTAGCCCTTGCCTCTCACCACACATAAAATTAATTCAAAAATTGATCACAGGCATAACTGCACAAGCTAAAACTATAAAAGTTCCCTAAGTAACAGAAGAAAATCTTTGCAACATTGCAATAGGCAAATATTTCTTACATAGGATGTAAAAAGGGGAGGAGAAAAACATGACCCCATTTTTTAAAAATGATAAATTGGACTTCATCAACATTAAAAACTTTGAAACACACTACTAAGACAACAAAAAAAAGGTACATCCTGGAAAAACTATTTATATACATATGTCTGAAAAAAGATTTGTATCCAGAATATTTAAAGAAATCTTACAACTTGGTAATAAAGAATCAGCACAAATTTTTTAACCTGGCAAAACACTTCACCAGAGAAGGTATACAAATTAGCCTCTATGCACATGAAAACATCATTTGTCATTAGAGAAAAAAGCTAAAAGCAAAATGAGGTAATATGGGATGCCATTAGAATGTCTAAAATTCAAAAGTCAGACAAGACCAAGTGTTGACAAGGAGGTAGAGCATCAGAAACACTCACACACTGCTAGTGAAAATGCAAAATAGTACCATAATTTTGGAAGACAGTCTGGCAGTTTCTTAGAAAGTTAAATATACACATACCATATAACCCAGTAATCTCATTTCTAGGTGTTTACTTAAGAGAAAAGAAAACAGATGTTCATACAATCTCTCTCTCCACCCATTGTCTCATGGCTCACTGCCTTCCTGGCTTTTGCAGATGCTATTACAACAAGTTGAGGGTGAGGACATCATAGAAGGTGTGTACTGGACCCCAGCCAGAAAGTGAGGGAGGAAAGGAAATATAAAGACACCTTTCTTTAAAGCCTTAGGAACTACATAAGGGGCCCCAGTTCTCAATGGGTTACCATGTATAAGGACAGTACAGAGGTTGTTGAACCCAGACTCTGGGCCCCAGTGGTGAGATTTCTGGCCCAGTGGAGGGGATATTCAAAAAGCCCTCAGTTAAACTGTCCCCAGGTCAGCCACAGGTAAGCTCTGTATATGTCTTCAGTCAATAGAATCTTCCCTCCCTTCTGCTGGGACTCTAAGTCATGTTGGGTCCATAAGGGGAATTAACATACCATCCTACAAATGTCATTGAGACACTTCCATCCAATGGCTATCATCTCTGTTTGTCCCAGAGGAACATGAATATGTGTCAGTGTGTGTGTGTGTGTGTGTGTGTGTGTGTGTGTGTGTGTGTAGGGAAGGGAGGGAGGGAGAGAGAGATGGGAGAGAATGAGGCTGAACAACTATACAAAGGACAGATTGTGAAGGCCCACGTTGGGTATCTGAAGTGCTAGGACAATTGGAACTATGCTTTAGATAAAATGTACCAGCCACCAGGGTCAGGATTGACCAGCATGGATGGGTGAGATGCGACGAGGTGGCCTGGGGCATCAGCAGTGATGACGGAGGGGGCAAGATAGATTCCTATACTAGAAGTATGTCATTCTTTGGTGTAGCTATCCATCTTCTCCTTAACAGACGTTTGCAGTTTGGGAGAAATACAACACAATGAGTTCCTATCTCTGAGGTAGAACTCAGATCTCAAATAATGTCCAGACTCCCGTGTGGAAGTGGCCGCTATGCCACAAGCACAGGACCAACCTTCAGCAATCAGACGCTCCAGTCAGGAAGTAGTCAATGGGAGGACTGGCTCTGCGTGGGGCTCACTTGCGGTTTTGCTGGCGTAGGAAACAGCAAAGGCACTCAACTTTCAGGGTGGCATGGTTGCCAAGTCAAACTGCCCACCCAGAAGCAATCCCGGTGCTGGTAAATGCAGTGGTCAGCGATAAAGTCAGGCTTCTGGTGTCCAGTAGTCAGTGGCAGCTTCAGCAATGACAGTTGCACTATTAGGCCAAATTTGCAGTGTGGGCTTAGATGGTCTGAGAAGCTTGGCCTCAAGCAAAGTTCTCCTTCTCACGCATTAATTCTGGGAACTATTCAATTTATTTCCTTCCTAGGTTTGTGTTCTGTCATTTGCAACTGAGAAGGAGGGATAATATAATTCTTAGACATTTACGGGTAATGTGAAGAGGATTTAGTGACTTAGGGGCCCAACATATAATACAGTGACTGACACATAGCTGGTAATCAGTAAATATGTGAAATTAGTATTGAGAGGAAGGAAGGAAGGAAGGAAGGAAGGAAGGAAGGAAGGAAGGAAGGAAGGAAGGAAGGAAGGAAGGAAGGAAGGAAGGGAGGGAAGAATGGAATGAATGGGACATAAACTGAGTGCATATAGTGCAAGAGAGAAAAGCCTGTAGGGGGACCCACAGATTTCTGATTCAGACAGCTTTGTGGGAGACAGTGCCATTGCCGAGACGTGGAAGACAGAAGACAGAGCAGGCTTAAGGAGAAGATGGTGGGTCAGGTTTGGGAGTGTTAGGTGTGAGTTTCCTCTGGTACATCCCAGGACAGATTTCCAAGAGATAATTGGATATTTAGATCCAGAGTTCAAGGGGAAGCTCAAGGCAGCAAACACTGACTGGAGGGTGACCAGGACAGAGTGAGAAGTGAGCACTGCTAGCGGAAGAAATCCCTAGTGAAAGAAAGGAAGGAGCATGGGATTCTGGGAACTACCAGCATTTATTGATGACTTGAGGAAAAGATGCTCATAGAAGAGACTGAGAAAAACTCCCAGAAGTTCAAGGAAAACCAGGCCCTGCGCTAGAGCACGAAGCCTGTAGACAGGGGTGCAATCCAAGGCCAACTGTGGAAGAACCCAGACCCAGACAGGAAATCTTTCTGCTTTTGTTTCCACGGTGTTTGGGCCCCAATCTCACCTTCCCAGAGGACTTGCTCTCACCAATCATAGAAGGCAGACCGCCTGACCCAGCTGCAGACATCTGTCACCCCTACGGTGGCCTAGACACCATGCAAAGCAAGTTACAGTTGCTCTTTGTTACCCTCTGAGCTGCCCTGGGAGTGAATTAATACTTGTCCCATTTCTCTGATAAGGAAACTGAGGCCCAAAGAAGGTCACATCCCCAGCTTCCCACAGGGGTGGTCATTAAAATTGTCCAGCAGGAGATTCTGAGCCTTTAAACGGGAGGAAACTTCAAACAAAATAGCCAGTTTGCGTTACAGGAAACTGAGGCACGGAGATGCTACTTGCCTGATGTCACGTGGCCAGAAACTGGATCTAATCCCCAGCTAGCTGCCTTCAGGCTCTGATGATGATAATGATAATGATGATGACACCGACTAAGATAATGACAGCAATAATGACAATAATTACTGCTGTATTTACAAGGCACCGATTATGTGTCAAAACTGATGTTTCATGCATTATCTCACGTAATCTTCGTGACAACCCAATGAGGTAGGGGTTATCACAAATCCCAGTTTGATCTTGGGTACCAAAGGGCTCAGACTGCCACTGTGAGCGATGAAAACCCTTGCACCGGGACTTGGAGCTGGAGGAGGTCAGGCAGGACAGGACAGGAGTCGGGCTGCCCAGCACGGCAAATCCCAGGTCCTCAGACCCACAAACGGCCCCGGGGAATACACGGCCTGGATATTCTGCCCAGGCAAACCGCAGAAGCGTCGGAGTCGCTGCTGTCTCCCGCCTTCTGTGAGCTTGTAGCAGCTTGTGCAGATCCCTGGGATGACACGAGCAAGGACCAGCCCTCCTGTCCCAAGGGCTAAGGAGAGAGCCGCCCTGCACGCTACGGGGCTTGCTTCTTCAAGCCCAGCCAGACCCAAGACCTTGCAATGAGCCGGTCGTGAGGCTACAGGTTAGGGCAGTGGCTTGAAAAAGATCCCCAGACAGCAGACCCTGGAGGGGATTTCAACGCCACCTCAGGGCTCTGTGCTTAGACTTTTCCTTAGTCCTTCTGCCAGAATGAGGGCCTGCTGGACAGTTTATGACCTTTACCACATTTGAAATAATATTTCAAATAACATCCCTAGCAAAAGTATTGTTCTTGACTTGGTGAAGACCCCCACTGCCTAGTGGGGGCCTGCCTGCCCCACAGTAAAAATCAACATTTATTGAGCACTTACGATGTGATAGGCAAGGGGCCATGAACCTTACATACACCCTCCTTTACAGAATCTTGGACTTGAGGCTTAATTCTGCTGTACAGGCTGGGGGACCTTGGTGAAGGGACTTCACATCTCTGAGCCTCAGTTTCCCCATCATTTTTTCCAAACATCCAGTTATGGGAAGAGAAGAACGAAAATGCAACTCTGAAATTGTGCCTACAAGCCCAAAGTACGGGCGAGTGTACATAGAGACCTGGGTGCCCAGGCGGGTCTGTGAACGGATGTGTGCGTACAAGCACTTGCACGTGAGCACAGTCGTCAGAACCCACGTGTGTTCCCTCTGAGCCCCCTGCCTCTGCACGGTGGCTCCAGACAGGTATCAGAGCTTGCTCCTTCTACCTCTCTGCCTGCCACACCGACAAACCTTTCCTACTACAAAGACAACCGCTGCCTCCCAGCTGTTGAAGCCCGGGCTGTGAGCCACTGCCTGCCCGTGTGCCCAGCCCCACACCCTGCTCACCTGCCTCTCTTTGGGAGAGTTCCCCTACACTGGGTAAGTGGGCCAGCTGTGGCCCCTGAGGGAAAGGGAACCTGGGACAATGTTGCAGGGTGGGGAGGGGACATGTTCCAGGTCCCATTTTACTCTCTCAGTATCCTAAGTAAATACACCCTCCACAAAAGCAGGGGGCTGGGCTTGTCCACACGGAGTGGACGCTTTATAAATATATGTTATGGGACACCGACCACCGTCTGAGGTCACTTTTATAAGCCCCGTTTTACAAAGGAGAGAACTGAGGTTCAGAAAGCTTCAGTAACTTAGGGTCACACAGCATGTGCACAGCAAAGAAAACATTTGGACCCAGCTCCATCCTGCACCGAAGCCTGTGTTTATTCCACAGTGCTCAAAAAGGTATCAATCTGTAGGCAGCTGGTAGGGTGGAAGATGAGACAGCTGGGGTTTGCCCACCCGCCCTGACACGGAGCCCTTCACCAGACGGACAGGTAAGAGGGTGCTGTCTCAGCCTGAGACTGTGTCCAGGCAGGGCACTGACTTGGAGACCAGCCTAGCAGTGCTCTGCAGGGCAGTCTCCTCATCTGTGAACTGGACTAGCACGCCACATCTCTCAGGCTTGACAGAGACTGGAAGAGTGTTCCAGGTGGGAATCAACATGTACAAGGTGCAGCCAGAATACGAAGTGTGTGTGTTTGGGGGAGGGGTTGGAGATGCAGGTCTGCTGAACAGCAGGGGGGGTGGGGAGTCTGGACAGGAGCAGGGGCAGATCCTGAAGGTTCTGGGGAAGCCATCTATTCTGTTTCACAAACCAGGTGGCTTGAAACAAGCGAAGTTTATTCCCTCACCATTCTAGAGGCCAGAATTCCAAAGCCAGCTTCCCTGGGCTGGCATCCAGAGGTCAGCAGGGCTGGGCTCCCTCTGCGGCTCCAGAGGAGAATGGTTCCTTACCTCTTCCAGCTGCTGAGGGCTGCTGGCATGCCTGGGTTTCAGCTGCATCACTCCAGTCCCTGCCTCCCTGGTCACATGGCTTCTCCTCTTCTGTCTGTGTTCTCCTCTGTCTGGGTGGCAAAATCGCCCTCTCCCTCCCTCCTACAAAAATGCACGTGGTCCTGGCCGGCATGGCTCCATTGGTGGGGCATCGTCCTGCAAACTGAAGGATCACTGGTTTGGTTCCTGATCGGGGTACATGTTTGGGTTGCAGGCTCTGTGCTCTGCTCCATGTTGGGGTGCTTGCAGAAGGCAGAGGGCAGCCGGTCAATGTTTCTCCCTCACATAGATGTTTCTCTCCCTTTCTTTCTCCCTCTCACAAAATAAAAATTTTAAAAAATGTTTTCTTAAAAAAAAATGTATGTGATAGTATTTAGAGCCCACCAGGATAACCTCCCCATCTCAAGATCATTCACTTAATCACACCTGCAAAGACTCTCAAAAAAAAAGTGCCATTGACAGGTTTCAGGGATTAAGAGCAGATTTGGGGGGATGCATTTTTTAGCCTCTCCCACCTTCTAGATAAATTTATACTTTATAACCAAGGCAGTGGGGACCACCAGAAGGGTTCAAGAGAAGAGCGTGATGATGAGGTTTCTTTTCTAAAAGAAATGTGGACTTTTTTCTCCTATATCCTGTGGGAGGTCCGACTCCCCGCACAAGGTTCTGAAAGGTCCCCAAGACTTACATTCTGGCTCCCTGTTGCCCTGGATTCACTTTCTCACTTACATAGCGTCCCTTACTCCCCTACTCACATGCAGAATTAAATCTCCCTTCTTTGATCTTGACCAATGCCCACCCCCCCCAAAAAAAATTCACTCATTCCAAACATTGTTGGGTGCTGACAACTTCACTGAAGGTTCGCAGGGTCAGAGAGAGTTTACGTCATGCAAAGCAAACAATTGTAAATGAAGGATTAAGTACCTTATTCTTACATGTCCTTGAGCCAGTCTGGCCACCAGGCCACTCCAAGTGAGCTGTTACTTCTGTAAGCAAGGCTAACTGCTTCCCCAAAAGGATCTCTAAAACCAGCAGTTAGAGTAAGAATTTTTCACCCTGATGTACGTGTGTGTGGAAGCATGTGATAGGTACGCACATTTGGAGAGACGCTACGTGTGTAAATGGAAACACATTCACACTCCAAATATCACAACTCAGTTCCAACTTGAAAGAAGTATGTTCTAATATCATCACCACAACCAACCTGTCTGGTTTGAGCAGGTAATTAGCATCCACCAGGAAGGCCAGGCCCAGTGCTCCAGTGTGGATCCCAACAGACTTCTTCACAGCGAGAGGCTCAGCTTTGGTGTAATTACCTGTGCTTTGCACACCAGTTGCCCTGGTGTGATGTCAGTCCTTTCACATTGTTTATTTTAATTAAAACAGAAATTGCAGGTCTTCGGTGCCTGTAATTACAGCCTATGAACTAAATTGACTGAAGCCCCTAATTAACCTGAAACATGTCTACCTGGCTGGAGGTGTAAGTCTGGACTTGACTGGTGCGAGGCATTGCATCGGCATTGACAAGAGAGCTGGGGAAGAGCTGGAAGAGACTGGGATAGGGTGGCAATCCTCCAAAATCAGCACATGGTGACCTGTGCCCGTTAGGCCATAGTGGGTTCAATTTCATCACCAAACATACTCATTCGCAAAAGACATATTCAACAAAAAAGTGTATGGATTACACCTGATAATCAATTAATGGAATATACCTTATCAATAGACTAAAACACACAATCTACATAATCATCTCAATAGAAGCAGGAAAAACATTTGACAAAATCTAACACTTTTTCATGATTAAAAAAGAAAACTCAACAAACTAGGAAATAAAGGGAACTTTCCCAACTTGATAAGGGACCCACACCTATGAAAAACTCACATCTAACATCATGCTTCATGATGAAAGACTGGATGTTCCCCTGAGATCCAGATCAAGACAAGGATGCCCTCGTGCCACTTCTAGTCCACATTATACTGGAGGTGTCAGCCGAGGCATTTAGGAAATGAAAAGAAACAAAGACATCCAAATTGAAAAGAAAGAAGTAAAACTATCTTAGATGGTAGGATCTTATATATATACGATATCTTAAGGAATCCACCTAAAATATATTAGAACTAACGAACAAGAGTAGAAAGGTGGCAGGAAACAAGTTCAATGTACAAAAGTCAATTATATTCTTATACACTTGCAATGAACAATTCAAAAACAAAATTAGGAAAATAATTCAATTCACAGTAGGATCAAAAAAGAGTAGAATATTTAGGAATAAGTTCTTTAAAAGATGCAATACTTACACTCTGAAACTACAGCATATTGTTGAAAGAAGACCCACAAAATTGGGGGATAAAATTCCATGTTAATGGATTAGAAGACAATATTGTTAACATGGCAATACTCCCTGAATTGATCTACAGAGTCAAAGAAATGTCTATGAGAATCCCAGCTGCCTTCTATGTAGAAATTGATAAACGGATTCTAAAGTTCCTATGTACCTGCAAGCTTCTCAGAATAACAAAAAAAAAAAGAACAAAAAATCTTTGGAAAGAACAAAGTTGAAGGATTCATATATTCTGATTTGCTTTCACCATAAATTAGTTGTGCCTTTTTTACAACTACACACAAATCAGACAGTATGTACTCATGTGTGTGGCTTCTTTGTCCTGATAAGATATTTGGAGACGTATCCACATTGTTGCATGTATCAGAAATTTGTTCCTTCTTAGTGCTGAGCAGTATTCCATTGTATGAATGCACCATAATTTATCCATTCTTCTACTGATGGACACCTGGGCCATTTCCAGTTTTTTACTATTATTCATGGTATCCTGACAGGGGTATTCACTTATTAGTTCTAGCAGTCGTTTGGTATACTCCTTAGAATTCTCCACATAATTATGACACTTGGAAATAGATACAGAAAAGATTACCTTTTCCCTTCCCGTCTGTATGCATTTTATTTAGTTTTGTTGTTGCTGTTGTTACTGCATGTTGCCTTTTTGCAATGGCTGTGATGTTGAATAAGAATCGCAAGAGACAGGACATCTTTGCCTTGTTACCAGCCTTACCTTAGTAAGAAAGTGTTCAGTATTTCACCAGTGTAATGTTCGCTATAGCTTTTTGATAAATAGCCTTTATCAGTTAAGAAATATCCCTTTTATTCCTAGTTTGTTGAGCTTTTATCATGAATAGATGTTCACTTTTGTCAAATGTCTTTTCTCCTTGATATTTTTTTCCTTCTTAATTTTGTCAATGTGCTGGATTATGTTGTTGGATTTTGAAATGTTTAACCAACTTTGCACTTTTGGGATAAATACTACTGAGTTCATGATACGCTGCCCTTTTCATATATTGCTAGATTTGATTTGTTGATATTTTATTAAGAATTTTTGAGCCTATGTTCATACAAGATTTTAGCCAGTAATCCATTCCTTCCCTCACTCTTTCTCTTTTTGGAGTGTCTGTCAGATTTTAGTATGATGACTTCATAAATAAGTGTCATAAAGTGAATTGGAAAGTGTATTCCTTGTTTTTTCTAAAAGAGTCTGTTTCATTGGTGTTACTCCTTCCTTAAACATTGAAGGAATTCATTAATGAAAATACGTAAGCCTGGAATTTTCTTTGAGGGAAGATTTTTAACTTTTTTGACCCGATATTTACATGAGAGAATTTGGTATTTGTTGATTTGTGTGCTTGGGAAAGGGGTTTATTTTAAAATCTTGTTCTTTTTTCTTCAGCCCTTTAACCAACAGACCTCTGCTGCACGGAGATAGAATCTCCGACTCCCGCCGCCTTATTTTCTGACGTTCGGAACCAAGGGAACAGGAGCATCCATATAGTCGTCCCCCCTTCTCCGAGGTTTGTTTCCCACGGCCAACCACTGCCCAAAAATATTAAATGGAAAGTTCCAGAAATAAACGACATATACATTTTAAATTGCACACCCCTCCGAGGAGCATGCTGAACTCTCTCGCCATCCTGCCCTGGTCACAAAGCATTCCGTTGTCCAGGTGCCACAGTGCTGGGATCCAAGCCACCCTTACGTTACTCCACCGTGGCCCCAAAGCCATTCACGTTACTTTGATTATAGTCCATTGTTGTAACTGTTCCATTTTATTGTCAGTTATTTTTGGTGATCTCTCATGGTATTTAATTTATAAGTTAAACTTTATCATAACTATAGCTATGTATGTATAGGAAAAAACATAGTATAGATAGGGTTTCGTACTATCCCTGATTTCAGGCATCCGCTGGGGGTCTTGGGACATCTTCCCTGTGGATAAGGGGGACAGCTGCAGTTCCAACAGGCTTTGCTACCCAGTCTTTTTCTGCTCCTATCCTTACTTACCTAGCTTTCCCTGTGGGGGCTCTGCCTCCCAGGATCAGTGTATTATGGCCCCAAATTTCTACCATGTCATTTTATTTTAATTTTTTTAATCCTCACCCAAGCATATGTTTGTTGATTTTAGAGAGAGAGGGAGGGAGAAAAAAAAGAGAAAAAAATCAATGTGAGAGAAAAATATCAATCAGTTGCCTCCTGTATGTGCCCCAACCTGGGATCAAACCTACAACCTGGGCATGTGCCCCAATTGGAAACTGAACCCACAAGCTTTTGGTGGACAGGATGATGCTTAAACCATCCGAGCCACCTGGCCAGGGCCCCATCATTTTATTTAAAAAAATAATAATCTCCCAAAAATATACTGAGGATGGCAAGACTTGGCTGACTTAAAAAGCAATACTCACACACTTGAGAGATGGCCAGGCAATTTTTTAATTCCTGGAGATGCTATGTCTCTAAGCCAATGCAAAGAGGGGAACAAGGAAAGAATGAGTGTCTCCACTTTTATGATGGGGGTGCTTTATTGTTTCTATGTCTTCATTAGAGAGGTTAATTAGAAATCAAAAGGGGCTGCGCCGGGGGCAGCTATACACAGCCAGATGCCATTTCAGACTGGAAGTGATCCAGCTGGTCTCTTTGAAAACCTGCAACGCTTTTGCTCTACAGACGCACAGCCCGCTGGCCCTGAGGAAGTGATTGGCACTTAGCACACATTCAGCTCGTGGCGGTTCGTTTCTCCCTTCCTCTGGCTGACATTCTGCGGCACTGATGGTGTTAAGTATATTCACCTGCCCTGATTGTGGTTGGGGGAGAAAACAGTCAATGTGTCCACAATTCAAATCGAAACCAGGTGACCGTGTCCTCAACTACATTCAGAAATGAGGGATCCTGTTCAAGAATCAGAAAGCGGGGTGAAGATGATGTCAAGCTTCCAAAGTCTTCCCTAACTCCCCTGCACTCCTGATTACTCCCAAGTCTCTAAAGTTCTTAGAAATAACAGGCCATCTGGATCCACTCAGTTTCTTCTGGGTCATGTGCCCCAGCTATTAGCAAATTGAAACTTGAACGTAAGGTGTCTATGAGGGAAGGAGAAATGTTATAATGCAACTGCTACAAATAATAATGCACATGATTCTGTGCACTTAGCTACTAACAAAGTGGTTTTGAAGATCCAAAATGAGGACCCAAGAAGGCCCAATCTTGAAAATATCTTTGATAGCAAATAATGTTTTAGCAGTCCTATTCAGGCTTGTCCAGGTGGCTCCGTTGACTGGAGCATCATCCCATATGCCAAAAGGTCGTGGGTTCTATTCTCGGTCAGGGCGCACACCGAGGTTGCAGGTTCGATCCCTCGTCAGGGTGCATACAGGAGGCAACCGATGGCTACTTCTCACATCGATGTCTCTCTCTCTCCCTGCTTCTCTCTTTCTCTCAAACCAATAAACATGTCTTCAGGTGAGGATTTAAAGAAACAATAATAATTTTAAAATAACACAAAAGTCCTATTCAATGAATGTAACACATATCCATTGCATGAAGGGCTTCTAGGCCCCAGGCTTTCTTCCAAGTCCCTGCTCGAGTGTCAAGGCCCCAAGAATGTGAGCTCCCCAGTTAGAATGTAAGCTGCAGGAGGACCGGGCTTGGATCGTCGCGGCAAGACAAAGAATACAGCTTGGTGCTTGGAAAATGCTCAGTCAACATGGGTTGAGTTCTTTCAATGAATGAATCGAACTCCCAGAACAGACGTTACCTGCAGCCACTTAGTAAGAGTAGCATCTGCTCTGAGAGCACAGGTGCACTACCCGAAGAAAATAGACACCAACTTCCCTGAAAGACATATTTTCAATGGCAGCTATCCAAAACCAGGAGTGAGTGACACCAACAAACAGAATTCCGTAAGAGGAAAGCCTCTTGGTTTAGTCCATTCCTGGCTCCCAAATCCTGCCTAATAGAGGTATTCAACTAGCATAAGTGTTCAAATAGTGTTGACTCCCCTGACCTCCTTTCCTGCCTCGCCTGGGTGAATTTTACTATTTGGTGGACGCAAAAATGAGTGGGGAGATAAATCAAAACAAGTTTGCCACAGTTGATTGGAACCCAGTTCTCCAGAATCACCAGGGAAATGACCTCCACCTTTGCCAAGTCCAGAGTTTATTTTTCTCCTGAAATGATGCTTTCAAGTAGGAAAAGTGAGGCAATGATGGGACGCCATTGTACAACCACACCAGCAGAAGGAAGCAGTGCAAGCTCTGTGAGAGCAAGTTCACTACTGTATCCCCAGTGCACGTGAAAAAGACTGAATGAGTGAATGAATGAGTGCATGAGTGAGTGAATGAATGAAATGAGCAGTACACAAGATACAGGCTCCAAGTTTCCCTTATTAATCCACCACCTGAGGCATTCTCCACAAGGTCTCCATTCTTGACCCCGGAGTAAACTTTTCAGAGTCAAAATTGTACACTGTCTTGCTCTTCACTAAGTCTGCATCTCCACTCTCCTTGTTAACCAAGATCTGACCGTTGTACAAAATATATTTTCAAACAATAGTCCGTGTTTGTACTTTGTGCCTCTCCCTCAGCTCGGCCACAGCTGATGAACAGTCAGCCCCTGGCTCCAACTGGGCCCATCCTGTCTGTCTCCCAGGAATTCCAGGCTGGGCAGTGGAAGGAAAGAGATCTTGAGGAGCTTTCAGTCACTCAGCATGTGGCCAGAGAAGCAGAGAGTGCTGACCTGAGGAAAGAAGAAGGGACGAGGCATCTACATTGAAGCAGAGATGAGAGACAGTGTGCTCCCCGGGCCCCAGAACACTCCATATCTAGTCCCAGTCCCTCCCTGAGGCCAAGCTGCATTCTGGAAAACAGCCCAAGGCCCTTGTAATCAATACTTCAACCAAGACAGCTTAAGCTAGTACAAGTGGGTTTCTGTCATTTGCAACATAAAAGCTCAAACAATGATGGACTACTCTCACGGTGCCTGACCTGGACTGACATGCTTGCTTTTTTCCCATCATTGACTGAGAGCTTCCTACATACGAGGCAACATGCCATGCACCCTATAGTGTCTAAACATTACCAAGCTGAAAACTCCTGGAACTCTGCTGCAAAGCCCGATAAAGTAGGCACTGCTGCTATCATTCCTATTTTACAGAGGCAGCTAGTGAAAAGTCGCATCAAAATCACGGGGTTAGCAACTGGCAGAGCAGGATGACAGAGCAGGTCGGTCCGATGCCCGAGACCACACTTCAAGCCACTCAGCCGCAGCCTGTTCAAATACGCCCTTTGGGAAAGCACTGGGTAACGACTGGGTCTGAGGCTAACTACCTGAGGCCCTGACTCTGCTTTTTGCAGCTGCTGAACTCTCTCTGTGCTGCAGTGAGTTCTCTGCTCCCAGCACAATGGAAAGCTCAGCAAGGCCTGGCTGAGGGGCGGCAGAGGTCGCATGGTGGGTCCCCTGCCCAGGGTAACAGGCTGCGGTGATCAGACTTGCACTGGGCCAGAGCGGTGCTTGGTTCAAACTTGGCAGTGACAATCACAGAAGAGGCACACTAAAGACACAGGCTGCGGTCGAGGTTTGGGGGATCAAGGCCTGGTGCCACATGTTATCGCCTCTGCATTTCCCAGAGGTATGTGGATGAGGGGCAGAGAGGCTTTCTCTGGAGGCACAGGTACGATCTGCATCAGATGCTCATAGCACAATGCCAGGGCGAAAACTGACGGCCAAAACGCCCAAATTTAGTCCTCTGATTAACAATGAAGCCAGCCTTTAGGATTGCTGATGTCAAAGCAAAGACGAAATTTCCAGGAATGACAGTCCCAAGCAGATGTGCTGAATTTCTTTTTTAACTGTTTATAATGATCATATATATATTCTCAGAAAAAAAACAACACCTTTTCCTTCAAACGGATGTGCGGAAATCTACATCTGTGATCTCTAATACGGTCGCCGCATGGGGCTGCTAAGCTCTTGACATGTAGCTAGTCTGAATCCAGAGGTGCTGTTAAGTCTAAAATACCAGATTCCAAGGACTTAGTATGAAAAACAAGTCAAGTGTTTTGCTAATAATGTCTGATATAGATTGCATGTTAAAATGATATTTTAGATTTAGTAGGTTAAATATATCCTTCAAATTAATTTCACCTCTTTTTCTTTTTTTTTTAACGTTGCTACTGGAAAATTTAAACTTGCGTGTGATTTGCAGTAAATGGCTACTCGACAGCCCTGCTCTGTAGGTGGTTCCCAGGTGGCCCCATGCGGAGTGCACGCAGGCACGCGATTAGTTTGTCAAGGCCACCACAACAGAGTACACGGACCTGGTCACCTCAACAACAAGCAATTCATTTTCTCACAACTGTAGAGGCAAGGAGTCCGAGGTGAAGGTGATCACAGGGTGGTTCCTTCTGAGGCCTCTCTCCTTGGCATGCATATGCCCCTCTTCTCCCTGTGTCCTCACGTGGTCCTCCCTCCGCACATGTCTATGGCCTGATCTGCTCTTCTTATAACGACACCAGTCACTTTGAATTTGGGCCCACCCTAGTGACCCCGTTTTAACTTTATGGCCTCTTTAAAGACCCTCTCACCAAATACAGTCACATTTTGAGTTACTGGGAGTTAGGACTTCAATATATGAATGGGGAGAGGGAGACACAATTCAGCCCACAACCATATGACTCTGTCCCAGGCTAGAAACTCATGTTTGTTTGCTAGCTGTACTGTATTCACCACAGGGTTTACCTGAAATTTCTTGCCTTTCAAATGAATCATTCGTTCACTTCAGAAAGAGTCTTTGAGTCCTTCCTGTGCTGTGAAGACTATGCAGGAAACTTGAGCGAATGAACTTGAATACCCCAGACCCAAGAACTCTGATGGAGAAATAAAAAGTTAAAGAAACAATAACCTGTGATCATCCTGTGGTTGGGGTAAGCGGAGCAGGGGTGGGGGCGGGGGACCTGAGAGTAACCGAGGGGGTGTGTGACTGTCTGAGTACTGAGGGAAGACCCCAGGGATGTGACATTAAACTGAGATCTGAAAGAGGAAGAGCTAGCCAGGTGTGTATTCCCAGGTAGGGACCTGGAGATGAGAGACACTGGTCCATCCAGAGAGGACTGGGGTCCCTGGGGCCAGAGCAGAAAGCCTCTGTTTAGGGATTTGGGCTTTATTCTAAAAACAGAGGGGAACCATTGACGGTTCTAAGTAGGAGAGTGGCACACAGTCTGGTCTACGGGATTTCTCTGCATGGAGAATGGATGGAAAGCAAAGTAAAACTTAAGCGAGAGGCCAGTTAGAGGCCACTGCAAAGAGCCAGGTGCCAGACAGCAGCAGGGGCAGAGGAATGGAGAAAAATGGATGCACTCCTGCTCGTATTCTCTCAGCGAATACTTACTGAGAACCTTCCACTTGTCAGACACTAGGCTCAGCCCTAGGCCTGGAGATTCTGCAGAGAACAAGACAGACTAGGTTCCTGCTTTCACAAGCTTATGATATATCGAGGTCCACAGACAGCATCCAAAGAACCACATAAATGCCATGAAAGAAATATAAAGGGTGATTTGGCCTGCTTAACAGGATAAGCCTACCAGAATCGGGGGTCAAGTTGGAGGGAACTGAAATCCACAAAGTCTACGTGTTAACTTCACAGAAGTAGGCAAGGCAATAGCCTGTGCCGGAACCCTGTGGTTCAAGGCCCCACGGAGAACTCTCCGAATGGAATGGTTGGTGTGGCTGGAGTGTAGTGTGACATTAAGGAGATAGAATCATTGGAGCCTGGGGGCTGATTAGAGGGAGAAAGAGGAAGTGGTCAAAGATGACATCAGATCACCACCTTGGGCAACCAGGGACCTGCTGTGCCATGGACTGGGACAGAAGACTCAGGAAGAAGCAGGGGAGGGCGATGGAGCAGGATGAGGTTGGCTGGGAATATGGTGACTTGAGGTGACCGTGAGATATCAGCTAGGGTCAAGTGACTGGATAGTTGTAAGAATTAAGTAAATCTACGTACAAGTCATCTGGCCCGTGATTCGAGCTCAATTAACGGTAGCAACGAGCATTGTTCTCTGTCCTGTGATTCAGATATGGTACTTTACAATTTGCACTAAAACTCTAGTAATGGTTTAATTTGTCATCCAAACCAGGATACTTTTGAGAGTCAAAGGGGACAGTACTGATGATTACACTAGGAATCTCGAAACACTGGGTCTGTCCCTGGGCAAACCAGGACATCTGGTCACTCCAAGCCTAACTCCAGTGCTCCTAGGGACAGAACAACAGAGGCTTAAGACACGCAGGGGCTCCTCCACAGCCCTGGGCTCAGGCCAGGCTATAGGGAAGGAAGAGCAACCAGCCTTGCTTTTTATCCTGCTTCTACCAGCTGGCCCTGCCCCCTCCCGTGATAGCTTAGAAGCAGAGTCTCCTTTCACTTTATTTTTTAAGAATTTACTTATTTATTTTTAGAGAGAGGGGAAGGGAGAGAAACACCAATGTGTGGTTGCCTCTCACACACCCCCCCGCAGCCCTCTGGGACCCAGCCACAACCCAGGCATGTGCCCTGACTGAGAACCAAACTAGCTACCCTTTGGTTCACAGGCCGGCTTTCCTCCACTGAGCCACACCCACCAGGGCAAGAGTCTCCTCTCAATGCCCAGCGAGGAGAAGACTCACAACCAGGTGCGCAGTGAAGGCAGGGCTGTGGAGGCCAGGGACGTCCTGAGGCTGGGCTGGCACAGACCCCTCCGCCTGCAAGGAGGACAGAGGGGCCATGCGGCTCTGCCTGCAGGAAGGGGCCAAAGAGACACTGGGCGGATCTGCTGCTGCTGCTGCTGCCACGTTTGCACGAGCCTTTGCCTTTCCCTCAGCTCAAAGGCCAGCGGAACTGGCTGAAATTGGATTCAGTTCCCCACCCACAACATCCACGTGCAAATGTATATAAATATACGTTTTTAAAAATTCTAAGCCCCTTTTGGAATTCAGGACACCGCACTTTTGCCTAAAGGGAGAGAAACTATAACTTATCCTTAACAGACTACGACAAAAATTTAAAAATTTCGTCCTCTTTAAAATTTTATTTACTGTTTCTCTTGATTACAAAAGTACTACCTGATTTTCTAGAGTTTTATCGAACGTACATATAAACAAACAAAAAAACCCAGCTTTAATCTCAGCACTCAGAAATAACCACTGGTAATGTTCCACTTTCAGTCTTTTTCTGTGCATGTTTGTAAGTAAATCAGGGTCGTGCTGAGTACCAGTTTGTAGTGTACTTTTTCTCTTAAATGCTCATTTATCATGAGCATTTCCTCAGGTTATTAGGTAAGTCTGCATACTGTAAAATGTGAGGGCTGCATTTTTCCATTTTTGTGAATGCGCCAACGCGTACTGAACCAATCTGCTCTTGGGAGTGAATGAAGTTGTTTCTGATTCCCCACTATTTCACACAATACTGTGATGAGTAACCTTGCAAAAGTCTTTATGTCTATCATGTACATCTTTCATATTTCCTTAGCATAAATTCTGAGAAGTGGTCCAAGAGTAGGGATCTTTCAGAATTGTTTTTCTATCTGTTGACAGATTCCAGAGGTTTAGACTCCTACGTCGAGTATAAAATTTCACGTATTTTCCCACGCCCTACGAATGGACCTAAATATGACATTCTTGTCTTCTGTTTGTCAACTTGACAGATGAAAATGGTCACTTATTTAATTTTTATCATTTTACTATTTCTATAATGATTTAAATTCTTGCCCACATAAAGGCTATTTAGAAAAGAAAACGGACCCTGCATCCTGCTGTGTGGGTAGTTTGAATCATTCACCAAACCCTCTGGAGCCTGGGTTCTTCAGGATAAACCCATGACCACAGTTCTGTAGAATTTCCTCTCCCTTCTCAGGTGGCTGGTATCATCTCCATATATGTATCCTTGGAGACTGGCACATCCACATCAGTTTCCTAGGGCCGCCCCAACAACGTACCACAGTTTGGTGGCTTAAAGCAACAGAAATCCATTCTCACACAGTTCTGGAGGCCAGAAGTCAGGACCCAGGGTCCAGGGGCTGCGCTCCCTCCAGAGGCTCAGCCGAGGACCCAAGGACCTGTCCTTGCTGCTCCAGCTTCTGGGGGCCCCTGCCAGTTCTTAGCTTGTGGCTGCACCGCTGCATTCTCAGCCTCTATCTTCACACGGCCCCTTCCCTGTGTCTCTGAGTGTCTTTCACTTCTCTGTCTCTTATAATGATGTCTGTCATTGGATGTAGGGCCCATCAGGATCCAGGATGATCTCACCTCAAAATTCTTACCTTAATTATATCTGGAAAGACCTTACTTCCAAATAAGGTCATATTCACGGGCTTCAGGGATTAGGGCTCGGACATATCTTTTGGGAGACACTCTTCAAACCCCTTCCCTTCCAGAGCGCGGCTCCCACTCAGCGCATCCTCTGAGGTTCCCCACGGGATGGATTCACCCTAGTCCCCTAGTGAACAGGGAGCGCCACTGTCCCCGCTAAACCTGGTGTGTGAGACACCAGTGACAGCTGGCTACAATTGAAAGAAGGAAGTTGTTTGTTTTGAAGAGTGGAAGATGAGTTCCACTTTCATGTTTTTTTCCACCTGACCCTTTGTTGCTGCGGTGAACCAAGGCCAAGAGGAATGGGCAACACGCGCTGGCCAGCGCACAGCACCCACATCAGAACCTCAGGTGCTGGAGGGAAGGACAGACAAAAATAAGTCAGTTCCAACATGAGACCATAACACGAGGATTAACAGGACCTATGAGCCAAACACTTCCTAGGGCAGAGAAAGTCCTGAAAGAAGACCAAAGGGAGGAGGCATTCAACCCAGACAGCTACGGATGAGCCATGTGGATGAGGAGGGAAAAGCATTCCAGGCAGAGGGAACAGAGTGCTCAGGCATATGAACTCAGACGTGCACACAGGATGTGCATGCAGCGGGAGGGCCTCCTGGCATATCCAGAGCCTGGGGGCAGCAGCAGGCCCAGACACAGCATATCCAAATGGCCAGATCTTATGTAAGGAAAAAAATACAAAATTGTGAATAACAAAAGGAGACAGAATGCTGACCCACCTCCCCATAAAAAGGGCAGAAATCAAAGAACACTGCATGATCCCACTTATATGGCGTTCTAGAACATTCGAACTCTGTAGTGATAGAAAGCAGATGAAGGGCCACCTGGGGCAGGGGTGTGCAGGGAGGCCGACGTGAAGGGGCAAGAGGAAAAGGTCTGGGGTGAGGGAAATGTTTTACGGCTCCACCGGGGTGGCAGTGACACAGGTGTATACACCTGTCGAAACTCACAAACCGTGTCCTTACATGTGTACGTTTCATAGCATATAAATTACACCTCAGTAAAGATGATTTTTAAAGTAAATAAAAATTTGGGCAGCAAGGGGAACATTCGTTTAGAATGAGAAAGGAAATTAACAAACTAATTAACAAATTTTAAAAACTGACAAACACAAGCATCCCAGCATCCTGAAAAATACCCATATTGCTCATTAATTATCTGTGTGGCATATATTTGTAATACTTTTCCCCGTATATACTTTTTGGCTTCATTCTCTTTCTCTCTGCCTATGTCAATAACATTACAATTGTTCAATATCAGTGGTTGATCAAAAATTTGTTTTTATTATTGAAGATTTAGAAAATATCTTTGGCTTCGTAGTTCTTCACTAACGCCCTCTGTGTTTTGAGTGTTACAAACTGCGGCCAGGTCTTTATCACGTCTTCCGACACCTGAGCCCTGAGACACTTGCGAGAGGTTTTCACGGGAGAGTTTCCGGCTCTGTGCATTTCAGGCTTGTTTCTCCTCCATCCTTTGGGCACCAGGGGACTCATTCATGTCACGCCACAGCCTCCGGCCCCAAACCTTCATGTCACAATATATCACATGTCACGTGTGAGCTGACACAATGTGGGATACGAGTTTCCCTGGAAGCTATTTCTACACCAGGCTGACTAGTGATTACTTAACTGTGCACATGGATGAGACAGCCTATCCCACAGTTACCAACCCAAACTCGGTGTATCCTACCCCCTCAACTTCCTCTTCTCTAAACCCCCAAAGTCCCTGGAGCCTTTCTGACAGTGAGAGGAGACAGAGGGACAGAAGTCAGAGACAAAGACACTAGCCTTAACCTACCTCAGTTAAAATGGCTCACTTTTGCAAATTTGGCAGAAACACGTCACCCTGGGAACCCAGTGCTGGGAACCTGTGCAAGGGCCCCGAGCTGAAACCTTAGCAGACCAACAGCCAGGCTACCTCGGGGGAGGGAACACGGTCTAGACAATTTTGGAAACACGACTTGGAGGAAGTGGCCAGAACCAGTCTGTGGAGGGCTTTGGAAGCCACGTAATGGAATTTAGCCTTTACTCAAGCAGAGAGAAATTACAAAAGCTTTTCCTTTATAAAAAGAACATTACTTTTTTTTAGGGACATAACTCTGACAATGATGGAAAGGGTTGCTTGAGATTTGTTTTTTTTTCTGTTTGTTCTAATTTTGTCCTTTAACGCACTGCATTTTTAATGGAATCCCCACCTCCAAAATAAGACTTAACTTTAAGTGCCCTTACATTGAGAAAACGATCTGAAAGATACTGAAGATTGTTTTGAGAGAAGACCCCACACTGACATGATTAAGTCAAGAGCGGTATGAAATATAGACCGTGAAGTCAAACTCCTGAGTTCCAAACTCGGCCTCACCACTTCCTAATTCCCGTGACCTTGGTGAACTCTGTAATTCCACGACCCTCAGTTTTCTCATCTGTAAAACAGGAAGAATAATAGAACCTAAGAGTGCAGTCGGCGTGAGGATGAAATGAGTTAATGCACATCAAGCCCATAGCCCAGCTTCTGACCCAATCAATATCAGCTACAGTGATTATTTTTTGACCGGCCCCTTCCCCAGACAGATGTTGCCCTGAACCCTCACCTTGGTGGGGTCTCTTTCATGGTTCCTTATCATCACATGACATTATTAGGATATTAAACATTAAAGTGTTCAGAATCAGATGCTGCAACCCATTCCCTGAGAGGATGGTGTGGGGGGAGGAGGTGGCAGTTCAAGTGTTGGGGAGACGGGTCACCAGTCAGAAGGGACAATGAGGAAAGGAAGCCAAGGCAAACTGGGTTCGTCAGGTTCTGACTTTCAAAAGTCCGACTCAGACAAGTTTAAGAGCAAAGAGACAATATTGGCTGCCACTACTCAAAAGAAATGAGGAAACCTAGTGTACCTCAGGCACAGCTGGATCCAGGAGCTCCAAGGATGTTGCTGTCAGATGTCTCTACTCTTCTCCCAGCATCTTTGCCTCTGTGTGATCCCTTAGTTTCCTCTCTAGTTATCAGGATGCAGAGAGAGATGGAAATGTCCTCAAAACTCCAGGTTTACTTCATTCCTACATTCAGACTTAGCAAGGAGGGAGTACCCAAACATCAAAACTGCGGAAAGACTTCTGGTTGGCTTGGGTCACGTGGCCAGGAGTGGTAGGGTTCTGACCCTGGCAACTCCACCAGGACCCCAGGGAGAGAAGGACAAGGGAAAGGATGCAAGACAGAGACAATAGAGGTCACTTCGCAGGGGTCAGCGAGATTAGGGGCAGACCTTGGGTCTTCCAAACGCCCCAGCACCACAATTTCCAATTCAAGATTCGTTTCCCTTCACCATGCAGCTTCCTGCAGGCCTCACACCGTGGGAAGTCTGTCACCCACCCAGACTCTGGGGCAGGCTGCCACCTGCTTCCTACAAGAGGCAACCTGGCTCCGAGGCTTGGGCTGTGGCTGTGGGCACCACGTCAGGCACTGGGCGTCCTTAGGCTGGGGAGCTGCTGAGTCAAAGGGCCTCGGGCCTGGGCTCAGGCTGTTGCTCCTTTCAGGTGGGAGGTAATGAAGGATCCAGAGGCAGCGCAGGGCTGCTGTGCATGTCCACTAATTGGAGATGGCAACACGTTAGGGGGAATTCAGGTGCCAAATGCCTCTCCTAGAGGCGCATTTCAAGTGTCTGGGAATTGAGCAACCCCAGCGGCAGGCAGGCCTGGGGAGTTTCCCAGCCGAGGCCACACTGGACCAACTCCCTCCTCGGCACCCCCAGCGGGAGAGCACTGGTACCCACACACCTCTGTCTCCATGCCTCCACCCCATAGGTCCTTAGGCAACTTTCTTTGACCTCTCCGAGCCTCAATGTCCTTAGTCACAAAATCACAATTATAAAGTTCATCTGGGGCAAGGTTCATAGTAAGATCATGGCTGCAGGTCCATGTGGGGTATTTCGTTTTTCTTAAGTCAGTGTTGCTGAATTATGTTTTTCTTAAAAGTGTCCCTTTTGAAAATATTTCCAGTATTTTGGTGTCAAAGGAGTTGCATCGTCTTTTGTGATGGGTGATGTCTGGCTGCGGTTTCAGGTTGCCTTTCTCATTTTTCGCTTTTAGAGAGTCGGCTTTCGATGGCTGGGTCTTCCCTAAACGTTCCTTGTTTCTTATTTTATTACTTCCTTCTTCTATTACTAAACTCTTGGGGGGCTTAATCTATTCATCCTTTCCCATCTCCTCAAGCTCATGATAAGCATTCAAGTCTCTACAGGTCATTCCAAGTACCATTTTAGGTGCATGCTCCCAGTTTTGATATATAGAATTTTCATTACAACTTGTACACAATATATTAACTATATTACATAATTTGTGGCTTCTCATTGGAGCCAGGAGTTATTTAGAAGTCATTTCTTTATTTCAAATATATATATACTTGTTTTAAAGCTACCTTCCTCACCATTGTGTTCCCCTTGCTTACATAGCATAATCCCTGGATATAACAAATGACCAAAGATTACTGAAAGGCAAGAAGGGAGAGAGAAAGGGAGGGAAGGACAGAGAAGGGAAGGTTATAGAGTGACCCTGACTGGTTTGACCAAAAATTTAACAGGGCAGATCTGCGGTAGGAAGAATGTTGGGTGGCTAGATGGAAGCAGAGGAGGGGGGCACAGGCCCCCAGACCCAATTCGGAAAGCCTAAGAGGAATTTCAGGAATATCTGAGCCTTGGACCGAGACCTCCTGCCCTTGCACTGGTCTCCTCCTCCATGTGTGCCAGTGAGGAGCCCGCCTCCAGCTGGAAAAAGACCGGGCATCTGGAACCTCCCAGCAGCATGGAGAGTAAAGGGACCGCCTGAACTATTGGAGCAGAGCTTCAGAAAGTGTCAGGGAGCAGGTATATGGGCCAGTTGCCTGTTGGCCATCGAATTGGCTGCCTTCCTTCTACGTCTGTTTTAAACTACTTTCTTCAGCCTTAAGGAGGCTCAACAGCCATGGAATCAAACATGCTTTCTTCAACCCTCACTCCCTCGCAGTGGAGTGAGCAGTCAGCCTAGCTTGTCACACACAGTGTGCCCCACTGAGGTCACGCTCTGTCCCATACGGTCTTCGGTGTTCCCCATAGCGCTGAGCCGGTCAGCTGCCCATCTCGTCCCTGATCCATTCTGAGCCCTTCGTCTGCTCTGCTCTGGGAACTACCTGTCCTCTGACTTCGACCAGAGAGCAAAGGTGAGAAACTGGGGTGTGTTTCTCACTTTCTCTCTGCTCCCTCTGGCCTCTCTGGCAATGATTACGTCTCCTCCATGGATCCTCACCCACTGGGCAAAACCACCCTGGTCTTAACCTCTGCTGGTGGCCCTGACTCCTGGGATCCAAAAACAGTACCTCCTCCCATTGTCCCTCCGCCCTAAAGGTGGGAGCAGCTTCCTTCTCAAGCTTAAATCTGGGTGCTTCTCAGTTTCTCCAGCTGCCTGAATGACTGATTCACTGTATTAAATTCCCTCTGTTTGAAATACCTAAAGCAATTCCCATTTCTTGGCTGGACACTGATTCATACAAACCCACTTTATAGATGAACCCTGAAGGGAAGCTCGGAGAAGCTTAGAATGAAGGTATGAAAATCCCAGTAAGGAAAATACTGGCACAGAGCCTGGGGTCAAGCCCACCTGGGACAGTCGCTCACTTGGAGGTCTTCTGAGCCTCAGTTTCCTCGTTTACCGATGTGGATGGTGGAGAATGGTCACACCAACTGCAGAGAGCAATTGTGAAGAGGATATCAGTTAATACTTCTAGTGTTTCAGCCAAACAGAAAGACAGGCACGTGATCACACCACTGAAAACTGGTGGAACTGGGATCCAGAGTTCCTACCCAACTGCATGTGTAGATGGTCCCTCACACGGCCATTCATTCATCAAAATGTCACAAGTTCTCTAGCATGTGCTCCATAGACAGGAGAAATGCTGCCATGGGCTTTGCAGGAGGCTACACGTGCAGAAAAGTAAAAAAAAGAAGAAGAAGAAGAAGCAGCAGACTCAAATCTGTCCTTCAATGAGCTGAGTAGTTTCATTACTTCATTGCATTTTTAAATTATTCTAAAAGTCGCATCCTCTTAATACAGAAGGAAATACTAGACAGCTAATAATCTCACTTCACTGTCTTCTGAAAAGACTTTACCAGGCTATTACCCCCATGTTAATAGGCTGGTGTAGTCTTATGTACCTTTTGCTGTATTTGTAAAACATATAGGGCTTGAGGTTGGGGGAAACGGGCTGTTTCATTTTGTTTTCTGTTTTTGTTTTACAAAAATAGGATCATATTATATAACTTCCTTGGCAAGTTGCATTGCTCAGTCAACAACCATTGAGTATGCTCCAGACCCTTCCATTTACGTCCGATTCTTTCCAATAGCCTGGTCACAAGCCTAACACAACAGAGTCAGCCCTAACCCTAACCCTGTTGGTGAGTGACAAACACGCATTCGCAGTGTTAAGCTGATGCTCAGGGTCTGTTTCCTACAGCAGTTAGCACTACTTCTGGCCCAGTAGCTCCCAAAGTGCGGCTACCACACCCACCAGCAGCAGTCTCACCGGGGAAGCTGTTAGAAATGCAGGGCCTTGGCCCAGACCTACCCTGTGAGAGGCGTCCCAGCCACCCGTGCGTTAGCAAGCCCTACGAGTGGTTCTGACGCATGTTCAGGGCTGAGAGCCACTGCCCTCACTCACACCACGTCATTCACAGCCCGCAAGGACCGCGTCCGTTTGTTTGTCCTCTGCAAACAATTGCAGCAACGCAGCTGGGTGCCAGTTTCCGTGCAGAAAGCGTGTTCTCAGCGTGTGAGGACCCAAGGAGTTTCTGGATATGCAAAGTTAGACGAGGGGTTCGAGCAAGCTACCCAGATACCCACTCATTAATTGACCCATTCACCCATTCATTTTTTCAGAGTGAATTGAATTCACGGTCACAGACAGAAAGCAAAACATATGCCCTTGTCTGGCACATTCAGGAAAATGTGATTGTTCCTTAGGTGTGAAGACACTGCAGTCATTGAGTTCTGCCTGCAACAGGCCGACCAGCTGGAACATGCGAGCAGGGCAGTGACCGCGGCGCTGAATGAACGCGGGAGATGCGAACGCAGAGAAATGGGAGGCCCCTGCCAGGGCCTGTATCCCGGACCCACCACTTCTCAGCACTCTCTGGGCCTCAGTGCTCGCTTCTCTAAAGCGCTGGGGATAGGAAACCCACCTAACGAGGCTGTTGGTCCACACGGCACAGCGTGGAGCCCCAAGGGAAGTCTGCCGGTCAGCCTCGTGCTCAACACCTCTCTGTGCCAATCAAGCAGAGGAAAAGACGAGGGAGGAATTAGTGAGTTATTCCATGAGAACCATTTCACTGCACGGCCTTCACGTCAAGAGTTAGAGCACACGCTGTTGCTGTGTTCTTCATGAGGCCCCTGGGAGCCCAGAGTGGCTGGAGGGTGGGGGTGGCAGTGGGAGAAAACATAAAGCCACCCAAGGGGCCCCAAGCCTGGCTCTCCAATCAAGAGTTTTGGCTGACAGGTGTAGAAATTGGGGCAGGGGTTTCGAACTTGAGCGTGCTTCAGAAGCCCCTGGTGGCTTGTTAAAAGCACAGAAGCTGACCCTCACCCCAGAGCTTTCAGGTTAAATAGATCTAGGGTGGCACCTGAGAGTCTGCGCCCCGAGCACGTTCCCCAGGGCTGCTGGTGCTGCTGGTCCCGGGGCCACACTTTGAGGGCCATTGGGTTAAGGTAACAACAGATGCTGTAACAAAGTCCCAGAAGCCAATGGCTTATCACAGTGAAAGTTTACTTCCCACTCAGATAACTTTCCAATTCGGGTGCTCCTGGTTGGTGAGTGTGGGGGACACTGCTCCACTCTGTCACTTGGGGATCCCAGCTGGCAGAGGCCCCGCCATAGTCAGCATGTGGCTCCCAAGATCACGTTGAGTGTGGACAGCCCCCCAATAGGTGAGGAGACAAGTGGAGGAGCTCCACCCTCTTCTTCAGCTCCTTGGCCAGAAAGAGATGCACGTCATTTCCAGTCACAAGCCATAGGCTAGGACTCTTCAGTCAGCCTCACCTTACCCTGGAGGACCTGGGAAATACGGTCCTTGAATGGGGCAGTAGCATCTTCAGAGTAATTTGCTTCTTTCTGGGCTATGCAAGGGAAGGACAAGCCAGCTGCCACTACTGCACAAGCGCTTTCCCATCTCTAACCCCTGGGCCTGGTCACTGGGGAGTGGGTTAGCCCAGCCACGGCCCCAAGCCACGGGTGCAGTGGGAGAAGGGGGCACAGGGTCTATGGAGAGATGGAGACCCGCCTGCCTGCCCCTCTGCGGCTCCCGTCTCGGCGACACAGGCCTATGCTCACCAATGTCTCTGCTCCCTGTGCTGTCCTTACAGCAGAACTGCAGGCTTACGGTCAGCTGGAAGAGCCATCATTTCTGTGACCTTGGGCCACCTCCTACATGCCGGTCCCATGTAAGCTCCACCACTCCCGGTCACTTTCCATGTGGACAAATGGTTCCCATGCCCACCTGTGCATCAGAATCATCTGGTGAACTTTAAAAACATGTAAAACAAAAGTATTTACTTAATAAGATTGCATGTACTAATATAATATTATATATCAACTATAACTGAAAACAATTCTTAAATATGTTACATTTACCCTAAAGTTCTAAATCACTTGGCAACAAAGGAGACTGCCTTCCGGCCCAGAATGCATGCTCAGATATTCGAAGAGAAAAGACAATGGCAGCCAATGTATCACGGCTGGTGAATTTACTCTGAGTCAATTAGCTAACCTGGAACTACGCTTCCCAGAACTCCCATCCCTGCCTGGTTCTAAGTTAGCTTAGACCCCAGGAGACATTTTGCATGAGATTTTGTGGTGGAATGGCAGCATCCACATATTTTTATACTCAGTAGGTCAGCATGGGTCCCCCAGAGCTATTGGGGTGCACACATGTTGTTGCTGGTCTGTGGGTTCACCGGGGTAACACGGGGCAGCACCTGGCCCATAGCTCCTCCAGCTCCCACCACATGTCCTCCCCCAGCTTCCCAGCTCTTGGACCAGGAGCACGTTCAGCTCTGTGACAAAGGGCATCATTTTCTCCAGCAGGTCACTGCCATCATTGGGGTTGGGGACTCAAAGGGCATAAGAGCTGGGCATGGACTCACATGTCCTTGTGTGTTCCAGCTCAGATTCCTGTGTCCTTCATCTCAGGCTCGTGTGTGTGTGTGTGTACGTGTGTGTGTGTGTGCATGCACACACATGCACGTGTGCACAGATGCAACATCTTCCCTGAGTCTGTTTAACCAGCTCCCACTGTGGCATGGGACCAAATACTCAAAATCAAGCCCTTGTTTCGCATCACTTGATGTCTGTTTGAACTTTCACTGATACCCATTCTCATCTACTTTTCCCAGCAACCTTACGAGGAAGGTCTTGTTAGTCCCATTGTGGGGATGAGCAATTTGAGGACCAGAGAGGCTAAGTCACTTGTCCAAGATCCCACAGCTAGCAAGGACGGAGGAGGGCTGGGATTTGAACCTGGGCCTCTCAAACCCCAAAGTGCTCTTCTCAATTGTGATATTTTGTGGCCTCCTTAAGAAAAAAAACTGGATCCTATGAGATGGTCGACTCAACATTGGCTTCTCACCTGGGTCTGTGCCAAGATCCCACGCCCCTCCCCCAGGGCGCTGGAGGCAGGGTCTTCCTTGGCCAGGGCCTGCTGGCTGCAGGGAGAGGCTACTGTGTTCCCTTCTCTTCACCACTCCAGCTCCGGCCAGCGTTTCCTGTGGGTTAATTACACCATTTTATCATAAATCGATAGGAAAAGGAAAAATGCTTTCTTGGATGATTCCAAACTTAATTCAAAGCCCCAGAGAAACCCTCCCTCGAAACTGTTCTGCTTCCATGTACAAGACACATATTGATCAGAGAGGGGGCTGCTGGGGTGGTGGGGAGGGAGGGAGGGCAGGTCCCTGTGGGAGGGACAGAGGCCCGCCCACGAGAGACGCACAGAAAGGCCTGCAGAAAAAGAGGCAGAAAAGGAAACAGATCAAAGTGGAAAAAATGACAGAGGAGAAACAAACACAAACAAAGCAAAGAGGGGTAACAAAGAGACTGGGGTGGAGAGGGGGACAAAGAGGCAGAAAAAGAAAACACAGAAAGCCAGAGACAGAAAACCCAGCAGCAAAATAGAATGGGAGAAACAGGTACAGGGGACGTGAAAAAAAGATGGAGGAGAGAAGTGAGAATAGAGGCAAGAGAATGAGAGCGAGAGCGAGAGCGAGAGAGACAGGGAGAGTGTCTGGCAGTCCTTACCTGATTAACACTGTTCCTCCTGGTCTCAAGTTCTCAGGGGGGCAGCCCGGGGAGTGTGGGGGTCTAGGGTGCACCTCAACATGGCCATTGGGGAAGGGCAGGACACTGGGCCTGGCACGCTGGACACAGGCCACATTTGACACACCTCCAAAGGACAGACATTGGCCTCTGAGTCAGCCCCACTTGCCCCACCTCTTGGGCTCACGTCCAGAGACAATCACAGAAGGCCTGCCTGGCTGCGGGGGGCGGGGGGGGGGGGGGGGGGGGGGGGGGGCATGAGCCTAGGGAGAGCCAGGCTGCAGGAGTGGGAGGGAAGACACAGCAGGTGGTGCTCACGGCCCCCCACCGAGCTGGGCACTGGAAGTCTCTGCCACCTGGAATAAGTGCACAAGGACCCACAGGGGGGAAAACACGTGTCTGAGGCCGGAAGAGATGAAGAGAGGTCTGTCCACACTGGCTGCAGAGAGCGCCACAGCCAACCGCTCCATCTTTCAGGCAATGTGTTACCCTCCACAAAGCCCTCCACCTCCCCACAGAAGGTTTGACTCATCTGCCATAGTCGTTTCTACCTCTTTGCCAACCATCCTCAGACCTGTCAATATTTTCCCCTGTCTGACATTTCCTCCATGTATCCACCATCTTCCACTTACCTACCTCTGCCCCCCCAATCATCAGTCCATCAGAAGCTCCACAATTCATCCCACTCCTCACCTACCCACCAAATTTTCTACCCATCTGGCAACCCCTTCTTCCACCAGCCAGCCCCTGCATCTGCCAACCACTTCCCCATCTGACAGTCCCCCTACCTATGCGCCCCCTTCCATTTATCTTCCAAGGTCCCTCCATCCACCAATCCCTCCACCCATCCACCAACTTCTTCGCTTATTTGCCAACCCCTCTTCTTTTCTCTAACTCCCCACTTACTAGCCCTTCTCTCCCTTTCCAAATCCCCCAACCAACCACCAAAATCTCCAACCCCTCTGTTCATTTACTACCCACCCCTGTTGATCCCTACACCCACACATCAGCTCTTCCATCCAGCCTGTCGGTCCTCCCCTCATCTATAACTACAACTCCTGTCCAATCCACCAATGCCACCCCCATCCACCAGCCCATCCACCCATCAATCCAGCAACCCTCCCATTAGTGTGTCAACCTCTTCCTACAATGCTTAGCGCTTCACCCACCAAGCCCTCAACACTTCAACCACCTCTCGCCCAACCCAGCCCTCAGGGTGGTTCAGAGAAAAGAAACTGGATTTGTAGACCCTGCGGACCTGGGATATAATCTTACTTTGTTACCCGCCGGTGATGTAGTTCAATCCAATGCTTTCCCCCTGCCATGTCACCGCCTTGGGAGGCTCCTCTGGACCAGTAAGGAAGCCGGACGGAGCAGAAAGGGGAGTGGGGAAAAGGTCCTCTCGCCACTGCCGAGGACGCTGGTAAAGTTAATTACAGTCATCTCTGCGCCCTCCCAGCTAACTGGACAGTAGAGAGGAAGCCTCACCCCGATGGCTGTGCCCTGGCCTGTCCTTCCTGCCGTGATGGGGCACGTCCAGGCCACAGGCCCCTCCCCTGCCTGAGTTCTGGGGTTCTGAGCCAGGGCCAAAGCCACGTAGGTGGCCCCTGCCACCACTGCAAACCCACTCAGTCCTACATGGTCTTATCCACTCTCTTAAAAATACAAGCCAATCTCTCGATGACTTACAGACCCGTATAGACTCAGGCCCAATAGATTGCAGGGAACACGGAAGGGGGAGATTACATCAAACCTAGATGGAGGCTACGGAATCAGTAGGGCCTGCGTTTGTGTCCTTCCTGTACTTCCTAGCTCTGTGACTTCCCAGGTCACTTAACCTCTCTGAGCCACGGTGCTTCTTATTTATACAGTGAGGGTCAAAATGTTCCTACCTACCGCATGGGGTTGTGATTAAAGATACGCACACACTGAGATAGGGCCTGACCCACTGTGGGGCCTGACCCGCAGCAGGCCCCGTCAAACGTAAGGCTGCTTCCCCTCATCCAGACTGGCCCTGGGGGCTGAGGCCTGTGTTTCTGGGGACAGAAAGGAAGACAGGACACGTTTTCACATTCAACCCAGACTGCCTGGACCACAAAGCTAAGACTTCACCTTAGCGCTTCCTGTAGCAGCATTTCCACCGAGAAGCCTCTGTTTTCAGGGAATGTTAAATGCCTAGAGAATATTGCTATGGGATGACTCTTATCCAGAGCCAGAAACAAATTTCTTTTGCGAATTCCAACCCTCCCTTGGCATGCACAGCCCTCCATCGCCCAAAAAAAAAAGATGACGAAGAAGTCCATGAGCTGACAGGTGAACGTGTGAGTTTCTGACTTGGGTTTCCAAAGTGGAGTTCAGCAAGTGATCAGTCTAATTGCTTTTGATATCTAGAAAAGCTAATTAAGGTAAGCATACTTGGCACTTGTATAATAATAATAAAAATAATGACCCTTTGTATGTAAGGAGCGTCTTTCATCCAAAGATCACAAAGCCTTTACAAACATTAATTAATCCTCACAACTCACCTGTGAGGTGGGTGTAATTAGCCCCATTTTACAGCAGAATGCATTGAGGCAGGGATGGGGTAAGTGATGTGGCCGAGATCACACATTCTATCTACTGCCAAGACAGTAATGGCTCCAAAGATTCCGGAAGCTGCACTCCGGGCTCCCCAACCTTTCTGGTAGCATCCTTCCACTTGATTTTGGGTGACCTTGGGGAGCTCTCCCGAGAGCCAGAGCTCCCTCCTGACCAATCACAGAGAAAAGCAGAATGTCAGGATCACCTCTGGCTACGTGACCTTTGTGTCCTTCCCCATAAGCCATGAGGATCAGGCTCCATGTGGCTTCAAAGTCCCAGAGTCCAGCCCCACCGCTTGTCATCCTGTTTCTGGCTTCACTGGCTGGTTTTTCCAGGCGTAGAAGCCACCAGCAAAGACCCATGTTCAGCCAACCTCCCTTAGCAGTTGAGCTGCCAGATTTAACAAATAAAAATACAAAATGCCAACCAGTATATTTAAAAGTTGTGGTACATATATACAATAGAATATTACCTGGCCATTGGAAAAGAATGAAATTGTGTGCCCTGGCTGGCGTAGCTCAGTGGATTGAGCTCAGGCTGCAAACCAAAGTGTCCCAGGTTCGATTCCCAGTCAGGGCACATGCCTGGGTTGCAGGCCATGGCCCCCAGCAACCACACATTGATGTTTCTCTGTCTTTCTCCCTCCCTTCCCTCTCTAAAAATAAATAAATAAAATCTTTTTAAAAAAGAATAAAATCTTATCGTTTGCGACAGCATGGATGGACCTAGAGGGTATTACATTCAGTGAAATAAGTCAGACAGAGAAAGACAAAACATCATGCAATTTCACTTAAATGTGGAATCTAAAGAACAAAACAAATGAACAAACAAAACAGAAACAGACTCATAGATACAGAGAACAGACTGATGGCTGCCCGAGAAGAGTGGAGCTTTCAGGGGCGGGGTGGGAAATTTGAGGGAATTAAAAAGTACAAATTGGTAGTCACAAGGACGTAAAGTACAGCACAGGGAATATAGTCGATAATACTGTAAGAACTATGCATGGTGCCAGGCGGGTAGTTGAAATATGGGGGGAATCATTTTCTAAAGTATATGATTTCCCAGCCACTAGGCTGTACACCTGAAGCTAACATAAACATAAAATAATATTGAATGTGAATTATAATTGAAAAATAAAATTTTAAAAGTTACAAGATGCACCGTTAGATTTGAATTTCAGAAAAACACCAAATCGTGTGTTAGTATGAGTATGTCTCAGGCAGGATTTGGGGCACACTCATACTAAAACATGCTTGTTATTCACCTGAAATTCAAATTTACCTGGACATCCTGGATTTGGTCTGGCGACCCTGCTGATCAGTGGCTCAGGGCCAGGCACGCACCCGCTGGCTGGGCTCACCTTCCCGACCTTCTGCAGACCTGAGCCTGGCCGAGGGGGGCCGGCTCTCCCCCTCCATCTTTGCCCCTCCAACTAGTCTAGAGAAGGGGAGTGGCCCGCCCAGGATCCCACATCCCTCACCTGCCTGGGCTTCCCAGGAGCCTCCACTGACGACCTTCCCCCACTCGCAGGGATTCCCCAGTGCCCAGAAAACACAGTCCAAACCCCCCTGATGGGCTCCCTTCCAGGCCCCACAAATCTGGCTCCCGAAACCACTCTAGTTTCGTGTCGGCCCCCTGGCCCCCCGTCCCATGCACATCTGGCTCAGTGACGTTAGCGCCCACGTTGCCTAGTGCGTGTGTGTGCACACGAGTGTGTGTGTGTGCTCTCTGCACTGCAGCCACACCAAATGCCCCACGCCATTTACCTGCCCCATGCCTTAGCGCACGCAATTCCCTCTGCCTGGAGTTCCAGCAACTTTATATCACAAAACTGATCAAGTCGTTCACTCATTGCACTACTACTATTTATTAAGCACTTACCATGTGTCAAGCTTATAATCCCCAGCTGCATGAAACTAACAGTCTAGCACAGAGGTCAGCAAAGTTTTTTCTGTAAAAAGTCAGCTGGTAAACATTTTAGGCTACACCGGCCCCGGGTCTATATCCCAATGACTCAACTCTTCCAACTGTAGCATAAAAGCAGCCACAGAAAATACAGAAATGATTAGGTATGGTGGTGTTCCAATAAAACTTTATTCACAAAACCAGACAGTGAGCAGCATGTGGCCCATAGGCCCTGGTTTGACAACCCCCGGTCTAGTCTCAGAGGCAGGCACTAAAAAGAGAACACAAATACCTGGTAACTGTGAATAACAAACTCTTAAAGCTGTGAGGGGAAAGATTCTGCTCAGAGTTTGGGCCCTCCGCCGCCCCCACGCAGCTTTACGTCAGCGGTTCTCCCTCTCTGCTCCCGCAGCCTCTGGGTTTAGAGACACATCCATGGTCGTTGGAGGGGGTGGAGGGGGAGCTCCCCTTCCAACACGGAGCATCGCTGGTGCTGCGCATCAACCTCCCTGAGGCCGCCCACTCCCCAACAACCCCCCACCCACCACAGGCACCAGTCGGGACCAGGCTACCGTGGGCAGGGTCTGGCTGCAGGCCTGGACCCCCTCCCGAACAGCGGGGCAGCTCCACTCACCCCTCACCCCTAAAGGCGGTCCTATCACCGCTCCTTCCGACTGTCCGTGTCTGATTAATAACCGGCCCGAGCAAGGCCGGGAATCTTACTGAATAGGCGGTGAGAAGTACCACCTCTGTCGGCACGGAGGAAACGCGCAACTGTCTGCGGAGGGTCCAGGGCCATACGTAGGGCGGGACGTTTGCAGCGTCATGACCCTCATCCCCTCCCTTGCGTCGTCACCAGCCCGGCCGCAGGGTGACTTGTCAGTGCACATATCACACACACACACACACACACACACTGGAAGCTTGTGCTCTTGTCCTCTGTATATTCAGAATACAGGCTCACTCACATCTTGGGCACACGTATGTGTAAGAACACACACAAGCATGCACGAATTCCTGTTTCTCACAGGTGCCAGGACTGCTCACAGCCAGCAGACAAACTTGGGCACAGTCACAGTCTTGCCTCGTGCTTACCCTTGCATACACATGTAGACACGTGTGTGCTTGCACACACTATATACATGTATGTGTGTGCTACACATGTGTGTGCTATACCTGTGTGTGCACTGTGTGTGTATGTGCATGCACTACAGCACAAGTGTGCATGCACACACACACTATGCTCATAAATACTGTGAAATCCAGCCCCACCATGTGTCTTGCAGGAGGAACTGGCCAGGAAAATCACATCTTTGGCATCTCCCGGCTGCCAGCTCTGTCTGGGCTCCCGCTGCCAGTCTCAGCTCTGAGGCAGCCACAGGAAGTTTCCGTTTCCCTGGCTGCCAAATTCCAGTCACCTCTGACCCCCAGAGAGACAGAAACTGCTCCGGCTTCCTGCGAGCCACTGAGCACTCTGTACCCACCACAGCAGCCACATGTGGTACGAGGAGATAAAGCGGGGTTCAGCGTCCATGCTACTGCGGCCATGGTGGCTTCCTCGGCCACCCCTGGGGGTCCAGGCCTGGCATGCCAGAGCCTCCAGGGAAGGACATTGGGCGGAGCCCAAGGTCAGAATGTCCCCATTATCTCAAGGACACTGACGGCTTTCCTGCGCTGCTGCATCCCAACACATCTAGCAGCCTTGAGGAACTCGCCACCCCCAGCAGCCGTGATGCCTCCATACAGCCAACGCCTGCTGCCCCTTTAACTCCCAGTGAGCAGCGGGGCTCTGGCCTCTGCACCTTCCTGCAGGCAGCCGGTGGCTCAGACGGCAGTGACTGCAGCAGCGATTAAGAAGCTGCTGAACCAATTCCCAGCCTCTCTGTTGAACCAGTCGGTGGGATTTGGACGCCCCGCAGTGTCCTCACGTTAAGCCATTAATTTATTCACTTATCCAAGACACATGTGCTGAGGCTGTGCCTGGGGCTGGGGATTCAGAGGTGAATAGACAGGAGTCGCTGGTCTCCCTTTGGGGACGAAAACCTGGGCTCTGAGCGTACCCACTAACATAGCCTGCTGCAGTCAGGAAGGCTTCCTGGAGGAAGTGAGGTTGGACTTGAATTCAGAAGGCCAAAGAGGAAGAATAAGCTAGACAAAGTCAACAAGTGTAAAGGGCTAAAGAGACTGGGCCTGGCATGTAATGGGCTGTTGGCTGAATGAATGAATGAATGAATGAATGCACGCATGCATGAAGAGTCATAGGAAGTTCTCCAGTAGGAACATGACTGACTCCTCTTGATCAGCAACACTTAACAGCTGTTCCTGGGGATCCCCAGGACCCCACTTCTCGCTGACAGCTTCTTTGTCCAGGATGGACTCCCTGAGCCCCATGCCCACCACACACCTATGTTTGGACACAAACACACCACACAGACAACTACTGGCCACAGACGCACCCGTGCACATAGGTAGCTCGTGCACATGTGAGACAACCACGTGCCACCACGTGCCATCCGTGTCCCCACATCTAAAGGTGATGACAGCGGTAAACACCTTTATCACACTCTGCCACGGGCCGGGCAGCCGGCACTGTTCTCTCTCCTCCGCATTTATTAACTCAGCTAATCCAGCCCCCTAAAGAAGGAACTGTGGCGATCCCCATTTTTATAGATAAAGGAACTAAGACATGGACAGGTGAGTCATTTGTCCAAAGTGATACAGCTAGTAAGTGGCAGGGCTGGAATTTGAACCAAGCCATCCGATCCCAGGGTCCATAGTCTTTATCACCCATGCAGAGCGGCCCCCACCCCCACCCCTGTGCTTCAAGGCTCCACCCAGCCACCCACGTTCCAGTCCAGCCACACTAAACCTCTTGGAGCCCCCCAAATCCACACACCCCTGCCACACGCACCTCCTTGGCCCGTTTCCTACCATCTTACTCCATGGTACAGATCTCCTTATGAGATCTGCTTTTATTATTTGTTTACCAAACATTTGTTAAGCACAGATTATGGTCCAGGCTTTGTGCTAAACAGTTTATGTGCATTCTCTTATTCAGTTCTCACCGCAACCTTACAAAGGTTCTGTTAATTATTAGCCGCATTTCACAGATGGGTAAAATGAGGCACTGCATGGTTAGGCCACCTGCCCAAGGTCACAGAACGCCAGAGCTTGGAATAGACTCAAACCATCTCAACTCATCGGCTCCTAATCTCATCTCAGGCTGCATCCTGCTCAGTTTTGGCTTCTGTAGTGGAGAGGAAAGTCTAAGGGGGAGGCGGACAAGAAAAGGAAGAGGGGGAAGAGGAGTGACAGAAAATCAAAATGCAAGGCTATGGGCCACTGTGAACCCTGCGTGTGGGCAGAGAGGGTAGAGCGACCCTGGAAATGTTTTACACACATTGTACTGTGTGCAGCTTGGAAATACTTGGAACTATGAAAAAGTTGAAAGGATGGTGCCATGAGCACCCATAAACTCACCCTCTAAGTATGGCAATTAGCATTTTACTGTACTGGCTTCATTGCCTATCTCCCCATCTTGCCGGCCATCAATCCACTGAGAATGGCAAACACTTGGCAGAGTTCTCAGATCTAAACAGGTGGTTCAAGGCCGAGCTCCCTCGGGAAAACTGCTGAGGGTGACCCCGGTTATGGGGTTTTTACGGGAGCCAAAGAGGCCGTGCACGGTTCACGTATACACAGCAAGTACACATGCGGGCAGGAGTGTGGGCACGCCCGCACACACATGCTCACAGGCACACAGGAAACACGGACACAGAGGATGAGGGGCTCTGGGATTTGGAAAAGAGCCAGGAGCCCCCTCAGTGGGCCAGCCAGCCAGTTCCTTCCCACCAGCCATCCCCACAGGGGACAGCCAGGCCCTCCGCACAGCCCCACCAGGCCACCAGGAGCTCTGGGGCTTAGGGCCAGCCGGGGGGCGGGGTGTTTCCCTAATTGTCCTGCTTGTCGCTCACCCAGCAGAGGAAACAGCCGCTGGCTTCAGTCTCCAAATGACAGGAAACGCCATGGAGGGCTACTCGGCCAGTAATTACTACTTTGAGAAAGGAGAAAAAAAATGCTGAGGGGGAAATGGTTCCAACTCAAATAATCTGCTCATTGGGGGGATGGGAGGCTGTTTCAAGGAAAAGACATTTTGAAAAGCCTTCAATCAATCTGACAAGCAATTATCTGCTTAGCTGCTGGTACAACTCTCCCCCTCCCTCCCCCCAGGACTGGTGCCCCTCCCAGGAAAACAAGAGCCCCAGACTGACACTCTGCTCCCCAACCCCCAGTAGCCAGAAAGTTGAATGAGATTGAGATCCTACCTGGGAAACCTCAGGGTCTGGGGGCAGCCAGTGGCTAGGGGGAGTGGCTGCCTGATTCTTTCCTCCACCTTTCACACTCCCGTGTCCACACACACGTGCACACTCTCTCTGTCCCTCTCTCTCTCTCTCTCACACACACACACACACACACACATCCTCTACCCAGTGGGACCACATGCCCTCCTGCCCCGCAAGTGATAGACTGAGCCTGTTTCAAACAGCCACCCAGGGAAGCATAAGCATTCTCACGTTTCACTCATTCATTCATTCAACAATCATTTTCTGGAAAAGAAAATCCACCAGGACATCAGATGAGAAGGCTGGGAGAGACACCCACGGCCTTCTGAATAGAGCTGGGGAAGAAAGTCCTTGTCAGCAGCTTTGTGGCTCCTGATCTGGTTGGGGGAAGCCACAGAGAGGACTGACTGGCTGCGAAGGGGCAGGAGAGTGTGAAAGGCGAGTTCTGGGCCCCTAGAGCGCCCGGGGAAGCCGGGCAGAGGGCTCTTTTCCCCTCTGCCTGCCCCAGCCCCAGCCCTCCTCCTCTGGCAGACCTCTCCCGAGATCTGGCCCTAGCTCTCGCCCAAAAAATCCTGGAAATTCTCTCTAGCAGGAGCCATGGGTCTGGCTGCTGTCCTCCCAGGGAGTTCTGAGGGGAGAGACCAAGAATGATCCTCCAGCATCGCAGAGTAGGGGTACCACAGGCTGATCCCCACCCCACACCTCGCTCTCTCTTCTCTCTCTCTCTCTCTCCAGCAATGTGCCGGGCCTTGTGCAACAGCACAGCTACACAGGCTCTCCATGGACCTTCCCGACCACCTGTGAGCAACGAAGACTGTTACTCACCAGAACATTCTATAGGCAAGGAAACAGAGCTCTGACAGGTGAAGTGCAGTTGTAAGCAGGAGGGTTGAAAATTTTTTTAAGATTTTATTTATTTATTTTTAGAGATTGAAGGGAGGGAGATAGAGAGAGAGAAACATCAATGTGTGGTTGCTGGGGGCCGTGGCCTGCAACCCAGGCAGGTACCCTGACTGGGAATTGAACCTGCGACACTTTCGGTTCGCAGCCCACACTCAATCCACTGAGCGACGCCAGCCAGGGAGAGGGTTGAAATTTAAACCCAAGTCTTGCCCACTCTCCTATCCATGCTGTTAACCACTTTGAGATACCAGCGTTCCAAACGAGATGCTCATTTAACCCAGAACGATGTTCAATAAATGTGAGCTCTTCTTAATCTACCCTTGTCTGCCGTGGAACCCCACGAAGGTTGCATCAGCAAAGCTGAGTGCCCTGATAGGGAAGGCCCACAAGATACACGTGAAAACTGGTGCCCTGCGTTTTGCACTTGGACCTTGGGTACAATCGAGAACAAACTCCTACGTCCGGCCAGGTGGGCCACACACGCAGAGCTTAGAACAGGATGACTAATCGCACCTCCAACACTGTGGGCCAGAGTCTGCTGGCCAGACTCTCAGGCTCTGCCCAGAGCTGAGCGGAGAGGCAGACGCTGACACTGGCAGGGCCTGCCTGACTGCGGAGCCCCGGAGGTGGGACCCCTCCCTTCTGTGTCTGCTGCTTAGAAAGGGATTGAGACCACCCCCCCCCACTCGGACACGTGGGCCCTTACCCCTCCCACCACACTCACTATAGCTGCTCCCGGTGCTCTGGGACACACAGGACAGGCTATCTGCCAAGGCCATCAGTCAGGAAAGGAATGCCTGTGTCAACGGGGTGCAAGGATCCTGCCCGCCCGGCACAGGAGGGAGGCAGCTGTTTGCTCTCCCAGAACATTTCATTTTGTCTTCGGTGTTTGGCAAGACGTATCTGATGCACTGGCACGCAGGGGTGTTGCTCCTTGTGTCCCCACGGGGACACACCCTCGGGTTTTATGACCAGAGCAACTCAAGTACACGACCTGCCCCAGGTGACACCCAACCCCCACCTCTTGACTACACGGCAAAGCAGAAACTCTCCGCTTGCCAAAGAACGTGGGCCGACCTCCAATCACCCATGCATCCATCCATCCATCCATCCATTTCATCAGCATTTAGTGATGCTAGGCACCGGAGATGCAGGGACAAATGACAACTGTTCCTTCCCTCCAGAACTCAAGGTGGAGACGATGCCATTGGGAGGTGCAGCCTAGCAGAATGAGGCCTTGCGGCACACGCAACTGGGTTCAGATTTCAGCTGTGTCGCTTCCTAGCAATGCGACCTTAGCAAGTGACTGTCCTCAGCAAGCTGCAGCCTTCTCCCAGGGGAGAGGGGATGATGGGGTACCTACCTCCTCTTGTTGTCGGGACAACTACATGGAAAATTGCTTGTGAAGTGCTGGGCGTTGTGCCTGGCACGTTGGGCTTCCCGAGGTGTGTCAGCTAGTGTTCCTCATTATTGCCTTCTGTGAAATGGGTATGACAATCCCCAGCCTGTCTGCCTTCACAACAGGGTCAATACCAAATAGGATAGCATGTGGGGAGAGTGTTTTGGAGAGAGTGGAGTGTTTATATTATCACTCACCCATGTAATAAATGTTCCTTGAGCATCTGCGATGTGCCAGGGGGGTGCTGGGAAGGGTGAGGGAGGCACAAATGTCTCGCACATTCCAGCAGCGTCTGGAAAAGAAGATCAACCTCTGATCAGACAGTCATGGGTTTGGAGCAATAAGAACAGCAATAAAAGTTTCTGCGTAGCAGGGCAGGGGTGGGGGGTCATCAGCTGACTGCAGAGGCCAAAGCAGGCCTCCTGGCAGAAGGGAAGTCTCCAGGCTCAATAAGAATCCAGGCTTTTAAAGTCTGAGCGAGGAGCCTATTGTCCAGTTAGAGAATCAGAATGCCTTGGGTGGCACAAGAGGAGGGACCCAGACGAGGGCTGCTCCTGTACAGGGGCTCTGGGGACAAATATCCAAGGAGCCTGGAGGCACCTGGACCCAAGGTCAACCTTTACGCCAGGAGAGGGCAAGGCCACCCGAGGAAAGCCTCGTGAACACAGGAGATGGGCCTGTGCGGGCTGAAGGGGTGGGCCAACATGTGCTGCCTGGGCTCCTGGACGTCCCTCAGTCCGTGGTGACATCTTCTGCAAGGGGCAGCTGGTGGAGCCTAGACTGGAGCCCCAAGTCTGGCTGTCCGTGGCTCTCTATTGGTCAGACCCCCAGTCTGGGCCGGGTGACCAGCCTCTGCCGGGATGGCTGCCCTAATCACCCCCTGGCCCCAGTTCGCCTCCAGTCCTCCCAGTTTGCATCTGTACACGGACCCCAAGCAAACCCCTCTCCCTGCAAAGTTCATCCAAATCAATCCTTTTCTGCTCCCTGTAGAAACCAGACTCCACCCATCCACCCCAAGCAGCACCCCCTCCCCTGCCCTGTCGGCAAGCATCCTGTCACCTCCTCACATCCCCAAACCACTTACCAGTGTCCCTGGGGCTTAATGCAAGTCACAGGAGAAGCCCTTGGCTGCCATCCACCCCAGGAAGCCACATTAGCAACTTCATTCATCAGGGGCAGGCCTGTGCCTCTATTGTCTGCCCTAATCATTTGTTTATTCCAACTCTGGCGCAGCCCCAGCTTATCACAGTGATTACCGTCCGGCATGGCAGTTCCTCCAATGCCAGCACAGAGGAATGGCATTATTGCACGTGGAAACAAAAGACCCCCCTTACTCAATACCACCCAAAATATCAGATAACGTTCAGAAAAGAAAACATACATTCATTACTCGTGTAATCCACATACACCTTTGAATCCGCAAAGAATCAAAGTGACAAGGAGTAACAGTTTCTCTCAAAGCCAACAAAATTGGAGACGGTAATACCTGATGCTACTGAGGCTGCTCTGAAATCGCCCAACAGGAAAGCTTTGCTGGAGGCAAAGCAAATTAGAACAACCTTTATGGAATGTAAATGGAGAAATATGTATCACAAGCCACAAAAATGTGCCTACCCTGAAACCCACGGATTCCACTTCTGGGAATTTGTCCTAAGGAAATGAGACAAATAAAAGGAACACTGTGTGGAAAAAGAAAAGTGTTTGTTAAAGCATTATTTAGAATGAAGAATAATTGAAAGTCAAATTCAACAGTACCCAGCATCCATTTGATGAAATAATAGGATAATCTCTAAGACTGGTGCAGCAGGCAAAGGGACGCTTAGACGGTAACATTAACTGGGAAAGAGGCGTTCACATTTCAAGTTTATTATCGAGTCCAACACGCACACACTGTGGGTGAACATAAAAATCACAGCACTTGCAAGGCCAGCCTGCTAGCCTTCTGGGAAGGGCTTTTCCCTCGTTTTCTAAATTTTCAGTTGGGTTGTATATTGGTTTTACAGCTTCTTTTAACTGGAGCTGAAAAAATGATCATGCTTCACAAAAGAACCACAAAAGGCCCTTAATTAGCAGAGCTTTCACAAGACCCTTGGCCTGTCTGGGCCTTATTTCCACCTTCCTCAAGATCTGTTCTCTAAATGACGCGTGGGAGGTAGACCGACCTGGGAAGGCTTGGCAGTCTTCGAATCAGGTGCTATGAGGAATGGGTTGGTCCAAAACACCGGCCAATGGACTTCATACCCACCCACAGCATCTCTTGCAAGGGGGGTAGCATCATCCCCACTTTAAGGATGGGGCAACAGAGGTCCAGGTGGGTTGGAGGCTTGACCAAGAACAACACAGATAGTAAGGAGTGGAGGCAGGGATTCAAATCCAGATCCCTCTGCTCCACGGTGTCTGTTTTATTCTTGCCGTGTTTCTCAATCCAGGTTATTTTTCTCAAATGGACATATTTTCAAAGGAGCTGATTCATGAAAAGGAGTTGGAAGCTGTGGCTTGAAGGGAACTCAAGGCGGCCCGTCCAGGCTGCCCAGGAGGCCTTGGAAGGGAATGCAGGACTCAGGCGTTGGCTGGTTTTGTTTGAAAGGTGATCAGCGTGGCCACTGGCTGCAAAACCCATTGGGTCCAAGCATTCCAAAAGAAGGCATCCACTTTACCAAGAATGTACCTCCACAGCCACGGAGACGGGCCCCAAAGAAGGAAAAAGGGCCAGTGGGCCCCTGATTGGCGCCTGGTGATGTCATGCCCCACCCAGAAAGCCCGTAAATGCTGCCCGCTCTGGGGCGACTTTATGGGGGACTTGGTGTCTGCACCTTCCCTCCACGGCAGCCAGGCTGGCATGACGGCTCCTGTCGGCCAGCAGCACCCCACCCGCGCCCTGCGCATCCCCAGCCTCCCTGCACCAGGCCTCTGAAGCCTGTAATTACCTGCAGTGCACTGTGGCTTTATGGGCTCCTGGAGATGGGAGACAGGCAGGACGAGAGAGTTCCTTGAAAGGGACAGGGGAATCTTCCTCCCAGCAGCGTCTCTCTGTACCTCCCGCCGTTCTGAGGGGTTTGGGAAGCAGATCGGGGCAGTCAGTGCCCAGCCTCTGCAGACCTACAGACACCCTCCCAGCACCCAGGCCCTCCAGCTGGCCCCAGCAGCACGCACCCTCCCCCAACCATCCTTCAGTGGGTCCCCCCACACCATGGCTCTTAAGACAAAATATACAGATTCCTCCCTGTGGCCACCAAGTCTCTGAGTCATCTAGGGTCTGTCTCATCTCCCAAAACTCCCCTGCTCCATCCCACAGGTGACTGCAACGGCCTCCTCACCAGCCCCACACCACTGCCCCCTCGCTTGCCTCTGAGCCTCCTCAAAGGCTAGTCCCTCTGTCTGGAACACTTGTCCCTCCCTCTCCCACTGCTCACCCCTCTTTTGCTGGCTACCCCCCGCCCCACTCACCTCTGAGTCTCAGTTTAGATTTCTCTTTATTCAGGGATCTTCTGTGGACATCTGTCCCAGAAGACAAAGTGTCCCCCGCTTCTAGGCTCACAGAGCCCCCCAGGTTTGTCTCATGTTTTAGTCACCAGGGTCTCCACAGAAGCAAATGCTACAACAAAGATTTGGCTGCAGGTGGTTTATTTAGGAGATGATGCCTGCATCTGCTGGCAGAGAAGTAGGAAGTAGGACAGCAAAGAAGGCAGCCAATGGAGGGTGTGTGGGGGGTGGGGGAAAGTGGCTGCTGTGGGGCAAACGGGGGTTAATTCTTCAGTGGGGAAGGAACCCGGGTGTCAATCACCAGTCCCAGAAGTCACTGTTCCGGAGGCTCTTCCTGATGGATGTCACCTGGCCTGCCAACAAGTACAGGTGCCGTGGGCTCAGGCAGCCAGAGGAAGTTCCCCAGAAGTCAGGTGGTGAGCACCCAGGCTGAGACCCGAGAGGTCATCAGCCAGCATTGCCTCTTCCACTGAATCACAGCCCAGCACCCTCACTGCAGCTGCCTCCCGTGCGCTCTCTCCTCCACAGCTCCATGCAGGCTGGTATCATGCTGGTTTTGTTTGTGGCTGTCCCCCCAGGGCCCAGCACAGTACTTGGCACACATTTGGCAAATCCAAACTGTGTTCTGCATGGGGGTGGGGCAGGTAACCCAGGGATCTTATCACAGGGGCCTCAGTTTTCCAGCTGGGACCCCCAAAGATCCAGGAGGTAAAGCCACAAGAGGAAACCTAGAACACCTTTCATTATTCTAAGCATTGGCCAGAGATTCCAAGGGTGCATCTTGACCCTTCAGAGCCTTCGGTGAAGACAACAAATGCAAGCAGAGCCAGAGGCCTGGGTTCAAGTCTCAGCTCTACCAATTACTGTGTGGCCTCAGGCAAGCTGCTTGACCTCTCTGTGCTTCAGTTTCCTCGACTACTGAGACTCAGAATAAAATGAGAGTTTGGGGTGACTTCAGAGATCTCTGAGTGTGGCACAAGGCAGGTGCAGAATCTAAATCTGAGAAGACTGCATGTTCCTCTTTACCCCAAACCCAGGAAATCAATAGAGAAATGAAAGGATTTAAAAGGCTCCAAGCCTTGCCTCTCCTACCAGCCAGCCAGGCCCTGGGACAGACAGGGAAACTGAGGCCTGGAGACAAGAAGGGTAGTCACCAGATCTCGCCTTGAGGTTGGCGCTAAGATGAGAACCCAGGTGACCAGGCGCTCTGTCTGTCCCTCCACCCCTGCAGAATGCGGGTAGGAGTGCAGAGGGACCGACTGACCATGTCCAGACCTAAGGCCAAACGCTGCTCACGTGCACTCCTGTTTGCTCAAGGGGTCGGGCCAATGACCATCTGGTCACATGTCCAGCGTTGGAATGCAAGAGGCCAGACAGAGACACAGGAGAGGGGGTGGCATGGGCTCGGTTCTGCATTCTGCCTTGCATCACTGCCCCCAGATTCTGAGAATTGGGTGAAAAGTGTAGCAAGTCTGGGGCCTTGGCCACCTGGGGTCAGAGACTGGGAAGGCCCTGCCCCAGGGCAACCCTGCCCCCTCCCAGAGCTGGGAATCCTGGTTTTCTGGCACTCTTGTTGAGCCCAGTACTGGGCCACTCAGAAGGAGAGGGTGGTTCTGGGACTTGGAGAGCCTGTGAGGTCAAGCCAGGCCAGATCTGACCGTGTGTGTGTGTGTGTGTGTGTGTGTGTGTCAGAGAGAGCAACAGAGACTGGCACAAAAAGCAGCTCAGCCATCCTCCATACTGGCCAACATCTGTTGTCACCTCCTCTGTGCCCAAAGGAAGAGAAAGGAAATGGGACCCCTCCCCTGTCCGGCCAGGGGCTTAGAGTCCGGTGAGGGAGCAGGAGCTTGGGCAAAATCTAGAAGTGTCCTCCATGCATGGAATGCCTGCTGTGTCCTCTAATTTCATCTGCCTGACAACTGCTTGAGGAAGGGGTGGGGGGCAGGTATTACCCATGTCACTGCTGAAGAAAATGAGGCTAGGGAAGGTTCATGGGCTCACCCACAGGAAGTTCCATGGGAAGCCGACACCCATCTGCATTTGCTGACCATTGAATTCCCAGTGATGGGCACCAAGGCAGATGGCCGGCAAGTCTTCATTGAGTGAGGCAGTGAATGAATGAATGAATGAAGTGTCAGAGGCAAGATTAGAACCCAGGTCTGACTGCCACAAGTGCCAGATGTTCCTTGATTTGCAGACGTGCAAAACTCTCTAAGAGAAGTCAATGCAAAGCAGTGTGGGAACCAAGCTTGTTGTGTCAGACGCCGCCAGGAGTGACACAAAGAGCAGGAACATTTGGTTGAGGTTTTGAAGTATAAGCAGGAGTTTTCTCAACTGACCATTCATTCCCCAAATGTTTAGTCAGCCTCCATTGGCTGTCTGGCATTCTTCTAGGAGCTGGGATCCAGCAATGAAGGACGTAAGATTTCTGTCCTCGTGGGGTTTAGATTAAAGAAGGTCAGAGGAGAGAGCATTTCGGGCAGAGGGAACAGCACGGGTGAGGAGCAAGGAGGTGTGTGCTGGGAATGCAGAACGTGGGGTATATTTGGGTGGGAGGGGTGTGAAGGGATTGCTGGGAAGACGAAACTGGAGAAATAAGCCCAGGTCCAGAGGGTTTTGAGTGCCTGAGGGCAGGTGGGAACAGGGAAAGGGGGTGTTTGTTTGTTCGTTTGTTTGTTTGTTTGTAACTCATTGACCCAGTACGTTTGACTGCATCTGTGATTTTTTTTTACTTAGTTTATGTAAACTAGTTTATGTATTTTTAGTTTATGTGTTTTTCTCCTAACTTAAGCCATGGATACCACCACAAAAAAAAAAACCTGGAGCTCCAAAAGTTTTTAGTGCCATTGAGGAGAAAAGAAATCAGCATTGCTCATTGTCCATCTTTTCATATTTTACACTGATTATGGTACCGAAAAATATTTCCACATTTAAAGCTGGAGCCTTCACGTCAGGTACCCAGACCTCAGCATGGGTGGTTACGTTGCTTATAAAATATGTGACATGTTTTAATTTCTTTAAATCAATCAATCAATCATTTGTGATGTCTTTGGCAGGGATAAGATAGAAAACAGGCTTTTATTTTATTAGGAAGCTGAGGTTGTCAACATTTCAAGTGGGAGGTTGCCTGACCCAGGTTCCTGCAGATTGTGGGGGAAACTTAAAGCAGAAGAAGCCGGGACTCAACTCGAATGTGGCTCTGTGGAGGAGGCGGGCAGGGGGCCTTGTGTCCACATGGGACCCACTGGGCTATGGGGATGTGCTCGGAACAAACACTGGGGCGGCTCCTTCTGCAGTGAGCAAAAAGTGACAAGATGACAGCTGACCTCCTCTGGGTCCAGGGGCTCTGCCTGGCCAGATCAGGAAGAGAATCCCAAGGGTGCAGCAGCAAGTAAGGCAGTCAACATGAAGGAAGGAGAGGGGGCTTAGGCAGGACCTAGAAGGGTCTCTGAAAGCCAGGAATGGGGAGTGGGTTGATGGAGATACCAACATGGGCCCAGTAGGGACCAGGGTCTGCAGAAGCCGAAAGGCGAGCAAGGGCCCAGCGCAGGGCTGATTCACAGCAGGTGCTCAGCAACCATCTATTACGTGAACAGCCTCGAACACCAGGCTGATTGACTTTACGTCTTCTAACAGCTTTGATAGGTTAGATGCTTTCTATGTGCTCAGAGGTCATTTTGCTAAAAGCCTTTCATTCTTGCATTATCTCATTTTACAGAGGAGGAAACTGAGGCTCAGACTGACTGAGCAGCTTAGCCAGGGTCACAAAGTGCTAGAGCCCAGGCTTGACCCCAGGCCCCTGTGAGCTCAGCCCCTAAGCTCCCTGTCTCCGGAGGTGTGGTCTTGCAGGAGAAGGAAGTGCAGAGTCCAGGCTGCATCGTGGCGTTCGTGGGACCTAGGAAATTTCACTTTGACAGAGCCCTTCCTCCATAAAAAAATAATGTGTGTGTGTGTGTGTGTGTGTGTGTGTGTGTGTGTGTTAAAATTATTGTCTCTGACTCTTGGTATAAAAAAATATATATTCCAGGCTGGCCTATAGTCACTTTTTTCTTCTGACTTCAAAGATACTAAAATACTTCCATGGACCCCTGAACTATCACGAATTGCAGGTGGCGGCCGGCTGTGCAAGCCGGAGCAGGGGGCCTGGGCGAAGGGGCCCCAGAGCTGTGGTCTGCACCCAAGAGTAGATCAATCTCCACTCACTGAGGCGCAGCCTTTGGAGCCCCTCAGTGGGTCAAGGGGCAGTCCCACAGCATGTCAGATCTCTGCGGGTCACCTCCAGGCCATGACACTCCTCCTTTTTGAGACATTTGCCCCTCTTCGGCTGGACAGTCAGAGGGAGAGAGGTCTCTGTTACCAGGGGACTCAGGGCAGGCCAACTCTGCGCACACAGAGAAACAGCAGGAAAATCCAGCCACCCCAAGCTCCAGCCCTGCCCTTCCCCCAGCCCTACAGGTGGGGAGATGCTCGGACTGCCCTCTGCCCTCTGCCCTCAGCTTCCCGGAGCTGTCTCCCTGGGAGGAGTTGGGGCCCCACCGGTGACCTTTGGCATCCTTCATCTTTGTCTTTCCTTCTGCCCTCATCCCCAATCACTCAGGAGCTCATGGGCAGGGATTGTGGACACTGGCAGGGAGGGGCTGCCCCCAGCCCAGTCTCCCAGAGCCTGCCCTGCCCACCCTCACACTGGGCTGTGGGAGCCCCTCACCTCAGCTTCCCACAGCCTTCAGTTGCGTCTCCTCTGGAAGGCAAAACCACGCTTCCTGGGCTTCCTGACAATCCCCCGTACCAGCTCCTGTTGCTAGCTTTCTAAAAGAAAACATGGATACTTTTCAACTTGGCTATATGCCAGGCTCTGGGCTCCACACTATACTTATCCAATGCCCATAACAACTCCACAAAGTAGGCACTATCCTTGCCCCATAAGGGAGCAGTATGGGTAAGGGACTTAGCAAATAGCCAGATCGGGATTCCCAGCTGCCTGGCTTGCTCCTCCCGAGCCCTGAGCTCCAAGCACCAGGCTCCGGCTGCTTCCCTGGTTGAATTCTTCAACATCTCCCCATCCTCCATTCCCCAACCTAACTCTCAAGGCTGTCCGAACCTGCCCTTTGTCAAACTTCTGTAACGCCCCTCCCCACTGCACCCTCCACATGGCATCAGGTGCTCCCCAGCCTTCCAGAACCACGGATGGTTCTTCACACACACATACACGTGTGCAAGCACACGCATCTCCTCATTTCACCCTCCTCTGCCTTTGGGTGTCTGTTCCCTCCACCTGGAACACCCTTCCCGCAGGAGGAAGTTCTCTGCCGACTGAGCATGGAGTTTTGACAGACTGACTTGGGTCTTAATCCCACCACTGCCCCTGAGCCCAACTGTGTGAACGTGACCTTGATCAGTCATCCTGTTTCTCTGAGCACAATTTCCTCATCCCTAAGACTGGGGCCACAGGCCCAGCTCACTGTTTTCATGAGAATTCCCTGGGAAAGTGTGGGTAGAGTGACAGGCATAGAGTGGAATTCAGTGGATATTCTCTCTGCTGGCCCCACCATCACCACCACTTAACCCCCATCTGTTCATCTTGTAAACTTTGGCTCATATGTCACCTCCTCTGAGATGACTTCCAGGATTGCCTCAGGCAAGCAGGCAGAGTGCTGCTCCCTGGGCTATGAGCTCTGGGAGGGTCTGAGTCTCCTCTGGACCCCAGTCCAAAACACAAGGTTGGCTGTGCTGTGATGCTTGTTGGTTGAAAAGAAGAAAGAAGGAGGAATTAAATGGGTCAGAAGAAGGTGGTTAGGAGTTGATGAATGGGACTGGACGATGGAGATTAATAGTGGAAAATAACTTGAGCCTTAATTATTTCGGTAATTAGGTCCAAAATGGCCAGAGCAGGAAGAAGGGGTCTGCATTCAGCCAGATTACCTAATAACCCAGCTGTGCAGACTGCCCCAGCATTCCTCAGAACCCCATGAAGCAGACCCCGCGCCCCATCTGCACCTCCCCCACAAGGCCCCAGAGACTCGGAGCCCCAGCACCCCTTGCTGGACTGAAGGGGAGCCTCAGGAAGCTGAGGTGGGCTACACCCCCACCTGGTGGGCTCCCTGGAATTGGGGGGAGGAGGGATTCTCAAAATGGTTTTCCCTCTTCATTGTATACCAGGCCCTGTGCTGAGCCAGGGAATCAGATCTGGTTCTTGTCCCAGGACTCAGAGTGGAGGGGCTGAGGGGTAGAAAGTGGGGAAACCCGCAGGTTAAGCTAGGAGTGAGCAAAAGCAGGGCCCTACCCCTCCTCCTCTCATCCCCCACCCCAGGTTGTCCCCAACACCACTCCTACCCACCGTGGCCCCCTCACACCCTCCCCTTTTCCATCTCCTCCTCGGACCCCTCTTCTCCACCAGCAGGCAGCCCCACTCCCACCTCTCCCCACTGTCCCCCACCCCCTACCTCCCCCCCACCCCTGCCACTGCTCCCTCCCCCTATTCCCATCCTCCCTGGTCTCCATCCCTTCCCTGACAGCCTCAATAATAACAGCCTCCAAACCAGCCCGACAGGTTCCAGCAGACCCGGCCCTGCCCCCAGGCTGCTGAGGAGGTGGAGCAGGGAACCCCAGCTGCTGGCAGCCTGAAAATACCAATTATCTCTGCAGTCCGCTGGCCTGCCCAGCCAGCCCAGCCAGCCCAGCTCCGCGGCCCTGGGGAGGTGAGGGGGAGCAGGGGAGGATGCCCTGGACACAGACCAGAGGACCGGACCCTGTGTCTGGTCCCAGCAGTCCAGGAACGAGCCAGCCAAGGACGCCTTCTCTTCTGGGAGCTGACAAGCCTGAAGCGTTCCGCCAGACCAGACAGACACATTGGCTTACCCGTAATTCCACGCTGGACACATCACCTGGTTAAAAGGAGTGAAGTTATATAAAAAAAAAACGAGAAATTCAGGGGGGAGGGGCGAATTAGCAACACTTTTTCTTATTGATGCCTCGTTTGAAGCTTTGACCTGAACCAGCGAAGAAAATCCCTCCCCGAGCCACGGTTTCCAGGTTCAGCTCTCCCCACCGGGTCTTCTCACGCCCCTGGGCCAGCGACAAGAGCTGAGGAGGGGAGACTGGAGGGACCAGTGGGAAGAGCGTGTGTGATTCTGAGTGTGACTGGGGGGGGGGGGGCGTGTCTCCAGGTGCATGAGCAAATATCTGTCAGTCGGACGGTCTGGGTTCAAATCCAGCTTCACGGCGTCTTGGCTGTGTGGCCCCTGGAAAACCACTTCCCTCTCTGTGTCTCCCCACCTGTAAAACGGGCAAACCCGCCTCCCGGGGCTCTCGTGAGGACTGGAGGAATGTGCAAAGGTGAAGCGTGTCGCAGAGCACACGTGGTGGGTGCCTCTGCAGTGCTTCCTGTCATTCCCGCTATCAACACTATCAGCAGCGATAGTGTTATCGTCACTATTAAGGCTCCTCCGCACACCGGGACCCGCGGCCCTCCGCCGTTCCCGGGAGCATCGATTGTGTGCGCGCATTTGTGTGTGGCCGAGAAAGAGCCCCGTGGAGGAATAAATGGATCTTCCTGGGTAAATGGCATTTCCAGATTACAGTTTTAATTACAGTTTTATAGATTGGACTTTCGACTTGGGTCTCACGGGGCTAAAATCAAAGTGTCGGCAGGGGACTCGGGGAAGACTGTGTTTCCTCGCCTTTGCTGGCTCAGAGAAGCCGCTGCTTTCCCTGGTCCCTGCCCCCTTCTTCCCTACTCCCGCCCACTGCAGCCTGGGGAGGATCTCCACCTTAAGAAACATGGCGATGACACTTGCCCCACCAGATAACCCAGGGTAATTTCCCCAGGTCAAGGTCATTAACTCTAATCATATCTGCAAAGTCCTTTTGCCACAGTAAGATAACATACTCACAGGTTCCAGAGATTAGGCCGCTGCTCTGCCTCCCACAAATGGGAAAAGGCCCTCCTGGTGCTAAATTTGCTGCCGTTGAGTCATATTAGTGAGGACCCACCTTCTGTGTCTCTCCTGGAGCTCCGGGCTCTGGAAGATGCTGGAGGTAGCCAGACTGGCAATGGACAAGCCACAGGCTCCATGTTCAAGAGCACCCCAGTAAAAGGTTCCCACGTGCAGCCGGTTTGGGTAACACCTCCCAGCCCTGAAAGGACAGTGAGGTGTGGATGAGGCTCTGCCACCGGCCCGCTGCTTATCTTGTGGACAATGCTCCCGGTCTGCTCATCTGTACAGCGTTCCGAGGACCACACGCATCGACATGTGGAGTTCCCGTGACAGTGCTGGGTGTGCAGAGAGGACTCAGTCTCTGCTTCAACACGCCCACTCCGCATCCTGGGACACGGAGGTCAGGTTCACAATTACAACAGCATGTGGGTGTGGCAGGGTGTGTGTGCATGCGTGCACGTGTGTGTGTACATTGGAAAGTGTGTGAGGGTGAGTGTGGAATTGAATGTGTAAGAGAGTGCTTCCTTCCCAGCACGGAGAAGCGTGCCCTGTGCTCTTCCCCACGGGCACCGAGCCTCCCCTCACCTTCCCCTGATGGCCGAAGCCAGCACCTGCAGGCCCCGGGGTTCAGGGAGCCTGAGCACCGTGAACTGCCCCAAGCGGCCATTCTCCCAGCCTCCCGTTCTGCACTTTCTGTTCCAGAAGTCGTCTCCTGCCACTTTATTACAGAGAACCACGGGTCAGGCCGCAGACCTTTGAACACTTGCAGCTGTTAAGGCCAGACTTTGCACTGACAAGAGGTCCAAAACATACTGTTAAGCAAAAGAAGTGAGTTTCACAACACCAGGTAGAGGTTGGACCTGTTTTGGTTTAAAAAAAAAAATAGCGTCCATCTTGCCAAGGTTCAGAAACACACATGCTTTCAAGTCACGCGACAGACTCACGATGTGAGTCTGGGGAGAAGTCGGGCCTGTGTCTCACTGCCCCGAGTAACCTCCCCGTAAAGACACTCAATTCCTGTTTTCAAGTGGGGGATGGGCCCCAGGCTCTGTAGTCAGTGAAGAGACAGTGTCAGGCTCCAGGCATATATTTGCAATGAAAGAGAAGAGCTTTTTCAGACCTCTGAATCTTTTTTTCCGTTACATTGTACATTTCCTTAAATGTTTTTTTTCAAACAAGCTTATACAGGTGTCCCAAAAATCTTAGGACAGTTTTAAGCTCTAAAAGTAGTATTTCTCTAACCATACAAAATAAAGACAAAGAAGTAAACATATAATCAAATATTTTTGTAAAAACGGTACCCTGGGAAAATGGGTGACGTTTCTCACACAGACACGAGCAGCGTGGGCCTGCCCAGCTGAAGAACGGGCGGAGGTTGGTCCGGAGCTCCTGCCGCCGTGGGGGCTCACGGGACTGCCCGGATAGCCCCCACTCCGGCCTCAGGGAAGGTCAGCAGTGTCTACAGCCAGACACGGGATGTCGCCCCCGGTGCTGCGCACCCAAGCACATACACACACTCACACGGGGTTCTGCAAACAAACCCCTTACAAATGAATAGTTTTCATTCTTAGCCAGCATCAGTCTAGGAAAAGGACGATCCAGCTTCCGTGGCCGACTGCCCCTCCACCCCCCGGCCACGGAGTCCCCTTGGGCACGCCAGTTTTATTCTCGGACCTATGATTTCTCCATCTACCGAATGGGGACCGATGATGGTGCTGGCGAAGCGCCCAACCCAGGGCCCGATCCGAGATAGGTGCTCAGTAAATAGGTTTTCCAAAGAAGTGAAGCCCACGGCCGCTCCCCTGTCCCTGGGCTCTGGCCAGGGAGGAGTTCGTCATCAGAAGTGGGCTGGCTGCCTGCACAGAGCAGAGTCCACTGGCTTTATCAGGCCGGCCTCACTCTGCCTCCCGCAGGGCTGGCCTCTGGCCTCTGGCCTCTGACCACCTGTACCTGACTATTCCAGGACACGTGCCACACGATCCCATGGCCCCAGAGCTCGGAGGATCCTCACTGCCTGCCTGGGAGGGGAGCAACATACTTCCCATTTTGCAGGTGGGAAAACTAAGGCTCAGGGAGGTGAAGAAACTTGGATGCACACGTCTGTTTTCATTCATTCATTCATTCATTCATTCACAATGTTTACACGAGATGCTAGTGAGGACCAGGCATGTTTTACACTGGAGGAGGGAGGAACCAGCAGCAAACCGCACCTACAGTGTTGCTAATATCATAGAATCAGCATTGGCTTCACTGCGTGTGGCCTGTGCAGTCACACATTGGGCCCCGCTGATTCAAAGGGGCAATGCTTGGTTTCCTGCTCTGCTATTGCTGTCTTGAACTTGTCAATAGTTTTTAAACAAGAGGCCCTTCATCTTCATTTAAACTTGGCCTTAAAAGTTATGTGACCGATGGAGTTAAGAGGATTATGAAACCAAATAGGGGGTTCCCAGTAGACAACTGTGTGGGCACGGGAATCTGAGCCAACCTTGGAGAGGCGGGGTTAACAACAGTGGGTAAGGGGTGACTGGTTCAGTCCAGCGCCTTAGAGTGACCTTTCTAAGAGAATAAATTTTTGGCTGAGGCCTGACAAATGAGCAGTAACTGGTAAAGGGGTGGAGAGATGAGATGAAAACTCAGTCTCCTTAGCTATAAAACGGAGACAGTGATCCTGACCCTGCTGGACTGGCCATTACAGTGTTTCATTCCACTCACTCATCCGTTCATTCATTCAGCCAATGTCTCTTGAGCAGCTACTATGTGGCAGGCGCCAACCAGATGCTGCGGACTAATGTAACAGGGAAAGACAAAACACGTCACAGCTTGTGACGCTCATGTCCTAGCTGGGAGATGGATATTAAAACAACTCACTCCATAGACCACTGTGTATGTGCTCCTGGGATCTGTGCGGGGAAGATGTGCAGGGTGCTAAGAAGCACAATGGGGCCTGGACTGAGCTGGGTGTGTGGAGTTCTCAGTCCCAGCCAGGGCCAGGCACAGAGGAGGCCCCTGGAGAATGCAGGCTCGTGGGGCCTGGCCCTGCATTTTATTTAACTTTGGGCACAGGCCCAGCGAGGAGCTGTGGGCCCTGCTGATTCCAGGAGGCACCATGCCAGCAGCCACCTGGCTGTGCCCTGGTCGTGGGGCAGTGGGTGGACCTTGAGAGGAGCTGGCCCACAGCAGAGAGAGGGCAGGAGAGCAATAAAAAGCTTAATTAGAGGGAGACAGCTTCCAGAGGGAGGGAGGGAGGCTAGCTAGCTTTACTGACCAGCTACTCTGTGCCTGGCATTTCCAACACACGTGTCAGTCCACCTTCAGGGCCCTGTAAGGCAGGCGCCCCGTATTACAGTAGCAGAAACTAAGTCTCAGACAGGGCTGAGCAACTACCCAAGGTCATGCATGAAGTCGGGACCAAAATGCAGTCCCCCGACTTCCAGAGCAGATGCTCCACTGCCTCCACTCACCTCCTGACCAGAAATCTGCCCAAGGACTTGACAGTCCACCACAGAAATTTCTCTCCAGCCCCAGGACCAGCAATACTTATGTTTTTTCCTGAGCTGTGTGTTTGTGTTTCCTTGAGAAGCGTTGTGGGTCTTCAAGTTTATCTTGTTTCCCTTTTCCCATTGGCTACTAGGAAGCCCAGTGCCAACTCTGTGGCCCCCCTCAAGGCAGACGTCATGTTCTATGTGAACCATATTTTACTTCTAGCTCAATATCACTCTTACCCTGCTTTTAGTTTTCCATTTCTGACTTTTACTAATGTGTGGTCTGATGTGGTTCACTCTATTATAGTCAGCTTCATGGTAAACCTCCTCAGCTTTCTCCGCATGCCTGCTCCATCCTTCCCGCTCTGCGTGGAGCCTTTCTCTGGCTCCTCGTGCACCAGGACCAGGGGAGGCTGCCCCACCTCTCCATTCTTTCCCTTTCCCCATTCACGCTCCCACCCCCTCTGAATAGCACCCCACAGTCCGAACTCTAATTTCCTTGGAGGTAGATGCTTATTGACCCAGCGTGGACCAGGTGTCCGTGCCTAGTTCAAGCAGCTGTGGCCATGGGCAGGGTCACACAGTGCTGCTACAGCAACAGGAACCATCACCACGGGGTAGTACCCAGACCCCTCACCCTGGCCCCAGGGCCCCTCAGGAGCTGTGTGCCACCTGCTGCCCCTCAGTCTCCGACAAACAGGACAACTTGCTGGTCCACTTGGTGTTCTGGAAACGTTCTCCATGGCCACCCCTGAGATTTCACCCAGGCTCACTCCTCCCCCAGGGCCCTTTCCTCCAGCTCTAGCTGTGTTAGTTAATGACCAACCCCACCGCTGCCCGCTCCCTCTCCTAAGCTTGCCCCTGCTGCCTGCCACTTCTCGTCCCCTTCTCACTCCCTCTTGTTCTGTGCCCCCCCTTGCCAACCCTGCACCACCAGGTTCCATAGGCTATGGTTTCACCCAGAAAATGCCAGACACTCAGACGGCAGAGACTTTGGAGCAAGGAGCCATCCTGGAGACAGACAGTCCTCAATTTGAGTCCTAATTCAGCCACCAAGCAGGAGGACTTGGACACACCTCTCTCAAGCTGCCACCTGGGGACACAGATGCACCGTCACTCAGAGTTACGGTGGGACCACGTGGGAGTCACTGAGGTCCAGATACCCAGTGCTACATACTGAGAGCGCCCCCAGGGTTTGTGGAGTGAACGAGCAGATTCGTGCCCGAAGATGGTGTTTTCAATACTGCACACATTCCACTCCCAACTGCTCGTGACCCTCTCAGTTTCAGGGGCACCGGGGAGAGCGTGGTGAGCAGCCCCTACCCTCGGACTCTGTGACCTGTTTCCAGGAGGTAGAGGTGGTGACCTCACACACACAGCACAGGGGACAGGCCTCTGCAGACTCTGGGCTCAGACCCTGACCCACCCTCGGCCTCTCCCCAAGGGGATCGCACACTGCCCCTGCGTCCGGAAGGCCCGCTCTGGAAGCAGGGCTGAGCCCCTTTGCCCCCTCCAAGCTTCTGACCACCTCCTGCACCTGGGAGACCCTGGCGGGATGGGGAGGGTGTTGGAGGGAAGGCAGAGGGGCCGAATTTGCTGACAGTCACCTGCTCCGTGCCAGTCACTGCACTTACTGCTTCACGTGCACTTTCTCATTGACTCCTCACTTCCCCTCCAGCACCTGGCCAGATTAATATGATTATACCCACGTTGCAAATGAGGGAAGTGAGGCTCAGAAAGATTACCTGGCCTCTTCAGGCCACCCAGGTGGTGGAAGCAGAGCTTCAGACCAGGACTGCCAGCCTGCAGAAACTGGGGTCCGGCCAAGGCGGCAGGGTGACAACCCCACCCCCAGCCCCAGTGAGAAGCTCCGGCCCAGCCAGGCCCAGCTGAGAGGAGCAAGGCTGGCCCCTGCTCTCCTGAGGGGTGGGAAGGAGACTGTTTGCAAGGAGACAAGAGTGGACAGAGGCCAGCTGTTCATACCTCCAGGCTGGGGAGGGGCCGGGTGTCATCACCTACCACCCAGAGCGCCTTGGGAGGGACAGACTACAGCTGAGGGCGCTTTGTGAGCAGAGGTGCCCAGGCAGGAGGCCCCGTGGCAGGGCTCGAACTCGGGGCCGTGTGCTGCTCTGGATGATGCCTGGAGACTTCAGGGGCCTTCTCTAGAGTCTGAGCCTGGACCAGGTGCCTCCAAGGTCTCTTCACCAGCAGATCTTCCTCTGGAGGAGTGACTGGGCCCCAACAATGGCTGACCAAGGTAGTGAAGATGAAGATGACGGCGGTGATCCTGGTGACTGTGATGCTAACAACGATGACAGGTGGCGCACGGAGTTCTACACATCTATCTATCTGTCCAACACTGTTCTAAGCTCTTTATTGCACAACAGCCCTGTGGGGTGGGTATGCAAATTATTGAACCCATTTTGCAGATGAAGAAACTGAGATAGCAAGCAGTGAATTAATTAACTTGTCCGAAATCACACAGGTAGAACGTGTTGGAGCTGGCAGTCTGGTTTCAAAGTCTCACAGTCCTATCTGCAAAATTACAATACGTAGACTTACTGTCTGCAAAATTACAATACATAGACCTCCGTTAGACTTACAATACAGTGAAAACAGCTGCCACTGTTTACTGAGCACCTATTATGCATCGGGCACTGTGCTAAGCCCTTCGAGTGCATTATCTAACTGAATTCTAGCATGAGTGTTATTTAACTCCTTGACATTATCTGTTTCCTTCAGCTGATGCACAAAATCTGAAAGCTTAGGCTGATAGTAATCTCTCCGATATCACAGGGCCAGTAAATGCAGAAGTGGCTGGCAAGCCCAGGCAGCCTGACTCTGTGTACCCCCTTTTAACCACAGAGACACATCATAGTTTTTCTGCGGCTCTGTGCACACACGCACACACACACACTTGCCTGCACCCACGTGCACACTCATGCATGCATACCAGGACACCCTCACCCCAGGTAGGCTCACTGAAAACTGGCCGTGTTCCTAGCAAGTTAGGGCCCCAAGCCCTTGGTCTAAGGCTCAACAGGCTCCCTCTAAAACGTGGTTCCCAAGGTGGGAAGCAAAATTGACACTGCCAAAAGATGCTGGCAAGCCCTGTCAGTCAAGGCTCCCTGGGCTCTGAGCATCTGGAAAAAGCCAGCGGGGGTGAGAATATTCGCACTCGGGACTGAAGCTCCAGCTCCTTTCTCACAGTGTGCTCACAGCTGCACGTCCCACTTCCCGGAGCTCCTGCTGGGGGTGCAGGCCGCCTTCCAGGGCCTCCCTGCCAGTCAATTTCAGCACACGCTGAGCCAGCGGTGAACCAGTCAGACCTGTTTGACTGTCTCCAGGCTGCCGTGCAGGAGTCTGGGCTTGTGGCAGTCTAACCCTCCCAGGGTGCTTCTAGGAGTTCCTCCTGAGCTCCTGCCTCCTTTCTGTAAGGCCGGGCCCTGCAACTGCAAGGGTCCAGAGATGACTGAGATTCAGTCCTCTGTCCAGAACTCACATCTTCCTAGGGAGACACCACCAGCCCAGGGCGCCAACCATCGACACAGCCACCACGCACTGAGCCCCACCACCCACCAGGCACCATGGACAGTCTTTAGGTCCACAGATCCCTCCTGAAGTGAGATGTGGGCAGGATGCTCCCCATTCATCAAAGGCAATGGAGGCTCAGAGAGGTGAGGTGACTTACACCCAGGCTTCCTGGATCCACAATTTGAATTCCTTCTGGGCCCCCACTCCAGCTCCAGTGAGGGTTTCAGGGGGAAGGCAAATGTCTTCTTTTTGGTGGCTGTGTCCTTGGAGCAATTGCAGAAGGAGGTGATCTGAAGCAGCTCAGGCCAAGGTTGGAGAGCCCCAGGCAGGTCCCGGGGGTCAGCCTGGTCGGAGCACAGGACGGGGAGTGCGCAAGGGAGACATAAGGGCTCACGGTGCAGGGTCCTGCAGCCCAGGCTGAAAAACTGGAAGTGCGCCCTGGAGGCAATGGGGAGCCATAAACGGTCTCTGAGCAGGACCAGTTGCCAATATCTCAGAAAATTAATTTAAAAGCAATGTCCCCAACAGAGCACAGATGGCTCCAGAGGAGGGTGCAGAGCAGTATGGGGCAGGGGAGGGGGGAGGGGGAGCTCCTCTCAGAGTCAAGTCTCCACTAAAAAAAAAAAGAAAAGAATTTTCACCCAGTTACAGATTCTACCTCATCTGTCCTGCAGCCCCCAGCCGGGCTTCAGCATTAGACTGCCTGAGTTTGAACCCCAGCACCGCCACTTACTAGCTGTGCATTCTCGGGCTGGTTGTTTAACCTCTCTGTGACTCCATTTCCTCGTCCAGAAAATGGGGAGAACATGACCCCCCTGCCTCACAGGGTCATTGTGAGGGTTACAGGAGTTAGTAGCTGTAAAACGCTTCCACTGGAAGACTCCCAAGAACCCACTTCAGGCTCCGGGGTCTACAATCTGCAGAATGAATCTATTACCCATCAACAGTTCCCCAAGTTTCAGCCTAATGCTTCTGCTTTTTGGGAACAGAACCTTTTGGCCCTTCTTGGTCTTCTGGTGCACTCTCCCCGCTCATGCAAAGAGAGAGAGAGGAAGGCAGCCACCCCAGAGAACACCATAGAGCCACCCTTTTCAGATACTCCAGCTAAGGAGAGGTCTTTTAGTTCTACGATGTCTAGAATCCAATTGATATGTAACATTCCTACTACATAAAATTGTAAAACCCAGGGAAAGATCACTCTCTGTTGACCTTGAAGGAGACAGAAGCGGGGCAGGCCAACAGGAGACAGACAAACACGGGTTGCCTTCAGATGTCGCCTGAGGGCCAGGGCCGAAATTCCAGGGGCCTCTGGGCTTCGGTCCTGCCCTTTGACCTTCCCCAAATTGCTTCTGAATCCGGGCTCAGACTCTCGAATGGCAGAAGCCACAGTTTAGGCGGAACTGAAATCCAGAGCACTGCTTGCTCTCTTCTCAGGCGGGGACAAACCGGAGACTTGATTTTGCAGAAAGACAGAGGCAGGATCTGAGATTCCCTGGTAGGGTGGGGCCTGGAAGACAAGTTTGGAAGACTCTAGGAATGGACCGAGAAAGAAGCGGGGCATTCCAGTTTGAGGTGTGGGAGTGGATAAAGCAGCCAGGGGTGCATCAGAGAGACAACATGCAAGCAGAGCTCGCCCCCTAGAAATAAGCTCCGGTCCCCAAGACGTGGAACAACAAGGACTTTTAGGAGTTTGCAGGGCCCAGTGGCATTAGGGGCACACACCCTTCGCTCGGCCTGAAGACATGGTTCCCTGACTTTATTTACCTAGCTCTGAAATGGACCTAGTGACATTGACCCCTGATCCCCCCTAGTGTGCAGTAAAGGGCCAGAAGTCATATGAGGAGTGCACGGGGCGGGAGTGGGGGGTTGGTGGGGAGGGCTGCTCTCAGGTGGGCTTTGATTTCTCAGCCACCACCACCACCCAGAAGAAATGTCCTCCCTCCACAGTCAGCTGCGAGAGCGCCTCTTCCTGAATCAGTGAAACAGAAAGCAGGAGCTCGGGGAAGGTTAATTTTGACTTGAGGACACTGAATACAATCTTTTCTGGATGTTTACAAAGTGTGTTTACCAAGCAGCCTGCTCTCCAAACCCTAGCAATAGCTTAAAACAAGAGAGCTGTTGATTTGCGAAGTATGTTCTTTTAAAAAAAACATCATCACAAATGTTGGATTTTAGAGACATTATGTCTTTTTTAAACACAACTTGTCAGGAGGGGCAACGTATTTAGGAGGCTGTCTCAGCTCAGCATGTAACGGGGAGAAGGAGTTTTTTTATTTGTTTGTTTTTTGTGGTGCTTCATTTTGTTTGTTGCTGCACGAGAGCAGAGCAAGGAGCAGGGAAGGTGGGCAGCAACAGGAGGGAAGCTGGTTACGCCGATTAGTTCCCTGCCCTCAGAATCTCAAGAAGACGCTGTCTACTCACCCACCACCACCACCATCCCCGCTTTTTTCTCTCCGAAGACCCCCCAAGCATGCAGGAGGAGCAACAATGAGACTGAGCTCTGCTGGGCCCCCCTGGCCCCCCCACTGCTGCCCCACCCCAGCGCTTCCTCACCTGCCTCTCCTTTCGGAGGTCAGCCCTTCTCCTCACAGGCACCAAAGTGTGTGTGAAAGTGCACCACTGACATAGGCAAGATTTGAAAGAATGATATACAAACAACCTTTAAAACAATTTTTAACAGCATGCATTTTACAGAGCATCAAAAATCTAGATAGCTATAAGATAGATAATTGATAAGAGAATAGACAGATAGATAAATAGAGCAAGTGAGCCAGGACCTCAACGCCATGCTTTCACAGATATTCCCCCTTTTCCCTTTAAATGTGTTTTACTCGACACATTCATTCAACCAATCACTGGGTGGTTGAGGTCCTACTAAGTGCCTGTGAGCATTCATGATACTTAAGCACATCAGTGAGCAAGACAGTCATCAGACCTCGACCTCTCACAGTGTACGTGCTGGCAGGAAGAGGCAAAAAATAATTGCTAAATAAATAAATGACCCAGCCAGGGCTCTGAGGGGATTAGTGCTGCAGGAGGGAAAGAGAAAAAGAAAAGAAATATCAGAGCAGAATAAGGCGGGGCAGGAGTGAGTGCCCAGGGACGGCTGGGGGCGGCGGGGTGGGGCTGGGGGACAGGTTGCCGGATCAGATAGGATAAGCCTTCACAAGGCAGTGAGGTCCGAACAAGGACTTGAAGGACATGAGGGAGTTTGCCACAGCTTCCCCTGGGGTAACAGTGACCAGGCGGAGGGAACCGGTCAAGCAAGGATCTGACACACGTTCCAGAAACAGTAAGACAGCCAGTGTGGTGGGAACAGAGTGAGGGAGGTAAGAAAGTAGAGGGGGAAAAAATCAGGAGGAGACAGAGGTCCTGATCACTTGTTTCACAATTAATTAAGACTAAAAGAAAATTCGATCTAGAATGTTCTTCCTCTAGCTGTTTGACTTGGACAATTCCTATTCAGCCTTCAGATCTTAGCTCAAACATCACTTCCTCCAGGATGCCCTCCCTGACCACTCTTTCCCTATGTCAGCTTCCTTGTAGTACAGATGCTCTTAGAGGGCCAGGTTAATTTTCTCCATGCCAGTTATCTCCTTTTGGAATTGTACACTGATTTGTATACTATCTAACTGCTGTCTCATAATGATATTAGATTATAAACTCCACGAGGAGTTGTGTGTGTGGATTGTTTCTTGTTTTGCTCATTGTTGCATTGCCAGCACCCTAGCACGGAGTCTGGCATATAGAAGACACACAACAAATTTTTGCTCAATGATTGAATGAATGACCTTATGTGGCAGGGCTGGAAGCAGAGCTTTCACTGAGCACAGGGTTATAGCAGCTGCAGTTCAGTAGGCTCCTGGGACCCAGACCTTTGTAGATGACAGCAGCTTCAGAAGCTGGAGTCCCTGCTGCAGCAAACCTGGACCAGCCCAGGACCCCCAGCCCTCCTTTGCACCCACCTTCTCACCCAGACCTTCTAGGATAACTTCTGTGTCCACGGGAGAGGCAAAGTCTCAAATACTCACAAAAAGCCGTTGCTTCCCCCCCGCCCCCAGCCCTGCACTTGCAGCCGCGTGGAAATGCTTTCTTTTGCTGCTCACAGAAGCATCCTAGGAGTGGGGACCGACCCTGGCGCATTTGCTGGGATGCTTGGCTAGGTGTGGAGAGGGCCGTGTGCTCCCGCACGTACGTGACCACCCGCAGGGAGCAAGTCCCGAATCACAGAGCCCTGGATCTGACAGGTAACACGCCTTAGCTGCGTGATTTACAGGGACTGGTGGGGAGAGGCTTGTCTCTGCTTTAAGAACTTGAGTGCTTCATATAAATATTTATGGGAGTCTGGGCCTCCATTAACCCCACAGCCACCACACTCCACTAGTTAGACGGTGCTTGTGTGAATGGATGTGAAGACCGGTGTTCAGTACACAAAGTGTGCATGTTTGTGCGTGTGAGTGAATGAGGGTGTGCACGGACCCATATGTGCTTTGTGAGACTGTGTACACATGTAATCGGTTGTGTTCCGATGTGCGTATAAATCCATACAAGTTTGTGCAAAATCGTGCTCATTGTATGCACACTGTGGAAGTGTATGTGTGTGGGCATTGGGACATGCATACACATGGGCATGAATACATGTGTGTGGGTACACATGTAATGCATGTGTGATGGCACATGACTATGAAAGTACATACAGGGTGGGGCGAAAGCAGGTTTACAGTTGTTCGTATGGAAGATAATACAATAATAACAGTACAAGAATAAACTGTTTCATGTACTCACAACTGCAAACCTACTTTTGCCCCATCCTGTATATAGCAAACAAGTGCATATGGATTCTGCATGTAAATGTGTGTGCATCACATGCGTGTGAGTTCATGCTACACACATGTGTGCACCTGCCCTCGGAGTGCCAGCACATCTCTGCGCAGGCCCAAGCTTCAACAGCACCCCAGAAACAGCTTCGGCCACGCTACGGGTAATTCCACCAGAATGGCCTCACCTAGAGGCTGCATCTTCTATAAACGCTTGCTCTGGTAATTATGAACATTTATTGGAGAGATCAGTTGAGAACAGATGAAAGGTGAGAGGACTGTTGATTAATCACGAACAGCACCAATGTCTCCAGCCAGCAAGGCCCAGGCGGGCCGCCCCCCACCACACAGGTGCGCACACCAGACCCGAGGCCTCGCCGCCGTCTCTGTGCCTGGCCAGGGAGCCTTGTGTCTGCGAGGCATTAAGCAGACCCCGGGGGGGCAACTACCCTCTGCAAAAGGAATTAGAAGTGAAACTGCCCCTGGCTGGCATAGCTCAGTGGATTGAGTGCGGGCTGCGAACCAAAGTGTTGCAGGTTCGATTCCCAGTCAGGGTACATGCCTGGGTTGCAGGCCACAGCCCCCAGCAACCACACATTGATGTTTCTCTCTCTCTTTCTTTCTCCCCCGCTTCCCTCTCTAAAAATAAATAAATAAATAAATCTTTTAAAAAAAGAAATGAGGCTGCCCTCCAAAAGGGCTATGTCTCACCCCTCCATACTCCCCCCCCCCACCCAACCCAGCTCTCCCCCCACTGAAATATTTCAAATAAGGGAGAATGGGTTTGCAGAGTTTGGGGGCAAAAATGCAAATGTTGGAATCAGGTAAGGAATTGAGTTCTAGGTTCTCCCCTGGGTGACACTGGGCAAGAGAGGACCACTCCAGGCCTTGTTTCTCCCTCTCTGACCTGTGTGGATAACAGTAGCTCACACTTCAGAGACTTAAGTGAAATGCCCCAGTGACTGGCCACACCTCCTGTGCTCTGTGACCTGCTTGCCCCTTGTCTGTGGAAAGGGACATGTACCAGGCTCAGACTCCCAGGGCACAAAGGAGGGCAGATCGACACATTGCCCTGTGTTGGGAAGTGCAGCCCTTAGCTGCCCATTCAGGACAGGCTGAGCTGAGCCCGCAGCCCAGCCCAGGCCCACGGCCTCTCCGCCTTGGGCCACAGGTGCAGGTCACCCTGACCCCATCACGGTGGTGAAAGTGACACATCCAAAGAAACAAGGGGACCGGGAGTGAGCTCAGGGCAGCCTGGGCCCCTGATTCCAGATGGCATCACAGGCCAGACCTATCTTGCCCTCCCCAGCTCTGAAGTAGGCCCCCTCCCACTTCCCCTCCCCACCCCCGTCCATTTACTAAAAGAAATGCAAGCCCTGGTCAAACGCACAGCTCCGAAAAGAAAACACAAAAATATAAATATTGGATCTGTGGACTTCAGCTCCTTTCTCACACCGAAACTGGCTCCTTCCACAAAGTATCAGGCCTCCTCCCGCTGCTCTGTGGCTGCCCCTCCAGGCGGAGGACACCATCCCTTTTTGATACAAATAAAAAGGAATGTGTAATGAGCGGCTGCTGTTTTACATGAAAGTACCTTCACATGCAAAGAACACGGAGAGGCAGCTAAAACTGAGGTGTGCTTCGGAACAAACCCTTATGAATAATTTAGGTGGCTTTCCAAGTTGGAGCGGCAACTTACCTCATATATTTAATTTCTTCCGAGTGAGAACTGTTAGCTCTGATCTTCTTATTTCCATGCCTCCTTGAAGACAACACGTGTAGGACAGTGGGGAAGGGTAATAAGACATTAAGAAGACATGTAAGGCATGGAAAGCATGTGTCGAACACGGTCAAGCTGCACAGCGATCGCAGAGCCAGTGCTCCCCAGGTGATGGTGGTGCTCTCCGAGGCCTGGGCCCCTGCTCCCAGGGGCAGGAACTACAGACAGGATGCAATTCTAGCAACAGCCACCTTTGCCAACAGGAGGTTGTCCTCTGGGCCAGGTAAGCTCCACCCTGGGAAGCCCTCGTGGTGGCTGCTTCTGAGAACCAGGGATACTCTGCACACCAGACTGCCCCTTCACTGCAAGTTGGCGTATCACCCGAGACTAGGGCGCCGGGAGCAGCAGCTCTTCTAACCAGACTGACTTCTTTTAGAAGGGCTGCTGCTTCATAAGACTGTGCCTACTGGTCTCACCATTTTAGGACTTTTATTTTGGTGGGGGGGGAGGACGGAGAGAGCAAACTTCTAATCCTCCCTTCCTTACATAACAAATCCAAACACTGCTATCTCTGGGATGCGAGGCCAGGCCACCAGACAGCAGGCTGTGGAGGGAAGGGTTATGCAAGAATCCAGTTCAGGGTTTTTCCTTTCTGAAAACAGAAGGGCTCAGAAGTGGGTTTTGCATCTGAAAGCCTGCAAGGGAACAAGTTGAACCTCTAAACCCAGCTGTTTCCTCGGGCCTGGGGAGAACTTGAGGAGTAGCGATGGGGAGCTGAGGAAGTGGCGGGGTTGCCTGGTGTAGCAAAAGCTGTGGCTCTAGGTCACAGAAGAAGTCAAATGACCGTCCTGGTGCATCTGCTGTGGCTCCAGGCAGCTCCCACCGCGAGCCAGAGTGGAGGATGAGGCCAGAGACAGGCACCGTGGGAGGGGTGGAGGGAGGTGAGCACCTCTGACGAGGAAGACGGTTGTTCTGCCACAGAAATGCACAGGGACCCCAGACGGAAGCAAGCCCGGCTGTGTCCGAAGGAGGGATCCAGGTCCAGGATCCCCAGTTTCCCCGGAGGTCCCTTCACGGAGATCCAGATTTGCTCCCTCTCTCCCAGCAGGGACCTCACTCCCTGTCAATCCCCAGCCAGCCCTGCCCGAAAGGATGACGGGTAAGGCTGGAGGGCTGGACCAGCCTTCGTCCTGCTGCTGCACGGCAGCTCCAGGGACGCCGGACCTCACCTCCCTCCTTTCCGGGCAACTCACGCCTACCATCCACCTCAGAACCCCCTCGCATAGCTCCCTAACCCCGGCCCCTGCCAGGCAGCGCCGGGATAAAAGGCAGAAGGGGTGGGGGTTGTAAACGGAGGGAGACAGTGTTTTGAAATGAACAGTTTACGAAGGAAAGGGAAATGACAAAGTAGGGACGCGAGAGGGGAGCTGATGGCTCTACCCGGCACGCACCGGAGCTGCTCCTAGCACTGTCCCCGACCCGCTGCGCCGAGGGTGGCACGGCTAACCCGGCCCGCACAGCTTCCTGCGCACCGTGAGACCCGAGGGTCTAAGGAGGCGGCCTTCTCCGCGCACTGGACCAGGGCCGCCCCCACCTGGGACGCGGCCTGGAATGGAGCCACGGTCCCTGGGCCTGCGAGCGTCGGGGCGTCTGCGTGTGTCTCTCTCTGCACGCCGGCGTTCCCAAGTGCAGGCGCCAGGCTGTCTACGTGGGACCAGGGCTAGCCTGGCAGACTCCTGGCTCAGGGAGATTTTCCCTGGGGTCGTGGAGGATTGCGAGGAGCTCGGGAGCATCGGGGAGCGGCGGGAACCCACCGGGAGCGCCGGGCTGCAGGGCGCCGCTGGAGTAGGACAAGCTGGGGGGCCTCTGGTTTCAATTCGCTGTTTCCTGAGCTTGTGGGCGCCGGGTCGGCGGCGTGGCGGCGGGTTGGGACAGCAGGCTGCGGGCCGAGACGTGGCCGAGGCTTGCCTGCTGTTCCAGCCCGCCCTGTAGGCTCCCGAGGGCTCGGCCTCCTCCTCCCCGGCTCCGCCATCTCCGCCCGGCTCTCGCCGGCATGTACCCCGGGCGGCTTAGTACTCAATTTTAGACTCGCAGAGCCTGCGAGGTCATCAATGTGGGTGCAGGGTGCGGGTGTCTATGTATCTGTGCGAGTGTGTCACTCGTGTTGTGGGACCGGTGGTCGGCGTCTCAGAGACACAGTTGGTCACTCCGAAGTGGCCTGAGCCACCACCTCATCCTGGACGCAGTGTCTGTGTGTCTCTGCTCGGAGGAAGGAAAAGCAGTGCTCTGGAGTTTGCGTGACCTGCTCCAGCCCTGAGGCCTTTCCCACACGGAGTCCAGGTGACTCTGGAGGTGGAGGACACCAGTCTCTTCGAGATGGTTCCAGACGGAGTCAAGCCCCCACCCCCTGGAGCTGTTTGTGGTCCTCAACCCGGGTCCCTGCGGCCTCACAGCGCTCCCCCGGCCCCCGGCCCGATGTCTCTTTCACGCCGAAGGGGAGAGGCTTGCACGAGTGAGCCTATTCTTACCGAGTTCTGTGCGTGTGCACTTGCCCACCGATGACCCAGCCACCCAAACCCCTTGCTCCTTCCTCAGTGGGTGCACGGGCAGCTGCCCTCAGCCTCAGACTCAGCCTACTCCCCGCCCCGGATCACTGTCGGAGGCTTCTCCGCCAGGTGCCTCTTTGGGTTGGTGAAATAAACTCGGAATTTAATTCCAGCAGGAATCTCTTGATTTCTCTCCTACAACACCGGCGTGCCATATAAATGTAAATTACTGCTGTTATGATTTCCACCCTTACTCTTTGGGACCTCCCCTGCTCTTTGCCATACCCAACCCCCCCCCCCACCCCACCCAGGCCTTCAGGGACCCAGGCCAAAATCTGTTCCCAGATAGTTTTGCTTCTCTCCCCCCTTCCTTCCGCAAGGCTCTTCCCAGCTTTACTCCCTGGCTGGGGCACTGCTGCTCGGGTCTCTGCACTCTCCTTCGGGCTCTGAGGGTCCACATTAGGAAGTCCAGGCCAGAGCATCAACCACAGGACTGAAAGGTTGAGTCTCCCAGGCTGCAGATGTTGGGTCCAAAGAGACCAGAAACCCCTTGAAATCAGAGAACTCTTCTCGGGTTGGGGGGCAGGCGTCCTACTCGGACTCTCAGAGGTGTCTGAGGCCAATCCTGAGTTACAGACGGGTTCCCAGGAGGCTGGGAGGGGTTTGGGGCCCCCTAGGCAGGCACTGCTCTTCTAAGTGTCTGGAAAAGGGAACGTTCTGGGACTCCCAGGCTTCAGTTGGAGCGGCCGGAGCTGCTGCACCAGACCGATGCTCCAAACCCCCTCTGAACCCCAATCTGGGGAGTCACGGAACTCCCCATCCAGCCACGCAGTACTCTTCTGTGAGGCAGCGGGCTCCAGGTCTGACTCGCAGGTACATCCTGGGCAGCGAGGGACTTCCTGTCTGAAGGGTCTTACACCTGGTGCTGGATTCCACCTGCTTCCACAAGCCCCAGGGGAGGGGAAAGGCCTCTGCTCTGAATGAGCACGCTAGCTCTGGGCAGCTTGAGTTGGTCCCAGCGAGATGCACTGGGCCGGACAAAGCTGAGGACCTCCAGCCTAGGCCGGATGGCCAGAGTGGCAAGGCTGGCCGAGCCTGATTGCCAGAAGGACCCTGCTTCCCCATCAGGGTGGCAGCTCCCAGAGTCCTGGGCTCTGCCTGCAGAGGGACCAGGCCAGCAGGCCAGCCCTGATGCCCAAACCTGAGAGCCTTGCAGAAGTGCCTCACGCCCCCTTTCAAACTGGCTCCTGGCTGGGGCCGGTTCTATATGTAATACACCTAGGGCAAGAAGCAGCAAACATGTTCGAAGTTCATGGACACACACTCACGCACTTAAGGGAGAGATCTGCTCGAATGTGGTCTGTCTCCCCATTGGCCAGGGGTGTTGAGAGTGGCCCCAAAGCGGGAGAAGAAAGTCAAAGTCGGGCGCACGGGACGCAGAGTCCTCTAAATAAACACCATTTCCATGGTTTTAATAAGCAAAATAGGAAACCATTTTAATAACCAAAAAACAGAAACCAGTCTGGATAAAACTACAATAGACTAGGTTTTAATATTTTCATATCATAAGCCAGGTTTGAAATTGATCCCTTATTTTACATGAAATAAAAACAATTTTTGTTGCAGCAAATTTGACTTCAACATAGTTGAATCCGTAAAAACCAAAGCTTGTTTCTGATGCAGGACGAATATCCACAATATTTAAAACTGCAAGCACCATGCTGTTCATACAATCGTGTTATTACTGTTAATTTATCAACTAATACAAACTCAAAATGCATCCGGCCAGCAGCGCCAGCAATTTCAAATGGGAACTAAAAAGTATGCTTTCATTTTGGTATTTTTGTCAGTGCAACTGAAATCCTTTTACTGACCTGCAGGGAGAAAAAAACTGTAATAACAAAACAAACTAACAAAAAAAAATAAAACACCCAGGTCTTCTCTATAACTACTCTACAACTGAAGGGGAGGGGGGAACACCACCAATAACTCTCCTGATAGCTCAAAAGCAGGGAAAGAAACACATATAACATGTTGGTCTAAGGAACACACCTGAAAGTTGCAAAGTTACTTGCCAATGCTTGGGTTACGGGCACTGGGCTGGTTCAACACGAGGTCAGGCCACCACCGGGCAGTGTCCCGAGCTGGTGAAGCCGCTCACTCTGCGGGCAGACGCGGCTCCAGCCATCAGTGGCGAAGGGACCCTGGAGTGATTCTTATTGCAGTCGAAAGCGAACAAGATCTGTTTTCTTCTCTTTTCCGGTTAGGGGTGTCAATTTTGCCATAACACAAGGTGGGAGCAAAGACGGTCCTGGCCCTTTGGGGTTTGAAACTCCGCAGCTGCCCTGCCCCGGGACCTGATCTGGGACCCGGTCCTCTTTCTCTCAAAACCAACAAAACTGAAAACTGAAACGGGAAGGAAAAGAGGACCGAATGGGGGCAGGGGAGGGAGTGGAAACAAGCAACTTCGGAAGGTGCCCAATACAAAGTTGTTTTCTGATGCAAAAAGCCCAGAACCACTTTTTTTTTACTTACAAAATATGCCATAATATTAAACCCAAACAAAGACACTCAGCTTGCTGCCACGTTCTCTAAGCGGTTTGGCAAGCGGGTATTTACAAGCCGACAGCTGGGACTGAAACCCGGCAAGCAGCCACTGGAGATACTGCTAACTGCGTTCCCTTCTCACTCCAAAGAAACAAGGGGTTATGATCCATGATCAAGAACATGCTAAAGTTAAACAAGAAAATGGTACAAAATAGAAATTATTACCATACATGTCCAGCATGCAGGATTAATATTTTTAATGCAGATTTTCGTATTTTTCTATGTAATGGAGCAGGCAATAAAACTGATGATATTTGCGCGCAGAATGTTCTAACTGCGGCCCGCGTCTCGGGGCTGAGAGCCAGTGTTTTCTGGACCCTGGACAGAAGGTCCGTCTGTCCCTCCTTCGCTCAGCCTCGCCTCGCGCCTGCCAGGACGCCAGGGTCCCTCTCCTCTCCTCGCCGCTCTCTTCCCGAGCTGGACTGCGCTCCGGGCCGCGAGGTAGCGGCCCCGGCTTAACGCACAAAGTTCAGAAAGCCAGGAGTCTCCAGACGACTTTGGCGACTCCTCGGGACTATGCCTCGCCGCCCTCCAGCCAGAAGAAAAGTTGCTCCGGGATTGCCCACCCCCTCGTCTGTCTCTGGCTCTGCTTGAGTCTAGGAGGCGGCGCTGGTGCGCGCTGCTCTCGCCTTGGCCAAGGTCCCCAGCCTGCCCGCGCGCCCTCCGGTCGCCCGCGTCCCGCGCGCCCTTCCTCCCTCTCCCTCAAGTCAAACAGGTCAATGCTGGGGCTGCGGCAGGGACTGGGTCCAGGGGAGTCCAGGACTGGGAACAGGGGACAGGGAGTCCGGGCCGGGGCCAGGGCGGGAACCGGGACGGGCCAAGACTCACAGAAAGAACTCAGGAGAGGAGGGGCTGTCGCTGGTGGAGCCCGCCTCCCTGAAGCCGGAGTTGGCGAGTTTCTCGCACTTGACCTTGTAGGCGTCTCTTTCGCGGGCCAGCCGGGACACCTCCTGCTTAAGCTGCTCCACCTGCTGAATGAGCTGCGTCTTCTCATTCTCCAGGTGGTGTTTCTGCTGAACGCGTTTATACCTGCACGACTGGGCGTAGCCCCGGTTCTTCAGGGTCCGCCGCTTCTGCTTCAGGCGGATCACCTCGTCCTTGGTGAAGCCCCGCAGGTGGCGGTTCAGCTCGCGCACGGACATGGACACGAGCTGGTCGTCGGAGAAGCGGTCCTCCACGCTGCCGTTACCGCCAGCCGCCGTCGCCGCTGCAGCCCCGTGCGGCCCAGGCCCGGGGTGGCTGGTGGGCAGCTGCTGCGTGGGGCTAGCCGCGTTGGACGGCGGCGGCGACGCTTGGTGATGGTGGTGATGGTGCGGGTGCGCGTGCGGACCCAGTTCTTCGTGGGTCACGCCGGCGCCCGAGTATGGATGGTGCGGGTGTGGGTGGTGGTGGTGATGGTGGTGGTGCGCACCGCGGAAGCCGTCGAAGCTCTGCAAAGGCTGTGGCACTGGGTGCGAGCCGATGAGCGCCTCCACTGCGTCCTCGGGCGTCAGGTTGAGCGCCTCGGGGTTCATCTGCTGGTAGTTGCTCGCCATCCAGTACAGGTCCTCCAGGTGGGTCTTCTGTTCAGTCGGGCTGAAGCTGGGCGACGAGGGCACCGAGCTACAGGGCGTGCTGAGCGGTGTGGAGGACACCGAGCCGGCGGGCTGCAGGCGCGTGCAGGGCCGGCCGGGACGCTCCGGGCGCCCCAGAGGCTCCTTCTTTACGTCGAACTTCAGCAGGTCAAAGTCGTTGACATACTCCATGGCCAGCGGGCTGGTGGGCAGCTCAGGCCCCATGCTCAGCTCCGCGGCCATCGCTGACGCGAGGCGCTGCCGCCGCCGGGAAACTTTGCAGCCGGCCGGGACGCGCCGAGCCGGGAGCGGGGGCGAGGAGCGGCGAGCCGGGGAGGCGGTGAGCTGAGGGCGCAGCGGGCCGGGGCCGCCGGCCAAGCCTTTGTCTGGGGACGCGGCTGCGCGCCGGAGAGTACCGAGGCTGCCTGCGCCGCCCCAGAGCTCGGGACTGCGGCCGCACTGGGGCCGGGCGGAGCCGGGAGAGGTGGAGAAGCGAGAGGGGCGCGCAGCTGTGCAGAGGGGAATCGCCGGGCAAGCGTCTGCCGCTCGGTCTCGAGCTCTCTTGCTCTTGGGTTCTCAATCTCAGCCGCTCGCAGCCCGGCGGTGCAGCTGTGCTGGATCCGGCGCCGCGGTTGCCTTTTATCGCCTTCTGATGTCACTGGAGCGCGGGGGCCCAGGCGGCCCAGCGCGCTGGCCAATGGCAGCACGGCCCCCGCGGCCCCGCGGCGCAGGGCGGGGCGCGCCTGACAGCTCCTCCGCCCCCCGCGTCAGCTGACTGGCGGCCTGAGCTGCTGGGGAGCCGGGGAGGAGGCCTAGCGGCGGGCTGGAGCGGAGTCGGACTGCCGGCCCCAAGCCCAGCCCCCATACCCTCTGAGTCTTGGCCCCCTCCCGCTCTCTTTCCGTGAGCCTTCCCCCTCTAGACCAGGCGGCCGCTTCCTCCCCTTCGCGCGCGCGCTTCTCCCTCTTTCTCCATGCCCTCCCCACCCCCTGTCCGTGTCACCCCCAAGGAGGCTCAGAACCAGAGCCGGGACAACACCTCCCGGGCCCTTTGTTCCCAAGAGCCCCCCGCCCGGTGGGGGACGCTCAGTGTGCTGCGCGGCGGCGGGCCGGGCCGGTGCCGCGCTTGCCTGTGCTTCTGCAGGGCTGCGCAGATTTGTGTGTTGAGGGGTGAGTTGGGGCTCCAGGAGTTGTGTTAAAATCCAACTCAGCCTCGGGGCACCCTCCTCAGGCCACCCTCCTCAGGGTTGTTCCCTTCCTGGAGAGTGCGCTGGCCCAATCCTGAGTAGGACTCCCCTGGCCTCGCCGCTCCCAGTGCTCAACCCACCCGCAAATGCGTAAGATGAAGGGAGCAGGGAAAGAATCAGACAAAAAGCGCCGAGTCTCCTTCCTCAGCCAAGAAGCACAGAACCCTGAGCTTCCCGACGCACGGGGCTAAGACCAGCCCAGGACGATGCTCCGGGTGGCTCTCCGCTGCTGGAGAACCAGTCCTGTTTTTGTTTGAACGTTTTGTAACGATTAAGCAGATCCCCTGCGTCAGCCAGCCAGGGAGGCTCAAACAGACATAAAGTGCGACCCCAAGTGGCCACTGTGCGCAAAGGCGCGCCGAACTGCCTGGCCAGCCGCGGGAAGGCTTGGACGACGCCTCGGACCCAGCTGAGTCCTCCTAACTGCCCCGACTCAATCCAGCCCAGAATCCAGCTGGGCTGAGCGTGCACCGGAGCCCAGATCCGGTTCCCCTAGAGCTACACACAGGTCGTGGAATCCCGTCTTTGGACTCAGCCGCGAGTTCCTAGCGGATGGTCCCCCATGAAACCCCGCGCCCAGCTCTAGGGATGGGTGGGTGGTGGGGCGGATGCCAATCAGCAGCTCCGGGTGCGGGAACGTCCGGGGCCGAGTTAAGCCGGCGGCGGAAAGTGAAAACGCCGCAGCCAGGGGGGCCAGGGTTGTCGGACGAGAACTCTGAGAGCGCAAACGGGAAGACCGAAGCGCACCTCACTAGGCATCCACACAGTTCTCGGGCACTGCGCACCCTACCTACTCCGGTCCAGTATGGCCCCAGATAAGAGGTTCCTCCTGAGGCCCGGGCCCAGGCGCCAGAATCGGACAAATCGCAAATTCGCTGTACCCGGAGACGCGACCCGCCTCCCGCGTCGCCTTCTGCGCTTCAGCTTTGGGCTCGCGCAGCGAAAGGCAGGAGAAGCGCGCACTAGGTGAGTGTGTCCGAGCCGCTGCCTGCGCAGGACAGCAGGACTATGCCGCGCCGTGGGGGTCAGGTGGACCTGACCAGTGTGGACGCGACCAGATTTTTTTAGTGTTAGAAAATAAAATGTTTGCCTTCACTTACTCTGAAAACTATTCCCTTGCGCCTTCGGTGAGGCAGAGGTGGGATGTGGTCTTAGGCTGCCTATTTTTTTAAAAGATTTTATTTATTTATTTTTAGAGAGGGAAGGGAGGGAGAAAGAGAGAGAGAGAGAGAGAGAGAGAGAAACATCAATGTGCGGTTGCTGGGGGCCGTGGCCTGCAACCCAGGCATGTGCCCTGACTGGGAATCGAACCTGCAACACTTTGGTTCCCAGCCCGCGCTCAATCCACTGAGCTACGCCAGCCAGGGCTAGGCTGCCTATTTTTAATAAAATGAATATATTTTTACCAAAATTTGGGCTGAAAGGTTTGATTCGGCAATGGCAAATGTAACGTTGGGAGAGATTGTCTCTAACCCTCTGCGAGAAAGCGTGGTCTCCGCAGAAACGATTACGCTGACTCCTGGGAGAGTCTGGGCCGAGCCGCCGCGCCTCCCCTCACCCCCCGCGCCCCGCCCGCCCGCGCCCTGAGGTAGGCGCCGGGGACAAGTACCCTCCCTATCCCTGTGTCGTGCGCACACAGTGACCACGCGCTCGGACCCAGGGCTCCGTAGGGGAACGTTTCGGGGCCACCCTGCTTGGCCGTCTGAGTCTGTGCAGAGGACGGTCCTGTCTCGAGATGGCCCGGGCTGGACGGACGCACTGGGCGCTTTCGGTGCTGTAACAGACCGGGCATGAAACCCGGGGTTTGGGGGGAAAGCTTGATGCTGTGGACTCCTGAGTCCGCGCTGAGGCAGCCGGACCAGGCTGTGCCCTCCTGCGTCTCCTGCGTCGGCCTGACCCGCGCTGTCGAAGAATGAGACCCGAGTCTCAGGAGTGTGGGGCCCTAGGAGTGCTTGTCCCACCTCTGCTGTTCCCAACCTCCCGCGTCCCTGGAGGGCCGGGCGCCGTCGCAGGGTCTCCAGAACTCCCGCTTTGTCTGGTGGGCGGGCGCGTTCTCTTTGTCCCTGTGCCTCTGTCTTCCTTGCGGTCAGTGCTGTCCCCTGGGCTCTGAGTGAGGCGTCTCTGTCCATCCCTCCGTCCACGTTCTCCTCCCCGCCAAAATCCGTTTCTTTGTCGCTCTCCCAGCCTGGCCAGTCCCTCCTCTCTCACCCCACCCCCAAACACCTCCACCAAAAAAAAATGTTGGAAACTGGAGACAGAGTCCAGCTTGCTCCGGAGTGAAGGCCACTGCAGGACAGGGGACCTCCCTTCATTGGCTGGCCTCCCTCACCGCGGCTCTTGCTGCGCGCTCTGCCATAGGGTCTTGGCACCCAAACCCATATGGCCTCTGCGTGCGGCAGTCACAGCCAGCAGCTACCTCTCCATGTTTGGACACTGAGGGGATGGGAGTGCTTGGCTCCAAGTCAGTGGGTGTACAGCAGTACCCGGAGGCTACACCCCACCCCTAAAAGAAAAGAAGGGTGGGTCGGGGGAAGAAGGGACGGAAAGGGAGGCGATGGTGGGGAAAGTGGAGTCAAGGAAGAGAAGCGACAGGGAAACACTGGAGAGGTGTATGCTCAGTCCTCATGCTCCTTTGAAGGGAAGCCAAGGGGGATCGGAGCTGGCCAGAGCCCTCTATGGAACAGTCTGTTTCTAGCGCCCAAAACTCCAGTTTGAAGTTTTTACCCTAAAGGGAGCCCCTGTCCCAGGTTGGGCCAGAGGCGAGGCGTCCTGGGCACATCGCCTTGGCATTCTTCAGCTACAGCTGGTGATCGGAAGGGGCTCTCGGCGGTCCGAGCTACCGCGGAGACTCTTAGGGTGGGGGTGGACTGAGAAGTTACTCCTTCAGGAAGCAAAGGACCCACTGCCAGCCACCAGGCTCGAGGTTTGCCGCACCGTGCCCGCCTGCCCTTGTACAGCCCACTCCCTAACTCAGAGGGACCCCACCGTGCGCTCTCTCGGGCGACTCCCGGTGAGCGCGGCGGTCCGGCAGGCAGGCGCACGCATTCAGCCCCAAGGTGCCGGTACACCCATGGTTTCTTGGGGGGCTGCAGGTGTTTGGTGTGGGAGTGGGTGTCTCCGTGCGTGCAGGGTGTGGTGAGAGGGGTGGGGGAGGGGTGTGGCGGCGGCAAGCGAATGCAGGGCGGCTCGCGGAACACTTCTAGTCAGGGAACCCTCAACTCTGGGCCTTAGCGCCCAGTGGGTCTCAGGGTTGGACTACCTAGCAGACCAAAAGGAGGCCAGTGGTCCCAGGGGCCCCAGCGAGTCTTGCCAGAGAGAAGCCAGAGTCCGGGGGTGACCCCCAGAAGCCCCCCTTCCTCGCTGCATCGCCCAGATGTGCACGACCTGCCGGTTCCACAGAGCCCTGAGGTCTGCTCCCTTTCCCCAGGCCCAGTGCCAGTGGGGCAGTGGGGGCCGGGGGTTGGGGGGGGGGTCTGTCGTTCCTTCTCCCTCCCAGCTTCCCAAGGTCTGTGGCTTCCAAGACGTGACAAGATTTTTCTCTCTTCCTCTTTCCCAAAGGCAGCTGCCACTTACTTCCCCTGTCCCCTGCCCACATAATGGCCATCCAGCTAACCCAGCACTTCCAAAAAGGTATTCCTGGTCTTCTGGGTCCTGGTGGCCTTCAGCACCCAAAAGACTCAGCAGGTCCCAGGAGGGAGCCAAAGTTACCCGATTGCTGAGGCTTTTCCCGGCCCCCCCCCCCCCCCCATGAGGGACCTCCCCCTCACACATACAGACACACACACACACACACACACACACACACCTGGGAGTAGGAATCTCTTACTGAAACTTTTTCACCTGCTTCCTCTCACATTGCTTTAATGTGAATACTAGAAAATTCTAAACTACATATGTGGCTTACATTCTATTCCTACAGGATCGTGCTGTGTTAGAAACACATTGGATGGACAGCTCTGCCTCCAATGCAGATGGGGTATTTTATGAGAATATTCACTCCCCGGTGTACATGGATTTGCAAAGCCTTTATCCTTTCCCTCGTCCTGCATTCTCACAGCTCTAATAGGTAGCAACTATTCTTATCCTGGGATACCAGGACCAAGAGCCAAATTCCTTATTTTATGAAGATAGGCAGGCAGGCAGGCAGGCAGGTAAATGCAGATGTATAGCAATGTCCTAAGAGTTTTATCGACTCATCTAGTCCTTACGTTTGCCCTTCGGTGAGGAGTATCCCCATGTTACCCAAGGGAGGAGGCTCTGCGAGACTGAGTGATTTCTTTAGTTTTGCTGCAGCGGCAGCGAGCTGGACCTCTGGGCCCCCGTACTCTGAATGCTGTGAGGCTTGTGACCTCTCTCCGGACACAGTGGCTTTCCAGGCACCCAGGTGTCGGCACAGTTCTCCAGGTGCTCCCTGGGTCAGGATTTCCAACTCTCCACAGACTTGCTGGTCCCGCTCAGGTCACGGTTGAGCCCCTGCCCAGTGCCAAGTGTCTGTGGTGTAAGGACGGAGATAAACATGCCTCTTGGTGGTGGCAAACATCCTGGGTTCCTCTAATTTCCTCTCCTCTCCCCTGGCCGTGTGGGGCAGGTGGGTGAGAGAGAAACCAAGGTAGAAAGCAAGCCAAAGGAAACAAAGTTTATAGAGTCCGCTCCTCCTGTCCTTTACCCTTGGCCTCAGCTTGACCTCTGATCTTGACCTTGATCCTTGGTCCTGCCTATGGCCTTTTTGACCTTCAGCCCCCATTCACCCACCTCTTAAATGGGGGAGGGGGTGGAAGGGGGGAGGAGTGGGTCAATGCTAATGGGAAGGTCACTGCCACTCAATGCCAGTGCGGGATGACCAGCAGGACTCCCTTCCCACCATTACTTCCTCAAGACCCCAAGGCCAGTGTTAGAGACTCTGAAACCTTATCTACGCTCCCCGGGGCTGAGGTCCTTACCTCCCACAGCCCAGCTGTCACCAGTCTATCCCTCAGCCTTAAGCTCTCAGTCCATTGCCTTCACCCTCATCCATGCCACCCTCCCATTTTGCTTAGAAAACCACAGAGGCCTTGGCAGCCTCTCTTCTTCTCCATAAGGCAATGGAGCCAGTGTTCATGCTATATGAACTTGATCATTCTACCTTTATCCCCCACTCCTAAGCTGAACTCAAATTCCTTGGATACTTGGACGAAGAACCAAACTCCTTATCAGGGCCTTTGGGCCCTGAATGGTCTGCTCCTGCCAACTTCCCCCACCTCCCCTCTCACTGCGCCCCCCTCCCAATGCTCTGCATGCACTTCCCTCTGTAAGGTCTTCCACGGCCTGAGCTGCGTTCTTCCTCAAGGGTTTGCACAGGCCGCACACCCCCACCCCACACCATCCCCAGCACGAGTCAGTCTCCGGGCTCTGAAGAACGTAGCCAGAGAAGGTGGCCTGTGGCTCTGCCCAGGCCTCAGAGGGACTGGGGTATGCTGGGGACTGGAGACGGGAAGAAGAGCCCAGGAGCCAGGGGCAGGCCCTGGTCACTCTAGGGAAGTCACACACCCTGGAGCTGTATGGCAGGCCACTGTCCCTCTCCCCTCCAAGCTGGATCGGGGCAGACCTCACATTGGGGAGAGGGCTTCCGAGGTAATGCAGGACAAGGCAAGAAAATGCTTTGGTCAGCTGGCCCAAGTATTTTCAAAGAAGAAAATATGTTACAAACACAAATTCCTGAGCCACAGTCTGACTTGACAGGTGTTCATACAGCACAGGAATTTGTATTTCAGTAAATTCCCTAGGTAATTCTGATGTTTGGGGTCTGAGAAACACACCTTGAGAAACTAGATGGAACTTGACCGTGAGCTCCTAAAGGAAGACACAGTAATGGAGTGGTCTCTGTGTCTCCAGTGGCCAAACAATGCCCAGCCCAGAGGAACTTAATTACAGTTGTGGAGGGAGGGAGGAGGGAGGGGGGGAGGGGAAGGAGGGAGGAGGGAAGGAAGAAGGGAAGGAAGGAGGGAAGGGGGAAGGGAGGGAGGGAGGGGGGAAGGGAGGGAGGGAGGGAGGGAGGGAGGGAGGAAGGAAGGAAGGAAGGAAGGAAGGAAGGAAGGAAGGAAGTTAACAACTAGAAAACATTGATGCTTTCTTGCAGGATGATGTCTCAGAGCCCTCCAGCCTTCCGTGCATGCCTTCCAGCCCTCTCCTCTCCCTTAGTTAACGATCATTCCTGAACTTCTCCTTCCTCTTCACACCAAACACCAGCTCAGAGTAAGTCAGGGCTGTCTGCGTGATCCTGTCCCACTGGCCTCCCGTCTTTCCCTCTCCTCTGTCTGGATGCTCCTCAGGGGCTTAGGGGTACAGCTTTCTGCCACATGCTCATCCCAGCTTGGGGAGTAAGCTTCTGGGTACAGGCACCATCCCACTGCAGGGACCTGCTGCCTGGGGCTGATGGAGGGGAGAACGCTGTTCGGCCATGCTGAAGTTCAGGCTCATTTTAGCCAGGAGCTGCTGTGGTCATTCCATCTCCTTCTTCCCTTTCTCCTTTTAAAAATGAATTATACAAGCCTACTTTATCATTGTAAAAAAAATGCAACAATGTGGTTTTAACATCTATGTCTAGAGCTACAGCTTGCCTTTTATTTTTACTCAGCAACTTCCGTGTCAATACATCCAGCTCTGATTCTTTCTTTTTAACTAATGCGCGGCAATCCATCCGAGGGATGCGCTGTCGTTTTTTACCCTGTCTTGTATTTATGGACATTTAAGCTATTCCCAATCTTTCACTATTGCAAACAATGCCACGACAAATAGCTCTTCACATGCTCCTTTTTGCATGCGCACGAGCATTTCTCTGGGATAGATAGCAAGAGATGAAATCGCTGCATTGAAAGATGAACACATCCGTAATGTTAATACTGTCGAATGAGCTTATATGAAGAGTGTCCCCATTTAGTTTCCCATCAGAAATGTATGAAAGTAACCTGTTTCCCCCACAGCCACACAATAGATTTTATTGGTTACTCATTTTTTTTGTATCAGTTCTGTTTATGTCCATTCTATGACCAGCACAAGGAGCAAAGGGTGCGGGAACGGGCATGGCTTCCGTCCCCACCTCCAGGGAACTGCAAGCCTTCCCGATGCCATGGGAGAGGCAGTATGAAGAAGGTGCATCCACCATGCTGGGGAACCCCAGCAAATGAGCCCATGGTCCTGTGGGGGTAGGGGAAAGGGGGGAGTTGGCTGATAAGGCTACAGAGCAGAGGGAACACTTTAACTAAGGCTTCGGGGGCTAGGCAGGAATTTTTCAAATAGAGAAGTGTAGGAGGACCTGGCGGCAGGCCCAGCCCAAACAAAGGCACAGAGCACCATCTTGGGCTCTTGGGAGGCTGTTTCAGAGAGCCTGGTCATAGAGCTGCAGGCGTCAGCAGGAGCCACCACGTGAAGGGCCTTGAATGCCGTGCCCAAGAGTCAGCCGCTTGTCCTAAGAGCTAAAAGATTATCTCCACATGGCAGGCATCTGTTTTGGTTCACTGTCAGGCACATAGTAGGTGCTCAATAAATATGTGCAGACACGGAAAGGAACATCCCAAAGGTATTCGAGCAACATGCTTCATGTTCTTTTGCCCCCCGTGGGGACAAGGCACACTCAAGGCCGGGCGCTGTGAGCTGGCTCCGTCTGGACACGTATTTCAACGGCACAGAGGAGCCAGGCTCAGGAATCCATCCGCTCCCGGGTCTCGGCCCCCCATCCCGGCCTTGTGCCAGGTCCCTTTCACCTCTGCCCGTTAGAGATTGCTTTTCGCTTCTGTGTTGACAACCCCTGTTTCTGTGTTTGGAGTGGCTGTTCAGTGCCATTTCCTGATTTAATATCAGAGCCGCACGGAGCAGGGATGCACAGTTAGCAGTTTTTGCTCCAAGTATTTTTCAAGTTCCCTTTTGATGTAAGGGTTGGGTTTGCAGCTTCCCTGATCTTGCCGAGCAGGGAGAGGGAGCAGCGAGGGGGAGAAGCTGGGAGCCAGAGGTGGGAGGAGAGGAGGAGAGGACCCAGAGAAGATTCATCTAATGCAGCTGAGCTGAGACCCCGAGCCCCTTTTAGGAAGGGGGTGGTGGAGGGCTCGGCAGAGCAGGGGGTGGGACCAGAGGGGGGACAGGCTAAAGGGCCGGCTGGCAGGTGTGGTCTCCATGAAGCAAAGCTGCTGTCACTCTTCTGTGTGGGTGTAAAGATTTTCACGTCTATGAGTATATGTCTCTGTCAGAAAAACAAAGGACTGAAAAGCTTAAGTAAGCTAATGCGATGCAATTCAAAATACAATAAAGTGAAAACAAAATTGATTTGAAGAAAAATTTAAGGTAGGTGCCGATCCCAGGGGCGCTCGGGTGCTCTGGCTGAGCATACATTGTGCCCGAGGCCGCCTGCAGAGCTAAGTGCTGGGAACAGACTGAGAGGCTCATCTTCTCACGGCAGGAACACATCTTTCCACACTCCACCCCACCCTGTGGTCAACGCAGTGGTGGAGGCACATGAGGACCGGACATGGGGACAGAATGGAGTCTTTGAAGGCCCTGCCCTCCCACCTACAGGCACCTGCGTGACCTACTGCTGGGTCTCATTTCTGCCTGCCTCCACTGCCACCACCCCTGGGACTCTTCCCTCTGTGTCGGTTTGGGTCTTCTGAGAATCGAATGCCAGACAGGGTTAAACATGCAAGAGGGTTACTGGGGAAACACCTGTGAAGGATAGAGGGGGAGGGGGCAGGAGGCAGGCAGAGCCTCCAGACCACAGGGCAGGTCTGACCTCTGTGAGAGGAGAGGGGAGAGGAAGGGGGTGGGGCTGAAGGCTCCAACTGCAGTGTTGTCCTAGGAAAGTTTCAGCCAGGATCCTGGGGCACCCCAGGGCCAGTCACCTGTTGGGAGCCCCACATCGTGTAGCAATGGGCTGGCACTAGCACCACCCTCCCAACCCCGTGATCAGTGATGGCTGAGGGCAACTGGGAGGAAGTGCAGCCTCAGCTCAAGCACACTGGGGGAGCCGCCCGCCCGCCTGCCCGCCCTGACGGCTGCTGAGGCTGTTGGTCAGCTCTGCCCCCTCCCCCACAGCCGTTGCTCTCAAAGGAAACTTAAGCAGTGCATTTCTACAGCCACTGTGAGTGAGCAAGCACCTTACAGTGCGTCCTCCACGTGTGAGGACCGTGCTTCATTTCACTTACATCATTTCACTGAGCCTTCCCATACCACCTTACAAGATGGGAGCTGTTGCCATCACCCCCATTTTACAGACTGTGAGGCTGAGGCTCAGACAATGAAGTCAGTGCCTGAGGCCACAGCTGGCAGGAGGCAGACAAAGGAGTGACTCTCGTCACTGCACTAGACTGCCTTGGCCAGGGGGAGACTTGGAACGAGTAAGTGGGAGGCTGTCTTTGCACCCACCTCTCCTGCTGCTGATCGCTGTGAGTACAGACTCCAGGAAGGCCCGTTGGGTCTCATCAGGGCTGACGCCAGTCCATTCCAGGCTGGCCTTGGGGTACCAAGAGCCTGCCAGTCAGGTCCAAACAGAAAATTCCCCTGAAGTGGGCAGTCTCCAAGAGCTTCACATCTGTCTTTTTCTTAAGCATCACCTCCTCCAGGAAGCCTCCCTGGCTGATCCATGTTTCCATAGAACCTTATACTGGCCTCCATCCATGCATTTTTGATGCTGTGCCCAGAAGTATCTGTTATATCTGATTCCACCACTAAACTAGCCCTCCTCCTCCCAACCACCCCTCCACGCCGAAAACCAGACCCGAGTTATATTGGGGCCCCAAGCACCCAGCATATGGGGCCTGGCACTGAAGGGGTGGCAATATGTAGAAGGGGTACTCAAGCAAATGAAGGGTGGTCCAAGGCATCAGGAAGCTACCCTTGGAGAGCCCGGGTCCCTTGTGAAAAACGGTAGCTTTGGCCTTCAGCAGCTCAGCCTGCACTCTTCAGCCTGACCACCAGGGGCCTCATCAACCCCCAGGCAGGGTTAACACCAGCTTCTTTCTCTGAGCCAATCAGTGCCTCCCTCCCCAGCCCCAGCGTCTCCGGTGGGGCCAGGGCCAGGCTTTCCAAGGCCTCAGCATCTGCTCAGCTGTCAGTGGCCCAGTGGGTAGCCCCAGCCAAGGAGAAGAGTTATTTTTATTTATTTCTTCTTAATCATGAACTTAATTTAGCTGTTAATCAGGTTACCATGGTGACTTGCACTGGATTTATAGCAGCTTCCTAAAGCGCCTTTTTCACACTCTTTGGGTAAATGAATAAAATTTGGGTGATGAGCAAAGCACATAAATACTTTGGGTGCCCTAGAAAAAAGTCAGATACTTCAGTTGTGGGTTTGCTTTTGACCCTGCCTACTGTGCTCAAGGAAGAGCCAGACCCCACATTCCTTTCTTCTGCCCTCCCTATGGCCAACAGGGTCAAGCCAGAAATGTTCACACTGCTCTCAAGGCTTGCTCTGCTAACCTCGCCTCCCTCACGCTCCGCCATTCCCTTCCTCCGTGCTGTTCCCTGCACATTCCTGCTCTGTGCCTTTGCCTGGCTTGTCTTGGGACCACACCCCCTCCCAGTGTGGTATCTGAGGACACCTTGCCTCCCTCCCATTGGTCCCCCTACCGCTGTGGCAGGGGTGAAGAGCATCATCACGCCCGGCAGCCCAGGAGAGTGGGGCCGGGAGGCAGCAGGGAGAGATGAGGAGTCGGCACTTTGACAGCTGTCTGTGTTCCACAGGCTGGAAGGCCCACCGGAGTGTTCCATCTCAGCACGCATGGGGGAGACAGTTCATCTCCCCTCGCCCCATGGGCCCAGAGGCACTCGTGGCTTAGGCCAACTAGAAGCCCCCACCCTCCGCCTCCCAGAAGGGACAGTGTCTCCAGGCTGGAGGCCACAATTGCCAGGTTTCCCCCAAGGGCCTTGGGGCGGGCTGCCAATCAGTCCTGGGATCAGCCACAGTCCATTAGCGAATGCCCAGGGCCCAAGGCGCCAACGGAGCCCCCAGCGGCGGCGCCGGATCCTGCTCAGGGAACCCAAAGCTACCTTCAATTACTGACTTGGCCTCTGTAATCAGACCAACTGGATCCACAGACTGTGGGCTGGCCCCCTCGGTGCAGAAAGCCCCCTAGCCACCAGCCCTGACCCCTGAGCTCACCAGTCACCACACTGTGAACCTACCTGGGCGCAGGAGGAACAGCCTGGCCCACAGGGCAGGCAGCCCCTGAGGCTGTGTGAGCACTCCGAGTGGCTGCCCCTCTGGAGCCTCGCTCCCCTCATCCGGAAGCAGGGCTACAGTCATGGCCAACGTGCTGGCATCACTTCCAGCCCTTCTGAACTCAACGTCAGAAGGGCTGCATTCAAATCCTGGCTCTGCACCTTTATTTGCCTTCCGACTGAGGCCAAGGGAAGCAAAGGTCGGTCCCCAGGATGCCTTCAGGAAGGGGAGGTTAGCGAGCCTAGACTAAAATGGTGATCCAGAAGGGAACGTCTGTGGTCTGCCAGGCAAACCCTAAAAGGCTACTGTGACTTTGGCAGGCATGCTTGTCCATTTTTGTCCCCTAGGAGTTCTTCCCAAGATGAGCATGACTCAGGGGGGCCTGGGAAGTGAGGGGTAGAGGGACAATCCTCTTTACCTGAGCACAGAAGGACCTAGGGATATCAACACAATGGCCCAAAGCTTGAGAGAATCCGCAGTTCTAATCCTAGCTTAGTGGTAAATTTACTGCATGACCGTGGCCAAGTCATTCAACCTCTCTGGGCTTCAAAATTATTTTTCTGGGAAGACCAAATCCCACCCGAATGAGATTAGGACCTTTCATCTCCAGACTCTTGGAATTTGCCAAGCTGATTCTGGTGCATGTCATAGCAGTAAAAGGCAGAAATTATGGCTTTGTAAAGCTCAGAGAACAAACCCTGCTGGGCCACTGGGGACTGACAGCCTTACTCCATCCTCACGCTCCCCTTGGCTTGGGAACTAGCAGGTGCCCGTTCCCTGCAGTGACTCAACAAGCATGTAGCACAGAGGACAGCAGGGGACTTCCCACTGACTTGGTGTGTGTTACACAGCATTGTGTTGGAGAACGCAGCCTCTGGAGTCCAAGTGCCCGGGTTCAAACACTAGCTGTGCAGTCCTTGGGCAAGGGGCCTAACCACTCTGTGTCTCTTCTCCCCGATGTGTGTAATGGGGCACACAGCACACAAACCTCGTAGGATTGTTGGGAAGACGAAGTGAGCTGGCCCATAGTAAGCACTTAGTGTTGGGTGTTGACAACCACGTACCACACATTTCCCCCGTAGGTCAGCTCTCAAAGCAGCTATTATTAGCCCCATCTACAGTCAAGAAAACTAAGACGCAGAGAAATAAAATCTCCGATCTGGGCCTGGTGCTTTAAATCAGTGCATTTGCCATCAGACCTTGCTGTTCGATAAGATCGATGTTCTCCACTGACTTGTTTTGCAAAACAAGGTCTTACAGCAATGGAAATAGAGAAGGGAGTAGGGAGTTCATTAGGAAGGGCAGGGCGAGCCGCTGATCAATCGTAACATCGTCAAAGGGGAGACGGCTAGACGTGAGGACGTGATGCAACAAGGCGTGCACACCGCCATCCATGAAGGCTCCTGGCCAAACATCAGATGTGGCTGATCAGGCCCCTGGACCTGCCTGGTTTCCAGGAAACACGGGGGACAGGGGGCCGGTTAGATGACACCACGAGGAGGCAACCAGCCAGAACGCGGAACCGCCTGCAGGATAAATGACCCAGATTCATCAAGGAACAAATGGCATTTTAAAAAGAGAGAAATGACATTTTCAAGTGTGGGGAGAAGGGGGAGACTATTATTATAAATTAAAAGAAACTTAAGAGACGTATCAACCAACAGAAACGTTTGTGGCCTACTTTGAAGAATCTAAACGTAAAAAGACATTTTTGAGGCAATCAAGAATATTTAAACATCAACGAAATAATAGGTATGAGAGGAACTGGGCTTTTTTTGGTTAGGTGTGATAATAGCGTTATATATTGTGGTTATATTTTAACATTTTTAAAGTCCTGATCTTTTAGAAATATCCCCTAAAATATTTATGCATGAAATGAGATGGTGTCTGGGATTTATTTTAAATATTTCAGTGAGAGGCTGGGGTAAGCAGACCACAAGGGGTTGTTATGATTCTCTCTAATTTTAAGTACGTTTGTTAATTTTCATAATAAAAAGTTTAAAAGAAAGGGAAGGGCAGAGGATGGAGGCAGATCACTATGTAGGAAGAGTTACAAGTGTAGGCTTCAGAAACACTGACTATAAACGAGGTTTGGCCCCGTGGAGGCAAGACCCCCACCCCCTCAGCCATCCAAAAAATGGTTTGTCCCTTACCCATTCTCAGGCCACTCAAAGGAAAACACACTTTTTGCACACTACCCTGGAATTCATTTATTTACCCACTCATTCATTGACTAAGTCAGTTTATAGCTCATTCATTCACTTGTTGATTGCCCCATTTTTTCGTTCACTCACTCACTCTGTAATGCATCCATCCACCCATTCACTCATTTGTTCAATCAACACACCTATCGGCAGAGAGCCTCCAAGGTGCCAGACACCAAACAAAGGTAATCATCTCTGCCCTTCTGGTGCTGAGAGTCAGGAGTACGGAAGGGATTCGACTTATTAAAACCCCCATCACACGCATATGTCTTCAGAACCCATGGAAAGAGGACTGAGGTGGATGGACTGTGTGCCATCGGGGACTTGAACACCTGGAGATGTGAGTTGGTGTGGGGAGAAGGATGGTCAGGGAAGGACTCTCTGTGACATTTAGGCTGAGGCTTGAGCAATGAGGACCTGGCCAGGTGAGACTCTCAGGGAAGGGCATCCACACTCAGAGGTCAGCCACAGCAAAGGTCCTGGGGCAGGAGGGAGTGCCAGGAAGGGTAAGTCCAGGGGGCTGCGAGAGCAGAGCGAGTGAACAAGGAGACTCATTGTAAGACAAGGACATCTGTGGTTGCTCACTTCTTTGCTTGAACCAAGGGAAACTTTTCCCCCATGAACAGAGCTCATCATGTAGAGGCACGGGCTTTGGGCCAGCTGACGAATGCTCCTGCAAGTTATCAAGGTGCGTATTGGGAAAGTTTGTGTACCTGTTGTCTAGTGAAAATGCTCTCCTCACTTAGAGAATGTTAATCTGGAAGCAGGGTGGAGAGGAAGGGAGGGAGTGTGCCCTGGGGCAGAGAAGAGGCGACTACAAAGGGAATCAGTGGAATCGCTGAGTAAGGAAGACTCCCTATTAGAGATTTTAAAACCCACGTTGAAAAGCAGGCCTGTGCGCCGCTCAGCCCCACCCACCTTCAGCTGGCCCAGCCTGGGGAAGGAAGCCCCAGCCTACCGTGGGGACAGTTGCCCAGTGATTTATGGCCCTAAGACAAAAGCTTCCAAGGAAAGGCCCTGTGAAACTCAGACGTGTTGTTGGAACAATTAGAGCCCATCCATCTATTTGAGTCAGCACGGTGTCCGGAAAACGGACCTGGAGCGGGACTGGCAAGGGCTGAGCCCCAGCTCCTCACATGCGACTCCATGTGGTAAATGGGTACAATGTCTGGGAGCTGAGGGCCACCAGCCCCATTTCTCGGACGAGGGAAATGAAGCCCCCAAAGAGGGCTTGTTCAAGGTCACCAGCTAGGAGAATCAAACTCACGTCCCTCTGAGTTTGATCGAAGGCCACACTCCTTTTTGTCACATCTTACTATCTCCCTGGCAGCTGCAACAGCCGCCTCGTGTGGCTGGTCCCTCGGGCCTACGGTTTCCCGAGACTGGGCAACTACTGACCATTCAGAAAGACTGGGCTTCCGGTTCCCAGTTCACCCTGACAAATAAACACCACGCTGGAGTATCCAGAGCCAACAGCATCCTCCTCTCCCACAGAAGCAGGTGCTCTCTCTGGAGCTACGATTCTACAGGGATCCAGTGGGGATGGTGAGTGGCAGTCCCCTGCCTCCCAACCATCTACAGTTTCCTGGGCCATCGAGATCCGAGCACAGGATATGGCCCGGGGAAGGCACCGGGCAAACATCCACTGGGTTAAAGAACAGACCTTTGGCACTGGAAACAAACCCAACTTGAGAAAGGAAAAAAAAAAAAGATGGTTTATAAAATGATGGGGAAATGCTTAGAGTATAACGTTCCTTGTAAAAAGCAGAATAGGAAGCCATCTAACAACAACAAAAAGCCACGTAAACCAGGTATGATTTTAACGTAAAATAATACACACAGCACAAACCCCGGATGAAACTGGGAACTGAAGTATTAACAGTCACATCATGGTGCGGTTGGCTCTTACGCAGTTTTATTTGCTGCTCTAATTTTTGTTCCAGAATGTATTGAAGACATGCCATCTTCCACATAATAAGGAAAGGCCAGAACTAATTTTGTTTAGTAACATAGTTTGAAATCATAAAGTTGAGGGCTCTTTAAACAGTAAAGTCTAGGACCCACACACAGCATGGCCCCTGCCAAGGGCCTCAGAGTGGAGAGAGTGGATGCCAGGCCTAACAGCCATCTGCCAAGCCCTCACCACAACCAAGTACATTTCCATGACTCCTTTCCCCATAAGCGAGTCAGTAAATCAGAGCACATCTCATACACAAGGTGGGCCCTTTCTGGTGAAACACAAAAAAACTTAATCTTTGGTCCAGAAGCGGTAGATTGCGGCGGCAAGTCAGCAGCCAAAACCATTAATCTTTGCCGCGTTCCCCAACTGGCCTGAGTAGTAAAGAAGATAATACCCCAGCAGAATCAGTGACCCACTACAAATTGGTCCTGAAAGGTCCACCAGCATAAATAGACTTTTGCTGATCCAACACTTGTTAGGAACCCCAACAAAGAGACTATTGGCTCATCTGATGAGCCGCTTGCAATGGGCCCTTGCAATGGCTGGTGATGGATGACCACCCTCCCTTGGAGGGGAAGATGCAGCTCCTGGTATGGGGCCCTTTCTCATCTTAAATTTGTCCTCAATAAATCACAGGTGCAGAGGAGCCGGCATCAGTTTCATTACACCTACATGCTCCAGTATCAATCACGCCACCATGGCGGCCTGTCCGGGCGCAGTTCATTTCAAGTGGCTTTTTCTGTTCTGATTCCGTTTCCAGCGCAAGGCGCGCCTCCAAGGGGATGGGGGCCCAGAGGGCGGGAGGAAGGAGCTTCTCTCTAAAGGCCTAGGCGTCCTTGGCCTCAGCAACTATCCCCTCCTCCTTCTCCGTTAACTATTCCCCAGATGAGAGCCATTCTGAGCTCTGTACCCGGTGGCTGTGGAAAGACTGAGAATCAGAAAGACTTGCTTTCAGTTAATGGCTCCAACATTTGCAAACTTGGAGCATGTTTCCTTGCTTTGTAGGGGTTCAGTTTCCTCATCTGGAAAATGGGGCTAGCAACACCTACCTGCTGAGATTGAACACAGCAGTTTGTGTACAAGAGCCTAGCACAGGGCTGGATACAAAGTGGTCCCTCAGCTGATGCTCCTGCCAGCCTGTGCTCCTTCCTGGCTTGGGTGCCCATCAGAGAGGAAGTATTCAGGGATGGCTGGCTTTGCTTCCCCTTGGTGTCCAGGCCCATACAACTAGAAACTCCCCAGTTCCGCTTCCTTGTGCCCACCTGCCTGGGCAGCCTGTGGTGCCAGCAAAGGTATATCAATTACAGCTCAGAATTTATGACGACGTTGCCACAGCTCATTTTTTGTCTTGTTCCTTTCATTGTAAGCAGTTAAAATACATTAAAACTAAGGACACCAGAGAGCTCTCAGACCTCGTCTTAATGCACATAATCAAATACTGTAATGTCATTAAAGGCACGTATAAGGCTCCTCGTAAAAGCTGTGAAGTTCTTTCGTAAAGAATCGAAAGTGAGAATAAGTGGTTTCTTTTTAGGCAGGCCCTAAGCCAGTCTGCCTGGGGCCACCAGAGGCAGGACAACACACCTCTGCAAGCATGCTGTCAGCCTCCTGGGGGGGTGGGGTGGGGGCCCAGCCCAGCCGCCTCCACCGTGGGCTGGAACGCTCAAGGCCCAGTGGCAGTTCTGTAACTCATTAACCAAATGAGCAGATCTGGGAGCAGAAGAGAGTGGAGTGCAAAGGCCCCTGCTCCTGAGCTGGTCAGGGGTGTCAGACAGAACAAGCTTTTCAAGAAGACACTTCCATTCACAAGACACTTCCAACCTACAAGACAGCTGGAGCTGTCCGTCAACAGGGCCATTTACTAGCAGAGGAGCTGGGGAGGAGGTAGGAAGGACAGGCAAGGAGAAGAAGGAAGGGGAGAGAAAAGGGGGTGAGAGAGAGGCAGGTAGAGAGAGAAAGATAGAAAGGGCAGTGGGGCAGGCTTTCCCCCAGCACACAGACACACGTCTACACTGCATATTGGCTCCGAGTCTGGAGGAAGATTCTAGAGAATGACATATACACCCAACACTTCTCTGAGGACAGACTATAACAGCAGTGGTGATAATGGTATTGAGTACCTACTGCGCGTTTAAGTCCTTTACCAGCACAATCTCCCTTAATTCTCCTAACGACCCTGTGAGGCGGCCGAGGCATTTCATTGATCCTGAAATGCCCCCTCTCTTTTCCCCACTTTAACCCCTGTATAGCTGAGATGCTTTCTACAATCCTTGTCAGCCAGACAGCCGTCTTGGCGCCATTGTCATATCTGGGGACACTCATTGAAACGTGCAGAATGGGTATCAGCAACTTACGACCCCCAGGGAAAGACAGGAGTGGTCTCTAAAGAAATGCTGTTGCTAATGTCCACGATGTTACGGGCGGAATGTGGTAGTGCGTAGAAAAACATGGATACCAACAATCCTGAGTCAATCTCTGGACACAAAAAAGTTTTAGGAATACCTTACACTAATTATTTCACTTCACTCTTCCTTCTCATGTATCTACAAAGGCCTTGAGATAAAATACATATACCTAAATAAACCCAAGAATTCTTTCCACAAGCATGAAATTAAAATTCTAAGGAGTAAGAAAGTCTTATATCATAGTTTAGCTGCCTGTCATTCTATTTTTCTTAACATGACATAAAATAATGGTGCTTGCTTCTTGGACTAAGGGAGGTACACACTGTCCCATCTTACAGATGAGCAAACTAAGAATCAGGCACAAACCCTGGATGAAAATGGGAACTGAAGTATTAACAGTCACATCATGGTGAGGTTGGCTCTTACGCAGTTAAATTACTTGCCTAAAGCCACGCAGAAAGTCAAACCCCCAGGTTTCCTGATTCCAGAGCCTCTGTCCTCAGCCAATACTGCCATTCTTTCCCATATCTCCAGAACCAGATCAACATAGGTTCACATGCCAGCTTTGCCACTTACTGGCTTTGTGATCCAGAAGAATGACTTCTGGTCTCTGAGCCATAAAGTAAAGGAGCTAAAAGTCTTGCTTCTCAAAGTTGTAGGGGAGGAAATCCTTATGCAAAAAGGTTCGGCACCGTGCCTGGCCCTGAGAAAGTGCCCAGGAAGTGGGAGTTGGCTGAAGGGCTGAATTTAGGTCCAAGGCACATCCAGGAGCACCCCCTTAGCCTGTGCACAGCTCACTAACAACTTGGGCAGCACCAGAAGCCCAGATCTAGGCCTGGAATCGTGGGTACCAATAAAAGATGCTTTCAGCCCTATCTCAGGATGAGCGAGTCTGTACACCTTTCTAGATGCCTAGCAGATGCTCAGCTCTTCCTTCCTACTAATCAAAGAGCAGCCACATCACTAATATGTTACTGTTACTGCTGCTGTTCATGTTTATTGAGTGCCCACCCTGTGCCAGCCCTGTTCTAAGGCCCTTATACATATTTTAGCTTCACAAAAACCCCACCAGGAGGTTACGGATGACAGGGAAATGCAAAGCTGAGGACACATAGCGCTGTTTGTGGGAGTCCCAGGCCTGTGCAGGGAACCATACACCCAGGGGCTTAGGCTACTTCGGTGCTGGGGTCCAGCAATTCATCCCCACTAGGTCTGAGGTTTAACTGAGGAAGTTGACTTTCAAAACTCACAAAAGACGTCTCCCCTACCCCCACTTACAAGTAAAAGGTGTTTACTATAGGAAACTTGGGAAATACTCTATAACAAAAAGATAGGGCCACGCGGAATCCCACTGCACAGAGAACACACCCTGCTGCCCATTCTGTGCCTCCCTCCATCCCTATTTCTATCCGTATTTCACTCGATTCGCATGAGACATGCAGTCGTACAGGCTGCTTTATTTCTGAGTCCGCGTCAGCATTCCCCCACGTCGCTAGGAACTCCTTGGCATCATTTCAGTTGTTTACAATATTTCATGGAATCGGTGGGCCACAGTCACTTAGCCAGTTTCCGATGCTCTAACGGGTGCAAACCCAGGTGCTCCAGGCTTTGCCTCCGTTGCTACTTCCTGATTAGACTGCTTACAATAGCACAACTGGGTCAACCAGCTTGTCCATTTTTAAGACTCTTGCTTGAGACTGTCAAGCCGCCATTCACATGTGAAAATGTCTGTTTCAACCCATCCTTGACAGCATGGAATATTAACGGCTTTAAATTCTCTGTTAATCCGATAAGTGAAATTTTTCTCTGTTTTGAATTGGAACCTCGGGTTTACGAGTAAACATGAACCTCACTACGTGGTGAAATCTGTGGGTTTGTGGGGTTCCTGCAGAGCAGTTCAGAACCCACGCAGATCAAGCTGCCTGGTTTGGGATCCTGGCTCCCCACTTACAATCTGTACAATTTGGGGATGATTATTTAACATTTCAAAGCTTTGCTTTTCTTCTTTTAATATGAATGACATATTAACACCCACTGATGGGGTGTTTGTAAAGAGTGAATGAGAGATCCCACATAAATTATACCTGGTATGGAGTAAATCACGATCAGGTACCTAAATTTCTTCTTTTGTAAATGCATTTTTTTCTCTTAGCCTCTTAATATCTTATCCATCTATTACATGAAGGACATTAGCCCTTTGTCACATTCGCTGTGAACGTTTTAAAATTATTATAGGGTCACCCACATCTAGTCAAGCTGCCGGGAGGATTTAATTTCTATTAAGCGAATGTGTGGAAACAGGAGGAGGGTTTGCTTTCCAGCGACGGACCTCGGAAGGCATGACTTCAGTCTGCAGTGCTGCATGTGTAAGAGATGAGGCCGGAACAGATGGGGGCTACTGCACCCACAAAGCAGAGCCGGAGCCGGAGCCGGAGCCAGGACGCCCAGAGAACAGCCCTGCGGCTCTGATGTGTCCAAGCCTACGCACCTGGCCCTTTGTGTCCCGGGAGGAAGTCACGGAGCTTTCTGATCCCCAGTCCTAAAGACGCCCTCCCATCCACAAGGATATTTTGGTCAAAAACAAAAACAAAAACAAAACTGCCTCCTCCAGGACCTCCGACTGCACACCGAGCTGCTGTGCACGCAGTGCTTCCTATCAGTGAGAGTTCGGAGGAGGGAGAGAGCCTCTGTTTTCATTTTTTATGTCTATTAAAAATAAACATGCTGAGAAGCTGCCTTTTAGTCTCTTTATCAAGCCCCAAACAACACGTAGCCCGTGTCAGCTCAGCATTGACGGAAGCCACCAGCACGATTTATAAAGCGTCAGGAACAAACTTAGTTAAGGGCAGGTTTCCCCTCCATTGATCAAAACCGGTTTTAGCACAGTGATGGGCAGCCGGTCCGTCAGTTCAGCTATGGGGGTCCAAGCAGGCAGGACGTCATCCCCAGCCCACCCACCTGGGCACCTGGTAAGGGCTTCTGCCAGGAAAGCTGGGAAGCCGCCTCTTTGTGGGTTGGCACAAACAAGGTACATTTCACGCTGAGTCAATTTAATCAATACTTGCCTTGCTTTGGAAACTGGAGGCATTTTGAGAGAGCAAAGCTCTGATACACAGTGAAGCAGCTTTAAATTCTAATGAGCTTTTCTGTGCTAATTAGTAACTTTGCTAACTGGAAGCTTTCTTTGTTAGGAAGCACACCCTTGCCTTGGAGTGACACAAAATGCCAGCTTTTTCTCTCTCAGACGCACCTTCCTTGGTCTGTTGTTACCAAGCCAGAAAGAAGAGTAGTTTGTTCCTCTCACCCCTTTGGAACTGAGAGAATTTTTAATTTAAGTGAGTAGCATTGCATTTGGCTTTGTAAAAACTAGAAAGTGCAAGAGATCAATTTCTGCTACATCTCACCTGTCACCCTCTCGGCAGGTAACGGTCAGGGGAGCTCTGGAGGGTAAACGCATTGCCTGACATCTTCTGGAAGAGAAACAATGATATGCCCCAACCCCCGGCCCCCTCCCATTTCATGGCGAGACTTGGTAATTTGCAAATTGAGCAGCCAGCATTATTTTCCGAGGAGCAAACACGGTCTCCACTCCTCACTAGGAGAATGTGACCCAATCATTTGTCTCGGCAACGCGCAGATTCTAGAGCACTTGAGAATTCTTAGCCACAAAGCTGATTACCAACACAGGAACGCTGGGAACGAAAAATCTTTCTAATCCGGGAAGGCGGGGAGAGAGGACGAAGGCAAGAAGGAAAAGACACAGAGCTCACAGATTATCAGCCCAAATCAGAATTAGAACGTGGAAGTGTGAATAGAATCTCTCTCTCTCTCTCTCTCTCTCTCAAGCGCACTTTTTTGCCTGGTTATTGTCGCCGTCCGTCTGGATCTCCCTGTCACTGTCTCCATCTCCTCTCTCCTGCCCTCCCTGAGTACTTGATGAAGATACTCTGCCTGGAAATAATTGCATTCAGACCCCTGAGTCCCACTTAAAAGTCTTCGGGACTGATCGAGATAAACCCCATCAGGCTTTTGTTTCCACTCAAAGTGCCCCTGTCATTTATTAGACGAATTAAAGTATCAATTTCTGTTTAAACATTAACAGGGTGATGCCAAATATTAGTCAGTTCCTAATAATTTTGAGGGATTAAAAAGATAATAAAAGTAATAGTCCATTACATTACCTACTTCAGCAAGATTGTAATGAACGTAATAAATTCTGGATCAGGGTTATAACAACTTCCATCTATTTAAAATGAATTTGTAGGGTTACTTTCATTAACTATGTATATGGGGAAAATGATCTGACATATTACTTTAAAAGAGCTGTAAAACCGATTAGGAGAAAATATGCTTTCCAGACCGGGATGCAGGCCACCAGGGACAGCCCTATCTGTGGGACGAGGGGACAGAGCTCCCGACACAGGCAGGGTTTTGTCCTCGCCCTGCCCGCTGGCGGCCGTGAAGAAATTAATGACAGAGTCCGTGCTGGGGAATGACGGTGCAGGAAGCTTCCATCCACCCCCCACCCCCTTTCTCCTTTTTTTTCCCCCCCTCCTCAGGTATATTCCTGCTAATGAACCGGGGCTCGCTCTGGGAAGTTCTGCAAGGAAATAAACCGAGGCCCACCGCCCAGCCTGGCCTCTGGGCCCCCTGGGGAAAGCCGCGGCATTAAAGGGGCCCATGCCCTCATTGCTGGAGGAGACAGGGGACCGAGCACTTGGCTGCGCCACAGAAATTACTGCTGTACCTCGAATGCCCGCTTCATTTATCAATTTCATAGCAGAAAAACCCCTATGACTGCCTTGCTCACTCGCACGCTAAATCTCGTCGCAGAAAGCTCCCTACCGCCAGTCAAGTGAGCAGCGCGCCGGCCTGGAGAAAGCAACTTGAAATACCACTAATGATTTATACTTAATTGAACCGCTAAGTGATCACAGTGGCAGTAATGAATGGATAGCACCCTACTGGTTCCCTGGCCCCCTCGGCCCAGTGCAGCGTCGCCGGCCAAGTGGGCCTCACCCTGGGAAGTCAGCTAGGACAGCCGGCTCTGAGCCCTGCGCTCGCTCTCCCCCAGCGGCTCGTCTGGGTCCCGGCTAAATTGCTCTCACTTGCAGTAAATGACTCCATAAGCACCGTATCAGACCATTGATCCCTTTTATTAGATTATCCAATTGTAAGGTTAATGCATTTGCATTTGGCAAAGGAAGACGGTCAGCCCGAATCCCGCGCGGGGACCAGTGTTTAAATGGACACTCGAGGAGAGAGGCTCTGTCAACATATTGATTTGTTGGTGGCAGTAACCGGATGCTGGTGCCTCCCCCACCCCCACCCCCACCCCCCGAAAGGATGTGCCAGGAGAATACATTTCCAGGGCTGTGTCTTCCTTAGGAGAAGCCTTCCCCCAACCCCGACAGCCAGGGTGCCAGCTGCTACCCGCCCCCCCCCCGCCTAGGTTTTCAGTCAGGGCAAAGGTGGGCTGTTCACCTTGGGCCAGGGACCCAGGACTTAAATCAGTGACAAGGACACAGGCTTCCGAGGCCAACACCACTTCCCTGAACGTCAGAGAATCAGACCGGGGCAGCCACTTCTACCTAGGCGTCCGCGCCCACTGTGAATTTATTCTCGGGTTTTCTAAATGCATTAACCAAATGCCATTAAGTGGTCTGCCTTTGCAACAATTTTCTAGTAAGTGAATTTACAAGTTGGAAAAACATACTGTGTTGATCTAACGTGAATTCTACCTTGGAGAATATAATTGTGGTTTGGAGGAATTAGAAATTACCCGGAGAAATCACCCCCAGAAAACCATGTTCTTTTATCGATGGGGACACAGAGGCCCAGAGACAAATGAAACTGACCCGAGGCCCCAGTGGGTTCCGGGAATAAACCCCCCAGTCTTTCACCTTCCACATCAGCCTGCAGTAAAAAGGCAGCACTCCCTTAAGAGGTGGCTCTGAGGCTGCGAGAGCAAAGAAATAGTCCTTTTATATAAATGTCCTAAGACACAGGCCATATTTCATATTCAGCTGCATAAACTAGGTCTTTGTCTGAATTGTCCTGTGGAGTGAGAGTCACTGTAAGTACTGCTCGGAGGATGGATTGGTTCAGTATCTGGCCTTCGAGGACAGGAGGCTGGTTTGGTTCTTGCAATTCCATTCCCATTCTCTGCCGATCACATTCCAAGGGTGGCCTGGGGACTGGGGAGCAGCCCCTCATGTGAAGTCGGAAATCAGGGGCTCACGTCCCAGCTCAGTCATGTAGGGCACGTGTTATCTTTCTGAGCCTCCGTGTCCTCATTTATGGTAATCCTTCCCTTGCCAGCTGTTTTGAGATTCAGTGGGATACTATGTGTGACAATGACCCACAGGGCTGTGTCCCTTATCCACATAGGGCTCCTCATCCATAATGTCCCTCCCTTCCAGCTTTATAGGGAAAGGGTGATCCTCTGGGCCTTGCAGGCAACCGCTGATCGACGACAGGTAGCTGGGGACAGCCCACACCAGGGAAGGGAATCGTTTATCTACCCGCAGGCTCTCTCCTGCTCTGTGAGAGAGGCCCAGGCCCCTGCCTAGCCTTCCAGATCCCTTCCCCACTGGGGGCTGGCAGCTGAGCCTTCTTCGAATCTCTCCTCAGACCCTGCCTGAATCTCAGAGGGGCCCAAGGGACGGTGAGGATAGGGGTAAGTCAGTCTTAAAACAGCAATCATTCCACTAACATTTTTAGAGCATTCTCATTTATCGAGTGCCTTTTACATGCAGGTTACCCCTTCGAGTCCTCCCAACGACCCTTGTAAGGTTCGAACAGCTGTGCCCACTTTACAGAGGCAGAAACCAAGGCTTGCAGAGGCCACGGTGACACAGCTGGGAAGGGACAGAGCTGGGCTTTAAGGCCAAGCCCCTCAGAGTCCAGGATCCACGTGCTGTCATTGTGCCCCTCTCTTAGGGCTCCTAGTATCTTTGAAGCAGGAGACAAGCCAGAAATCAGCAGAGATCCCAGCTTCCCCTTCCCCTTCTCACCTGCTATTCCATTAAGCCAACAACCCAGGGGCAGGCAGGGGTCAGGAAGGCACTTGTCCAAGGGAAATACAGAGCTTCAGATATGAAGGGGGGTGGGGAATCACTGAGTGAGCAACAGTTAACCTTGGTGTGTTATTGAGAAAATGCCAAGGTGGCAAGTCCAGGTGGTGACAGGGCCCCGGGGACCCACAGGAAGAATGCCTATCTGATTGGGAGTGTGATGCGGGCAGATGCTACCTGGAGATAGGTAAGGCTGCTCTGTCTGAGAAGGAGGACAAAGAGAAGCTCCAGCTGGAACAGGCAGCAACTTGTCCAGCAAGTTCCCAGTGTTACAGCATGCTGCCCAGCAAGCTCTGGGCCTGAGCAGCTCAGATTTCTAATCCCCACAGGCCGGACAGTCGGCCATGGCCTCTGTTCCAGGAGGACACGCAGGACACCGGGGTAGAGAAGGCGATGGCCTGGAAAGGGAAGCCTGTGCAGACACAGGCAGACTCTCTGTCTCCAAGCTAACCTGTGCTTGGCTGCAGGGGCTGTGTGTGTGCGGGCACGCGATCCTGCGTGAGTGTCTCTGCATGTGGTTGTGTCTCTGAGAGAAGACAAGGGTGGGCGGGCGTGTATTTCAGTGACTGTGGCTAGGCCCGTTGACATCCATGTGACTGCCTCTGCATCTGTGGACTCTGCAGGGGTTACGGCCTCCATGGGTGGTTTCATGGCCACAGCTCAGCGGAGGTCAGCAGTGGTGGGAGAACAGTTGCCCCAGGCAGTAGGAATGTGACCATTCAGAGAAGTACAGGCTATGGGACCTAGGAGAGAGGGTCTGCTCTGTCTTGAAGAAGCAGGGAGGGCTCCCTGGAGGAGGGGGCATTTGCTTAATAGTGCCATTTTCCTGAGTCTCTAATCAGACAAGCCTGAACCTGAATGTGTGGAAGTCTCTATTGCCAGTCAGCGTCACACAGCAGGATGAGTCACAGCAGCTAACGAGCCTTCTCTCGAGAAATGCATACATGTGCCCCCAGCCAGGCCCTGTGTGTGTGTGTGAAGGAATGGGAGTCGCCAGGACAGCCCCCTGGCCACTGTGGACTCCTGGACTTGGGGTTTTCGAGTAAAGTCCGGTGGGTGTTTCCCAGCTGGACTGACCTGGCTTTACATGCACAAAACAGAAAGCCAACCCCCTGCCCAGAGCTGGGCACTGTCCCTATGGCTTGAGCCGGTGTGGACAGCAGAGCTCAGCTCTGCGTCTCTGGCCTGCACCCTGGGGTGCCCGAATCCCGCTGCTGGCACCACCTCTCACGGCTATATGATTTGAAACAAGCCCTCCCAGCAACCTGAGCCCAAGTCTCCTCATCTGCCAAGTGGGGATAGGATTCCCCCCATACCTGAGTCATGCATGCGGAGACCGCCGTCCTGGCCCTCAGTAGCTGTGTGACATCGAGCTAATCACCAGGTCCCTGGAGATTCCGTTTGCTCATCTGTAAGACAGGGAACATAACAGCAAATGAGATAATGTAGAGAAAAGCACTTCATATATATATTTTTCAAATAGCATTTGAGAGAAGTCACCTGTGAGACGGAAAAGCTCAGCCGGTTCTCAGCTCTTGGCCCCATCGGCCTCCCCTGGCTGGGCATTTCTCAGGAGTGAGTCCTGGGCCTCGGGGCGCTGCCCTCAGGGTGAGGAGACCCAGACGGGGCCCCAGGACCCAGGGACGGAGCCTGCCTGCCGGCCGAAGGCACTGGCCCGTAGCTCCATTGCTGCACCACAATGATTCAGGAAAAGGCTGACAAGGATATTAGCAGTGTGGATTTTTTTTTAATCCTGAGCCCAGAGAAAATGCACGGTCAGGAATAAAGGCGCCCAAGAGAGCAAGGAGAAAGAGAAATAATCAGAATTAGCCAGCGGGCGGGCAGCAGGATCAGGGGCTATGGAGGCCCACAGAGGGTAGGAAGCCCCTCCAGGACCTCCAGCTGGGGCGGTGGGCAGGCCCCAGAGAGCGGGCAGGCCCGGCTAGGCACATGAGGGGCGCTGTCCACCCCAGCCAGGACCTGGGCCGACCGGAGCCCAGCGAGCAGGCACAGAGGAAGACAAAGAAGCCTTCGCCAGGTGAGTCCGGCACCCCCCGGGGCTGCCGTGTCCCCCTCGGGCTCCTCCAGCCACCAGATGGTGGAAAGGGTCCTTGCAGAGGGCTTGTATGCTCTGCTCCCCATTGTTCCCGGGGCTCTGGATGCGGGCACTGGAGTTGGGGGGCTGCCAAGAGGCTGCTCAGATGCCGCAGAAAGGCTGCAGAAGCCTCCCCAGCCAGGAGGCCCTCGTACCCTCCTTCCCTGGAGGCTGAAACGAGATGGGGACGACAGAGACCAGGGCCCAGAAAGCCACTGGGATGCTTCCCCTGGCAGCCGGATCGGGTGCACCAAGGTGTTCCAGGAGGTGGTCCCAGCGCTGCTCTCAGAGCAGAAAAGAATGGATTTCGATGAGCTAGGGGCAGAGAAATCCACTCTCATGGGCAATGGAATGGACACTCTTCATTGAAACCTGCTTTTCACAAATCATGTTCGACTCTCAAACTGCTTAAGCAAAAACCTGTCCCGAGTGTGTGTGTGTGTTAGGGGAGGACAGAAGTAATGCATCAGCCTTCGATTCCACCTCAGATTCCAAATTAATGGAGTATACATTAATGACAAACATGCGTGGTGTCCTGGAAGTCAGATGCTCCTCCCCTCACTCTGTCCTCGGGCAAAATGCTCCCCCTCCCCGCTTTTCCATGAGCGTGAGACAGAAGAACGGGATGCATGTTCCCCTGTCACCCCCATCACAGTGGGGACCCCTTCTGCTTGGTCTTACTCTATAAGGGGCCTCACACTGAAGCTTTTGACAGTGTCCACATTAATGGCCCCCTCCCACGGAATGAAATTCTGCGTTTGTGAAAAGCATTCATTTGCTGAATGTCACGTTCACTACACCATGCATGCTTTTGGTGACACCACGTGAGCCCTCTTCTGTCCCCCCCCCACGCCCAACATTTTTAGACACTAGCAGCCCCCAGAAATGGAAGCATCAGGACCTCTGTCACCCTCTGATTTCTGAGCCCCATTCCCAGTCCCTGTTATCAGTTTCCTTTGCCGTCAAGTCCCTGGAATGTAGGTTCCCTTCTGCCAATGCGAGGCAAAGCAGGGTCTTATAATTCGGGTGAAGGAGAAGAGGATGTGTGTCCTTCGATGACTGGCCAGACCTCTCGGAGCAAAGCTCTCAACTGCACTTACTGACGTGGAGAGCCCTGCAGACGGTCCTGATAACCCCCGAGAGCTCTCAGCACTCCGGCCTCCAGCAGAGCCGCACAGTCTCAGCGTCAGCAACTGAGCAAACGCCCTCTGGCTTGGGTGCTTCTCTCTGGGGTGCCAGGTCAATGCAGAACCCCCCGGCCCTCTCACCTCCCCAGGCCACTCTCCGTAGGTCACCTATATGAGCCTCCACCCCAAAGAACAGCCCCCCAAATTTAATTTATTTCTACCTAAACAAGTTCTTTTATCATAAAGCAATAAATTTGTCTTGGTGCTAGCAATTTGTTGCGGGTGACATAACATTGCAAATTGATTAATCGCTACTGTACGCGGCAAAATGAGAAAAGCAAGGAATTATTATGAATAGCGTTCGTCTTTTACAGGAGGGATTCATTATTCAAAAGTGCTCACTGGTGCTTACATGTGCCCTCCGTGCAGATTACATCCATTTGCAGACTTCCCACATCATGCGTACACAAATCAACAAACGTGCATTTATTAAGACATAGAATGAAAGCTATTTAAAAGTGAAAAATGGCCCTTTGCGTTACTTTTCTTCAAGGGAGGCAAACCTCGGTGGGATGATCCCGGGAAGGGGCCCCACAGCTGTCACATGGGTGTCTCTGGGTACTGTGCACACCGGCTCAGGCCGCTGCCACCAAACCTGCCTGGGCTGCTATTGGCAGCCTCAGGCTCTGAAGTACCCCAGCGGTGGTTCTGAAAGCTGCCTTCTGGCTCAGGAGACTTCAGGAATCCGAGGTCACTGCCTGCTGGGGTGGCAGAGCTGACAGGAGTGTTCAGTTCCCTGAAAACCAGCCTCCTTACCACACTTAGCCTCCCTCGGAGGGAGCAGGAAACAAATGTTAATTGAGCACCTACTCTGCACCAGATGCTATCCTGCATGCTTTACTTGCATTAAGTCCCTCCCCTTCCCTGAACTTCATAGGGTTGCTGTAAGACCAACTGAAATAATGCACGCACGTAAAGCACATAGTCAACGCTCCGTACTTGTCAGCTGTTTTTGCTGTTGTAATCTCATTTAATCATTGTCAAGGTCAGTATTCTTATCGCCATTTTACAGATGGGGAAACCGAGGCTTAGAAAGGTGGCCAAATGTGTCAAATCACACAGTGGGTAGTGAGCAGGACTCACCTTCAGTTTAGCATCTGGTTCCAAACATTCATGCTCTTTCACACTAAACCACCGGACACCCTCCCCCACCCCCACCAGCTCTCTGTCCTCAAGAGTCAAAATAAGGTGTATTTGCATCCTCTGATCCCACCGGGTAGGCCACACACCATGCACACTGCAACCACCTACTCTTTGCCTGGAGGTGTCAGATGGTACAGTTGAGAGGGTCAGGCAATTTCATGACTTTCCCCGTCTCTTCCCCCGAACTGTTCCCACGCCAGTAGAGAGAGCCCCATCTGCCCCTAGCTCTGGTCCCCGCCTCCTCCCTCCACCTGTGCCGCAGTCCAGGACTCTTCCCAAAGGGAGCTCTCCGCCTGTCCCAGGGAAGGCTAACGGGCAGCTCGCAGCTGCGATATTGATTATTCCTGCTGAACTCATGTGTTGTTTAAAAATAGACTGAGATCTCAACTTTCATATTCTAATTAGGTTTCAAAGCAAAACTTTTATAAAACGAGAAAGCCTTTATTATGTCTCTTGCTTCTAGGGCCATTAGCAGCTACTCCCCGGCCAGGCCAAGGGGCCCTTCTGATCCCTGCCATCACCCATCAGAGGCGAGGAGTTACTCACGCTCTTCTGAGAAACCTGCCCCAAATCACAAACCTGTCTCCAGGTGCCCAGACGCTGCGGATGGCTGGATTATAAGCCTGGGCATGTGACTAGAGCGGAGAGCCCGCCCCGTTGAGCAAGCACATCTTGCAATCACACGGTCTTTCTCAAAGGGTGTTCCTCAAACCACAGGCGCTGAGATTACCCCAGGGCCTGTAAAGTATGCAAATGCTGCCGCCCCACCTGCCCCAGAATCGCCTGGAGGCGTGGCCTGGCCCTCTGAATGTTTGATAAAATCCCTGTATGACTTTTTCTGCATGCTACAATTTGTGAACCATGGTCCCGAATACCTCCCCACAACTCTGCCCGGTTTTCAGTGCCATCAGATTGAATCATTGATTACTGTCAATTCTGGCTGACTCACTCACATCCCTCACTCGGATGAAGGCGAGGAACAACCTAAGAAGGTGCTTACTATCTTGAGGCCCAGGTGGCTCCCTTCCCGTCAGCTGCCCCCACCCTGGGTCCCTCCGGGCATTCCTGATTCTCCCAGCAGGACCAGTGCGCCCAGGCTGAACTGGGCCACGGGTCATGGGCTGGGGACTCCATGAAGCTGCTCCATCTGGGGGCAAGGAGAGACCTGACCTCCAGATGGACCGGAGTGAGATGGCATCTCGCTGAGATCCTGGGCTCTGTGTACAAGGCTCAGAGCCCCAAGTACCTCTGCCCCTGGCAGCTCTTATCACAGCCTGTCAGTGTTTTCCACAGCCTCGAGTGCGGTTCTCAAACCTCAGTCTGTGTCTGCGGGCTTGCTACGACACAGACTGCTGGGCCTTCTGACTCAGTAGACTCGGGGTGGGGCCCGAGAACCCATATTTCTAACAAGTTCCCAGGTGATACTGCTGATCCAGGGCCTGGATTTTGACATTCTAGACCAGCGATTTTTCAACCGGTATGCCGCAAGAATTTTTAAAACATGCCAATACCTGACTATTGAGTCAGGGACACTGATAAGAGTGTCAAATTAAAAGAAAAAAAGATAACAACAGCCAACACAACAATAGCCATCCTATATGAATGAATCAAAATTATACCTAATTTTTTTGTTAGATCAGCAAAAAATATACCATTTGGTGTGCTGCAAAATTTTAGTAATTAGTTAATGTCTGCCATGAGATGTGTTGAAAATCACTGCTCTAGACTCCAAGATGCATGTTATTGCTCAGGTGTCCCGTGCATAGTAGGTGCACAATTTCGGTTTGCAGAATGGATGAATGAGCGAGTAAATTATGTGAACCACCTCCTTGAGGCCGCCAGCTGGGGTTCCTCACTCTATTGCAGTTCATCTGTGATTACCCAACATCTGCCAGGCAGCTGTAAGGGTGCCCAGGAGGAGTGTGTGTCCTGGGACCAGGCCGAGGGCTCCCAGCCACAAGCCAGGACTGGTGGCTTCTCGCACTCCCAGAAACAGACCTGGCTCACCTAGGAGGCCAGGAAGCTATATAGGGAGGGAGGTAGCTCATTCCAGCCTTGATGAGGATAAAGGTGATCTTCCCACCTCAAAAAAGGGCCCATCCCTTCCTAGCTGGGGGACCTCAGGCTGGGCCCCAGACTCCCAGAGTCCCACCCAGTTCCTCATCGGGAAGCCGGGCACCGATCATCGTCACCAGGGTAACTGTGAGGACTCAATGGGGTGTGCATAAAAAGGGCCCAATAGCGTCCGACACATGTGGGGGGTTTGGTCGATGTCTGTTCCCTCGCTCATTCCCCACCATCCCACCCCCTGTGAAACGAGTCCCAGAGATATTTCGGGGAGTAATGAATTCCCTCATTTCTGCTAAACCACCCACGATCCTGGTTTTGTGGAGACGTACGATGGAACATGATAAATTATTGTTTTAAGCAGAAGCTTCATTCAAGTATCCATTTCCCTGTCAAGTTAATTTTGTTTCGATGTATTTTCTAGCGGGATTTGACGAGGAGCAGAGATAGTACATAAACAGAAGCACGTTCCCTGAGTAAAGGGGAGCTGATGGCGTGGGGGAAGGAAGATGTGGGCACTGTGATGGACCGGAGCCCCCCCTCCCCTGCCGTGGTGAATTGGTGACATAGCTCTGAGGGTGAATTCTGTGCAGCTCATACCTGTCCGCAGGGCATGGCAGCACCTCTGGCCAGGGGACTTTTCCTGGGAACACCCAAGGAAGTGGCCGTGCATCCAGCCACCAGTTACACCTGCAACCAAGGCCTCCAACACATTATCTCGCTTCCCCCTTACCCCCTAAGGGTCTTTTTCCCAAGAACAAGAACATTCTCCGACATACCCACAGCCCACGGCCAAGATTAGGAAATTAACAAATGCAATACTATCGCCTAGTTCCTGGTCCATACTCAGATTTTGCCAGTTCTCCCATTTATGCTCTTGATAGTCATTGTTTTCTTATGTCAAGGTCTGGTTCAGGATCACACGTTACATTTAGCTGTCATGTGTCTTCAGACTCCTTCAACTTAGGACAGTTCACCTCTCTTTGTTTTTTGTGACCTTGAACTTTTTTGAAGTGTTCAAACCAGAGTTATTTTGTAGACAGTCTGTCAGTTTGCGGCCTCATGATTGGAATCAGGCTGTGAATGTTGGGCTGAAATAATACAAAAGTGATGTGTCCTCCTTACCTCGTAGCTGTCTCATTGTTGGTGATGTTGACCTTGACCCCGTAATTAATGGACTGACTCCAGGTTTCTCCATTGCATAGATATTATTTTCCCTTTGTTACCCGTAAGTAATTTGTGGACGGATACTCTGAGATATGTACCTACCCTTGCAGTCACTCATTTTAGTCTCTCTTGGTGTTGCTTGCCTGAATCGGTTGCAACTGTGTTGGTGGGCAAATGGTGATTATTCTAAACCCATATGCCTTCTACATTTCCCAGTTGGCATTCTACAGTAAAAGCATCATAAAAAAAAAAGCTTTCCCTTCTCCCCATCTATTTATGTATTCATTTTTTTCTGACCATATGGACTCAGAGAATCTTCATTTATTCAATGTGTTCTAATCCATTGCTGTTGTTATTTGATGCTTGAATTGCATGATTGCATCTCATCCTTAGGACAATGGGGTGATGTTATCAGAGACGGCCAGATTCTCACCTTGGGTCCTGCAACGACATCTGCAGGACTCTGCTCCCTGACTTGCAGCCCCAGGCCATCCTGGGAAACACGGCTGTCCCTGGGGGACCCTGTCGGTTCTATGTCCTTGCTGGGGAGAGAGGGGTCCACGTAGATTGTCACCAAGCCTTGGTTTTCCAACCTCCCTTCCATGTAAATGGGCCCGTAGGGTAGAAAGAAGCCTGGCTTCCGTGGTCTGAGGCAGCTCAGTCTGGAGGCAAGGAGGCGTGTTACCTAATCTGTGAAATGGGTCAATTTACTGGGATGTCTACTGACATGTTTCCCCAGGAACCCTCGGCACAGACCACATTTTCAATCAGTGAGTCTGACTGCCTGGACTTGGCCACCGTTGAGTTCATCATTCAACAAAGACTTGCTGAGCACCTGTCATGTGCCCGGCTCTGGGCTAGCCTGGACTTCCGGCAAGCAGCAAGTCGGACAAGGTTCCTATTTCAAGGTTCCTATTTAGATAAAATCATCCCCCAAATAGATATTCAATGATACAGGGATGAGGCTTTGGGGAGGGATTATGATGTTGTAAACGTCTCTGACAGGGGACTGTGATCTTGTTTAGGATGTCAGAAAAAAGTAGACAAGTTAAAAATCAATGGTTTACAATAATATTCTTTGTCTGAAACCATTTCTTGAAGGGGAGAGGAGGAAGCTGAGGCACAGATAGGTTAAGCAACTCACCCAGCTTTGCACAGCAGAGGCATCCAGACTCGAATCCAGGTCCACAGCCTCCCTGGCCCAGGGTGGTGCAGCTGTCCTGACGAAGTGGCAGAGCTCTAAGGGCCTGTGTCCATCTGCTCAACTTGGCACACTTTGTTTCCACTGTGACATGGCCGGGCCTTGCTAAGTAACATCGAGGAGGAAATGACTTTCTGATAGGCCCAAATACTCTCTAAATCAGTGTTGTTTCTTTCTAAAGGACTAAAGCAAGAACAATCGACCAAGTTTGAGCATTAAAGGGGATAGTTTCATGCCTGTCACTCAACAGCACCAGGCTATGAGCTAAGCATAAGGGGAGGATGAGAGTCACCCAGATGGGTCCAAGGCCAGAGCCCATGTTCTTAACCCCAGCACCCGGTTACCTCCCTGGGATGTCCAACTGTCTGCCTGAGAAGGTACAGGCAAGGCCTCAGCCCCCAGAGCAGCCAAGCAAACTCCAGGAGGGAGAAAGGATGCCCACAGCTGCCCCCACTGCCCAAGGCATCAGGAAGATCAAGACAGGGGCAACTCAAGCCTATACCCACACCTGCTACACACCCGCATGACACCCCCTGCTCCAGGTCTCCTCTGGCTGGCCTTGGCTGGCCCTGGATTGATACCTGATCCCCGTGGAAGCTGACACCTCAGCACGAGAGGGATCAGGACAGACACAGCTGCCGCCACCGGAGCCCTCAGCCAACTTCAGAGAGAGACTCGGAGGACACTGGCAGGTGAGCTGATCCCCAGCTCCCTCCCCCAGCTTCACACCTGGACATATACGTGTATACATTCTTGTATAGAACAACAGTGGCCGGGAAAGAAAAAAATTCAACTTAACTGACTTGGCTAAGTTCACACAGCTGGGAAGCTGGGTTCAAAATCCAGTCATCTGTCTTTGGAGCTTATGCATTTAACCTCTTCTTCAATAAACCATCTCCCTTTGTAATCCGGCATAATATACACACCCAGTACCTGGCATCTAGTAGGTTCCCTATAAGCATTTGTTTAATGACCGGGTGCAAACCTGTACGTCTGTGTTTGTGTGTGAAAGTGTTTGTGCATGTCCGTGTCAGGCAGAATTACATATGTTGCAGATGTCTTAAATCCTTAAAGCTATTGTAGAAGATTCAGTAAGACCAGGGATGAGAATGCATGTTTACGTCCTGTATCTCCACTCTTATTTCATCTCATGCTTTTTCCTCTGGGGACAAGGAAGAACAGAAACACTGTTCAAATCAGTTTAGGACAGGAAGGTCACGGCCAAAAACCCACCCATGCATGGCGTGGTTGGGTTCATTCTCCTAGTGTCATGAAACCGAAAGGCCACAGGCTTTGGAGCCAGAAAGCCCTGCTTTACCTCCCGACGCCACGACTTCCTTGGTTTTAAGTGACTCTGGGCAAGTCACTTTGCTCTGTGAGCTGCTGCTTCCTCAACTGGAAATGGAAAAGATAATCCCTCAGAGCACTGTTATAAAGCTTCAGTGTAAGGGAAGCTCCCATCATAGGGTCTGAAGCATAGTAGGCGCTCAGCCTGTGTGAGACCCCTTCTTTCTCGCTGCAGATATTATCACAGCAGTGCTCACAGAATCCTTGCCAGGGGAGAGAAGGAGGATGGCTCTCAACCGCAGCTGAGCCCTGGAGACCCTGGGGAGCTTGAAAAATCCCTGAGCCCTGGGTCCCACCCCCAGAGGCTCTGCTTCAATTGGCCTGGCAGGTGGCCTTGGAATTGGGGCTTTTAAAAGGTTCCCAGGTGATCCCGATGGGCAAGGTTGAGAACCTCTCACGCATAGGTTCTCATTGCCATTTACTGAGTTCCTAGGGAAACTGGGCCTCGGACAGCCTGCTTTGCAGCCACTCTGCCTGGTGTCTGCTTTGTCACTTTAAGCCAGGTGGAGAGGGGGAAGGAAAAGCTCATTGCATCTGAGTCTAAAACCCTCTCCCTTGAATAAGGGTCTGGATTTCCAGATCAAAACTCAAGGCTCAGCCTGACCAAAAGAAATACGTATATATTATTATATATATATATATATATATATATATATAAAATATATTTACATACTTATAAATATATTTGTATATATATTTATATATACAAATATATATTATATATTTTTCTTTCTGACTGTATTGATAGGAAAGTGTTTTAAGTTATATGACATCTTAAATATATAGTTAGTGAACTGACTTGCTAAAAAAATAAAGACTATTAGACCACATAGTATTTAGTATCCATTATGTCCCAGACACTTTACCTCCCATGTTCTCTCAATAATCATTGTTCACAACACCCTCTAAATACGCTGAGCCAGTAGGAATAGTTATGTAGAATGTGGGGATATTCCCACCTCCCAAGCTTAAATTTCTGATCCTTTGTACCTAGGCCTCTCCGCAGATTTCTGAGTCATTTTGGAATTTGCATGTAAAATAAAAGCTTCCTACATAATTGAAATTATGGCCAATTGACCGTGAAATGGAAGTGTCCATGACCAATGAGGTGTTGGGTTGGGGGAGGCCGCTGTGCTCAGAAATGGGGCCTCCAGAGCCCCAGGGCTGGTTTTCTGGCTAGAGGAGAGAAATCTTCCCAGAGTCCTCATTGCTACCAGCTCGCCCACCAGCCTTCCCTTCGTCCCTCTCTCTGGTGAGAAGCAGCTTGGTGCAGCTCCAAAGGAAGACATTCTGTTACGATCTTTTCTCTCTTGGTTAAAAATCTTTCTAGGGGAGGGTAGTTAGCAAGAAGGCACACGTGAAAGTATTTCCTCTCTCAGACCATGGCTTGGCAAGCCAAGTACCTTCTGAGCCAGACTGGGGCGTGGGATGCCCAGAGAGAAAGAGTGGGAAATGATTCTCTACAAAGGTAGACTCTGCCCAACTGCAGATAAAAAGTTTGCACTTTCAGGAGGCAGGGGAGAGCCGTCAAACGTACTGGAAGAGGGGTCATCTATAACCAGTGTTTCACAAAGATTGCTCTGCAAAGAGGAATTGAGGGAGAACAAATGGAGGCATGGGTGCCAACCAGCTTCAACAGCAGCCCAGCAAAGACATCGTGCTGGCATACACAGTGACTGTGGGGGGAGGGAAAGGATGGTGGGAGACTTAGGATATGACTGACTAACCAGGACACAGAAAGGGGGAAAGAACAAGAGCTATGCACCACTATCACACAGCACTGTGGGGAAGTGCTGTTATTCCCTGTTTTGTTAAAGGGGAAACTGAGCTTCAAAGAGGTGACGTGTCTTGCTAATATAGGTAGAGCCAGGAATTCAATGCAGGTCTATTTGCATTCCAGAAATGTTTCATGAATAGATTAAGCAAAATATTAAGGCAAGGAAGAGGACAATACTCTGGTCAGACCACACTTAAGGTATTGCATTTTCTAGACCCCACACTTTAAAGAGAGACTTTTTTTGGCTAATGAAATATATACAGAGAAGAGTGGTGCAAGTGGTCAAGGGGCTGCAGATTATGTTATATGACATGAAAGTTTAGGGTGTACAGTCTGAAAAGGAGCAAATCAGGATAGCATGCGACACTGAATTCAAATGTCCCAGGTGCTGCTGGAGCCCAGGGAGTGAGCAAGAGCAAACCCCTGCACGGATCAGCTAGGGCCAAAGTGCGCACATTACAGACTTAGGCCTTTATCTGGAAGGCAATGGGCAACTGGGCTCAAAACCCAGTCACTTATCTTCAGAGTTTGTACATTTAACTTCTCTTCGATAAACCATCTCTCTATGTGTCAGATCACTCTGGAGGTAGGTCCAAGGACACTTTCTTTAAAAAAATTGTAATGTCCTTCATAGACATTCCAATACACATCTTGGTGAGTTTACTACTCAAGATTGTCTATTATTGTTGCTATTGAAATACAATATTTTTATCCATTATATTTTCTAACTTGTTATTAGAATTTTGAATAGATTTTTTATACACTTATTCTATAGCCAACCACCTTAATGAACTCTCTTCATTACTCCCAATAAATATTCTAGTTAATTTTCTTAAGCTTTATAGGATGATAAACACATCTTTGGCAAGTAATGGCAATTCTATCTTTCAAGAGTCACCATTTATAATATTTAAAAATTATATCGTTTTATTGCATTTACTAGATTAAATTAAATTGTCTCATTGCATTGACTGGAACTTCTAAATAATATTTGATATGAAAATTCTTCCCAGTGTTTCTCTTCCTTATATTATTGCATTTACTAGAACTTTTATTTGTACTTATTTATTTATTTATTTTGTATTTTTTTCCATTACCAATTATCTCTCTTACTCCCCACTCCCCTCCCCGAAACCACCACACTGTTGTTCATGTCCATGAGTCTTTTTCCCTTTTTGCTCGATCCCTCCTCCCCCTAACCATCCCCCATACATGTCATCCTGTTCTCTGTGAGTCTGTTTCTATTTTGTTAGTTCAGTTTGTTCATTAGATTCCACATATGAGTGAAATCATATGTTATTTTCTTCTTTCTGACTGGCTTATTTCACTTAGTATAATGTTTTTCAGATCCATCTATGCTGTCCAAAGAGTAAAATTTTCTTTTTTACGGCCAGGTAGTATTCCACTGTGTAAATGTCCCACAGTTGTTTTATCCACTCTTCTATGATAGACACTTGGGCTGCTTCCCTATCTTGGTGATTGTAAATAATGTTGCAATGAACATAGGGGTGCTTATGCCATTTGAAATTAGTGTTTTGGATTTCTTCAGATATATTTCCAGAAGAGGGATTGCTAGGTCAAAAAGCAGTTTCATTTTTAATTTTTTTTGAGGTATCTCCATACTGCTTTCAACAGTGGCTGCACCAGTCTGCATTCCTGCCTATAGCGAAAAAGGATTCCCCTTTCTCCACATCCTCAGTGGCACTTGTTGTTTGTTGATTTTTTGATGATAGCCATTCTGGCTGGTGTGAGGTGGTATCTCATTGTGGCTTTAATTTGCTTTTCTCCGGTGACTAGTGACACTGATCAGTTGCAGTTTTGTATGCCAATAATGAACTATCAGAAAGGGAAATTAAGAAAACAATATCACTCACAATTGCTTCAAAAAGAATAAAATACCTAGGAATAAATCTGACCAAGGATATAAAAGACCTGTACTCAGAAAATTATAAGACACTGAAGAAAGAAACTGAAGAAGATATAACTGGAAGCACATTCCGTGTTCATGGATGGGAAGAATTAACATCATTAAAATGTCCATGCTACTCTATAGATTCAACACAATTCCTGTCAAGATACCAATGGCACATTGCACAGAACTGGGACAAATATTCAAAAATTTATTTGGAACCACAAAAGGCCCCACATAGCAACAGTGATCCTGAGAAGGAAAACTAGAGTTGGAGGAATCACACTAGCTAAGTAATCATAAGGCCATAGTAATCAAAACAGCATGGTACTGGCATAAAAACAGACACATAGATCAATGGGACAGAATAGTCTAGAAATAAACCCACACCTTTATAGTCAATTAATATTCAACAGAGGAAGCAAGCACATACAGTGGGCTAAAAGTAGTTTATTCAGTAAATGGTGTTGGGAAAATTGGACAGATACGAGCAGAAAAGTGAAACTGGACCACCTTCCTACACCACACACAAGAATAAATTCAAGCCCTGGCTGGCGTAGCTCAGTGGATTGAGCACGGGCTGCGAACCAAAGTGTCGCAGGTTCAATTCCCAGTCAGGCCACATACCTGGGTTGCAGGCCACAGCCCCCAACAATCCCACATTGATGTTTCTCTCTCTGTCTCTCTCTTTCTCCCTCCCTTCCCTCTTTAAAAATAAACAAATAAAGTCTTTTAAAAAATTAAAAAACTATACAGCTGATAGAACATGAGTTTAAAAAAAAGAATAAATTCAAAGTGGATTAAAGACTAAATGTTAGAGCCCAAACCATAAAATCCTAGAAGAAAACATAGGCAGTAAAATCTTGTAGCAATATTTATCTGATATATCTTCTCAGAAAGGGGAACAAAAGAAAAAATAAACAAATGGGACGACATCAAAGTAAAAGTTTGCACAGCAAAGGAAACCATCAACAAAATAAAAGGTAACTCACAGAATCCGAGAACATATTGGTCAATACATCTGATAAGGGGTTAATATCCAAAATTTATAAAGAACTTATAAACCCCAACATCACACACACAAAAAAACAACAATTAAAAAAATGGGCAAAGGACCTGAGCAGACACTTCCCCAAAGAGGGCATGCAGATGGCCAACAGACATATGAAAAGATGTGTCTACTAGAACTTTTAGGGCACTGATTCTCAGCCGGAGATGATTTCCCCCCTTAGGGCATATTTGGCAATGTCTGGAGACATTCATGATGATCATAATTAGGGAGACATTTCTGGTCTCTCCAGAGTAGGGGCGCATTCTTCTCTTAGTCTTGATTCCACTTAAAATGCCTTTTGTGTTTCACCTTTGTGTATGGATTGACTATGAGTTTAAAGCCAAAATTTTGTTTGAGTGAGGAGTCTTTCAAACCTGTGCTAACAACCATTTTTAAAATCAGACATAGAGACTGGGTCTCACAAAATTCTTCTGTCGTCTTCATCAGGATGATAATACTGATTTTTTTAATCTGACCTGATTTTACATTATAATAATTGACTTCTTGGCTCCACTTACAGTACTTTAGAAAATCGTTGACCATTGTTAAGTCAGCGAATCTGTCACCTCTGCCCCTGTCGCACACTGTAAGGGACCGCCTGTGGGAGGAGCAGCTTGGTGACCAATCAATGCCAGTAATTTGGAGTGTCTGCCCTTGTGGCTTCCAGTGGGGATGCACGTATGAAGCCACTCTTCACTTCTTCTGGTTATTATAGTGGCTAAATACGAGGACCATGAGCCTCTCGTTGCCCTCAGCTTCCCCAAAGGATGACTGCTAACCTCTGTGATGTTGTCTCACGATGCTCAGTCCCACAAGGTGAATTTCTCATATACCACACAGGCAGACGATCTCAAGCATACTCCTAACACTTGGAAAAAATGCACCCAGGCATTTTCACATGATACTGTAACAGACAGGTAGAAACTTAATTTTTTGAACATAGATTTCCTAACATTAAGCTATTCTTGCAGCTCTAAAAGTATTCTTATGTATTCATAGTGGATTATTTCTTACTGTTAGACTTGGTGTTTTCTATTTGTTGGTAACTACATTCAAAAGTAAAATTAACCTTGAGCTTTCTGTCTTTATACAATTTTGATGTGAAATTTTGCTAATTTTGCTTTTCCTTTTATGCTCTGAAACAGTTTATCAGGAGATTTCAACATTGGACTATACATTGGAAAAATGTACCTATAAAAGCACCTGGGTTTGGTTATTGGCTTAGCATTCTTAAAAACAATCTCTGTGATACTAAATTAAATTCACTTCTAATGTTTTGTGCCCATCTTTTAATGTTTTATTAGCTACAAAAGAGATTTTTATTGATATCTATGAAGCTTCTCCTGGGGTTAGTCGTCAGTTTCACTGTGTTTCTACTTTCTAAATTACTAGTGTCTGCTTTTGCAATTGAATATTACGCTTTACCTATTTTCCCAAAATGCATATTCACCCTTAATTTCTGGAATACCATGCTTCTCTGATTTCTGTATTCTTTCTTATTCTACCAATGAATTCACTTAAAGACATGTGCTTAGCTTTGGGTACAGTTGCAGGCACAGCCTTGAAGCCTGTTCCCATTCCTTTCATCCAAACACCCCACGACGGCTGCTCCAGGTTCTCTCTGAGGTTTCCTTTTCCTTTCCATTAAGTAACGTATTAATTAAATATTTTCCCTCTAACCTTTTCTTTTCTGATCATTTCCTTCTTTTACTATATGGTGTTCAGAGAATTTGACTCACACTAATTTTATTTTTGATGTGAGTCAAATAATAATAATAATAACAACAATAATTTTATTATTGTTGTTTGTCTTTCAAATTATTGATATATGATCAATTCACCTTACTATACCAAGAGGTCTTGACAAGACGCACTTTCTCTAGAGCATCTTTGGGGTGTGCCCCACAGAGCGGAACGCAGGATACCTAATAGGGTACAGGAAGAAAATACAAGAACCCGTGTTTTATGTTTATTTTTTAACTTACCGTTTTAGCCTCTACTTTTGTATATGTTTCATATGTCATGTTAACACTGTAGAAAACTGATACTCTTAGTAATATGCACACATTGGAAGGAGATGTTTGAGAAGGTTTTGAACACAGAGGTATCCAGTAAAAGGAACAGAGACTGTCAGTCTGAAAAACATGGAGTTCGATATTTTAGTACAGTGGTGTGTCTGCACGGCTTTAAAAGACCTTTCTATTGAAACTGTATGCTCAAAGTGTTTAACAGAGAGGAGTTCACATTTTAAAAATTTGGAGTCAATTGCATCATCAATGATAATTTTCTAAAGAGATGGAAAGGTTTTGTTTATCAGAATTCTAAGGAAGGGAAGGGACGCGATTTGGATTGATAGGGGCTGTTCACCTGGAAAGAACCCACGGAACAAGGGGCCAGCTCTGTCTCCGGGGTCAACCATCTGCGGGGAGCAGGGGCGCGTGGAGGGGAGTGAGCAGGACAGGCGGGTGGGTGCGCAGAGCGCTGAGCAGTGAGCGGCGGGGGTCCTTCCCTGCGGCACTCCCAAGGTCTCCTGCAGAGCTCCTGAACCCAGAAATACTTGACTTGCGTGGCTTTTTCATGAAAAAACCAGGGTAAAGATTCAGGAAAGAAAGCCAAGAGGAGTGGAAGGTGAGGTTGCTGGCTTTTAGGGAGCCTCTGGCAGCCCTTAAACATGGAAGTGGGAACTAGAAATGTTTTTTATCGAACCTGAAAGGCAGGGAAGGCAGAACCACTGCTGTATTTGAAGAGGAGACAGACATTGGGAGTTCATAGATAAGGCCTTCCCTTATTAAAAAATGATGCAGAGCAACGTAAAGGGCCCAAAACCCAAAAAACAAGCGCAGAATCTGGTGCTCTGAATATTTGCTCAAAGTTAACACAGTGAAATCCTTGCCCCAGATCAACGATTCTCGACTGGGGGTAATTCTGCCACCCCGCCACCCCAACCAGGGGACATTTGGCAATGTCTGGAGACATCAGGAGGCGGGGGATGCTACCAGCACACACTGGAGAGAGGGCTGGATGCTGCTGAAGATTCAACAATGCAGAGAAACAACAAAGAATTGCTCAGCCCCACATGTCCATAGTTCAGAGACGGAGAACCACAAAGCTGAGGGGTCAACTTGACTTGCTCACCTCCTCCTTACATATCCGACAAGACGAAGGAAACTAGATACCCCCCAAATGCCATAATGCCCCAGAAGGACCCCACCTTGCAGCCTACCTCTGCAAATAAGGATCTCTCTCCGCGCCTCTCATCCCCCTGTTCCATTCATCTCATCGCTCCGTATTTACAGGACAATCTCAGGCCTGCCCTCGAAGACCAGAAACTATAAATTTCAGGAAAGGGTCGGGGGAAACCTGTCCTTTGGGTTCTGCTACATTAAAAAAAAAAAACCCTCGGCCAGCAAGCCCCTCAGAGCAGACAGAGGACAGAGCCCGGAATATTTGAGATTTCAGAGGCTGCCGGAGAGAAGTGACTCCCTGCTCCTTCCCTTCAAGAGCTTTTGTTTTACATTTAAGTGACAGGGGGGCTGCTGGGGGGAAGCGGTGGCTGGGCTGTCCCCTTGCCAGGAGAGGAGGGGAGCGGGCGCCCCTCTGAAGTGGCTCCGTTAATGTCATGTCATTACACTGTACTGCCGCACAGGTTAATATAATTGGGTGACTATGTGTGAGCAATGATCCGTGCCGTGTTACAGCTCCGAAACAAATGACATTTAACCAGCCGGTCGGGAAGGCTCCTTGTTATCTACGCGGTGAGCAATTGGAACAGAGAAGCCGGCCTCTCGATGAGCAACTGATGAATTAGTTGTTGGGTTTCCTCGACAGCCTGGATTTATAAGAGCACAATTCCAACATAATTTATTAGCTCTATAAACAGACAGATCCGCTGTTTTTACTGAGATTACATCTTGTCACCCTCAGATTTTGTGTCACTGACAGCCCTGTTATAATTTAATTTTATTATTCTGATCAGGTGTTGTTTCCGGGGACTGACTTTATATATATATATTTTTTTCCCCTGAAAAGGCATTTTCATTTTTAGCTGGAAAGTAATCAGAAACTTTTGTGCTGGCTGATACGTCTGGGGGTCACCCAAACAGTGTTTCCAGGCCTTGACTATGAGGGTCTCAAGGGCAGGAAAGAAGATTTAGCAAGAACTCATGTAGGACCCCTGGGGCGGGGGGCGGAAGAAGGCTGAGTGAGTGAGTGCCTGTGGGCTGTAAGTGGGCCTGTCCGCTGAGTCCCTGGAGTTGCTTCCTTCTCCTGCTGCCTGCCCCTCTCCACTCCCGCCTGTCAGCCCAGGACAGGGGCCAGTCCACTCCAAGTCCCTGCCCCACTCGCTTGATATTGAAGCTCTTGCTCTCTGCACAAGGGGTCACCCTCAGAGCTATTTTAAGCCCACTCCCCTCCTGCCGGCCACATAGAAAGAGAGGGGTGGGCACATGCCCACTCTCGAAGGCTCTTCCAGCAAAAGGGGCACAGCTCTGAGTCCCAACACCTACCAGTAAAGAGACAGTGGTTATCCCAAGAGCTGCAAGGGAGAAAGGACCCGAGAGTGTGTGGCCAGTCCAAAGAGTGTAAGATGATGGGAAAAAGCTCCCTTAGAAGCAATCAGATCAGGGTTTATGTCCCTTCCGGTGGCTGTGACCTTGGGCACTCCTCTTCTGCTTTATGAGCCATTGCCCCAGAGCAAACGGAAGTAGTGATACCTGCCTCGGAATTAGCAATAACATCTCTAAGCTCTATTGTTTTTTATCTGGAAAGGATATATATATATTTTTTTTATTCTTCTTATTACTTTATCATAATAATCTACAGGGCCAGCTTTAAATGTGTCCAGGTGCTTACATATAGTACAATGTAAAGTGAGCTCATTCCAATCCTCCTCATGCTAACCTGGTGAGCGTGGGTGACTGTAGTTTTCCTGTTTCATGGTTGAAGAAAGAGGCTCGTGGAGGTAACCTGGAATTACTCAACTGGTTACAAGCTTCTGACTCACAGCTGAGCAGCCCCACGTCCGAGCCTTTGCCCTTCGGAGGGAATCAGGGCTTTCTCTGCTCTGAAGGCCAGCTCGTTCAGGGTTCAAGTGGAGCAGAGGATGGTTCTGAGGACAATCAGAGTGAAAGTCTGTCACCAGCTCCCTGGTCCCGCGAGTTCAGCCACAGCTTGCTCATTGAAGAGATAGTTTGGGTCGATTCACCGAAAGCCTGGGGTTGGGGGTACCCCAGGGTTTTAGCTCCGTTTACGTTCGGGATCAGCCTCCATCCACCTCAGAACTGGAGGCAATTCTTGGAGTCACTCGCAAAGCCCTCCATGCCTCTCGGGGAGAAAAGAAATTAATATCCGAAGTGGCAGCGTCTGAGTGGCAGCTTCATAACAGGCTTGAACCCCGACCTCTCGGCTGCAGCTGGGAATGGCTCAGTCAAGCACGTCATTGACTCCCGGGGTCCTGGAACCTGAGACGTGCTTGCGGGCTCAGAGGTTACCTGGTCTGGCCCCCTCATTTTACAGATGAGGAGGCTACATTCCAGAGAGGGCAAGGGGCTCGCACAAGGTCCCACAGTGGGTCAGGGGGGCAAACTCAAAGCTGGAACCAGGTCTCCTGGTTCAGGACTCTTTCCAACGCGGGCTGCCCCATCAGGCACACTCTGGCGTTTGATGCTTTTCCGAGAGCTAGTAAAACCTATGGCCCATCAAAACCCCAACTGCGCCACGTGAACCAGCGCAGGCCTGTGACGTCATCGCGGTGCCGCGGCGGGACTCCCACTCAGGAAGGAGGCACACACCCTGTCACCTTTTACCACCTGAGCCTTCAACCACTTGCCTCACCCCACATACAGCCTGGTCCACTCTTAAGACTTAATGCCAGGACTGCTGATTTTCTGGATCACTTCTCTGTTCCCATTAAAATTTTCCCTCCAGACAAGTCTGCCTCAGGCCACGCTGGTAAATGTTTTCCAGTCTCACCTGATCCTCACTCAAGACCCTCTCCTGGGAGTTGGAGCCCAGCCCTTTAAGGGGAGCTGGATAGAGACACAAGGGAAGCTTTCTGAAATACAACAATTTCAGCTCAACCATCCCCATCCTGGGAGAAGCTTTCCCTGACCCCAGCCACCTCCAGCAAAGACCAGATCAGTTTCTGGCATCCTTTGCCAAGTAGCTCTTAGATTTGCTGCCTGTGTGGTTTCTTGATCAGCGTGCCCTGCCCCAGTAGAGTGAGCTCTGAGGAGCCAGAGCAGCAGCCAGGGCTTTCATTTGCAACGATGTTGCCAGAGCTCAGTTTCTGTGCCTGTCACATGGTGCTGCTCAGTAAGTATCTACTCAATGAGGGAGGAATGCAGGTGAGGCACAACCTCACCCACCCCCAAAAGAGAGCCCATCACTGAAGATGGGGGATTCTCGCTGCCCTTGGGGGGTCTAGAGAGGATGTGCCTCTGAGCGAAGGGATCAGGTGGCTTCATTGAGGGGGCTTCCGGGTGCACTTGGCTGAGACACAGAGCAGAGAGAGCACCGTGTGCCCACAGCCCCCCACCCCTTGGGATGAGTGCCTCCTGTTGCCCCACATGGAAGTGGGGGGGGGGATGAGGACTCGTAATCCAGGATGGAGGTGGCTACAGCCGCGTGCCCCCTCCCACCTGCTTCCTGAGATTGCACCAGGTTGCAGGGGCTCCTGCTTGGAACCTGGCAGCCCATCCAGGTAGAGAAGGTGGAAGGCAGGAGAGGGTATAGGTCTTATGGGTCAACAGGATGAGCCCAGCCAGCATGGGGAGCAGGACGAGTTGCTACTCAGTGCCCCCAAAGGCCCCTCTGGAGCCCGTCTGTGGGATCAGAGGGAGAAACCATGAGCCCTGGGTCCCAGCAGAGGAGCTGTGTCTAGATGCTGGCGGCAGCAAATAGCAGAAACTGCTCAGAGTAACTGCTACAGCATCTGCAGCCCCCACTCGTCACAAACAGCTGGTCTGGGTCCCCGAGGACCCAATTTGACTCTCATTCTGGTCAAGGGAGGAAGGAATGGCTTGTGCCTCCAGGGCCTGGCGGTCCTCGGCAATAAAAGCTTCCGGGCAAATTTTTCTGGGGACAAGGCACAGCATCACTGAGAAGTGCTACAGGGTCTGCCCTCTAGGACAGCACTGTCCAAAAGAAATAGAAGGCAAGCCCCATGAATCATTTTAAAATTTCTAGTAGCCACATTTTTTAAAAAAGGTGAAAAGAAACAGGGGAAATGGGTTTTAATAATATATCCTGTTTCGACCAATAAATCTAAAATCTTATCCTTTCAACATGTAACCAGTGTTAAAAATATCATTGAGTTATCTTACACTCTTTTTTTGACTTGCAGTGAGAGTTTAACATTTACAGCATGTCTCAGTGTGAACTAGCCACATTTTCAGTGCTCAATAGCCACATGTGGCTAGCGGCTACTATGTAGGGAACAGCACAGCTCTGGAAGGTCAGATGAGCTTTCCGTCTGACAGTCCTGTCTGGCAAGTGGGCATATCTCAAGGTTATCAGGTGTCTGATGGCACCAAAGGTAAAATGCCAGGCTGTAAGAGCAGGTGCAGAAATAAGGGATTCCATAAGCCAGGGAATGCTCACTCCAACACACAATCCCCTGAGCCAACAAAGCCAGGCTTTGTGCAAGGTCCTGGTGCAACTTCCTCTGGCCGGGAGCACCCTGGGGCTCTGGCTCCGGGGCTGCGCTCCGGAAATGCTCTGCTCCAGCCTGGGAAGTGGAGCTGTTTGAAACTGATCCAGGTTTTCAGCTGCCTGGTCCCCACGCCCCATCTGCCAAGCACCAGGAGCCAGGCAGATGCTGAAAACACATCTGTCAACCTGCCCTGATGGTTTCTGGCACTTTCCCCAGCCTTGCGGGGCTGGGACCCGCACCCTGAAAGAAGCCAGCACTGTCTGGGCTCACCAGTCCTGGTCCCCGCTAAAGGGTGTCCTGGGGCACCCCCAGAAGTGGCTGCTCAGTCTGCTCTCCTGCTTTGCGGGCTCCCACTCTCTGACAAGCCCACTCTGCAATGGCAAATGTCCCCAGAGACACACTGAGCAGCTCTCAGAGGGGCCCCTAGTCCTGCAAATCCCCACGCGGAACAGGACTAGCGCCCACACGGGCAATGCCCGCATCTGCCTCCGCCTCTGTTTGCTCTTCCAGCACATGAGTTGTTTTGAGGATGAGTTGAGAATATGTAAATAAAGTCCCTGACAATCAGTATCCGTCAGTGTCTGGGTAGAACAAGACAGAGCACTGAGAGGGGTGACAGAGGATCCACTAGCCCTGGTGAGATTGGGGCTCCACTCCAGGTCAGGGTCCGTCACCCCTTCTCCCAGCCAGGACCAGTCACCATCATTGGAAGTTCCTACATGATTTCAACATTACAGGGAAAGGTCAGCCAGGCTGGTTGTCCGTGTCTGGGTGTGCATTAGATGTCCAAGAAAATCTCCAGGGATGAGACAATCTTAGGGTGTCTGATTCTTCTCCGTCATGCCAAGCCCCAAGTCAGAGCCAGGCTGGTGTAGGTGCTCAGCAAAGGTGCTTAATCAAACAGGTGAAGGACAAGGAGGCAGAAAGGAGGGAGGGAGGGAGGAAGGTGTCAAAAATATGTGGTCGGGGTCAACAGCGGGCACCAAGAACCCAGAGCATTGTGGGGGGTAGGTGTCAGAGTAGCTGCCCTCTGCTGTCCAAGCCCTGGGTCTGTCCGTCTGTATATCCCACCCGCCTCCTGCTCCCAGGGGCAAGGGGGTGGCTTGCTACAGTGGGCTGCACACCCTGGCTGGAGCTGAAAAGCCCTTCGCCAGCTCTCTGGTTTTCCTCCTGAACCATCAGGGATGCTGAGGAGTCTAAACGTCAGCTAAATGCGGACACCATATGTGGAAATATTCATTCTGATATCAATGTTTTCCTTACAAAAGCACGTTGTTTTATGTGTGGGCAGGAGAACTCATCGTAAACTGTTAAATATGATGTAAGTGCTAATTTCCCTGCCTCGCCTGGTAAAGGAGCTCCCCGGGAAGTGCATCTTGTGCAGGCCATAAAAGAAAATGGTCAGAATAAATAGAGAGAAACGCGCGTGGCGGCAGACGGTGTCTGTTTCCCCAACACGCAGCCGTGTGTCCCCCTCTCCACACTCGGGCCCCATCCATGGAGAGGATTTGCATAACGGCAGTGACAGATGCCACCACTTCCCAGCGGCCACCCGGCCTTGACAACTTTGGGAAGCAGTCTGCCAGCATTGGCTTCGAACAAAAACAATTTTTTTTTAAAGTCACAAAGCATGTCTCCCTTTTTTCAATGCTCAGTACAATTACGGGGTTTTGTTTGTTTGTTTGCTTTGCTTTGAGTGCTTTGGATTTCAGTCCTGAAAGGAAGAGGCACAGATAAAATGAAACGGCAGAGCAGCCTCCCCAGCTGCCCTAGGAGCCGGGTTGCCCACCCAGGCTTGCAGGTAGCGACCTCCTCTGAAAACCTGAAATGCATGTTGGCCGCGAGGGAAAGAGAGAAGATGGTCTGATGCCTGGCAGGTATCTAACGAGCATAAGCCTCTTCCTCTGTCAGTAGCCTCACCTGTTCTGGCACTTCATTAACCAAACCCAGCTCTGGGTTTTAACCACAACCCAGATTCCATCACACACAAAAGAATTAGAATTCCGGGGTCACGTGGCTATTTGTGGAATGAATATTAGTACATTCTTTGCAAATGCATGATGTATGAACTGTATACATTTCTTTGATAAATTGTTTTTAAATATTTCCTCCTTTTTATTAATTGAAGAGGAGCCTCATGTATCAATGCCATTTTTTCCTGTTTTTCACATAAATTATTTTCTTGCAATGTTCGTTTGTATTATTATTGCCGATATTAAGGCAAAGACTTTTTTTGCCTTGTAAACAAGATTTTGCTTACAGCTAAATGAAAAGAAGTGAAGTTAATCACACTGAAATAATAGGTTTAAAAAGGTAATTCAGTGGTATCGGAATGAAGTTTAATCTTGGGCAATAGAAGCCGTGCTGAGAGAAATGGCAGAAAAGCTTGTTCTGTAATTAAATGGTATTTATCACTGGCAGGTCAGCTCCACTGGGTGAGAGGCTCCAGGACTCCACGGGGAAGGGGAAGGCAACTTGGGCAGACAAAAAGGGCCCCGAGCAGAGCCTGGGGATGCCGGAGTGGGCTGCAAGGAGGAGCTGGGTGCAGGTGGCACCCCTGGGAGCAGGTTGTCTGACTGCATACGTGTATCTGGGCTCACAGTCAGGAGTCTGGCAACAAATGCCAAGAGCATCCTCCATATCCCTCCAGAAGGAATGTGAATCCAAGTCACAGCATCCCTGATCAGCATTAACACAGGGGCCTGGAATTCAGACAGACCTCAGACCAAATCCCTCTCTTCCTCTATGAAATGAGAACAATAGTGCACTCACCTTCTGGAGTTGTCACAGCTAGTAACCGGGATATAATGTGCCATGCACCATGCCTGGCATTGGAGCAAAAATCAGTACTAATTATAACTACAATAATGAGCATCCAGTCCTCCAGCAAAGCTGTGCAGGTCGAGAATCTCCAGCCTGAGATGGACAAGGCTGAGCTTCTGGAGCAGATGGTGCTCAGGCAGCCTTCTGCAAATGTGAGCAAACCCATCACAGAAGCATCAACCCTCGTGTAAGCCGAGGGCTTCCAGCCTGGTGACTTCAAGATGGTTCTCAACAGGAACACATAGGCAAGTCCAGGACCAAAGGAAGTCACTCAGTTGGACCTCATCTCCGACTTCCTCCTGATCCTGGGGGATCAGAGACCCAGACAGCTTGGTTGGTGTAAGACAGTTGTGTCCACGCCTCCAGCTTGGATTCCAGGAGAGGTTGTGGACAAGTGAGCACCTGAAAAGAGGAAGAAGGGACAGTGGCTAGGGGTGATGAAAATGAAATCAGACAATTCAGGGAAAGCCCTCAATTTTCCAGAGGCTAATCCTATAGCTTCCCATCCCACAGTTCCCTGCTAGTTGGTGGCTCTTTCCTGGAGACCTTTGGGCCTTGGAGCAAACTGGAGCTCATCAGTGAAATCCCCACCCCTCTGCCTTACAGAAGGACAAAAAGGTGTGGCGGGAGGTGGTCTGGTTTGGGGAAGGACCATTCAGTTTCTAACTCCAGACTGTTGGTCAGGACACCTGCTGGCAGGAAACTTGGACGTTCCTAAAGGCCCCTCCAGTGAATCCCATTTCACCAGAGCCAGTTGGAGGTGCTGTAGGACCCTGAGGCTCACAGGCTATTAGAAGATGCCTTAAAATCAACCTGGCCCTCAATGGGTCTGCAGAAACAGACCCGGATGTTTCTCAACGTCGGGCAGCTGCACCTGGCACTGCTCCAGCCCTCATCTCCAAGAAGCTCGAATTCGGGCCCTTTATTAGCTCTCCCATCTTTATTAGTGTTCCGGAGCAAAGTGTCTGCAGCTAAAGTTATTGAATTTTCACTAAAACCTAAATACAGGCATGACCCCTTTGTACTTTCATGTTCAAAAAGGTACAGACTTCCAGCTGCCATCTCCTGCCTCTACCTATATCTTTCCTCATTACAGGCTGGGGTCCAAAACCAATAGGAATTAAATAAATGCCCCACTGAGAGCCGCACTTGGGGAAATTGTCTCATTACAGTACAGATGTGGGCTAGCTCCAAACATCACCGACATCTTGTATTTTACTTTCTTTAAAAAAAAAAAAAAGGAAGAAGGAAAGAAATTAAAATCCAAATAGGACCAGGAAGGAAGTGTTTGTACGGGGGGAATGTTTGATTTCCTTTTTTCTCCCAGCACGCCCTCCTCTTTTATCCCAAAACGACTCTTCTCAGCTCATCTGTCTCCCAACCCGCAGGTAGAGATGTTTATTGATACAAGCCCTACATGCAACTCGGTTTACAGAGACCATTAAAAGGGTATAAATAGTAAATTTCGCTTGATGTCTACTTATTAATGCAATTCCACTCTCAACGTTTCAACAGAAAGAGGTCTTGCCAGCTGGGGGAGAAGGCTCACGTTATGGGTTTATGTGGAAGAAAGCATTTCCATTCTAAAGGGCTGATGCAGGCTGTCCCTGGGACTGCATTTTTCAGGGCGCATCACCAAATTCCACATCAATTACCTTGCCTTTTAGCAGAGGGTAAGAGGGAAAAAGTTGTGTTTCCTTTTAAAAGATGACTGAGGTTTCATTGGAACATTTGGATTTCGTGCACACACAACACACTACCTTCTGTAATTTTACAAAAGCAGCTTTAACCATGGTTCACACCAAAACATCCTGCGCCTTGAAACCACAAACCCAACTTCCCAGCAGTGGGTGAGTTTGAATCCCTAATGTAATGCCCATAGACAGTTGTCCCCCGGGGCCCAGCCAGTACCCAGCATCGGTGGATGGAAAAACAGGGAAGAGCAACTTACACTTCCTTTATGCAGATTGTGGAGAATACAGCGGGGGCAGGGCGGGGCGGGGGATGTGCCGTCTCCAGGCCTTTATGGTCCATCTGTGGGACTGGAATAGGAAATCAATGGCCAGGTCCAGACTAGGGCGCTGAATTCTCCCAAGTAATCGTTTTTTCCCTTCCTCCCGTCCCCAGCCCCTCCTCTGTTAAAGACTTAACATCGCCTTGCTCATTTAGAGCATAATTGAGACTCCACTTTTATTTCATCATCCTTCCCCTTTCATTGATCATTGCTAATTTTCTGGCTCAGTGCCACCTGGGGAATGGGTTTACCTAACCTCAGCGGAGGTGCCACTGGAGTCACTGGGATAAAAATGGGTTTGCGCTTTCTCTCACGAACAGTCAGCAGTGTGAGGAGCCGACCAGGGACACAGGGATGCCTTCTAGGTTCAGTCTTTCAACCTCTCCGCCAACTCACCCACGTTTAAGGAAATCTCTGCCCCACGCCCAGAGCCAGCCCGGCATCTCTGAGAATGAGACCCAATCATCCTCCCCCAGAAAGAGAAAAGCACCAGCACAGTAAAGGAACTGATCCCTTCCCCCCACAGGTGCAAAACGAGTGGGTGGCCAAATGCCGCTGTATTTCCAAGTAGCCAGATGTGACAACAGCACATCTGTCTGCAGTTTCTCTGTTCAAACGGAAGCACTGACTCTTCACTTGTGCCTGAGAACATGTGCCAAGGAGAGATTTAGAACCACCAAGTCCCATGTCCCTCCTTCCAGGTGCACCAGGTTGGGGGCAGGGAAAATTTACAAGGGGTGTGTGTGTGTATAGCAAAGCCTTGAACTTAGGCTAAGTGTAAACCCAGAGAGAGTTAGGTGGATGGAAAGGAGCAGAGGAAAACAGCTCCTAACTAACACGGTATCCCAAAATGACATTCTGCCATCCCAGGAAGGCTGTGTGTGTGTGGAGGGGGGGGGGGGAGAGAATGTAATCATGAAGAATGTGATAGAACTGTCAAAATTATATGAAATCAGCTTCATAGATGGTGAACTGCAAGTCACACTTCTGTTTGTTCTGGAGCAGGGTAGGAATTGCGACATTCTCATCAAGATACGAAACGGGGGCAGTGATATCACAGGAAGGACCTGTGAGTGAGACGTCCTGTTATCTGCACACTAGCACCCACCACTTGTTTCATCATATACCCCTGACAATGGGAGCCTGTCTCATCCAAATCCAAAGTTTAGTAATCCGAATCTAGCAAAACATTTGAAGATTTGGAAGCAAGCGCATGCTGAAGTCAACTTGTACCAGCTCAGGAGAGCCAAATGTTGAATTTTCAGGAATGGGCAAGTGGACTAAGATCATGTTGGCAACTTAAAAGTGGCCGTCAGAGGATTATTTACACCATGGAAATGGGCAAAGGCTGTAATCGGGGCTTTTTAATTTTTTTAGAGATCAGGTTGTTAACCACTTACTAACACCAGTGGAGTCCTCTTCTGAAATCAGTCAGCATGCTGAGTTGATTCAGCTCAGCCAAGATCTCTTTCAATGCCCCCACACTGTCTAATCCCAAGATTTTGTAACCGGCACCAGCAAGTACCTAGCATCCTCAGAAGTGCCCAAGGCCAGGAAAGAGGACTAGAGGAAAAACAGATCTTTCATACCTATAGCCCTGATTTCATAGACCATCTCAGCTTTGAACAATCAGAGTAGATTTCCAGTTCAGTTCCCCCATTTTCTTTGTCAAAGGGTCCTGCTGCCTAAAAGCTTAGCTCAGTGCTGGGACTGTTTTCTGTGGACATGTGTGATTCATTCTTCAGAGAGGGGTGACTTACACAAGGCCATGCCATGAGTCCAAGGCTTTGAGAGAAGGACCTGGGTCCTGAATCCAGCTTGCTGTGGACTCCGCGCAACCTCAGAAAAGTCCATTTCCCCTGTATGGTGAACGGGGTGGACTTCAGGGTCTGTCTCTAAGGGCACTACAGTCTCTGACTTTCTGACATCCCACACTGAGTCCTTGGTCTGGATAGACTCTTGAGGGAGTGTGGACAATGTAGGAAACGGAAAGACAAGAGATGGGCAAATGCCACCCAATTGTACAGTAAAGACATGGAACCCCAGTCATTCATCCTGCACTCCTCCTGAGTCTAAAGGGATGCTCATGTTCTGGCTAACCCACGAGCCTTTGGGAAAGGAGCAGCAGGAATCCACATGAGTTCTCTAAGTGCAGCCTGGCCAGACCACGAGTTGGGGCATCTGCTTTATGCAGATCTTGATTCAAATGCCAGCTCCTCCACTTACATGCTAAGTGACAATGGAAAGTGTACTTCAAGTTTCTGACCTCTGTTTCCAAATCTGTAAAACGGGTCATACCGACATCCACTTTATAATATTGTACTTTTGCAAGAATTGGGATAAACCATGTAAAGCACTTAGCATCATCCAGCTCAGACTAAACACTTAATAAAGAGCAGCTATTTAATATTATTCTTTTCTCTGATTGTGGAACTAAACTGAGAGATGGGGGAAATGAAACAGACTTGGAATCTGCAGTCCCAGCTTTTACCTAAGTTGAGTCCACACCAGGGTTGAGCTGGACCTGGGTTCCTACAACAGGCTCCTGAGAAGACTGGGCTCAAAAGGCAGATTTTGGTGTACACCAGCCAAGAGGTGATTTGTACAAGACAATTTGGGTTGGAATCAGTTACATCTTTTCAGTTTGAAGTATAAGGAGCAAAAACATACATTAGAGAGGCCATGATGGTCTATTCAGGTCCTGGACCTAGACCAGGAGCCCATGCCCAGGCCTTCTAGAAAGAGGCTTCAGAAAGAGGTCACTGAGGCTGAAACCAAAAAAGACTTGCTGAGACCTAGTGCACCAGCAGCCTTACTGTGGGACCCATGTGACAAAGTGTGAGCCCAGGAAGGAAAGGCGAGACTTCTCCTCACTTCTGCACCAGACCCAGAGCAACTCCATCAATGGAGATGCCAAGGAATCATACCATTGTCTGGGGTACTGTACACTGGATAGAGGCATTTGCATTTTTACAGGAGTACCAGTGGAGACAGGAGTAGTGAGATGCCCTACCAAGGATCATGGGCAGCAGGTATCCACAAGAAACTAGGAGCAGGAGAGAAAGAACTTAGCAAACCCCATTGCACGGGGGGATGAGACCTATTCCTAAGCACATAAGGGACTGCCAAGGAAATTGGAAGGACTTTTCAGAAGCTCATTGAAGTGGGGCCAGAGCTAGTAAAACATGGGTGGGTTTTATTAATGTGGTTCCACGTTTACCTTCAATCTGGGGCAACCGAGATAAATTTGGCTTCCACGTCTGGCATTTGGAATGAAGCAGGCGTTCATTCGATGAATGCTTTTGAGCTGGAGGACAAGAGGAAAAATGTGAGCTGGTGCTAGTGCTCTGAGTTGGATGTGTGGCTAACGGAATGTCCCTAAAAGGAGACACTCACCCTGGCTGCATAATTAGAGTCACCTAGAGAACTTTAATAAAGTACTGATGCCTTGCCTCTACCCTTGATGACTTTTATTTAATAAATCTGGGGTAAGACCTGAGCCTTGGGCAAGTTAGACTATCATCCCATGTGATTCTCACAAGCAGCCAGGGTTGAGAACCAGTGGCCTAAACAGAAGTCCCCACCAGAGGCCAGAGGCCTCTGTCCTTGATTCTTTCTTAGTCAATATGAAGTTGGTGGCTTTGGTGAGGCTCCCAAGATATGGGGTTCGTACGTTAGATGACCTGAAGTTAGAAGAGATCACCAGTAGGCTGGCTAATGACATCCAGAACCAACCAGATACTTGACCTTTCAAAGTAATGTGTTCCCCACAGGACCTATTTGAGTAGAGAGTGGATACACAGTCCTTATAGACTCCCTGTCTACAAAGCACTCATCAAATCTTATCTTCACCATAACGTGCATACGCTATGTACAAATAAGGTTCAGAGAAGGTAAATGGCTTGCCTGAAGTCATCTAAATATGTAGCATCCCAAAAGGCCAGCCTGCCAGGATGGACTATGTCTTTACCCACATCTTCTGACTCCTAGGTCATTTCTCCAGCCTCTGCAGCCCCATAGCTGCCTCGGCTGGGTCATAGGATGCTCCAGAGAAGACACCTTCCATAAAAAATGGGCCACAGGACCTTGAAGGATGCTGCCAGCTAGGAATGCCTGTCCTGCCACTGAGGTTGCCCCAGTCACCCACCCTCCCCAGGACTCAACTCCCGCCAAGGCACACACACTTCCTTCCGTCTTCTCTCAGGAAGGAAATCCCAGTTATCATAAAAGCAAAATGAGGAAATAAAATCTTAATAGGATTTCATAGATGATATAAAATCTCTACAACTCTGGGTGACAGACACTAAAAAAGATCGTTTAGTGAGAAAAAGCTTTCTAAGACTTCCTGTAGAACTGGTTGTCTCGAGAAGCGCAGAGGGTGGTCATTTATGTGCAATGCCATCAGCTCTCGTTTCCAATGGGAGGCAGTGCCACTGGGGCCTGGGCTCAATGGAGGGAGTGATCCGGGGAGAGTAAGTTGGAAGCTCATGCCCAGGAAGCTCACAAAGTCATGAGATGACCCCAAAGCCTATAGTCTAATCTGCCTGATATCCTCAAGCCTTGGCTCAGCTTCTACCACTTCTGGACACCTTCCTTGAACCCCAACAGCCTTAGGCCCTCCACTCCAAGGCTTTCCCAGCATTCCTGGGCATGCTTCTTTTATACAGCAGTGTTTCTCAGAATGTGTGCATGGGGCATCCTCACTGATACCAACTGCGGGTATCTTGTTTTAGAAACAGACTCCTGAGATCCACCCCTAGACCTACTTTTCGAGAATCTCAGTGGGTAGAGGCCAGATATCTGCATCTTTAACAAGCCCCAGAGGTGGAGGTATCATTTCATCTAAGACCTGACAGCAGGGAGGAGTCCATCATGTGAAGATCTGGGAACAGTGTGTTCCAGACAAAAACAGGGGAACCAGTAGCTCCATCTCAGCCATGCTAAGTTTACAATGTCCATGAGACATCCAAAGAGAGATGTCAAGTAGAGAGTTGGATGTATACATTTGGGACTCCGTGAGTCAGTCAGGCCTGGAGTTGTAAATGAATAAAGCAACATTTGACCTTCGTGTAGCCTTTGCTCAGGCTGTTCTTTTGCCACCTGTTCACTAGCCACTGAGCTCCTATTTCTTCACCAAGACCTGGCCCACATCTCACCTCCAGGCAGAGGTAGTTGTTCTCACCTCTGTCCTCCCAGAGTTTGTTGTAAATATGACACATGTTACCAAATATTCTGCCTCCCCAACTAGACTGCAATGCCTTTGAAAATCTTTGCATTCCCAGCACCGAACTGAACACGTGGCACGTGGAACATGCTCAGTGTCAGCTTTCTTCCCTCAAGACCCTGGGTTAGCTACCTTTAGAGGCAATAGTCCATTTAAACTAAACAGCGTAGCTGGTATGATTTCAGTCCATGTTAAAGTTAATGAAACTGAGGCACTGAGCAGGTCCGGCCCAAAGTTTCTGTAGGTGAAAGAGCCCAGATCTGTCTGATTTCGCTGCTCTTTCCACGTTGCCTCTGCCCCACTCTGCCTCCCCACCCTCCCTCCTCCCGCTCCCTCCCAGCCCTCCTCCTCCCTGGCAGGGCTCCCACACTGCCTGCGCCTCCACACAGGATGTGCTTCCTGAAGTTCCTGGTCCAGATGGCCCGCGGAAGCTGCTCCTCATAAATCACCAGGCCTCGCAGAGCTGTGCTCAGCCACTTTCTCCTCTCAATCTCCCCAGGTCCCGGTGCGTGGGCCCCATCTGCCCAGTCAGCAGAACTGGTTCCTCCAGCCCCAGGAACAAGTCTGTGGTCCCCTCCCCACCAGGGCCAGGAGCCACGGAGCAGATTCCTGGGAGCCGATGAGGGGACTCACGGAGCATCTTTGAGATGGGCAGGGGGCAGGGAGAGCAATGCTTGAAGCTTTGTCCTTAGGAAAGCTGCAAGTACAAAGGGCTATCTAATCCACCTGCCATCCAGGCCCCATCACCACTGGATATTCAGACCCCTTTGTTGCCTAGTAAGAGGACACCATGACACTCAGCAAATGCATGGTTGGCACTGGAGAGTCCTCCCAGATTTTCCAAATACAGATCAGCAGCTTCAGTAACAACCTACCAAAGGACCAATATGCTTTGGGCAAGTCACCTCCCTTCCATGAACTTGAATTTTCTTGTTTTTAAATTTCATGTAATAGCACATGCCTCACAGCATTCCTACACTGTCAATACTCTTTCCAAAAGTCACATGTTGAGTCCTCAGTACATGGTAGGCACCTCAAAGCATTGTACCATTCAGAAGTGGGGCACATGTGGGGACCACGGGGCTCTGGACTGACCGAAGTTTTCACAAAACTTCCTCCTTCCTTTCCCTTTCACTAGCACCCCCTCCCTCATGTCCACGGAGCACAGACTGACCTAAGGTGTCACTCCCCTGCCTGAAACCCTCCAGTGGGCAGCATACGTGGAGGGTGTGGGAAAGAGGGCTAGCTACCCACCAAAGATACATGCTCCCTTCCACCATATGGAGCTGTTGAACCATGGTTGCCCACCCAGGATGACATTTTCCAGTTCTGAGAGAGGTGGCACATGGCCTAAGCCTGGTCAGAGTTCGACATCCTCTGGTGGTAGTGATTGGCCTAGGAATGGGCATATGACCGACATGAATTAGATCATCAATCAAGGTAAATAACAAGACTTTGAGTATGCTGGGACAAATACGGTTACTCTTTTCTGCTAGATTCTACCCCAGAAAAAGGCTGGCAACACCTTGCAACCACAAGGGAAGAGAAAGCCCAAGGGAAAATGTTGCCAACATAGCAGACAACAGGACGAAAGAGAGAGAGAGAACGCAAACAGGTCTCTATGACATCAGACCATAATCTTTTTATTTATGTAAATCAATAAATTCCCATTTTCCGAACTCCAACATGGAATGAATTTTATGGCCTTTAAACCGTAATAAGGGACTCAGACGGGCCACCATTCAGAGCTCAGTTCTGAGACTCCCCAGAGGGAGAAACTCGGGCCTGCAGGATGCAGTTTGGACCCAGCTCTTTTTCTGGCACCTTCTCCCTCTCCTCCCCACTCCCCTATTCTCCGCATCAACAATGTCAAATTCCCAGAGAGCGGTGAGCCTCCTCATACCCTTTCACTTCCACTCTTTCCATTCCCACTGCCCTTTACCTACATTTTCCCAAGTACACTTAATCATCTTTTCAGCTTCCCCAAATCTCACCCCCTCTGTCAACTCTTCTTTGAACAACAACTTGTTTTTAATTAATCAAATGTCATTTCTCTCTCTTTTTATATTTTGTTCAAATCTGTTAGTCTCTACAAAAAAAAAACACACACACACAAAAAACCCTAGCCTTGAAAAATAATGTCCAAAGAGGCACTGGCCCAGGTTCAGCACGAGGTCTCATTGAAACCACTGCAGGAAGGATGGTGCCACCACAGACTTCCTGGGAAAAGGAGATTTAAATCCATCTCAGAAAAACCAGAGGAGTGAAGAAAGTGGCCGTCACACACTCATTCCCAAGGTCTGGGCCTGAGAAACACTCAGGAGAGGCTCGTTGCTGAAAAAATAATAATAACGCCCACACAGAGGAAGCCTTCGCTTCGAGAGGAAGACTGACTCAGGCCCTCTACCCTCATCTCCTCCTCTTTTCCTTCCTATGCCCACCACTGCAACTGCACTGCCCATTTGCTGTCCCTCCAGCAACCAGGCATGCTCCCACCTCAAGACCTGTGGTGCTTAGTTATTGCTACAGAACAAATTAACCCAACTGGTAGCTGCTTTGAAAAATAAACTTTTTTTTAATCTCACAGAATTCCCGTGGGTCAGGAATCTAGGAGCAGCTTAGCTAGGTGGTTCTGCTTCAAAGTATCTCATGAGGTTATAGTCAAGGTGTCCACAGGGCCACAGTCATCTAAAGTCTGGAAGATCTGCTTCCCAGGTCACTTACTTCCAGTACCGCAAGTCGGCGCTGGCTACTGGCAGGAGGCCTCAGCTCCTCCCGAGGGGGACCTCGCTGCAGGGCTGCCTGAGCTTCCTTACAGCATGGCAGCCGGCTTCCCATTAGACAAGCGATCCGAGGATGAGCAAGGCCCAAACCGCCATCTCTTTCATGACCCAGTTGTGGAAGTCGCATGTTCTCAATCTCTTATTGGTTACGCAGGTCAGCCCTAGTCGAGACTGGGGGTGAGGGGGACTACATGGGGTATGAATGACAGGGTCGGTGGGGACTGCCTTGGAGGCTGGGTAGCACGGAAAATTTGCACTTCTCATTTTCTCTAACTGGTGCATTCTTTCTCCAGATATCTCCATGGCCTGTGGCTTGCTCTTTTTCCTCCTTCAAATCTTTGCTCAAAAAGACCTGACTTTTAAAAATGACAACTCTTCCTTCTGCCTCAGAACATTGCCTAACTTCCTTATTTCCTTTCCTGATTTACTCTTCTTTGTAGCACTTATAATATATTAATATATACATACGGCTTTTTTGAGTTTTAATTTTTGATTTACAGAAAAGTAGAAAAGATAGTAAGGAGAGTTCCCAGATACACTTAACCCAGTCTCCCTAATGTTTGTTCTGGTTGGTTTCTTGTTGTGTTTTGGTTTTCCCTTCCCCATTAGAATGTAAGCTCCATGAGAGCTGGGACTTTTGTCTGTTTTGTTCACTGATGTTTCTCCAGCGCCCAAAACATTGCCTCACTCACAGTAAATGCTCAATACACATTTGTCAGATGAGTGAAAGGACTATTCGAGCAGCCCAAAGAAAAGCCAACACTGGAAACTTTGCACTTATCATTTTCTTCAAGGTGGTCCCTTGAAGTTCTTAACAAAACCATAGAGCGTGTTTAACATAGGTTGATCCACGGGACTTAGATGATTTAAAACTCAGCTGGGAAAAGTCTATGAGTGTGAAAGTGAAACTTAACTTGTTATAAAATGATAAAGTAAAGCAATAAACTTTATTTATTCATTTATTTTCCCTCTTTGCTCTTTTTGGTATGGAATCTTTATTGTTGATACAGTGAATTAGCTTTATATTTGTGTCAATAATCCACCTCCCTTTATCCACGTAGATGGTGTAGGATTTCCCTGGAAGGGGCTTAATGGCATTAAGAGGGCTCCACAAGGAGCAGGGATGCATGCCAAAGATGCCACAAGACTTGCCCACCCTGAAAGTCCCGTTTTAACAGAGTCATCCCAGCTCTCTCCTGACCCTTTCTTTTTGGAGCTTTCCATCTGGAAGGCTCCTCCTCTATTTCTTTGTTAACTCAGATAATTACCTCAACAAAACCAGCGCAAGATGCACACCTTGCTTCCTTCTCTGAGATCACCTCCACTTGTGTTAATAAGCCTCAGTGGATTCTCATTGCTGGGTTGATGTCCACCGCTGGGCTCTGAGCCCTTCCGGGAGCTGCAAGCCCCATTCCCAGATCCTCAACTACTCCTAGCCCACCCAGTGCTGGGGTATGTTCCAGCGGTGGGCAGCTGTGTTTATCAACCCCCCGTTACAAGTTCAGCACCATGTTAAGTACTCTGCAAATACTTAACTCCACTGCAACTTATCGGTTAAAAACAAGGGCAGAGGTGGTCCTGACTGAGGCTTCTAGAGTCTAAAAATTGTAGCTCCTACCTTGATGATTGTGAAGACCAAATGAGGTGATGCCAAGGGCTAGAATTACTCCTGGCACTTAGAAAACACTCCATCAAGTTGGTTTAAAGAAAGGAGATTTTACAGAAACAGAACATGGAGCCCAGCAAGGTGGAGGAACACAGCTGAGACCGCACGGTCAATATAGTAGAATTTGGGTCAAAGACTGCCTATTGCAAAGTCTTCACAAAGACCACTGTATTAATATACCTGGAAGAATAGTATGTAGACACCTGCATGTCAATCACCTGGAAAGCTGGTTGAAGAAACAGGGTCCCAGGCTCCATCCCAGACTTCCAAACTGGAACCTCAGACAGGTGAGGCCCAGGGAGCTGCATCTTCCACCCACTCCTCTAGTACCGTCAAATGCATGAGGCCAGCCTGTCTCTCCTGCTACTCCAAGGGTTCTTTTCTTATGTTTTCATAGAAATGAAATCATACTATAAAATGACTCTCGAATTATTTATTTTCTACTTAATCTATAGTAGAATCATTCGTGACTACAAGAAGTGGTCTGACTCGTACCAGCTGTGTGGATCTCTGGGGATGGATGGACAAAGACCCATTCAACTAGACCCTTTGTGACGGGCATGAATATGGTTCTGGATGATTTAAATTTATAGGTTCTTGAGGGGAGGGAGTTCCCACACCCCCAATCCAGCCCCATGATGTCCACATAGGCCCACCTGGTCCCTACCTCCTTTTCTTCTCACATAGAGAGGATGAGGCACAAAAGCTAAGGGAAAGAGGTGTCCCCAGGACCAGAGAGAGGTCAGCAGAGCGGTCACCACTGAGGTGTCAAACAAGATAAAGACTAGCCAATGCCCATTGAAGTTAGTGACCCAGAGTCCCTTCCAAGTGCCCTCGCCTGACACCCTGAGGTGCTCCCAGCTCCCTGAGGCAGAGGCAGCAACATGAAAACCCCAGGGCCATCTGAATTGCTACATGTCTGGCAAGGTATCTTTGTCCTAATGCCTCACACGCATTCTCATTTCCCCTGAAACAGCTCTGCAAATAGGTTCTGTGATTCCCATTTTATGGACAAGGAAACTGAGTCTGAGGGTCATCACCTGAAGTCTCGTGGCGAGCCAGGATTCAAACCTAGGTGCTCAAGGCCCTCAGCTGGGTCAATCCCCGCCCCCCGGAGGGGTGGCCAGTCCCCATTTGGCTACATGACTACACTGCTCCTCGTGAATCAGCTGACTCCCACCCACCAGAGCTCTCCCAACTACCATCCATCTCACCTTTGGGTTTGTTACTGATTTTCTTTCATTAATGAAAAAAACAATGCAGGTTCATTGTTCAAAAACTATTCAAACTAGAGAAAAATAGAAACCATCAGGTCTACAGGTAACTTCTATGACCAGTTTTGGGGTCACTGTGTGCATTTCTATGTATTGTGTGTACATGTGTGTGCACACACATATTATAACTGGCTGCCCACTTCCTTTATAATGATCCTCTATGTATCTTATGCTCTCAAGAACACTAACCCATACTGTCCTCATAAGTAGCCTAGGACCCAGACACATTATTACCATCCCACTTCACCAATGAAGAAACGGAGGCTCAGAGAGACTGAGCCGTTTACTCAGGCTCAAACAGCTAGTCCAGGGTGGGACTGGAGTTTGAACCCAGGCCAGCCGACTTCACAGACCACGCTTCTCCCCAGCACCCCCCCAGCTACAGAGAGAGGTGACCAAGAACAGTTGCTCTATGTCTTTGAAACAAAAGGCCCAGGAGGCCTGGGGTTGGGAAGATGAAGTTGTCCTTCCTCATCCAGAAGATGTTAAGCACCTACTGAGTGCCAGGCAACCTCAGGGCTCTTGTGTTCACAGTCCCAAGAGAGGCCGTCCTGAGCAAGAGTCCCCCCACGGGGCCTCGCCCTCAGCCCGGAAGGGTGACTTGAGTCGTGATGACAGAGACAGTGAGAGGGCAGAGACATCTGTGTTTGCTCCAGGGGATATAAGTAAGAACCAGCAGAGCTTTCTTGGAAGGGGGGCCCAAGGGACGAGACCCACGTGGTGCGTCCCCTTCCAGTTATTTCTTCCTTTCAATCTTTCGCTTAAGTGCTGGTGGCAGATGTGTCTGGGTCATAAGACTGAAATAAACATCATTTGCATAATCTCAGACTGACAACCTTGGAGGATGGACAGGAAGATTACCTCCGGAAACAGTAACCCGAGTGTGTCACTGGCTGCCCCCAGAAGGTGTGTCAGTCACCTCAGTGCCTCCTGGGAATGCTTACTCTCCCTGGGCCCTGGGCCCCAGGCCCTGGGCTCCGTGCCCAGGAGAAGGAGATAGTGAGATGGAGACTCACAAGACAGCGGCCACAGGCTGACGCACCAGGGGCGTCACTGATGCCATGGAAGGAGGCAGGATTTGAATCCAGGTCTCTCCAACTTCCCTCCCCCTCCCTGCTTAGAGGAGCAGTGTGGAGTTGAGTGGCCCCTCTCTGAGGGAGCTAGATGATTCACTTGGGGTCTCTATGACAACCAGTGACTCCTGTCCCCAGGAGCAGGGTGGTTTACATGACTCAGCCATACTCTCTGGCTGACCCCTTCCTTGGCTGGCATCAAAGGTAAGGTTGCTTTCCAGATAACAGGGCCAATGGCAGCCAGTGGGTATGGGAGCATACCCACTGGCTCCTGGGGGAGCATAGTGCCAGGGAGAGGACAGACTCTGGACCACCCAGGCGGGAGCCCCAGTCCAGCCACCTACTAGCTGAAAGCCCTTATCCTATCTGTGTTCACCCCCTGAGCGCTTGCCAACTGCCAGGCCCTGGGCTTAGTGCCGAATCTGCAATGTCTCATTTTAATCCCGGGGATTAGTAGGTCCTATTATTTTCTCCATCTTACAGATGAGGAAACTGAGGCTCAGAGAGATGAAGCACCAGTGATTAGCGAAGCCTGGACTTAAATTCAGGTCTCTCTATCTCCTACACTCACGCCACATACACCCACGAGATTATGCTCCTGTTGGAGGAACGAGCTGGCACCCTACGGCAGAGAACCAGGGTGCCACCTCTGAGAATCCATCCCAGCAGGAAACCCAGGCCCCTCCTGCACCACCTGGCCAGACGGACAGATGTCTCTGAGCCCCAGTTTCCTCATCTGTAAAACAGGTAACAGTCGTGGCTGCCCTGAGGGTCAGATGAGATGGACCCTAAATGGGGTGACCCCTATGGTGAGGCCCCCAAAACCTCTCAATCCAGGCCAGCACGCCTCAGCCCCCTCCCTGCTTCTCTTCCTGCTTTCTGCACTGGCCAGGCCGGAGACTGTGCTGGCCGAGGGGACTGCGTGCAGTGCGGCCGGGGGGGGGGGGGGGGGCCCTCTCTCTTGCTGAGCACGGCGGATCGCACCGAGCACTTCCTCCCCTTTTGTGCGCGCTTTTCATGACCTGCTGCCAACAGCTCTTGGCTGGGCGGCTGCCACCACTTACCCAGCACAAGAAAACTGCCTTTCTTCCCCCATTTAGGGTCTGGTTTTAATTTCTACAGTATTCTCTTTAATAACAATGCCTAATTAAAACATCTGTTAAAAAGTCTGTAACATTAACTTTACAGGGAGAATTTAATAGAATTATATTGGAATTGCAGGCATTTAGTGGGCTTCCTAATTAGGCTTTTCTTTAAAAAAAAAAGGAAGAAGAAGAAGAAAGAAGCATTCCACAAATTAAAATCCAGACTCTTTTTTATGATAACGTGGGCTGGTGGCCCAGTGGCTGGAGAGGACAGGCAGACGCCAGAAAATAGAGGGGGGCAGAGCTAACCCACGCTACCGAAGCCTCCAGGGTGGCGACAGAAGGCGGAGCAGGAACCTGCGGCAGCATCTAGCTAGGAGCCCTCTCATTCATAACCTCAGTTACATCCTGACACCAACCATGGAATGTAGTATTAGCCCCACTTTACTGAGGCAGAAACTGAGGTGCAGAGGGAAGTCATGTACTCAAAATCACATGCACACACAGACAGCCATGACCTCCCAGCTCTGCATTGGAAGGCTTTCCCAGAGCTCTTTGTGGGGCCCCTGTCTCTGATGTGGTCACTCTCCATACTGAGCATGACGGCTGTTTCCAATGGCCATCCGTGCCCTGCCTCGGGGTCCTCTCTGAGTCCTCGTTGGTTTGATGCTCCTGTCTGAGATGCCCCGGTCCTGGCTGTCCCCCTGCACCCCTTCGACACTACTGTAGAACGGGAGCACATCCCAGTGCCAGCTGGGAACACCCCCAAGGGCGGAGTCAAGGGAGCACTGTCCAACATCATCCGTCTGGTGCAAGTTAACAGCACGGTCCCTGGACCAGCAGTGTCAGCATCACCTGGGAGCTGTTAGAAGTGCAAGGTCTCAGGGTAGAGCAGGAGCCTAGACGTCCTGAACAAGAATCTCTGAGGAAGGGGCCCTGAAATCCGTTTAAAAAAACTTTCCAGATGACTCAAATGTTGTAAAAAGTTTGAGAATCACTGATCTCAAGCCATCAGGAGCCCTTCTGTCCTCTGACACATACTTTTTCCTCCCCAGCTAGACCCCAGGACTTCAGCACCGTGCCTGCCCCAAGGGGCAGCCCTGCCCTGTGCCACTGACCCTGCCTGCCCCGGTCCCTGCACGAGCTTCAGAGGTAAACCCTAAGAAGGACTAATGACCTGAGAGGCTGGCCTGTTAGCTGCTGCAGACAGAAGGGGAATTATGGGACTCTCATCTTCGGTAACAGGTAAGACCGAACCCAGTCACTTTCCTGGAAAGAACCCCCCTGTTTCTTCTCAGCCAAACCAACTCAGCCACCACTCCAGTAATTGCAGAAGGGGGGTCATGGAGGTGGAGACCAACCTCAGCCATCCAAGAGGGGGCCGGGCCCCTCCAGGAAGGATTGCAGCAGAAATTCTCGGTTGAAGAAAAGGGAGTTGTCTCCGGCGGTGGTTGGCAGATTCCAGCACACCCCTGTCGGTCTTCAGCTCCCCCCACCCCACTGACCCACCAACAGACCTTTGCCCAAAGCTGCCAGTGTGCCAAACCCTGGGGCAGATTCAAAGATGAGCCAGACCCAGCTGGGATCTCCCAGTGGAGCAGGAGCAACATTGGAACAAACAGACGACCCCCACAGCAGGCTGGGGAGGCGCACACAGACATTCGGGGCCCGCCCCCTGCAGTGGGAAAGTGGTTTGCTTCTGTCCTCACAGACAGGCAGTGGGGTGCAACGGGTAGAGCAGAAACTTAGGAGTCAAACTGAGTTTGAGGGATGACTCAGCTACCCATCGGCCACAGGATCTTGGGCCAATGGCATTTTCCACCCGAGCCTCAGTTTCCTCATCTGCAAATGCCCAAGGCACAGAGTTGGCGTTCAGCTTGGTCTAACTCTGAATCTGCAGAGGAGTCAGAACCGATGAAGGTGCAGATGGTTTTCCACCTTTCCTCCTACCTGCAGGACCCCAAGCACCTGCTGGAGGGAAGGGGAAGCCAGACAGGGCACAGGGTGAGCGGTGTGGCTCCTCTACTCAGAACAGAACCCGAACCCTGTGGTCTGCATGCGCATCCAGACTCCCAGGTAAGGGGTGGCTCCAGACCACTCGGTTCCGGCTCTGCCTCCTGAGTCTCTAGCCCTCCTCAGGGATTCCATTTAGATCCCTCCTCCCACCACCAAGCAGGCCCTCAGGCTCCACGGCCCACTCTCCTGTGTCACTCCAGTCTACAGGAGCCAGACCCCCTCCCGCAGCTCCGCCTGCATCCTTAGGAATTCTTTCAAGGCTTTCCTAAACACTGAGGAGGGACACCACAGGAGAAGTAGACAACGAGAACAGAAACTCTGGAGCCCTGCGCAGTCACTTACTAGCTGCGTGACCTTGAGCAATTTAATTAACCTCTCTGAGCTTGAGTTTCCTCATCCATCAGATAGCAATAAAAATAATATGCCTAACTCTGGAGCTGCTGTGAGGATTAAAGAAGTTAATATTTGTAATGCACTTAGAATAGTGGCCAGCGCACAGTAAATGCTGTAGAAGTATTTGTTCGATTAATAATAAATGAAGGCGTGAATCCAGTCCAGCGCCCAGACCTGAAGCATCAGAGGGTACAGGTTCGCAGAACGGCAGGGCCTCTCCCAGCCTCATGACCATGCCAGACGCCAGAACTGGCTGTCCCTAGTCGGGGGTATTGCCCATCGCCCTCCCACATGCAGCCGGTCACTCACAGGGGCCAGAGTAAGACCCTTGTGGGAGGGACGCAGGCAGCCCCTGCCTGGTCCCCCCATTTGCGCTTCCAGAGGGCTGGAATTCACAGTTCAGCGCGTGGGCAGATTCAAGCGGACAATCTCCTCTGTGATGGCTTCCTCTGTTCAATTACTACTAAAACTCATCAGACGGAACCGAGAGGTTTTAACGCCGGTAATTGTGGTGCAAAACGCTCTGTAATTGGTCTCTCAAATGAAAGCGGGGAGGGCACAGATGAACATGAAGCCGCCTCGCCCCTGAACGGAGCGAGAGCGATGGCTCAGATCCGCTCCCTGGAGTCGGCTCGTCTCCCCCGGCACCCACCGTGCCCGCAACCCTGGCCCGCTGGGTCCCCTGCCTGTGCTGGGGCGCAGTTATGGGGGTGGGCACGCTGGCAGCCCCCTACAAATCCACCACCACCCTAATCATCCTTGGAACTTCAGGCCTGCTCAGGTGGCCTCTTATTCCTTCAGACGCAGGTGCTTTCACACCTCTGGGTCTTCGCTCCCGCTGGCCGCCCTCGGCCTGGGTTCTGTTTCCACCCCCACTTCCCACCCACTTCTGCTGCTCATTTTACCTGCTGAGTGGAGCCTTCCTTGCCTTCCCCAGGTACAGTGAGCAGTTTCCGCCTTCTGCTGCGGTCCAGACCCTACCACTCATCCCACTATTGTACTAACAACAGCACCTGCTCTGCTCAGAAGGGAGAGACTTTTGGTTCAAAAGCAATTCCCCCCTGGTCATTTGTCTGCCCACCTGGTGCCAACAATCCTCCCATCTCTGCACACACCTGCTGCTCTCCCATCAAGAAGGGGCATCTACTTTCCGGTCTGGGAACTTGTTTTGATCAACAGAATGTGCTGGAAGAGACAATGTGCCAGTTCCGGGTTGGAAAATGTTACCAGTCGCTCGCTAGGTTGGCCACTCCCGGTGCCATTACTGGCTCAGCTCTTCCTCACCACTGCTTCACGTCACAGGTGGGCAAACAAAGGCTTAGAGAAGCTACCTGTCTAAGGGTGCCCAATTAGCAAAAGGCAGAGGCTGGATTCGAACCCAGGATGCCTGGCTCCTGGGTCTGTGAACTGCACCCCAGGAATCTCTGCAGGGTATGAATTCGAGACTCCGCCTTTCATATTTAAATACCAGAGGACCTGAGTGACACAGGCATCCGCAACCCGGTCATGTTCCCCTGGGTGCCCAGTGTGCATCGTCAGGGCCCATCATCCTATGTAATCCCCACACTGACCTCAGGGAGCAAGTTCTCCCTATTCTGTCCACTTCGCAGGTTAGGAAATCAAGACCCAGGGAAGCTAATTCGTTTGCCCAGAATCGCCCAGCTGTGAAGCAGAGGAGCCAGGCTGACCCTAGCCCTGCAGCCAGTTCCCTGGGCCAGTACATAAGGTACATTTGAATCACCCAGGAAGCCGGTTGAAGTGCAGGTTCCAGTCCAGTGGCTCTGAGTGAGGCCTCAGATTCCGCAGTTGTTGTTGTCCTACTGTGGTGGTAGTGGTGGTGTTTTATCTGTGGAAGCCACCTTCAAGGCAGAAACGCATGGCTCCCCCGTGTTACGTATGTCAGAGGAGAGGCCCGGGAGCTTCTCTGCGGTGGGCTGACGGAAGGCAGCCGGGAAGAAGAGCGAGGTGAGACGCGGGGGGCTGCCCCTTCCTGCCCACCTACCTGGTTCCACGCCTCGCATCCTCACATGTCCAGTGTTTTCCCTACCACTGGGAAGATTGGCATTCCCAGGATTTTTATTACCACTATTACAGCCCGAAGCAGGAGCCTCATGACGTGGTCAAGTAACCAGCCCAAGGACACCAGCCAGAGCACTGTGTCCGGCTCTCCCTGGCCCAGGCAGGAGGAAGCTCGCCGGTTCCCACCCCTCCCCGAGTCCCGGGCCACGCTCTCCCTGGGGAGCCGGGAAAGCACACTCCAGGAAACTCGAGGTTTCCATCCCCGTGCCCTTCCACGGACCACAGCTTCCCTTAGCTCTGAGGTCCCGACTTCTCCTCTCCATGTGGGGTGACCCAGGTGGTCTGTGGCTGGGGAGGCTGAGCCAGCAGAGGGGCCCACGCGAGGTGGGGGCTGTGTCACCACAGGCTGAGAACGCACGGGCACACGGGCACACGCGCACGATTTCCCACGGGAATCTGGCCCAGCTGCCGCCTGGTCCTCCAGCCAGGACCACGCCAACACCAACTTTCTCAGGAAACCTGGATGGGCCGGGGATTCGGGAATCAGTGTGAGACAACTGGAGGCCTCCAAGGAGGGGGGCGGGGAACAGTTTGTGGACCGAGTCCAAGGCTGCTGCTGATCCCAGGAGCCCAAGGACCTTCTGTCCCTCCAGAACCCAGGGCAGGAGCTGGCAGGAATTGATCCCCAAGCCAGAGACGGCAGAGGGCAGACACATCAGAAGGGAGAGAAGGAGGCCAACCGGGGCTCCATGGAGAAGGGAGGCTGGAATGGGGAGCCACAGGCGCGAGGGGCGCAGGAGAGGACAGAGGGACATGAGCTGGCCGTTTCAGCCCCAGCTAAGCCCTCAGCTCGAGAGGCGGAGAACCCTGGCCTCCAGAGCCCAGAGTAATCAACACCTTCTGACGACTCAAACCAAACTTGCAAGAGGCTAAGGGATGGGCCACTGGTCAATTAAGTGATGATATTCACAGAACCGGGAACGCAGCCCCTACTAAGTGCCTGATAAGCCCTCAGCTCAGGTGAGCTGTGGCTCTCACTATCATCCATTGCATTTAGGGAACGGCAGAAGCCTATACCCAAGCAAATTACGAAATACCCCCAAAAGCCTGCCAGGAACAAGAGCGGGCCAGAGCGTAGGTGGTCAGCTCGGAAGGGTGGGGTGGTAGTCCAGCGGGTTCTGGAACCCAAGGGATGTCCTTCCCACCGCCCTGCAGGATCCCCACCCAGCCCCTTCCTCCTGTCTTGCGCACACCACGGGGCCTGGGAATCTGGCAGCCACTCCCTGGCTGGAGGGAGAGCCTGGGGGCACTTCCTCAGGAAATGAGGCCCCATGGAAACCCGGGCACACACACGGCGAAGTGCTGGCTTTGCAGGCCCCCGAGGCCCTTGTTCTCTGCCACTGCAAACACGTCATAACCAAAAGCACTCTGAACGCTTCCCCAGATGTCAGCTCGGATCTGCTTTTCATTGTCAAGTAGGCAGAAGAACTCTCCATTGAGCCTATTCTTTCCCATTGGCCCTGAGACATTCCAATTATCCTAGCCTGGTCACCATGCTGGGGGCTTCCCGCCTATTCTCAAAGGCAAAGTGACTTATCTGAGCGTCTTGGCACAGGTCACAGGCTCAGCACCCGCCAAGGACCTGCAAGGGGACCCAGGGAAAACACACCCCACATGGGCAGCTCTCCCCCACAACTCCTGGCTGGGGCCCCCCGGGGCATCCCACCCTAGCAGCTGGATGTAGCATCGCTGAACAGTAAGCGGCCCACCCAGTCAGAGCCACGTGACTCTGGAGGAGACGTGGAATGGCAAAATGCCCTTCACCATGAATAAAGACGATCTCAGGGTCCACACACCCTCCTCCTACTACTGCTACCCCCACCATCATCATCATCACCATTTATTCAGTACTTACTATGTGTCAGGCACTGCGTCAGGTACTTTATATGAATCAGCTCAAGTCTTTTCACCCTCACAGCTACCCTATGAATTAGGAACTATTGGTATGCCTCTCAACCAGAAGGGAAACAGTGGCACAGAGAGGTTAAGTCACTTGCCCGTAGTCACACAGCAGGCGAGTAGCGCAACCAGGACTTTAACTCTGGATGTCTGACTCCAGAGCCCTCTTGTTCTACCACATAACTGTAATTACACTCCTTCGTGTGCACATGGCCCTTTAGAGTTCGCTCCACAAAGTTCACATCCATGACCCTGGGAGGCAGGAGATATGGAGTAACTCTTTGCAGAAGAGCAAATGGAGACCTGAGGACTGGAGGGCATCAGAGCTGGGACTCTCCACACCAGCCTATAGACCCCAGATCCAGAGCTCATGCCAGGCCTTGCTGCCCCGTATCATGGGGTTGGTCTTATGTGGAGTCCAGGTCCCCAGACTCTGAGGACACAGCTGGCAGCCGTGGCACCTAGTCCTTTCCTGATCTCCTAATCCCGAGACACCTGGCCCGAGCACCCATGACCCAAGCCTCCGATTTTTCGCCTGCCCGGCACCCGGTTGGCCCCCAGCACACTGCAGCTGTGGCCTTCTGGAGCGTGTTTCTGCTTGCTTCAGCATCCAGTGGGTTAGAGGCAGAGCTTAGAGAGTGGCTTCTCCCTGCCCCGGTGCCTGAGGAGCTTGTGGGCTGTCAGGAGGATGGGCAGGGCTGGTGGGAGAGGGGTGATGGAGAGTGTGCCCCACACACTGAGCTTCCAATGGAGGATCTCTTTGTCAACATAGCAAAGATCCCAAATACAAGTGCAGGAGAGTCTGCAGTGATTTCAGTGTGGTCCAGAGCCAGCAACCTGGGCGGACCGGGGCAGGGAAACCACACAACAGGGGTGCAGGATGCAGCAGCGAGTGCAGGGACCTGCGGCAGAACAGGTCAGTGGCACAGGCTTCTGAATGCCGGGCAGCTGGAGGCTAAGGCCCCCTCCCCCTCACTGCCTGCTGCTAACAGCGGCAGCAGGGATACCTTGGGAGACCCAGCCCCCGCTCCCACCCAAAGGCCTGCAGGGGAGCATATAGTGTGGAGATGGGGGAGAAGGGGGAGGTGGTGACAATTAGGATCCCCTAGGGTGACAACAGGACCCACTGCAGCCCCCCAGCAAGCTACCCATATTTCAAGAGTTTTTCTAACAACAGCTTGAATATTTTAAGTAATAATTCACTCATTTCCAGTTTTAACTGGTCATAACCATCCAGAGTTCTCTGGCCAGCAGGGTGACCCCTGTGTTTTGGGTAACTTGGGTGGCCTGCTGGCTGCTTGTTGAAATATTAAATATAGTTTGAGAACACTTCCTGACCAGGCTGTGGCTGGATCTGCCTCGTTCAGGGCTATTTCCCCAGGGAACTCGGCACATGAAGGGCTTCGATAAACATTTGTGGGATGAATGAATGAGTGATAGATCCCCCTGAAGATCTCCGTAGTCATCCAGGGTCTGGAAACCCCAGATCCTTTATTCCTGCTACCATGAGCTCCCCCTTACCTTTCCGGACATCCCCACCCCTTACCTCAGGGCTCTCAGCAAAATCCACCACCAAGTAACAGCGTCACTCACTCTGCAGTGACCACAGAGGGGCACATGGGTGTACATACACTCGAGATGACCAGGTGCACTTGTGCGGGACACACACACCCCCCAGAAACTGAGGGCAGCCAAACCAAGAGCGGCAGAGCTGTTGCTCCCAATTAAAATCAGAGTATAAAAGGAAAGAGGATTTATCTGCGAAACCACAGAGCCACAGAGGGGTCGCTGAAAAAGCCTCTAAGCTTGTTTACGAAAATATGCAATTACGTATTAACTGTTCTGTGATAACTGCACTAAGCACTTGTTTTTAAAGTCCTCACTTGTTAACTGTTTAGAGCAAGAAAGGAAACTGGACAGGGAGGGAAGGGAGCAGGATGCAGAGGACAAGGTCGTCGGCTGCATTCTTGCCTCTCAGCCCAGTGCTGACGGCGGCAACGAGCCTCAGTCTTTGCCTCTGACAAATGGGGAGACCGCTCAGGAGATAGTGAGGTCGCCTCAGCAGATGCTTCCGGCACAGCGCCAGGCATAAAGAAACCAGCTAAGGGCGGTGGTTGAAGTTCTAACAGGAATCATCATCTCCTCTCCATAAACTGTCTGCCTCCAGGACGGCTGATCAAGGCTCAGCTTTACGGACAAGTCTCATGGGACCGAGTAACTACTCTTTGGTCACACTGTTGGCTCATCTACCCACCTAAGGCCCCCAAGGGTCCAGGAAAAGGGGCTCCCAGAAGGTGCCAGGACTCTGAGAAAGAGTCCCTTCAAAATAACAGCCTTAGTTCCCTCTGTGTCTGGCAGCATGTCAGTTCTTTAAAAAGAAAAATAAACAAACTTTGTCCCTGAGATGAAGTTACTTTATTTTCTTTATTCACATTTCCTGGCTCCTCTCCTGGCCCTGCCTATTTGGGAGGTCCTTGGGAATTATCAACTCAGTAGGCCAGAAAGGAGCAAGGAATGAGGGCTTTTTGAGTTTCTACTGTTTTCCAAGAATCGTGATAGAGTACATCAAATATCATAGTGTCCACGCCTCAGATTCCCCATCTCTGACATAGGAAGAATGAAAGTAATGAGGGTAGTTAGGAAGATTAAATGTCTGCTATAATTATGATTCATAATTTTCACAACGACAAAAATAATATGTAGGTAAAGGCTCAGAGAGGTTAAGCAACTTGCCCAAGGCCACACAGCTGGTAAACTGCAAAGCCGGGATTCAAACCCAGGCAGCCAGAGTGCCACCACTCTACGCTGCTTCCACCTGTTAAGTGTCCAACCATAGGCTTCCTATGCCTCTCCAGAGATCTAAGCCTAAGCCAGAGGTGCTGGGATTTTTCCATGAGAGATGACCCAGAGCACACAAATACACGCACGTGATCAGAACCAGCCTGGGTCACGAGCTGCCGTGTACGAGCTGAGTGGTCTTACTTAGCCTCTGCACGCCTCAGTTTCCCCATCTGTAGAGTGGGAATGAAACTGAACTTATCAGGTTATTGAGAGAAATAACAATCTATGTAAAAGCACCAACAACATTCTAAGGGCTCCATAAAGTTTAGTTCAATCGGGTTTGGGGGCTTCCTTTTGTTTTATCTTCTTATCCAATCACAGAAATCCGTGCCTTGCTGGATAACCACTCCAACGTGACTGATTTTTGCCTTAAAATACACGCCTTCCCTTGGCAGGGGACTCACAGGCTTTCGAGAGGGCGGCAGCTCGAGGCCACGGCTCACCCCCTCTCGCCTGCCCTTTCCGGCCTTCCTTCTGTTTTCCCTCCTTCCTATCCCGCTGCCCCATTTTTCTCACAAGCGAAGACCTTTTCTCTCCAGGCCCACGGCACGAACCCTGCACTTCCGAGGGAAGCAAGCGCTGAATAGATTTAGCAGGTTCTGATAAATGTCACGTTTATTTTGGTGCCAGTGGAGTCACTGCATGTTAATGAAGACCCCACCCCACCCCCACCCCTGCCCCAGATGTTGCTGGTGGGAGGGAGACCACACATTCCGCTGCCACCTCTGCAAATGAGGTTCCATAAACAGGCGCTGGAAGGTGACACCGGGTTGGGCCTGCCAGCTGGCTCAGGGCTCAGGGATGCTGTTCCTGGGGGCTCGCTTTGCCAGCCAGGACCTCTCGAGCCTCTTTTCCAAATTCGGTTTCCCCGGCTAAAGCTGGTGCATGCCAGGGCTCCCAGCAGGCTGGAGGCCGGGAGCCATGGGGATGGCTCAGTCCTGTTCGCTGATTCTGATGAACTCCCGAGCTCCAGGCCCAGGGAGCAGGCTGGGGATGGTCAGCTGGGGGAGCCAGCAGCCTGGGAGAAGCTGAAGCGGGTGGCTGAGCTGGCATTTTCCCCACACCAAAGGGTGAGAGCCACCGATTGGGCCCCTTGTCCCAGTGGCCCCACCCGGGAGGGCCTGGCCTGGGAGGAAGGAGGGAGCTGGGAAGGGCAGGGCCACTAGCACAGGCCCTCCTTTCATCCCTGCCCAAAGCGACCAGGGGAGATGACAAAGGACCAAACAGACCTGGCTCCCGTCATACCCCGCACCCTCCCGCCCGCCCCCTCTGCAGCCCACTTCAGACGCCTCCGGGCTGGAGACCCTCACGAGGTGATGGATTGGCATCAGGTGGCAGTTCCCTGAGAATGGCTCCCACACACACTGTACGATCAAACCCAGCCTTTCTCTGCATTTTGCTGAGCGTAGGTATTCCCGGAGTTCCTATTGTCGATGGGTTTCATGCCCCCGGAGCTTTTTTTTTGCCATAATCACTGACCGGAGGGTGCATGAAAACTCGAGGGTTGGAGGCAGAGGGAGGAAGTGTGAGAGGAGCAGAGATGTCAGACGCTGGGACTCGGGCGCCTCACGGCTCCGTGGGAGACCAGACGTCGCGGCTGGGGTTGCCCAGAGTCGGACCCTGAGATAAGGATTCTAGGGCAAGCGGTGTCTGTAGGAGGCGATCCCGGGAAGCCCCGCAGGGGAGGGGCGGCAGTTAAAGGCGCAGGGCGAAGAGAGTTACCACCCCGGGGAACTCTGGGGGCCAGCATAGAGCACGTGCTTCCAAGTTATTCCACCCAAGGAACAAGGGAGCCCAGCACTTGCACCCAGCTCCCACCCATCACTGGCTGAGGGTCCCTCCTCGGGCATTAGCCCCACCCTCAGGCAACCTGTAAAAATGTCTGGAGGTGGCCAGGACGCCAGTTATTTTGTTCATCTTAGAAGAGGAGGCAAAGAGCATGGTCCACTCTCGTATCGCTAGGCAGCCGCTTTAAAATGAGAGTTATTTATCTTCTGAGACCGGACTGGCACTGCCCTTCTCCCTAGAACGGTTCACTTCGTACCTCGTCCCGGAAGAAATCACAGTCCCCATAACATCTTGTCTACACTTCAGTTTGGACAGCGGTCGTGGTGCTCCGTGGGAACCCAGTCTCTTCTGACACTCTGACCGCCGCACGTGAAGCACCTCGTGCCCCCCCCCCCTTGGATCACCCGACGCTAGCACTGTGCCTGAGACACAGAAATGCTTTGCTGAACTGCATGGAGCGACAAAGTAGAGTTGTCCTCCATGCTCATACCAGAGGAAGGGTTAGCCTAGCTCCTACAGCAGGAGGTGAAAAAGACCGCCAGCCAATGTAGAAAGAGCCTTCCAGGTAGAAGGAACCAGTTATGCAAAGGCAGGAAGGTGGGTTTTGAGGGCATCCCAAGTAACTGTGTGTGTGCCAGTGGGGAGAGGTGAGGATGAAGCTGGACAGGTTCGCAGGGGCCAGATGGACTGGGCTGACCTCCAGGCCGAGGAATGACAGGTGCCGTAAAGCCGACAGGGGGCTTTCCCAGAGCTTCTTCACCAGGACCAGGTGAGCCGCCGGACTCTGGGTGCGAGAGGATGCTTCTGGCCAGAACAAAGTTACCAGAGCTCAGAAGAATCGACGCTGGGATCCTGAGCAGTTGACACAACCGAAGCCAGAAGCTTCTGGGACGACTGACCACTGCAGGGGCACAGGGTGGACAAACCACCTGGGGAGCCACGTTACAGAAGGAGAGGGGCAGATCAGAACTACTCCCTGGCCACACAGCGATCTCAAGAGGAACTAAGGACCAAAGAAGCATAAGGGCCAACGAAACAGAACCTCTTGAAGGAGGAAACCAGCACTTCCGGTCACCGAAAATGAAGGCCAAGGGCCCAGAGCAGGCTTGTCCCCAAGTCCGGTATCTATAAATAGCAAAATCAAATCAGGCGTACAGGAGATACTAATTTTTTAAAAAACAAGAATGCGTTCACTTTCTTTTTCTGACAAGTGATGCACAGTCATTGTGGAAGATTTGGAATACACAAAAAACACATCAAAGAAAATTAAAATCACATACAATCCCACCGGTAGATTTTCTTCTATTCTCTTTTTAGTCACTATGCGCAACATATACATTTCCCCTAAAATTCGGATTATGATACAGGCACAGTTTTATTGGCTTCTTTGGCCATTTAACAATATATCGCAAACACTTCACCCATGCCAGTAATTATGAGTCTATACTAATTTAATAGTTGCACAGTTTCCGTCACATGGGCCCTCTATTTGATTTGTTCAATCCCCTATTGCTGGGCTTGTAGATTATGTCCAATTTGTCACTATTCTCTATAACCACGCAGTGAACATTCTTCTACAAACGACTGCTCCTTAGGATAGATTTCTGAAAGCAAGGAAGGTCACTGGGTCAGGGGATATGAACATTCCGAGGGGTTATGGTCATGCTTCGAAACCGGCCTCCAGAGCACTCCCGCCCTCATGAAGCAGATAGCCTGAGCCTGTGGTGGCCACTGGCGCTATGCACCCCTCACACTTAAATCAATGAAACTTCAACCCAATTCAAAATTCAGTGCCTCGGGCTCACTGGCCACATCTCAAAGGCTTGATAACCACCCGGGTTGGTGGTGACCATGTTGGACAGCACAGATACGGAACATTTCCACCGAGGCTGAAAGTTCTATTGGATGGCACCACTCTAGACCCTACAGAGGACCAAAGACAATTCATGACTTGAGTCAAACATGAGGTGGTGATACAAGCCAGTGAAAAAGATAAAGCAGAGTAAAAGCAGGAGGCTGGGAATTCTGGGGTGGGGAGGGTTAGCCATTTGGATAAGTGACAGACGGGAAGAGAAGAGGCAAACCTTGTAGGTCACCTGAGGGAAGATGCAGCCGGGCAAAGGGAACGGGAGGTGCAAAGGTCACAGTGTGGCTGGCGGGTCCAAGAAAGAGCAAGGACACTGGCACGGCCAGAGCAGAGTAAGAGGCTGGGAGGAGATGGTAGCTGAGATCACGGAGGGGACCCTGCACAATCAGGTAGGGCCTTACAAAGTCACGACCAGGACGTTGGCTTTTACTCTCATGAGGCGGAGAACCGCTGCGGGGATTTGAGTAGAAGGAAGAAATGATCCGACTGACAATTTTTAAAAGCACTTTGTCCGTTCACTTGAGGCTAGATTGGCGGGGTGCGGGGAGGAGGGGTTGGAGGCATGGGGGACAAGAGAGCAGAAACCAGGAGACCAGCAAGGGGAGTAAGGCAATCATCCGGGGGGAGCCGTGTGGTAGCTGGAGCCCAGGGGATGGACGGGGTGAAAAATGATGGCCTTCTGCATGCGGCCTGAAACAGGAGCCCACAGGACTTGCAGGTACCATGGCAAACTACTCAAAGTGACACAGAGAAAAAGCGCAGGGATGTTGAGTGTCACTGGTGAATCTGGAGAAGCAGCCTCTTTAAGAAAGTGAACTTGGAGCCAAGATGGGAGATTGGAGTAGGAGTTCATTTGGTGAAAATTTTCCAGTTTCCGTGCCCAGTCATCTACAGCCTCCTGATAACAAGAAGGGGGAAGCGAGTGGGGGCGGTTTCCTCCTGGGAAAAGGAGAAACTTTGTTGCAAAGAGCTGGAAACAGCCCAAAGAGGCGTATTTTGTTACCTATGTATTTGCAACCAGAACAGCTCTGCTGTTACGGGCCTGTTTGTCATAGATCAGTTAGTGGGTAGATTGCTTCAGCTGGATGCGGAGTTTAGACAATGACAGCGGGGATAATGGGGCCCCAACGCTGCCAGGCGCTCATCAGGACTCCGCAATGACTCTGTGGTGCTGGCTGAAGAGCGAGCATTTGGAGTTATTACTCCAGGCTCGTCTCTGCAATTAGATGATTGCATAACCTTAATATGATCAATCTTGCCGGATGTGAATTGTGCAGCTGTAACCACAAAATAAGGTGGCATTTCTGTTTTCTTGTTGAACGCAAACATTATATACGCACAAGTCATAATTGTATAACGGCCGCTTGTGGCAAGAAAGAGCTTTGTCAGTTAGAAGAAGATGCAGTTGAGAAGAAAATATCTATGTGCGTATTTGTCCGTGTGCAGCACAAGTGCTTAAAGAGACAGTCATCATGTCAGGCTTCACCTTGGGAAATAGCGCTTTGCTGGTTTTGCTTCTCCTCTGCTTTCCTTTGCACACATCGATTTTGAGGCCAGGAAGTTGGAAAACCTGGAGCCCCTCTGGAGCCCTCCCGGGACAACACAGCTTTGCTCTGACACAGTGAGAGTCACAGGGAATCAGCTGGATATTCATCAGAAATTGCAAACCACACCCCGTTCATCAAGCTCCATTGTTCCGTAGGGCTGTGAGCTGCGACTCAGGCTCTTCTGATTCGAGATCCTTGCAAAAATCTCAGCCCACCCCCCAAGGCCCAGCTTGAGGGACTACAGGGACACCGCCCTCAAATGCCCTCTCTCCCCCGCAGGCTCAGGGTGCCTCACAGGAGCTGTGACAAATGGGAAGAGCAATGATCTTGTCCAAGTAACACACATGGAGCCAGAGCTGCCACACCATGTCATACGCCTCAAATCCTTGGAATATTAAAATGGGCCAAAGTAACCTTTGACTGGGCCCACGACAACACTGTGCCCCAAAGCACTGTTTGCAAAAGTAAGAAAGTGGTCATGTTGACTACTGGCCCGAGATCCACTGCTCTAAAAATTAAAAACATTGCTGAAAATTGACGTCACTACATGATGTTATCTGCACCAGTAGACAGGCCTTCCTTCTGTCTTGTGCTTGATCCCCTTCCCTTTATCTCGTAAGTGCTCGTCGCCTCTGTCTCCAAGTCAGAACACCATTTGGGCTTCCGCCTGAATCAGTGTGTCCCAAACAGCTATTCTTATTGATCTCAGTAAATGCTTGCTGCCTCTCACTTTGAAAGGCCTTTTTATTTTTAAGTTAACGTATTTAAGACTAAAGCTGGATGATCGGATGTCAGGAGATGAAACCTGGTGGCCAAATAAGTGAGTCTGTGTGTATGTGTGCATGTGTGTGTGTCAGAGAGAGAGAGAGACAGAGACAGAGACAGAGACAGAGACAGAGACAGAGACAGAGAGACTGAACAACAGCGTCTGACCCAGGCGGTGACTTCACGGTTGGTGTCTCAGGCTGAGTTCGGGAGGCAGACACTGCGGTAAAGATGGGCGTGCTAGGGGTATACTAGGCAGTGCTCTTGGCACCAGTGCCCGAGGGGAAGGGAAGGCAGCAGGAGGGGCCAGAGGGAGCGATGGGCTGCAGTGTGCCTGTGTTGTGGCCTCAGCCGACCCCAGGGGAGTTCTAAAGCTAGGGCAAGCTTTCAGAGCTATTCCAAGTTGGGGCAAAGGGGCCATGACTTTACAAACCACACTGAGCAGTCAGTGGGGGTTGGCTGCCCTGGGAAGGGGTGTGACCTTGAACGAGGCGGCCCGCTTCAGCCCGGGGAATTCCTGAGGAGGGCTGACCGCCTCCCCATCAGCGGGGGTGTCATTCCTTCAGTCCTGAGTGGGGGTCTGTCTGGGCAGTGCCAGAGAGCATTGCCAACACCAAGTGAAGAACTGAGAGCAATGGAAACTAAAATTAGGTCAAAGCCAGACACTGTGCTGAGGTGAGAAAGAATCAGGTGTGGGGCCAGGAAGCAGGTGTTTAAAAGCTGGTTTTCAGGACAGAGGCAGGCTCAGGTTGGGTCCCTCAATTTCAAGCCCCAGGTCCCCCAAAACAACCATCTGTTTTAGAGCCGTGCCAAATGGCCAAGCTGGGCGACAGTGCAAGTCTGGGAGGCAGGCGCCTGAACAGAAGGGACCCCACACAGCAGCGTGATCACCAGAAAGCTCACATTAGCAGAGCGCCTGGCACATGCAGAGCCCTGTGCTGTCCTGTGCTGTCCGTGTGCTGTCCCACCAATCTCCAAGACGGGCTCTGGAGCTAGATAGCACAAAGTGGACCACTTCAGGCAGAGGTATGGACAGGCTCCCCCACAACCAGTGGGTCCCCAGCCTCCACCTCCAGCCCCATACATCCCTCCTGAGCTCCAGATCCACAGGTCCATTTCCCTGATGGACACCTTTGCCTGGACATCCATAGGACATTCCAACTCACATGTCCTAACCGCCCTTGTCTTTCACCCTCAAACCTGGGTGTCCTCTTCTGTCCTGAACTTCTGTTAATGACACAGCAGCCACCCAGTTGAACAGGGCAGGACATGTTGCCCTTGACTACCGGCTCCTCATCCCACCCCCCACATCCAACAGGGCCTGTGGGTCCTACATCCTTCATGAGTCTGGAATCCCTCCACCTCTCTCCATCACTTCACCATGCCGTGAGCCCCCCTTATCTCCAGAAAGCCAGTCTCTTTGACAAGCCTCCCTGCCTCCAAACTCCCCCTTCGGATGCCTTCTCTTTGTACACGCACAGGATCTTCCTGAAAGGTGAATCTCCTCTACTAAAACCCCTTCTACATCTGCCCCTGTGTTCAGGATAAAGTCTGCATCTCTCCCTCTCTCTCTCTCTCTCTCTCTCTCTCTCTCTCTCTCCCTCTCTCTCTCCCTCTCTCCCTCTCTCTCTCTCTCCCCCTCTCTCTCTTTCTTTTCTTCTCTCTCTCTCTCTCTCTCTCTCTCTCTCTGGCGTACACACAACTGCACATGCATTTACACTCCACATTTGTGCTCTGTACTGAGGTAGCCACACATAGTTATTGGATACTTGGAAATGTCCCTAATCCAAATTGAGAAGTGTAAAATATACACCAGATTTTTAGCACTTAGTGTGAAAAAAATCTAAAATATCTCAGTGATAAGTTTATATTGATTACATGTTGCAATTGTGGTTAGTGTGAATATCTGGTTAATTAATTAGTTTCTCGTCACTTTTTAAATGTGGCCACCGGAAAATTTCAAATTACACGTGGGGCCTGCATTCTGATTCCGTTAGACAGAGCTGCTCTGGTCCCTCCGGATGGAAGGACACCTCCCATCCCACCAATGCCTAGGGGGTTTCTTAGCTCAGGGCTCAGAAAACACACCCTAAGAATTCAAACTGGCCTGAAATAAAGAAAATGATCATTGCAGAGCATGGGTTCTGTCTGTAAGAAGTAGTTAAGAGGTAGCCCCCGAGGGGACCTTTGTTTTTTAGGTATGAGGAAGCCCCGAGCTGTCTCAGGGCAGAACCAAGAGTTCTGCATAAAAATGCCAAGGACTCTGCCCTCACCGTGAGCCGGGAGCTGGGCAGGGTGTGCCACGAGGAGGACAGACCCAGCCAGTTCTGCCTCTGAGAAGGGTTTGCTCAGGTGGACGAGTGTTTGGTGGGTGTGGGTTCTGACTGCACTGGGGGGCAGGGGGTCAACCCCCGAGGGTCAGAGGGCTGGGGCTGTCCAGACATGGGGAGTGGCCAATGCGGGGACCCCAGAGAGGATGAAAGAGAGTGGCTCCTCCTCCAAGAGAAAAGGAAAAACAAACCTTAAGAAAGAGACCAGGGCTCAGAAATCCCTTCCAAGTCCCTTCAATTGTTGGCAGTCTTTCTGGGACCCTCCAAACCGTCACCCCTCACAGAGTTTTGACTATTTTCTCCTGAGATGTCACTTCCATCAGGCACCATGCACAACACAATAATGTCTGCCACACGCTCATAGAACTGCACGGTGGGAATGGGGAGGGGATGCAGGGAAGGGAAGTGTGGTCTACTGTCATGATGCTCCAAGGAGCAGCCGCACATGGACGGAGGCAGACTTCCCGGGACTCTAGTGATGAGCAGGGGTCCACGGTAGTGCTGGGAACAGCCAGGAGGAGCACTGAGCAGGGCGCTGCAAACTGATGGAGGCTCAGGAGAAGCTGAGAAACACCCTGCTTTCCCAGTCTGCCCCGGGAGGAAGATGATCTTGGGTGGGAGACTTGCCCTTACCCCGTCCAGCTTCCCCTTCTTCCTGAGCTGTGCTCCTCTCCCTGGCCACTGCCTCCCTCATTTGTCTTCAGGACTGAATTCAGGCATCACCTCCTCCAGGAAGTCTTCACAGATTGCCCTCAGTCTGTGCAAGCTGTTCTTCCTCAATCTTCCCATAATGCCCACTCATGACTCCATTGTCACCATCTGTCTGTTTAACTCAAATCCCCAGCAGTGGGCACATTCAGGGCAGGAAGCTGATATTATGTGTCTCTGTTATCCCATAGCTCGGTTCAGGCTCTGACACATGGTGGGTGCTCGGAGGACACTTGCGGAATAAATGGATAGTGTTAGACACATCTTGGATATGAAAGGAACAGCCTATAACTCTTCAAGCCCCATCTGAAGCTCAACTCACTTCTGGCTCCAGGAAACTTTTGATTTGCAGCTTGACCATCCACCGTTTCCAGAAATAACCCCTGTTCCCTCCAAAGCCCTAGGACCGGAGCAGATGCCGGGACACTGGGAGGCCCTCTGATGAGAGAGTTTCTCCTAATTTTCCCATCACCTAAACAAACTGGGACCCTGATTGATAGGAGAGCCATTTTTACAAAGACTAGGAAAAATGGCTTTTAATATCAGTTTTTAAGAAAGAAAGTATGGCCCCTATAAACTGTTAAACTTCACTTTATTGACCATAAATCTGTATTTTGCTCAATGCAAAAGTTTTTCATCTTGTACAGAAAAGTGCTGAAACAGCGACAACTGCCGAAAACAAGAAGTTTTCTCTTACGGACAATTTATATGAAAAAGTTATTGAATTTCTGGTTAGCGAGGCCAGGCCAGGCATCTCACGGCCTCCCACTCAGAGCCAGGCCCGTGGGGACAAGATGCGACCCACTGCTGATCAATGTCAAGAAAAAATTAACCAATTGTAAGTCTATTAAGTTGTGGGCTCCGGGGATTTCACAGCCCCGAGCAAAGATGTGCTTCTCCCTGCGGACATTAAAGTGAGGCTCTCTTTGCTGAAAACACAGCCAGCCTTTCTGCCAAAGGAAGGGAGGGAAGAGCTGGCTTTGGGGAGTGTCTACTAGCTACCAGGTGCTTTCGTAATTCCTGTCTCCTTGAATCCCTGGAAGGACTCCAAGAGGCAGGCTTTACAAGCGACCGAGTGGAAAACTAGAGAGGTTGAATCATTTATTTAAACCCTCCGAGCCAGGAAGTTGCTCATTTGCTTTGAGCCTCAGTTTCCCCATCCGCACAAAGTTGTCGCTCAGGAAATGTTAGCTTCCTTCCTGAAGTCAGGGATTTGAAGCCAGGCCAGGCTGGCTCCGAGACCCACACTTTCTCCGCCGCAGAAACTGCTTCCTTATCAGTCTCCCCGAAACCAGCTTCCTTCAGGAAGCGGGTTGTCAGACCCCCTGTGTATACACGGGCAGAGGAACAATGCCCTACACAGAGAAAGTCAACACCCCAGAAAGTTGCGCCTTTTGACAAGGAGCTGGCAAGATCCTTCAAAGTACCTCCTCTCACTGCTTCAAGTGCCAGGAATTTTGCCATTAGAGCTACACATTTTTTTAATTCAGGCATTATCCCCATGTCAAAATGAAAAGACTCCTCATCGAGGTAACCTATTTTTAAAAAATCCATAATACCAGAACTGAAAAGGGTCCCCAGAATCAGCTAGCGCAAGGTCAGGGGTGTCTGTCTGGAGGGCTGTGTTGAGAGAGATCCTGAGGCAGGGCCTGGGAGCAGCAGCATCAAATGGTGCAGTATTGTATTAGTAACATCTGCTTTAGGCAGGGAAGCTTCTTCAGTGGTCTTCTAACCTTCGGTCTCCCCTTTCCCCTGAGCCCCCTTCAAATCATCCCCCCAGTAAAGCTGCCAGAGTGATCCTTCTAACACAGAGATAGTAATCCTCCAATTCACTGCCCTTCAGTTTACCGGCAACACAGCACACAGAGCCCTTCACGAGCCTCTCCTGCTTCTCCCTCCAGTTGCATCTCCTCTCGCTTCCCTCCCGCGTCAAACCCCAGCAGTACTGCACTAGTTGTATTTCCCCAAGACGCTCCATGTTTTCTCCCACCGCCACACTCTTCACACTGAGCTACATAGAGCAGCTTCTCTCCACCTGCCCACACAGCAAACTCCTGCTCAAAACCTGAGAGTGAACCCCTGAGGCCTTCCTTGGCACCCCCAGTAGGCTTACATGCTCCTCCGCCAGTGCTCCCCCTGCACCTGTTAGAGTCTTCCATTAAGCCCTTGTTGCATTGCTATGAGCCTCTTAAGGACAGGAACACACAGCTTAGATCCTAACACAGTCCACAGGCAATTTTGAGAGTGTCAGTGATTGAATAACTTTCCTTTACCAATTTGTATGTTTGTTCAGCACCCTTTGAAACCAAGGAGCCACTAGCCACACCCTTTCACACAGACACATCAAAGATGGTGGTGTAGGCAGACGCGGCTCTCCTCTCCACTCAGCCACAGCAAAAGTACAACTAAAACGTAAAACAGCCATTGCTCAGAACCAACAGAAATCAAGTTGAATGGAAGTCTGACAACTATGGGATTAAGGAAACCACATCCATCCACACTGGTAGGAGGGGCACCGACACGGAATGGGCTGTCTTCACATCCACATCCACATGGGGTAGACAAAAATTCAGGGGGAATATCTCAGGAGCAAGGAGCCCCAGCCCCACACCAGGCCCCCCAGCCCAGTGTCCCGGTGCCAAGAACATAAGCTCCCACAACTTCTGGCTGCAAAAACCAGTGGGGATTGAGTCAGTGGACAAAACTGATGAAACCCCAAGCAGTTCCTCTTAAAGAACCCACGCATGGACTCGCCTACTCAGACTCACTCCCTCTGAGCTCTGGCACTGAAGAGGCGGCTTGAGGGTACCAGTGATGTGCAGGGGGAGACTGAGGTGTCTGGCATCAAGGCAAACAGAGGCCATTGTCCCTGTTCTGGGCCCTCTCCCCACAGAGCCGGCAGACTGGTGCCATATCTAAGATTCCATCAACCTGGCTAACACTGTTTTGTCCCCAGAGATTCTGCCCCACCCAACTTGTGGGCCCACCCAAGCTGCTTTTCCATATGAATGGCAGGTCTTGGCTCCTGCTTCACAAGTTCCTAAACCCTGTCAAACAAGCAGCAGCTGGCCTCTGTGAGCCCCAGGCCCAGAACTTAGCAACCTAGATTCATAACTTGGCTTCACCTAGAAATCTCCAAGCCCAGCACAAGTAGCAGCCACTTCAGATTGCTTTACAGCTCAGGCAGGGGGCCCCAGGCAAAACAAAGGTGGGGTTGATCTTGTCCTGCACCACCCAGAAAACTCCAGGGCCAGTGCACCCAGTGGACAGCTACAGACCACATCAGGGCACAGCCACCCTGCCCCTGCACAGCTGATCCTCCACAGAGGACAGAGGTTGGTTGTAAGTGGTCATAGCCAGTCCTTGCAGCTGACTGGTCTAGTTAAACCCCTGCCATTGGTCTGCCAGTAGCAATCAAGGATCAACTACAAGAGGAGGGGGTACTCAGCCCACACGAAGGGTGCAACTCAAGTACCCAACTTGGGTGATAGGGGAGGCTGAGCTACTGGACCCTACAGGACACCTACTACATTAGGCCACACTACCAAGGCACGGAGTCAAAGTAGCTCTACCTAACACATCGAAACAAACACAGAGAGGCTGCCAAAATGAGGAGACAAAAAAAGATGGCCCAGATGAAAGAACAGATCAAAATTTCAGAGAAAGAGCTAAATGAAATGGAGATAAGCAATCTACCAGATGCAGACTTCAAAACACTGGTTATAAGGATGTTCAAGGAACTTAGTGAGGACCTCAGCAGCATAAGAAAGATCCAGTCAGAAATGAAGGATTCACTAATTGAAATAAAGAGCAATTTACAGGGAAATAGCCATAGAATGGATGAAGCCAAGAATTAACTCAATGATTTGGAACATAACAAAAAAGAACTAATCAGAACAACAAGAAGACAAAAGAATCATAAAAAAACAAATGAGGATAGTGTAAGCAGCCTCTGGGACAACTTCAAGAGGTCCAACATTCACCTCGTAGGGATGCCAGAAGGAGAAGAAAAAGAGCAAGAAATTGGAAATCTATTTGAAAAAATAATGAAACAAAACTTCCCTAATCTGGTGAAGGAAATAGACATGCAAATGCAGGAAGCACAGAGAATCCCAAACAAGATGGACACAAAAAAGCCCACTCCAAGACACTTCAAAATTAAAATGCCAAAGATTAAAGATGAAGAGATGGGAGGGGGAATGTGGGGAGAATGGGTGAGTGGTGAGGGGATTAAGAAGTACAAACAGTTGGTTACAGGATAGCCATGGAGAGGTAAAGTACAGTATAGGAAATAGAGTAGCCAAAGAACTTACACACATGACCCGTGGACATGAAGAAGGGTGGGAGGATTGCCTGAGGGTGTGGGGGTACTGGGTGAAGGTGAGCAAAGGGGGAAAATCAGGACAACTGTAATAGTATAATCAATAAAATATAACGATAATAATAATAAACCATAAACATCATTCTACTGACCAACGTTTATTGAGGTACTGCTAGGTACAAGGAACAATGGAAGCAAACACAGGCTCTGCCCTGTGACAGCTGATATGGGAGCCAGAAAAATACACACGTAATTACAAAATGAGAAAGATGTGGTGAGGACGAACACAGTGTGGTGACAGCAGGAAGGGGTGGGCCACTTAGCAGAGGTTTTGGAGAAGATCACAGGATCCGACCTACAGGATGAGAAGGAGCCAGATGTGGGAACTGGGGGAATGGATTCTTAAGTACACAGAATCCAAGGCACGCAGAAAAGGTGGGTGAGGTTTTCAAGGCAGTAAAGGGCTTCTTGTGTTTGGAACTGAAAAGTAACCGTGGCTGCTAGAGTGATGTGCAGGAAGGAAAGAGGAACTTGGGATAAGGCTGGAGAGAGAAGCAGAGGCCCAACCATGTAAGGCCTTGTCAACACGAGAAGTTTGAACTTTGTGCTGAGGGCAAAAGGGAGCCTGGGGAGGGATAGGAGCAACAAAGGGACAAGATCTGGTTTACTTTTGAAAGAGTAAATCAAGAGTAAATCATCTCTGGCTCCTTTGAAAGAGTAAATCAAGAGTAAATCATCTCTGGCTCCTTTGTAGTGAATGGCTCATTGGGAGACCACTGCAGCCATCAGGATAAGAGAGGAGGCTGGCTTGGCCGTGGATGAGGGGAAGAAGCTGATGAATTTGGAGCATATTTTGGAGGGAAAGGCAATAGGACATGATGTCAGCTCCATACTCCTCTGGCTCCCATTCAAACTGAATCAGCACAAATGTCCTTGACACAATCCTTCCTCATCAGACTCTATTCTCCAGTTGCTCCTCTGGTCCTCTGACTTCAGTGGAGACAATTTGCTCCATCCCAGAAAAAGAAAAGTGGCTGGAAGCATCCAACACCCTCAGCCTGGTGTGTAAGAACACAGGGATGAAGGTCACTTGTCAGTTGGAATATCCCTTGAGCCTCTTGAATCACCGGGATAAAGCCGACGCAATTCCAGAGTAAGCCCAAATAGCAACGGTCATATACAAAATAAGAAATGTCCCCCTTTCTAATCATGCTTTGCTAAGAGCTGAACTCAACTGCTAAAACTGGTGATGTTGGGAAGTATAGGCTTTTAAAACCTAAAGAGAATACAGAAAAAAATTAAAGGGCAAAGAAATTTGACTGCATTTGGGTAGGCCTGCTTCTTTCTCCAGGTATTAAGGAGAAATAATACAGGGAAAAAAAAGATCATTAGATCTGGTTTTTACACCGGATGTGAGTCCATAGGTGTTTCTTTTGTCATTATGTGTTATCACTTGGGTATAATACATGTGTATTGGTATGTATCAAGTGTTACATTGAAAAAAGGAAGGAAGGCAACTTCTTCAGGAGGAAAAAAGTGTAACTACTTCCATCTGCTCAATATCCAACGAGCAAATAAGGTACAAGCTGGAGCAAAACTGTTGGCAGCTTTGGGTTAATGAGCTGAGCCCTAGGAGGCAGGTCAAAACAAAGATTTCGGTGCACATCCCAGGTTTCTGTGTTCACTCGGTAAACACGAGCTCAGGGATGCCCCGTGCTGCGTGCTGCACCCGGAGCTGCCCTTGAAGAGCTCACAGGCCAGAGGGGGAGGGCACAGGAACCCTCACTAGAAGCCGAGGCAGTAAGTGCTGATGAACGCCTGTTCGAAGCCAGCCAGAGGGGAGTAGGGAAGGTTTCCCAGAGCAGATGACAAAGACACAGCTGTCACCAAATGAACAGAAGCATTTTGAGTGAGCAGAACAGCGGGGAGCTGGTGCCAGCTAGTGCCATGGAGAGAGCCAGTATGTGTTTCTCTTCCCAACTCCACGTTAGGCATCCTACTAGTAACTTAAATCAACCGTAGTGGGAGTATTTACACCATGAAAATGGGCAGACACTACAAGTCAGGGTGTGTGTGTGTGTGTGTTTCAGGACACCACTGGGGGTTAGTATTCATAGGCCTGGGAAGACCTGTGCTGTGCAAAGCGTGGGGGCATGGGGGACGGTGAGGATGAAGTCAAAGGCTGTAGGAGTACATTCCCGGGCCAAGAGAGTAAAACCACATGGAACATCTCCAGGCGGCACAGACAGGCTGCCCATATTCTGCAGCCTGAGTCAGAAGGGCCCACCTGACTGCAGGGAAAGCTGTGAGCCTAGGAGATCAGGACATGGGACCGAGGAGGCACATGGCAGACTCTGGCAGGGCCCCAGAGTTTCCCGTCAACACCTAACTCTCCGAAGTCCATCAAAAGCCTCTTCAGTATGTCACCTGAGTGGACTGTCTGCTCCCCTGTCCCTTCTCTTCAGGCCTCCAGCCCCCTTTCTTGGCACCTTGAACTCTTCCCCGTGCAAACCTGGTCTTCTCTGTAGAATAAAAGTGGGAGGGGAGGGAGGGGGCGGTGGCATCATTTTCCTTGAGGACAGGGCATGAACTGTGCCCCCTCTGGCTCTTTGCCTCCAAAGCCACCAAGCCAGGAGGTTGTCTGCAGCTTCGCTCACACCCAGGTCCAGGTGTGCCTGGACTATGTTGCCAGATCGGCCGTGTCAGTGGAGACATGGGTTTTGCCTCCACAAGAAGGACCATTTTCTCCTACAATGCTTGGGAGGTGGGCTGGCACCCCCCCCACCCACCCCCCGGCATGTGTCCTGACAGCCCGGCCGGCCTGTAAGGGGAGTGCAGGGACTGAAATTTCACTTTCTCAGAAACAGCAGATTCAGCAGCTGTGGCTGCTACAGGAGACGCGGATCTGCGCCGGCTTGATTTCTCCTGGCCTTTATCACCGTGCAGAGAGCAGGAGCTATTACGCCCTGTGCGGCGGCCAAGGACTCACCTCGTCTGGAGTTGGTGAAATGATACCCCAGCCTCCAGGGTGGCTCAGACACCTTCTTCCCCCAACACTCACGTGGCTGGGAGCCTTGCTGCCCTGCCTCCGCAAAGCTGCCCCCGGCCAGGACAGACCTTGTCCTGGGCATCCAGATGTCCAGAGAACCAAGTCCCTTCCAGAAACCGAGCAAGGTTTTGACCCCACAGGGAAGGCTGTAACAGGGACCAAAGTGTTTGGAGACAAAAGCCCCCACCTTCGCAGTTGCCTGAGCTTTAAAGGCCCCCCTGGGGAGTGTGCGCAGCTGCTGGGAAGGAGGTGGCTGAGCAAGCTGGAGAAGAACGGCTGCCTTGGGAGGGAGGTCCTGGCTCCAAACTTAGAATCCTTGTGTCATATTAAAACTCCAAGCCCTGGCTGGCATAGCTCAGTGGATTGAGCGCAGGCTGCGAACTAAAGTGTCACAGGTTCGATTCCCAGTCAGGGTATATGCCTGGGTTGCAGGCCATGACCCCCAGCAACCGCACATTGATGTCTCTCTCTCTCTCTCTCTCCCTCTCTCTCTCTCTCTCTCTCTCTCTCTCTCTCTCCCCCGCCCTTCCCTCTCTAAAAATAAATAAATAAAATATTAAAAAAAAAAAACTCCGAAGCTCCAGCCTGAGCTGACCGAGAACCTCCCAGGCCCTCCCCGGCCCAGCTGGGACCCTGAGGCCAAATGACAGGGGCTGGGAAATCAGGGACATGGGCAGGAAGCAGGTGCCACGGGACACCATCTGTCCACAGCTGGTCTCCTGCCCCTGGGACTGCCGTCTCAGTCTGGGGGTGAGATGGGAGTCCCAGAGGCCAGTTCCTTCTGGTTCCTGCTGTCGAGCTCGCTAGTCACCTTTGCCCTGATCCCTCGGCACTGGGGTGATCTGTCCTTCCCCTGTGTCCTCACCTGTGTCCTTCCTTCACAGCCCGAGGAAGGACCCTCAGCTCACCTGGGGCTGAGACATCCTTCTGATACCCCCAGGCCAGAATCCACAGGGTCTGTCTGGCAGCCCACTTGCCAAGTCCCCCGGAAAGTCCTAAATATTCCCCTTCCTTCATTCCTCTGACAATACCACCCTGGGTGCCCGATGTGTACAGCCCCGTGCTCAGCTCCGAAGGCAAAAACTGACCAGCATGGCCTCTGCCCTCCACCAGCTCTTGAACTCACAGAGAAAGGAGATGAGCATAAAAATAGTCATGATGACAGGGTGGTGTTGAACACTTTTTGAGCACCCACGATGAGCCAGACCTTGTCAAACGGGCCCTACGATACACTCGGAGGTGTGTCCCCCGTGGTCTCCCAGAGGTCCGCAGCAACGTCATGCCCCAGTTACCCAAAGCAACAGCCTGCCCATTAGTGCACCCTGTACTGACTTCCTTTCCTTCCCTAGCTCGCTCACAACTGCTGGCCGGTGCTTCCTGGGGTCACCTCCCACGGTGACCACTCACACCCGAGTCCTCCTTTTCCAGATCTGCTGTGGGATGAGCCCCACCTAAAGCAGCATTCAAAGCTATTGCCATGTCCTGGTCCTCAGCCACCAGCTCCCGCTTGGACCATCCCCTCCCTGAGGAGCCCTTAGACCCAGCTGGCTGCATCCTCCTCCTCAAACATGCCAACGGCACTGCCCCAACCTTGGCCCAGGCAGCAGATCAGGCCTGGAACCTCCATCCTAACCCCTTCCCATGCCGCCCCCAAATGCCGCTCAAAAGAATTCTTTACTTCCTCCAAGGCAAATCTGAGTTGTCTGGTCCTGGAAGCCTTTCCCGCCACTCCTGTCCTGGAGCAGTAATGTGGGGGGTTGGGGGTGGTGATCATTCGTTCTGCAGGCAGAGGAGATCCCTGCCTGGGACAAATGAGTCCCTCACCTTTGTGGTATAAAATGAGGAAAGGCATAGGGGTCGGGGATTGAAAAATGCCGAGAAACACTTGATTTCTTGACTTCTGAAATCCCTTCTCAAGGGAGAGAAAAGGATGGATTCAGGAGAGAGTGAGAAGTGGTGAGTGCCAACAAGGGCTCAGTTTGAGAGAGCTGGGAGTGGTGTGGGGTCTGGGGGGAGGGTTAAGGGAGGGAGGGAGGGAGGGGGAAAGGTGGTAGAGGGGGAAAGGGGAGGAGGGCTAGAGAAGAAGAGGGAGAGGAGAGGTGAGGAGAAAGAGGAGAAGGAGAAGTCAGAAACTTGGTCTCAGCCCAGAATGATTGGCTGTTGAGGAGAAAATAAATAATTCTTCCCTTTGAGTTTCAAGTTTTGCCATTTGTGAAACGAACCTTTCTTTGCTATTTTCTTCCAACTTCCATCAAAAGATTCATGCTATTTGTGGATATTGGCAAGACCATGACCGTGAAACGGGTCAGCTTTATGCTGCGCCAGCCACACCTTCAAATTTAAAGTGAAAATGCACGTCTCTATTTTAATCCAGAAGCAGAGGTCCCCTTTCGGGTCCTTTCCTCAGCACCTAATGACTTAACCGTCCAGAAAAGGACACCCTGGGCCCACATCCATGCTTCTCAGGGCAGAATCGGTGGCAACGCCCCTGCCCGCCCAGCCCCACGGTCCCAGCCCTCTCCCACCCCGCCCTGAGTCTGATAAGCCACCCTAATGGATTGACCGTGGCCTTTGCTAAATATAAAACTTTGCTGCGCTCCTCTTGTAAAAGTTAAAAGCTTTTCATGTCTGTGTTAATGTTGTTTTTTTTTTCTTCTTTCTGTCTGCTGGCTCCAGTGACAGACGCGGCATCTTGTGCTGAGTAACTGGAGAGTGAACGGCTGGCAGGGGCTGGGGAGGTGGGAGTAATTTATCTCGGAGAGTTTAAGCAGGATGGCATGGCTGGGAACAGGAGGGGGGCGAGGCTGTCACCTGATTACTCATTCCAAGATTTCTCCTCGAGAGAAAGAAGGAGTGAGCGAGGACGAAGGGAACAAAAAGCAAATCAATAAACAGGTTAGCGTCCGCGTCATTATTAACTCTCGACCTGTCAGCACCCCATTGAAGCGATCGCTCGAGGCGGCCTCGGATTTAATGGTCAGTGCAATAGATTTACTGTAAATGTTATCGGAGGCAGGGGCGGGGGCACGGGGCGCGGGGAGGCCTTCATTGACAGAGCATTGGATTGCGCCTGGATGCATGGAGCCATTTCTGAACGTGCATAAATAACCCAGAGCTTGGGTCCCGCTGGCAGCTCTTCCGTCTGGCCTGAATGCTGCCACCCTCCTTCCCCTGCATGTTTCACTCCTGAAGGTCCCAGCAGCCAGGCTTTGCCTCAGTCTTTCCGAAGGCCTGGTGGTTTGGCCATTGGCAAACCTGAAAAATGCCTGGAACCAGGTCTGCACCAAGCCCCGCTGGGGTCCAAGGAGAATCAGAGAGCCGGCAAGGAGCCCAGAACCCAGGAAGAAGACCAAGGGCCTGAGGCTGCAGGAAGGCGGGCAAGGGGCCTCAGAAAGACCTGTCCAAAAAGAAGCACCCACTGCCTGAGCTTAGGGTCCAGGGGCCGGAGGGGCCTTCTTGACGTGCCTCCTGATCGCTCAGCAGTCCCTGCCTCCTCTGCGTTCACACTTCCTGTCCTTACTAAGAGCAAATGCTTCACACTCCCAGGCCAGTGGGAGGACTTCTGACCAAGTCCATCCATCAGAACGCAGTGGCTGTTCTATACTCTGTAAGCGACCGGGAGCCGTGGCAGAACAGGCATCGGGAGCAGGTAGAGACAGCAGCCAGGGAGCCCAGTAAGACAGCCCTGCTCTTTTCGAGCTGGGCTGCTCCACAAGCCTAGGCACGCCATTCGTGTCACCTCTGTGCGAATGGCCCTCTCTGGAGTTGTGCAGCTGGCCAAGGTGACAGGCGCAGGCAGCAGGTCTCACAAAGAGGCAGCACGTTGGTGAGCCGTGCAGGGGACAGCCACCCGCCGAAGTGAGCACTGGCAGTCTTTCCAGTAGGTTCGAACTGGAACCAGAGGGGATAAGTAGGCTGCCAGGCATGAGTCTCAACAGTTGGGAAGGCTTTTAAAGGCCTGAGGACCACGGACCATTGAGAAGTATTTCTGCTGACACTTGGGGAAAGCAGAGACTGAGAATAGGCACCTCAGGGAATGCAGACATTGCTTCGGCTACGCTGACCATAGCCTTTCAAACCAAGCATGCAGACTCCAGGTCTAGCAAAGGAATTTCGCTCTCCCGATGGGGACAAAAAGCTTGGTTGCAAAAATGGTCTGCTCTCCGGGGCACTGCAATTGCTCCTGGCTCAGAAGCAGAAGAACATTTGGCATCTGGACCCTCGGAAGTAACTACAGAGATGGAGTCAAGGAGCGGGCAACTCAAGACCCCTCTGTCCTCCAGGCAAGGCCTGGCTGAGCCTGGGTTCCCCCAGACAGAGTCCTGAGACAAGGCCTGGGAAAGGGGTTGTTTGTCAGGGAGGGGAACCAAGAAAGCAATAGTGAAGGAAAAAAACCTGCCACCGGCATGTCGTTGTGGTCACTGTGTAGCAGTCCCACTGGGGACTCTAGAAACCACGTGGAATGTGCACTGTGAGCAGTCACCCTACGAGGAGAAGGGCAGTGTGAGGGCTGCACCCAAAGTGCTATCTCCCCCATGCTTTACAGTGGTGTCTGTTGGAGGCTGAGCAAGGCCCTTTGGTACTGGAAGGGCCTGAAGCATAAAAGAGAGCGAGAGACACAGAGCTGAAGAGACAAAGGGGACTGTCTGCAGTTATACGTGGACCCCGGGAGGCCCAGGAGACACGAGGCGGGGCATGAGTGGCGTCTTCTGTAGGCTCTGACCTCAACAGCCTCCAGTCCTGCCTGACTGCCTGCCCCCATTCCTCTCCCTCAGAAAACCACTGCTCTGTACAGGAGCACCAACTGCCACCTCCCACAGAAAGAGCCAAGGATTTTCCCTCAAACTTATGCCAGGGAAGAACCTTTGTCCATGACTGTCCCATAGTGGCAGGTTTGGGGATGCTTCTTTGAGCCTGGGACACCTGCCCTACTTGAGTGGAGGTACCCCGAAGGTTGCTTGCCTTGGTCGAGCCACCAGTTCAAATAGCAACTGCAGCCAAGAAGTCAAGAGAAGGCTGAGACTCAGAAACACAGCAATGGAAGAATTAGGAAAGGTCACCACGAGCGAAAATATGTCCTCAGAGACCCAGGCTAATATCATCCACACTCCCGTACTCCCTCTGAGAAGGGTGGCCAGTGGAGAAGGTAGGTGGGAACACATTTGACTCATTTGAATACGGTGCTGGAGGCAGCTCTCCGACACCCTGGACCGGCAGAAAGGCAAACAAGTGGGCCCTGGAGCAAATTAAGCCTGAAACATCGCTGGAGGCAAACACGACAGAAACAAAGCTGTCTTACTCCCGGCACACACACCTTGAGAAGGCAGGGCTCTTTCGAAAAGACAGCAATGCTGGGAAAGCAGAAGGCAGCAGGAAGAGAGGAAGACCAAACATGAGATGGAGGGGCTCCACAGAAGAAGCTGTAGGCACAAACCGTATGTCCGTGTGCGTGGTGCGTGTGGTCTGTGTGATGTGTATGTGGTATGTACAACTTATGTGTTTGCATGTGTCTGTCTGGTGTGTGTGTTTGCATGGTTTGTATGGTGTACATGGCATGTACGTGTGCATGGCACAACACACAGAAGCACCTGCCACTCATAAAAGAATCACAGGGGGCTCCACCAGGAGAGCCCACCCTGCTGAGGACAGTCCCGAATTGTTGGGACACCCAAGCCCCTCACTGGGCTAAATCCACCGGGGAGCTGTTCCTTAAAACTCAGACCAGGAGAAATGCACACCTGGGGAGAGGGGTGGGTGCTACCGACGGAGAGCAGGTGGGGGGGGGGGGTCCCTGGAAGTCACACAGGGGACCTAGCAGGAGAGGGCTCTCTGGAAGAGGGGCAGGCCCAAGCAGGCCCATGAAGGAGGCACTTCTCAGGGCTCTCGTGGGTTTGGGACACCACTGGACTTGGTTAACCACCTCCTCACGGTAACTGCTCCAGGGAGCCTGGCCCCGCAGCACAGCCTGCCCCACTACGAAGGGGAAGGAGGAGACACAATAGGGATATGCAGCCTGCCCACAGTCGCCTCTGCCTGCTCTGGGCCAGAGCGTCCTTTGGAGGGGAGGGTGTCTGGGGGTGCCAACATCAGAGGAAGAGCTGGGAGGGGCTGGGAAGAAGCTATGATGAAGCGGCAACGTGGGTGAGAGTCCTGTAAGACCCAAGTCTTGGCTAGTATACCAAGGCAGGCAGTGGCCTCCCAGGGGACAGGGAGCCAGACAGACGGGAGTGCCAGTGTTGGACAAGGTGACCTCCCCCAGCTGGCACTGGGTTCCTCCCAGGCCCATAACCCCCACCAGCCTCCGAGCCTGAGTGGGGCAGTGGCTGAGCCAGGCCATCCATGGGGGATGTGCCAAACAATTACTTTCCTTATTGAATATCTGATTAATTATTCAGGAGCTGAATCAATTATTCATATCTCATTTAAGCGAGGGGGGAAAAGCCACTGCCCCTTGACAGAAGCTTCTCAGCACCTCCCAAAGCCCTGGGGACTGAGTCATCAGCGGGGGAAATTGTCACAGCAGGAATGCAGCACCGCCACATCGCTGCAGCCACATCGCCCTGCTCCTGCGTGCAGTGCACCGGCACTGGTGTGTGCGAGTGCCCGATCACACTTTCACACACACACACACACAGCACCGGCTAGGTGCCAACCAGGTACGCCACAGTAGAAGCAGTGAGTGAGACAGCCCCATAAACGCATAGATACATATCTGACACTACACCCAGGAAAGAAGGGAGTGATCACAGCCAGGAAGAAGCCGGTTCCTCAGTCCGTCAGAGCAGGTCCCAAGCAGGAAATGACAACTGAGTTAAGAGTTGGCTGAGCACCAGACAGAGAGGGTAGGGAAAGGCGTTCCAGGCAGAGGGAGCTGCAGGAGCAGGAGCATGAGGGTGTGAGGAGGCCATCAGTCATGGTGCTCAGGCACCTAGTGACCCAGCGTAGAGAAATAGGGGAGGGTTGCGGGGTTGGGGGGTGGAGCAGTGACCAGAGACTGGATGACCAGAGACTTGGGTTTGCCGGTGGGAACCTCTGCAAATATGGGGGTGCCCAGAGGGACACCATTGCCAACATGGGCATCACACAGTGCAGAGGGCTTAAAGGTTCACTGGAGGCAAGAAGGCCCCACTCCAGACACACACACACACACACACACACACACACACACACACACACACACACACATTCTGTCCAGGGTGCCCCTCAGCAAGGGATGCTGCCAGGGACCATCTCAGCTGCAGTGGTAATCATGAGGCTTTTGCAAGGGACAGAACTTTCACCATTCACCCCTCCAAGGTTTTCCAGGGGAAGTGGGGTCAGATGGGGTGGGGACTCCAGAGAACCTCAGACTTTCGTAGCAGGGAGTGGGACTTAGGGACCACCTTTCACAGATGGAGAAGGTGAGTCCCAGAGAGGGGAGCTGGCTGACCCTCGGTCACCCACAGCCAGGACCAGGACTCGGGTCTGCTGCTCTCCAGCTCAGCAGTAGGCAGCAAGGCAGGCTGGGCAGGGGTGGGGGTGGCTCTGTGGCTGTCTGCTCCTCCTCAGTCCAGGCTCCCTGGAGCCCCGAGGGTGGGGCTCTGGCCAAGCACCTCTGCCGAAAGGCCTGACCAGGGGGCAGGCGTTGACTGCCTCTCCACTCTGGCCCCCTGCTTCTTTCTGCCTCCCTCTCTTTGTCTATGGCTCACTCACGTACTGCGTGTGTGTGTGTGTGTGTGTGTGTGTGCGCGCGTGTGTCTTTCCTTCTCCCTCTCTCTGTCTCCACCCTCCCCCCCACATCTCACCGTGCCGTTGTGGCTCTCCCACTCTCTGCCTTCCCCCCTTCCTCTCTCACTCCTTACCCCTTCTCTCTCTTCCTCCTTCCTCTCTCTCTACTCTTTCTCTGTCTCTATGAATGATCCATCTTCGCCTCTCTGACTCTGTCTCCCCACTCTCTACTTGTCTCTTTCCCTCCATCTTTCTACCCCCCCCCCCCGCTTTTTTCCCTCTCACTCTCTTCCGTCTCCTCCTTTTCTCCCTCCTGAGGCCCATCCATGGCTGGGACCCAGCCCCTTCCTCCCCCCAGCCCTTCAGCCTGACCAGACCCCGGCGCCCCACCCCCACTAATCAAATCTGCGACCTGATTCCATTATACCCAGCAAAATGCAGACGTGTAACCTTGTTAATATCACGTTTATTAGAGGGAGGGGAGGAGAAAATTAAGATAGACTTTGTGTTGCTGCTAATTAGAAAAATTGAGACTTTACATCTGCGTAGCGCTGAGCAACATGTGGTGGTAACAGATGTGGGCTCATTACACAGCTGCACGGGGCGGGGGTGTGTGTGGAAAACGTTCCCAAGCCAGCCTCCTTCCTGAGCGGCAGCCCCCTCCATGCAGCGGCCCCAGACCTTGTGACATCCTCAGCGTGTGCAAGGCCAGGACCTGCAAGGGGAGGCAGTGCGGTCCAGCAGCTGAGGGCTGAGCCCCGGAGTCAGACCTGAGTGCAAACCTAGCTCGCCCACGTTATCTGCTGTGTGCCCTTGGGCCAGGCTTTACCCTCTCTGTGCCTTGGTTTCCTAATTTACACAAAGATCCTGTGGGCACCGGCCTCACCGAGCTGTGGCAGGGTGGGAGGCAGGAGGCAAGTCAAGTGTTGAACACAAGGTCTGCACGTGGTCGGGCCTCCCAAGCAGGCTGCAGTACGGGGGGGCGGGGGCGGGCAGGGAGCTGTGCTGTCACAGCTCCACAGCACGTGGGGTGTCGCCTCCATCACCCCTAACCCAGACAAAGGTCCTCAGAAGCTGGGGCTCAGCCCATCTGCACTGGGCTGAGCGGGAAAGTGTGTGATCACAGCCCGGAGGAAGCCGGTTCCTCAGTCCGCCAGAGCAGGTCCCAAGCAGGAAATGACGATTGAGTTAATATGTGACTGAGCCCAGGGCAGAGAGGGTAGGGAAAGGCATTCGGGCCGAGGGAGTTGCAGGAGCAGAAGCGTGGGGGCGTGAGGAGGCCTTCAGTGCTCGGGGCTTGGGGCTTCACGGTCTCAAAGGGCCCTGTTGCAGAGCTCATCAAGCTCAGCTCCTGGACCTCACTTGTGAAAGAACAGTAAGGAAAGGGAAGAAGTAGTGACACTCCTACTTCTGGGGCCAGTGCAGGAGGGGGTGTAGGCAGTGTGGGAGTGGGGCAAACAAACAAAAAATAAAATAAAATAGGATATCCAGTTAATACCCACATAAATAAGAAGTCATTGTTCAGTATAAGTATCTCAAGCCACATTTGGGACACTTCATTGTTTATCTGAAATCCAAATTTAACTGGCCATCCTCTATTTTATCTGGCCACCCTGGGTGGAGAGTGAGGACAAGCTGGAGCTGGGCGAGTGTCCAGGGCACCCGTGAGCCGTGGGTGGGGGAGGCTGGGCTGGGGAGAGGACTGGGAGCCCTCTCCTCCCTGTGCCAGCCCCAGGAGCTGGACCCAGGCCCACCCCACAGCAGCTCCAGCTCCGTTGGTGCTGAGTGGGAAAGGACTGTGGCCCCGCCCCCAGTGCCCCCAGACTGCTTCAGAGGGATGGGCCCTGGGACTGAGGGGAGCCCAGCGTCCCCCCAAGGGCAGCCCACAGTCACAGCCATGATGGATGAAGCATGAAACGTGCAATGTCTCCCTCCGACCCTGGGTCCCTCGATGGGGCACCGCAGTAGGCTGCTGGGAGCACGGCCCCACGGAAGCCCCGCTGGGGCTCACCATCCCGTGGGTGCACAGCTGCACAAAGGGACCCACAAAACCACGGGAGAATCCCACTCGTGCATCATAAACTCTCTAGTGCCAAGGGGACTGTGAGGGCAGGTCAGAGGCTGGGCCACCTTCTCCCCAGACAGGGCCTCTGAGGCCTCCCAGCTCTGGCGCACTTGTGGGGTCAGAGCCCAAGGGAACCAGAGGAGGCAAGGAACATGGAGCAAGGCTGAGGAATGCATGGTAAAGCCAGATGGCTGTGTCGGACAAGGGTTGACAGGCCTGGGTGAGGTGCACTGGAGTCTCTGTGAGTGGGGGGACAGGGGCCAGCCTGGACTAGCATCTTCTGAGGGGCAGGGGTGGGCGGCACCCCACAGCCAGTCCAGGCTAGTCCCCCCAGCTCCGAAAGGAGGGGCCTGGCACTTCTGCAGAGGGGAGCCCTGCCCTGGGGCCCAGGAGGGGCTGCGAGATTTACTTAACGTGTGCTGTGCCCCAAGAGGCAAGGACAGGGTGTCCCTGTGCAAACACCTGCTGTGTGCCGGGCACCATTCTAAGTGCTTCACAAACACCACAGGTTCATGTTCCTGCTGGCTGTGCTGGCGGCTCTCCACCCCGGCCCATTGTCCTGGTCGGATCTCCAATTTGATGCGTTCGGTGCCTGAGGAAGCGGCCCTGGCTGCTGCAGCGCCCCACTCCCTGGCCCTCCCACTGAGGCTGGTTTCTGGCGATGGGAAGCACCTGTGAGAGATCAGCAGGGACATGGGGGCTCTAGCTATGGCTGCAGTCTCCTAAGGCTACAGATCTAGGTGTGGCGAGGAGGAGGGGTTCCAAGGTCCCGACTTTGCCCCCCTTGCCCCCCCAACTGGGTGAGGACAGAGGATCATTTTCTGCTCTTGCTGGCCCATGTGGCCTCACCTTCCTTAGTCCCGCCCACGCCATGTCGGCAGCACCTTCAGTGTGTCCTTTCGTGTGTACCATTTATGTCCATCCAGGACGCTGGCTGACCTAAGAATCCCATCAGCCAGGCTAGTATTATCTCCCCATTTTGGAGATGAGAAAGCTAACACACAAAGACTTTAGTAACTTGCCCAAGGGCACACCAAGAGGTGACCACTCCCTGTCACCAAAGGCCCAGTTCCTTCCCCCCGAAGTCCCTTGGGACCCTCCACACACAGGCCCTGTTCCTGCCTGCCCACCCTCCCAGTCCCTCTCTCACCCCACGGGCTGGGCTTCCAGCTGACAGGTTCAGACCTCATCTGCTCATCAGATAAGTGAAGCCCTCAGCCCCTGGAGCAGGAAGGGTTTCAGGACACGATTCCACTGCCTCATGAAGTCAGGATGGTGCGGGCCCAGGCCCCAGGCCTCAGGCCTCAGAATGAGGGTTCTAAACCTTGCGACCAAGTCCAAATCTGTTCACTAACAGGGCCCCGGGAAAACCCTTGGCCAGCCAGGCACATGTGAGCTGTAAACATCACTCTAGACCACTGGTTCTCAGCCAGCAAAACTGTGTCCCCTGGGTCTCAACCAGGACAATTTTGCCCCTTAGGAGACACTTGGCAAGGTTAGAGACATTTTTGGCTATGAAAACTAGGGGAATTGGGGTGCTCTAGCACCTAGTGTGTGGAGGCCAACGGTGCTGCTAAACATCCCACAGCTCACAGGACAGTCCACAGCAAAGCATTATCCAGCCCAAAATACCAGCAGGGGCAAGGTTCGGAAATCTAGGCTCCCCACTCAGAGAACCACAGAGTCTCAGGACTCTTACAGAACATTAGTCCTACCACAGATAAAGATACTGAGGACCTAGGAAGACCGCAAAGTCACTACCAAGTTAGAGGTAGCCAGTACCCAAGGCCAAGTCAACATTTTACCTTCAGAGCCTAGCACAGCACCTGGCACAGCACAGGTGGACGCTTGTTGACTTGACCTGGCCTCTCGCTGCTCCGCAGGGGTCTCCAGCTTGTCCTTGGCTGCCTCCCCAGCCACCATGAGGTGAGATCTGGAAGAGTCCAGAGAGCTTTTCTTTGGTGCATTCTCCCCTCCCCACAAGGACTCTCGTCCAACGCACCTGATATCACTCACACACGTGTGCGTGCGCGCGCACACACACATTCAGTGACAGTTGTACACAACCCACAGCCTGAACTGTGGCTCCTTGTGAATAGCCACCAGTTCATCCATATCCCAGTGCTGGCCTCCACTCTGGGCTTGGAGAGCCCTGCAGTTGTTCTGACAGTAGTAGCTCTGGCCTTCAGTTTTGCAGAAAGCCTATTGAAGGGTACACCTTGACTTTTTGAGGAGAGAAGTGATTTTGGAAACAGATCATGGCCACTAGCATTTACTCTGTTCCATGGGAGAACAGCTTCATCGGGCAGTCCCAGCAGAGTTCTAAGAGGGAGTTATATAGGAGGGGGGCAAAGGTTTATGAGGCAGCTCTGCAGGCAACTGATGGGGAGCCAGGGCCATCCATCCCCACCGGAACCACAGGCACAGGATCCCACACTGGGACAGGACAAGAGAACCAGGAGCGGGACAAATGACTGGTTGAGCAGGTCATTACCTACATGGCCGGAGACAGAGAGAGGCAAATGCCAAGCCGAAAACCACACACTCTAAGGGGAGAAGCCAAGTTTGTGGCTCAGCCTATGGTCAAGAGTAGGGCCAGGGTATGAAGGACAGTTGAAGATTTGGGGACCATCCAGCACCCATTCATTCTCCTTTCTTTGGAGAATGACATGAGGACCACCTTTCAGGGAACTGTGATCATCCTCCACCATGATAACTGCAATAGAAACCATATCTCTGATGAAGGAACTGCCTACAGAGGCAGCAGGGGGACCTGCTCCCCCCTTTAGGGCTGAAGGGAGAGCTGGGACTGTATTCAGAGAGGGACTGTCCATCAAGACAGAGTCCCACAGGGACAGCGACTGCTACAGCTAGTGAAATGCCAAAGCACGATGGGACCCCTCTCTTCTTCTGCCCTTTGATCTCCTGCCAGTGTCTCCCATTGGCCAAACCCAATGGGAGGCTCATGAGCAACTCTGGGGGGTCAGCCATCTGGGATCCAGAGAAGAGCAGAGAGAGGATCTGGGAAAGGGGAGGGCAAATGGGAGAGAACCAGCACCCCATCCTTTTTGATCAAGAGATGGGCACTAACTGTAAAAACTAGACTAATCAGGCCTGGCCCTCTCAGGACTTTAAATCCCACCAGAAAGACAGAAGAAGGGTTGGGTGGGGGGAATCCATTTATTCCCATAGCAATACCTGTACCACAATCACAGCCAGCCCACACAGAGAGGCACAATGACGGGACATCAGCCACACAGCCCTCAACCCGTCCCACCCACTCTCCACCTTCAGGACCAGGCAGAGCTCACAGTGAGCCAGAGATGTCTCCAAGCAGCTCCGCTGATGGCTTCATAACAGGGTCACCTGGACACCTTAAATCACACTAATGAACAGCAGAACCCCCCGCATGGGGTGCTGGCAGGAGACCATACCATTGGAATGGCCAGAGGGGAGACCTTTTTATTTCTTTTCCCCAGAAACTACTCGATAAATGCTTTTAGCATCTTTTTAAATAAAAAATGAATGAAATGTAAGGGGCATATTAGCATCGCTCTGATTTTCAATTAGTCCAAATGATCATGTTAAAAGCTATTAATAAACCACCATAGGGGAGGCCACTGGGAGTGGGGTTCATCAGGGAGCAATTGGCAGCCCACACGGAGTCTGCAGTGCCACTCAGGACTCCTCCCTCGCTTCACCTCACTTTACTTCCAAAGCCACAGGGACCCACCACGTTCCCATGAAGGAGGGGAGGGCAGGACAGTGGGCTGGAAGCATCTGTGAAGACTGGAGAAAAGGAAGGACTCCCAAGCCCACTGTGCCTGGGAAGAAACGAGAGCCTCATCTGGAGTTGAACAAGTAGTCGTCTGGCCTATCAGCTCCTATCAGGAGACACGGCTACACAGGCCAATCTCAGGTCACCCTGGGTGGCCATGCCCAGTCTGCCAGGGACACCCCAAGTTCAACACAATCGTTTCCAACTCAACAGTCAATTCAGAACTGTCCTGTGCCACCTCTAGCTGTTAATGAGAGCTGCCTTAGTGTACTGTGCTGGAAAGGATCCTGAGGCTTTTGTCCCTCTCTGGAGAAAGTGGCTCTGGTGGCTGCCAGGGCAGTGATGTGGAGGACAGTGGCACCTTCATCATGCATCCACCATTCTTGTAGGAGACTGGCTGTCCCCTTTGGTCCATTCACCAGTGGAAACTTCCATTTCAACTATGCCCATGTGAGCCAAGCTCTCCTACCTGCCTCCACCCATCCTGAGCCCTGCTTCCGAATGGACAGGGCAACTGGGACAGGGGTCCTGGATCGTCATCGTCTGCACACAGGTCTCCTGCCCCACGTGACTGGCCCATGCCACAAACCACCGTCAAGTGCAAAAAGGCCAGTGAATGCCCCAGCTGGATCCCAGAGGCAGGGCCTGCACTGACCCATTCCCCTGCCATCACACAGGGGGGTTTCAGGGGTCCCCCTAACTGAGACCACAGGGGCATTTCATGGGCCATGCACCGGCTACTCCCCTAAGAAGGAGGAAGTAGACCCTGCATTATGGACGAAGGGCCCACAGTTCCCACATCCCTTTCTCCATGGCTCAGTCCACACGTCAGACCAGATTCCAAGGCTCCAAGAAGGCCATGGAGCCAGGCTTGGGGTCTATGACGGAAGTAGACAGCCAGGCAGTGTGGCCCTGAGAGGGACCCAACCCCAGACCCACAAGAGCCCCAGCCCTGGTTTCTAACAACTCCCACCCCCCTCCCCATGATTGATGGTGGACAGATGCATCAGGCCCCCCTTCTTTCTCCCGTGGAGGTTTTTTTGTTAGGTTTTGCTAAAGCAACCTGCAAATTAATTTAATATCCTCCTTTGGTTGGGAGCTATGAAACTGGGCTCGAGGCTGATGATGCATGAACCATCGGTGGCAAGTATTTAATCTCTGGACAATGGATAGAGATGTTAGTGCACGCCACACTAAATTCTATTTACGCTGCCTATTAAGGGCAGTCAAGCTGAAGGGAATCGGTGCACATTACAGGCCCTAATGGGAGAGGAAGCTCCACAACAGTACATTAAAGGCGGAAAATGAATTAGGAGGGGAGCGTGGAGGAGAAAGCAGGCAGGCCGAGGGCTGTCTGGAGATAACTCTTCCTGACAGCCCCCCACCCATGCCCAGCCCCTCTGGTCAGATGTGCCAGGGACAGAAAGCCCTACTGGTCCCTCCAAAAGACCTTAACTGGGATTTGTAACGCTCACCTTTTCCGGTAAGGGGAGGGCTTGAGCCTTCCTAGGCTCACGCAGCACCTCGCTCCTCCCCTGGTCTGTCTGTCTCCCCTAGAGGAACTTGCTTCCCCAGAAGCCAGCACGTAGCTGTGCGCAGAGAGGGCGTCAGCCACGGCTGGTTCGTTAAAGAAAGAATTTGCCGAAGGTCACCACCCAGCACGTAAGCGCCTCCACCAGAATTAACACCAAATCTGTCTGACTCTCATCACACCTCCCTCCTCAACACCCTTCCTGTCAGCAGGCAATTCCTGGGGTGCTCGGGAAAATCTGAGCGGGGCGTTCTCCCCCCAAAGTCAGACAGCAGAGGCGGGAGCCGGCAGGGAGTCCCAGCCTCCTGCTTCCTGCAAGGCAGAGAGTGTAGAGTGCGATTCAGCACGCTCAGGCCTCAGAGAGAGATGACACCAGCTAAAGGATCACGTTTCTGGGCTGTCTAGTGAGGGAGGCGAGGCAGGGAGGTGGCACAGGCTTCGTCTGACGGGATGCAGTGTTAGGACAGCATCATCGTGGGGAGATGTCCACAGCTGGCCAAGCCCTAGACCCCCAGCACCCTCAGATCTCCAACAAGACCCAGAACACTGGGGAGAGGGATAATGACAGCCTCGGGGTACTGCCCAGACTCCCTGAAATGAAGGGATAAGCATCACCTTCAGAACAAGCCCCCAACTCCTTAATAGTCCACAGTCCTTAGGGTCAGTCTAACATGTGTCTCACCCCTGTTCCTTGTACTCCGTGCTCCAAAAACACTGAATGACTGAGCTTCCAGAACTCACTCTGACATTTCACACTATGCCTCTTTGCTTGTTGTTCCCTCTGTTTAAAACACCCTTCCCCACATCTCCTGGCCCAGTCCTACTGATCCACCAGGGCTCAACCGTCTCCTCCAAGAAGTCATCCATGCACCCCAGAAGCTGAGTTAGGTGCCCATCATTTATTCTGCCACAGCACTCTGTGCCACCTCATTGTGGCACTTACTGTCCTGTGTCATTATAGGTGGGACACATCCCTCTGGTTCATTCCGTACTCCCAGTTCTGGGCACTTGGTAGGGCACAGGACATTAGTTGAACAGAACTAAAATGGCTCAGCCATTTTGTGAAGACGTACAATAGCCCCTGCTATGAAGATTATATTTATATAATACCATAATCAGATATAATGGATTATATAAGTTGTTACATATCATTGTCACTAAGTGGCTATATTTGTCACAGACATAAAGGATTACGTGTTACTGGGGGGAGGATGGTAAAGCCAAAGCAGTACTGAGAAAGAATTTTATAGTCTTTATTACATCTATGAATAAGGAAGACTGAAAATCAATGAACTTGAAGGACTTCTGGGTAAATATGACAGATTAAAGACATATATCCAGCTTCTAAAACTTCGTTGCTATCGCCTTTCCTAGTCTCACCATCCTTGTAGGTTATGCCTTTTGAGGAAATTCCTGGGTGTTGTTTTACTGGGGATTTGGAAGGGAATCAGCACCGCTCTTGTGGCCACGTGGAAGCCGTGAGAATGTGCCTGTCACATCTCCAGCTTCAAGGTGACTGACCAGCTGCCCCACCAGAGGAAACAACAAGCTTGGGATCCATCCCCACATTCACTCCCAGCCGCTGGCTGAGCATAGCAGCAATACTACGGCAGGTCCATTCCCAGGAGACATGGGCTCCACTGACAGTCGGTTTAAGCTCCAGAACTCCTCTCTGGCTTTGCTGAAACTTTCCTGGAACTGCACAGCATTTTACTGCTTTTTTTCTACCCAACCTCCCTTCTTTCCCTCTCTCCTCCAAGGTGGTTAGACCTGCAGTATGGTCTAACAGCTCTCCCAGATGCCTCCAGCTTCCTCCTCTGAGGTGTTTCCCTGTTAAATCTCTTGGATCTTTAATCCCATCTTAGTCTCTACTTTTTGAAGGACCTAAGATAACACACCCAAGAGAACTGAATCCTAAGCCAGCAGTGGGAAATAGCTCAGGACCAATCTGATTCACCCTAGAATTTCCAAAAGGCTTAGAAATTGAAGGCATCAAGTGTCACTGTAAGTGGGGAGTGAAAGAAGATTGAAAAAAAGAATCTGCAAAAGGCTTAGAAAAATACAGGCTAGGAATGCAAAATGGTGCAGCCTCTACAGAAAAGAGTATGGAGGTGTCTCAAATTATTCAACGTAGACCTATCCCACTTCTAGGTTTATATCCAAAGGAATGGAAGTCAGGATCATGAAGAGATGTTAGGATATTTGCACTCCATGTTCATTGCAGCACCATTCACAATAGCCACGCATGGAAACAACCTAAACGTCCATCGATGGATAAATGGATTCTTCATGTAACATATGCATACACACACACACACACACACACACTATTATTCAGCCTTAAAATGAGAAGGAAAATTTGCAATATGCAATTACATAGATGAGCCTTGAAAACATCATGAGAAGCAAAATATACCAATCGCAGAAGGACAAATACTGCGTGATTCCACTTATATCTAAAATAGTCAAATTCATAGGAGAATACAGCAGTGGTTGCTGGGGCTGGAGGGAAGGGGAAATGAGGAGTTGCTTGCTAATCAATGGGTATACAGTTTTAGTCATGAAGACAAATAAGTTCTGGAGGTCTGATGTGCAACATTGTGCCTATAGATAACACTACTATATTGTACACTTAAAAATCTGTTTAAAGAGTAGGTCTCACATGAAGGGTTCTTACCACAATACAATTTTTAAAATTTAAAAGTACTTGGAATATAGTAGTGGTTGTAAAAATGTTTGCTGAGTAATTATAAATAAAACTGGTTCAAAATATTTTTAAAGAAGCAGTCAGATCCCTAGATCTTCTCCCAAACTCTTTTGCAGAAAACAAATTGTCCTGCCCTGTCTCAGCAGGTGAGGGGAGAATTTTTCTCTAGAGAGTAAAAGTAAAGGATCTCTAGAATAAGGACACCAGGCCCTGTTGACAGCAGACTCCCTTACTGAAAACTGGGGCATCGCATGACATTGAGACCTCCCATGTTTTTTCCCACTTGGCCCTCAAAATACTGACAGACCAACCTTTACCTCCAGGTAGCAGACCGAAAGGTCATCCCAAAAAGAGAGACCTAAAAATGATGACCTCTGAGGTTGTTCTACCAAATAAGCCACAGGTCACCCAATGGGAAAGCTCAGAGTCAGCAAGTCTCACCCACACACTCAAAGTGTCCAGTCAATCAATTGGTTAGTGCCCCCTTCTTCAGTGAGAATAGACAAGCAAGGATCAACAGACATGTGGAAAGAGACCCCTGACACGGAAAACAGAGACCAAAGCAAATAAATGCAGGGTGAGAAGCAACTAGGGGAAATCAGAAAATGTGTTATTCAAAAAAATATATATGTTATCCCATTCATATAAAGTTTCCAGAACAAATATAGAGAGATGGAAGGTAGATTTGTGATTGCCTTCACCTGAGTAGGAATGAGGGGCTTGAGTGGTGATAACCAAAAGGTGCAGAGTTCCTTTCAGGGTGACAAAAATTTTCTAAAATCAATTGTCACAATGGTTGCACAAGTCTGTGAACATACTAAAAACCCTTGACTTGTACACTCACATGAGTGAATTGTATGTTGTGTGAATTATATAATTCTCAATAAATCTGTTACCAAAAAGGTATATAATATATATAATATTTCATGTGTATATATATATACTATATATAACATTTCAAGTCTTCAGAGAGATTTTAAAAAAAGAAAGAGAAACAGAAAGATTGCATCAAACAAATGTAGAATAATATAAAAAGAAATATTCAGGACACATAAAAAAAGTGGTCTTAGACATTTAAAATGAAACAGTTTAAATTAAAAAAACTCAAAAAAAGAGTTAGAGGATAAGAGAGAGATGATATTCCCCCAGAAAATAGAGCAAAAATACAAAATAAAATGGGAGAGAAAAGATGGGATGAGTAGAGAAGCCAAGATATCCAAAATCCAAATTATAAACATTCTAGACAGAAAAAAGCAGAGACAACAGAGGAGGATGTTACTGAAATTTGAGAGAATTTCTGAAAACTAAAATTCTGAAATTCCAGATGAAATTTGAGTTTGCCTTGAAAGAGCTTCTAGAAAGAATGCAAAGTCTCCCATCCAGCATATTATAATGGATTGTTAGGAAAGTGTCAGGGCCTTCCATACAAAGAGAAGATCCTATAAGCTTCCAGAGGGAGGGGGGATAAAACATTTAGTAAAGGATCAAAAGTCAGAAACGCTTCAGATTCCTCAACAAGGAGAAGATAATGGAATGGTACGTATGTGTTATCGATGGCGCATAGCAAATTAACCCAAAACTTAGCAGCTTAAAGCTACAATAAACATTGGTATCTCACACAGTTTCTGTGGATCAGGGATTCGGGAGTGGGTCCTCGGTGGTTCTGGCTCAGGGTTCTCCATGAGTTCTAGTCAAAATGTTGGCCAGAGCTGTAGTCATCTGAAGGCTTGGCCAGGACTGGTGGATCTACTTCCGAGAGGCCGCATTCATTCACGTGGCTGGCAAGTTGCTGTTGGCTGTTGGCGGGAGACCAAGCAAGTTGGATGTGAAACTGTCCAAAAGGCTGCTTGAGTGTCCTCATGACAGGGCCACTGCCTCCCCTCCGAAAGGGTGATCCTAAGACAGCAAGGCAGAAGTCACATGTCATTTATGACTATCATTTCTATAGCCTCCCACAGGTGACACAGGGATCCCTACCATGTGGGAAGGGACCCCACGGGGGCTGCACACCAAGAGGTGAGAGTAATTGGGGGCTATTTAGGAAGCTGGCTACCAAAGACTTGCTTCAAAATTATGACAGAAAATAAATTCTAATTAAAAAAAGTATTTCCAACATCATAGTCATTCACGGGGAGAGGAAAAATAAAGATATTTTCAGGCATGAGATGTCTCTAGATTTTTACCTCTTATATATTTATTTGTGTATAGTATGTGTCTTAAGACACAACTAGAGAAGGTGTTCCACCAAAACAAGTATATAGGCCAAGGAAAAGAAAGACAAAAGTCATAAAACAGGAAATCCAACCCAGGAATGAGTGATAAGGCATGGTCCCCAGGCATCAGGGGATGGGGGTGGGGTTTCCCTACCCTGCCTCTGACTCTCAGTGCTGACAACATTGTCTCAGGCTCCCAACCTCCTCATTCTTCTGGGGAACTGGCCATCTGGACGAATCCTTGTCCTTTGGGAAGAACCTAGTCATCCCTGCAGCCATAGCTTTCAGGACTCAGCTCCACACCACCTCCTCTCTGAAGCTCTTCCTCACAGCCCCCATGGAAACAACCACACCCCACTTTCGCATCCCACTGTCCTCTGTCCAACAGAGCAATTCAATGTTGAGTTACTGCAATTCCACAAATATGTGCGGAGCATCAGCTAGGTGATGGGCACTATGACAGACAGCCCTGGTGCCTGTCCCAGTAAGGACGAGGGTCTGACAATAAACATTATTACACACCATGTGAGCACTCCAATGTGGCCAGTCCTCCAGGCTGTCAGCCGCCCAAGGGGGCCTGACCAGCTCCAGGGACCGGAGAGGCTCACATGACCCGACAAAGAGATTTCCAAACCCTACACCGTGGGCAGTGAGCCTGGCAAAGGAATTGGAAGTTAGATGACAGGGGCCATGAGGAGTGTTCCAAGCGAAAGAAATATTTTGCTCAAACACCTGAACTTTTTTAAAAAAGAAAATCTAATTGGTTCCAAACACATAAAATGCAGAAAAAAAGAAACTGGCCTCAAAGTGTGCACTGAGAGTGGCAAGAAATTGGGCCACAGCCTCAGTGGGATGACATCAATCTTGGGAAGGGCCTTTTCTTTATCCAGAAGAAATTGAAAGCCGTGGAGAATGTTAAGCAGGGGTGGAGACATGTACATTTCAGAAGGATCATTCAGGGCCAAGAGTGGCAGCAAGGAGACCTGCAGATGATGATCCAGGAGGAGATGGAGAGAAAGGGCGAAGACAAGGCACAGGGTGCTTCACAGACCAAATGTTCAGCCTTAGAGATGGAAGAGATGATGGAAGTGAGGACCAGAAGGAGGTGAAATAGAGGAAGATGAAAATCAACAACGGAAGTTTCCAGCTCAGGCCTTTGGGGGAACACGGGTAGTATCCCTGAAATTCCTTTTCAATAACTTACAGGCATTATCTTTACACCAAACTGGGGTATTCCCAGGGTCAAGGCCTGGCCTGGGAAGACCATGAAGGGACAAAAGGAGGAGGGAGGGGAAAATTGCATCTGGGATGAAGTTCCTGAACACCACCCCTGCCCTCTCAGGCTTCCCACCCTCTATGGCCCACTCCTTCAAGGACAACCTCTTGTCGCAGCTGCCAGCAGCTCCCACCCACCAGCTGCAGCCCCACGGCTGGAAATTAAGCCGTACTGTTTATAGGACTTAATTAACAAAATCACTCATCATCCCAGAAACTCAACGACTCTCTGGACATGACAGCATTTGAAATAAATTAGCCCAGTGCCCAGTGAGGTCATCCTCCTTCCAGCCTGCAGTCCTCACTTGTCTCAGCCCCCCAGCCCACCTCTGGGGCCTCCCTTTCACCTCCGGTCCCCAGGAGCCCTTGCAATTAATAGCTAATTAACAAAGAAAACAAACCTACCAGGTGGAACGGCAGAAAGACATTCTCAGCCCACAAAAGCAAGTAATTATTCAATGTGGGCAGGTCTGAAAAACATCACTTAAGAGAGAAATCAATGGCTCCCTCCCCTCCCTCCTGAGGGTCTGGTAGGAGGGTAGATAGTTTCTCAAGATCAGGAAACTAATCTGAAGAAAAAAAATTAAGCCTCACTCATTCCTTCTACAGCTAATCACAGACCAAGGTGTTCCAAAGTCTTCATTTTTCCAGGCTTGCTGTCCTCACACGGGGAATGGAGGGAAAGTGGTTCACTTAAATATTTATTGTGCACCTACTTTGAATCTGCGGATAGAGAATGAAGAAGACAGACATGGCTCCTTCTCTCGTACATCTTCATAATCTAGCCCTTGGGAGACACACAATAAACAAGAAAACGAGCAAGATCTTACCGACAGAGAAAAGGGCTGCGAAGACGATTCATAGGCCGTGTGATGAGCAGAGCTGGGTGAAAGGCTACTTTACAGGCAGGGTGATCTCAGAAGGGTCTCTGAAGAGGTGACGCTAGAACCAAGTCGGTCCTGTAAAGATTAAGAGTAGAGGGGAGAGTATGCACGGGGCAGGGAATGGCCAGTGCAAAGGCCCTGAGGCAGGAAAGGTGTCTAGCAGGGCCACAGAGAGAAGACCCATGTGGCTAGAGCGCAGAGAGGAGAGAGGAAAGTGGGAAGTAAGTTTTGAGAGCAGGTAGAGACAGGACCTGGTTGGGCCTATTATGTCACCATAAAGGGTGTATTTTGAGTGAACTGGGAAACTGTTAGAGGGGTTTAATCAGGGAGCACCAAGGGGGACAGAGATATAAGTGGAGGAGTCCCGGCTCACCCAGGTATTGGCCTTTGTGGACTATGGCGGAGCAGTCATTTCCAAAAGCATCACTGTCACCTTCTGCTCAAACTTGACTTATTCCACAGATGGAGAAACTGAGACACAGCTTCTTGGTGAGACCCTTCCCCGTATGAGCCAGGGCTGTACACGCATCGTCTCACAGAAACCTCGTAACAGCCCAGTGGGGTGGGAAATACTATCCCAGCTTCATTCATGAGGAAACTGAGGCACAGAGAAGTTACGTAAGTTGCCTAAGAAATTAGAACGTACTGGAGATGGGATTCACACACAGGCGGTGTGAGTCCAGAGTCTAGTTCCGACACTGCACTTCACGGCCTTCCTGGTGTGAATTGCCTCCCTGAGACTTCCCAGCGCACTCAGGCCTGGACTCAAGTCTCTTCGTGGTCACCTGCACAAGCCTGTTGGAGATGAGGCTCCACATGTCACAGATTCACCCCTGAATGTCACAGGCTGGCTGTGAGGGTTAAATAAGCAACATATGCAAAGTACCCAGCACAGTGCCCAGCAAGATACCCAGCACTTAGCAGGAACTCAATGGGTATTTTTAAAGGAAAGGGAAACACTCTACTCATGTTCAAGGGCAACCCCATCCTCTTGGAAGAGAGGCCCCGGCCTGAGGGAAGGGGACAGGAGGAAGGAGGCCTGTCCCCTCACGGCTGTCCAGCCAGGACCAGCAGAACACACCCTACTCCAAAAATTTTACCTGACTTTCAATAAATGCTTTGGAATTTTTGACTTGTTTTTAAACAGACATGCTTAATTTCATCTCAATATAGGTCCATTGGAACTGGTATTTGATAAAACCTTTAAACAGGGGCTCTTACAGTACCCTAAAACTCCAGCCAGTGAAGCGCCACAGCGCAGCCAAGTAATTTCCCACGGGGCCCAACCCTGGGGTCCCCAGAGCAGGGCCCTGAGCAGAGAGCAAGGGTCCTTCCCAGCCCATCTGAGAGGCACAACCTTCGAGCGGCAGAGAGCAGCCCCTGGGGAGTAGACACAGAGGGTCTCCTACTCTGCTATAAGCCCCTGACCGAGAGCCTGGTGGTTCGGTGAACTCATGCCGCCAAAGCAGTCCTCCGGGGCCGAGAGGCAGAAGGAAGGAGGAAAAGCCAGACCTCCAGGGTCCATGCCGGAGAGCAGAGCAAAGGCCAGGCTCGGAATGGCTCTCATGTGCCCGATTCCCTGACTTGCAGAAAAGCTGAGCGTCTTCCCCGCCAACCTGGCGAGATGAAGAGGCCCATTCCCTCCCATTTGAAGGCTCTTGCGATGACGAGGTCCCAGTTAAATCGGCACGTGCTCCCTCCCCTTCCTCCTCCTCCTTCCCTGCGGCCCCATTCCAGGCTCCACTCCCTTCTAGACACTGCCTTCCTGCACCTGCCTCAGTATCTCCTGGAAAGGTCCTTCAGGGTCTGAACCAGCAGGGCCCAGGTCAGTGGCGGAAGGCACAAAAGGCCACCAGCCTGACTCCCCTACCATGAGGACACTTGGGGACTGTCCCCGTATGCAAAACAGCAGGCGCCTGAATTCATAATTGGGCGTTCCAAAATGTAATTATGAAAGATGAAATGCTCCTCTCAATGAGAAGGCTGTAAATAGAATAATTAATTTTGTGTTTGCTTGAACAATTCTGTATTATGGACCTTGCAGTGGAACTGAAATTAATTAAGTGCACCAGGATTTATGGAGGAGGTGAAGAGAGAGGGAAAGAAAGAATTAATCCGAAGTAAAAGATAGATGAGTTTGGGAGTGTAATGACGTGTTAGCCCGGGGTATTCTTCTAACAAATTTACCAGGCACGTTCTGGGTACAAAAGGCGGCGCATTGACAGAATTATCTCAGCCGATACGGCTGCTGGTCAAAAAGCCAGAGAGCGGAAGGAAGGAGGATGGATTGGATCCGGGCAACTAGAATCAGGGGCTATTTTTGAGCTGGCCAGGACGGGGCACTACCAGAGGGGGGGAAGGGGGCGGGCAGAGCAGAAGCCACCACCCCCTAACAATGCAGGGCACAGCAGAGAGGCCCCTGGGAGACTCCCTGTGCACCCAGGAGGGGCAGGATGCACAGACTGACCGAAGGAGAAGGTCCGCAGCCCCCCTGGGGCACAGGTGTGTGTGTGCCTGCCCAGGCGCATGGAGGGGACATGCGTAAGTTACTCAGCACCCTGCCTAGAGCGAGTTGTTGCCGTGCAAGGTGGGGCGAAAGTGGGCTTACCGTTGTGTGTGAAACACAGAGTTTATGCTTGCATTATTATTTATTAATTATTGTATAATTTTCCATATGAACAACGGTAAACGTACTTTTGCCCCACACTCCATGTGTCCCTTCCACCTGACCATAAGTTCCCTAAAGGCTGCACCTCAGTGCCCACCTTGGTACATGAACGAATGAAGAATGAACTTGCCCACTGAGTTAGTGATGAGGCCGAATTCCTTCAGCGAGGCATGGCGGATTCAGAAGTGCTTTGACTGTTGATTAATGAATTGATTGGTCTTCAAAATGCCACCTGTGTGTCAAGCCACACAGTATGGGGCAGGTTTGTTTTCTAATTACTTTTTGGGACCCCTGGGTCGCTCAGGGGTGAAGAAGGGTGGAAGGCGGTCAATCACCCAGCTCCTGGGCTGGCCCTGTGTACTTTCTGAAGGTAGCTCCAGTCCCCCATGTGCTTTCAGCTTTTCTCCCTCACCCCCCTGAACCCACAAGGAAGGGGAAGCTGCCTGACTCCCCGAGCCAGTTCGTAAAAGGCAGCGTGGCTTCTGCCTACCTCTGGCTCTCTACGGGTGCCTGTCATTTGAACCCACCCTCCATGCTGTGGGAAAGCCCAGATTAGCTCACACAGGGAGGAACTGGGGGCCCCACCAATGGCCAGCCTCTGCTGACTGTGAGTGATCGGCCCTTTGGTGTCCAGCCCCAGCCTTCGAGCCTTCCAATGGACACCATGGAACAGGAGCAGCCCAGCCCCACTGCGCCCTGCCTGCATTCCTGACTCCCCAAAACCACAAGACACAGTAAATGGTTATTGAATTCAAACCGCTAAGTTTGGGGGTGAGCTGTTACAGAGCAGCAGGTAACTAGGACAGGCCCCCATTTAACCAGAGTGGCACCCTCTTTTCATCTGCTCTTCATATCAGGATCTCACAGCTTTTTCTTTCTTTCTTTTTTTTTTTTTAAGTACAAAGAGGGTCTGTGGCTGCAAAGGTTTGAAAACACCCTGGTCTAATGGCGGGGCGGGGGGAAGTACACACACAGCCAGGCTAGTGGGGAGTCGCACAGACCCAGGCTGAATCCCAGCCCTGAGCTTTCTGGCTGAGCGACCTGGCACTGCTCATGTCACTTCCTTCTCTTCACAGGTGATGGGGAGATTCGGAGATTGTTGGCTGGACTGCAGGATGGCTGCGAAAGCACCCAGCTCTGAAGCTGGCAAAGTGTTGCAGTGCAGAGTGGGGCTCCGGAGTCCGACAGCCCCAGGTTCAAATCCCAGCTCTGAGCTTTCTGGCTCTGTAATCGTACACAAGTCACTTCTCTGGACCTCAGTTTGCCATCTGCACAATGGGGACAGTGACTGCGCCTAGTTCCTGGCACAAAGCCGGTGAAGTGCACATAGTGAGTGCTCAGTAAACAAGAGCCTGTCTTTGGATTGATGCTCATCAACTCAAGCCCCCTCAACTTCCCTCCAGCAGCCCAAACTTGTTACACTCCCACCAGCACCAAAGCACCACTAGTGCCTTTCTCTGAACAGCCAGACGTGAGTCACTCAGCCATGGTCCCAGGAAGCCTACACGTCCCTGACCCCATGTCAGAGGCAGGTGTGTGGGACAGAGCAGCATAGACAGAGCAGCATAGGCAGGTGCGGGTAGCAGACACGTGGCCCCACTCCAATATTTCTCCTCTGCAGACAGTAAAATGGCAAACAGGAATTCGGGTGGGTCTACTCCAAGTGCGTGTGAATGCTGTTTGCTGGGCCACAGCCTCACAGCCCATGAACTAGGTGATCTCATCGTGGCCCAGACCAGCCAGGCAGAGGGGGGTCCTGGGCTGGGTCTGCGTGTAAACTGCAGCAAGGTGCCAAACCTCCGGGCAGATTCTCCCCCTTCCTGGCACCCTGGCACTGGCTGACCTCCCTGTTGCAGGCTCCCACCCCCCAGGGTAGTATTAAGCAGGCATTTAGATCCCTGGCATGCAGAAGGGTGATGGATGGCTTTATTAACCCGCTGAGGCGAAGCTGCTGACAGTGAAGGACTCCCCTGTCAGGGGAAGCGTCCCTTGCCTGCAGACCCCCTCTGCAGCCTGCCTGACAGCCTGAACCCCTGACGGATGGGCAGCTCCTACAGGAATGGAGAGCGGTGTCCCAGCATCCCTCCAAATGCAGAGCTGAGTGCCACCAAGTCACCTGGCCCTGAAGACCAGTAGCTGCCATCATCTTCCATCCTTACTGTCTTTATTGCATCCTTTAGAAGGCAGCATTCACCTTGTTTTCCATAGGAAAGATGCCCCCTGGAGGTGTGCAATGCAGCAGCCCTGCAGGCATGTGTAGATGGCGTCCACCAGCCTAACTATGCCAAACGCTTCATGTGCACTCTTCTACTGACTTCTCCCAACAAGCTTTGGGGGAAAGGTAAATGCTATGCTGAGTACCCATTTTGTAGATGAGGAAAATCAGGGTCAGAGAGTCAAACTGACTGGCCAAGGTGAAACAGTGGGATTCGATCCCAGGTCCATTCAGCTCCTTGAGTCCCTCCCTGTCCCTGACACTGTGCAGAAAGTACACTTGTTAGGGTTGTTTCCATGGCCCCTGCAGCCTCCTCCCCACTCTGGTCCTCCGTCTCACTCCCATACTGTCACATATGAGATAAGACATGTAGATAAGACACCTTTCCGAGGCTGAGGCCAGAGAGGATAAATCAAGAGTGAGGAAGGTTCTGCCACTCTAATTGCTCCAGAGTCCCCCGGTAACCCCTCCAGCCTCTGTGACCCCTCCCATTGACCCCGACACAACCTCCTCTGTGGCAACCTCAGGATCTGAGGGGACTTGCGTCTCCCCCTCCCAGGTGACATCTCTCACAGCCCTGCTCCTGTGGCAGCCCCAGCTTCCTCATGCACCCACACACATGCGCACATGCACCCACACACATGCACACACACACAAACCAGAGTGGTTTTGCTGTAAAACCAAGCTCCATCAACCCTCAGGCACAGCTGGAGCCCCTGACCCCCACTCAAAGCCCAAACCCCTCCACCAATCCAGCATCCTTCAAAAACCTGGCCCACCCCACTTGTCAGCCCCAACTCCTGACCTCACGCTCCAACCACACTGGCCCTTGGGCCACTTCGTGTACACATGTGGCCCATGCCCCACTGCACACCAGCAAACCTGTTCATCGTTCTAACCCAGCCCGTCTCCAGGACCCCCAGGATCCCCACCCACCAAGGCAAATGCTCCCTCTGCAGGACCCCCTATGTCACTTTGCACTTCCCTTCACCACACCCCTCAACACGCATGGTCACTCTCTCATGTGGACTCACTTCCCCTCTCTGTGAGTCCTTCAAGGATGAGGACGGTGTCATGTTCTCCATCCACCTCCCAGGCTCAGCTCAGCTCAGAGTAGATCTAGCTCACTAAATTAGAGCTCTTATGATTGGCCAGTAGGACTATTGTTTCAAATAAAGCCTCTGTTCCGGGCGGGGCAGCTCCAGAGCAAGCTTGGACTGACTTCTGATTTGCCCCCCATGCCCCCAATCCCCCTTACCCCCCCACCCCACCCCCATCCCCCGTCAACCTCATCTCAGCCAAAGCCTTCTTCACCGGCTGTCAGCCATGCTGCCTGCTTCTAGTTTCTGGATTCTGTCCAGTTCACGCCCATCTCAGGGTTCCGGGAACACGTGCTGCCAGCCTGGAATGTTCTTCCTTTCTCTTCTCTGGGCTACCTCCTCCTCATCCCACGTAGCTCGGCTGAAATATCACCTCCTCAGAGGGGCACCCTGGACCCGTGGATTTCGATCAAGTGCCCTAGTCCACGTAATCAGGATATGCTGCAATAGGCCGATTGCATTAACACCCCCATACTTCCCCGCCCCTTTTCTCCCTCATCCACAGCCTTTGCCTGTGACTTTGCAGCCTCCCTCATGAAAGAGGTGGAGCCTGTTTCCCCACCACTGAAGTGTAGCCTGGGCTTGAGACTTGCTTTGGCCAAGAGAATGAAGCCGAAGTGATGGGATCCTGGTACCGAGTCTAGGCCTGGAGAGGCATTGTGTATGTTCATTTATCCTCTTGCTCATCTACCTGCGTCGTGAGAATGCGCCCCGGCTGGAGAGGAAATATGTAAACAGCAGAGAGCCACCCCGGTCGTCTCAACAGAAGGCGCCCAGGTCATCCTACCCCACAGCCAACCACCAGGCATATGAGTGACCGAGCCAGGACCAGCCTTAGAGGGCTGTTTCTGAAGACTCGGGCACTAAATAAATACTCATTGTTTTAGGATACCACATTTTGAGATGGTTTGTTACACAGAATTTTGTGACAATATAGAAATGATACATGCCCAAAATTACCCTTCCTACCTACCAGGTCACAGTGGTGATTATTTACTTATGTGTGTGTTTACCTTATAAGTGTTTTTCTTCCTTAGACTATAAGTTTCGTAATGTAATAACACCATGTCTGCCTTCAGTACTCCCAGGAGTACTGAACTCCTGGGCCGGACACGGTGACTGGCACTATGGAGGGGCTCAGACAAAGTTCATCGGGGGAATGAGTTGACCGAGTGGCGGAACGGATGAATAAGCACATGCAGCCCATTGCGCCTCCTGCGGCCCTCCCCTCCCACCCCACTAACAGGCGGGCCAGGGCTGTCCTCCACAGCAATTCGCAGCACGGGGATAGAGTCAGAACAGCCGATACTCCACCCTTGAGCCCATCAGCCCTGAGGACCTGAGCCCCTGTGAGCCAAGGAGAGTCTCTGGCCCGAGCTTTTGTGACTCTGGAAGTTGCACCCATCTGTGAGAGGGCTCCCTGCCACCTCTCGCCCTAGCCTCGGCAGCCACCCCTTCTACCAGCTCCCGCCAGTGCAGGGAGGGGCGCTCACTCCCCTCACTCCAGCACAGGCTTCCTCCCCTTCAGCCATCAGCCAGGGGCAGCTGGGAGAAGAGCGCCCCCTCCTTCGCATCCTCACAGAGCTGGTGGGGAGGGCACCCCTCTCGGGAAGGCCTCTGCGGCACCCACTCCTCCCTTGCTCCCAGAGGGCAGCCCCTCCCTTCCTCCTGCTCCCGCTAAGAAGCTGGTCTTCACAAACCAAACCACCCTCTTTTCCTCCCAGATCAAGGTAGAGAAGAGAAGAGCAGGTTTTTGCAATGTTTGGAGATCTTACTTGGGAGCACAGGGCACCTCCTTCCACTAGTGTCCCCTGCAGCCGCCCCCCTTCCCATGCTCTTTGGCTGTAGTTTTAAGTCCTTTGTACACGTTATTCTGCAAAGACACTGACACAGTATTGCTTTCCTGCCACCTGTACAATCAAGCAGGGATCAACATAGGAAACAACCGTCGTATTTATTCTATTCATTCACTTATTTATGAATATATTCAATAAATATTTTATTAAGTACCCACTATGTGCCAAGCCCTAGCGATACAATGGTGCATGAGAAAGACACAGGCCATCCTGAAGCTTCTAATTCAGTGGAAGGGGCAGGCAACGAGGGAACAAGCGATTTTAAAAGAAAATGCCAGATAATAAAAGAATTAAATGGAAGTAAGGTGACATAATGGAGAATGGCTGCGGCCGGCTGCAAAGAGAACAACAAATCCGTGGCCCACTTGGAAAGTCTGGTTGGCAGAATTTTTATCTCCAGAAGCCAGAGAAGTAGCTGAGTTTGTCAACGACCCAAGAAGTAAATGATTCTTTCGCTCAGCATGTATTTACACAATACCTACCATGTGCCTGGCTGCTAGAAAGTGACAACATTAAAAACTGACCTACGCTTAGTAACTTATAGAATGTCTAATCACTGGGTTGTGCACCTGAAACTAATATAATAGTGTATGTCAACTGTAATTGAAAAATAAAAAGTTATTTAAAGTAAAAAAAAAAGGACCTATCTTCAGCAGCAAATGAGGAAGGAAAGACTAAAGCAAAGGAAGGCTAGAATTTATGGAGGACTTACTGTGTGCCAGACAGGAGCTGTGCAGTTTTATGCATATTTTTTCACTTAATCCTCATAACATGACAAGGAGGTAGTAACCAAGGTCATTGCCGCTTTCCTGCAGATCAGGGGTTAGCCCCCGCACACTGCTAGAAAATGGCACAGATAAAATTCAGGCCTATGCAGTTGTGGTCCTTCTCCCCATATCATGCTGCCTCCTCAGTCGCTTTTTAACTGAATCAAATAGTCAGAATTTACACCTTTATTTTTATGAGAATGTGAGAACTCGATTCCAAGAAGAACATATTGACAATAATCAAAGAGGCAATGGCTTCGAAGAGTGTAAGGAGCTCTCCATCCCCCAGCCCAAACCCACTCCATGCAGCCTCCTCTTCCCTCCTCAATATCTAGTCCTCAGGTGCCACCAGTCCAGACTCCTTGCCACGTGTCCCCCATCCAGGAGCCAAGGTCCATCATCTATGTGGCATCTGACTGAGTCTTTGGAGCAGATAGTTTTTATGCAATAATTCTTGCCACCAGGAAAGCATGATTAAAATATCTTGTACAAAATGCATTAATTCCCAGGCAAAGATAAAAATTCCATTTGACTCAAATAGATTTTCCATGGTGAGTTAGTGCTGCATGGAGGGTAATGGATGGGGGAGGGAGAGGTGGCCCGCTCATAAATCAAAGGGGAGAAGGGAAGGGGGAAAAAGGAGTTGATGGAGGGGGAAGGGGCACTGGGGGGATCTCAACCTGTGCGAGTGATGCTTCCACCCCTTCCCCCAGTTCTTAATGATCTCATCAGGGGTCCAAGATCGATTCCCAGCCTTGTTCATCTATCCCCCTCTGCATTCATTATTTTAATAGCATCCACGTAGGCCATTCAACATTTGCATTAGACAAGCATTAACGGGGAGTTTGTTTGGGAAGCTCAGGAATCCAGGAGAAGCAGGCACCCATGGCTGGGGCCAGAACAGTTGGAAAGGAAGCAAATGTGAAGATTGGAGAAATATGGGGGGAAGAAAATGACAACCAAATGTTCCGCCCAAATTCGACCAATGTGACTGAGTCTTCCCTTCTCTCTACGTGGCTCCTCCAGCCCCCAGACCTCTTCTTAGTAAACCAATGAGCGTAAAACTTAGGTATGCGGGTTTGAATGAAAGAAGTCCGGATCTTCGTGCTGGGCCAGAAAGACTGCCATTCTAATTCATCCTGCAAACATGTCCCAGGGGCTCATCTGAGCCGATCTCAGTGCTAAGCTTGAGGGATGCTGTGTAAACAAGACCAGGCCCACTACCCTTAAGGAGCTCCAGTCTAGATAAATGCAGAAGCAGTTTCAGTTCAGGGCAGTCAATGTTATGCGAGAAATAAGCAAGGGAAGACATGACCAGGGGCTCCCCAGAGCAGTGATCCTTGAGATGAAAGTTGAAGGTAAAAAGCAATTTTTTTTGTGCCCACTGGGGTAGATACACTTTCCTGGCAGAGAGACTGGCAGAGGGAAAGGTCTGGGACCAGAGGCAGGCTGGTGTGTTTGGGAGCTGCAGGCACCTGGGAGCCCTGGAAGACACAAAACTGACAAGGGGAGGCTGCAGAGGTTTGCCAGAGACCCGTGTGCCAGGCTGCAGAATGAGGCTTCACCCTGTGGGTGGAAAGGTGCTTTCAGCAGATTGGAAACAGAAAAATAGAATTGTACGTTGAGAAGCCTTTGTGTAAAACAGATCGAAGGAAAGAGATTCAGGACAGAAGGCAGTTTAGGACACTTTTAATAGTCATTTTGGGAGAGCAGGAGACCTGAGCTTGGGTAATGGCTTCAAGGTTCAAGTGGAAAGGCGAAGTCCAGGGCCCACCAGGGAGATTCAAGGGTCACGCCCTACCTGAGGTGTGGCGCCCCCGTCGGACCACATCCAGAGGATGAAAATTAGAAGGGAAGGGTCTGAGGGGCAGAGTCAGCGAGCCTGGGGCTGGAAGCTGGGTCGAAGGAATGAGGGACTTACCAGACATTTGCAAAGCTCCAATGAGCTGTTGCCTTTGTTTGAATTCCCCCAAAACCAGAATTTAAGACAAGGCCTTAGAGGCAAGCAGATTCCTTGGGAGGCGACCCCAGAAATAAGGAATGGGGAAGAATAAGATTTGTAAATTAGATGATACTGCTGTATGAATGCTAGTTATCTGATTTCGAAAATTCTACTGCAATTACGGTTATATGAAACTTTCCTGGTTTAGAGGAACTACACACTGATATAGTAAAAGCAAAGGGACATTTATGTCCAAAACTGACAGGCGGATGGCTCGGAAGGAAGAAGCTGTCTGCACACACACACGATAAAGTGAATGTAGTGAAGGAGCAACTTCGAGGGAATCTGGGTAAAGGGTACACAGCAATTATTTGAATAATTTTTGTAACTTTCCTGTAAACCTGAGATCATTTCCAATTTTTTTCCATTTTCAAACATCACCTAATTGCATGGAGGTTTATCTGCCTTGGCTTTTAAACTGATAAAAACAGATACTACACTTGATCTTAGCCGAAAGGCTGAGAAGCGATGCCTTGGTTTTTAAAAGAAGGATACAAATTAAAAAGTCCAGCCCTGGACACTCATCTTGCAGATGGAAAAGTCGCAGGTTCGATCTCTGGTCAGAAATCACCCCCAGGTTTTGGTTTCCATCCCCCGCCCAGCATGTACAAGAAGGCAATTGATCTGTGTTTCCCTCTCATGTCAATGTCTCTCTCTCTCCCCCTCCTCTCTTTCCCCCAAACCTCCATCCATTCCTCTCTCTCTAAAAAGAGCTACAAAAAATGTCCTCAGGAGCATTTAAATAAATAAAATAAAACAAAAAAAGTCCAGTCCATTACAAAGAAATCGTTACTATTAGCACAGAAATGCTCTGAGGGGATGATCAGAAAAGGGTCTGGTCCTGAGGGGTTTCTTGGATATTTGGATATTTTCTTCTCCTCGGGATCTTCAATTCCTTTGGCAGCTAAGCCTTGAGCGCCAGTGCCTGGCCCATGTCCCTGCAGGGGCAGGAAACAGCTGTGGTCTGCCAGGCCTCCTGGTCACCAGGAGAGGGAATTTCAACCACCCCTTGCTGCCTGCCTCATGCCCCCCAAGTATGGTTCAAAGGGATGCTCTTGCTGAAAACTCGAGGAATGCCAAGTTTAGAAAGGGGGCCAAAGGGGAGCTCTTGCCGGAGGGCTTTGGGGGTCAAGACCTAGGTCCAGACCTGATTCAGACAATTCCTTCAGATTTCTCTTGGCCTCATTGTCCCCACCTGTGTCAGGAGGAATTATAATCCTTATCCCACAGCCTTCATCAACTTGTTCACTGGCTCAACAGCATGTACTGAGGACCCTCTGGGAGCCAGATGCTGGACTTGTGATTGGGAGTAGAGGAGCGAAGGAATCGAGAAGACGCAGCCACTTCCTCCTGGAACTTACTCACTGGTGGTGGGAGACCGACAGCAAACAAGCAAGCAGGTCAGTAAGGAGATGCTTATAGGCTGTGGTAAGTGCTGTGGGTGAAACAACGGCAGGCTGTGACAAAGACTATGGGTGGCGCTCTACCCGGATATGTAGTCAGGGAAGGCTTCTCTGAGGAGGTGACACTTTACTGGGGCCTGCAGGCTCAGAGGTGCCAGCTGTGTGAAAAGGCGTGCTTGAGATCATTTTAAATGATTAGGAAATAATCATAAGATGATTAGCGCCCCCCTCCTTCTACCTTTTGCTAAATGTGGGTGGCTCTTCAACCGAGGGGCAAGACCACTTTGTCAGTAGGTCAGCAGCCTCCGGGCAGGGTGGGCTGGGCCCTCCCCAGGAACCCTCTCACCTTCTACTCCTGCACACACAGGAGCTGTGCCAGAATTCAGAGAGAAAGATGAGAAACTCCCTTACAGATGGCTGCAAGAAACCGCCAGTTCCCAGTGGTGATCCTGGGGAGGAGGCCAAGGGCATGGCTTTAACTTCGAACTTCCCACACCGGGGCAGGAGCATGGCCAGGAGCCCCCTACCCCTTGGGTGGGTGGAATCACTGTGAGGTGTACTCTACACTGGCTCTCAGAGGTCCCCAGTGGGACTCAACCCCAGCTGCCCTGCTCATGAACACTTTCTACATCAACTACCTTCTCTTCCCGGTATCACCTCCCCTCTCCCACCACTATTTGCTAGGATCACCGCCCAGATTAGTGATCTGCCTTCACAGTCTCACCTCAGGGTCCACCTTTGGGTGGTAGGGGCAGGTAACATAAGGCAGTGCTCAATGATCTTCAGTAATCTAAATGGTGTTGTGAGCTACTAAACTGGGAGTTCCTTAAAAGCTGGGACAGCCTGTACTTTAGCTCAGTGGTTCCCGACACTTTTGGCACCAGGGACCGGTTTCATGGAAGACAATTTTTCCACGGATGAGGGGCAGGGGACAGGAGGCAAAGCTCAGGCAGTAATGTGAGCAAAGCTTCTCTCGCCCACCACTCACCTCCTGCTGTGCAGCCCAATTGCTAACAGGCCCGAGGTTGGGAAGCCTTGCGTTAGCTCATTCTTGTATCCCCAACATCGCAGACAGAGCCTGGGACAGAGAAGATGCTCAATAACTGCTGAACGACAGATGGACCTCACAGAACTAGGCAGGTCCCCACAAGGACAGACATGGGACCCAACTCTTCTCAGATGCACCTTGGGGGCTGGTTGACACCCCAAGGCCTCAGGCACCTGGCCTAGGCGTGAAGGAGGCCCCACTAGGGGACCAGAGTGAGGGACACTGCCCACAGTCAGGAGTGTGCAGCAGACAGGCGGCACAGGGCTTGCTGGGCCGGTGCAGCCTCCACTTGGCTCTACTCCGCGGAGGAGTCTGGCTCCTCCAGGCACGGCTCCTCATACAGTGAGTGTGCAAGCAGCCACAGCACAGGGGCCGTTCCAGTTAGTTCAGGAAAGGTACGAGAGCATGACAAATATATGTAATTTGAAAATTGGCCAGTCTTTTGCAATAATTTAGAGGCACTAGTTAGGAGCAATAGAAACCCCCCAATTACTGATGTTTAAGGCTGGCACTGTTGCTGGCTGAATATTTCATGCATAAATGAACTTCCACTAGGCCACCCGCTGCTTCTGATGAGGCTCTTGCGGGCTTTATTGCCCGGCGCCCAGCAGGGTCCCGCCAATGGGCCCCATGACAGATGATGCATCGGTTTGCGGCTTAAATAATGCAGTTGGGGACAGACTCAGTGCTGGTGTGCTTTATTTACATATCAATTGAGTGGCCACTCTGAATATGAAGAAATATGAGAGGGGAAGTCACTGGCACTGAATATTTCATGGCCGTGAGCCCCGCAGGAAGCGAACGTCCCCAGCCCAGAGCTGGGCCTGGCCACGTGTGCTCGTGCTCGGAAGAACTGGCATTAATAGTCTGGGAGACGAGGCAAGGACAATCTCCCAAGCCAGGAGGGGAGCCGCTAACTGGAATTGATGAGTCCCCTATCATCTGGGCACAGCCCGCCGCTGCTTTTTCAACTCAGCAGAATATCTGCTTCCTGCCCCTACCTTCTGGTTCCCGGAAACTTCCACAGGGAAGGGAGTTTGTCCAAGCCATCACACAGACTTCCCGAGACATGTGCATGGAACAGCAGTGCTCAGAGGGTGGGAAATGGCCTGGTCCACCCAAGGAGGCCTTCACCCTTTCTGAAGATATGCTGGGAGATTTATCAGGAGGCCCAGCCAGGCCCTTCGCTCTCTGAAACGCTCCTGGGAACTCCCACCCCGGAGCCACTCACTGACCAATTCTCTGACGATTCACCACGCGCCAGGCTCCTCGCCTAGTGCTGAGGACGCAGTGTCTGTCTTCCTGGAGCGCGTCACGGTCAAGCGCAAAAGGTGGAAAACAAATGGGAAATCGTGTTGATCCGATACATTAGCTGTCTGTGACTGCTTAACAAATTACCCCTGAAACCATGGTCACTTCGTATCAATGGCAGTTTCTGGGGGTCTGGAATTTGGAAGTGGTTTAGCCAAGTGTTTTTTGTTCGCAGTTTCTCATACAGTTGCAGATCAGGTGTGGGCCGGAGCCTCAGCCCTCTGAAGATTCAGCTGGGGCTCCAGGGTCCGATTCAAGGCGAGGCCCTCAGGTGTGTGGAGGGGCGGTGCTGGCTGCTGGCAGGAGGCCTCGGTTCCTCACCACACTGACCTCACTCTCAGGCTGCTTGGGCACCCACACCACAGGGCAGCTGGCTTTCCCCGGGGGGAGTGACCCAAGAGAGCAAGACAGAAATGACATTGTCTTTTGTGGCAAACCATCATTGTCACCCTCAAAGTGACAAACCATCATTCCACTGCATTCTATTGGTCACACAGATGAACCCTGACACCACGTGGGAGGGCACTACCCAAAGGTGTGGGTACCAACAGGCAAGGGTCTGTGGAGGCCACCTTGCAGCATGGTTACCCCTTGCGGCAAGCGGAAGCATAAACAGGGACAGCCAGTCTGGTATAGGGGATCCTGGTAAGCCTTCCTAGGGGAAATGATATGTGAGTGCAGACTTAAAAGACATGGGTATCTCCTCAAAGAGAAAAAGGGAAGAACATTCAGCAGAGGGAGCAGCCTGTGCAATGGCCCAGAGCCAGAGGCATGGGACCCCAGGGAACTAAAATACCCAGTTCAGTTGGGCTGGAGCTCAGAGAGGGCGTTGAACGCCGGCATCACCCCAAGGGCCTGGGGAGATTTTGAAGGGTTTGAGACTTCCCTCTGGGTGTGGTGGGTTCCAACTCTGCTGCATTCAAGCAATGGTGGGTGAGTCTGGGTGGGTACGGAAAGGTTCTCTGGAGACATGCGGAGGGAACCCTGAGTCAGCCCTGGGATGTAGCGCATGCCAGAGGATTCAGTTAAGGGTTAGAGTTCATTTAGAGTTAGGGTTAGAACTGGAGAACTGCACGGAGGTTCTGTCTCAAAGGCCAGCCCCACCCCCCAACTCACTTGCTGGATATGTGATCCTGAGCAAGCCACTTATCCTCAGCGGGCCTCAGTTTTCTCATCTGTAAAGTAGGGATAATTACATAAGGTTACATAAGGTGCTTCATAAGGTTGTTGTGGATGTTGACTGAGATAAGGTACCTGGCACATAGTATCTACTCAGTAAATTATTGTGAACTGAATGAGGCCTTCACCTGTGCCAAAGGCCTTCTCTCTGGGACCTAGTCACCCCCACCTCTAGCCTTTCTGCAATGTCCTCCCCAACTTTTCAACACTACCTAACACTCTGTTCCTAAGAGTCTTCCTACCAGGCTCCCCCACCAGATTAGAAGTCCCCAGGAGTGGGCAAAGCTAGACCAACTCCTGCATTTGGACTGACACTCTGACAGCACGGTGCTCAGCCAGGGGAGCTACTGACTCCATTACTCTCCTCATTCTGTCATTTTCCTTTACAGTAGTCATCACAACTTACCAACTTCTAGTTAGTCATGCATTTGTGTGGGCTCTGCTGTTGCTTTGCATTATTTGATATTTTGACTTTGCTCTTAGTGTGCCCATCAGAACGAAAGCTCCACGACAAGGTCGGGGACAGTCTGCCTTGTTTCCCGCTGCGGCCCCCGTGCCAGCAGCGCGCTTGACAACAAAGCCTCACAGATAAAAGTGCGGAGCTGGGCCAGATTGCCTGGGTTTGACTTCCAGAGCTGGTATACTCTAGACCAGTGCCTTGGTTTTTCCTTCTGTGATATGGGGCCAATAATAGCATCTATCTCATCAGGAGCATTAAATGACAGTATATGCAAAGCACGCCAGAAAAGTGCTGGAACACAGGCAATGCTACACAAGGGTCTTTTCTGTGGAGATGTAGATAGATATAGATAGAGAGAGGTTTAGATGTGATAGTAGATGCTCAATAAATATTGATGAGTTAATAATGTGCGGAGTTTAAGAAAGGAACAAAGTCCTGATTAGGGCAGAGCCTGAGAGAGGGTGGAAGACCCTCACAAAGGCAAGGTCCTTGATCCGAACAAAGGAACCTGGAACTTGGAAACCTCGGAACTTGGTGGCAGTGGGGAAGGGGATGGGGCTGGGGCCAAAACAGACCCTGGGTGGAACCCCCACCTGGGATCTCCAGCCCGCATACAGTTAAATCATACATTATTGATTTGTCAAATGTATTTGCATATAAATAAGCGTGATCATTCACAGAGGCCCGAGTGGTGCCACCTCCCCTCAGCGCCCTGATTACAGATGGATGGCCCTAGTTAGACACGAGCCAGGGACGCTTGCTGCCCCTGCCGCAAAGTCTGCGGCTGATTTAAAACTACATTTACTGGAGCATGTAAGTGTGACAGCCTAGTGGTGAGTTTGGGATAATTAGTCTAAAAGACAAGATAAACGACTCCTAAAACTGGTATTGTGATGAAGATGCCACCCCCCCACCCCTCCCACCAGCTCAGCCCCGATGCCAAAAATACAGTCGATGATAATTAACTAGGAAATGTTAAGAGGGAGGATTATGTTCCGACCGCATTTTCCAAAGGACTTCAGAGTTTTACACCCAAGCTGATTGTGTTCCCCTCCCCCTGGTGATTAGACTGGAGAGAGGGGCTCTCAGCCAGAAGCAGAAGCTGAGGGCTGGGGGGTGTGGCGGTGTGCATCACACAGGCCCGGACAAGGTCTCCTAGGCCAGGCAAGCAGGTGGCTGCAGCCAGCCTCCCCCGAGCTCGAACGGAGACGGATCTGCAGGGGGAAGCACACTGACCCAGGTAAATTATATCTGCCACGTTAATTCCTTCTGCGCGGGCGGGCGATCAGCCATGAGCTTAGAGGCAGGCACCGGCCACCTCTGATGATGGATCAAGGGACCCAGCCGCTCAGCTACCCACAACGCTGGAGACTCCTCATCTCGGGAAACACACTGTCATTTTAACTGTCCTAAATTACACTTGAGGACTGACAGCCCAGTGGGGCCAGCCAGCAGCTCTCGAAGGTCACCCTGAAGACCAGCTTGGCCTAAAGATGAACCCGTCGTCCCGGGGGGTTGGGGCCTCAGTGCTGGGCTGATGCCGAAGAGAGGGGCTCGCTGCCTCTCGGTTTCTGGCACCCCTCCCCCTCATCCCAAGAAAGAGGGGAGGGCTGCCCTGCGACCTCTGGCCCATCCTAGCTGCAGGTACAAAGTCTTCTCTTCTGAGATTTAAGTCTTATGAACCCAGGCAGAGGAAAGGCCCTTTGGGATGTGTCTGAGGCGCTCGAAGAAGAATTCAAAAGGAAAGTCACCCAGCAGAACCTAGGGTCAGCAGACTCCCCCTACCTCCACAAATCTACATTCTAATCCCAGAAGCTTTGCATGAAAGAGGCCTTTGCAGGTACAATTAAGGATGTAGAGAGGGGGAGACTATCCTGTATTATCCAGGTGGGCCCAGTGCAATCACAAGGTCCTTATGAGAGAGAGGCAGAAGGGTCAGAGGGAGACTTGAAGAGGTAACACTGTTGGCTTTAAAGACAGAGGTGGGGCCACAAGCCAAGCCATGTGGGCAGCCCCAGAAAGCCGAAAAAGGCAAGGAAACAAATTCTCCCCCAGATCCTCCTGCAGCCTTGTTACACCCTGATATTAGCCCAGCAAAACCCGTTCGGGACCTCAGACCTGCAGAGCTGAAAACTAAGAAATCTGTGTTGTTTTAAGCCACTGAGTGATTTTTACGGCAGTAGTAGAAAACTGATACAAAGTCCAGGTGTTCTCAGCCGGTCTTCCCCACATCCTGGCTATGTGACTTTGGGTAAGTGACTGAACTCTCTCAGCCCCAGTTTCCTCATCTCTAAAACAGGCGTGATAGAACCTAAGTCCTGGGGCTGTTGCTAATATTCAGTGAGCAGATGCATGAAAAGGGGTTTGCTCAGTGCCCAGGCCACAGGAAGGGCTCAGTAAACAGCACTTGTTGTGGCTGTGGCTGTCATCATTGTCCCTTGCTGCTCATCCTGAGAACTTGTCAGTGAGGATAAAATTGATAAGATACATATCACAAAACTGAAGATTAATTTATTCATCAAATACTGGTCATCTTTGGCATGCAAACTTTATGCCAGGTACTGGGAATAAAATAGGAAGGAAAAAGAGATCCAGCCCCAAACTTCAGGGAGTAATAGGGTAGGGGAAATGAGCCAGATTGCATAATTCAGTTCTACTATACACTATAATTATATATTTATATTGAATAATTCTCCAAACAAGTACTGCAGAAATACAGAATGGAGAGATATGTCCCATCATGGAGGTCAGGGAAGGCTTCCTGGAGGAAGCTGACCTCAGGAGTTTGAGCATATTTGATCCTGTGGGACCAGAAGAGCATGGTCCCTTCTGAACTATAGGAGAAAGGGCTCTGCCTATAACTCTGGGGTCATGCTCAGGCTTCTGGGGTTTCCACAAAGAGCTCAGTCTATGTAAAAGGCACAGAGATGCCCACCATGGTGGGTCCTGGGCAAGTAGAGAGGTTTCGGCCAGAGGAAGCCCAAATAGGAGGTAGCATGATCAAGCGTGGCCTTGAGTTCTTTGGGGGTGAGTCTACCCCCTGGCATACTGAGCCCCTATTTGACTCCAAATATCAGGTCAAACCTTGTGCTTAGGCACTAACCCTGAGTGTGCAGACTCCAAATGGAAGAGGTAGAGGCCACAGGCTAAGCACAAATATCTGAGCCTGGATGGTCATCTTGGGGTAGAGCTGCCCTCCAGCCCATCCCTGGAGTCACCTGCCTTCAAGGAATTCATGTCAGGAGACGTGCCCAGTTTCGGAAGTATCCTCAATCTCCTAACATGATTTGGTCTCTTGGAAATTAAAAATCCCACGTATTCCATTCATAACACAAATTATAAGTAAAGTCTGATGCAAACATCCCGGCCAATGAAGGTGTTCCGAAGACAATAACTCTCGTAAGGAAGAAGAGGGCATAGTCCCTGAAACGTGCCTCGTCATCTCTCAGCTAGGAGAAGGGGAGTAGGAGGCTTGTGTGTCTATGAAAGAGGCATGGGCGTAAAATCGTTGTGCAGCTTTTCTATACAGCCTTTCAAGTAGCCTGTACTTGCCAGACCCTTGTATTGGCAAACTAGTGCTGTGTAACAAACACCCCCAAACTCTCAGAGCAGGCTATACAGGGATGGACAAAAGTAGGTTTGCAGTATGAGTATGTGAAACAAAAGTACATGCTTGTATTATTGTCGTTTTTATTATTAATTTATATGATTTTATTATTATTATTATTATTGCCATTATTTTGTATCCTTACTTGATTTATTTTTTAGTTAATGATGGCTAGTAGTTAACCAACTTTGCCCATCCCTGTAATGACCATTTATAGTTCACCTATGGGTCTGCTGATCATCTGGGATCTGGTTGCTCCAGGCTGCAGTTGCCTGAGCTAGGCTCCAGGCAGAGGCTGAACTGTGCTGACACTCCACTGATCAAAGCAAGCCATATAGCCAAGCCCAAAGTCAAGTAACCAAGAAGTGTATTCCACCCTTCATGCGTCTGAACTGAAACAGATGCCCAAGTCCCATTCAAGGGAGCACATAAGCACATTCCTCCCATAGACATGTCAGACCACCATGAAATCCGTCGTATGTCCTAAAACTCTGTCTGGGGACAGGGAGTGTTCCTCTCTCCTTGGGATCTCCCCTCACTCCATGCATGAGTCCAGGCCTCAGAACTCCATTCTGCACATACACTAGCCTTTCTGCACACCGCCTGATTCCCATGAGGACTCAAGTTGGCCATGTCGCTGGTCAGTACTTGTTTCCAGGCTTAGATAGTCACTGCATGAAATTCTAGGTCTGATCTGAGCTTCGAAACACAGAGTAGATGTGCAAGAATCATTTAGTGAATGGATGAGTCCCCAGCCTACCCCCTTGGACACCATTCATTGGTCTATCAGACAGCCTCTACCTAAGCTGAGCCCCACCTTCATTCCTTGTCCAGGGATGCCAGAGCATGAGCCAGAACCCACCCACCCAAACAATAGCTGTACAAGCTCCAGACACCCTTTCTCAGCTTTCCTTACACCAGCCACGCCATTGGCAGAAATTCCAAAACAGCGTACAACATGTGGAGGTGGGAGAGACCACTTCCCCAAAATGCTGCACGAAGAAGCAAATATTGTGACAAGTGGGAACACGGAGCATTTATCTGCACTTTTAGTAGCTGCTTATATGTTCACATTAAAACGATTGAAAACAGATCATTAAAAATCTGTTTCGAAATGCAGAAACATGTAAAAATTTTTACCCAGTCACAGATGGAAATAAAAACAAAGAAGTGTGAGCCACGTGGAAAAATAAAGAAATACAGTGGAACCTCGGTTCTCAAACTTAGTTCATTCTGGAAGGCTTTGCTTGAAAAGTGAATCTCCTTTGCGTGTCACCTGACAGGCACATGACTGATCGTACAGGTATCAGAATGAAGGGTTTTTGGGTTGAGAACCAAACTTTTATTCAACAGCCAAGACATTTTCCCCCACAAGCAGCATGGTTGAGAACCGAATTGTTTGAGGTAGGAGATGCTCAAGAACTCAGGCCGGACTACAAAAGGGAGCAAACTCCATCATGATGCAGGTCCCAGTTGACCGTGACTAGAATTAGTGTCAGTGTGCACACATGTCCCACATGCTGCCACATGCAATCCAAAGGGTCTGGGCTGAGGCTGCAGCCTTTCCAATCTGCCCAATTTGAAGAAAACTCTGCAATTTTCTGTGGGAGGGGAGTTGTGGGAACAAACACTGAGTGGCTATTTGGTGAGAAGCCCTCTGCATGAGGCTTGAGACCCAGGTGAATGGGGTGCAGGTCCAGCCTTGAAGTCTAGCAGGAGAGACCCACAGGCACGGGGTGCGAGGCGGGGAGGACACATTAAACTGTACGTGTCTGCAACCTCCCCACCTGCCAGACTGCTAAAGAGAAGCCTATGTTTCACCATCCTGACCCTCTTCCTCCCTTATTCCAGGGAGATTCTGAGTCTACCAGTAATTTTCCTGGGACTTTTTTTTTAACTCTCCTTTGGGGAAAATGTATAGAAAACCCACTTAAGAGAAAAGAAGGACATGAGAGAGAAGAGGAGTAACCAAGAAATTAAGAGTCATGAGTGGTTTGGTTTGGAAAGAACTGCAGTAGGGAGGTAATTATGAGTGCTCTGTGGGAGGAGGGAGGAGTTGAAAGCCAGAGGAGTAAGGAAAGAGAGTTCTAAGTGTTTCTGCGAATTATGATTCGGGTCCTCTCTGACATTCTTTAAGACGTACCAATAAAAGACTTGAAGTGCTTGACATTCCTTCGATTGTGCAATTCTTTGAGGGCAACTCCATGTCCGACTGGACCATGAGGGCCTTGGGTCTGCTTGATTAATGAGTGAATACACCTGGAGCACACACTGTTCCCATAGAGGGTGGGCGGCCCTTTGAGAACATTGTGAGGAGCTTCCCGGAAGAAGAACCCGGGCTTCCCAGAGGCTGTCACGTGGGTTGGATCCAGGACGATAAATGTTCACCTTACATGCATGAATTGCGAGGACATTTCTGGTGGAGGAAGTAATCTCTGCAAAGATACAGTGTGTCCCAGGGAAACGTGACACGTCTAGTGGGGTGAAGAAGACGGCGAGAGTTCAACGGGTAGACAGGAGCCACGTGGTGAAAGACTCAGAGGTCGTTAGGAGATGCTCAGCCTCTATCCTGCGGTCAACAGACAGCAGCACATCTGTGATGCCACATTCACTCAACCTCCTTGCCAGGAAGGATGCAGCCCCTAAAATCTGCCTCTTCTGGACTCCATCCCCAGGGCAGTGGCCAGGGAAACAGAATCAGACCTCCAGCTGGCTCCAGAGGTTACACAGGCACTCGTAAGAACTGCACAGTTCCCAAAGAAAAGAAACACACACTCCAGAAAACTAAAAAAAAAAAAAAAAAAGTCATCATCTGAATTCATGTGCAGGGAACATATTTGTTTTCAATGAGCATGTTTTTCAAACTTGTTTAAATGGAAATGGACTTGATTTCAATGGCAATGCAGTCTTGGTGGCAATCTGATGTTTTATTTTATTGTTTGCAATTAGTGACAAGTGAGAAAAATATCCAAATTGCGCCCCATCACACAGGGTGTGTGCTAGACAAGTACTTAGCTCTGATGAGAGGATGGGGGTTGAGGAATGCAGCCACAAAGGACTCGAATGCCAGAAAGAAGATTAAAGACATGACATCTTCAAGCTCTTAACAAGAGCAGAGGTGTTCAAGTCGAGAAGTACAGCTGACTACTGGGATGTAGAGGAAACCAGTAAAGGAAATTCCTTTCAAGGAGAGGGCAAGCTGAGGGCCTAGGCAGCCCAGCCAGACACTGAGCAGGAGCAGCTTTGGGCAGAAAACTCCTGTGACCACAGAGAGGCCTCCGACTTCTCTGCTCACCAGCAGTGAGTGGTAAAGAGCCAGTGGCCCCAGTCCAGGATTGCGTAGGGCAGAGTTTTCAGCCTCAACTCTACTGACATTTTGAGTTGATACTGTTTGGGTTGGACAGTGCACAGGACAGATGGAAGGATATTTAGCAGCATCCTTGGCCTCCACCCACGAGAAGCCAGTAGCACTCCCCTCCAGTCACAACAATCACAGACGTCTCCAGACATTGACAAATGTTCCACGGAGACAAACTGACCTCAGTGGAGAAGCCCCCGCCCCCTTGGCCTAGGTTTGGATGACCAGTGCTGAATCTTGGTTAAACTGGGAGAAGGGTACAGTGATTACAGAGTAAGGTGGGATGGCTTAGAAATGCTCATTCCGAAGAATCCCAAGATCCTCAGCTTTCTTCCACAAAGCCTGCAGCTGCCCTCTTGTAATAGACCCTGTGGTGGTCGTTGGCGGGGGGGGGGGGGGGGGGGTGGAGGGAGGGCACAGAGTCCCTAAGCTTTGATTTATTGGGGACTTCATAAAAGACTGAAGAAGAACTGATCAGGTGGCACAGAACAATGGGGTGAGGGTGGAGTTAGAGCTCCATGGAGCTGGGTTTAGGCTGAGGCTCCTTGTTTGTCACATGTGGCCTGTCCTTCACTGACCTTGTCACTTGGGCCGTTGCTTTCTTACCGTTCTCAAGACACATTGTTCTGTTGGAAGCTCCTCATACATCTCACACTCAGCTTCAGGACCTTTGCACAGGCTGTTACCTCTGCCTGGAACATTCTACACACACACACACACACACACACACACACACACAATTTGCTCACTCACCCTGCTCATTCTCCAGGTCTCAGGTTAAATGTTGCCTCCTCACAGACATTTTCACTGACCCCCTGGACTTTTAAGTCCCAATGGTGGACAGTGGACAGCACCCTGTACTGTTCACATTAAATAAATATGGAGCGTGGGGGGACTGAGGGAAACGTGGAGAAAGAGAAAAGCAAGTCAGCCTGAGAGAGCATGGTCAAAAAAGAAAGAGACAAGGAAAGAGGGAGAGAAAGAACCCTTTGATAAATTTCTCAAAGTAGAGATTACAAAACAAGTCAATGATAACAATAAGATTTTTCTCACCCTCTAACATTTGTGTGTGTTCACAATTGCTTTCCTTCTGATATGGGAGTAGATTTGCACAGCCTTGCAGATATAACTGAGGAATAGCTTCTGCCTAATCACATTTCATGTTTATATCAACCCCAAGTGATAAGGGCCATTGTCTTCCTATTTTATAGGGGGGGAAGCTGAGGCTTAGAAAATGCATGTAATTTGCCCAGAGCCCAGTCAGAATTTGAATGCAGGCACATAAGGCTCCAGGGCCTGTGCTCCTGGCCACCCAGCAGGGAATTGGCCCATTGCTGGGCTGGGGCACAGTGTGATGTTCAATAAATATTTACTGAGTGAATGGGACCAGAGGTGGGGTTCACTGCAGGGAAATTTTCATCCAGTCCTGCATACAGCGGAGCTCAATCCTGCTACCCCATCTGACCGCCACCACCCCGCCCCCGCTCACTTATCACCGTGTAATTGAAATAATGCTGATCGACAGAGACTCACAAACAACTGCTCAATTTTCCTCAAAATTCAATTAAACTTCGTTTATTCTGGGGATCGATCCAATTAAAAGAAGGAAAATTTCAGATGGTCTGAGCAACACCATCCATCTTCAAACACAGTGTCTACCCCAGTGATGTAATAATTCGCCCAATCAATGCTTTAAAAGCATTTAGCAGTCTTGATAATGAACTTTTGTCAAAACAGCCTTGCAGAGCAATAAGTGCCTGCAGATTAATATGAAGTCATAAAGGGCTAATGCCTTGGGAAGGGGGTTGAATCAGGAGGAGCCGTAGCCTGGAGCTTCCACACCTTCTCAAAACTAGGCACAGGCGATGTTTTCAAGACCCAGAAAATGCCCAATGCACTTCCTCATTGCTTCCTGTCTGCAGGTTCCTCTCCTCCCTATAGTCTCAGGTTGCCAAACTCCGCCAGCCAGGGACCAGGGATGCCGGGGACCCAGATGATCACACGCAGGGCATTTGGGGGCAGCCACCCTGTTGGAGAAAAATGCCCAAGGGTAAAAGTAGGCTCTGCTTGGAAAGGCTTCCACTTGATCATCTCTGAAAGCTCTAGTTTCAAAAATTATCTTTGAGCTGCAAGAAAGTCCCTTTCTCCTTACAACCTCCTCTTTTTTTCTTGGGGGAGGGCAGTGGGGGGAAGAGGTATTCAACTTACTAACCAAGTGGCCTGAAGTAAGTTGCTCAAGATACCTGAACTTCAGTTTCTTTGCCAGTATAATGGGGGTATAGCATTTATTGCAGCTCTGAGGAAAGAGGCTGGGTTGGATGTCTAGGTGCTAAGGAGTAATAAGACCTGGCTTTACCTTTAAAGAGCTCAGAGGCACTAGGCAGAGACAGGCGCCAGCAGCCACAGTGCAAGAAGCTAATGCTGTCGGGGACGTCTTAACACAACACTGGGAACACAGAGCCTGAAGGATCAGAGGGGATTTATGGAGGCGGGGAGCCTTGAGCTGAGTCTTGACCAAAAAGCAGGCACATGCCAGGGGGAGAAGAGAAAGGGGGTGACTTCTGGGCTGAGCGGACTGCAAGTTTAGGGCCATGGAGGTGTGACAAGGAATGGCACATGCGAGGTACACGGAAACGGAGTCAGGAAATGGGTGGGGCAGGTCAACAAAGCCAGACCTTTGGAGGGCTCATTTTCCAGGCTAAGGAGATTGTCCTTCACTCTGTGGGATATGGGGAGCCACGGACAGTCTTAAGCAGGGATTGATATGAGACTTGCACTTGAGGGAGTTCAATCAGCTAGCCATGTGAGGGATGGTTGGTGGAGATGGGACAGTCAGAAGGAGTTAGATGAGATGCGATGGCAGCCTTGGTCCCACTAATGCAGGAACCCCACCCCCAACGGCCCTCTCCCCACACTGAACACACCCATCCCAGCCTCCCTGTCCCAACAGTAGAGTCCCCCTGCCACCAGGCAGGAAGCCTAGGAGTCCTAGAAAGCTCATTTCCTTTTTCCATTCCTCACAATCTCCAGGATTCCTCAGAAACCACCTCTATGCCTGAACCCTGCATCCTGTGCGGAAAATCATGATGTCCCACCCCAAAAAGGTAAGCTCACTTTATTTAGGCCAACAAGGTCCTCTTAGAGAGAGGCCAGGATACTACTCAGCACCCCCTGCAACCAGACCTGACAGGCCAGAGCTGTCCGTGGTCCTGGCTGCCTTGCTCTGGAGAAGAGACAGGAAAAGCTGCTCCCCAAGGCCAGTCAGAAACCCTTGTGGGGGCTCAGAGGAGCGCCCCCCACCACCAGGAACTGGAGCTCAGCAAGTCATTCCCTGGAGAGCTGGGCCTGTCCGAGCTGGGAGAGCCAGGACAGGCTGAGCTGGGTGAGCCCCGGGCCCTGGGTGCTCTGGGATCCTCCTGGGGCTGGTTCTCCATCCAGGCCGGAGGTCCTGGGGTGGTCGATGCCCTCACCAGGCTATGGCTCCCGCTTCCAGCTCTAGTAATTCCTTCAGCATCTCCTCTCCTCCCCTAAACTATCCTTTTAAAAAAACAGAAGAAAATCTCAGGGGTTGTCCGGTGCTTTATAAAGCTAGGGATGCAGGTGGCCAAAGGAATGAAACTCTTGCTCCATTTGCCAGAAGTCACGGCACCCTGATGGGGTGCCAGGCCCTGACCTGCCGCCACCAAGGCCCAGGACGAGGAAACAGGAGGATTAAGAATTAAAAGGAGGAGAAAAAGGGAAAAAAAAATGGAAAGTCCTATCTGCACTGCTAGATCAGGGGGAGTATTAAATGACCCCAAGTCCAGAAATGCCTTTTCAAAGCCTTCTGCCATTAGGACTCAACATTAAATTTACTCCTCCTGTGCCTTAAAAAATAGCTAATTTTTTTTTCAAAAGGTGCTTTTAATGCCAAAGGTATAGCTGAGGCTGAAAGGCACCGGCACATCAAACATCATTTGGAGGATTTCAAAGGGCTGCTGCAGCGGGATCCCGAGCCCCTGCGCCCCTCCCGGCTGATGAAGTCTCGGAGCCCCCTGAAGTCAGACCTTGTGTTCTTGACTATCAAAGGCCCCAGCAACCCCGAGTCTGTCTGTCCGTCCCGGCAAAACTTTCCGCACAGAAAGCCTCCCTTTTACCCAGAGATCTGAGAGGAGAATAAAGAGGATGCTGATTTGCCAGGAAACAGGAGGGAAACCCTGCTGAGCTGATAGGAATTTTCTGACCAGATTTGAATACATTTGGCCCAGACAAGGGGGTGGGGAGAAAATCCATTACTTTGGAGAAAAGCCTCACAGGGTTTCAAAAAGAAATATGTTAATGTTGAGAGAAATCGTTTGTGTGGGTTGGTGAGTGAGTGTTTCAGCCACCCCGGAGTTTAACATCTTCAACTGGGAGCAAAAAGGCAGAAGCGGTGGAATTAAGCCCCCACCGTGCAGGGGAGGCCCGAGGGAGCTGGGGGTTGGGTGTGGGGGGGCAGGTGGCACTCTGCAGCCTGCCTGACCTGGCCCTGTCACTCTTCCACCACCTGGTATTGGGGTGCAAGGCTCAGACAGCTGGGGAGCCCCCCCCAGCACACACCAAGATCCCACAGGCACAGCACTTAAAGGTCCACCCTTTGCTTAAGACCACACTCAGTAGTCCACAACCTGGGCTCACAGCGGTCTCCCAGACAGTTCCCAGCATCCAGGTGGGGAGACTGAGGCCTGACAGGGGAAGGGCACTGCCAACGGGGTCGTGCTAGTCAGGCCTCACAACTCGCAGGCCCTGATCCCCTCCGCACCCCGCTGGACCCTGCCCACACACCCTCTCCCCACAGCTCCCGCACACCCGTCACCTGGCCTGCCCTCTGTGGACTGTACCTGGGTGACTGTTATACCTCTGCCTGTAGCCTCTGCAAAGGAGGTGTCTGTCCCACCCAACCCTGGGGACAGGGAGCTCTGAGGCCAGGATTCGTCCCAAGTCCCATGGGAACTGAACAATTATGTGAGAAAATTGTGCATTTTTGCTTTCTGTGGTCACAGTTACCCACGTCAACCACCGTCTAAAAGTATGAAATGGGAAGTTCCAGAAATACACATCCCTAAGTTTTAAAGCGCATGCCATCCTGCGCAGCATGATGAAAACTCACCCCTTCCCGCTTTGCCCTCCCGGGGACACGGATCACCCCATTGCCCGGCGTGTCCACGCTGGGTGCACCGCCTGCCCATGCATCACTCGGCAGCTGTCTCTGTCCTCAGGTCAGCACTGAGGTGTTGCAGTGCTTGTGTTCAAGCACCTCCAATGTTTGTTACTCCTGATGGGGCCCCAAAACACAAGAGCAGTGACACCGGCAATTTGCATACGCCTAGGGGAAGTTGTGAAGTGCGTCCTTTGAGTGAAAAGGGTGTCTGTATAGGCAAAAGCATAATATACACAGGTCCAGCACTCACCCCGGTTCCAGGCACCCACTGGGGGTCTGGGAACATGTGCCCTGCAGATAAGGGGGTACCACAGTGGTGAGAACACTCCCCATGTGGCTCCAAGAGGCAGCGCGCCTGGATTCAGGAGTCTCGCGTCCTAGGCTTGACTTGGTGTTTTTCTTCGGGCCACACCTCCTTCCCCCATAAGATGAAAATAATCCATTCAGCTGTGTCTCTGTTTCGCAGACGCACTGTGAAATGCCAGGCTGGTCGGAAGTAAGAGTGGTGGCCTGGCCGTCCGCAGAGCAGGGCCGCAGCAGGCCCCTGCACCCCTCCAGCGGTGTCAGGCACATGCGGGGAGAAGGAAGGAGGTGGCTCGGAAGGCTGTGCTGCGTGGTCCCTGCAAATCCACCTGAGTCCCTTGGAGGCCCTGCACCCCCCACTGGGCCTTTCTCACACCAGCTTAGGGGCTCTCTTCTTCATTAGAGAAAGAGTTGTCAAATGTGGGGAAGAACAGAACCCTGGGGACTTGTTTCTTGGGGTGTTGATGAGGGATGGGGAGGGGGGTCAGGGGCTGAAGCTCCCATCCTGAGCTTACTAGGCAAGTGTGGAGGCCGAAAACCCCCACACTTGAATCTGTGCATTGTCTTCTTGTTAGAAGAGGAGGAGGAGAGAGAGAAGAGACACAGGAGACGATAGCTCATCATTAATGGTCTTGAATTAATATAAATTAGTTAAGCGCGTCGCGGCTGCTGCCAGTCAGGCAGAGCACGGGGCTGCCGGGAGCAGCGTGGAGGTCCCTTGCACCTCCCATTCACGGGGCCATCCATAAAGCCGCTGCTGAGCGGGCACTCTTCCCTCCCCCTGCTCCCTCCTCCCCTCCGGCCCCCACCAGCAGCCCAGGCTCTGGAGCTGCAAAGGAGGCTGTGGATGGCACCCCGGGGATGGGGAGCAGCCCCCCAGAGGAACCGCCTTTGGGACATCACGGTGCAGAGAATCACGGCCGTTAGGGGGACCACATCCAGGGCTCAACTGCAGACCAGACCACCGGCTGCCTCCTCCACCCCACGCTCTCACCCTGGGCCACAGACTTGCAGGTCAGTGCCCAGAGCCAAGGCCACGAACAGAAGAATGCCTGGTGTCCGAGCACAGTGGCCCTGGGCCTCCCAGAGCACCCAGGATGTTGCTTGGGACAGTGAGCTTCCCAGGACTCGAGCATGTTTGTTTGAACTTTGAACACATGGGGCGGTAAATCCCCTCCCTGCAAGGAACCTGAGTCAGGGTCCCCCCTACCCCACCAACCACAGCAGTTCAGTTATAATTCAGGAGATGCAAACCGCCCAGCAGATAGCACAGGGGCAGTTTGGTACCAGCAAGGGGGCACACAGCTGAGGAAGGCCCCCATTGGCTGCTTACTGTGAGTCTCAGAGGTCAAAGGGCACTCCCAATATCCCTGGGAGAGAGGACTTCTCTTTCCTTTTACACATAAGGAACTTGATAGACCCAGAAAGGTCAAGCCACTTGCCAGGAGGTCACACAGCCAGTGAAGGACAGAGCTGGAGTTCAAGCAAGGACAGGAGCTAAGTTTCATCAATGTGGTGATTAAAGCTTTACACGTACCGTCTCATGGGGTTCTCACGACTTCGGTGCGACGGCACTGGCGTGGCCCCAGTTTCATACGCATAGCAACTGAAGCTCAGATGGATTGAGCCATGTTGCCCAGGGTCACACAGCTGGTCAGCAATGGCACTGGGGTCCCAACCCACAGCTGTCTGGCTCCGGCGTCCCGGCAGCAGGGCACAGACCCAGGAGCGGGGCTGCCTCACCTCAGTTCCTGCCTCTTCCATTTACCAGCACTGTGACTTTGGACGAGTCCAGCAACACATCTGTGCCTCGGTTTCCCTACCTATAGCATGGAAATAGTCATCGTAATGCAGTAGCAGTGAGGACCACATAACTGGTGTCTATGGAGCGTTTATAGCACAGCCTGGCAGGTACCAAGCGCTAGGTGCTCGCTAGAGGAATCTTCCCTCTGTGCAACCCTAATTCCAGGATCAGGGAACTCAGGGAAACTGGCACCTGGAGGACTCTCCTCTCCAGCCGGTCCCCTGTCCTCCTAGGTCCGAGGTTTGAGGGAGGCACATGCTTGAAACATGCCACAGACCCGGCATCTGTAACATTTCTGTCAGAGCAAACGAGGCCATTAACTGACGAGCTGTGTGATGGAATTGTCCCGAGTGGTATTTGTTACAGGGTCCTTTCCCTGACACCTCCCAGGGAGAGAGTGTTAAATATTTAATGTGCACCAGGCCGCTCGTTTTTCATCCCTGCTTCAGCACTCAAGTCAGCCCTGGTCTGGGGCAGAGCTGGAGTCCACCAGCCTGACACCCTCATGCCAGCCCTCCCCCTGGCACCTCCCCTCCCCCCAGGGCATGGGGCCAGGCAGAGGCTGGGATGGGAAAGTGACAAGGTCCCATGCCAGGGACTCTTGGAGCTGAGGCCCAGGGGCACCCTGGGAAGGTTCTCCTCCCTCAGCCACTCTCGGGGTGGGGGTAGCCTGAGGAAGGTCAGGGGAGGCAGTGCCCCTCATCAGCCACCAGAGCCTGGGAGCCTTCACAGCACCCACCATCTTTCCTCCACCCCCTGCAGCTGCCCCCCCACCTGCACCTCTGCCAGAGGCTTCTTCTAGCCTCAGGAGTTTCACACAGTGGGCACCCAGTGAGCCACCAGTGCCAGGGAGCACGTGCCCCTGAAGCAAACCTCGACCAATGACAGACCACGCATCAGTGAGTAAAAGCCCAGCTGCCTTCCAGAGCACGTGGGCTAACTCAGGGGGGTGTGTTCTGTACCTTCTCCCAGCGGCATCCAGTGGGATTGGGCTCCTGCTGCCCACGGTGGTCACCTGAGCAATAGCACAGGCATCTGGGCGTCCTTTTTCTCCGTCTCACATCCCCTGTCCCCTACATGTGCATCCTGGAATGGCCTCCCAGACAAACTGCCTGCACTCAAATCTTCGTCTCAGGGCTGCTTCTGCAGAGACTGAAACTAAGGCAGTTCCTGAAACTAAGGCAGTGCCTTGGCCAAGAGGGAACTTATCACAGAGCACAGGATGGACGTCTCAGGCATCTGTTGATTCTTCCACTGAGCACCTACCTGCTCGAGGCCGGACCCTGTGCTGGGAACACAGCAAGGATCCCCAAGATCTGGCTCCTGCACCCCCACGAGCTCCCAGACTGGCTGTGGGCACAATCATGAGATGCCAACAACAGTGCACAGTGATCAGCTCGCACTGCCCTCACCCCCTGCCCAGCAAACCACCCAAGGGATGCCAGCCTGAAGATAAAGTCACCCTTTCGCATCGGCTCCCTCCTCAGTGGAAACATTGGGCTCCTGAGAGAACATGGGCGTGGACCTGGTCCAGCCACCGAGAGAGGGTTCTTGTCGGCCATGATTCCCGGTGCAGGTTCAGAAAGCTCCCAGCCTCCATTGCGGTGCCCAGCAGGCCTGCACCCGATCGCTCCTTCTGCAAGAGTCTCAGAGAACCAAAGCCTTCTTTTAAGTTCATCGGTGGAGCCCCTATTTCACTTGCTCATTATGTAGCAACAGATGACTAAAACACAAGGGAACAACTTTTACAGTCAATGCAAGTCAGGAAAAGCTGCAGAAATTGCATCTAAGCCAGGGCTTGAAGAATGCCAGCCAAAATAGTGAGAGAAGGCATTCATTTCAGGTCAAGGGAAAAGCATGTGCTAAGAAGGCACAGGTGAATGAAGTGAGCTGGTGATAGGGGGCTTTTCCAGAAGCACAGGAGACACCCTAATAAGTGGCTAGAGATGGGGCAGGGGCCAGGTCGTGACGAACGGGGTGACCATGCATCCCAGTTTGCCCAGAATGGACCTGAGGTATACCTATTGACCAGGCATCTCGTGTAAGTTACTATTTGTCCGGGATAAAATTGTCTCAATTCAGGTGCAAGCTAAGGCATTTGGACTTCACCCTAAAGGCCATGGAGAGCCGTGAAAGGGTTTTGAGCTGGGCAGTGGCCGGGTCCAAATTGTGTGTTAGAAAGATCCGATTGCCTAGAATGCACCAGCATGCAGGAGGAACTGGTTTGGAGGGTGAACGTGGAACAAGACAAGAGGCCAGAGAGGAGAGGGGCACGGGCCCTCAGCCAGAACGGCCAGTGCCCACGGCAGCCTGTATTGAGGCCCAGACAGTGGTAACGGGGCCAAGGTTCGTGTAGGAAAATGCAGGGGATGTTATTAAACAGACGGGACCATAGTAAGAGGTGGAAGAGAAGGAACTAGAAGGCAATTCTGAGGCTATCCGGGGGGTGTGGCCCCCACGTTTCAGAGACCAAAGTTCTGTCTAAAAATAGCTCTGAAATAAGTCACCGCAGTTGCAGCCAACGAGGATTTGGCTGGCCTGTTACTGAATTGCAGGGGATTTGGCCAAAGGGACTGCAACCACATGCCGTGTTGGCTGGAACAGGTCACCTTGGCCCCAGTCTCCTGCGGAGGCCAGCGCCACAGCCCTGACGCACACGTAGCCTCGTTTCCTTCTCACAACAAGTCTGCAACAATGCTATGATTACGTTGTTCATTGCACAGTTAAGGCATCAGGCCTGGGAGAAGCTTCCAGAATGGTGGCTGCAGGAACTCCAACCCAGGCCTCCCCAGCTAGCTGGAAAGAGGTTTTGAGGTGAAATCCCTAGAAACACGCTCTTGCCTCCGCCCAGCTGGGATACCTTGGCTGAACTCGAGTCACCCTCCTAATAAAAATTCCATGTTCCATCAGCACAATGCTTCCAGCCCAATTAGATCAATTTTCTCTAAGTAGCAATAAATGTGTTTTCCTCTCAGAGGCCAGCCCGACACATTAAGCAGGCTTGGGGCAGCCATTCCCCAGGCCGCTGGCTCTGAGTGCGTGGGGTCAGGGGTCACAGCGCCGCCACCTTCAGCTCATTAGTGGGTCCCATTCATCTTGGCTGGGGACACCAGCACTCAACATGGTGGCAGGACTCAGGGCGGGGGTGGGCGGGCAATTCATCAGAGACTCCGGTTTGCCGGAGACAAGAACAGAAAAGCAGGCCAGCTCAGGGGCCGGCAGGAGCCCCAGACCCCGCCGGTGAGACCTGGATCCGCCTGGTTAAAGATTAACCTGGTCCAGGATGTCTGACCACAGGGGCCTTAGCCACCACGCAGGGAACCAAGGGCTCCTGGGCTGGCCCCTTTCAGATGCACCTGGCTCCTGGCTGCTGGCAGCACTTCCCTTCCGGCCCCCTCCCCGGCACCCTAAATCCATCCAAGCAAGGCCCACAGGGCCTGGAGAATGACACTGTCACTTTGGACCCCTGTGGCCCAAGGACCTGCCTGGAGTAGGCCCTTTGACTTGCAAATCCAGATGCTAGGGATGCGAGAATGCTGTGGCCCTGCCTTACCCTGTCCTGCCTGGGCCACCAGGCCTGGAGGAAGCTTGGCGGAAGGAATGAGACTTCTGGGCCACAGCCCCGGCCACCCTGAGCCAGGCCACGCCACAGCCCTGGACGCAGGGGTCCCTGAGGGGTAGTATGTGAGTTCTCCAACTGCCGCAGTGAAGCACTACAAACTGAGTGGCTTAAGCTACATATGTTTATCATTGCTCAATTTCATAAGCTACAAGTCCATGATCAAGGTCCTGTAGGACCAAGTGCACCCTGATGGTATAAGGGAAGGGTCTGTTCAGGCCTCTCTCCAAGCCTCTGGTGGCTCCTGCCTCATGGAGGCACCACCCCAGTCTTCACATGGGATTCTCAGTGAGCCTGCGTTGATGCCCAAATTTCCCCTTTTTCTAAGGACCCCAGCCGCATGGGGTCAGGGCCCACCATCACAACCTCATTTTAACGTGATCACCTCTGAGGTAGTGGAGGTGAGGGCTTCAACACATGAATTTGGTGGGTGTGGGGGGAGCCATAACTCAGCCCGTGATAACCCTTTATGAGCCGCAGGAGAGGCACGCCCCCACAATCCCAAGTCACAAGGCAGAGGCCTATGGAGCACTCATGAGGCCCAGCACCTGCGCTGGGAGACAATGAAGGGCTGGGTCTGCCCTGCAGGTGAATAGGTGGCAGGGAAGCGGACATTCATCAGTCACACAGGCAAATATCCCAAACGGTGGTGGGGACTTGAAAGCAGAAGCGTGAGCAACTGGAACACAGGTAAGCGGGGCACACTGCAGGTAAGAAGTCAACCTGGGGACCAGCCTCATAAGGCATAACCATTCCTGGCTTTCCCCGGGCTCGCATCTTCCTGTCCTGCATGCCGCCCCCAGCCCCTGCCTGATGCCTTTCCTGGAAACAGGTTTAATAGCATCTGAGCAAGTCTGGCCAGGAACCACAGCTCGGGGTAACCTTTCTACCGAGCCCAGGGGCCTGGCAGAGGTCTCCTTGATTTGTACTGGCCCTCAGCCACGCTGCCCTCTCAGCAGGGAGCCCCTGCTGTGCCGTGCCAGGCACTTCCAGCTCCAGCTGCCACTCGGCCCAGACAGTGACTGGCACATACTGGGGCAATCTTCGCTAGGTCGCTCCCACAGCCCCCCAGCCCCACCCAGGACGTTTCCCCAGCACCCTAACCACAACTGAAACTTAATAATGGATTCCAAAAATAGCTGCCTCACGTCTGTCTCCCCCAGAGGCTGCAAGCCTTAATGACAACTAAGACGATTTTCTCATCCACTGCCATGTGCCCCAAACCCAAGCCCGTGCCTGTGACATAATAGTGTTCCATAAACACTGGCTGAGGAAATAAACAAAATCATTATTTCACCAACCTCCTGATTCTCCCAAAACCACAAGCCAACCCGCAGGCTCGGTGGGAGTTTGCACGCTTCCTGAGGGCACCGGGAGAATAAAGGGGAGGACCAAAGGAGGTGGCATTCAGGGCAGACTGGGCACAGACAAGAGGGCGAGGAAGTGCAAGGTGGGTTTGCAGGAGAATGAGCACCTCGGTCTGGCCAGAGCCGGAGATGGTCTCGTAGGTGCCATGGAAGGCTGCCGAGTGGTGGGCGGGGCCGGAGCTGAGCTGTGCTGACCAGGAGAGCAGGTAAGTCCACACGACAGTGCAGGGTTTTGGTGGGGCCAGAGCTCAGGGCAGGGTTTCTTGCTAAAGCAAAGGTTCAAGAGCTGTCCTTCCTGGGAAGGACCATTGAGATCCCTGAGGGAGGGCAGAAGGAGGGGGTCAGTTCCACAGAATTCTGGGGACCCCTGCGGCACAGGAAAGAGGGATTCGAAGAGCCGCACTGTCAGGACAGCAGAGTAGGGGGGATCAGAGGGATGGGGGAAAGCCGGGCCGGCCCAGCGTGGGCAGATAGAGGCACCCCACCCCTCATGTCATTCTTCTGTCTGCCCACTGTGTGAGTCCAGGGACCCGGTCTCCCAGCCTCCCCCCAGCAGGGACAAGCAGGGACAGCAGGCCGCCACACATCCAGGGGTCTGTTTTCTCACGGAGCTGGTGAAGTCCAGCCCACAGAGGAAGAACGTGGCAGCCTGGCATCGAGCACAGGTGCCAGCACACGGCTGCCTCCTGGGTTTCCCAGCCACTCAGTCCTGGTGTGAACCAGGACTTCTCGACCTCTGCAGCGTAGAGTTTGGGGCCCTGGTAAGTCTTTTTTTTTCTTCTTTTAAGTATTTTATTGTTTATGCTACATTATTATAGTCGTCCCAATTTTTTCTCCCTCTGCCCCACTCCACCCAGCCCACCCCCCCATTCCCACAGTCAATCCCCACACCATTGCGCATGTCCGTGGGTCATTCATACATGCTCTCTGTCTAATCCCTACACCTTCTTTCAACCAGTCCCCACCTCCACCCCCTTCTTAGTCTGCTCCATGTTTCTGTGCCTCTGATTCTATTTTGGTAGTTAGTTTATTTTGTTCCTTAGATTTCCCTTATAAATGAGATCATGTGATATTTGTCTTTCATTGACTGGCTTATTTCACTCAGCATAATAGTCTCCAGTTCCATTCATGCTGTCGCAAAAGGAAAGAATTCCTTCATTTTTCACTGCTGCGTAGTATTCCATTGTGTAAATGTACCATAGGTTTTTAATCTACTCATCTACTGATGGGCACTTAGGCTGTTTCCAAATCTTGGCTATTGTAAATAACGCCACTATTAACTATTGGGGTGCATGTATTCTTTTAAACTGGTGTTTCAGGATCCTTAGGATATATTCCCAGAAGTGGAATCACTGGGCCAAAAGGCAGTTCCATTTTTAATTTTCTGAGGAAACTCCATACTGTTTTCCAGAGTGGCGGCACCTGTCTGCATTCCCACCAACAGTGCACTGGGGTTCCCTTTCTCCACATCCAGGCCTTGATAAGTCTTTAATGCCCAGATGCATGGTGGGATGTTTAGCAGCATCTCTGGGGACCCAAACTGCCCCCAGACATTGCCAATTATCCCCCGCAGGACAAGACAGCCCCAGGTGGGAGGTGGGTAAACGGTGCAGCTATGTAACAAAGTCTTGGAGGAGACCTGTGCGCCGGTGTCTCCAGGCCTCTGTCTCCCAGAGGAGGCACCGTGTGTCCGTGCCCGTGTGCGTTCCATCAACAAACATCCTGTGAACACATACCGTGTGCCAGACTTGTGATGGTCCCTGGGGAGAATGCAGAATAGAACAGCGATTCTGCTCTCAGGGACTTTACTGGTAGTGAAAGAAAGAATTCTGATATAACGAGCTCAAGATGTGGATTGTAGCTTCACATGGCAAAAAGGGACTTTGCAGATGTGGTTAGCATCTTGGGATGGGAAGATCACCCTGCAGATCTCAGTGGGCCCAACGGAATCCCAAGGCTCCTTGTACAGGAAAGAGGAAGGCAGGGGAGTCACAGTCAGAAAAGAAGATGGAATGACAGAAGCAGGGGTGAGGGGGAGAGAGAGAGAGAGATGAAGTTGCTGCACTGCTCACTTTGAGGATGGAGGGGAGGACCACAAGCCAAAGGGGCCTGTAGATGCTGGAAAAGTCAAGAAATGGATTTGCCCCAGGTGCTCTGGAAGGAAGGCATCCCTGCCAACACCTTGATTTCAGCCCAATAAAACCCATTTCAAAGTTCTGATCTCCTGAATTTTAAGGTAATAAACTCGTATCACTTTGAGGCCCCGAGTCTGTGGTAATTTGTTACAGAAGCAAAGGGAAACTGACACACACAGTCACACAGTCACCCACTGGGCGTGTAGGATCTCAGAGGAAGGAGCCAGGCTGCCACCCGTGGGGGTCCAGGCTGTGCACTACCCAGAAACAGGCAGCTAAGAAGGTCGTTGGAGCTGAAATTTAGCCCACACTCCTCTCACCAAGCCATGGGCGAGAACATGTGAGGACTGCGACTGAGGAAGGGGGCGGGGAGACACCTTTTCCTAACTCACACACAGACACTTCCCATTTGTCAAAAGATGTGACCAACGGGGGAAAGGGTGGGGGCTTCATCCCTTAATTTGCACGAAAGGACTACGTACCCGTAACGGTGGCCCTGGCAGGAGACCGGCTCTTCCTAGGGTAGTCAGGAAGGCCTGCACAGAGCAGGTGGCATCTGAGCTAGACCTTAAACAACAAATGTGGAAGGAAGGGGGAGCCATCCCAAGGAAAGAGACCGGTGCGCCTGGAGGAAGAGAAAGGACCACCTGGCTGGAGCATCGCATGGGGGAGATGATTCAGAGGCGTCGAGTTCATTTTGGGACGTGCAGAGTGTCAGGGGCCATGTCCACAGGCACAGGGAGGTGTTTAGGAGTCTGCCCCAGGGAGCCCGGCCTAGACCAGCCCCACCACAGACTTCTGTCCTGTGGCTCTGAGGGCCGCTGGCTGTTCCACGACTTGCTTTTAAGGACTAGTAGTAGGGAGTTCATCTTTGCAGCACCCCCCCTTCCCAGCACTTAACTCCAAGACAGGTATTGATGGTGTCTTGACCTTCCCTAATATATTGCTGCAAGGTGACCTGGGCCAGTCCTGCAGTCCCCCTCAGGCCACAGCCCCTCCCTGGGCCTGAGCAAAGAACAAGGAAAAACCATCAAGCTGGGCGAGAGGTTTGCGACGCAAATGGCCGTAAGTTGTTTTCAGGGAGAAATGAACCCCACAGACTAATGGCAGACCGTGGCCTCCCCGCTCCTCCCCCAGCTCCCCCCTCCAGAGCTGGCCCAGCTGGAGAGCTGCAATTGCCCCCCCACCCCCGCCCCACCACCCCCAAGCCCTTTTGCTGACAGTATAACCTTCAGGAACCTGAAATTCCTGAGTGGTCCCCAGAGCTCCATGCATCTTGAAAGAAAATTTGTGTAATGTCATTTCAGGCTGTCCCTAATCCAGAATTATTGAGGGGGGGCTGGGACCTGGGAATTGCCTCTGACACTTGACAAATACTTGGCTTTGTGTAAATGGACAGGCTCCTGAAATAACTGCCTTTGGATGTCACATGAAGAGAAATTAATTCTTTATTAACTTCCGCAATGATAATCTAATAAACCCATCGGGCCTCTGGGCCTCAGCATTTAAAGAGCTTGGTGGTTTGGATGCAAATGTCTCCCGACCCCGTTTCGTCGGGGATGTGCTCGTGGAGAGAGAGAAGGAATAATCAGCTCTAGAGGTCAGATGTCAGCTCAGGGTCAAGACGGGTGACTTTCACAGCTCCATCCAGACCCAAGATGCAGGGGACAGCCTCCCGCGACAACCAGCTGTTCTGGATTTTCCGGGACGGACCTCAATTTCAGATACTCTGTCCCTTTGTTCCAAAAAGAGCTTTTGTTCTGGTCAGATGACAGTCTCTCATTTTTTTTGCTTTGATTATAAGGTCACCGTAGGCTTCACCCTCCAGCTCCACAGGACTGTCACCCAGTCCTTCAACTCCGGGGCACCTACCCTGTCCCAGACATGGGACCACAGGCAGAGCTCTATCCTGGGGGGTTTGCAGTGTGACAGAGAGGCAAACCCCAGAACTGGTTGTAATTATAAACTGAAGAAAATGCTATGCAGGCAAAAACTATCTGGGAAAGTAGACAGACCCCGCTCCTCTGCAGAGGCGAGCCCAGATGCCAGTCACTGTGTGGGTCCAGCCTAGGGGCCCTTGGGTGCTTCAGGCCAGGCCCCTCTGGTGAGGCCCACCCCCCAGAGCTGATGAGGCCCACCCCCCAGAGCTGATGAGGCCCACCCTCCAGAGCTGATGAGGCATGCACAGGCCTTCCGGAACAGGGAAATCAGAACCCCCAGAATGCCAGGGGCACAGGATCCCAGCCTGATATGGTGCTCGACCAGTCCCGACTTGCACACCTCCCACAATGAAGCACTCACCACCACTCGAGGCCCCAGAAAACTGGTGCGTGCAAGTTCTTCTTGAATAGGATGAGCATCTTGTAGGTGTGTATATGCACGCACATGTGTGTAAGTAAAATTAGAGCATGAGAAAGATGTATCACAACCCAGTAAAGAAATAAAGGATTATTTGATCCATGGTAATAGCTATATGAGAGCTCAGATTTTAAAATCTCAGTAAAAATCAAAGAAGAAAACTAGAAAAAAATGTAAGGAAATGGAATTTGGGGGTAGGGAAAGAGTTTTCTAAGTATACAAGCAATGCAAGGATTCACGAAGGAAAAAATAATGAATATGATGGATTAAATTTGAAATTTCTCTGTGTTATAGACTCAAGCATGATAATCAATATACTTTTTAAGAGGGGCAAAGGTCAAAGAAGATAATTCACAAAAGAAGAAATACAAACAGCTACTACGTATATGCAAAAAATGTTCGATCGTGCTCGTAATTATAGAAAGGCAAGTTGAAGCAACCATAGGTATTGTCTTTCGTCCATCGAATTGATTTTTAAAAATCTTACTGGTACCCAATGCTGAGGATGAGAGATGTGCACTCATGTAGCTGGGACAGGCACAAAGCATTACAGGCCTCCTAGAAATCCGTTTTCTAATACATATCGAGGACTATAAAATTCTTTATACCAGATTCCTCAATACCCAGGGCACATGGTTGCAAAAGGAGACAGAAGTGGTATCAACTAAGGCAGACTTACAGGATTTATCAACCAAATGCAAACTGTGGACCCGGGCTGTGAGAAGACATGTTTGAGATGATCGGAGAAAACAGAATCCAGCCAGGTTTTAGATGACATTTGGGGATTATTGTTCATTCTTTTTAGGTGTGTGAATGGCATTCTGATGATGACTTAAGAAGTGATTTTGCCTATTTGAAAAGTGGACCCTAACATTTACAGGGGGGCTGATGCAACACCTTGGACTTGCCTTAAAATCATCCCCCCAAAATGGGGTGGGATGGGTAAAACAAGATTGTCAGAATGCAAGTAATTGTAAAAACTGGGAGATAATACAGGAGTGTCCAATACACTATTTTCTTGTGTTTTTATTTGAAGTGTTTCCCTAATGAAATGTGTTTTTTTTAAAGATTTTATTTTTATTTTTTAGAAAGGGAAAGGAGGGAGAAAGAGAGAGAGAGAGAAAGATCAATGTGCGGTTGCTGGGGGTCATGGCCTGCAACCCAGGCCTGTGCCCTGACTGGGAATCGAACCTGTGACACTTTGGTTCACAGCCCACACTCAATCCATTGAGCTATGCCAGCCAGGGCTGTGAAATGTGTTTTATCACTTGAAAAAGTAATCAAAGTTTGTATCACTTGAACTGGTCATCTCTTTCTGAGATTCTAGTCTTAGGAAATTATCCAAGATGTGCACAGAGATTTATGTGCAAAGATACCAACAGGAAAACTGCTCATAAAAGAAAAAAGATCAGTTAAAGCAAAATATTCCATAACAAGTTATGAAATCGCCAAAGAGAGGAATAATAGGCCACTGCTGCAAAAAAGTTTTTTTAAAAAACACATATTGGCCATTGGAAAATGCCTCCTGCGTTAAGTAAGGGGGGAGGAGGAGCAAGATCCAAAATTATATATTCACTATAATCCCAGTTATCTTCAAAATGAATATATCTGCACAGGGGGAGAAGGGCCAAATGTTAACAGTGGTTATCTTTGGGAGGCATAATTACAAATGATTTTTATTTGCTTCTCATAAACTTGTCCATATGCAACAAGGTGGAAAAATGTAATTATCTTAAGAGCTGGTGCCAAAATCCCTCTCAGGCAAGAACCTGGCCTTGGAGCAACACCTGATATGCACAAGGGCTGAAAGCTGAATGCTGGAGGGCCTGGCCCAAGGGAGAAACTGAGACCAGGCTAGCTTCACCTCAGGGCGGCGTGGGCACAGGTCTGAAAGGCAGGGGAGGCTGCAAGAACGCAAGCCAATGGGAATGCACAGGACTCCTGGCAAGTGCTGAGTGAGTGCCCAACACTCGTGGAATGGAAAGTCTAGCTGATTTCACCCGCAGCTCTGAGAGATCATGTCTCTCTCCCTGCACCCCAGTGACATCTCAGCAACCCGCACGCTCCAAGTGCTTTCCAATAACTGGTATTGCTTCTACAGTCAGAGAGGAGAAATGTTTTCTTTTTCTTCTTTAAGGAAAACAGATTCTTCTCTATCCAGCTGGAACATGCCTTTCTAGAGCCACCCCCTATTGTTGCCCACCTGGAACCATCTAGACTAAGTCAGCCTCAGGGTGTAAAGAGAGCATTCATTTTCTCTGTCAGCAATAGCTCCTTTGATCATGAGTTCCTGACGTTGCCTTGGCTCTGAATCACCTTCCCAGGTTAAGCCCCCTTCTGTAGGTGGGCTCCAAGAAGTCTAGATCCTGTTTAGATTCTACTACCACACGTAATGGATCTGACCAGGTCAAGGCAAAATGTACTATCACCTCCCTCAGTCTAGGCTCTATGCTTCTAATAATGCAACCTACAATAGAACTACATTAAATTTTTATTGACCCCTCTTGTGTCAGTTATTAAGCGATCGTCTATCACTTTCAAAGCCATATTTTTCTGAGTTTGATGCTAAAGCTGGGACTCTGCAAACCACCTTTCTCCTTGGTGGGAAGGGTCCGTGTTAGTTAGACTTTGATGACAGGGGCCCTAGAGAAAAATTGGAAGGCTGCCGGAGGAAAACAGGACATGCACCTTCACGTTTTCTCTGTTCTCATTTTAGCCCTTGTTCTGGGAAGCGTTGCTCCAGCATGCTCCCTCATCCTGGCAGCGGCCCTTCTTCCCAGTAACAGAAACTGAATCCAGTTTTGTCATTTTTTTCCAACACTTGCAGAACCAGCCTCATCACGTCTCCTCAGAGACACCAGCCCTTGCCAGCTGGCACTGGCTCCTTGGAGGTCTGAGTCCCGTCTCCCTGGGCTCCTCCTCTCAGCTTCTTGCCTTTAATCATCGCACCCTCTTCCCTGCTGCATTCCTTCAGCCCTAGATGGCTGCTTTCTGCAGTTGCTTCCCCACGATACCTCCTCATTCCCCTCCTACCCTTTTGGTTTTCTGATGACTGACTGTTCTGTCTATGAAATACTTCGTGTTACAATACCTGGTATAGTCTCTGTCTCCTGATGAGACCTCAGTTGGCAGGGCTCCTCCCACTGAATAACCTAGTGGATGATGGTTCTAATCTAGCTGCAACTGTTGGCTCCCCCTGGGAGGTGTGAACAGACCCCCCACCTGTCCAGAGATTGTCAGGTCCTCACTGTCTTCCAACTGGTGGACTGTCCCTCCCACTTTCATGGCATCTACCAGTCTGATCAACGACCAAGAGCCCTTATCCGAGTCATTCATCAAAATGCCACCCGGGACGGAGGCGTCTGAGCACCACCACTGAACACCTCTCTCCCGTGCCCCTAAAGCATCTCCCTAGAGGCCTTCCTCATACCTGTGTGCTCCTGGACTACAGCAGAGCTGAGACACAGAGCAAGCCACATGTGAATCATCCTGAAACTGCAAACCAGCACAAGGGGGGTGGGAGGGGGCCTGGCTGGTGTCAGCTGGCACTGCCTGGGCTGCCTCTGGGGAGAAGAGGCCTCCACCGTGAGAACTGGCGCATCACCTGGAGAGCCACGCCCGAGACCTGGACCCACGGGCTTGCTTCCCTTAGCACACGTTCACCCGGTCCAGTGTTTGTGCTGTTTCCTAATTTCGCAGCAAAGCAGCACAAACAATACCAAAGGTTTCTTTTGTCAATAGCGTGTAATTTATATAATTTTCCCAGGAATGATTTTTTACATCTAATTAGCACAAATTGTCTTACCCAGAAAGAAAAAGGAAAAAGAAAGTTGCATCCAAAAATGGCATATGGGCTTTGGTTACCTTAGTTAGAAATGTTTCCTTTAAAATGGAAATAAGCAGTCTTGTAAGCCAAAGAGTCTCCAAGGTCAGGCATGGAGATCCCAGCTTCTCTTGGGGAATCCAGGAGGTCATTGGAGGACAGATCTCATTGGGAAGAAGTTTCTTATTGGGGAATGAGAGGATGACTGAAGGTGGTCTGACCTCTAGGCTTGGAGGGCTGGACCCCAGAAGGAAAAGAGAGACATAAACAGTAACCAGCCATGTCTTTCATGCCAAGCACCATGTGCCGGGCCAGATTCCCCATCCCCATGGCTAATGTAGACCTTTCCGAGGGTAGTGAGCCTCCAAGCTGGAACCCCAGGACCTGGGCCCCTTTTATGCCAAGGCTCCACCCTCTGAGTCCCCTCATTCAGGCAGCCAGTTGGAAAAGAAAGGAATTGTGCAGTGAGCACACCTCCTCTTAACTACCTGGGCCCAGAGGTGGTTCCCATCACTTCCCTTACACACAAATGGCAAAACCTAGTCAGAACCAAGGGACACTGGGGATGGTGCTAGAACATCTCCAGCGACCCTGTGAAGTTCTTGATCAGCACAAGAGATGGACACTGGTGAGCCCCAGACATCTCTGCTCCGGAGCCCACCCCAAGGCCCAGGTCCGAGCAGTCTCCCCCATAAACTGAACTCGCCCCCCACCCCAACCATTGGTTGAATTCCTGGGCCAGACTCAAAAAGAACTCTTCATGTAGTCACCTGCCAGGGAAGACATGTCATTTCTGTTCAGATGTCTGCCAGCTTCACTCCAGCTAGGTCTGTCCCCACCCCTTGGACACCTGGCAGGACGAGGCTCCCGGTTGCCACTGGGCAGCTCTCCACTCTCTCCGCCATGCCTGCACCCCCACATTGAGCTGTGTATTCATTAGCTAGGGTTCCACAAACGAAGAGGCTTCAGCAACAGCCATGCATTGTTTCACAGTTCTGAAGTCCATGGTCAAGGTCCCGGCAGGGCTGGCTCCTCCAAAGCTGCGAGGGAGAATCTGTTCCTTGCCTCTCCCATAGCTCCTGGCCATTTGCTGGCCCTCTTTGGTCTCCCATGGCTTACAGAAACATCACCCCAATCTCTGCCCTCAGCTTCACTGGGCATTCTTCCTGCTGCTCTTCTCAGCACCTTGCTCTGTGCATGTTTGCCCCTGTGTCCAAACTCCTCCCTTTTCTCAGGGCAGGGTCATCTTGGATTAAGGCCCATCCCCAGTGACTTGGTTTTCACTTGATGAGCCACGAAGACCAATTTCCAAATAAGGTTGTATTCACAGGCGCTGGGAATTAGAATGTCAACATCTTTTGGGAAGACACCATTCCACACGCTTTGAAATCTTGGCTGAAAATGCCTGGACAGCTCTGGACAACCCCACCCGCCTAATAACCAGAGACAGGGAAGAAGGGGTGCCCTGTTGGGAACACCCCCACCCACCACCCTCAGGCTTGGCATTGGAGTGGCTGCCTGCGCAAGAGGAGAGAGATGGGAGTGGCCAAACTCAGAATACTGCAACAACCGTAGCCTCATCATGATTAATAATTATTAATGACTTATTAATAAAGATTTCTCTGCACCCTTCCCGAGAGCTACAGGGAAGACTGGCTCCTAGCAGCAAACAAGCCAATGAAAATAACTCAGAGGAAACCCACCCCCAAGACAGGGGACCCAGTGGTCCCTCTCGCCGCCTGGGGCCTGGGGCCTCAGAAGCAGACCAGAGTGTGAATCCCGCTGCACCACGGCCGGGCTGGGACATCTTGAGCAGGTCCTTCCCTTCGTCCCAGGATGCAGTGAGCACAGCGTAAGGGGCATTTGCCAAGTGTCCAGGCACGGTGGATGCTCTGTGCTTGTCAAGCCTTACAGGGAAGGCCTGGGGCTAGGGCCTTGCTGCAGCCAGAGCCTGGAGGCATGCTGACCTGCAAGGCATAGGGAGTGACAGCCGGAAGGAGAGGACAGCCTCGGAGAACCTGAGAGAGAATCTGACGGCCACGGTAGACCCAACCGGCTACCTGACGGCAGAGAGAATGGTAGCTTATCCCTTTTCCAAAGGGCGTCCTATGCACCAGGGCCGTAAAAGACACAGCTGCTAGTATCACCCCCGCTTTACAGGGAAGGAAACCGAGGCTCCAGGAGGTGACAAGCATCTTGGATCACACGGCTGGAGAATGGGAGAGTCTTAGCAGATCACAAGACACAGACACTGCACGAGACTTCCTTCTGCTCACTCACGGCTGCCCAGGCCCGAGCTAGTGATACCTCCAGGGACGCAGCCTGGCAGCAGCCTCGATAACACAGAGACAGGAACAAAGACACGGACAGACACACGCACGCTGCCTGGGTCTCGGGGCCACGGGCCTTCACTCCCACTCCGCCCTGTTCCGATTTTCTCCTGGTGCTCCCAGAACCTCCCTGCTTGAGGTTCTCAGCAAGTTTATATTTGGGAATAATTGTAACATAATTTGATACATAATTAGAGCAGAATAGAAGACTGCGTTTTTAACTACCCATACATCCCCATCTCATTTAAATAATTCCTAATATATCCAGGCAGGCTGCCTCGTGCGGCACTGATGTGTATTGAACTGAGGCTAATGAAATAAGGGATGGGAGAGAGCAAATGCTATTTCAGAGTCTGAAGATCACCAATTAATAACATGAGAAACCGAGAGGGACTCCGTTCACCTAATGTCCCCTGTGCAAGGTGCAAACGCAGGCCCCTTGCAAGCTCCCTGTTCAGCTCCTCCACGGCAATTCAGACAGACAGAGGGACAAGGATGGGGGTGAGGAGAATGACAGGGGCAGCTCAGAGTGGACTGGGCTGGTGCAAGGGCTGCCCCTGCCCCCACCCACCAAGACGGCCATTCTCACATCCCACGCCCCTCAGTTCTGACCCAGCTCCCCTGGAACACCCCCACTCACTCTCCAATACACAAGTACTGAGCACCTCCTGTGTTATCCTAACCCTGAGATGTAGCAATAGACTCATGGGCTCTGTTCTAGTGAAGTGGTCTATCCACCAACCCACGTGTTCAGCACGGAGCTGGGGGCCCCAAAGGACTTGGCCTCCACCTCCTTTTCCATCTCAGGCCACGTACCACCAACTGGGCTTTCAGCTCCCAAGGTGTCTTTCAGTTCCTCAAACACGGCAAGCTCAGAGGCTGTGCACATGCTCTTCCCTCTGCCTGGATTCTGCTCCCTCTTTTCCCTAACTGGCTCCTGTCCATCCTCCAGGCTCCATGTACATGTCACCTCCTTTGAGAAGCCTTCCCAGGCCCCCCTGTGTTCACTGTCTCAGTATTGTATTCATCAACTTCACCATATTTAACAACAATGTGGAACTTACCTGGCTCATGTCTGCCTCCTGCCTGGGAATCTAAGCTCCCTGGGGCAGGGCCCACGTCGCATTGTCTCCTGTGCACTCAGGAGTGCAGCACAGAACAGGTTCACAGTACATGTCAGTGCATGTGGTTTGAATGGATGACGGTATGGGAGACAGAGAAATGGCGAGCAGCAGTGGGCCCGGCTTCCTGCTAGAGGTCTCCCCCTACAGTCTCCTCCACCCTGCGTTTCCCTGAATCCCCCACCACCTGGTCCTTAAGGAGGTTCACACTTCCTCCCGGTGGCCTTTCTCTCTGCCACCCAAGACCTCTGCCTTCCCATCACTTGTCCCCCATCAGTCAGCTCTGGGATGCTACAATGGGTCCTCTCGAGTCTCCCAATGTGGTTACCTAACCCAGCAATGTCCCACTACCGTGGAGAGACAGGAGGGGTCTGGGTGGGGGCTGGAATGGGCCGATAAGGCAGGGCTTCTGCCAGGCGCTGTGATGGGATGGCAGGAGACAGAAGTCGCAGCTTGAAGGGGGAAGCTCGGGGCCAGCCAGGCCTCCATGGCTGGGCTCTCAGAGTGGCCCTTTCACAGTGACCCTGCTAATGGTTCCATGCTCCCAGCTATGTATGCTGCTCTCTCAGCAGAAATAGAAGATGCTCCAGCCCCCTTGCCACCTGCCCCCAACTCCCACAGACACACACACACACACACACACACACACACACTGATGTTCCCAGGACTAAGACCTCAGCTCACTGGGCTGGCTGTGAACTTGGTAAAATGCTTGCACTGAAAGACTCCAGCAGCACAGTCCATGGGCGAGAGACTTCAGGTTCTCCCAGAGGTGAGAATTTGGGGATATTTCACTTTTCTCCCAAATGGCCCTCAGCAGCAAATTTGACTCACAGGATCCAATGAGCAGCCAGTCTCCGGAAGGAGCCCAGCACAGGGACAACGGAGCAGTCCCACAGTCCAGCATAGAAAGCTGGCCAGAGTGGTTCCTGCCCAAGAACACTACCTGACCCTCTGTCCCTGCTCACCCATCACCACGGGTGCCTGATCACAGCTGGGGTGCAGGGCCTATTGGCAAAGCACCCTGGGCTGCTCCCTGCTCTCCGAGCCCCGCCCTGCTGGGGCTTCAAGTTCCAACGTGTGTGTCCCCTCCCTGTCCTCCCTCTCTGGTCCTCACCGGCCTGAGAATTTGGGCAGGGACCTCAGGGTCATTAGTTGTGTTCCCGAACAAAAGCACTGCATACCTTAAAGACAGACTAGCCCCGCCCCCCGGCCAACCCCACCCATGGCTGGCCCCTCCGTGGACCAAACAGACCAAGACTTCGGAGGCAGGCCCCGTGTCAAAGATTGGGTCCTAAAGACCAGTGAACACATCAGAGCGTACCGTCCTGGTTCTCAGCTCTCAGCAGGAAACGCTGCTCGCCTCACTGGTGTTTCCGGCAGGGTCCGGGCAGCAAAGCGGAGGGGCCGGGAGCTCAGATCAGGGGACCAGACCGGTCATGTCCAGATCCGAGCTCCCGAGCTCCCTGGCTTTGTGATCGTGGGCACATTACTCCCTTCTCCCTGCCTGTGTCCTCATTTGTAAACGGAGGTAAACCCCGTGCCTCTTTCCAGGACCGACTGCGAGAGCAAACAGGCTAATACTATTAGGGCAACCAACTGTCCTGTTTTGTCTGGGACGATCCCAGATTTAACATGGAAAGTCCCGTGTCCCAGGAAGCCCTCAGTTTTCAGACAGCGAACGGGGATGTCGCCCTAGTTGTGTGTCACAGAGGAGCTGAGAGGGAGGACACGGAGATGGAAACAGAGACAGATGACATCTGACACGTGTCAAGTACTAAATAGTGTTTTTTAAACTTGAGCTGGGCACCAGTGACATCACTTGCCAAAATGTGTCCCCCATGGACCCCGTCCCATGCCCCCTGGCAGGCTCACAAGATTGATCTGGGAATAGGTTCCTAATTCAGTGTCTGGGGCAAGCCTTTCAGGGCCCCTGCGTGAGGCAGACCCCTCCCCCTCTGGCCCCAGGATGCCTGGAGGGGTCCCCGCACCCGGAAACGTCCTGTCCCCATGGCCCCTCCTCTGGTGCCAGAGTCTTTCTGCTCCAAACAGATGGGCCCCCGGGGGCCACCCCCGCAGCCTTAGAAGGGCCGGCTTCAGCCAGGCCCCAGCCCCTTTCACGGGCAGGTAAAACTTTAACCGGAGGCCTTTGGCAGCAGCTCAGGGCCCATACTCCCATTCAGGGCGTGATAAATGACTGCTGTCAGCGGGACATGAATGCTCATATTGAAAAGCCCTGCTTTCTGTCTCCCTCCCTTTCAGGCCGCCAACTTCTCCTCTCTTAAGTCACCGGGCGTCACTCACGTGTCACCCTGTCCTGAATGCCCCCCAGTCAGGGACCCTTGCTCCCTCTGCCCCTGCCTCCCACCTGCCCTGCCCCCTTCCTCCAGGGTCTCCTTCCTCCCTCTTCCTCCTTCCCAGACTCTCTCCCCTTCCCTCCCCTTCTCCTCCCTCTCTTCCCCGCCCCCTCCTCCAGCCCTGTGTTGTCCTGTCCCAGTCTCGGGACTAGGGAAGCTCAGACGCTTGTCCTCAACATCCACGGTGTGGGCACCAGGACAGCCGACCTCAGGCAGAGAAACTTACCATCACCGTGTCTCCCTGTCACTTTCCATGCTCAAGGTGCACTGGCACCAGCGCCATAAATGCCGCCCTGAAAGGAAGGGAGACAACACCGAAGGGGGACCCCAAAACTAAATGACAACAGAGCAGACTCACCTAACACAAGGGCTTTCATCCCACATGCCGGGGATGTTATATCTGTGTGAGTCCGGCTGTGTTTCTCTGGGGAGGGGGACAAAAGACTTCTTCATATCCCCCAAAATGGACCACGAGCGGCAGGGAGGTCTGCTCATTCCAAGGTGGCCCAACAGCACTGGGACCCCCAAATGAACTCCACTCTGCAGCCATCAAAGCTGTGCTGGACAGATAACCCCCAAGGTGAGGCCGCTATGGCAATCAGAGGGAGCCAGGCGGCACAGCTGAGGACAATCGGGGGCCAGAAGCCCCCACAGAAAGGAGCATCTTCTCCCATTCTCGAAGCCAGGAGAACCCGCTCTTCCCTTTGGGAGTGGGAAGTGGCCGTGTGACGTCAGATCTTTTCCATCGCCATCTCCTGCCCTAAGGCCCATCAGCCCGAGAGCCGAGGAGGCTAAAAATGATTTCTCATTCAGCAGGGCACTGCGGGAGTGCCTGACTCTGGCACTTGCCGCATTGTGTCACAGCTATCTGTACGAATGGACCCAAGGCCAAAAGGCGGGACACCACCACGGGTCTTCCCAACACGAAAGCCTGTAGTCATAACCATTCTGTCTAAAATTGTCCGTGATCGGCAGCGGAGCCCCTCACCCTGGCCCACGGCTGGGGACCCGCCCTTAAATAACACCACTCCTCACTGAGGCAGCACTAGCCTGTCCACGTTCAAGTCTTAGGGCCGGTTCCACACTAGCAGACCTTGAGACAAGAATTTGGGTGCAAGAAGTGTTCCCAGGAGGAACCAGTAAAAGATTGGGAGGAGCGGTTTCGGGAAGGGGAGGTGTGATGCAGCCGAATTCTGCCAGGTAGCTCCAGGGCGTCAGGTACAGCTCTGGGTGGTCCTGGCCCACACGGACGCTCCGCCAGGAGAATGGGTGGAGGCGAGGTGAGGATGTACGCTGTGGATTCCCAGCAGAGCGCTGGCTCTGTTCACAGGGACAAAGTAACTCCAGTAGCTTAAAAACAGAAGAGACACAAGTGTTGGCCATTGAAAATCACAGCCGAAGCCAGGGCAGGCTGTGGGAACAGTCAGGGACACAGTACAACAGAGAACAGGCTGATAGCTGCCAGAGGGAGGAGGCTGGGGGGCTGGGTGAAAAGGGGGGAGGGGTAGGAGAGTCCAGGTTGGCAGTTGGCATGGGGATATAAATTATAGTGCAGGGAACATATTCAATAATATTGTAATAACTATGCACGGTGCCAGGTGGGTACTGAAAACATCAGGGGGAACACTTTGTAAAGTATATGATTGTCTAACACCTGAAACTCATACAAAATAATACTGAAGGTAAACTGTAATTGAAAAAAATAAAACAAAATTGTAACTGTAAAAAAAGGAGAAAAGGAGAAGCAGTAAAGCGGGTTCTGAAAGGATCAGGACAGCGCATCAAGGTCACACAGGTGAACGCTTTGCTCAGTCTGAGGGTCTGTGGATACCCCTGTGTTGAGTCCGTCAGCCATCAGGGTCCCATGTCCTGGAGCGGAGACGGGAGCAACAAGTTGGAGAGTGGCTCAGCCTTCAGGCCCCAGGCGGACGGGTGTTTGCTGGGTCAGACGAGGACGTTTGCTCCTGCAGAGGGAATGAGGAGTCTAGGGTAGGACAGTAGCAGTGCCTCTTCAGACAGTGACCTGGTGCTCTGGGGCGAGGGAGTGACTAAACTGATCACTGGGGGGTGCTTTTTTTAAAATTTATTTTTAGAAAGGGGGAAGGGATGGAGGAAGAGAGGGAGAGAAACATGGGTGGGCCAGAGATACATTGATAGAGATGCATTGCCCCTCACACACCCCCAGCTGGGGACCTGGTGCTGTGGGGGCTTTCATAGATAGGCGTGGTTGGGGGCACCCTGTGACAGCAGGCGTGATTGGGTTGCTGGTATTGCTGATTTTGGCTTTATTGTATAAGAAGAGTTGACTTCTATTTCCCGACTATGACTTTAAAATGAAATAGTCAGGAATCTCTCTAGATGAGTGGTTCCAGATTTTTATTACCAAAAAAAAACAAATTCCATTTTTTAAAGATGTCCTGACAGTTCTGCTATGTGATTTCAACATGACATTTCTATACATTAGGGATCTCAACTTTTATGAAACTCAAATACAAAAAGGAGGAAACTTAGCAAACTTGAATGTAAAATGAGAATTACCTTACTATTATTAGTGAGTAATCCTCACATTAGTGAATTAACTTTAAAATATTAAGCTTAACTACTAATTAGCCTTCGATCGATGCTTCAAATAAATTTTATTATAGTTACTTTCCAAAGTGAAAATATCACTAATAATATATGTTCAGTGTGAAGCTTTCCAAACTTATTTTTTTAAAGAATAATTATTAAGGCTGGAGAGGGTGGGGGTAAGCAGAAGTCAGAGCATGAGTGTCCAGTCAGGCTACACTGAGACTGGGCAATGTCCTGAGGGCTGGACCTGGTGAGCACATAGCAGCAACCCGCTTGTCCAGCAGGGAAAAAATCTTGCTAGGAGGTGCAAGGTTTATAGCCCAGATAAGCACCCCTGAGTTCCTTCTGATCCCTGCCCCGACTGGCCACATGGAAATGGCCAGAGCCCCAAATTCAGATCAGGTGGAACAGGCATTCAGCTCACGTCCTACCACCAAGAGACCTGAGCAACCTAGTTCTTCCTCCTCAAGGGTGGGAAGGGGGTCCTCCCACCCAGTTCTACATCCCAGCCACTTAGTATATCCCTGAGACCTGGGGGGCCAAGGGTGTCATTAAGGAAGTTACCATGCACCAGACCCTCTAAGAAATACTTTCCAAGCATTATTTTATAACATTTTCATAATGATACCGAGAGATAGGTATAACAGGGACTGTCACTGAATACCAATATCCATGTGCTCCTCTGTAATTTCCCGCCTCCTTTGCAGCTAGTTTGGGGTCATCAGACTGAGTTATAGCCGGTGGACCATAGGAAATGTGATGAATGTCACACTCAGACCTAAGCCACAAAACTGAGGTCAGCAAATGCTTGCTGTAAAGGGCTAGGTAGTAAATATTTTAGGCTTTGCAGGCCTTATGGTCTCTGTCACAACTACTCAACCCTGCCACTGTAAAGCAAAAGCAGCCATAGATAGCAAGTACCCAAATGGGTGTGCTTCTTCCAATAAAACTTTATTTACAAAACCAGAGACTAAATTTGGCTCATGGGTGTAGTTTCCAACCTCTGCCCAAAACATCCCACTAAATCCTCACTCTCAGCTGTCATAATACAGAGGATCCAGCAGAGAACCCTCAGGAAGTGTCTGGGGATGACACAGCCACAGAATGGAAGAGCCTGTTTCCCTGAATCACTTTTTTGAGGGGACCACCTTACCCAAACTGTACTCTGACTGAAGCAAGAAATAACTTGCATTGTATTAAGCCCTGGAGATTTGGGGATTGTCTGTTACAGCAGCTCATGCTAATTAACCTGACTAATGAAGTAGGTTTAATTGTTCCTTTCTGACGGCAGAGAAAAATGAGTCTTGGGGAGGGAAGTGATCCACCCAAGTTTATAAAGCAAAGTAACAATGGAGCCACGTCTAGGAGGACCAGCTCATTCTCATTTGGCAAAACAAAGTCCCACATCCTGTCAAACACCTCTGTCGCAGGGAAACAGGGCCCACTGGTCACCCAGCCAGAACTCAAGCCCAGGTCTGTCTTGCTCCAAAGCCCGTTCTCGCTGCACTTTAGGAAGGAGGTCACAGAGACCCAGTTCAGCGTGGCCTGCCCCCTGCTGGGAAGCTTCTCACTCCAGTGCCCACTCCAGCCGCCAAACACCTGCGAGGTAAGCACAGGAGCCACGTCATCTCCTCTCCCCGGGCCTCGGGCCTCCTCCCTGAAAGGCAGTACGTCAGGCATGAATTTTAAATATACACTCGCTTGAGTGTGGAAATCAGCCCTGACATCTATAAAATGGCACTAAATCCTGCTTTTTATGAGCTCCTGCTGCATTCTGTTGAGTGTTTTATCACACTCACTGGAAGTTTACTGAGGAGAGTTAATAACCCAAAAACACTGGGGCCTGCCTGTCTCTGGATGGAGGGCTGGTGGAACGCCCAGCTGATGACGGCGGAGGAGCTGTCAGCACTTGCGCTAGAGAGGCCTGCGCTCCACTCTCCCCTTCTCTGCTCTGCCCAGGGCCTGCCCACTCCTTCAGTCTCCCACGCATCCATCAATCCTGCCAGCTGCTCAGTGCCCAGCCCCAAGCTGCGTGCTTTCACAGGCACAGGTGTCCAGGGAAGAACTCTCTGTGAGGGCAATGCTTAGTCTGACACCTGAAGGCTGAGAAGAAGCTGGCCATGCCAGAGAGGAGGGGAAGAGTGTCCCAGGGAGAAGGAACAGCATAGGCAAAGGCCCAGAATCCCATGACACTTAACCCAGGCAGAGCAGCCTATCCAGAGCAGGAGGACAGAAGGCCGGACCATCTCCACGAACAATCATAGCCTAGAACCATGAACAGAGGGGAGGCTGTCCAAAAGGAGACTGAGGCAGAGCAGCTAGAGTGGTGGGAGGGACGCCCAGCAGGAGGGAACCACAGGTGCTAAATGACTTTGGACCAGTCCCTTCCATGCACCGGGCCTCAGTTTTACCCTCTTTGAAATGGGGAGATGGGATTATTCCTACCAGTTCTTACAATGTGGGGATTCTGTGGTTATTTTAAGACTCAGCTGTTCTGAGAGTACCTTTCATTTGTATGCATCCGATACAAATAAATTCATCAAGCAGTCTTTGATTTTCAGAGTCATCATCTGCCTTGGGTTTTTGAAAAGAGCTAAAATACTGTTGGGGCCATGAATTCCACCAGCACATCTAAGAGGTTTTTTATTCCCAATTCCCTGGTGAGGATGAAAAGCGAGGACTCCATCATGGCCCAGGGGAAGGCTGACATTTGGTGAGATGTCTGTATTTAACTCCCACCACTTGACATCTGTTCCCAATTAATCCGCCTGTGTTAAGAGGGATGCTGCCCGGAGCACAGGTTTCAAGCTCATTCTGGAGAGGCAGAGAGAGGCAGCCACAGAGGGTTAGCAGAGCCCTGGCTCACCCACTCCCCTCCACTGTACCCCCGTGGGGCTTCCGTGTGCCCCCCAGGACCATCTGGTCTGCAAGGTGCCTGCGCCACACACACGCGCACACACACACACACACACACACACCCCTTCACAGTTTATACTTCTGCAATGCCAAACGTGACGTGTTTGAAGACCTAAAAGAAAGCCAAGATCTCTGGATATACTGAGCAGGGGATAGTGGCATGGGGTGGTGGGACAAGAAGTAGGCAAGGGCCAGACCATGCAAGGCCTTGGAGGCTGAAGGAGGGCGATCCATTTTCATCCCAGGTCTGGCAGAAAATGGCACGGTCTGATTGCATAGTTGAGAGATCTCTCTGGCTGCCCCTTGGAGAGTGGGTTGGACAGAGAGGCGAGAGTGGGAGGGACATCATTTCAAATGGCACTGGAAAAGGCAGAACTGTGGACACAGTAGAAACATCAGTGGATTCCGGGGGTTAGGGGGAAAGGAAGCGATAAACAGTCTGATCACAGGAAATTTGCGGGACGTACATATCATACATATCATATTCCGTATGGTATTCTAATGGGGGTGTGAGTACTTACACATTTGTCAAAACCCACAGAGGGCACATCTTGTCAGTGAACCAGAATGTAAACTAGAGACTTTGGATGATAATGACATTCATTATCAGCATAGGTTCGTCCGTTGTAACCAACGTGCCGCTGCTGGGGGAGGTCGGCAGTAGCCGAGGCTGTGCACATGTGAGGTTTGGCGGGGGCAGCACACAGGAAGTCCCTGCGCTTTGCGCTCAACATTGCTATGAGCCTAAAGTTACTCTTAAAACTAAAGTTCATTAATTTAAAAGTTTAAATTCATCTGTTTCTGTTCACTTTTTTTTAATGTGGCCACAAGGAAACGTAGACTTCTACGTGCAGCAAAGTGAAAAGAGGAGGCGTTGGCAGGTCTTGCTGGAAAATTGGATGTCGGGAACGGGGGAGGGGAAGGGAGGTATTGGGGATGATGGCGTTGGTTCTGGCGTGAGCACGTGGATGGATGATGGTGTCATTTCCTTGGATGGGAGAGGTAGGGGAGGGGAACCTTTCGGAGTGGGGAGCTGGGAGTTCCTTTGGGACACAGTGAGTCTGAGATGCCTGTACGATGCCACATGGAGGTGTCAAGCAGAGAAATGGATACACAGATCTAGCACTCAGAGGCAACCATTTGGGAAAATCTAGGTGCCTCCTTGGGGTGAATTTCATCACGGACAGACACACAGAACAGAGACGTTAGTGCAACCTCCGCTCTCTGCCACGGCAAGGCCTTCTGCGGAGGCACACGTCTCTCTGACTTTGAGTCTTCTCTGTGTGGCACCAGCTCTCCCCTTCATCCTCCCCGCACCCGCGGGTAAGCCTCATTTCTTGGCTCGCCCACCCCCCAAACTTGCCAGGCAAACACCGTGGCCAAGGCACCCACCGCAGACAATCTCCGGCAGTGAGCTGCGGGTCAGGATGTTTGCACAAACGCCTCACGGCATCATTTATCTTGAGGGATGTCAACTCGAAAAATGTTAGTGCATGTCACTGTCGGTGTAAATGCCAAAAATTAGCTTTCTTTCATCAGAAAACGGAATAATTAACTTTGCAACTGTTTCCAAAACTGCTAATTAATGGGTTTTGCCCACTTGATTTGTCAGGCTACATTGCGAGCTGAACAGCAGCTGAGCCCCTGGAGGATTCCCATCCTCCCCTTCTCTCTGTCCCCGGCAGTGGGAGTTGGAAGAAGTTACAGGTAAACAGTGGAGAAAACCAGGACCAGAAGAAAACACTCCTTTTTCTTTCTTTCTTTTTTTTTTTTTTTTTTGGGAGTCAAGAGTTTTTCTTTTCCTTGCAAAATGAGTCTCCCACCACTTTTCTCTCCCACATTGCTGTCCCCAGTTGATCTCGAAATTGTGGTGCTCAGCCTTAGCTGACGGGGTCCCCATCCACCTGTCACCACACTTGGAGGTCGAATCAGATGCCTCTTTCCCTCGGCCAGGGTAATAGGGCATGGTGGTTAAAGACCTAGGTCCTGGAGGTGGGCAGATGTGGGTTTCAAGGCCAATCTGAGCTCCTACCAGTTGTGTGTCCTTAAGTAAGACACGTCCCCTCCCACCACCTCATCTGTAAAATGGGATGCACAGTAGGCCTGTGTCACATTGTTGAAGGGTGAAAGGAGATGACCATTGCAAAGTCTGGGGCACAGCGTTTCAGACAGAGTAAGTCCTTAACCGCAGAGCAGTTATTCCGTCTTCCATCCCATCTCCACCTTCACGGCCCTGCCCTGGTTTGGGGCTCCTCCTCTCTCACTGGGGGCCACTCTGTCCCCCACAGTGCCTGTTGGAGAAGTTTCCCCACCACACGAAACTTAGCATATGCTGCATTGGATTATTGGGCCCAACTCTTACTCCACCATATCAGGATGATCCATCCGCACCCTGTGCCTTACAACTTTGCAGGGCCTCGCACTGTACATGAAGTATACATCCCCACTCCGCTGAATTTTTTTTTAGTTTTTTTTCTTTTCAGTGCAGTCAAATACACATAAAATTTACCCCTTTCTCCTTCACCAGGGTGCTATCAATACTGGCTGCGAATAGCTTTCACCTCCACCTTTCTCTGGAGAATTAACATCGGCTAAACATGACCTGTCAGCTTATGGCCAGTAATTGATTGACAAGGGAGGGATGCATCAAGGGGACTTACGTTAAAGGGTCTGAGACCAGTGCAGGGCTATACCTATTGCTCCAGAACTCTCCACTGAACCAGGCTGAAACTTACCTGGAGCTAGGATCATATCGTGACTCACCTTTCTTCCTCCGCTTTCCTTAACTTCCCTTCTCCCGAGAGCAGTTGCCCAGTAAAACATGTTCACAATAATCCTTGTGAACAGTGATAGATGGTTGTTGCCTTAAGCTACTGAGGTGTTTTGTTACACAGCATTATGAACTGATACAATTAGAGCACAGAAAACACAGAAGACTATCCAGCTATTAAATACGATGGTGGAGGCTCTGTGTATTGACTCCAGAACAAGCCAACAAGGCGATTTTGCTGGGAAAAAGGTAGTCACTGTAGAGCATGCAGAACAGCATTCTTTCCGTTAAAGAACATTAACACAGGCTTCTACCGGAGAGTCACGTAGAGAAATGCCTGGCAGGGACTTCAGGGGTTAATAGTGCCTATGTCTCTGTGATGGGATTATGGACAACATATTACTTTTTTCTCTGCACTTATTTTATACCATTTGGTGTTTAAATGGAATTTTCTTTTTTATTTGAAGTTATTTAAACAAGAAAAAATAAAATTATTAACCACTTTTTTTAGAGAGATGGGAAGGGAGAGAGAGAGACATGGTTGGGAGAGAAAAACTTCAATTGGCTGCCTTCTGTGCATGCCCTGACCAGAGACCAAACCCACAATCTAGGCATGTGCCCTGACCTGGATTTGAACCAGCAACCTTCCAGTGCACAGAACAACGCTCCAACCCACTGAGCCACATGGCCAGGGCCACTTGAACCATTTTTAACTGTACAGTTCAATAGTGTTAAGTCCATTCACATTGTTGTGCAACAAATCTCCAGAGCTCTTTCCATCCTGTAAAATTAAAACTCTGTATCAGTTAACCAACAACTCCGCATTCTTCCCTCTCCGTTTTCTGTCTCTATGAATGTGACTGTTCTGGGTACCTCATATAAGTGGAATCACACAGTATTTGTCTTTTTGCAACTGGTTTATTTCACTTAGCATAGTATCCTCAAGGTTCATCTATGTCGTAGTGCCAGAATCTCCTTCCTTTTATGGCTGAGTAATATTCCATTGATGCTGGACTTATCCATGTGTTACTTTGGCCAATGAAATGTTAGCAGAAGGATGTGATGCATGCAGGGGCTTTAAATGTGCCTGCATATTTTGGCTTGGCTTCTTGGGCTCAAGAGAAATGCCATGAGATGATCATGTCCCAGACAGCTGCTAACTCTTTAACCTGGCTCCCAAAGTGAAGTCACATGCAGCAGACTCAAGCCCCAACTAGAATCCTGGAGTCTAACCTGGCCCAGCCAAACCCAGCTGAGGCTAACTAAAACTCAGATGACCTGTGAGCTTAAAAGTAATGTTTGGGGTTATTTGTTATGCAGCAAAACTAACTAATACAAAGTATGTTGTTCCTCACTCTTCCTGCCTCATGCTGTTCACACTCTCTAAGATCTCCCACCTCCAAACACATGGATTTTACATCACAGCTTGGATCTGTATTTTAGGATGACCCTGCAGGTGGAAGGTAGGCTGAGGAGGGCAGGCTATGGGAAGAGGGATTGGCAGGAGGCTGAGACAACGGTCAAAGCAAGAGTGGAGGAGGCACCAGCTAAGGAGGGTTTGGTTGGCATGCACTGATCTTGGACTCATTTAAGGATGTTACCCACAAAGCTGATGCTGGGGCCCCTGACCACTCCCCTGCAACCCCATCCCTCCCCAGAACCCTCCCTGGGCACATCAAATGAATACTTACCAAACAAAGATGGAGACTCTTAACTAAAGAGAGCTCTTAATAACCCATTTTGCCCCTGCCAAAGGTCTACCTTCTCCCATCACAAGAACACCACCAGGCAACTAACTCATAGGCCATAGAACAAACAGGAAGGCTCACAAACTAGATTGAGGCACTAAAATCATAATGTTTGTTAAACCAATTTAGACACAAAGCAAAAAATCAAGAAGAAAGGAGGTGAGGTTTTTTGGTATGTTTAAGGTGGGGTACAAGTGAGTGAAAGTACCAAATGACCCTGAAACCCTGGGGTATGCAAGGTTCATATGTTCTCTCTCTCTCTCTCTCTCTCTCTCTCTCTCTCTCTCTCTCTCTCTCGCTCACACACACACACACACACACACACACTAGCCTGGTCTGCTGATACGTGGTTCCAAGGGGCAGACTTGCAGTTTGAGCAAGGGGCTCATCCCTCACTGAAGAGGCAAAAACAAGTACATACTTCTGGCCACTGCTGTGCCCTGGCCACTTGTCTACTGACCAGCCATGGGTTCTATCTACATTTCTTGGACAGAGCATATGTGAGGACAGAATGAGACCAGGACTGGTAGCATCAGTGGGTGGCCAAATTAGAGATGACCTAGCTAGCTGTCAGACCAGAAGTAGCCAGTCATTAGCTGATCTTTCCAACCACTTCTATTTATAATACCCTTGTTTGTTTTACCATATAAGCCATTTAATCTATATATGATTAGCATGTTACTAATGTTCTCACTGTCTTTATTTAACGCATCTATGAATTCTGCCTGAGTCTCACCAGCTTACTCATTGTATATACTTAACACACCCTCTGAGTTTCGCTTCTGCCACATAAGCTACTAGCTTATGTACTTACTATCCGTGCCAAACACTTCTTAGGAACTTCATCCATCCTATTTGTTTGTTCTTGTCCTTTATAGCAGAATTACATATTCTCCAGGAATGCATTGAACATTATATTTTCCAAACCACCCACTTTCCTGCAGCTCTACCACCTCCACCTTGGTCCAAACCACCACCATCTGTCACCCGATCTACCTCTTAACTGGTCCCCCGGCCGCCACACTCACCACCCACCACCCACCCAGCAATCAGAAGGTGGCTTCTGAAAGGGAAACCTCTTCCTGCTCAGCCTGGCTGTAAAGTCTAAACTAAGTCCTAAGAGGCATTAAGGCCTATTATGACTACCTTGCCTCTCACTCCGAGCCCCACCATTGCCACCCTCCCCATGCCAGGCACTCCCGACGCAGCCCTGCCTGGCATGAGCCCTGACCCACTCGACACCTGCACTCCGGTCCAGGCCCAGCTCAGGCATCGCCTCCTGTGATGGTTAATTTTACGTGTCAACATGACGGGGCTGAGGGACGCCCAGACAGCTGGTAAAACATTATTTCTAGGTGTGTCTCTGAGGGTGTTTCTGTAGACTGATCTCACCAATGTGGGCAGGCTTTAGCCCATCCGCTGGGGGCCTGGATAAAACAAAACGGCAGAGGGAGGGCAAATTCTCCCTTTTCTTGTGCTGGGATGTCCATACCTTCCCACCCTCAGACGTCGGGGCTTCTGGTTCTCAGGTCTTAGGATGCAGGACTTACATGACCAGCCCCTCAGTTCTCAGGCCTTTGGACTCACACTCAATTACACCTCCAGCTTTCCTGGTTCTCCAGCTTGCAGATGGCAGGTCATGGGACTCCTCAGCCTCAATAATCATGTGAGCCAATGCTTTAATATAGATAGATAGATGATAGATAGATTGATTGATTGATTGATTGATTGATTCTGTTTATCTGGAGAACCCTAATATACCTCCCGGTAAATATTTGAAAAGGAAAGACAGGGAGGAAAGAGGCAGAGAAAAGGAGGGGTGGAGAGAGAAAAGGAAAAAGGAAGGAGAGCTGTGACTGTCCCAGGGCAGAAAGGGCTAATCCCAAGGACAATAATTGCCCTGCCCTCTAGGGATTTAAGCAATGGTGTCTAAGGAAAACGTCACAGAAATGATTCAAACACAGAATGTGCAGCTGGCCAAGCTATGATCTATAATCTTTCCTTGTATCCTCGGTGTTTCAATTGTCTCTTGATGCAAAACAAACGATTCCAATACTTAGTGGCCTCGAACAACCACCATTTCATTATGTCTCGTGATTTTGTACCAAGGTTCACCTGGGCCATTTTTCTGCTCTGTGCAGCATTGACTGTGGCCACTTGGTGGCCAGGTCTGGAGGGTCCGGTATGGCATTACTCCCACATCTGGAGCTTGGCAGGAACTAGAAGTCTGGGCTCAGCGGGGAGCCTCCCCTTCTCCATGTAGGCTCAGGACCCCTCCACAAAGTGTCTCCAGCAGCGTGTTCATGCTTCACAGATGGCAGCTCAGGCTCCAGGAGATGAAGGCAGAAACTGCCAATCCTTTTAAAATCTATACCCAGGCCTGCATAGCATCACTTCTGTATTCCCCTAAAGGTCAAAACAGTCACTGACCAGCTCAGATCCAAGGGAGAAGAAGGTGTCCCCATCTCTTGATGAAGGGAGTGTCAAAAAAATTGCAGTCATTCGCAAGTTCCTGGAGTAGAACTGACAACCACACCTCCAGAAAGACTTACTAGGGCAGTGAATGGTCCAGAGAAATGTCCCTGACCCACAGCTACCGTGAGGGACAAGATATGATTATTGCTATTTAAAGCCCCCTTAGTCTGGGGGTAATCTGTTACACAATAGATTATGAATGTATACACCTTCCCCGAATTGTCCTGCTATCCAAGAGAGGGGCCTGGGTGGGAAGAAACCAGAACTGAGCCTGTGATGTATTTCAGGATAGGAACTTGAAGAATTTAAGGAGCTTGTCAGACCAGATCTTCAAAATCTGCTATCTTAGGGACAACTCTCATGCGTGTATTCATTTAACAAGTATTGATGAGTGCCTACCACGTGCCATGCACTGCACTAAGCAAAGTGCTGGAGACAGAAGCATGATTACAAACAGACATTCCCCCCCGCCCCAAAATTACAGGCCTCTCTAAGAATATTCCCCTCTGAGCCCCGTCTTGCTCTGCAGGCTGGCAGGTTCACCTTCAAGGCAGCTACTGCAGATGGAAAGGGACCCCATGCACCCCTGATCATCCACAGAGCCCATTCTGCACTCTGCTCTTCCTTCTGCGTCTGGGCGTCTGACCCCTGGGTTCACTTCCGGTTGTCGGCAGTTAGAACCATTGCTTGGACCTAGTTCTCTGACTTCTGGCTTCCAGCGTAAGTTCGAGCCCCAAATCAAACCCAGGTATTGTCACTATGTCCTGGGCATCAGCACTGTGAGCCAGCCCCAGAAGTCCGCACCATCAGTCAGGGAGTTTGTCGTAGCCTCATGCTTCCCTGTGTGCCCACGGGCCAGGTCCTGCCTCCGCTGAACACCGAGAGTGACCCTGGGCTGGGCTGGCTCTCTGCCTCCCCTCGGGCCCATGAGCCATTGTCCCCAGCCAGCCAGGCGCAACTCGGAAGCACTATCTCCTCGGGCTCTTTTTCCTGCTCTGTCTGGATCGGGCTCATTTACTAAAAATTAGTTGGGAATGAAAAAAGCCCTTAGTTTATTAGCGTGCTATTATTCCCCTCCCGCCGTCCCCCTGCAGCATGATGGATTGCCTGGTGAGGGGACGCGGCCCCAGCCGGGGAGTGAGCAAGCTCCGCACGGTCCCCGGCGCAGACAGATGGGGAGGCCGAGTCCTGACCATGATTGATTAGCTCCGCAAAGCCTGTTGAGCAGAGTTCCATCAAGATTGATGCTTTCTCCTCATAACAGCATTTCCAAAAAGTTTCTATTACATTTTGATTATGTTTATAGAATCTCGCTGGTCCGGGGGAAGATGCAATCTCGTTCCCACCGTGTGTCTGCGTGGGCCGTGGCAATGCCTCGCGCGGCCCTGCCTGCTTGGCCTCTGTCGAGGGCCCCTCGCTTTCTGGGCAGCAGGAAGGACCTCCCAAGATCAAGCTGCAAGGAGCCAGGGTCCACTCTCCTGGTGCCCAGAGGCTGGCCTCGTGGCAGGTCTGGTTTTCCAGCGCCAACCGCCACAGGTGTCGTAAAGCCTGGGCTGGAAGGTAAAGAGAAAACCAATGAGCAGGGGTGTTTCCTGAGACCCGTGGGATGTGGGGAAGGGACCGGACTGCCCCCATTTTTCTGCCTGGTTCCCATGGGCACAGTACAGGGCCTGTGAAATGTCTGATGAAGTCCACGTTCAAACATTCATACAAATGTGTCCGTGTGTGTGTGTGTATGTGTGTGTGTGTGTGTCCACATTACCTTGTAAATTTTTACTTATCCTGTGAACTTCAGTCTTTTAGAGCAAAGGGTGAGAAATGGATAAAGAATAAGAATTAGGACCAGGGAAATACAAATTAGTCCAAAATGCCAACACCAAAGGAAAAAAAATGAAATATAGACGCAGCGAGTAAATTCCCACAGAGTCTTCATGCTTGAGCCTTTAATTTGGTCTGAGTTTCCTGACAGTCAAAAAGAAAAGGAAAATAAAATGAGTTCCTTAGGTCTTTCAACAATAAAGTAATTTTAAAAAAACAGCTCCTTGGGGGCTTCCGAGTGTTTCTTCAATTTTGACTTTAACAGAAATTTCATACTAGAGAGTTCTTAATTAGAGAGCTACTAGAGACCGGAGTTCTTACTAGAGACCGTGTTGAGTTAAAATGTTAAACTGTTCGTTTCTCAACCTCGACACTGCTGACTCTGAGGGCTGGCTAATTTTTGTTGGGGGTCTGTTCTGTACATTGTGTGATACATGGCACCAGCCATGGCCCCCGCCACCAGAGGCCCACAGCCCTACCCCCTCCTCAGCCGAGACAACTAAAGACGCCCCCAGCCCATGGCGGTGTCCCTTGGGCTGGGGGGGGGGGGCTAGATCTAGCAAACAGAAATTCAGCATGCCCAGTAACGTGCGAACTGCAGATAAACAACGAATAATATTGAAGTGTAAGCAGGTCTCATGCAATATTTGGCACATACTTATACTAAAAAATTACTCATTTTTTATCTGAAATTCAAATATAACTGAGAATCCCATATTTTATCAAGAAACCGTTTCTGACAGCCGACATCCTCCGGTGGGAACAGGGTCCCCAGGAGACTTTCAAACGTGGTGCATCTGGAAGGAACCCACTCCCCACACCAGATTTTTTAAAGTGTTATACTAGTGAAAATGTGTTTTTCTTCAGTGCTTCTAATTATTTATATGTCGCCAACAGTTACATATATCTTTGTCCTCTGTTTCGTATCTTTTTTAACTGTAAACCTCCACTGCGAAATAGCTTGCAAATAAGTCACACAAATTTTTTCACCAAAAAAAAAACCTTCCGATGGATAACTACTGTGTTAACACTCTCAAAACAACCCTTTGGGAAACACAGCAGGGCGTTCTAGAAGGCTATTTCTTGTAGCATCCATAGAGGAACCAAGGCTATCACTCTCTAATATATTTAAAGGAGTAATTCCACAGCATTCTAAATGGTAGCACCCTTCCACACCATTTTCTGCTTGATGTGAGGGTAAAACCTGGAGACACTTCACTGCAACCTGCCGCTGGCCAAACCGCCCAGAATCTCCGCAAAAAGGCATCAGGTGAGTCTCACCTGTTGGCCCTGCATGACCCCAGGCTGGCTCCCTGAGGCCACCAGGGTTGTTAAACAGGCTCAAGCCATCTTCAGAAACGATCCATTCTTGAATTACTCATTTGTGAAAACTGGCTAGGCGTTTGGAAAGATAGCAAGTAAGATGCTTTTCTCAGTCTTCGTTCCAAAATAAATTCCAGATGTATCAAAAGCTTCAAATATAAAAACGAAATCAGAGTAGTGCCAGAAAAAATATAGGGTAATTTTTGGAATTCCATAATGGGAAAAGGGTTGGGGGTTGCCTTGTGGGCACAAGATCCAGGAACCATTGACTAAAAGAAAAGGTTGAGAGATTTAACTACACTAAAAAGGTTTAACTCTCTGTGTGGCGAGCACAACAAAAAAGAGAGGCAGACTTGGGGAGACATATAAGCAGCATAAAATAGACTAATTCTTCCATTACACAAACAGCCTTTCACAAATCAATAAAGAGGAAAAAATAGAAAACTGAGTTTGTTTTTTTTAAAAAAGAGCAGAAAGTTCCAAAAAAAGAAATACAGTGGCTTCTGAGCACATGAAAGAGTGGTCGGCCTCACTCAGATACAAATTAAAACTACGGCTTTAAACCTGTTTTCCCGGCAGGCAGACAAAGATCAAATGTTAGTAACATGCCGTCGGTAAGAGCAGAAGGAACTCGGACGCGGTGCTGCTGGGAATACATGCACTGGCGCTTGCCTTGGGGAGGTGTTTTGGCGGGGTTAGGTTTTAAATGCGTGAGTCTGCCTTTGGTGTTTATTCCATACATGGTCTCGTTTATGTGTGCGAAGGTATATGGGCAAGGTTACTTATTAAAGCATTCTTTTATAGCAAAAGTCTGTAAATAAACTAAACGTCCACCACCACAAGCTTCTTCATTATGGTACACCCATGAAAATACATCCTATGCAGCCATTTAAAATTATGGGATGGCTGTAGAACGTGTAATAACATGGAATAATCTCCAAGTATATTAGTGAAAAAAAGAAGGTGCCAAAAATGAGTAGAGGGTAGTAAGAAAAAGGAGATATATGTACAAAGATGCCTTTCGTATCCATGTCTGTATTCTTGTGGAGCTCTGCATAAGAAACTGGTCACACTGATTTTCTCTGGAGAATGAAAGATGAAAACTACCCTGGCCAGGTAGCTCCTTTGGTTAGAGAGCCACCCCGATACGCCAAGGTTGCAAGTTAAATCCCAGGAGCAACCAATGAGTGCACGAATGGGTGGAACAACCAATCAGTGTTTGTCTCTCCCCTTTCCTCTCTCTAAAGAAAAAAAAAATCAATCAACTTTATTAAAAATTGATTAAAATTAGTTTAAAAATAAAATAAGGCCCTGGCTGGCATAGCTCAGTGGATTGAGCGCGGGCTGTGAACCAAAGTGTTGCAGGTTCAATTCCCACTCAGGGTGCATGCCTGGGTTGCAGGCCATGGCCCCCAGCAACCGCACACTGATGTTTCTTTCTCTCTCTCTCTCTCCCTCCCTTCCCTCTCTAAAAATAAATAAATAAAATCTTTAAAAATAAAATAAAATAAAATAAGGCTTACTTTTAAATGAATATATTTTTGAACTATTTGGATATTTTTGATCATATGTATTAACTTGTCAAATGAAAAACTTAAAAATTTTAATTAAAAGTGCCCAATTACACTTAAAGAAATCTATCTTATGGAATTAACCAGAGATAGGTTCTAAAACTTAGGCTCCTCATATTTGTTATAATGTTATTTATAATAATGAAAAATTGGAAACAACCTCAATGTCCAATAATAGATCAGTTTCAATGAATGATGGTATATCCATACAATAGACTGCTTACAATCATTAAAAATCATTCATAAAGAATGACTTAAGACCTGAGAAAATGATTATGATATATTTTTAAGTAAAAAAAAATATCAGGTCACACACACACAACACACACATATACGCTTATGGAGAAATGTTTATGAGAGAGAAAGGACATTCTCCAAATGTTAGCAGCCATGTTCTCTGGGTGGCAGATTTGCAGATAATTTGTATTCACTTCTTCATACTTTCTATATATTCCACATTTCTTATGAAGAAATATGAATTTTATAATAAAAGAAGCATTAGCTGTTTTATGAAAAAGATAAATTCCCATTGACCCACTAAAACTATATAAAAAGGAAAGAAATTCCCACTGAGATAGATACCAAGTTCTCGAGACCTTCCAGTGGATGATTGTTTGGGGGCCAGCCTATCCTTGGGCAAAAGACTCAATCATCCCAGTTGGAGGGCCATGTCTCAGTCCCATGGAATTCACGGGGAGATGGGGGAGGGAAAAACAGCAATATGGCCCCTTGATATCTTCCCCGCATGTATTAGGCTAAAACCACTACCTTTATTTCTAGCAGAAAGCTGTAGCAGCTCCTCCAAATCCATCAGACCTTCAAAGCCCACCACATCCAGGCAGCCTTCCCTGATACCACCTCCTGTGCTTTCTTAGGACATAGTATGGACACTTTTCCTCCAGTCCCCATTTATTTACTATAGTATAAAAATATTTTAAATTTATTAATAACAGCTCCCATTCATTCAGCACTTCATTTTATACCACGCACTATACTAAACTCTTTATATTCATTAACTCACTCAACCTTCACTACAACCCTGTGATGAAGCCTCTACAACTTGTACAGTTGAGCAAACTGAGGCACGGAAGGACTTAGTTACTCACTTGAGACCTTGCAGACAATAATGGTAGCACTAGGACTCAGACTGAGATCAAAATCTCAAAGACCACAACCTCCACTACTTCGAAACGCCAAACTCTATCATGATGTGCATCCCGGGATCAGAGTCTTCCCACTGGACAGACCCTGCCAAGTATCAGTTTCTCCTCCTGACAGCAACAACCAGATTTTGCCCCAGGAAACACTTGCCCTCATGACAAGAAGCATTTCTGCATCTGTCATTCAGGTGTCCCAACCCTCCTGGTCACATGCCCCTGAATGAGCCAGCTGAGCTCCTTCAGACTTGGAGTCTCAAATGGGTGACACAAGGACAGAAAGAGCAGAGGCACCTTGATCTGACTGGTCGTTGATTTTTGATAACTGGACTCCATCCTTAGGGCTGAACCGATTGGCCTCCCATGCTCCAAAAAATCCCTGGTTGTGTTTGGGTTAGCCAGAGTTCGCTCAATTTAGTTGGTAACCTAACTCTACCTGAATGCACTAGTACCTACAATATATAAAGAACTCTCAAAATTCCATAGGAAGACACAAAAACCTTCAACAAAATAAAAATTCAGCAAGACAAATATAGCAACATATTACCAAGTACATTATCCTGGAGTGCAAGGTTGGCTTAACATGTAAAAATCAATGTAATACACCATATTAATAGAATAAAGGACAAAAACCAGATCATCATCTCAACAGATGCAACGAATAAATCCAAAAATGAAACTAAGAAAACAGTTCCATTTATAAAACATCAGAAACAAAATACTTAAGGATGAATTTAACGAAAGAAGTGCAAGACTACAAAATATCATTGAAACAAGTTAAAGACCTAAATAAATGGAAAGATATCTGATGGTCATGTATTTTAAGACAATATTGTTAAGATAGTAGTACTCCTCAAATTGATCTACATATAGTAACCCTACCAAGGAAATCTGAGCTGTGGTGTTTTGCAGAAATTGACAAGCTGATCCTAAAAATGTACATGAAATGCAAGAATAGGAAAAAAACAATAGATAAGCCCTGGCTGGCGTGGCTCAGTGGATTGAATGTGGACCTGTGAACGAAAGGGTCATGGTTCCATTCCCAGTCAGGGCACGTGCCTGGCTTGCAGGCCAGGTCCCCAGCAGAGGGTGCACAAGAGGCAACCACACATTGATGTTTCTCTACCTCTCTTCTTCCCTTCCATTTTCTCCTTCCCTTCCCTTCCCCTCTAAAAATAAATTTTAAAAAAAAATTTAAAGAAAAAACAATAGATAAAATAGACAAAATAATTTTGAAAAGGAAGAACAAAATTGGAGAACTCATGCCTCCCAATTTCTAAACTTTCTATTCAGGCACAGCAAACAGAATATCGTGGTTCTGGAATAAAAATGAAACTATAGATCAAGGGGACAGAATTCAAAATCCAAAACAAAACCCTTACATTTATGGTCAAATGATTTTCAAGAAGAGCACCAAGACAATTCAATAATCTTTTTAAAAGTGATGCTGAGACAACTGAATTTCCACATGCAAAAGAATGAAGTTCCGGGCTGCGAACCAAAACATCGCAGGTTCGATTCCCAGTCAGGGCACATGATGCCTGGGTTGCACACCATGACCTCCAGCAACCACACATTGATGTTTCTCTCTCTCTATCTCCCTCCCTTCCCTCTCTAAAAATAAATAAATTAAATCTTAAAAAAAAAGAATGAAGTTCATCCCTTACCTCACACCACATGAAAATTAACTCAAAATCCATCAGAGACCTAAATGTAGGAGCTAAATCCACAAGAGCCTTAGAAAATAACATAGGAATAAATCTTTATGACCTTGAATTAGGCAATGATTTCTTAGATATAATACCAAAAGCACAGATAACAAAATAAATAATAAATAAATAAATAAATTGGACTTCATCCAAATTAAAAACTTTCATTCAGCCAAGAGCACTATCAAAAAGGGAAGAGACATTCAACAGAATGGGAGAAAATATTTGCCAATCATGAATCTGATAAGGGACTCGATCTAGAATATATAAAGAATTCATAAAACTCAAACACAACAACAAAAAGACAATGCAATTTTAAAATAGGCAAAGATTTTGAATAGACATGTCTCCAAGCCAATAAACACATGAAAAGAGGCTCAACATCATCAGGCATTAGAGAAATGGACATCAAAACTCCAGTGAGACACCTTTTCATACCCACTAGGATGGCTATCATCAAAACTATGGGATAACTATGGTTGGTAAAGATGTAGCGAAGTTGGAGCCCTCAGACAGTGCTGGTGGGAATATATAATGATGCAGGCACTCTAGAAAACAGTTTGGCACTTCCTCTAAATACAGTTACCACAAGACCCAGCAGTTCCATTCCTACCAATGTACACAGAGAGTTAAGAACATGTTCACACACAAATGTGTACACAATGTCCATAGCAGCATCATTCATAATAGTCACAAATGAAAACACCACTTTCTAAGGGACATGATTGTCTAACCACTACTCTGCATACCTGAAACCAATACAAAATAGTACTAAATGTAAACTGTCATTGAAAAACGTAAAAGAAATTCTAATGAAAACAATACAAATATCCACCCACTGTTGCATGGATAAACAAGATGTGGTAACGTCCACATATTTAGAGTATTATTGACCCATAAAAAGGAATGAAGTTCTGAAACATGCTACAACATGGATGCAACTTGGAAAGTTACTTCTAAGGGAAAGAAGTCAGACACAAAAGGTAATATATTTTATAATCCCACTTATATAAAATGTCTGGAATAGGGGGGAGATAGTTCAGTGTTTGCGGAGGGCTGGGGGAAGAGGAGTGGGGAGTGACTGCTGGTGGTTTCGTTCTGGGGCGATGAGATGCTCTGAAATCAGAAAGTGGGGATTCTTCCACAACTTTGTGAATGTGTACCAAAAACCACTCATTGCATTGCACAGTCTAAAAGGGTGAGATTCACGGAACGTGACTTATAACAGAAAAAATGCTCGGGTTTTTTTTTTTTAAAGAGAGCTTGGTGAGGGGAAATCTCAACAGTAAAGTAACAAACAATCCAATTAGGAAATGGGTTAAAGATACAAAGAGACAGTTCACAGAACAGGATATACAGGTGGCAAATAAGCACATGAAAAGATGTTCAGCATCATTACCCATTAGGAAAATGCAAAGTAAAACCACAATTAGCATCACCTATAACAACAACCAAAATAGAGGGGTCCTGGTTCAGATGGTGATGTGCCAAGACCCTGAGCTCACGCCCTCACACCAAAACCAAGCCTAAACCTGCACATGGAACAACTTCCTCTGGGGGGGAAAAAACCCTAAAAACTGTCTGCTGACACCTAGACTCCTTTGCACTGGGCTACCAAAAGAAGGCCACCATAGAAACAGGTAGGAGAGGCTGGGACAGGACCCTGCCACAAATCCCACCTCAAGCGTGGCCCACAGTCTGGAACAAGCTCAAACCCAGAACTGCTCCTTAAAGAGAAAAGGGTTTGAACCCCACATCAGGTAGCCCCTACTTATAATACCTACATCTGAGGGATGAGCCCTCAAAGCATCTAGCTTTGACAACCAAGAGCAAGACCCACAGGCAGGGGTAAACCTGAACAACTGGTGGGCTCGCAAGGACTCGCCTGGCCAGGGCCCAGCCTTCTGCCTATCCGGGGAACGTGGGTTTGAGGGATACACACTGGGGCCTGCTGCATGCTCTCTGCAATGGAGCCTGGAGGCCACCATCTCCACGCTCTCTCTCCATCTTGCTCCTTCTGGAGGTGCCATTTTTTTATGTCTAGGTTTTCTGTTGTGCTCCCGAGTGCCAGTACTAGCTGCTAGGTTTTTGCCGCTGCCACCAGCGACACCTCTCCATGGCCTGGTTCTAGTGGCCTTTGGGGCTTTCTCTTGCAGGAGCCACAGGACTGGAACCAGCAGAGAAAGAGTTCCTAAATAGCCATCACCTCCAGGGCACCACCAGAGGCAACAGACCCGGGGGCTCAGTCTTCCTGGGAAAGAAGCCGATTAGCTTCTGAACATGGTGGAGTCTGAGAGGTAGGCTCCCGATTAAACACGTGTAGGGGCTGACTGGACTCCTTCCCAAAGACCTCCAAGAACAGGTGCTCTTCTCACATAGGTACTTCCTCTGCTGAGATCCAGAGTGCTGGTATCTCCCTGACAGAGTTTTTACACGCGCCTGGAGCACTGGTCTTTGCTGCCCCAGGAACACCCCTTGATTGCCTATCTCTGGTTGCCAAGGGCTTTCTTTCCTTGGTCTCCAGGACTGTACCTGTCTGAGAAATAGTTCCTGACAGGCTACCACCAGGGCACAGGCAGCCCAATGAGACACACGCCCAGTCTTTCTGTCAAAGAGGCCTAATTGCTTGCCCTGGAGCTTCAGCCTGAAGCAGGCTTTGGGTTTAACACACATCTAGAGGCCTCTGGGTGTCAAATTATATTACAAAGTTACAGTGATCAGAACAGTATGGCACTGACATAAAAACAGACATATAGATCAATGGAATAGAATAGAGGGCCCAGAAATAAACCCAAGCCTATAAATTCAATTAATTTATGACAAAGATACAAAAAATATACAATAGGGATGGGAAAGTCTCTTCAATAAATTATGTTGAGAAAACTGGATAGTCTCTTCAAAAAATGGGATCAGAAAACCTGGACGCATGCAAAAGAATGAAACTGGGCCACTATTTGACACCATACACAAAAATTAACTCAAAATAGATTAAAGACTTGAATGTAAGACCTGAAACCATAAAGTTCCTAGAAGAAAATGTAGGTGGTAAGCTCTTTGACATTGGTCTTGACAATTATTTTTTGGATTTGATACCAAAAGCAAAGGCAACAAAAGTAAAAATCAGCAGGAGAAACTATATCAGCTGAAAGAGCTTTGGCACTGCAAAGAAAGCCATCCACAAAAAGAAAAGTCAATCTAATAAACAGGAGAAAGTTTTTGCAAGTCGTTTATCTGATGAGAGATTAATATGCAAAATATCTAAAGAACTCACAATTCAATATCAATAAAAAATGGGCAAAGGATCTGAAGAGACACTTTCCCAAATAACGATATACAGGTGGCCAAAAAGAACAGGAAAAGATGCTCAGCATCACTAATCACCAGGGTAATGCAAATTAAAACTTTAGGAGCTATCTATTCTAAAATAGAAGGCATTCCCACTGGTCATAAATCACTACACTTTATGAAACTTCATATTTAATGCTACCTATTACCCTCCATGTCCATGCTCATATTATTCATGTTTTGCAAACTAGTTTTACACTCAAGATGAATTGTTTTTATACTTTTAGACCCAATTTGCATACACACTCTACTTTGTCATTCTCTTAAAGATGTGGTAAGAATTGTTTAAAGTGGAAACAAAGATTTCTCCTATGAAAAGCCAAGTCCAACCAAATTCACCAATTAAAAAAAAGAAGAGTGACCAAAAAAAAAAAAAAAAAAGCAGTGACACCACCAAATGATGGCAAAGATGTGGAGATACTGGATGCTTTATACATTACTGGTGGGCAGGTAAAATGGTACAGCCACTCTGAAAAGTATTTTGGCCATTTGTTATAAAACTAAACATACAATTACCATACGACCCAGCAATTGCACTCTTGAGTATTTACCCCAGAGAAATGAAAATTTATGCTTGCGAGTAAGTGAAACTGTCTGAAGACCTGTACATGAATGTTCGTTAACAGCTTTATGGGTAACAGCTAAAAATTAGAAACAACCCAGATGTCTTTCCATGGATGACCAGTTGGACAAACTCTAGTACACCCGCACCAAGGAACACTACTTAGCAATAAAAAGGAAGGAATTACTGGTACACACAACCTCAATGAATCTCCAGGGAATTATGTTGTATTTTTAAAAAGCCAAACTTGAAAGGTTGCATCCTGTGTTATTCCATTTACATAAGATTTTCGAAAAGACAGGGCTTAGAAATAACAGACCAGGGGTTGCCAGGAATGGGAGACTGGAGCTGGAGGGAGGCAGGTTATTCAAGAGCAACAAGAAGGGTCCTTGTAGCCATAAACGACTTGTCTGCCTTGACTGTGGTGGGGAAACACAAGCCTGCATACTCAATAAAACAGTATAGAACTAAATAAACACAAACACACAGGTGAGCACAAGTGAAAGTGGGGAAATATTAGTAAAATCTATCTGTAGACTGTACCAACGTCAACACCCCAGCTGTGATATTGCACTAGAGTTTTACTGGCTAAAAGATACACAGATCTCTCTCTATTGTGTCTTACAACTTCATATGAATCAATAATTATCTCAAAATGAAAACTTTCATTTTTTAAAAAAAATACCCTATCCGATGTGATGAAAGGAAAGAAGGAAGCATGGGGGAGAAAGGGAAGAAAAGTAATGTTTACTATGGATTTACCATGTTCCAGAATCTAGGTTCTTGAACGTCCTGTTGGAGATAAATATTAGCATCCCCATTGTATGGATGGGGAAACTGAAGCTCAGGGGAAAACTGTGCCCTTCTCAAAGACACGCTTTGAGGAGTCAGGGGTCGAGCCCTGCTCCGAATCTCCCTCTGCCCACCTCCATCCTTCAGGCAAACACAGCCATCAATCACACGTAGCTGATGACTGCCTTACTCCAGAGGAAATTGAAGCCAGACTGCAAGATGCAGTCCACAAAACTCATGATTTCTTCCCCCACCCCCACTCCTTCCCTTTGGTCCCCTTTTCATATTGGGTGGGGGCTTTATTTCTGCATTTATTGCACACACAAATTACACATGAGAGCTTCGACTACACAAGTCATTACTCAGAGTAGCATCTCCCCAACTGCCACCGGACGAGGACGGAACAGCTTGTGGTTAATTTGCTATATAATCACTGCCTGTGACGGGGGGCAGGGCTGTGCCTGTGCTAATATTAGGTGACGGGAGGGGGGTGTCTGTGCTAATATTAGGAAAGGGGAAGCTGAGCAGAGAGGACTCCTGGGACGTGGGGAAGTAGGGTAGAATTAGACCAGAAAGAAAAGAATACAGTTAGGGAGCAGAGGGAGGGGACTTTGCCCCAGTCGGAGGCTTCTGGAAGGGCCTGTTCCCCTGCCAAGGAGGAGAAGTGCTCAATTAGCCATGTCTCCATAGGAGAACTATCCCGAACCCCCATTCTTCTAACCTCTGCCTTTCCTGGTCACCGTCACTGCCGCCTCAGCTAGAGATGGGATATTTGCACGCACATGTTGTAACCACTGAGGGGGACGTGGCCTGGAGGAAATTTACCCATAGGCAAGAGTTAACTCACTGTACTAGTGTTGCAACAATTCAGTAAGAAAAAAAGACCCACGAGCTCTGACTGGTGTGGCTCCGTGCACTGGGCATCGTCCTGCAAAGCAAAAGGTCGGGGCACATGCCTGGGTTGTGGGCCAGGTCCCTGACCAGGGGAGTGAGAGGCAACCAATTGATGTTTCTCTCCCGCTCTTTCCCTCTCCCTTCTCTCTCTAAAATAAATAAATATTTTTTTAAAAAAGGAAGAAGAGCCCTGGCTGGCATAGCTCAGTGGATTGCGTGCAAGCTGTGAACCAAAGTGTCACAGGTTTGATTCCCAGTCAGGGCACATGCCTGGGTTGCAGACCATGGCCCCCAGCAACCGCACATTGATGTTTCTGTCTGATGTTTCTCTCTCTCTCTCTTTCTCCCTCCCTTCCCTCTCTAAAAATAAATAAATAAAATCTTTAAAAAAAAAGAAAATCTTTAAAAAAAGAAGAAGAAGAAAGGCCAATGAACCAATAAAAAATGGGCAAGGGATATGAACAAGCAGTTCTCAAATTAGGAAATTCAGCCTCTACACATACAAAAAGATGCTCCACCTTAGTCTTCATAAAAAGGAAATGCAGCCCTGGCTGGTGTAGCTCAGTGGATTGAGCGCGGGCTGGGAACCAAAGTGTCCCAGGTTCGATTCCCAGCCAGGGTACATTCCTGGGTTGCAGGCCATAACCCTCAGCAACCGCACATTGATGTTTCTCTCTCTCTCTCTTTCTCTCTCTCTCTCTCTCTCCCTTCCCTCTCTAAAAATAAATAAATAAAATCTTAAAAAAAAAATAAAATAAAATAAAAAAGGAAATGCAAAGGAAAAAGACAGTGAGACAGCCTTTTTTACCTGTTGGATTGACAAAGATCAGAATGTTTGTTCACACACCCTGAACTTGTCGCCCTCTCATAGGTAGGGGAGGGTATAAACTGGCACAGCCTCTATGCACGGCATTCAGCACTCTGTCTAAATGTCTGGTGCACGTGCCTGTTGACCTGTAAAGTCTCTTGCTCTAGAATGTAGTTCCCAGACACACTTGCACATATGTATGCAGAGTTGGATGTACGAGGCTGTTCACTGCAGCGCGGTTCATAATAACGGGAGATTGGAGACAGCCGGAACGTCCATCAACAAGGGACTGCTTAAACAAATTGCCGTACACGCGTACAATGGAAATCTTTACGGCTGTTAAAAAAGAATGAGGCAGCTCTTTATGTATGGATATGGAACCATCTCTAAGATATATTGTTAAGAGAAAAAAGGCAAAGTGCTGAACAGTGTGATTAGAATGTTGCCATTTGGGAATGTTTTTTAAGGATAGAAACATATACATCCTACACTTTTATGCATGGAGGATCTCTCTGGAAGGTTGACAATCTGTAATATTTGGTTCTGCAGAGGGAAAAAGGATCTGGAAGCTGGGGACAAATTAGGAAGGAGGCTTATTGTCCACTGTTTCCTGTGTGCATGTATAACCCATTCCAATTAATTAGTGATAATTTATTTTATTTTATTTTAATCATTGTTCAAGTACAGTTTTCTGTCCTTTACTCCCATCCCAGTCCACCCACCCATCCCTCCCCACCTCCCTCCCATTTCTAGCCCCCCTAGTTTTTGTCCATGTGTCCTTTATACTTGTTCCTGTAAACCCTTCCCCTTTTCCCCTGAAATTCCCTCCCCTTCCCCTCTGGTCACTATAAGCCTGTTCTCTATTTCAGTGTCTTACATTATATTTTGCTTGTTTGTTTGTTTTGTTGTTTAGGTTCCTGTTAAAGATGAGATCCTATGGTATTTGTCTTTCACCACCTGGCTTATTTCGCTTAGCATAATGCTTTCCAGTTCCATCCATGCTGTCACAAAGGGTAGGAGCTCCTTCTTTCTTTCTGCTGCATAGAATTCCATTGTGTAAATGTACCATAGATTTTTTTTATCTATTCATTTACTGATGGGCACCTAGGTTTTTCTAAAGCCTCTGTTGGTTCCTCTTGCCCAAGAAGCAAACCTCTTGGCCTGACACCCAAGGCTCGTCATCATTTGACTTACGCTTGTGTCTCTTTGTCTCCTGACACTTAACCCCCAGGACACTCCCTTTGAACCACACTGAAATCATCACTTCTCCCCAAAACACCACGCTTTGTCATACCTCGGGCCCCTTGCACTTGCTGTTTTCTATGTCCAGAATGCCCCCCATACCCTCATTTGCCTTATACAAGCATACTCAGGGTTAAGGCCCTGAACAAACCTGACTCCCTGAGTGCGGCTTTCCTGGACCTCCCCACAGAGAGCTAACCCCCACCCCTCTGTGCTCTGACAGCACGGTAGACAGGCCTCTGTCCTGGTATAACTGGGATTGCACCTGGACTGGAATGAGCCTGCTTCTGGCCCATTTTCAAAAGGAGGCTGCTAATCTGTTCTATCCCCACTAGACCCCAATGTCTATATAGTGAGAGATACCTTCAAAGGTATTATATACATACCTCTGACCTCAGCCTCCGCCAAGAACCACTCACCCAGACTACACACATTCCTCTTCCTACTGCCACAGCATCTCTTCAGACTCACTTTCCTGATCGTGGTCTTGTCATGCTCCTTACAACTAACGTTTTGCCTTGCATTCCAACTCCCTCACCAAGCCACCTTTTTGATATTGTTAGGGAAATGCCCCACCTGGCCCAGCCATCAAGAAACCCTGCTACTCAGTGCAGATCTCATGGCCAGTGTCCCCAACAGACACGTCCCAGCCCTGCAAACCAGGCCCAGACATATGGGGCATCCAATCCCTTCCCCTTCCCCACAGCCTTGTCCAGAACAGCAGCGCCTCGGGCTGCATGTGGCAACGTTCTCTTCTCTCAGTGAGTGCCTGTAGCCTTTTAAAAACATGTACAAAGAGGTACTTAATGGTGTTATTCATAATAGCCTGTCACTGCAGACAACCCAAACACCATCAATAAGACAATGGAAGAAAAAATTGTGGTATGTCCATACATACAATGAAACACAACTCAGGAATAAAAGAAAAGAAAAACTACAGATACATACAACAAATGCAGTTGGATCTCAAAAATATTATGTTGAGTGAAGGAAGTCAAATGCAAGGGAGTGTATTCTATATGACACAACTTACATGAAATTCAAGAACAGGCACAACTAATCTGTGGGGATAAGAGTCAGAATGAATATTCAGGGATGGGTATTGTCTGGAAAATGACAGAAGAGAACTTTCTGAGATGACAGAAATGTTCCGTTATGTTGATCAGAGATACACACATATAAAAATTATCAGTCTGGAAAGATATGTGATAAAGCAAATAGACACATTGTAGTTGTAGAATGATGTTGCCTGTGCACTTCTCTCTTCCACATTTTAGGGATTTAACATAATAAATGTTTATTTTCTACTCTTATAAGAGCCCAGTGCAGGTTTCACTAATGGGCAGGATTTGACCCCATGATGAATCTTGGACCCAAGCTCCTTCCACCTTGTGGCTCCACCATCCTCTACGATAGCAGGTCTCAACTGGAAGAGATTTTTTCCCCCACCCCAACCCCCAGGGATGTTTCCATTGCCAGAGAGACTTTGGGTTGTCACAACTAGGGAAGGTGGTGCTACTGGCATCTAATGGGTAAAGGACAGAGACTCTGCTTAACACCCTGCAATGCACCGAACAGCTCCCAACAGCAAACATATATTCAGTCCAAAAGATGAGGATTGGTGCTGCACAGAAACCCTTCCCTAGCACATGCCAGACCTTAACTTGGGGTCCACAAACCCTAAGGAGTCCTTAAAGAAAATTCTATTTCAATATCATTGAAGAGATCCAGCTAGAAAAAGTCATCACCATGTTCACTCTCAGTGGCCTCCTCTTCCTACAGCAGGAAGCCTCCAAATCATGGTTGGAAACATATATTTGCCCCTCCTTCTATACCTTATATCAGGGGAATGACTGCTGAGCCCATGTGTGCAGAGACCTGAAGGCAGGTGGAGGTTTGGCTTTAAAATCAAAAGCAAGAGCTGGTCCCCATTTCTGAGTTCCCTGGGCCAGTGGTACCTGAAAATGTTATCCCTTTTTACAGATGGAGGAACTAAGACCTGACTATGTTAAGTCAAGACCATGCAGTTAGGGAGCTGGGAGAGGTGGCTGAGCTCTTGATGGAGGTTCTCAAAGGACTTTGTGTGGGTGCCTTGGGCTTCCTGCTCAGACATATGGGGTTTAGGAGCAACACGCCAGCCCTGGAGCCCTCTCCAGGCTGAGCCGGGGAAGCGGAGGAGTGGTCTGTAACCTAGAAGCAGCTGCACAGGCAACAGATGGCAACGGCTGCTTCTCAGATGTTTTGTTTTGCTTTTTTTAATCACATAGCTTTTTTTCTTTCACATTATGATTTTTTTCTAAAATCCTCTAAAAACATGAGTTTTATAGCAATGAAGGTGTTTGAGTGTTTCTGAGAGATCCAGAACCCAGGCTTCAGCTGTCAGCCTGCTGGTGTCTTGGTCTCTGTGACACATGGAGAGAGTAAGTTCAAGTTCATTGCCTAGAAACGATCCCTGGAGGTGGGCCATCTCCTCTTTGCCGGTAGCTAAGGCAGCCCTGGGATTCTGGAGAATCACACCCCATGACCACCTTATCCCAAGCTGCAAGGATAGTGGGCAGCAAGTCCAAGAGATCAAGGACTCAGGGGAGCCAGACCCTAGTGTGGACGAGAGGTCTGGTCTTCAAACCTGTGTGAGTCTCTGTAGGAAGAAACCAAGAGCAGCAAAACATCAAACAAGTGACTTAACCTCTCTGAACCTCCTCTGTAACCTCAGTTTCCTCCTCTGTACAATGGAGATAATAAAGCTGTCTACCTCCTGAAGCTCTTAGGAGAATTGAACTAGGCTTATACAAGGGCCTAGCCCAAGGCTGGGATCCAAGTACCTTCCCAGTGAAAGTTAGCTTTGATGATTATTTTCAAGCCCCAGGAAAAAGAAAAGATCATCAACAGTGCAAAGGCCAGAGAAGATGGGACACTGAAACCCAGATGGATGGGTCAGAGAGCCCCTTGACCTCACACGGCAGGAAGGAGGAGGCTAGCTAAGGCATACTCTCACAGCGATGGCTGACAGATGAGGGGACAAGCCTCACTGAGTACACATATTTCAAATTCCTGCTTATATCATGACTACTCACATTCCATTGGCCAAAGCAATGCCAAAATTGGCCAAAACTCACAGATAGGAGGGACTACAACATTACACGGTCAAGTCTTGACATAGAGAGGGGTGGGGAATTGAGGCCAACCACTCAACCTACTCTATATCTTTTGCTCAGTCACACTGAACAAGTGATAATGATTTATTTCATTATCTGGTTATTTGTTAGTTGTATGTCTTCCCTAGACTGTATGCGCCATGTAGGCAGGGCACTGTCTGGCTCATTGGCAGTTGTATTCCTCAGTACCTGGCATCACTCCTGGCACATATTAGGTGATTGATATTGCTCCTTCTGCAGGTGAGGCACAAGGTGTGCTTCCTGGTGAGTGAGGATGGGGGTGTGCTGGGCCCTTAGAGGCAAGGCTCCCTGGATGGGACCTCCAGCTGCAGATGGACCTTGAACTACCAAATCCTAAGGACCTCCCAGATGACAAAGCCTCACCTACATGGAATCCTTCCTACAACTCAGTGACCTGAACATTATGATCCCCACTTCACAGGTAAGGAAACAAAGCTGACATGAATGAAGTTGTTTCACTTATTACTATAACCTACCACATGTCACAAGAAGACATTCTCCAAAGAAGATATACAAAGAGCCAATAAGCCCATGGTCAGATGCTCAACATTATTAGCCATCAGGAAAATGCAAATTAAAACCACAGTCAGAGGCCATTTTACACCCACTAGGTAACTATGTCCAAAAAGATAAATAACAATTGTTGGTGAGGAAACTTAAAACATTGGAACTTCATACATTACTGGTAAGTCTGCTTTGGAAAACAGCTTGGAAGTCCCTCAAAAAGTTAATGGCTCAGTTTGATGGGCGTCGCCTCACAAAGTGAAAGGTCACCGGTTTGATTTGCGGTCAGGGCACATGCCTGGGTTTCAGGCATTGTCTCCAATTGGGCCATGTGTGAGGGGCAACCAATCAATGTTTCTCACATTGATGTTTCTCACCCTCTCTCCCCCACCCCCTGCTTCTCCTCTTTCTAAAAATAAATAAATAAAATCTTGAAAATAAAAAAAAGTTAACCATATAGTTACCATATGACCAGCAATTCCATTCCTCGGTGTATATACACAAGAACAAAATAGTGACTCCTCACAAAAACTTGTGTGCAATGACTTATAACGGCATTATTTCTAAGAGCCAGAACACGGGAAACACCCGAACGTGCACCGACTGACGGATGAATAAACAAAATGTGGCACATCCATACAACGGAATACGAGCAATAAGAAATGAAGTGCTGACACGCTACAACATGCATGAGCCCTGGGAACATTATGCCGGGTAAAAGAAGCCAGTCACAAAAGGCCACATACTATGTGATTCCATTTATGCGAAATGCCCGGAAGAGGTAAATGCATACACAAGAGGTTGGACTAGTGGTTTCCCGGGCCTTGGGAAAGACAGGGAATGGGAAGCGACTGTTCATGAGTGTGAGATCTCTTTTTGGGATGATGAAAATGTTCTGGAATGAGAAAGGGGGGATCGCGAAATCCTGAATTTTCTACAACCCACTGAACTGTTGAACACTTAACACGGGCGAATTGTATTTCGTTTGAATTTTATTTCCATAAAGCTGTTAACAAAAAAAATCATAGAACTAAATATAAAACCTAAAACTCTTAAGCTTCAGAAGAAAATATAAGGAAAAAATCTCCGTACTTTTGAATTAGGCAAATATTTCTTATAGATGATACTAAAAGTATAACTCATATAAGAAAAACAATTGATCAACTGGACCTTATTAAAACAAAAACTTTCACTCTTTGAGAGACGCTGTTAAGAGAATGAAAAGACAAGCTACAAACTGGGGGGAAGGGGTATTTGCAAATGACGTATTTGATAAAGATTTTATATTGCAAATAGACTAAAACTACCAAAATTCAATAAAAATGGAAAAAACTGTGATCAGACATGACACCGAAGAAGATATACAGGTAGCAAATAAGCACGTGGAAAAAACAACATCAACATTGTCACTCGTTAGGGGAATGCAAATTAAAACCCCTATGATATGCCCTTACCCTCCTGTCAGCAGGGCTAAAATTTAAAAGACCACCATATCTAATAGGGGTGAGGATGTGGAGCAACTGGAACTCTCATATAATTCTGGGCGAGTGTAAAATGATAGCACCACTTGGGGAAAGTTCAACAGTTGCATAAAACGTTAAACATACCCTATATGCAATCCCAGCTTTTCACTCCCATGCATTTACCCAAGGAAACAAAAGCCTATGTCCATGCAAACACTTGTACGGGATGTGCATGGCAGCAGCTGAAACCTAGAACAATCAAAATCTCCATCAACAGGTAAGTGAATAAGTAAAAATCGTGGCCCTGGCCGTGTTGCTCAGTTGCTTATAACATCATCTCACACATCAAAATGTTGTGGGTTCAATCCCCAGTCAGGGCACATACCTAGGTTTCAGGTTCAATCCCCTGTTTGGGCATGGGGGGTGACATCCAGTAGATGTTTCTCTCTCTCTCTTTCTCTCTCTCTCTCTCTCTCTCTCTCTCTCTCTCTCTCTCTCTCTCTCTCTCTCTCTTTCTCTCTCTCTCTCTTCTTTTCTCTCTAAAATCAATATACATATCCTCAGGTAGGGAATTTCAAAAAATAAAATAAAAGTCATGGCATATTCACCCAATGGAATACTAGTCAGCAATAAAAAGGAATGAATTATGACACGTGCAACAGCATGGATGAATCTCCAAATAATCACTCTAAGTGAAAGAAGTCAGAAAAAAAGAGCATGTGCTATGTGGTCCCTTGTATATAAAATTCTAGAAAAGCAAAGCAATCTATAGTGGCAGAAAGCAGACCAATGGCTGGCTGGGGATGAGACGGGGGAGGGAGGCCGGGGCGGAGGGAGGACGGCAAAGGAGCAATAACCTTTGGGGAGAGACAGGTACGTTCATGTACGTTCATCTTATTGTGGTGATGGTTTCCCAGGTGTGTATATACGTGAAAACTTTTCAAATTGTATACTTCAAATAAGAGCAGTTTATTGTATGTCAATTATGCCTCAAAAAACGGTAAAAAAAAATTAACAGGACGTGTTGATGAATTGGATGTGGCAAGTGAAGGAGACAGAATTTTGGCTGGGGCCACTGATGAATGGAGGTGCCGCTCTCTGACATGGGAATACTCAAGGGAGAAGATGATTGGGTGGGCCAGCGCTGTGGGCAGATCAGAGAGAATGAGGTCAAGAGCTCAGTGTTTGACATGTTAAAGTTGATGTCGCAGTGAGAATGTAGAAAAGATGGCTATATACAGGAGTCTATAATTGAAAGAGAGGCCACAGTTCGTGAGGGGAAAGGGTAGGTAGACACTCCATGCCCGGAGAACAGTGAGCCAAGTATGGAGGATGGGAGCAAGAAGAGGAGAATCCTGGGACAAGAATCCTTCTGTGCTGGGGGAGGAGGGGCTGGGGAGGGCCCATGATGGCAGGGGCAGGGCCTTGCTGGCAGATGCAGAAAAGGGTAGACCAGTGGAGTGGAAAAGCAAAGTGGAAGTCACCTGAGGAAGACACTTCTGCAAGGCAGGTTGGCGGACGAGCTGCAAGAGAAGCACCCTGGTGGCCTCTTTGGGACCAGTGGGGTTCACAGGCAAGGCAGGAAACATGACAAAAGTCGGGAGCCCTAGAGAGGAAACTGGTCTGGGGTCTTAGGACAGGAAAATATGCAGGAGTCGGCTTTAGAGCTGCTGTGCCCGGTGGAGACATGCCATGGGCAGCTGTGTCCTCGGATCTGGGTGACCAAGGGAGGATCTGAGCTGGACAGAGAGATTTAGCACTTCCTGGAGATTGAGTGCTTCTATCCAGAGGGGGGCTGTTAGGAGGGGCAGAGAGAGAGGGAGAAGGCCTTGGAGACAGCCCCCAGAGAGCAAGTGAGGATGGAGACAGGGTCGAGTAAGTCCCCAGGGGCCTCGTAGGAGCATCTCAGGCTAAGGGTCCAGGGCAAGGAGTGCCCAGGGCTGACCACCAGGCCTGAAAGGGGCGACGGCCTTGGAAGAACATAAGATGGGAGGGGATGTCCTGCCACTCCCAAGGACCTAGCATGTATATCTGTACCTTGCATGCTCACAATTCCCTCAGGAGACTGATGGCATTGTCCATGGGACAGACAAGAAAACTGAGGATCGAAGAAGTTGGATGTCTCCCAAGGTCACATAGCTCGTGTCTAACCCAGGTCTGGGGACTCAAGCACTCCTTTGGGCGCGAGAGCCAACTCTGAACCAAGCACCCACATCGGTGGGTGCCCCCCAGGGCAGGAGCACATCGGAGACAGCAAGGAGGAAGGAGCGCAGCTAATTGCCTGTACAAATTAACTCTAATGTGGTCGGCATCGATATACTTATCTTCCTTTAATTACATTAATCAATTAATGAAGAAGATGGCTTCTTCTTGTTATGATTTCCAAAGCCCATATGGTCTCGGGAGTCTAGCTGGAGAGTGAGTGGGTTTCCCCCCTAGCCCGGGGTTCAGCAGAGGACAGGGCAGGTATCAGTAGGAGAAATTGTCCCTAAAGCTTCTCCACCCTGAAGCTGAGCTCCAATAGGACAGAGCTGAGAAAAGCAATGATTCTAGAAGAGGTAAGCAAGGGAAGAAGTCCAAACTCCTAACCCCAGCATTCGAGGCCCCTGTCCAGCCCTGTCCCCTGCTCCCTTGACCCAAGTTTATCAGCCTGAGCTCACTGATGCTCTGTGGGCTACCCTTGCATGCCGCAGCCTCCACACCCGCAGGAAGTGCCATCTCCTCCACCAGGAAGGCCGGCTCCCATCGGTCAGGAGTCCAGGGCGGGCCACACGCCTCCTCCCCAGCATCCCATAGAAGCCTTGCCTGCAACAGCCTCCTCCATTCACTCATTTTTGAGTCAACAAATATTTACAGTCCCTTTGGGACAGACAGACCTTATTGGGAGCTTTGATTACATAGAACAATCGTTCTCATTCTTGGTCCATTAGAATCCCCAGAGGAGCTTTTAAAAGGATGATGCCCAGGGCTGCACCCCAGGCTCATGAAAGCAGAATCCCTGAGGGTGAAGCCTAAGCATCTTTTTTTTTTTAATTTCCCAGGTGATACTACGTGCAGGCAGGGCAGAGACTATACCTGCAATACTGCTACCAGGGGCTGCTTGCCCTGGAGGTTTTTGAGAGTATGATCAGCCCATGTGCCTTGTATAATTCTTTGTTTAAAGGAGACGAGTTACCGTCACTGCTCTGTTTCCTGTGCATGAAGAACTACACTTGTGGTGGAGAGAAAGAGAGCTCTGGTCTGTCCATCCCCTTATAAAGCACTGCTCTCATTCACAAGGGCTACACCCTCAAGGCCTAATTACCCCCAGAGGCCCCGCCTCCTAACACCAGCACATTGGGGATTTAGGCATCAATCCATTTGGAGAGGGGGAGGGGAGAGACACAAGCATTCAGTCCCTAGCAGGGTACTTTGGGACAGAAAGGAAACCGAGCAATGACCTTGTCCCCTCCCTCAGATAAACCCAAGAGAGACTTTCCCGGGATGACCCTGGGGCAGGAGCTCGACCCCAGGCCCAGGCGCCCTGTCCGAGCGTCAGTTTTCTCATCTGCAAAGTGAACAGAAGAATCGTCTCAACTGCAAAGAACTGCGGTGAGCAGTAAATGGAACTGGGACACAGCGTTGCTCGTTAAGTAGCAATCATCGTCATTACTGTCACCCTCCCGGGCACCCAGCAAAGGCAGGGGGTGGCCCCACGTCCTCCCTCCGCCAAGAAGCAGGACACGCGAGTTCCGAATCCTATCCCTTCCTCCTCAGAACCAGCGCTGAGTTCTCCACTGGGCTCGGGAGCACTATGCCCAAGGCCAACAGTATTTTAGGGATGCCCTAAAATGTCTTAATTCCTCTTTCTTTTATCTGATTTTGGGAAGAACACTTAACAAGAAACCTACCCTCTTAACAGGGGTTTAACTACACGATGCAGTATTCTCAACTAGAGGGACACTGTCGTGCCCCAGGTCTCTAGGGCTCATTCATCTTACTTCATTGAAACTTTTTTTAAGTAATATTTGACATATAACACCATGTAAGATTAAGGTATATTTAACTGAGACTTTATGCTCGTTGATCAGTAACTCCTCACTCTCCCCCCAGCGGCTGACCCCCCTCCATGCCACTCGTTGATTCTGTGAACGTGACTCCTGTCGATGCTTCCTGCAAGCGGGATCACGCAGTGTTCATGGTTTCACTCAGCACAATGAATGCCCTTGAAGGTGGCCCGTGCTGTCGCACGTTGCAGAATTCCTCTTTTAAGGTTGAATCGTATTCCGTTGTGTATCTACGCCACACTTGTTATTTCTTTTAATAACAGAAGAAAATTTAACCTTTAGGCAAAAATGTTTGGATTTTTTCTCTCATCAGAACAGATGAGATGTTTAGGACCCACAACAATCTGTTGTGGTGGGAGGGCTCACAAAGGCAGAGTGTGAGGTCCCCGGAAGCCTAAGGCAGCTTTGCTCACACTCACCCCGGCTGGCCTTTTTGCAGCCCCTGCCCATCCCGTTTTGGGCCACGTTCACTGCTCTCGCAGACAGTGGGGTAAGCCTCCCAGCAGGACCCCCAGCCTGTCCTCTCAAACCCTCATACACATCCTCCATAGACATCTGTACCTGCAGCCTGCACCATCCGTCCACATCACAAATCTGACTGTGTCTCCCCTCTGTTGAAAGTCTGCCTTCTGTGGTTCCCCACGCGCTCTGGACAGAGCCCAGACTCCCCGCCATCACACGCCAGGCCTCGATCAGCCGTCACGGGGGCCCCTCCAGCCACTCCCTCCGTGCACCCAGCCTTCTTGCCATCACAGCTCCACGCCTTTGCACAAGCAGTGCCCTCTCCCCAGGATGCCCTTTCCCCTGCAAACTCCTACACGTCCTCCAAAGCCCAGCTCCTCTAAGAGAAATTTCATACTTTCATTGTGTCCTGACTGGGTGAGAGTCTCCTCCAGGTCCAAGGCAGTGTTTTCTTCGTTCTCATCCCCCCCGACCACCAGTGCCTAGCTTACAGCGGCTGTCCCACGGCATTTGTGCCGTGGTCACTGCCAACATCTGCGGCCCCTCTGCCCCACTGCAGCCCCAAGCCCCTGAGGCCCTGTGGTTCCCAAGTGCTGAGGACACCCTGTGGTCTTGCCCATCCCTTCCTCGTCCCACAGGCTGGGAGTCCAGCACTCTGGGCGCACAGGTGGCAGAGTAGCCCTGGGTGGGTGGGTCTGTGACCCTCACCACCCACACCCCTCCCGGAGAAGCCATCAGCCAGCCAGAATTTGAGGGAAGGCTTCCCAGCCCAAGAAAACCCCGGGGGGCCATTTCAGAGACCTGGCCAGGGACCAAGAGACTTGGTGCAGCTTTTGTCTCTGTGTATTACTGTGCGACTTTCTGTGCCTCGGTTTCCCCATCTGTTAAGAGTGCATTGGGCTCAAGCCTCTAAAGAAAGCATTCCTCCAACTCCAGCTGCAAAAGCCATTCCGGACCTCCCGTCAGCCCGGGGCCTAGTTACCAACACAGAGGGAAGAGTGCCACCTACTGAGTGCCAGGCTCCCTCCAGAACAGCCAGCCACCGAAGAATCACCGGCCAAGCAGGCAACTTGCAACGTGAGCAATTGTATGCTTTCTCCCTTCGCTTAGCCACAGCCCCTTCCCTTGGACGGGGCCGAGGGGCACCCCCTCTAGCCTGGCCAAGGGGCATGAGCTGCACTGCCCCACACTGTCCCCAGGCCCCAAGCCCCGGGAGAGTCGGGAGCCCTCGGGCCATCCTGCCCCCACGCCAGTCCCAGTGCCAGGGCAGCCTGCAGCTGCCAGCCCCTCTCACGGGGGCCGGCGGCTGGAGGTGGAGAACAATGACCCCTATTGTGACTAAATTTCCCCCTGAAGATCTCATTCAAGATGTTAGAGTGAGCGATCATAAAAGGAATTAATAGTTGATTCGCTGTATAATTTCCTAGTTCAATATACTTTAGTGCAGCGACTAAATGAGCCGTCCCGGCCGTTCGGAGGGGCCAGATAGCGGCTTTATCACTGGGATCTCAGGCTGAGGAATAAAAGCAATTCTTCTGAAGTAATTGCGTCTAATTAAAAGAAACATTTAAAAAGTGTAACCAAAAGGAATTCATTTCAAATGGAAAATTAATGCTGAAAAATAGCCCTGAGCTCTCTTGTCGCAGCTAATAGCCAGGCAGCCGCAGAATAATTAAACTGTTTTGAAATGTCGATACCATCTTCCCCGGGAGATGGGCACGGCTGAGCACGTCCCGGGCGTCAGGGATGGGGACAGCTTCCAGTGTGGTGGCCAGCACCGGGACTCGGGGTGACAGCCAGGCCACCTGGGAGCAGGCTGGCAGAGGCTGGGGCCGCGGCACACCATGAGAGGGGTGCCACTTATGCACGCATCTTGAGTGCCCCAGTGCCCCGCTGCATCCTCAGGACAACCCTGCAAGTCAAATCGGATCGTTAATTATTATTAATATTATCACCTTCCATTCATAAAGGGATTCCCAGTGACGAGACACCTTGGCTAAAAAAATCTTGTCCCATTACTAATGTGTAGCAGAGCCAACATGGAAACCCAGGCCCATCTGCTCTGGTGACCACTGCGCTGACCGTCAGGACTCGGCATCAGGAGAGAGGCCCGATGCTGGCTGATGCCATGGTTCTCAGCTGACTCCCCCACCGAAAAAATTTGAAAAACCCTCCCCAGGCTCTACTTCCACTTGTCTTTGTTGGTCTGGGGGCAGCCTGGGCATCAGTATTTTTTAAGCTGCCCAGGTGGCCCTACTGTACATCCAGTAGGGTCTAACCCCCAGTTACTGGCACACTGCACCCTGTGGACATGCCCTGAAATCTTCCTGCCTGCTTTCCCGGGGGGGGGGGAGGCAGTGGGAGGAGGGACTACAGAATTACAGTGCACATAACTTCCTTTGCAAGGTTGCAGCCAGGGTGAAATGGGCCCATGGGCTATGTCAGAGCTGGGCACATAATAGATGCTAAATAAGTGTTAGCTCCCAAAGACAGGACAGCAAGAAGTGAGAACCCAAGATGAAACGTCCAGCAAGCCTGAACGATAGCTTCTGACTCTGTTAAAATCTGGGGAGAAAACTGGGTCTGAACGACTTCGCAGCAAAGACAGTCTGGTCTGAAGAGCTGTCCACGTTCCAACTTGAATTCAGAAGGGGGAGGTCATGCTGGCTTTCGAAACAAACCTCCATCACCAAACGTACACAAAAACCCCCTTTTTCTCAAGTGCCCACACTCAAACGAAGCTAGGGTTTGCCTGTGATCAGTGATTAGGGGACACGCTCTAATGAAACAGAAGAATAATTTGTAATCCATGAGTTGTTTACATGCTGACACGCATTTCTAAAGACCTTGGGAACACTGGCAAAGTAGGTTTATAGAGGCACCTAAACTTTTTTTACACCTTGAAGATTCTTAGAAAACACCTTCCTTATACATATGCAAGGATCCCCAGCCCCGCTTTCAGAATTGCAAATAGATTCCAATTTTCAAAGATTATCAGCAAAGCACCTGTCAGCTTTGTTAATGGCTAAACCTCTTAAAAGGCAACCTGGGGTCTCTAAGCATGATGGAGAACTGGAGAACGTGGGAAGCAGGAAGAGAGAAGCACCACCTCACCTTCTCAGGAAAGGAGGTGGGCTGTGGTGGCCCCAGGATCTTTGCAAGTGTGAGGGACTTGCATGAGGTTTTGCTTTTGCTGCCAACTGCCACTCCTTGGCCTGAGGACTTTCTGTGGCCCTTGAGTCTGCTTTGTCCACCTGCATGATAGGCCACAAGTGCCACTCACACGCTCAGAGCAGCTCTCAACCAAGCAACAGTGGGCAGTGAGCTTGGTGGACAGATACCCCAGCTCCCACTCCCCTTGAGGGAAATGACTTCATGGTGTCCTATGCAGGCTCCCACCGTCTCCTGTGGAAGTAAGCCTCAGTCACCCGTGGGAACTAGCATGATCATGCACCCTCTCTGACCTGCCTCCCTCCCTGTCTCACGTCCCAACACCTCCTGTTGTCTTCAACTCCCAAACAAACAACTTGCACTGGATCCATGTCTACTAAGTCGGAGGGTAAGAACGGCATCTTTAGAGGAATCAGGTTAGCAATTGTAATGAAGACCCACCCCACACCGGCCCTGTGACTTAGGAGAGGTCTGTCTGCTGAGCCTCTCTCTCCTTTACTCTGAAATGGGAATAATAATGGACCCGGCACAGAGCTCTGTTGAGAAGAACCATTGATGTCCTGCAGGTGAAGCCCTTGGCGCTGGCAGATGTTGACCCAACCAGTGTTGAGGGAGACTTAGCACAGCGGGGTGTGCAAAGGTGCCCCCAGGAAGATAAAGGCTATAAGAAAACAACTCAGCCCGATGTCACCATTCACAGGAACCCCACAGGCTGGAGGCAGCTACAGGGCTGCACCAGGAGCTCCAGAAGTGTAGCGATGCGCCTTCCGAGCTGGTGGCCACTAAGCACTGGCTGTTTAAATTTAAATTACTTAAAATTAAATACAGTTAAACTTACTTCCTTGGTCACACTAGCCATGTGTTAAGTGCTCAGGAGCCACTTGTGGCTGGTAACTACCTGCTGTAGATTAAATGTTTGTATCCCCTCCCCCCACAAAAAAGTGCATATGTTGAAACTGAACTCCCAGTGTAACAGTATGTGGAGTGGGGTATTTGGGGGTGTTAGGTCACAGGGGTGGGGCCCTCATGAGTGGGATTAGTGCCCTCATTGAAGAGGCCTTGGAGAGCTCCCTCACCCTTCTGCCATGTGAGGACCCTAACAAGATGTCTGTCTGTGAGCCAGGAAATGGGCCCTCATCACACAAGCCCCACACCCGGATCTTGGACTTCTCAGCCTCCAGAACTGTGACAAAAAAATTTCTGTTGTTTACAAGCCACTCAGTTCATGGCATTTTGTTACTGTAGCCCAAACAGACCACGACCACTGCCAGGCTGAGAGGCACAGGCACAAAATATTTCCATCGTCACAGGAAATGCCGCCCGGTCTGGAGTCAGACAGACCTGGGGTCAACTTGGCATTGCCCTTGCTGCCGTGAGATTGGACAGGGCACCTGGCCTCCCTGAGCCTCGGCTTCTTCTCCTGTGAAACGGGCTGTATTAATGAACTCACCCTGGGCAGCAGGATTACCCGAAGCACTGAATTAAAAGTAACCTTGAAATCACCCAGACCAGCATCATGTCCGGCTGATCCCAGAAGCACAAGCAACACTGACCAGCACTTAGTTTGGCCTTCCTTCCTCTTAGAATCCGTGGGCCCTGGCTATAGCCCCTCCCAGCCTGGTCCTCCGTGATCTTCGTCTGCCACCCTCTCTCTGCACACACCTTCAAGGCCATTCCCAGGAGCCTGCAGAAACATAACCGGAACTCAGACATTAAATGGGGAGTGGGGGTCTCAGGGAGAATGGTTTGCTGGGCTCCAGGAGGCGAGCCTGAAGAAGGGTGGGCTTAAGTGCATGTTACTGAA